>NC_053125.1:13446591-14907643 GCF_010015445.1 Perca fluviatilis
CGCTCAAAGCTAACGGCCTGGATATGAACCCAAATTCCCTTTTGAGGGGCCACGTTCTTTGGCTGAATCAGACAGTCAGAGTGGTACACAGGGGGCCTGAGGGTGCTCTGCCAGACTAGCTGCTTTGATACTTCCTCTCACAGCACCAGGCAATGGGCCTCACCATGACCTCTGTTAGATAACATGTCTTTGCTGGAGAGACAGAAAAAAATACAGTAGCCATGTTTAAATAGAAACCCATGACCGAACCCTAGCTCTATTTAGACCATCTGGTGGTGATGACCATACATTTACAAATCAGTGTGTTGTGATGCTCACGAGGCTTCGTTATTGTCTAGGTGAACAAGGAAGACAATCTCCGGATCTACAAGACGCAGACAACCTCTCTGGTCAGCCAATACAAAGGTAAACCAAGATCTTTAAAGAACATAACACAAGTAGTCAGTTGATTTGGCACATGGGCAGGTAAATTACTGATGTTTGTGTTTTTGTCCCGTAACAGAAGAAGAGCCTTCCGATACACTCCCGGTATCTTGGAAAAGAACAATGGTGTGGACAGCAAGCAAGAGGAAAATGTGGATGGCAGCCCTGAGAGCCCTGTGCCTCTTTACTTGGCAAAGACCAGCAGTTCTGAGTGGAACAGCTCAGATGACCTCGCTGGACCTTTCTCTGAACAAGAAGAGTCTGCCACTCTTGCCCACATAGACCCTTTCTCGCACAACTATCCCCCACCTTTACCCCCCAAGACCTTTGCCAACAGTCCCGCTGACCCATCTGGTGTCCACTCCCAACCGCCGGAGGTGCCAACACGGTCGAGCCCCCGCAATGAACACAAAAATGGCGTGTCCTCACTCTCGCACACCACCCTCCATCGGTGGATTGAGACACCTGCCGAGCACAGGCTTTCATCGGACGCCAGCTCCAAGTCGGGGTCATCGGACCAGGACAGGAACGATCTGTCGGCCAGCGAGAGCGACGAGCGGTTACCAAGTCCAAAGCCCGGACACGATGGCGGTCCAGACTCCCCTGGTCTGATAGATAAGGTTCTTCCCACCACTTACTTTTCTGTGGATAGCTGTATGACTGACACTTACCGGGCCAAATACCACAAGAAGCCTGCTTTTTACATGAAAACTGAGGACCATACATCATCAGGGGAGAGTGATATCGAAGGAAGGCTCCCTTTGCCAGATGCTCGGCCACCAGAGATTTCCAAAAGCAGATCAGAATCAGGTACCATATGCTAGTATTAATGCTATTTATACTGTTTGTGTAACTGTTTTAGCCTTTTTGTAAATACATTGATTCAGTCTTTGGCTTTTGTCTTGCAGGCTATTCTACCACAAAGACTACTGCAAAGTGGAACCCAATTACTCCAAAAGGACTTGATGAGCATGGTTTCCTATGATTTTAGCAAAAGCATCAATAAACTTAAACCAGTTACTGGATGCCAAAAGAAATTGCTATGCACTATGACTGCTACACAGTTTTACTCCTTCTAACTGGGATGTGTATTAGCTCATATACTTTTCATAACAGAAAGTTGGACATGAAACTGGATGCCAAAGAGATTGTAAAAAGAACAGGCAGGTGTCCTTAATAGCTATCTTGGTATCAACTGCTCAAAGCTTTGAATGAATAGTGAATTTGCACAGAGAACCAGAAAGGTACAGTAAGAAGTAAAAAACATGCCTAAAACATTTTGCTGTTGATCATGTTTGGACTTTTGGAACTCAAAAGCAAAGCGTTAGGTCAGTAAAGAATGTGTCACAAAAAAGCCACTTTACCACTCAAGAGATTAAAAGATTTATTTTACATCAAGAAGTAACTAATTTCTTGCAGTTCTACTTTCTCTAACTATTGAATTTCTATTTCTATTCATTTCTATTGAATGCTTTTGTTTGTTTGATTTGAAGTGTTATGAGGTGTCTGCCCCAATTCTATCTCTTTTTGACATGTTATACTTTCCTTTTGATGAACACAAGTTCCAGCAACATTCAGAACATGTTTTTTGGTTGTTGTTGTATATTTTGGAAAGTAATTCAACATCTTGGACACTCTTTTGACACAACTTAAAAATGGATCCCAAGGATCTGTGTAAATATGAAGCTCCAGGACACCCACACAGGTTTTTGGCTGATGAGGCCTTTTCGCAGGACTGTTAGACGTGAAAACTTACAACCTCAGATTCTTGTTGGTACATTGAGTTTATTGATCTCTGTAAATAACATGCATAGTTCTTTCTTTTGTCTCTCCTTTCGTCAAACTTCAACCAGAGGAGGTCTAATATATCAGAATATCTCTAACCACTAGTGTAGGTGTCCAGGGGCTATACTATTACAGGGAAATGGGTACACATGTTAATTTGATTGCTTATTGGTAGAAAAGTATGTGGCACAGTAGCTTGAGGCACATCCCCATCTCCTCACATGCACACCTTCACACATCCTTTACGGTTTTATTACTTTGCACTGTATTTCTGGTCAGTTGTTTTTCTTTTCACACTCCGTACAGTTATAAGCTTAATTTTTGTTTGTCTTTAACCGTATCAATTATTCAGTTGTCGGTCATGTTTCTTTAAAAAATAGCTCATATTAGCAGCAGGTCCGCACTGATAGGACATGGACATGTGAAATTATCATCTAGAGATAGACAAGGCGTTTGTTTTTTGAGGGGGATTATTAATAATAACCTATTGTAAATCTGAGTAGTGGACTATTTTTTTTGTTGGTTTAAATTGTTTTATATATGCAGCAGACTCTAATGCACAGTGCCTTTTGTATTTTTCTATGTCATGACCAGATTCAATTGGAGCCATGATTTGTACAATTCTTTGATTTTAAAGAATTTTTGTAACATCTAATTTTATTTTAATTGATTAATAATTGTTAAATAAACAATTTTATTCAAGCATATCTGTGTCAAGCACTGTTATATTTAAGAGCACAAAGTTTAAAATGTAGCAATGTTGTTCTTGAATCTTTATTATTTAGTAAGAGGAAACCTGGTCTTTGATCACAATGCTAATATTGAAATTATAAAAAAAAAAAAAAAGTTCCTGATGATGAACTTTGTCTTTGCTAAATAAATAGTTCTTACTGAAACAATATATGCACACTCAACAACTGCTGGGAAATACAGTGATTTGCTGCCACCTGCTGTCATGTATTGTTAATGCACCTAACATTAAATATTGGCTTCCCAACTAAAAATCATGCAGTTCTACAACACATTGTGCCACCTCTGACTATGACCAAAAGTATTATTTTTTTTCTGAATACATTTTACATAAACCACATTGCATTTTTGTGTATGAAAAGTACTGCAGATGGCCACCTTTATGAACATGGATTGATATCATTCCTTCCAATGGCTTTCTGGCACCTTTGGATGCCAAATCTAATTCTATGTCACTCTTGTGCAGATTGTTTTCATTCACTAGATAGTCTTCCTCCTCCACAGTGGGGCCTCACAAATGTTTTAACCTAAATACACATTTTCGGTTAGTTGTCAATATTTTATATTTTGGACTTTAATTTAAGGTAGTGTTCAATACATGAGTGTTACAAGGACACCTGTCACTTTAAATTAAACACAAAAAGAAAGGTCTATCCTGATGAAATGATCACTTGTGGCTCTGTAAATAATGGGCAGAGAAAAGAATATAGACTAATGTGCCACTGGATCAGAATGTGACCTGGAAGTGTAAACGCCTTTCACACTCAAACTAAATATGGATATTTCAGAAAATCATGCTAGTGCCTCTCTAAAATACTTTATATATTGGTATACGTTTAATAAGTTTGATCAAGGATGTGTCAAACCCAACTCTACTTTCTTCTAACTGTTACAAAAACCATCAAATTGAATAATTTAAAACGTTGGTTCGCTAATGAGCTACGAAATAATGCCAAAGTAATATCCAGGTCTGGGAAATTGTTAAGGTTGGGCCATGCTGATACATTTATGAGTTCCTTCTGGAGAGTAACTCTACAGCCACATACACAGCCAATGGATTAAATAAGACCAATGTTTTGACTTTGAAACAAAGGGATTTCAGGATTTTTGTGTTATGTGGGTGTTCTAACAGAATGTAAATGTTTTCTTAATGTCTTGGAAATGATCCGAGGATCCCTGAAAGGTCTTCTGATTTTTCTGTTATGTTGATGATTCAGAACACAAAATAAACTAACATACTTTTTTTCATCCTCAAGAGGGAAGTAGAGGACTTTGCAATCAAAAACAAAAGCTATTTGATCTCGACATTCACAATAATGTGCACTACAACATTTACTTTAATTCATTGTCACTGTGTATTTATGTGTGTTTATTTAATGTGTCACTCTGTATCTCGGTAGGCCTTCATTATAGAATGTTTGTGCACAAAAGCGGCTTAGTATTTATTTTTGTTAATATTGAAGAGTGTATACTTCATTTAACATTGGTTAAAAGAAAAGACTGAGGGATTATATTATATATTTTTAGTATTATTTCACTTTATTTTAATTCTCCACCACATTGCCCCTGAAAATGTCTTCATGCTCCAGCAGAAACGATGAAGATGATTAACTACAGGTATTTCAGGATTTTACTGACTCTCCAACAGAAGAGTGCTGGATATATCTAAAATAAGTTCCTACAAAAGACATGAATATGTGGAAACTGCCAAAATGGTAACCACATAATTGACTTAGAAAAACAGTTAGAGGATGGATTTTCACCCCAACTCATCTGCCCACAAATAAACTATTTGTTGCCACTTGTAGGAAGACAACTCACAAATACAATTAAGTAAGATAATGATTTTTTTAAATGTAAATTTCAGACCGGAAAATAATTCTTCTGATGTTCACTTGAGGAAGAAAAGGAAAAATGTACACCATGCAATGTGTTCAGAGAATCCTGACAATGTTCTGACTCTGCTCCTCATTGCATGGCACGTCTATCATAGTTTTGCTATGCTTCATTTTTAGCTGTCTTCTGGTGTGTGTCTTCTCCACCATCCGTCAGAGTGGGCCTGTCATATGGGCTCCACCTCTGCAGCTGCCGTACTTCATTAGGAACCATCAGCTGAGCTCAGTGTCTACTGTCAGAGTCAGACTTATTTTTTCTCATTTCTCCTCTTTTTGCACTCTCTCTCTGTCTCTCTCTCTCTCAAACTGTCCCTCAAATTCACTCACATCCTTCATCCTCGTATGGTTTCTCACTCTGTCAACCTACCTCAGTCTTTCCCTTCTTACTAAATTTCCCCCTGCCCTCACTCTGCATCATCTATTCTCCCCGTACTCCAGTTTTAGCCAACTCCTTATTTTTCTTTTACATTTTTTTTCTATTATTCCCCCTTTAAATCAGCACAACTCTTGTAGTTCTGAGTCGACTTACACAGTTAATTTTACATTTAAATTACAGACAAAATGGAATGCTTCATGGTATGCCTGTTTGTGTGCATTTGTGTACCTGTAATGCTGTCAGAAAAATCGTTCACATGAGTGTAGCCCAAATAAACCATCTAACAATGTGGTTTCTATGAACATTGATGAGATGTGGCATTAAGGGGCAGACATAGAAGATGCTGTGACAAAATAGCAAAACAGATTACAGTAGGCTACTAGCAGGGCAGGTACATAAAAACAATTATAACACCAGTCCCTGAAATAAAGGTGGTTGCAGCTGAATCCATTATGATGACTGGAATTGTTTTTGCGTGAGTGTTTTACGGTACGGCATGTTGAAACTAAACATACACAGGTAGGTTTTTCTAGTAGCCCTGATGCAGGACTGATAGATGCTCTCAATCATGCCTTAGGCCTTCATCGTTATTGTTGCAATATAGCTTCTGGCCACAGGTAACAGCACTGAGTACTGATCTACAGAGCTACAATGGCAGGGGCTATTTTAGTGAGTTTAATGAAATTGAATCACACTCATTGGAGAAGGTTTTGTTTGTGCTACATTAAATAGCCTACTTCTGACGTCGATGTCAATTCTCTCGAACTGGGAAGAATGCCACCTGCCGTGCGGTCGGTTTGTATTTTCAACATGTAATGAGGTACCAAACTTCATTAACACGAAATAACTGTGTAAGTGCTAAGTGTTGTAGCCAATCAGAATCAAACTTGTTCTAAAAGCCTCTGATTTATTTCCAAAACAGTGAGTAGTTATATTGTGGTCATTTTATTTTCCGAATGCAGAATAAATTTGTAAAGTGGGACTTTACGAGGGGTGCTTGAACGCAGCTTAGGAAAAGCACCTGAGGGGACTTGCTGCTAATTAGAAGCACCTGCGAGGTTGAGAGCCAAACGACAAGAAACTGTCGTTTGAAAGTCACTATATTAAATTATCAAAACTAAAAGAGACAAGCATAACGGTATATTCAAGTGTGTTTTAACTTAATTTCGGACAGAGACGCAAGTTAACAAGTCTCCAGAGTTTTTACGAGCTATAGGCCTATTGGCGATGGAGAGACAGTACAGATGAAATGGAAGACCAAAGATGTCTACAATAACACTGCCAGCTCCACAATGGGTGAGTCATGGTGTGTTTTGTTTTTGTCTGTTTTGCTTCTGAGACAAACCATACCTTTTGATACTTGAAAAAGCTTCCAGCTCATTTAATATATTTGGTGAAAGTAACAATTAGCAAACTCGGCTAACGGTTAGGAGCTGGCTAGCCAAATTTTCTTCCGTCTCCCAAGCAGGTGTAATTTAGAGTCCTCATTAAGTAACAAAACAATCGGGTCAGTAGGAAGTCGACATCCTATCACATCCGCTGTTATTGATGTTGTTTTATTCCAAAACCCATGCACCTGTTCATACTCTCAGACCATGTGTAGGGAAGTTCCAGTTTGTTCAGGTTGGCAGAACGTGCAATAGGGAGATGGAATGGCCTTAGAGAGTATCTCTTCTGAGGCCTCCAATATGTCCTATAGATGGCATATGTTGAAGTGGATCTGCTGGTGATTTGGGTTCTTGGAACAGTGGGAAATGTTGTCCCAAACTGTCTCCCAATCAAATACGTTACCCTCAGGGCTCAGCTCTTGCTCCCATTTCTTTAGTATTGGGAGTTCTCCTACGGATACTTTCATCAGTTTAGTATAAATCCTAGACACTAATCCTCTCACAGGAGAATCAACAAGCATTTATCAATTTAGTGATTTGGTGCGTCTCAAGACTGTTCCCCCATGGTACTCCATAACATTTTAGGGCTGATCTTAAGTGAAGATAAAGGAAGAAGGATGTCCTAGGGACCTCAAAGCTAGCTCTCAAGTCTTCAAAACTTAACATACCTTCATCATTGAATAACTGGTCTAGAGTATAAATACCTCTGTCACTCCACTGGTTCTAAACAAAAGGTTTTTACCAGACATTAAGGGTATGTTGTGCCAAATTGCCGTGTTCAAATGCCACTTATTGGTATAGCGTAGTTGCTCCTCCATCTGTTTAAAGTTGGTCAATGTGTTGGTGATAATAGGGCCATAGGCTAGCATATATTTTTTTAAACTCACACCTGTGAAGGCAAGGTCTTGCAGTCTTAGACTTCCAATGAGGTTTTGCTCTATTTCTCTCCATGGGACTGAGGGGTCTGTCCACACTCTGAGGGCCCGTAGCTGAAAGGCTCTGAGGTACACTTTAAGGTTAACCTTAAAGTGTACCTCAGAGCCTTTCAGGGCCAGGCCTCCCATGTTTGCGGTACGTTGCAGGGTAGAGCGTTTTAGCCTGGGTTGTTTTATTCCAAATGTACTGCCGAATTACGGTATCAAGTTTCTTCCAGAAATTTATTGGTGGGGGTAAGGGGATCATTGTACTTAAGAAATTCACGCAGTCCATGTTTATTCACAACAAATAGCAAATGCACAGACAGGCATTTCTTTGAGCAACTGGAGCAAATAGCATTATTTATTTTACTTTGTATGGAATTTCTATGGTTATTTGTTTTTGCTCAAAGTATTTTTATATGGTGATGGTGGTTGTTGCCTAGTTAAAACTAGACGGTAGTAGGGGTGGCCTCTGGCTCACCCAGTTAAGTGTGCACCCCATGTAGGCTTAATCCTTTGCAGTGGCCCGGTTTCAAATCCAACTTGCGGCCCTTTGCTGCGTGTCACACACACAAATCTTATCTTAAATAATGAATAAATAGAAAATTGTAAAAAGTTTGAAATTTATGTTTACCTGTGCTAATGCAATGGTAAAGTTGTGGCGCCCCTGCATGAAGCTTGTTTCCCACCGTCTATATGTGTGTATATATATATATATATATATATATATATATATATATATATATATATATATATATATATATATATATATATATATATATATATATATATATATATATATATATACACACACACACACACACACACACACACACACACACACACACACACACAATGCTGAACGTACCTTGTTTGTTGCTGTAGGAAACAACCACATTTTAAAAGTAACTTAGATTCAGCTTTAAGCTGCAAGTTTATGATTTTTCTGCTGACTAGATCTCCGGCTGTGAGGAAAGAGTTTCTATTTAAGAAGTGGGGTTGACAAAATGGCTGTAGTTAAGACAGATTCATTTTTTATTGCTTTTTCGATGTAGAAGTTCATATTGAACTTGTAGTGCCACTACCAGTTTAACATAGCTTTTCAAATGTTAAGTTTGAACAAAACATAATTTTGCTGTAATTCAGCACGACTATCTATTTTCACTCTTTCTTTCAAGTTTATTTTCCTTTTCTCACACTGTTCGTTTTTCTGCTTTTACTGTCTTGAGTGTAGTTATTCTTCAGTAGACCACCCTGTGCCCAGTTCTGTACATGTGCATACACAAACACGCACACACAGCCCACAGGCTTCTGTTCTTGTCATTCTGACAAGCAGTAGGAACAGGATTATGGGTAGAGGCCCTCTTACTTGGGGCAAAAGAGAGTGTGAAATCTGATTGATTTGGAAGATTTAAAAAATGGGTCCCTGCGAGGTCTGTGGAATCCTAAATATGAGCAGGCTGAAGAAGTATAGCAGTAGGGTGTAGTCTGTTCCGGGGATTTGCCAAATTTTCTGACTTGAGAGGGTGGCTTAATAGAGGACAGAGAGAAGAAGCTGCGGGGTGCAGGTGGCAATAGCTACTTTTTCCTAGCCTCTCTTTTGCAGGTTTAGTTATGTTGATGCTCTACTGTTAACTTGCTATAGGATGTTTCAGTGATATCAAGATATTTTTGGTTCAAAATGGGCTCTTTTGTAGCTAAATATAACAAAAAATGTAGTTGTAAGTTTTTGAAAAATTTACATTTTGTCCTGTCGTTTTAAAAGCTATGTATGCATATATCTTCCCTAATGCAGCTCTTGTATAAAAAAAAGCATCACAAATTACACATGCAAAGTTCTGTGCTAGAGTATTTGCCACATGAGATGTCTCCTTTTGGCATTATCATAATTCATCACTAGGGGGCATTACAGTGTTGGGTTTTTGTTCCACTCCAGCCTGAGGCTGTTTGGCAAAACCCACTTGCTGGTTTCCACCAGTTCCACTTATAAACCTCTTCCACTTGCTTGAATGAAACTAAATCACTATAATGACTGCATAGTGCAGAGAAACAGTCTCACAAGAATGAGAGGGAAGTGCTGTCTTTTGGGTAATAAAAAACAACATAGCAGCATCCTTTTTTTTTTTTTTTGTTGGAAGTACAGGAGTGGAGGACATATGCACACCAGCAGGGCACATGTTGAGATTAATCACAATTCCAATTTCATGTTTTATTGAAAGGCTTTACAAAGGGCATGGCAACAGATGGGGGCGGATTTAGAAATTTTTTTATGGGGTGGCGAGAGGGGGGCAGGAATTTATATGTATATGTGTATATATATACTGAATTTAATCAGTTATCACAGTTTGATGAGAAATAGTATGTACACACTACAAAAGGGCACAGGCTGCCATTTACAAACTCGTACAGACAAGTCTTGCATTTGATGTTTCATGTGAAACCGTTCATATTAGGTGACCATAAGTGACCATACAATGTGATCTCACTTAATAGGAGATAGAAGTAGGATAGAAGTAAGGTGCATTATCACAGGAAAGGCATTAAGGTAAGACACAGGTGATGAGTGGCAGACGTGTGAGAGGGGAAGCAAACGGTTGCAGTCGGACATTGGAGATTCACGCTCGTAAATTGTCAAATTGGCCATAACTTTTAATTTGTTGCTGCCAACTGGGGTGGCAGCCGGGGTGGCAAGGCTTTCTTTTATGCCACCCCGGTAGATCCGCCCCTGGCAACAGACGGAGATATCTTTGGTTGAAGGCATCATCAGCATTCTATGAAATTTGTTGTTGTATGCTCCACTAGCTGTGTGCCTTCCAATCTTTCTCTTTTCTGTCTTCTCCCTTTATAATTCCTGATAGTTTCCCCTCCACTGTATGTAAGATTTAAACCAAGATGGTATTCTATGACGACATGGTGCTGCTCTGTTTGTTTTTGTTGCCTTCTCGAGGGATATTGTTGTTGTTTCTCTACACCTGCAACAAACCACTACCGTCTTTCCTCACCTGCAACAAATCAATGTCATGCAAGAAGGAAGCTTAGACTCTATAATATGCCAAAAGCTATTACAAGGATTAGAATGATAGTAAAATGTACAGAGCAAGACGGAGACAACATTGAACTTGAAATGTGTCTTTCATTAAGTGCTTGCTGTTAACTTTTTCTCCTTGTGACATTTGAGTGTTTTCATTGCAATTTGAACATTTTAATCCTTTCTTTAGCTAAGAAAAGTTTTTACGTGGTCTTCCATAATCTTCCTGCTTTTTTACAGAGGCCATGCTGATTGCATGTTAGTGTTTTGACCCCAGCTGATTGTTTTTGAAAACAAATTTAGAAAACGGTTCACATACTTTTTTGCTATAATCGCTAAGCGTATGTGTGTTCAGGATTTGGCGTGCGGGGGGTGGGGTTAACCGCCATCTAGCGGTAATACGTTGCTTCTTTACTGCAGTAAGAATAAATCCATACCGTCACAGCCCTAGATGTGTCAATTATCTTTGTTTTTACTTTTTAAGGCAAATTACGTCAAGTTACAAGTCTTTTCAAAATGTCAGCCGTGTAGTAAATAGTTAGCATTTTGTTCTAAGTGAATTGCCTTTTTAATATACTCCAATAAATCACAAAAACACAATCATTTGATACATTTATTTCTCATAAATGTATTCCATTAATGCTTTAAAAATTTGGCTTGACATTTAAGGCTAGTCGTGGGCCTTATTACCCTTTTTGTTTTGTTTTTTAACTTTGAGACTGAAATTAAATGGATCTTTAATTAACGTTAAACCATACAGTTTAACCTGATGAATAATGTTGAATATTTCTAATCCAGTAGCGGGACTAACCATTCTTTAAATACAAATGTCCCTTATTACTTAATTGGATTATAAAGATCCAGGGATTAAATGCCAAGTATAGAGTTAAAGTAGATTTAGAACACTTTTACATTCATTTTGCATTGGTTAAAGTTTTACATAATTGACATACCTTTTTATTTTTTTCACCATTGTTAACACCAGACATGTTGTGATAATCTAATCATAATGTTAAAAGCCTGCAAAATGGCCGTATATGGTGGAATGACTCTCGCTCTCATCGGCGAGTGGGAACAAAATCCCACTCGCCTGAGATGATGTGTAAACACGGGTTCAAGTAGAAGCTTGGTGTGGCTTGTGCCTCGGAGCAGAAATGGGCCGTATCGCATTGTATCCCTGTACATCTAGCAGCGGTGCTTTTGTTGTCTCCCTGGAAACCATTACTGCGCTGCCACTGGCAGCGGTCTGTCACGGATTCAGGTGGAAACACAAGCATCTTTCGGTGCCAGTGAAAAAGGAAGGCAAATTAGTAATGAAGGGGAGCATTTGAAAATGGCTGTGAAGTCTGCAGGCTTAAAAGGGTTGATAACCATGGCTTAGCTCTCCCTTCTCCCTCAAGCAGCTTTAACTGTGTGGTCTTTTTCTCTTCAACCTTTTTGTTTGTATACAGTTTGCTGAATTCTGTGTGCACAAAGAGCATGTGGGTGATGTGTTTTGTGAGACCTTTTTTGTTTTTATCGATGAATTATATTCAGTTGTATAATTGTTTTAGTTGTCTTTGTCATTTCATATGTTTTATGCATATTTAGAACCGCTCATTCATACACCCATAAACACATTGGGCTGTCTTCTACTTAAGAATGATTACCATGTTATTAATTTGCATAACTTTAAGCAGTACAGCAAATGTCTTGTGCTAGAGTCCAACCTTGAAACAGTCCCTCCAGGATTTCGCGGCCTTTTTTTGAGATTGTTGCGGCCCTGAATTTGTGGCAACTTTTGTAAAAAATTGCGATTAAAAGATGCCATGAAGTTGCGAGAGTTTTTTTTGTTGTTGGTATACTTAAAAAAATAAAAGGAAACTTCTTTTGGGGAGAATAAAACTACTCTGGGCTGAGTTTTCCTAGTAACCTTACCAAAAAGGCTCAGGATGCTGCAAATGTTGGTATGATATGAAAGGCTGGATTTAAGACAATTATAATTTATTGAATGAATCAAATTTGAACATTTATGTCAATGGCTTGTTTATCTTTTCATTATTAATTTCCTATCCTGGTCTGGGACACACATTTATACAGTTTGATAAAGTACTTATTGGACTTTAAAGGTCCTATGACATGATGCTTTTTGGATGCTTTTATATAGGCCTTAGTGGTCCCCTAATACTGTATCTGAAGTGTCTTTCCCGAAATTCAGCCTTGGTGCGGAATTACAGCCACTAGAGCCAGTCCCACAATGAGCTTTCCTTAGTATGTGCTATTGCTGTTTCTGTAGCTATTGAGGTGGAGGGTGGGGGTGTGGCCTTGACCATCTGCCACTTTGCTCGTTTGAAAGCCATGATGTCTCTCTCTCATGGGCAGGCCAAATTCAGTGGGCAGAGAAAGGGGAGGTAACCTTGCTCAGAAAAGCTCAGAAAGGCAGAGCAGGATACCCAGGGCTCGGTTTACACCTGTCACCATTTCTAGCCACTGGGGCACCATAGGCAGGCTGGGGGAACCCATATTAATGTTAAAAAACCTCAAAGTGAAATTTTCATGCCATGGGACTTTTAACTTATCATTGCACTTACAATAATGAGCATAGCTGTCCTCAATTTAGGTAATTGTGTACGTCCGTTTTTTTTTCCTGCATCCACCGTGTGGAAGAGCAACAGCCCTGCCCGCTGCAGAGAGCCGACAGGAGACCGCAGCAGCTTTAAGCGACTTTAGAGTGAAAAATCATTAAAGCGTACGTTGATGTTAAAATGTATACAGGTTGGCAGGATGCTCTGAAATGTTTGCTGTACATTTGTTTGTAAATGTGAGATGTTCGATTCACACACGTCTCGTATTCATATCTGAAACAAGGAAATTAATTTGGTGACATGCGTGTGTTAAATTGTGAGTCCCACTGAATTCACGGTGATTGGTTGAATTGTTGCGATAGTGACATTGCAAATTCCTGGAGGGACTGTTGAATATTAACCTGACTCCGCCAGATGGATTGCTTCGCATTTGCTTGGCATATCCATCTGGGAACTTTCCGTTGGAGAACTTTTGGGAAGGGATGAAAATACTGGTTAGCTGATTGGATAAACCATCTGTCTATCACCACCCATGTTGGTGATAGACGGGCCACATCAACCAGTGAGATCAAACTCTTGCCGAAACCAGTCGAGAAAAGAGCATAAACATCTTTTCCTCAGAGAAAAGCCTCCAGTGCCGTTTTTTTATTATTGAAACTGAAGGAATTATTAGGGCCCGAGCGCCGACAGCGGCGAAGGCCATATTGAAACTGAAGGAATTATTATTAGGGCCCGAGCGCCGACAGCGGCGAAGGCCCTATTGAAACTGAAGGAATTATTATTATTCTTTCTTTCTTTCTTTCTTTCTTTCTTTCTTTCTTTCTTTCTTCTATTATTTTCCCGTCAAATGAATTGGCTTTTTGAGGGGCTTAATATATTCAAAAACTCACCAAATTTGGCGGTCGCATTGCCCCCTAGAAAGTTAAGAAAATTGAGCCCCTGCAGTGCGTTTAACGTAGACTCACGAAACTTGGTACACATATGTATCATGTCAAGATGTACAAAAAACGTCATTAGAGCCATACCCTAAACCCAACAGGAAGTCCGCCATTTTGATTTCAAAGTTCGAAATTAGTGCGATTTTGGCCATTTCCACATGTCGTACTTTAACGAACTCCTCCTAGAGATTTCATCCGATCAACTTCAAACTCGGTCTGTGCCATCTTAAGATGTTAAAGATGAAAAGTTGTTAAAAGAAAAACTTTCGTCATAGGGGGCGTTACGCGGGGGCGGGCCATTTTGTGCGTTTCGCCGCCCGAAGAAACAGGAAGTGGGTGTAACTTCGAGGTGTACGTTGTCCGATTACCTCGAAACTTTTCAGGATTCATAAGAGTCCAACCCTGAGGACAAATAAAGGCCGATATTTACTTAAAGTCATAGCGCCCCCTAGTGGCAACAGGAAGTAGGCCTAAAAGTCAAGGTGCTATACTTTAACGAACTCCTCCTACAGATTTCATCCGATGGACTTCAAACTTGGTCTGTACCATCCCAACACCTTAACGATGAAAAGTTATTAAAAGACAAACTTTTCGTCAGACGGTGTGGGCGTGGCGTGGCGGCCATTTTGAGTGTTTAGCGATGAACAAAGAAGTTGTTGTAACTTGAGTGTACGTTGTCGTATCTGCCCGAAATTTCTCAAGATTGACAAGGGTCCATGCCTGAGGACACCTACAGGCCAAAATTGACTTTTGGTCATAGAGCCCCCCCCTGGCCACAGGAAATGCGCCTTATATGACAAACATCATCCGATTTGCATGAAACTTAGAATGTGTGGTCTACGTGTGATACTGAGCTGCCCCCTATAATATGACCACGCCCACTTACTCAGGCCACGCCCCCTTTCATAACATTTGAACTGTTTAAGGTATACCCTTGTGTGAGGTATCATTGAACTCAGCAGAGACTCCCTTCTTCATTGGTGATGGTTTGACCCGCCCCCTATGCATTAGCCACGCCCCTTTTCACAGCTAATGAACCATATGACGTAGAGTCTTGTGTGAGGTATCGTTGAACTCGGCGGGGAGTTCCCTTTTCATTGGTGACGATTTGCTGCGTCCGAGTGCCGCGCGAATGCACGGTCGCAAGGAGCGGCGTCCGCCGGTAACCCCGACGCACACAGAGGCGCGAGGGCCCGTCCATCGCTGCTCGCAGCTTTAATTTTTTTTATTTATTTTTTTTGTTGCGTCACACCTAAACCCACCTCAGAACCAACACTGATTGGTCGGTCGTTTGGCAAACGGCTCCAAATTTTCTCTATCTCAAGATGCCAGACTGATCTGCGAGTAGAAAACTGGAGCTCGCGAGATCAGGACGGTCTCATTAGGCTAGTTGAATATGAGATTAATAAGGTAATCTACCCTTCAGTCAATTGAAGTATGCTCAGTTTTGCTAAGCATGAAATGGCTTTGCAACTTTGTCATTTATTTCATGCCAAGGAGGAAAAGCAACCTTGTCTTTAACACTTGTTTAAACAGACCATGGATGCATATCATTTGTAATCTCCATCATCCACTTATGTATTTGTGTGAACAGCTTTGGTTGCAAGGATCAGTTGATTGACATTGTTCAAGCAGACACAATTAATGCTCTCAAAGACTTTTAGTGTTCAGTGCTGTTCTGTGGTTATTTTTGCATGCTGCACATTATCCAGCTTGATGCTCCTGTGTTCTTAGACCGTCAAAGCATGAAGCATTATTTAAACTAGCACTGGGTTGCGCTTGTTAGGAAAATGCCCATATAAATAGTATACCATATATTGGCCAGTATTATTGTGGTATGATTATTATTTTTATTTATATTAATGATTTCATTGTATCTGAGTATTTCAAACGCTTAATAAAACAAATGTTTACAACAAAAAAGACAATTTCAGTAATGGGTCACCACTTAATGTTGAGCTAGTACGTACAAATTAGGGCTGAAACGATTCCTCGAATAATTCGATTACAAAAAAATCCTCGAAGCAAAATTCTTTTTCAATTAAGGTTGTACGGCTCACTGTGTTTCCGCACGGATGATTATTTCTAGCTCTCAACAAGTTGACGCTTCTGTGGACACAAGACTGACGGCCCAGGTTACAAATGAAGGAAGATGAAAATAGCGAGGGTCTAAGCGAAGAGACAGGCGAGAGAAAACGGCAAAGTTTGGGATCATTTTAAGCTGCAAACATGCTGCTACATGATCTCCATAGAAAACATCCAGTGTACTCATCCATTCCACGGAGCGAACCCGACACAAGGTAGCTAATGTCTGCTGCTCTCGTCCACCGCGCTGTTTTACACAACTAGCCTACAGCATGCTACTCTGCTAATAGCCATGTTTTACCAACAAGCTAAAACGAAAGCTGTCGGTTTGTAGTCCAACGGTTTATTAGTTTGCTTCTAATCTTTGGAAAATTAGCTGCTGCTGGAGACAAACTGGCTCCTCCCCCCCCCATCATGGCTACTTAACATGCACATGAATGACGTCATCATTCCGGTGATGTCTGCATTCTTTTTTCTTTCTCATCACTGTGTATTGGCCTTCTGAAAATGTGTCCCCCAGAACAGTGTAGTTGAATGGACCTGCTGTAAGCTTTGTACCGTCACATTTACCCTCTGGTTAGTGAACAGCTCTTTTGCATATCCAGTGTAAAGAGCCAGAGGCAAGGGTCTTGGAATTTTGCAATACAAAATTTTCCTTTTTTTCTTTTTCTGTAAACGGCAATAATAAATATTTACTATTGCTGTTTACTAAGTATTTCTTAATCGATTTAATTGATGGAATAATCGGTAGAATACTCGATTACTAAAATCTATAGCTTTAGCCCTATTACAAATATTAAATAAAATATGGTTACAAAGAACTAAAGTTCCCCATTAACAATGCCATGATTTATTGTGCCTTTGCTTGAATGCTTATGGCTGTCAACTGTTCGATCAAAGTTGTACGCTTTACAAATGGCTCAAATCCCATTGCTCATCGCCAGTACTTCTAGTAAAGAGAAAATACCCTTGTAATCGTGCACATCATAAGCAACTTAATTTTCATTAAGCCTGATTATGCTTTATGGTAAATTTAATTTACACGATCCTATGATTAATGTTCTCAGCGGACTATACTTAAGAGGGAGTAGTGGGATAACATGTACTGCTCCTAGCTTAGTGAAGGACTACACATAATAGAAGCCAGCTTTGGGCAGTTATGCATAACATGTAATAGAGCTGCAGAAGATAGAATTGTAAATCAGTGTTGTGATAAACACAGATTAATGACATTATTGTTTTACCTGTTGATTACAAAAATTGTATTCTGTAATTTTAGATTTTGAGGTTTTTATTTGGATACTTACTATTCAAGTAATTATAAATATATAGTAAATTATGGCTAAAAAGCAAAACGCACACAATGTAAATTACAAAAAAGGTAGGTAAATTTTGAATCCTTTTTGTGATCAGGGATTGGTATGCCTTGTCATCAATGCAACAAGCTGCTTATAGTGCAGTGCTCAAGGCCCTTCTCTTTATTCTCCAATGATAATGTCGTGCTCATACAGTACTGTATGCCTATGTCATAGGGAAAAGTACAAGTAAATATTCTTTGACATTAGGCAAAACTGTGCACACAAATGCGTGCATACAGAGACAGATCACAACCCCCGCTGCTGTCATCAAATTAATCCATTTTGGATTTCACAAATATGACCTGTGATTGCTGGTTGTCAGTAGGGGAGGGGGTGGGGGGGGGTCAGTCGGCAGCTGATACATGAAATGATTGGGAGAGTGCAGCGTGTTCCCATTATCTTGTCCCTTGCATGGTAATTATCACTCCTGCTCTTTCTGCACCACTGCTCCCATCTCTCCTCGCCATTGTAATCGTGATTGACTGGTACGGCGGCCAAAACAGCGCAGTCTGAAAAGGCATCAGACACACATCTCATAACCGCCCTGCCATTTGATCTTCTCCTCCTCCTTCGCACTGACTGCTCCTCGGTCTCTCCTCCATTTTTTCAGGTTGAAAGAAAGTGGCAGCCAGACGATAAAACATGCTTGTAGATGAGTACAGATTTGACATGCCAGAAGCGTGTTATTCAGTGTTTTCTTATTCGGTATGATTGAATATAATTAGTTTATATTCGACCCATGCATGAATTGATAATTCGTGCTTTCAGTAGTCCTTAGGGCAGCGATAAGGTATACGATATAATGGATACACATAACTCTACTTGCAGACATTCAATTCACTACTGGAGGAGAAAAAATTTAGAAACACAAATGTATGACAAACTTTTAGTAGGGTGGACGCTGCTCAGTTTACCTGAAGTAAAAATGTGGGCTTTCATTTTCATTGGTGCTTTCAAATGCCAGACAGTCTTGCTCTGCGACAGTTCTGAATGATACACCTTAGAGGGGGAAGTTCATCAGCAGCCACTGAGAGTGCCATCGATTGAGCTGCACTGAGCCCCGCAAGGTAATGGATTGGATTTATCCCTCTCTGGTGTGTGTGTGTGTGTGTGTGTGTGTGTGTGTGTGTGTGTGTGTGTGTGTGTGTGTGTGTGTGTGTACAAATTTACAGTAGTGATCTCTGCACATATCTGTATGCATTTTACACAATAAAGCACTGACTCATCACAATACCACACATCTAAACAACACACACTGGCAACTTGTGTGACATTCAGTAGACATTTAGACAGTTGGGATCAAAGGCAGTGGTGTATTGTCAGCAGCTACATGGATAAGGAAAAAAACAAGACAAGGAGTTAGTACTTTGATAGATATCATGACATTTGTCGGGCATCTGTCTGCTTATTTTAGGAGTGAGAGATGAGTATCATCAAATCCATATTTTGAGGATGGAAAAACGGCTCAAAGTTGATGGAAGATGTCTTTAAAGTGAGAGTCACAGCAGCTCAGCTGATGAGTATTTCTTATGTTTTTGTGGCAAAGCTTCCTCAAACAAATATTAAGCAAATCGTCATCAATAAATCGTTTCAAGAGCCATTTAAGCATTTCAAGTCTCATTATGATGACATGGGTAAACAGATTGGAAGATGTAAAACTCTCGATTAAAGTGGCATTCCACTTCTCTAAATTTTAAAGAGGCAATGCATCATGAATGTGTCCAACCAAAGTACAGCATAGTTGAAGAGAGAACTAATTAGACTAATCTTTTTGCCAGGAGGTTTACCTATAATGGTTATAATCTACGGACTGTAATATGATTCAGAAAACATTTAGTGGCAATCCATCTTCCCCATGCCTCAAGGCAATGGTGTGAGCATTTGTGTATGCATTCATATGCACAGATTTGCACACCCATTGTAACTATCATCGTTAATGTTGAAAACTGCAGAACCATACTTTAAAAACTCTTGTAGATCGTGTTTATTAATGAGCAGAGTAATGCGTGTTATGAAGTGTTACATTTGAACAATAGCTGTCAGATATATTCATGATTTTATAAATTAACTTATCCATCATATATATATTTTACTAGTAAAATTACTGCCATGCTTGTATTACTAAAATTTCCAAGTGTCAATAAATTAACAATACATGCTCTTTAAATGGATACACAATGTTTTAGAATACAGATGGCTGTGGTCAAAGTTGTAGTTACTGGTTCAGAACCTTGATGGACCTTGCTAATGAGTCTGTGTGGCTGAAGCATCTGTTTGGATATCTAATGGAGCTCGCCATGTGGAGTGTCATCCACCGCCTGGCCTATAGCCACAGTCAAGTTTCTACCTGCAGGGTTAACATTATAATTAGTCTACAATCAAGGCATCCTGAGAGGTTTAGTTTACTTTGTGCTGACCTTGACCTATCAATAGTACGATTTTATTTTTTCCAATGGAAGTTTTGTTATACTTTATATACAGTGGGGAGAACAAGTATTTGATACACTGCCGATTTTGCAGGTTTTTCTACTTAGAAAGCATGTAGAGGTCTGCAATTTTTTATCATAGGTACACTTCAACTGTGAGGAATCTAAAACAAAAATCCAGAAAATCACATTGTATTTTTAAATAAGCTGGAGACACGTGTGGGACACACGGCACAAACTTGGGCGACAGTCGCTCAACTTGGACTGACGCCCGACAGATGCCTTGGTGTGTCGGGGCCTTTAGCTAAACTACGCTCTAAAAGGCTTAATTTCCTTATTAAAATTGCTAAAAATATTTGCCTTATTGTCATATAATTTAAGAAATAATGCATTCCAAAGTTTCCGTAGGAGTAGTTAAAGTGGGATTATATAAGGTGTTATGAGTGCACTAAGGTGTCTGCAATGTCAGAGCTGCAGGGTGGTCCTCTGTGCTTAACTTAGGTTGTCATGCCATTCTCAATTCTAAAGTTTATGTATCACACTATGCTCCCTAATTTCAAAGTGTATTATGTTAAACTATTCAGGCTCAAATAAATAATTTTTGTCAAATTCGCACTTCCATTACTTGCTTGGAATGAGGCTGTGAAACTTGCAATTACTACAGTTTGAGACTTTCATGCTACCACATAGCCAACATACAGACTTCAAACTGTTACAGTCAAGGGCTCTTTGGGAGCCTTTTCACTCTGATAATCAGAAAACCTATGAGCAAATACAGGCAACTCGTCATAAAAGCTAATGAAGCACCCACATACCCGCTGTGGCCAGGTAATGAGTGTACTTAGCTCGAAGGAAACGGACAAGTGCTTAATCATGGTGCTTGATTATGAGCAGCCATTAGAAGCCTGAGTCAGCCCCACTCATACACTGCAAGGAATTATGGTGTGCTTGATTGAATTCAACATTCTTTGCCTCTGGTCTATGAGAGCTTGCCAAAAGATGGCAAAAACGCCTCTGTGAATTGGTGTATCACTTCAAGCAAGCAGACAGGCCTTGTTTGGACTGTTTTTTTCTAAGCACCTCATGAAACTGGCTGCAACTCACAATCTTGACTCTGTAGCATTTAGAATCTGCTCGCTGCAGATTCTCCACAAGTGGGAACTGTTCAGAAGGGCTGTTCCGAACATGACTTTTTGGGCTTTGAAGCTTTGGTGGGAAATATTAGAATAGAGAGCCGAAGTCACACCCCTTCCAGTGGACCTTATGGGACCTTAATTTGGAAAAAATACGGAGTGAATGGGGAGAGGCAAATTATTTTTTGATCCCGTTTGAATTGAGCCATGGATTACAAATATGATGCTCGTCAATTTAAGAGAATTTTTCAGCCAAAGAGTCTCAGTTAGCTGTAGGTTGGTCATATGACCACTTAGTTTTGTGTGAAACCGCTCGGCGAATTACATCTCGTCTCACACAATTTGTCACCTGGCTTGATGCTCAACTTGCTCGCTAGCTAGCTTAGCTCTGTTGCACAACACATGTAACATTATCTTACCTGATGTATTTTTTTATCCAGTGAAGTGTTTTCAGCAGATAAGCAAAAGAACAAGCGAGATCCTCTGCTCATTTCAGTAACGTTACATCCCTGGTACGATACACACAGACATCGTAGCTTCAGCGAGACGTCATCCATGCGACTTTGAAGTGTGTAGTCTTTCTAATTGCGTATTTTCATTTCATTGCGTCTTCAACAGTTTAACAATAAACTGAGACTTTCTTCGGTTGAACGAACGTCACAAGGTTAAACTTAGTTATATGCTCTATGTCTGAGTCAGCCTGGCAGGCAGTTTAGCCAGCTGCTGTGCACTCTGCTAGTGCTGACAGATGGCAGAGGTGTTTATGGGAAACAGTCAGATAATCACATCCAATAAATTATATAAAAAATATACATATAATTTTAATGGCCTGGCAGTCATACTTTTATCAAGGCTAAGCTGTTGCCTACAGTTTTCAGGTGATTGCCAAACTCGTTGTAGATATACCACCTTCCTTCGGTATATCTGGCACTCAACTTTTGGTTGTCATCTTTACAAATTTTAAAATTATTCCAGAGCTTGACTTTTTCGACATCAGCGTTGCTAGCCCTCATGCAGTCATACTTTCAGTTTTGGTGCTGCTAACATTAGATGATAGCTCAGGCCAGGCGCTAGGATGAAGTGAGGCAGGGTTTTCAGTCTGTCGATTTCAGTAGCCGGGAGAGCGTCGCACCTAGGCCTGCAAACATGCCCCCCGTGCTTGTGCTAAATAAAAAGAAGCATTCTAAAACTGATTTGGATGCCGATTACTAGGGCTGTGCAAAAAAATCGATTTGAATCGAGATTCAAGCTCTACCAATGCAAAATCGATTCATAGAATTCCAAATATCTATTAATTCTTTTTTTTTTTTTTTTTTTTCTCGTATTGACACTATTGTCCTGAAATGACATTACCTTGCCATTCCCATAGATGCCGCTGCGTCGAATTCACACTGACACCTGGGCACTCTTGTCATAATCAGGAGTGCAGCGGAAGTAGTTTATTCAGCGCAAACAATGGCAAACCTCACATAATTATTCAATCTGCTCCATCCTCATTGGACACATTTCAGCTTTTATAACCTTGAGGGGAAGATGGAACTTGATAGGAATCATGCTATATGCAGGCTTTGCAAAGCGAAAGTTAAGTATTTTGGAAACACCACAAGCTTGAGAACTCGCATGGTACGGCATCAACCGTACAATGCTCTAAACTCCCACCGTTGCGTCAGTGTTCTCAACTGCCGGAGATATCGTAACTACACACGTAGACCACCTTCTGTTTCTGCAAAAGAATGTACAGATTCCAACCAGTGGTGGACTATGAACTGGTTACACACAAACACTCACTCACTCACTCACCTACCTAAATGTGTGTCCATTATGTGATTCTGACACATCACAAATGTTATGTTGAATGGACTGTAGTTGCCACAGTTCTAAAAAAAAAAAAAAGGGCCTAATTTTAGGAAGTGAAATGTGCCCAGTCGAGTTCATATTTCACCAGTCAACCTGGTAGCTGAAGTACTCCTTAAACCACATTTAACAGTATTTTTTTTGTTTGATCGGATTTTTAAAGGACTTTAAAGCTAAATGTAAAAGCTCTTTTTATTTAACAGTTTTATACTTTAATTAAATGTATTTAAAAGCTGGCCAAAGCTTGGCAATTTCGCAGTTTTTAGTTGCAAACATTTTTATTTTTGTATGAAGACATATAAAGTAATATCAAACTACATTTAATTAGTTTCTTTTCTTTTAAATTGTATGTCTACTGCAATCACATGGGAAAAGTAACTACATTTACAAACTGAAACTTTTTTTGAATCGAGAATCGTTTTAGAATCAAATCGATATCGAATCATGAGCCTAAAAATCGGAATCGAATCGTGACATTGTCTGAAACGTACACCCCTACTGATTACCATGGCAACAATCAAAGCTTTAAAGCATTTGAGTCAGCCCTACTGTTCAGTCATGGATATTACTGCCCAGATATATACACGCCAACCCATGGCACCTTTAGGAAAGTAAAGTAATAGCAGTAGCAGATGAGATCTGCAGATATATGGCAATGCTACTAGCTACAGAGTAGGAAAGTAAGGCCGGCTGCACACTGGCTGCATGGCGTGAGCGTGGCGTTTCTGTTGTGAGGCGGCTGCGTGGCGTTTTCTATGTCTCTGCACACGAGAAACATGTCTGACACGGCGCTGCTGCTGCTAGCCTTGTCTGTACACATGTATGTTTCCCATTGATTTACTGGCACTCAAGCAGTAGTATACTTCATGTTAAACATAAATATATACTGATTTGATTACAGCAAAGACAACGTCTGCAGTATTGATGACAAATTAGGCTACAGAATATTTCGTTCTGTAGGCTTGACAGGTGCAATATTTGAAAATCTATAATTACCGTATTTTCCGGACTATAAGTCGCACTTTTTTCCTACTTTGGCTGGTCCTGCGACTTATAGTCAGGTGCGACTTATATATCAAAATATATATAATTTAACATGTTATTACATGTTAATTCATACTGAAAACATTACCGTCTACAGCCGCGAGAGGGCGCTCTAGGCTTGTGACAACTAGAATGCTACTCCTAAAGACAACTGAGAAAGAAAAGAGATGAAAAGGTCACTCATACTGCAATGAAGAAAAAAAAGAAAGCTAATCGCGGGCTGAAAGCAAGATGGCCAGAGCTGGAGGAACGAGTCGGGAGGGGCTTGTCAACGGTGCAGTTACGTCTCCACGCCTTTTAATACATCCATGCTCCACGCCCTGGTAGCTAGTTGTTCTGTGTGCTATTTTATAGTTCAATAACTGTTAATTAGCGTTAACATACCGGACACCTACTGTATTCAGTCTGTTGTTCTGTGTGCTATTGTGTAGTTGACAGATGAGAAAAAAAAAACTTTTTTGTTTTTTTTCAACTCCACCACTCAAAGAATCGGAATCGAGAATCGATAACAACCTGAATCGAAAGGAAGAATCGGAATTGGAATCAGAATCATTAAAATCCAAACGATGCCCTTCCCTAATACTGACTTCATGGCCTCAGTCGCTACTTTCAATACAGCATGATGTTCATTTAGTAAATTATGGTCCTATTTTAAAATGTACAATAAAGCAGAGGATGCTTTTAGGGGCGTCTCTACACACCGACCCTTCAATCATGACAAAGGCTTAGAAATACTAACCATGGCACTGTGTACATTAAAATGGCAGTGTACTTTTTTTTTCGGTGTTAACTTGAACTTTGACCCTCTCACTGTGCGTTTTCACTTCATCAAAGTTAATTGTGATATTTTGGTCACCAAGAAATGCCTTATTCAGTGTTCTACTAACCAAGCTAGCTAGCTACTGCTAGTGTTAGCTGGTAACTTAAATAGTTGGCAGATTTTTTTTTTTTTTGGTTCTGCCGTACATGCAAAGGAATGGCGGCAGTACCCGGAAAATCTGCAACTTTCCCTCTTTAGCGTTTAGCTTAGCACAGCGCCATTGCAACCATAAGCAACACTGGCTATGCCGCGTCATCCTTCTCAGCTCAACAGTTTCAACAAAAATCGTCAGGTGGTTGCAAAAAACCAAGATGGCGATGCCTGTATCGCCAAACTTGAGACTTCAAAACAGCAGTCCACTAACCAATGGGTGACGCCATGGATGGCACATCCACGATTTATACGGTGGTACTGATCCAATATTGGCTCTCTTTTCCCCCAAATTTAAGCTGTATAAATCTGTATACCTTACTGCATGGAGCTCATTGGCCCACCATTACTGAATGAAACTGAAAGCACAAATGCTACATTTTATAATTCCATTTGGCAAAGAAGTTAATGTGGCTTGGTTATGTAATGGCTGATCCCCATCCCCTTAAGGTCATTATTGGAGCCAATACTGATCCGATTGGTGCATCCCTAATCATATTGTACATTTCAGCCTGTGGTATAACACCCAGTGAACAAGCACTTGACCACCACACAAATTAGCCAAATTGTAACTGATTAGGGCTGCAACTAACGATTATTTTCAGAGTCGATTAATCTGTTTATTTTATTTATTTATTTTTTTCTCTAAAATGTGAGAAAATGGTGAAAAATGTGGATCGGTGTTTTCCAAAAGCCCAAGATGACGTCCTCAAATTTCTGGTTTTGTCCACAACTCAAAGATATTCAGTGTACTATCACAGAGGAGAGAAGAAACTAGAAAATATTCATATTTAAGAAGCTGGAATCAAAGAATTTTTTTTTTTTACTCAAACCGACTAATCAATTATCAAAATAGTTGGCGATTAATTTAAGAGTTGACAACTAATCGATTAATCTTTGCAGCTCTATAACTGATTTTAGTCATTCATGAGTGTATAGTTCAAATATTCAACACAAAAGACAAACTTAGGCAACCCACATTGCTAATTTCCTCCTACTGCTTCTTCTCCTTTGGCTTCTCCATCCTCCCCACTCTCTTCACTTTGTTTTGCTTTTTCTTTGGACAAATGAAGTCTGTTTGGGACCTCCCTCTTTCCATCTCCAGAGCCTTAAATATCTAAGGAACGGTAAGAATCTCCCTTTGCCTTTTTAAAATCTATTATCCTCATCCCATCTTGTGATCTCTCTGTCCCTTTCTCCTTTGTCTCTCTCATCCCGTTACTGTGTCACTGGGCACACCTGCTTCATCCAGCTGTCAATTACAGCACAGAATTACCGACTGGCACACAATTAGGGTCCGTCTCACGCACTGGCCCACGCTGGTAATGAGTTTCCCCAGTCATTGATCAAAGTCACAATCACACTCTAGTCCAGAGTTTCCCAATTAATTTTTTTTTGCTATCCAGAGAGCATCTATGTTGAGCCGCCTGAGACACTCTCTCTATGGAGCTAAATCAGGGCCAATGTTTTGTTAATTTGAAAAAAATATATATGTAGTTGGAAAAACTGAAGCTTGAAATTGAAAATTTAAGTTTTGGTCTAAAACCTGAAAAAATAAAACCATGTATTCAAACTAAAAATAAATGTACCAATTTTTCTTTTAGTTTGAATAAAATTTAGATAAAATTCTGGAATTATTTTTGAATAAATTATAAATTTTCACTTTTTATATTTGTTTTCAGTTCCACATTTCATGTTTTCAGATTCAAAACTTATTTTTTACAGGTTCAAATCTTTTTTTTTTTTTTTTTTTTCGGTTTCAGATCTGTTTTTCACTTTCAGATCAGTTTTTTTCAATTTCAGACTTTTGGCCTGGTTTTGCATAGGGGGCGTGGCTTCAACTTATTGAATTATGAGTGACAGCCTAACAAAGAAGGCAGAAGACTCTCCTCTGTCATGTTGCCTTCAGGAAATGGTGTTACTGCGAGAGCTGTGACGAGATCCACGATATACATGTGATTTTTACTTTGGACAACACGTGGTACCAATTACAATATAAGAGCAATAAACTGTGCCATATTGTGCAGTTCAGCAGGAACAATGACTTCTCCCACTTCCACGTACGACTCTGAAACGTATGCACCACAGTATTCACTCGGCAGTCAGCATGGCATCCGCTCCGCCAAGGCAACCCGCTGGCGCCAGCGCACAGGTAAGACATGTGAAAGATATTAGCCTTTTTGAATAGATACTTTGGGACATTATCCCCGCAGTGGCATTTTTTTTTTTTTTGTCATTAACACATAAAGGGAAAATGGGTGGACAGCTGGACAAAGCTGGCAGTGAAGCATCGCTAGCACTAAAGTTAGCATTAGCTAATGTTAGTTTCACACTAGCTGGTGTTTTTACTGATCTGAAAGTGAAAAACAGATCTGAAACTGAAAAAAATTATTTGAAGCCGTAAAAAAAATAAGTTTTGAATCTGAAAACATGAAATGTGGAACTGAAAACAAATATAAAAGTGAAAAATGAAAATTTATAATTCAAAATAATTCCAGAATTTTATCTAAATGTTATTCAAACTGAAAGAAAAATTTGTACTTATTTTTAGTTGGAATACATACATATATTTCTTTTCAAATTAACAAAACATTTGGCCCTGATTTAGCTCTCACACATTATTTTATTTATTTATTTATTTTCGGTCGGTCGGTGCCAAAAGTTTGGACACACCTTCTCATTCAATGTGTTTTCTTTATTTTCATGACTATTTTTATTCTCACTGAAGGCATCAAAACTATGAATGAACACATAACACTTAACAAAAAAGTGTGTCTTATATTTTAGATTCCTCAAAGTAGCCACCCTTTGCTTTTTTGATAGCGCTGCAAACCCTTGGTGTTGTCTCAATGAGCTTCATGAGGTAGTCACCTGAAATGGTTTCCACTTCACAGGTGTGCCTTGTCAGGGTTAATTAGTGGAATTTTTTCCCTTATTAATGGGGTTGGGACCATCAGTAGTGTTGTGCAGAAGTCAGGTCGATACACAGCCAACAGCCCTATTGGACAACTGTTAGAATTCATATTATGGCAAGAACCAATCAGCTAAGTAAAGAGAAACGAGTGGCCATCATTACTTTAACAAATGAAGGTCAGTCAGTCCGGAAAATTGCGAAAACTTTGAATGTGTCCCTAAGTGCAGTCGCAAAAACCATCAAGCGCTACAACGAAACTGGCTCACATGAGGACTGCCCCAGAAAAGGAAGACCAAGAGTCACCTCTGCTAGTGAGGATAAGTTCATCCGAGTCACCAGCCTCAGAAATTGCAAGTTAACAGCAGCTCAGACTAGAGACCAGATAAATGCCACACAGAGTTCTAGCAGCAGACACATCTCTAGAACAACTGTTAAGAGGAGACTGCGCGAATCAGGCCTTCATGGTCAAATAGCTGCTAGGAAACCACTGCTAAGGAGAGGCCACAAGCAGAAGAGATTTGTTTGGGCAAAGAAACACAAGGAATGAACATTAGACCAGTGGAAATCTGTGCTTTGGTCTGATGAGTCCAAATTTGAGATCTTTGGTTCCAACCGCTGTGTCTTTGTGCGACGCAGAAATGGTGAACGGATGGATTCTACATGCCTGGTTCCCACCGTGAAGCATGGAGAAGGAGGTGTGATGGTGTGGGGGTGCTTTGCTGGAGACACTGTTGGGTATTTATTCAAAATTGAAGGCATACTGAACCAGCATGGCTACCACAGCATCCTGCAGCGACATGCCATCCCATCCGGTTTGCGTTTAGTTGGACCGTCGTTTATTTTTCAACAGGACAATGAACCTAAACACACCTCCAGGCTGTGTAAGGGCTATTTCTCCAAGGAGGAGTGTGATGGAGTGCTGCGCCAGATGACCTGGCCTCCACAGTCACCGGACCTAAACCCAATCGAGATGGTTTGGGGTGACCTGGACCGCAGAGTGAAGGCAAAAGGGCCAACAAGTGCTAAGCATCTCTGGGAACTCCTTCAAGACTGTTGGAAAACCATTTCAGGTGACTACCTCTTGAAGCTCATCAAGAGAATGCCAAGAGTGTGCAAAGCAGTAATCAAAGCAAAGGGTGGCTACTTTGAGGAATCTAAAATGACATGTTTTCAGTTATTTCACACTTTATTGTTAAGTACATAATTCGACATGTGTTCATTCATAGTTTTGATGCCTTCAGTGAGAATAAAAATAGTCATGAAAATAAAGAAAACACATTGAATGAGAAGGTGTGTCCAAACTTTTGGTATGTATGTATGTAGTCACGAAAATAAAGGAAATGCATTGAATGAGAAGGTGTGGCCAAACTTTTGGCCTGTACTGTACATGCATGCATGTGAACAAAATAGAGAATCCAATTTCAGTGTTAGACTATGATTGTTTTTTAAGTGGGCTTTTTTGAGGTAGGCTAATTCAGATTTGCATGTGAGAAGTTGTTTCTCACAATTTAGAGGTTAGAGAAGAAGGCAGCTCGCATGCTAAACCAAGGAGCCAATGAGGTAACTGCAAGGAGATACAATTAATTAAATTCTTTCAAATTTTTAACAATGAATTGTCAACACATCACGTGAATAGTATTTTAAAAGCACATGAAATGCAGCTGCAGAGGACATATTTGCCATTGTACAAATGTCCATACATTTTACCTTTTTTTTGTTTTTTTCCTTGTCCAACAAACTCATCAAACTTCTTAGGCTGTTGCTTCAGGTCATTTAATGGAGTTTTCATCTGAAAAGGGGCTGCATGTAAATCTACTTCTCATTATGCAAGTGTCAAAACTTGAGTAGTGGGCTTCCTGGCAAATAATAGAGGAATGACATTGCTTGTTTGTTTTCCCTTAGATGTGAAATACGCTGGAGCACGAGTAAAATAGGTGGCGGGAGGGGTGGAGTGAAGACAAGAGTAAAAGAACAAGTAGAGCATGGCCGCACACACTGTTCAAAGCCGCTAGGCACGGGTTTCTGTGACTGACAACCTGCTGTAGATGGGAACCCCCGTCACACTATGCTGTCTCAATAAAACTGCCTCAGTGATATTGAGACCGTGTAGTCTTATTCTTCTTTGCCATATTCACTTGAGCAGTTATATTGTGCTCGGTTACTTCTGTTTCAGCTACGTTATTCTAATTAATCTAGCAGGTTTTTGTGAGAAATGTAGAAAACGTCAAATGTTTGAGTTTGACATGAGGACTCAAATCCAGCTAAGATGGCAATCTTGTGGTGAAGACAAGATAATGAATGAATTTTGGTTCATGGCTCAGTAGTGACGAGAACTAGTTTGAGTAATGAGAAGCGGAAGCTGTGATAATGGGAATCTAAATGATTAGTGTGCATTTGCGTGGGGATAGGGCAATGGGGACTTGGAAGAGGGGCAGCAGTACCTCAGTCCGTAGGGATTTGGCTTGGGAACTGCCGGTTCAAGTCCCCATACAGACCCAGTACGGAGTGTGGACTGGTAGCTAGTTCACCTCATAGGCACCTCCTTGGGATCCTGGTGCCCTTGAGCAAGGCACCAAACCCCAACTGCTCGGGGCACCTTCATTGACATCTCTTCATTTATGCATGTATAGGTTCCGTTTGTACATGTATGTGTAATATTCCAACATAGTGATCAATAAAGTGTGTATTAACAAAGGGGTTAGGATGGTGAGGAAAAGCTAGCCTGATGACAGATTTGTAAACTTCGTACACTCTGTATCCATCTTCAGTCTGATATTGCCTCCACTCGAATCGATTTCGGTGGGGGAGAGGGTGGGATTTGATTTTCCCTAACCAATCACTAGATACCAAAATACAACCCCTCCCTCTCCCCTACAAAACCTGTCCCTACAACCTATTAAATCAAATAATTGTTAATTTCTTACACTGCAACTTCTTGTATTTGTGTCTTCTATTTTAGCCTGCTTATATTTTTATTTTATTTTTTTAGTTGGTCTTTAATGTTTTATGTAAAGCACTTCCGGATTGTCTGGGCAGAGAGCCGTCGGCCATATCCTCCTGCAAATCTGTAGAAGACAACCTACGGCACCTAAGTGCTGATGGGGTTTATCAGAGACTACCTCCAGAATGTGGGTGTGGAGAGGATGGAATGGCCTGCCAGCAGTCCTGACCTCAACCTCATTGAACACTTGTGGGATCAGCTTGGGCGTGCTGTTCGTGCCAGAGTGACCAACACAGCCACGTTGGCTGACTTGTGACAAATGCTGGTTGAAGAATGGGATGCCATCCCACAGCAGTGTGTGACCAGGCTGGTGACCAGCATGAGGAGGTGCCAGGCTGTCTATGGTTCTTCCACACGCTACTGAGGCTCCGGTTTGTGAAATTAATAAATCGTTAAATTGACAATATGTCTAGTTTCTTCAAATTTCAATCATCCAATCCACCAAACGAGTCAATGGCAGAATAAGCTATTTGGCATTGGCAGAGAAGATTTGGCAAATTCTTTCATGGGCGCAACCCACATACTTCATCCCACAAATGCATTTTCCTTACAAATGGGGCACCATTTGAAAGGGAGCTAAACAGGCTTTCCAATGGTATACGATTATCACAGAGAAATAATCTACCAAACACAAATTTTGTTGTGCTAAGTTTATAATATCGGAGCCCTTTTTTAGGTTGCCTCACTACAAAGACACTGTATTGATATCCTTTTAATCCTTTTTAGCTCGGTGTTATCCTCATTCATCACAAGGTTGGATTACTGTAATGCTCTTTATGTTGGTCTTAAAGTGATGGTTCGGAGTAATTCACCCTAGGGTCCTTTGCACCATGACTTCGAGCCAAACACCCCCCCCAGAAGCTTTTTTCACCTGGGTCTAACATTGGGCGAGTTAGCGTAGAGTAGCGTTAGCCGCTGAATAGCTTAGCGCGGGGCTAATGGACCCACGTTTGTATCTCTTAAATGACCCCACTAATAATGCCCGAAATGATACCAAAGGTCTACACTAGTGTGTGTGTATATATAGGTTATGCACTCATAAAACGATGGATTGGAAAGTTTGTAAGTACACCAGAAGTTTATGTAAATAACACTTGCCTGCTGGCTTCTGCTCTCTGCTGTTGTTGTTGCTGCTGTGAGACGAGTGCTTAGGGACATCTACAAATTACAACACCGAAAAGAGATGCAACAAAAATATTTTTTTAATTTAACTTATTTTTTAAAGTAAGTGCTGTAATATAACTAGCAGGAGACAAGTAATAATTGAGGTAAGTTTGGAGACATTACCTTATTTAATCATTAAATTAATACATATTTTTGTTATATCTCTTTTCGGTGTAGTAATTTATAGAAGGCCCTAAGCACTCGTCTAACTGCAGATAGCAGCAGCAGCAACAGAGAGCAGAAGAGAGCAGGCAAGTGTTCATAAACTTCTGGTGTACTTACAAACTTCCAATCCATTTTAGTGTAACCTATTGGTATCATTTCGGGCAATTATATGAGGTCATTTAATAGATACAAACGTGGGTCCATTAGCCCCGCGCTAAGCTACTCAGCGGCTAACGCTACTCTACGCTAACTCGCCCAGTGTTAGACCCAGGTGAAACAAGCTTCTGGGGGGGGTTTTGGCTCGAGGTCATGGTGCAAAGGACCCTAGGGTAAATTACTCCGAACCATCACTTTAATCAAACCTCCATCTCACGACTTCAACTTGTGCAAAATTCTGCTGCTCGCTTTTTAACAAATACATCTAGATGTGCACACATCACTCCATTCTCTACACCCTACATTGGCTCCGTGTGTGTTTTTAGAATCAATTTTAAGATTTTGTTTTCAAGGCTTTAAATGGCCTGGCTCCGGAGTATTTGTCTGAGATTTTAACGCTGCGTGAGCACAACCGGTCATTGCGGTCTTCAAATCACAACATGGCATCATGACTTTGCGTAAACATGCACGCCACTTTCCTAAAGCCAAATGGTGTGTTATCTGTATGCATTTTGAGCTATCCATGTTTATGTCTACGCTGTATACAGTGGATGTAAACATACACACCATGTGGCGTCGGTGTTATCGTGAGAACGTGCCCTACTATCGCGAGAACGTAACATGAGTGTGAAAAGGAAAAAAAACGACAAATGCGAAATAAACGACAAAAACACGACTGACCAACGTCACATGCTTAGGAAAACAAACGGTTGGGTTTAGTAAAGAAACACTGGGGAAGGTTTAAAGGGGTGATAGAATGCAAAACCGATTTTACCCTGTTACATTGTTGAATAACGACAGTTTGGTGGGTAAATAGGACATACATAGAAGCTCAAAATCCCACTGACACCCCTTTACTATGAAAATCTCATATTTTGAAACTGCCTCTGAAAACGGGCGAATCCCAACAAAGCTGAGTTGCTTGCGCAAGCATCTCAAAATCCGGAACCTTAAGAGAACAGTCACGCCCCAACATTTACATAGGCTACACAACTGACCTGAGATCAGGTAGTTTTCTGAATCTAGCTAGGTCACGCAGATCTCTGCTATTCAATTACAAAATTCACTTCTGAAACTTTTTTATGCGAGAAATCAACCATATAAAGCTTGAATATGGGCCGCTTTACGAAAATGGATGGCTAATTGCAAATTTTCTCCGACTGTGTGTCGGAGTTTAGTGCCGGTGTTGGTGCTGCCTGGGTTGCTACATCGCCGCCCTGACCGCAGTGTCAGCGAGCTTGTTACGCCCGCAATCTTTTACCGCAGCCCGCATGTTCCAGTTAATCTTCTAATGGGTATGTGTGTTGAGTTATTTAAACAATCGGGAAAATAAACGCCTCTTGTCCGCGAGTCTCATTGATAGATCCGCGGTGAGATGGAGTCCATCAATGAGAGTGTTAGCTAAGCTTTGTAAGACCTTGAGGAACCTGTAATATTCATGCCGTGACAAAATTCAAACTGTAAATATACTTTAGTTATGCGAAAGTGAGCAAGCTGCGGTATTTCCCCATTGTAATGAATGGGACATATAGCAAGCAGCTGTTCGTCCAACAAAGACGCCTTGCGTTCATAAAAATGCCTTAAAATCAAATCGGACACAACGGTTAGCTTTATAAGACATTGGGGAATGAGTTGTATAAGTGGCGTGACGAAATTCAAACCGTAAATATAATTTAGTTATGGCGGAAGTGTAGCTAGCTAGCTGCGTTATTTCCCCATTGTAATGAATGGGACATATAGCAAGCAGCTGCTTGTCCTACAAAGACGCCTCGCGTTCATAAAAATGCCTTAAAATCAAATCGGACACAACGGTTAGCTTTATAAGACATTGGGACATTCAAAACCGTAAATGTATTATTTATAGATATAGTTATGCCGGCAGCTGGGGGCGTGAGCCCCGTATGCAGTATCCACAAAGGGTGACTTTGGCCCTGGGTATGGAGCCCAGCAGGCTGCCGTTCTCGTCAGACTGTGTGGAGCTCCTAAAGTCCGACACGTCTTACCAAATTTGCAATTAGCCATCAATTTTTGTAAACGGCCCATATTTGAGCTTTATATAGTTGATTTCTCGCATAAAAAGTCTCAGAAGTGAATTTGGTAATGAAACATTGCAGTGTCTGGAATATGAGATTCTGTCGCTTCTCTAATGTATGTGTATTGGGGATTCGCTCAACCAATCAGCGTGCGTCTCTAATGTCTGCGTATGGCAAGTCGCTCAACCAATCACCGTGCAGCTCATCTAAATATTCATGACCATACCATATTTGGAAGAAAAGCTCTTGTTACAAATAGGGCCAAAACACAGGGATGCATAAGGGCCAGTAAAATATCAACCAGGCCATTTTCAGCCCAACCAATGTTACATACCCCATTAGGAGACCATAAGGAACAGTGTGAAATACCCTATATAATCATTCTATCACCCCTTTAAAAAAAAAAAAAGCCACACGCGGGACGTGATCCTGGCTCTCCTGGGTGAAAGTCCTGTGTTTTACCCATCCACAGACGTGCATCCTTTCATACTACTTGCTACGGCGAAAAACCACACGTACTGTAGGTCAATGGCGGCCGAACGGCATTGATAAACACGCTAAAAAGCAATTATGCGTCTTGATAACACGCCAAAACGGCATACGAATTGGCGTGTCATACATACGCCACTTAATGAGATCAGTCTGCAAATCAACTGGTTTTAGAAGTCCCAAGCTCAAGGTATAAACGGTGGGGTGATCAGGCTTTTGCAGTTGTTGCCCCGAGACTCTGGAGCAAGTTACTCCCTGATATTTGCACTATTACAGATGTAGCTCTTTTTAGATCCAAACTCAAAACCTATTTGTTTAGAATGGCTTTTAAGACTTAGTAGTGTTGTGACAATTTCCTCCTCCTGTTTCTATGTAACCTTTTCAGATTTTACGGTTTTCAGTTTTGTTTGTTGTATATGTTTTATTCTTGGTTTCTGATTTAAAGCACTTCGGATACCTGCTGGTTGCTGTAAAGTCCTATATAAATAAATGTTGATTGGTTCATTATAATTCTGCTTGTTTATGTGATTATTGTTTCTCTTGCTCGTCGTCACTGTAAATGAGGGCAACCTCAGCGTCTCACGAGTTGAAATAAAGGTAATTGATTGTTATAGGGTATAAATTGATAAAATAAATTGCAGTAGGTGACAGGAGCCATAACCCTTGCATGCAGACCCACCTGAGGGCAGTAAGGCATATAATTGTTACACCGTAAACCATAACAATAGTTGTACAGATAAATACTTGGGTAAACATAACCCTACCATGGCTGTAGGTTAATTTGAATCTTATGTAGTGAACATGCAATGATGTATTTGGAGTTGGACATAGAAGAAAGAGAAAGATTTGAAGAAGTCTGAAGAGTTCCTCCAAAAATAATTCTTTTCTATTTCTATTTGAAAAACTCAGTAGTTGGCATATCGAGTGTCATATCGAGCAGACATAAACCTGTAGCTACAGATTTCAAAGTCATCAACAGAAAAACTCAAGCACAAAATGTCAGCACAATTTCAAGTTATCTCCGGTAGGGGCACTACCAAATCCCCATTTTAGTCATTGCTAAAGATATTGTCGAGAGCAAAAATAAAAACGACATCTTTCATATTACAACTTAAACATACAACAGCTTTTTTATTTTTTATTTGCTTGTGATAACAACACGTGACTCTGACAAAGTGTTTGACATAAGCATCAAAGCTCCATAGGTGTCTGCAATGGTGCAGGTGATGTCATTCAGTACACATGCTCATTTAAAAGATTTCTGATAGCATTTATTTGCCTGTTAAAGGACAATTCATAACTCAGGTTCCTAAGTAATATATCCTGGCGACCAGGCACATTAACACATCAAAAGGGGCTTGAGCACCTACCCTTTTTCTGGATGTATTTTTTTTTATTAAATATAGCCTATATATATTAGTTTGCACACAGCTTCCCTGTCAAACAAATATTTCTTGAAATAAAAAATCTAATATCAGATCGGGAGATTAGACTTTGTCGATCTCACTCGCTCTCTCTCTCTAACCCTAACGGAGACGTAGCTAGCTAACATTATGGATCACCGATGTTGTGACTAGGATGCCTTGGACTGATATTCTCTGTTTCCCAACGCTTCATTAAACTTCTGTTAGTGTCGTAAGCACAATGGTAACTAGCTATTGCTCAGTCCTTCCAGAAAAATGCGGAGTATTTGAAAAAATGCGGAGTATTTGAAAAAATGCGGCCCTGCATAAATATGCAGATTTTGGCTGATTATGCATGCGTTTTTCTGGAGGGATGGATTGCTGTTGCTCTTTGTGCCGGGTGGGGGAGTGAGGCAGGCAGACCGGAGTGTGCTAGCTGGCTAAATTAGCATTAGATTAATAGTCTATCTATACAGCTAACGTTATCGTTACTAGTGAACTTATTCGTGGGTTAGCGCAGTGCTCCTTTTATCCATGGTCAAAACAATCATACTACTAATAACTTTATGAGCGTGTTGAACAATGCTGTAACCCTATAATGTTATCCACTAAGCATTAGCTAGCATTAATGTTAGCTATACTTGTCAACAGTGTTGGGACTAACTGCGTTTAAGTATAACAGCGTTACTAACTGCGTTATTTTTTCAGTAACGGAGTAATCTAATTAGTTTTCCCATCGTTGCCACGCCGTTATCGTTACTGAGAATGTAAAGTGGCGCGTTACTACAATTTGGTTGAATGAAGTGCGAGGTGTCAGGCTTTGGCTACACATCAGCTGCCTGGAGAGAGCAGGGGTGGGGATGATGACACCGTTGCAAAAGCGATGATGGCGGATGCCCTGCTCACGCTGTCTCACTGCACGCTCTGACTACACTGACTACTGTAAAGAAATTTATAAAAGACGTGATCGTTGGATTTCTGGAGGAAGGAGAGGCTGGGGTCGAATTGAAAGTTAAGCAAAAGGTTTAATAAAACAACACGATGAAAACGACAGTCAAAACACAATCAAACATAAAACATAAAACACTGCCAGCAGCAGACTGCAAAACCTGCTTCCCCTGTCGGGTCACAGTTAGCAGCCATGCGACATGACAAAACAATACACTGTAAACAGCGGACTTCAACATGCTTCCCCTTGTGGGGTCACAGATTGAAGCCCTGAATTATTCTATCCTATTCTCTGGATCCCACATGTATTCCCTACACCTGGGTGAAATCTTCCCCTATTGGTCAGATGTCTCTCAGGTTAAGGACACACCTCTGAATTTCAGGTCACAGACTAAGGTTGTTTATCATGGTAGTGTCGATTCTACAGAGATATGCATTTCCTTTGTTCTAACCCAGTCTGGCCCAACAGGGGGTGGCTCCCCCAAAACAGATACAATAGATCTCCATGTGTGGAGACAAGGAGCTTTTCTCCTGTATGCTAAATGACTGACCTGATGATTCTCTAGAAGCTAGAGAAGGTGTGAGCCAGACAAATGCTGATTAGTGTAGTTACTTGATTAGATTTAGCTGCAGGCCCCATTAAACAATGTTTTCAGAACATAAGCATGGTTTTAACTTTTTACAACCTAACACTACCACTTAACACAAGACTGCGACAATTAAAATGGTGGCGAGCCAGGGAAATTCAAAGGTAGCGTTCTCGAACTGGAAGTACCGGCACTACTTCTCGCTCATTGAAATTAAATGCAAGAATGTTTATGTAACATGCACGCTATGTCAGGAAAAAAGACTTTATCCACGTCTGCCTCAAGCAACTCAAATCTTATGAAGCCCTTCACATCAACACATGCTAACACGACACTTGTTGCTGCTTCTAACCTAAACCCAAGCCCAAATGCAGATAGCGTGAGGTCCAGTGAAGGAGACGGAGTCTCTGTTAAAACAAGCAACGCTCGATTTTTCGGGTCAGCAACAAGTGACCAAGGCAGAGCTGAACACATTGATTGCAAGTATGTTGTTGAACTGTGTGAGTCATTCAGAGCTATCCTAAATACCAAATGTTCTAAAATACTGTATATAGTGTTTTTCTTCTTCAATCGGTTAATGTAAACATATTTGACGTTAACGATGTTATAGAACGTAATGGCATTATAGAACATAAAAAATAACGTCCGTTACTTTGCTGAGTAACTATTACTTTTACAGTGTGGTAACTGAGTTACTAACTGAATTACATCAAGTAATTTGTAACTAACTACATTGTATCATTTACAATTACTCTCGAATGTAGCATCTGGGGTGCAGTGTTTTGACGGTAGTTACGAGTAACTAGATTGTGAAAGGTCATGACGGCACTGACGGGCGACTAAATGAAACGTGACTGTCTGAAAATCAAATAACCGATTTCTCTGGGTTTGCCATTTGATGGATACATTTGGGATAGTGTAACTACAGAACTCCAATATAAAATGTTTATGGTTGTTTTTAGACATTTTAATGCAGAAAAGTTACACATTGTAGTGGAATTTTCCAATTGGAATTGGTTTCAGTGGCACTTATCTAACTGGAAATGACCTCACCCACCATGCTTGCTGCTTCTGTTTTTGCTACTGTGATATATGCAGACTACACACGTACACTTTGGCATGTACATGTGCATGCACATAAACATACATTACAGACGCACACATTTAGCACTTCTATTGAGGTGTAGACTGAGAGTAGATATTTCCCTAATGGAAAAGCTCATTGCGGAAAAAATAACTGTAAAACCAGTCTGCGCTCTGTTAAACTATTTTACAGTGTCAGCACAAATGCAGCAGTCTCTCTTCACTCTGCAATGAAATTTATGGCCATTGATGACTGATTGCATTTCTCCCCCTCACAGTACTCTGAGCCTTTTTGAAAGTAACCCAGCAGCACATTCATTTCTTCAAAGTCATCATTTCAAGTGCACGGACTTGCTGGCAAAATAAAAACTCTGCAGAGAGAGCCTAATTTTAGTAGTTCTTATCAGCGCTAGCAAAAACCCTAAATTATAATTCAAACATTTAAAAATGTGTGATTTCTATATATGTGTGGAAGTGTGAGCTTGTGTAGGCTTTCATTTCTCTGTAGACACTACATGCGTGACGTGTACATCTGACTACTTTTCTCATTATTGAATCGATCAATGTCATCTCAAATTAACGGTCCAGTTATGTCGTGACTTTTGGAGGACCAAGAACAATGTAATTGCCTCAGAGCATTTTAAAGAATATCAATAAGCAGCATGCATTTAGTGGACCAACTGAGGTAGAAACAGTGGCTCAAAAGTGTGTCTTTTAATTAAAGGTCTAATGTAGGGTGACCAGACGTCCCTGGTTTCCGAGGACAGTCCCCGGTTTCGGTGACCTGTCCCCGGCTGGAGCTGTACCCGGAAATGTCCCTGGTTTTCACTGTGACTGACACACCCAAAATTGGAATGAAAGAAAACATTGACCAAGCGCGTCGCGCTGACTCGCTGACATACACGCACCGGCTCAAGACAGCCAGAGCAAGTCTCAGAGCTCAGATGTTCTAGAATGCCCATATTTTACGATGCTAAAATTACTGTTTATTTAAATGGAGTCTGGTGGGTTTAGCGAACGCAATTTCACTGACTTCTTATGTTTTAAAAAAGGATCTTACTCTTTAACAGAAAAGTTGACCTTCTTAGAAATCCTTTCCATAATGTTGTCAGACACTTAGAATATTAATCTGAGTTTGTCAGCGGCAAAACGGGCACTTGTATGAACATAAATACAAGCTGGACAATTGACGTCCTATTAACTTACATTGTAGCTTGTTTAGCCATTGCCAACTGCAGCAATCTCGTTTAATCCTGGACCAATGTCAAAGGAAAATATTTCCTCAATAGTTTTAATTGTATCCGATACTCAATGAGCTGTTGCAGAAACAAGGCCAGTGTGAAGCAATAAAGCAAAAGCTGTCAGATAAATGTAGTGCAGTAAACATTACAACATTTCCCTCTGAGGTGTAGTGGAGTACAAGTATGAAGTAGCAGCAGGGGCGATTCTAGGATCAGACCTTTAGGGGGGCTCAGCCCCTAAAGAGAATGTGACGCAGATATAGCGCATGCAGAAGTGTTAATCTGCACAACCACCTCAACCAGAATCTAAGCTTTCCAATGATATTAGCGGCAGTTGCTGTGACAAATGGTTTGCGAGAAAATTAACATTGAACTTACATGAAATATTAAACATATTTGCATTCAGCATAAACCTCTGTATACCCATTACTCTCTGTGAAATATCTCACAAACTCGTCACTCAACACATGCATCAGTAAAACAAGCGGTTCCCAGGTAATCAGGTTTTGAAATTGCAACACAAAATTCTACATGGTCTCCAACTTTGGGCCAAAATTATAATGTATTCTCATGTAAACTATGTCAGCACAGACATTTTTGTAAATTGCTTAGTCACTGTATCCCATCATAATGATTATTATATTGCCAGATTCCAGACAATCCCACTTACGTATATATATATATATATATATATATATATAACCTGGTCACGTTATGTAATCTATTGATATGTGTCCGTGTCCCGGCGTGTGAGGCGTCGTCCTCCGGGGTGTGGCTTTTGCTTTCCCAGTTAATCTCCGTACAGACCATTTCGTGCTGGCCACCACGAAAAAAACGTCCCCGTGAACACGTATCAATAGATTAAAAATAACGTGACCATGTCACGAACTGCCGTGAGACAGTGTTGATATATCCCACTTACAAATATGAATATATTATGCCTCCTAGTGACATTAATGCAAAAATATGAAGAAAAAACTATTCAAACTGTGTGCATGGTTAAAATTCTGAAGTGCAAAATAGTTCAGTCTACAGCACAAATATTTCCATCCATGGATAAGAATAATCAAGTCTAACCTCTGAATTTTTTTTCAAAGTGCACCAGATTGATGTATTTAAACGTTAAAATAGACATTTTCTTACAGGGGAGCATGCCCATGGATCCCCCTAGGGGGGCTTGTGCCCCAGTGCAGTTCTGGGTCTAGTGACGCCCCTGGGGCAGTGTCCCCGTTTTAAGTTTTACAAAGATAGGTATTTACGCTTCTGAGCTGAAAATGTCCCCAGATTTTGTCTCAGAAATCTGGACACCTTAGACTAATGTCTCATTGTGCATGTCTTTTCCATTTCTTCTGTTGCCATTCCTGTTAAAGGCAGGGAACGCTCAAGCAAAGATGGACAAAAAGCTTGATGAAAAGACACTGATTAACCTGTCATGTTCCAGACAGGTATCCATTAGGCTCTTTAATTAAAGTCTATATGGCATGAAATTGACATTTTCAACCCACGATAATGCCTCAGGAGAAGCATTGAACTGAACTGATACTGCCCTATACGTCAGTCCACTTGTAGCTGTACTAACTTGTACTTTCATTTGCCGTCTTCACGCATCAAAGCTTCTGAAAGATCTTTTGTTCTACCATTCTGCATAAAACAACAAAAATAACCTTTTTTCTCATCTTGAGCATTTTGAAGGTAGACACGCATCATAGGGCACACAGACAGGTCCCATGTAGTGTCAACCCTCAACTGGTGTCCTAATTATGCAACATGGCATCATGACTTACATGCCACTTTCCTAAAGCCAAATGGTGTGTTATCTGTATGCATTTGAGCTATCCACGTGTATGTCTACGCTGTATACAGCGGATGTAAACATACACACCACGTGGCGTCGCCTCGTTGCGTGTTGTCGCGAGAACATGACATACTATTGCGAGAATGTCATGTGTATTAAAAATAAAATAAAAAATTAACTGTTGGGTTTAGGAAAGAAACATTGGGGAAGGATTAAAAAAGAAAATTAAAAAAAACTGCTGAAAAACACGGGATGAGATCCCAGCTCTCGTTGGTGAAAGTCCTGTGTTTTACCCATCTGCGGACTTATGTCCTTTCATACTACTCACTACGGCGAAAATTCACACGTAATGTAGGTCAATAGCGGCCGTACTGTGTTGATAAACAAGCTAAAAAGCGATTATGCGTCTTGATAACACGCCAAAACGGCAAATTGGCTTGTCATACATACGGCACTTTGAGAGATCAGTCTGAATTATGAGACATTAGCAAGACTGGGGTGCTGCCCTTCATTTTCTTTTTTCTCTGTTTCCCATACATTGATTTATTTGTGGCGGCACCCCACATGTTTAATATTTGAAATGGGTAAAGTCTTATTTCATTAGATAGCTGCACATAGCGCAATGATTTGCTCAGCCCCTCCTTGTCTCTCTGTGTTTGTGAAACATTCAGAGTTGGACCTGCCTCCTTTCCGTGCTTGAACGCAGTAACAGAAATAAAAAATTTAAATGACCAGAAATTAAATTTGATTAACTTTAAAATGGGGGGAAAAAAAGGGACACTGAAAAAAGTGACATGAAAATAAAATGTCTTTAACGTTTTAAAAGATGAAACTAGCGATGCACCGATAGACCGGCCGGTGACCGGAATTGGCCGGTTTTCACGTGCTCGGCCATGACCGGCGACCGACAGGTCAGTCTGACATATGCCGGTCAATGCTACAAAACTGACAACATAAGTTATACGAGTTACAGTTCTCAAGGACACACACACACGGACGCGACAGCACAGTCTCTTTTTCCTTTCTCTCAACTTTTCTGCCGTGTCGCCCGTACCAGCTCGCGATGTGAAGCGCGTGTCCGCGCTATTGTCGCACATGTAGGAACCTCGTGAATTAACCTGCAACATGTCAGCTGTTTGGACATTCTTCAGTGTGTGTGCAGAAGATGACAAGTTTGCAATATGCAACTCCTGCAAGGAAAAAGTAGGGTGTGGAGGGATGGCACCAAAAACCAAAATCATTTTTTTTTTTTTTGGGATATTGGATGTGAAAAGAAGGAAATGGTTCTAACATTGCACTTTAGATGTGTGTGAATTTTGTTTTTCTAGTGATCCATTATCTGTTCAAAAATTTTTCTGTGCAAAATGTTCTATTAAAGAAAAGATTGAAAATAAATATTTGCTTGTGCTGTAAGGTGGTTAGAAAAAATGTAATCGGTATCCACTAAAATCGGTATCTGCTGGCCTAACTATGAAAATCGGAAATCGAAATCGGCCTAGAAAGTTGTAATCTGTGCATCTCTAGATGAAACTAAACGGTCTAATGTGCGGCTTTATTTCACTCAAAAGGATTCTAACACCGGGACGTGCAACAGTCTGCGGCTAAAGACATTGTAGCCTAGCTGCACTTATTGAGACACCATGGCCACTGCCGCAGTCAGGACACTGATGGGACTTAATGATACATTCAATCGCACCTTGTAAACCCATGGTGCATTCAAGTGCACTTCGACAAACTCAAGCTGTTGTTGTAAAATACTCTTCTGCCAACTAGTGGTTCTTCTTTCTGTAGTTTAACAGCAATTTACTGCTGAAACGAGTTATTGTTATTACATTTTAAATCAATATTTAAATGTGACCATATGTCCTTAGCAATAAATAAGCCATTCTTTATTGTCGCTTATTGTTGTTTTGTGGTCTTTTTTAAAGTATTGTTTTAGCACCAGTATCGGAAAAAACCTAAGCACTAATTTGCTCTCCCTGGTCAAATAAAGTTTGCCTTCATCCAGAATTGGAGCCAAAGGGCTTCCTTGCTGAGGGCTTTCCTGAAGTCAACAGGTTGGGTCATACATTCAGTAATGTCCACAATTTCTCCCTTTGCTTTCACTACCACTTATTCTTCTCTCTCACTTCTCTCTTCTGCTGTGGCTGTGTCCTTAAGTCACAGGGAGAGAGAGAGAAAACATGGTTGTTTTGATGTAGGATTTGATAGATTTGTTTGCTGCTGCATTCATTTGCTCTGTATCAGGGAGCTGACGGGCCGTAAAATGAAAATTTGCCTTAGATTTTCAGCATGACTGTTTGGGGGCAAATGTGAAAGAACTCCCCATGCATTCCAGATACATATTTTTGTGTGTGTGTGTGTGTGTGTGTGTGTGTGTGTGTGTGTGTGTGTGTGTGTGTGTGTGTGTGTGTGTGTGTGTGTGTGTGTGTGTGTGTGTGTGTGTGTGTGTGTGTGTGTGTGTGTGTGTGTGCGTGCGATGCATGGCAATTAATAGTGAGGATTGTAAGGTTCTTACTGACTGGAAACTTTTTTCACAAATCCCTAAAGCAGGACTGATATTGTTGAAGAGGTTGTGATACTGTGATGAGAAGCTCTTCCAGTTTCACTTATTTTGTTGCTCTTGTAAAGGAACCTAATGATTAAAAAGTGACAGTTATGGATAGAGTCCTGCTTTTCAGGTAATTAGATTAAATTAAAATGCATGTGACTTGTGGGGCCTGCAATCTCTAATTAAAATGAATGTGATGCAAACAACAGGAAGCATTTTCTTGTTAGAAAACAAGTTGAAGGAGAGAGAGTCAAATGCAGGCATGCATTTTGTAAGGATAAACAGGAAACCATTTTCAGTAGGCTAACGTCTTGTTACCCAAGTCAAATTATGTTATGAATGTGTCTATAGTGGTGATGCTGGTGCACACTATGGAACTATGGAAGTGAAACCTGTACATACAATATATTTAATTTTGTGGTAACTTTACATTGCACAAAAGACAAAACACTTGCTTGTTTATTATGGACAGTGGTAATGATCTTGATCACTAAGGTGCTTCCACTTTGTTCATGTGTAGTTGATGCGCGAGTTAAAACCAAAGCAGGCCTGGTCGCGCCACAAAGAAGGTGCTTGTGCAGAGTGTGACACCCCATTGCTCTTTCCCCTCATGTGCCCAGCCGGTGTCACAGAGCACGTTGGATGATGGAGCACTCTCATTCCGAGTTGAGAGAGTGCTGAAGGTGAGAGTCGGCCAGAGACCTAGTTCTTTAATCCTGGCCGGCTCCTGCCACCTTGTTCAACAAGATAAATTGACTTTTGGCACAGTCCGATCACACTATGGCTCAGCTTTGATATACAAACACTTATTTGTTTGCACTTTTCCCATCTCCTGATCGGTGAGAGTCTCAACCAATAAAGATATCCGCCATTAAATGGGTTATGGTAAATCTTAGGTGAATTTCCTAGCACAGAAATGACAGGGATGTTCCAAAGCACATTTTTAAATGAACAACTATGCATGTTTTATACATCATTGTATATGTCACTCTCTTCCCAAGAGCCAACATGAGCGCTAAAAAATGTTTTCAAAGCAAAGCAATTATGTAGTTCATTGACTTAAAGAAGTTCAGAGAATTCTAAGGGTTGTCAAAAAACAAATATGTTCTTCATGACAGGACATGTGCTGCTGGTGTGCTTGGTTGAAGTCCAGGTGTGCTACAGACAGGCAAACCATGGGGGGGCGATTAGAAAGGATGTCCAACACCTGGGTCCACAAGTGAGATGGGAGCTTGACAACATCCTAAATGACATTTCCTGCAGGAACGCTCAAATTCAAAGTATATTTCATACAGTATACACTCAGAGGTATTGATATAATTTGTCTGGAAATCAAAAATCACTTATTTTAATACATCTCATAATTTCTAATGTAAAATAACCTTTTGTGGCATTATGTTGGAGAAACAGGAAAAATAGGGGACCACGCATCTTTGGGGATTGGCCAATAATTAAAGCATTCTGGAGAAGTGTTAAAGGAGAAATTGACAAAAATAATAGAAGTGGATGTCTCCTTATATCATTATTTATTTTATTTTATTTACACAATTATTTATCTGTACCTAAAGAGAGATATGACACACAGAGGTATAGATTGTGGATACTTGTGTATATATATTGCCAAGAAAATGGTAACTGTTGATGAAAGTATGCAAAACCACCAACCATGCTCTGAATACAAAGAGTTACACTGTATCTAGTTCTTCAACCAAGTGGGATAGGTTGTTGTAACAAAACTGTGGTATTATAATGGAGTACCACCAAAAATCACATTATTAAATCACATATGTTTATCTGTAACTGACCCTGCTCGTCTGTACATGGCCCATTCATGTCCGTTTCTTTCTTTTTTCTTTGTCAGGGAATGTTTTGTCAAAGCACAACTCGCAGACCATGTTATACAAGACACATACAGTACAAAGGCTATGAGTCTAACAGGAATGACCCATCAAGATGAGGAAGGTAAGTGTTCTACAATTTACTAAAAGAAAGTAGTTGACATCATCCAGTGTCCTTATTGTTTTGTAATGTGCTCTGGTAAATATGTCTCTTAATGTGGCATGGCAGCAAGTAAGTGTATAAAATCAATTTTTACTCAAGCACCTTGTGATGGGTTGTAAGGTCCAATTTATAAAGAACAGCTCTCGCGCCTACATTCCCTTGGGCACTGCATAAGAGTAAACACCACCTGTAATCTTTCCCCCAGTGTCCGTATGGTTGGGTTAAAATAATAGCTATTAAGCACTATGTAAAACAATTAAGGGTATGTGTGCAATGAGATCATTATTGAATTAAAAGTATGAAGTGGTTTCTTACTTTTTCTCACAGAAGGTTGTTCGTCTTAATTTTCCTTTTGTTCATTGTATGTAGTTGTCAATTGTACTTACATTTATCTTTGATATTACCAACCTGCTTGTATTAACAAAGCTTTCACAAAGCTTTTGTTTTGAATGTTTCAAGAACTAAATTAAAGCCATAGGAACTGGATCTAAAATTATTTTATAATGCATACAAGGTATACATTGTCCAGCATTTACTGTGCTCCATAGTTGAAGTTTAATGGTCAAAAATATATTTTTTCTGTCTTACTTTGAGTACAGACATTAAGGGGGTATGCCTATATCCAAATGGATTCAAGAAGGCCACATACATGTAAATACATTTACATATCACATTAAAATTACAGTTGGGGCATGTTTGTAATTTTTTTACTTGTAGTTTAAATGCATTTGATCGCAACCCACAAAGCAAAATCCTTAATCGTTTTGTAGACTTGACATGGTTCTGTTCATTCGCAGTGCCTGTGCTCTTCTTTAGCAGCCTGCCTTAATGACAAGCTAACGGGTGACTTCAGATATTCTGTGCTCAAGCAATTTAAATTTGGGTTTTGAAACGTTGTTCAGAAAAGACAAGCACTTTGAAGACGTCATCTTGGGCTCTACAGTAGTGTGATTTTCTGACCTTTATAAGGGGTAGCATAAAAATATGCTTCGTGATGCGTTTTCCATGCATATAGTGAGTGAAATGCAAGCTGTTATGCAGCCTGTGTAGACGGCTGATTGATTAAAATACGGTAGAAGCATATCTGTTCTGTCCGACTTGTATAAGACGGACAACTGAAACATGCAATTGTGTATGACTTTATATTCTTTCAAACTGAAAACAAAAAAATGAATGTCTCTACTGAAAACACCTAAAACACCTAAATTCTGGGCCAAAAGCTTAAAAAGAATTTAAGAGAAAATATCTCAACTGTTTTAACAGCAGGCTATGCCATAGATCTATTCATTGGTAAGGTTTTACCCATCATCAAGACCGTGGAAGATCTAATGCCACCCCCACTTTGTAAGGAAGTCTGAGAGTGTCTCAGATTAATCAACTACTGAGAAACCAAAAGTGAATTGTTGACTAACTTAAATTTTACTTGCTCAGTGGTACCACTGGTTTTCGCTGTTCAAAACCAGGAGAGATGTATCTGTTTTTCCAACCATCCTTTGTTTCTCTCTTCCTTCTTTATGTGTTGTCTTCCCTCCCGGCTTGTAGCATAAATTGATTTTCATGCATCATCTGAGCGGGTGTATTGGAGTTGATGGAGTGAGGAAGATGATGCAGATTTCAGTCACATAGCTCCTGTCCTGTACCTTTCTGCCAATTCCCTCTTCTGTCAGCTCACCCCCTTTTCCTGATCCTTTCTCTAACCCCTCCTTGTTTGGACAGTTTCCCTCCTATGTGGACTAAACAGAGTGTTGTAAGGCATGCCTGTACCTAGGGTTGGCTTAAAATGGTACTGAGGCAATATAACCTGTTGTGCGGTAAATGTATTTGGCTAATTTACCACATGTATAAAAATGTGGTATTTAGATATGTTTACTAGATTGATTGCATGTGCATGTATTTTCTTGTCACAAAATACCTCTGCCATGCTGTATGTACAATTATGTATTTATATTCTGAAGGCATTGAAGTCTCCCCACGATAGGAACAAGTGGAGAATTATGTATGCACTATATCAAAACATCAGAGAAACGGACATTGCAACAAGATAGACATTGCGATCACATTGCAATCCTTCTAAAGCGCATCTAGTCCATATTATTGAAAAGGCTTTCCACATAGTAGTACCAACACAATGTACTGTATAACGCAACCACTGAGGCTTCTGCTTTATGCAATTCCTGTTAGCCAAGGCCCCTTTGTCTCAATGTTATTGATTTTAATTAGTTTAAAGTTTGCTGATATTTTGTAAAGACTTTCTTTTAATCTGAGTTACTCCAGCTATGAAAAGCCCCCCTCCTCCTGTGCCATCAGAAAGAATGAAAACTGATATTGTTCCCCTTACCGCAAGTCAGCTTCCCATTTGATTGCTTATCTCTTTTATTAGCTTGATGCTATTACTGGCATGTCTTCTTGGCTTTCATTATCCATTTTTATGCTGCAATATTCTCTTGGAATTGTTATCGTAGGCGAGTTAATCTTGTCGCGTTGTTTATGCGTGATTGATTTGTGGGTTGCTGATCTCTCCTGCCGTCCCTTGCTCAGTGCCGACTTGGCGGGTCGGCAAGGTTACTTATTCACAGATGATAGACATCATTATTAGGAGAAGAGAATGCTTTGAAACCTTAAGCGCAGGCATTTATCTGGAGCACGGCATCTTACAGGCCAACACCAGACATGACCAAACCCATCCATCACAGGTCGGCAGACGACCCAAGTTCAGCCCGTTTGCCTTCTTGGTCAGCCTGAAGGACAGAGCAGGGCTGAAGATGACAGCAAGAGACTAAGAAAAGCAGGTTGTTTTCCATGACAGGACTCTGCTGGGTGTAGGTCATGCCCCCTTTGTGTTGACCAATAGCATTACCATTTTTCAGCATTTTCAGCTAGAGGTCAAAGTTTGCTGGATTCTCAGTAGGCTATTTTTATTTATTTTTTTGCTGTAACATCTTTTAATCTGAAAACCTTAATTAGGTAGTTTTTCTGTTATGTTTTAATGTATCGAGCAAAAGTAGATGACTTTGAAAATACTCATTATGGATTCTATTGGAAAAAGAGCCAGCATTGTTTACCCAGCGGCCCTAGTTTGAGTCTTTATGGATATATGCCTGTTTAATGACGTTTTTACCCAGTAGTGATGGCACATGTCATTAATGCTTGCAAAGATGATGCCTTAGAGTACTCTCATTAAGCCAAACTTGTGGATACTACTTGTTTTCTCTAAGACCTATCATTCTCTTCTCCCGCTTTGTGTAATGACACTTGGCATCATTGCTCAAAGACAAGGCGATTTAATTTATCTCTAACTATTTAGTCTTTTCAAATGTGTGGCTTTCCTCTGCCAAGGCTATAGTTATCACAGTGATCCTTCTCCAGTCAGACTGAAGTGCATGCACAGACATTCGTACATGCTTGGCTTCTGTGGCTGCTGAGATGGCTTGCTTAGCAAAGGCATAGCCTTTCAGACTCTGTCTCATTCTGGAGCTCCGTAATCTATAAAGCTCATGCAAACCCCTAACAAGCTCACGAGTGAAATAAATATTAGTTAGGGCAGGTGGCTTACAATTGGGATTAGCATGTTGTGAATGCAGTATTTAGATACTCTGTAGGGTCTTCTTTCCCATTACTTAGTAGGTCTGGTGGCTTTTAACATTGACCAAAAAGTGAATCAGTGTAATGTAATACTTTCCAAATGAGGGCTATTCTAGGCTATTTAAAATTTCAACATTTGACATGGCAGTTCCCTTCATCTTTATTGGCCAGCTAAATGATCTTTTCCCAGAGTTTTAATTATTCATAGATATTAAAATTTAAATCCACTGGCTCTTGGTTATGCAGTTGTACCGCTTTGAAATAAAGGTCATTAACATTAGATGATATTAGCTTAACTGTTCAGATACACTTTATATCTTTGTCTTGTGGTGCTTAAAATGTACCCAGTGTTTTTTCACAGGATGAAAATATATTTGCAGTTGGTTTAGCATTCAAAACTAAGCTAAACTATTTACTGTATGTGGCTGTTTGAAAGTTATGCAAATCTTGAAAGTACACATCAGCCATTTTGCCTTTAACACGAACACATTCACAATGTGATATGAAGACAAAATTACAACTAAATTAATTTTAATGGAATCCCTTTTAATGGCTAAAATACAACTCAGACCTGCTAGTTTGTATTTATATTGGACGAAGCAAATCTGATTCAGAGGTTTTATACCCTCTAAAAGAAGTCAATTTTTATATTTATTTTTTGCTTAAGGCAAACTTACTGTAAGTACTTGAGCCTGCCGCTATTGTTGAAATTCTGTTCTCCATCTCTAAGCTAGACACTGGTTGTGTAATGAGAGGAGGTCACTGTTGAGAGAATTAACATGTGAAATGAAGTGTGCCAGTGTGATGCTTGATTCTATTTTTTTTTTTCCTGTGGAATTTTTGGCAAATTGATTATTCATGCTTGGCTGCCATTTTACATTAGAGCCCTGATGCCCCTAAGATGATTGCTTACATGTGCTCAACTGATCTATATTTGAAGTTTAATTAGCATTTGAGAACCATTAGCCTCTTTGACATCTAAAAAGAATGTTTGCTGGAGTGGCCGTCTTGGCAGTAATAATAGGTCATTGTTGATTTGATGCGGTCCAAACATTTGGCATTACTATTTGTGTAAAGATTAGGGAATGGTCAGCATAATAGCAGTACATAATAGCCATTTAACACAAATCAAAGGCAAAGATACACTCTGTAACAGGTACAAAATAATTGACCTGATCAGTAATGGTAATAGACTTCTTAGTGTTTCTACCGTCCACGGTGAGCTGATTAGATGAAAAGTTGCACAAAATAGGCTCTTCTTACATCAAACCTCCATGACGTAACCAAGATCTGCGAGAACTTTTAACTGTGCTGTTCTGGAAATGAATTTGCACTGTGCATCACAAATTTTGGCCATTGGCTACATCACAGGTATGACAACAGTGTAGACATTTTAGGGATTACATAAATACAGTCAGTACTCCAAATTAAAAATGTCTCTCACTTAGGTTCAATATTCCAGTGTGGGTGGGTTTGAGTGCTGGGCTACGCTGTTCTATCATTGCAGTGAGAAATTATCAATATCATCACAACTCTGGAGCACATTCACTTTATTAGATACAGTATGATGGTTCACAGGGTGCTCCATGTGAGTATAGTTCAAAGATGTCTCACAAATCTTTGTGGGTTTTGATTGGTGAAAACCATGATTGACTTTTCAGTGTGTGATCGATGAGAGCCCTCACTGCTGATGGTTCAAAATGGCTCGCCTTCAGTATTGATAAGCACTCATTGGGAAGAAAAAAAGTCTGCATGTTGGATTGCAGGCAGCATCTGCGATTCTCAGGTAATGGAACTGTCATTCTTCCTCTTTCAGATAAAAATCACCTCCTTCCTGCCATCTTCTGCCATATTAAAAGGGTTATAAATTCAGCAAGGTGGCAACACCATTACTGAAATAACTTGACTGTTACATCTGCAGACTAAAACGAACAACTGCAACAGACAACTGCTTGAACAACCCAAATTATTTATTTGCATGACAATACCAAAATCAACCTTCTCACCAGCGTAATCAACCGGTGTTTGTTTTTGTGCTTCATGGCATCTTTAGTCATCTGTTTGCAGTTGACTAAATGTGCTCCTAGCATGCATGTTAAACATAAATTTGAACAGGTCAGCATTTGCACTAATACTTTTGTAGCTCTTGTTTTTTTTAAATTAGCAACCATAAAGCAAGGTTGACATTGACTTCAGCGGGTTTGTATATGCACAATATACTGTAATTACCTGCATGACTAACTTAAGGAAGCTGACACTGTTTCCTGTAAAGAACATTGCTTCTTGCTACAATGGTAGTATTATGGAGTGGGAAGGGCTTTTGTATGTCTTCATCATAGCAGCTCTAACTGGATTTAAAGGGTGAGAGATTTAGGTGACTTACTGCTCTGATTCCCTTGGCCCAGTTGTTGAAGTCTAATCTGGATCACAAAGATCCAGATTTAAAAATCCCATGTTTTGATATCCAAGATCAGCTAATCCATCCTACTTTTTTTTTTTTTTTTTTTTTTAAGCAAAATTGGAATGGATCACCCTAATTCAGATACACACTTTTCAAGATTACCAATCCGGATCACCAGTTCTCTAAATGGGACTACGTATCACGATGTAGGCTACTAGATATGTAAAGAACAGGTACAATAGCCAGCATGTGGTCACCTGAAGAGACAGAAAACATCCTGGGGGATGCAATTGTTTTGCCATTGTCATTGCAATTAATATAAAGTAATAAATGAAAATGTAACATTTTTGTTTTATATTTACAGCTATTTTGGAGTTTATTTTAATGGGACCAAATTTTTTTTTTTTTTTTATCTTACTGCACTGAAAGCCTAATATCTACTGTATCACTCATTTTGCTGCTGAAATCCATCCTTCTGCTGGGATAAGGATAATCCCAAGTATCCCAAGCCCACTAAAAAAAAGTGTGCTTGGGAAAATACACCACGTACTAAAGGTTGGATCACATCAAAACCAAAGATGGATTACGTTATTTCTTTTGCACAACCAGTTTTCATGTTTTGATCCAATCCGATGAACAACTAGGCCCATGTGTGGTTCTGAATTTCTGCGTTTTCTTTCCTACAGTTATTCTATTTCGAGAGCAGCAAAGATTTGTGGGATTTTCACGCAGTTCACTGATTGTCAGAGATATGTTAAGATAAAGAAAGAAAGGAAGAAAAGTAGAAATGGAAACAGAGTAGGAGATAGCTAGAGAAGTCTCCAGAGAGTCTATTAGGGGGATGACTGCCAGGTATACAGTTGATAGAGCAGAATACATATAGAATGAAGGAGGGGAAGTTAATGAATATAGCAAGCAATAGAGAAGAGCAAATGGTCATGGACTCCACATGAAGCGAGCAGTGTACCAGTGACTGAAAGTGTTTGCTTTTGCTCTCACCCCAGTGACAGTATGACCACTAAGATGTTTGATACAAGTCTGCAATTACAGTATCTGATATCTCAGCATTTTGGAGCATCTGTATTTTACACTGATATTACACTAAGAGTTTAATAACTTGGAAAGGCCATACGCTGCAAGCCTATAATTAGTTTTTCATGATTTAATGTTTTCACTTTACAACAATCTACTAATATGTTTTGCGTCAAGTAACCACCTTGTGATTGTCAGTGCTCCATATTCAGGTGGGTGTTTGTTAGAGCAGTTTTCATAAATCAGGTTATCTGATTTGGCACCTGGCTTGATCAGTTGGTACAACATGCTGCCGACATTTCTGATAGATAAACCTGGAAAAACTATCCATCCCATCTGCCTCTACATATGTCATGTGATGTAACTCACTGGGATGGGAGCTTCTGCCTTACTGAGTCAGAATCAGCACATGCTTGGTTGCCAGGTGGTTGTAATACATTCACTCAGAGGCTAATGTGTGAATCCTTTTTAATAAAAGAGAAGGCCAATTAATTTGAGGTTTTAGAGCTTAGATGCGCTGTTCAATAGAGGAACCATGTGGAATTAAAATGTACTTAGTGTACTTAGAAGATATTTGATTTTGTAAACTTTACTGCTTTTGCTCTCCATTACGTGTCTGTATATGTACAGCAAATGCACCTGGATAATAAAGAAGCCATTCTTCTCTGTCACACAGCTACTGCGGTTTAAATTTAATCTATAAATGGTGCTTTCTGTATTTCAACGTTGCAGCAATGATTAAAATCTAGGATACCCACTTATTGATGGGGGACTAGTGTTACCAGTGGATTGCATGTGATTTAAGATCATCATTCTTCTGGACCCACAGCCCACTGTTCCGAAGCCACACAGCTAGTATACGATAATGTCTTGGGTACACCTCCCAAAAAGAATGTAAAGTCTGTTTTTCTCTGCCGCGGTTTTTTCACTATAGAGAAAAAAAAAAAGTTTACTTAACTGAAGACAGGGCTCCAGACTAACTTTTTGCATTGGTCGCACTGGTGCCCCCAACTTTTTTTTTATTTAGGTGCACCAGCACGAAATTTAGGTGCACCCAAATTTTTCCTTGCGCCCCTTTAACGCCAAAATTTCAAGGTCACCCTTTTATCAAGCTCCATATACATTCATATACACTATATTATGTAAATTATTTTAAACAAGAATAAGGTGTAGGTAAATACTTTTTATTTGAAGCACAATTATACTGTACATAAAAATCTTAAAAAAAAAAGTTTGAAGTGCTTCACTGAGCTGCCAAACTAAAACATTTTAAGCAAAATAAAACATTTCAAATAGAAAGTGTTAAAGTGCTTCCCTGAACTGAGACCTAACAATACATGGCTCAAAGCAGTTACACTTTACTATAATTAATGCAGACAAATAATCCTTGTTGCCACAAGTGCAACACGTATTTTGCATGGGGGAACAGGCCTACTTTTCTTAAAGAAAAAACTATGGGTCTATTTATTTTCGTTGTTCGTCGTCTTTTTTCATTATTTTTTTTTTTTTAGCAAGGGCCGCAGGTCTGAGTCGAACCCGCGGCTGCTGCGTCGAGGAGTAAACTTCTATATATGTGCGCCTGCTCTACCAGCTGAGCTAACCCAGCCACAGTCTGTTTTCTTGCGTTTATTTTGCTGATGCTGATTGTTGTAACTGATTCGCTGGTGCTCAGGTCGCAATTTCAATCACACAGCACGGAGCAGTGTAGACCTACAGGAATATCTGGACCACAGCCAATCAGAGGCAAAGACCCGCTCCATCTCTGTCTCAGATTGGTTTAGACCCGATATGATACAGCCATGAGTGTGAGTTCTGTCAAAGGAGAACAAACGCTTCGTTCGTGGAGAGGCAACGGATGGGAGGACGTTAGGTGACCTAGGAAAAATTTTAGTCACACCCTTACAAATTTTGGTCGCATGTGCGACAAAATTGGTCGCACTCTAGAGCCCTGTGAAGAGTTCGGCTGTAAAGAGCGCTAATGTTTGCTAATGTCAGCTACCGTAGCTAACGTTCTATGTGTGATCAACAGCAGCAGAGAGAAACAGACTTGGTTGCACTTTGGGAAACTTGTGAAAGCCTTTGCTTTAGAGATACGATAAAGCCATAGGCGGGGCTATTCAGACATTCAATATCAACGGATGTTGATAAAAATAAAATACAATATCATCAATAACTTAAAATCTAATTATGTGGGAAATACTGCATTACTAAACAAAGCAAGTAGTAATATCATGAATATCTTGATAGTTCAACAGAACTTTATTTTAAGTTTGGAAAATTTTGGTTCACCACTGAGATCCTTCGTTCTCCAGCCAAAAATAAATCAGAAATATAAGAAGAAACACTTGGATCATCATCTGAAATATGAGGAAAGGTCTTTCCCATGCCATGAATTTGTGTGCATAAAAAATAATTGCCAGGACTGAAATTTGTTACTTATTATACCTATTCTATTTCTGTGTCATGGAATTTGCATATTATTCAGCAGGACAGCATGAAAAATGTAAGCTGTATAGAACTGGGAAATGCTACTGGGAAAGTACTGAACGATGAAACAAAAATGAAGCTCTTGTGCACTCATTTCAACACTGTATAATAGTCATATAAAATCCTTTTCATGACTATGAATGTATCTGGTGGGGTTTAGTGAGCTTAACATACATTACATTATTTAATTTGTCATTATATTTAAATACCGCAATTTAGCTATTCAACATTAGCTTTATAGGTTTCTTTTGTACTATTGGAAATATAGGGATTGTCAGTCTGTTCCTCAACATACAGTTGATAAATAAGTTATCACTTAATTATGGAACTGTTGATGTGATGAATAATCATTTAAAATCAGGAATTCAATAACATTCCATAATGTTTGCCCTATCTGCACTTGCTGACATTTTTAAAACTACAGTGTAAGCACGTTGCAAACATTCCACATTCAGTCAAAAGTCAGAGCACGTCTTGTTAACTCCTCATGTAAAACACAGCATACAGTGTTCTCAGTATTAATATTTCTGATTTATTCAGTTTAGTTTACAGATCTCCTCCCAACTTCGATTATATTTAATATCCGCTGACAAGACTTTCCTTAAGAGGTAAATTCAGATATTCCTTTTTCATGTTCATGCATTGCTTTTCAATTATATCCCCATTTTCCACATCACCTCAGGGGATGGGGAGGACTCCATTATGTGTACCCTCACACAAAGAATCTCCATTTTCCTCCAGACTTTCAATATGTCTTAAACTATGATGGCCTACACATCCTTATTTCTTTTTTTTTTGTATGGGAAACGAGGATGTTAAAAGTGCAGAGGAAATCCTTTCCTTTTTCATTATTTATTTTCAAAATATGTGCTCATTACCTATTATCTACAGTACTGGCAGTTATTATTATATATATTTTTGAATAAACAAGAGATAACTGAAATCCCCCATCTCTTTCCGCAACCTTGGCCCAGACCTGGAGCTTTAGATAATGAATGCAATTAAGTGCTTGCTGCATTAAACCTGCTGGTAAACAGTGGGTTTAGAGCTGCACAATGTTAGACTTATTGTCCGTTTTTAGGGCAGAAAAAGGGGAGATAGGAGACTACCCATGAAGGAGAAGACATTTTGACAAAATAGAAATTGCTCCCACCAACAGCAGTTAAGGTAAGTTTTAGAAAAAATAAAACTGATTATCACTGTAAAAGAGTAAGTACATTTGTAATTAATTTAGGAGTATAGGGGCCACCTGTAAAGAGAGAGAGAATAAAGAATTATTTCTTATCAATCAGGGATGCACATTAGTGAATTTTTCACTTCTATTCATTATTAATTCATCAGATGCCTGTGCAGATTTGTCATTTCATTTGAATACCACCATGTGTCTAGTTTCCATCAGTACAGTTTTGCTAAAATACTATGCTATAACTGATGCAGATATAAAAAAAGATGCCACTTTATTGGTACTTAATTTCTAAAATAGTGCCTGCTGTTGCACAAGGAAATTGTAACCCGAATTTCAATCTAAATGCACAACTCTTGAATATCAAAAACTTTTTTTAAATGAACAAAGTTCAATAATCAACTAATCTTAAATGAGAATGGACTGCATCCCTTAAATTGTACACTGACCATCTCAGTTCATTAGTTAGCACCAGGGCCTGAACTTAACACCCAGACAGTTTGCGACATCGGCAAGGTTCGTGAGTAGCTGTTTTACAAAAGCAGTACACAACAAATGTTGTGCAGTGACGGTTGTGTGTCTGCTCCTCGGAGGAGGAGCAGTCAGTATATGAGAACGGTCTGTTACAGGGGAAATAAATTCATAAAAAGTAGAGCCCGACCGATATATCGGCGGGCCGATATTAGGCATTTTCCAAACTATCGGAATCAGCATTTATAATGGCCGATAAATGAATATTCAAAAAATAAAATAAAAACGGACAAAACACCTTTCAACCATGTTCTGAGTGTTGACGTTGCATAGTTTGTCCACCAAAGGGCGCTCTACAACGTCCCTGTTGGCAACACTCGTGTTTAACCCTTTAAGTTTCATATCTTAAGTGTGTATTTTTATACATTTTATTTATCAGAACTTTAATATATATTGATGTTCCTCTGTTCTGTTGTGACAATAAAACAAATTTATTTTTAAACTGCATTATCATTATTTTAGTGAGGACTCATAAATAACTACAAATAACTAATGTTAGGGAAATCTGTTTTTGTTACGCATTTCTGGATTTGTTATTTATTTTTTAAATATATATCTTCCCATATCGGATTTTAAAATCGCCAAATATTTGTCTGTCGACCTTAAAAATCCTTTATCGGTCAGGCTCTAATGAAAAGATTAAAAAAATTATACATATTCTAAGAGTCATTACTTATAATAATACCTTGACAGCACTTTAATGTGTATTAACAAGTTCAAGAACGATGCTTGTGCGTTTTCTGTATTTCATCTTTTATGAGGCAAAGAAAAATTGGCAGGTTAAAAGCCTGTGTGGCTAGTGGATTTCAAAATCCACCTGCTATGAAAGCCCCCAAAGGTATCTAGGCTATTCTGTCTCAAAAACTGTGCAGCAACTGAAGGTGCTCCACAAATCTTTAGTTTATGACATGCCTTCTGCCTTCTTGACAGCAAATAAGTTAACTTGTATGTGAACATTTTCAGAAGAAGACAAATAACACGCCAGTTTAAGCCTTGGGCTAGACAGACCAAGCTCAACAATCATAGTTGGAGAGCAGCAGGAAAGCAAAGTTTGTGTTTTTGAGATGGCCGTGCGGCTTTAGAAAGGTGTGTGAAGTCCATATGGTTGACATGTGACTCTAGTGGCACACTATGCCATTTTTATCTGCCATGGATACAAGTAGTCCTATGGCGATTTTCGCAATTTCCTGAGTTTACCAACAAGGTCTATTGAGAGTGAGTACTTGTCATTCACATAGTGTGAACTAGAATCCAGCAGCAATGCCATAATGCACTGCCATGCACAACAGATATATTTGCTAGTCGCATCAACGTTGTGGCAATCATTTCTTGATGGGTTGTATCCGTTTTTGAACCCACATTTCTTTTTTGCCTTCAGGTCCACTAGCTAATCCAGATAATTTAGACCGTAACACATCCCTTGCAGTGATATGTTAAGCAATTTGTGTTTTTTTTATTTCAGGAAACTTGCATTGTAAAGTTCTCTAAAAAGTATTACATTTCAAGTGGGTTTCTTGCATCTGGAAATCTACCACCAAGGGATTATTTAAACTTACTCTAATAGCAGCTTCAGTCTCATGTTGAAACGGGCCAGTCGTGTCTCGAAATGTGCGCACACAAACACATGCACACTCTTATTCACAGCCCTTCGAGTTAAAACGTAAGTTAAAAGAACTGCCCTGTAACCCATGACACATCAGGAAGTGATAATTGGCCAGCACTATTATGACATTAGATTATGACTCTACTCTGAAACCTCCCCCCTAACAAGAATTATAGTGCTGGCTGAGAGCAGTCAGGCCTTATTAAAATAAGAGGTTGTAGCTATGAATTCCATGTGTCAGAGGGGGGTGCTGAAAGTTGTATCAGCTAAGCTGTCTTAAATCACGGCACAGTTTGCTACTGTAACTTACTACCACTGGTGCATAAAAGAATAGATGGGATTTTTTTTTTACAGTAACTATCATAGTTATTCAGAATGGTTGGACCCATAAACCACAGTCATCAGTAGTAGAAGGAACATTTTTTTTTCTTGGCACGTGTCAAAATGAATTTGGAATTGAAGATATGGAGCAGTAATATAAAAATTTATTTGGTGTAGCAAGGTTTTACCTGCCCCATGGTACACAGTGCAAGACATCAACTTCCACTGGCTAATATAGGCCGAGCTGCTAGCCTCAAGAAGAGATGAAGAGCTGGCTGCAGAGGTCTGTGAAGCTCCATTCTTTCTAACACCCCTAGTTTTTTTTTATTTATTTCAAAAGTTAGTCTTCAACCCCAACTTACGCTGACCCTAGTTACATCGCTTGAGGCAATTCATCGGACCTCACGCAGCTTCCTCTGCAACCACAGCTTTCTTCAACTTTTATTTACATATGCAGTAGTACTCCCTAGACCTATAACCAGATATTGATGTGTAAAATCATTGGTTATTTTCTCAATGTCCATATAACCTTTTTAATGTGTTTTAGCAATGTTCCTCGTGAAAAAATACTACAGATGCCAGTTGTAAACTGTAATTAAATGTTCCCTTAAACTCTGAGGTAAAGTGTACTTAGTAGTATACAGAATAAAAAACAAAACTTAAAGGACAATTAGGCGCAAAACGAACCTAGGGGTTATTAACTGATGTGTACCTACTGTGTCGCTCTCTGGGACATGTTTTCATGCTGATCGAATGAGTTTGGAGCTTTGTCATGACAAGTCTAAAAAAAGACCGCCGTGCAAATGAGTCTGAGATTCCCATACTGTCTATGGAGATTCCACGTTGCACGGCGTTCGGCTAGTCGTGACTGGTTTCCAAGATGGCTCCCGCAAGTAAACACGAACGCGACTGTCTTTATAATCTATCTTTTTAATAAACTATCTGTATACTTACAATGTTGTCAATGCTTCGGTTCACATTTAGCGACCCTCATTACGCTAACGTTAAGGTGTGGTGATATTTCGAGCCTTTTTAGTGGTATTAAATAACGATTTAATTTGAGTGTCCCCATGCCCCAAATACTAGCATTGTAAGCTAACCAACGGTCCGCGGTAGCCTCGTCAAAGCTCCAAACTCGTTCGATTAGCATGAAAACATGTCCCAGAGAGCGACAGAGTAGGTACACATCAGTTAATAACCCCTAGGTTTGTTTTGTGCCGGCATTGTCCTTTAAGTAAAAGGCCATCCGTGTTCAATATCCATATTCAGTTTTGTCTCTTTATGCCACTCCTGGAGATGATTATTATAGCTCTGAAAATGTTGCATATAAATACAGTGCGATCAAATATCTCTGAATTGTAAATAGTCTAAAAGGATCTGCATGCAGGTACACATTCGCCTATATGCCGCAGGGAAGACTGAGGAAGATCTGCAGGTGGGCTAAATAAAAGCCATATTATTAGCCACCAAAAAACAATCAAATTAAAGCAAATGACACCTTTTCAGAAAGCCGGCGAGGGGTCTGTCAGCCTGATGGAATCCTCGTTTCTCTGGACCATTTGGCAGCGAGTTGCACCCCTCTCCCTCGTTCTGCCTTAATGGCCACGCTGACAGTGACATGATATTCCACATAAAAGGAGCCAAGAGGAGCGAGACGGGGTGCAAAACTTCCATTAACGTGATCAGAAGTTGTGTTGCTTCAAGGCCTTGTCAGAGTTGCCCATTACCCCCTTGTCTGCTTTCCCCAGTTTAAATTGTGCTAATGCGGTTTCTAAGATTTGTGTTGAAGTGCTCAGTGCATGTTGTTGTGAGGTGTGCCTGTTTTTTTCATATATATATATATAAAAAAATCAAAAAAAAAAGTGTGACGTAGCCAAACAATTGAGGCTATAGCCACTGCACTAATGATTAGGAAATATGTGAATATATGAATATGTTTTTTTACTCATATATTACCCTATCATGGACTTCTGGATTTAATGGCTTTTTCTTAATCAATTTTTATTCTTTACTAGTACAAAACGGTTAAGAAACCCCTCTGCCTCCCCAAAAAGTATTTTTACTTACAAACCTATATGTTGGTAATTGTATTGTTTTTTTGTTTTTTTTCAGGCATAATATATTGAAATGCATTGCAGGAGTGCATATTCTATGCCTGTACATCGTGACACTTGTTTGCATAAAAACGTGCAAGTTTGTGTGTATCCAAGTGTACTAGATGCTCTCCAAACACCCCAGCTCCTCCCCTCGGCCTCGTTCCGTCGGCACAACTTCGGCAGGCTAATTATAGCCGTCAATCACTGCTGTCTCCCTACAGTTTTTTACCCAGCAGCCCCTTTGTGCCCTTGCCCGCTGCCACCCACGCTGCTTAGAGCCAGATTAGCTACAGCAAGGCGCAACGAGTTGAGTTGCATATTAGAGACAGAGTGAAAAGAAGAGAGGATTCAAGGGCTGTTGATGGGGCTCACTGCTTGCTTTGATGGAGATGATTGTCTAGCTCCAATTTGGAGAACCGATGGTATTCTGTTGAGCTTGACTAAATTAATGTTTGGCCTTAACTATAAAGATACAGACCTAGAGGTAGCTCTGCTAATGTAATAAAATAGTCATTCCATTCTGTCTTTGGTACAGTTTCTGATCAGTCTCCTATTTCCCTCTATCAGTTTTACTTGCACACAGATCATTTTTTAACTTTTTCCTTTGTGCTTTAAATGTTAGATCAAATTAGGAAAAGATCTCAAGAACATTAATCAACATTAAACACTTTGATTGTGCAACCTAGGCAACAGACGTACCTCATTATAGGCTTCTGCAGGGATGAGACTGTACTTACCTGCTGAAATGTCATCTCCTCCCTCTTTCCCCCACTGTGCTTTTCTGGATATTTTTACATTGGCTATACCTAGGGGGCAGTGTTGTCTTTCCTTGTCCCAAGTCACAACTACTGTTGCAGTGATATACAAGGTTGTGGCTGAATTTCCTGTCCCTCTTACCATCTTTGTTGCCCATTTCTGTTGAGGTGCGTTTTCCCTCACCCCAATAGCACTTAAAATATGTGGGAAGAAGGGCTCCACTGAGGTGAGATGAGAAAAGAAACAGGAGAAGAGCAATTGTAGGCAAAATATATGAATATTGAAAATGTATACCAAATCTTAACTGCTGTCACATAGCATGGGTATGAAATAAACCATTAACAGGCTAAGAGTCCCGTTTTTAGCGGAGAAAAAAGCCAGACATGAAAACTTTGGAAAACTTATTTCTAGACATCCAAAGAAAAACTGGAACTTGTAGGTTTGGGAATAAGGGATGGCCACAATTATATAAGACTTTTTGAAAAGTCTAAGCACAATTGCGCTTGTTTTCATGTCATTTGAACGATGAATCGCTTCAGTCCTCTCTTGCCCCAGAGAGAGCATGAAGGTCCAAGAACTGTCTCTCCATCTTTAATCATAGCAACAACCATTATGACTGCTGGAACAGAACTGATCTGAAAACTGCAGCTTGCTATCTGCGCCCTGCAGTGGCTCCACTGTGGATAACATTACATGATAAACACCTTTAGCTATCAGAGCCGAGTGCAGTGCAGTACTTGAGTCCAAGAAAGTTGGATTTAGGAATGTCCACAGTAAACTTGTTGGACTGATTCTCTAACAAACTCAAATGTGATCTGTAATTTTTTTTGTAACCATAAAATACACAATCTAAGACCAAACACATTTCATTTAACACACTGATTGTAAATGCATTAAATACATACTCTTTTCCTGCCTGTCCCACAGTTGATAAATTCACTCTTCTAAGCAAAGTACCGGTCAGGCATTTAACTGATAGAAGGGCTCTAATGATCGAATCATGCCAATCTGGTGGGGTAACATACAAAAGACCCTACGTTATGTGCCTTAAATTTACACTAGGCCATTTGCAAATATGGCTTTTACATGACCATGCATATCTCATTACTCGGTGAAAGAAGCCAGCTCCTAAGTGTGATTGGTTCTTCAACTTTGCCCACCAAGGAGACCATTTGATTATTCTCACTGGCTAGCTCACAGCAGGCTCGAGACCTTGTGTGAATGAATAGAGGCAAATGTCAGTGATGTGTTGCTTACCTGCTGGGCAAACAACTTCTACCATCAGCAATTCTACTTGGCTCTACTTGTACCTGCTGTGAAATTAACTATGCATTCAATTTCTATCAGACAAGAAAATGATCCCCGTTGTCCACGTGCTTTGAGTGCAGAAAACTTGCAAAGGTGTGCAAATAAGCAAACTTTTCAATTGGAAGGAATATTTGCCTTTCTGTTAGGTATAATATTCATTATCAGGTAGATTAACACAATACATCAGAGTCAACTATGTGAGAGGGGGAGGGGAAAGCAGTAATTGTATGTACTATCAAATTCTTGTATGAAAATTCGGATTTATAACCACCCTCGGCTTTACCGGCCCTGGGTAACATCAAGCTTTTTAATCCTAGCCTGCATTCCCTGCAGTCGTATTGATGATGTCACCACACTGCAGATATTTTTACACAGTGACTTTGCAGGTCTGCGTGCACGCTTGGCTAAGATTGTGTCAGAAATCTGTCATCTGGACAGCACCACCAAAGTAAGGTTCTTCTTTCTTATTGTTGTTGTTGGCCGTCCACTGTCAATCCCACAATGCCTTGGATTGTCTGTCGACCAATCACAGGCTGTGTTCCTGACTAGGCATGTGTGTGACAGCTCTGATCTCAAAGCATTGTGCAATGGAATATCATGAGATTAAGCATACAAAAAACATTTGTGGTAATGACTGTAATGAGCTCAATCCCACGGTATGCATCACAAATGTTCGTGGTCATGCGGTTATCGTCACAGCCTTAGCTCATAATGCCCAAAACTAATGTCTCTGTTGTGTTTGATCTACTTGGCAGGACGATTGGCAGAAGAGTTAACATTCAGGAGACACACCACAATGTTGTCTAGTTGTCTCAGACTTGTGTGACACTTTTATGGATCTACAGGCTAATAAAGGAACCAGGGTTGAGCCCCTGAAGGTAAAACGTGGTTTTACCCAGATGAACCATAAAGAAGCTCAGCCATGGGGTGTGTACTCTTGCGAAAAGTGACATTTTTCTGTAGAGGGTTTGCTCCTCAGCTTTTCTTACATCTCTCTCTCCTTTTATCTGTCTTTGTCTCAGTTTTTTTTTCTGTCTGTCCCTCTTGCAGGCTCTAGTGAACACAAACAGCTTTTGCCAGGGGATTTGTGGATGTGTATGAATCGAGACTGAGACTTGGGAGCACTGGGCGTGCCTTTTGTTAATAGAATATGCATGGCTGGGTCTCCCTGGGGCTGTTAGCGATGAGAGGAGAATGAAAATGTTAATGTTTGCGGAGCTGTCGTAGATTGTCAAAGACCTCTTAAATTTATTTATGTACCCCACAACCGTCCATAGGTGGAAGAATGAATTGCTTTAGAGGTAGAATACATACATTTCATCCCACATTAAATTGGTTCAACTTCAAAACTAAGTTACATTATCACCAGCACTTATACTTTAAACTTGCGGGTTATCCTAAACTTTATTTTGTAATTATGATTAAAATAGTGATAACAGCTGTAATAAAACAATTACATAAATGTTAAATTTTTCCTGTACCAATGTAGCATAACAACTTTATCTTTCATCAGAGACTGTTTGAGTGCAGATACTTCTTTTCAGCAATGCTATTTCACACTCAGTTACCTGCGACCTGGACCTGACCAGCTTCACCGCAGCAGTTAAGGCATGAGTGCATTTGGGAGGGACAGTAGTCTCGGGGCGAGTGGAGCACTTTTCCAGGTCAGTCTTTTTCACCAAGTTATACGTGGTGGTCGATTGTCCTGTTGCTCATTGGCTTCACCTCCAAAATAAGCCTGCATGGACACACAGTGGACGTTTGCAGTCCTAATTTTACTTTTTGTTCATGGTGTAATAACCTTTATCAAAAGTGACCCAGGCAGATATGCAAGCAGTATTGGGTTCCTCCAATATTTAGTACTTGCTGTAAATAAACATGTCACATCAGGAAGCTATTATTACCTTTGACCACCATGGTGTGGTAGTGAGGTAAACATTAGCCACTGTTTAATGACCATGTCAGGCTGCCAAAAACCACAAATCAGCACAAGGCCAAAACTAACACTGGGATTCGCTGGCACTGCATCATTACATTTTTTTTTTTTTTTCTGAGTTTGTGGTTCTCTTTTTTTTTTTTTTTTTTTTTCTTTAGTGCTTTACACTTCAGGAGACCGACAAGAGGAGCCACTGTGATGCGATTTAGTTTGGTCCATATGTGGTTCCGGAGGCGGATGCTAGCCACTAGATCATCTCTGTATTTTTGCTGAGTAGAACAAATAGAAAAACAAAGTGAGATCCTTGTTGTTGAAGAATGTTGTACTCGGAGGTCACCCACATGTGTCCTTTTCATAGGGCAAGCTCCTTTCATTGGATTCTGCCTGTGAATAATCCCGGGCCTAAAGTTAAGTCAAAATGTCAAGGTTTCAGCCATAATGCTGTTGGGTCAATCTGCAGTATGAATAATTTTTCCCCAATACAAAACCCCAGAAACAACAAAACATTTATTTGGAAACAACCACCGTATGTCGTCACTGACCTCCAACTGATATCTTGCCCATACTTCGGTTTTCTAGTTGAGCTTAATCACCAAGGCTTTAATTTATACACAGAAGAAAAGCGGTGGTCTGTGGTTTCTCTAAACTCCCCCTTTCTTTCAGCTAGTGTCAGAGGCAGTTCATATTGGTGCGGCAGAAATGGGATAAAGTATTTCAGCAAATATCCATCTTGACAGTCCATAGATCAGAGAGGGAGGGAGCACTTCAATGCGTGTTCACCAGAGTGAGCGGAAGTGTCACAAAGGACGTTTTCCATGCTCCCTCCTCTTTTCACCTCAATTTATTATTGTTGGACAGGTTTTTCTATCAGCAAGTGTCCTGGAATGTAACAGTGTGAGGCTTCTTTAAGCATTCTTTCAAGTTACATTTAGTTTTTTTCCCTGCCAAAAATCTGCTTTTACTTTTTGTGTAGACGGTGTGTTCATTTAATTCAAGATTTGACATGAAACCAATGAAAAATTCTTAGGTGTCCACTGAACATGCTGTTAATGCATATTGGATTAGAAACATGATTCCTGTAGGATTGTTGAACTCATGTTCACTTTAGTGAAATTAAATTATGGAGGAAAATATATTATTACTTCCAAAGCAAATTGTTCTTGCATGATTAAGGATATGATCTAACATACGAGTTTCCACGTCTTAATTTAACTTCAAGACATTATTAGTTGTTTTTTTTTTAATCACAGTAACCTTTTATGCAACCATTAGCACATTTCCTTTAAGAGACAGATGATAAATGTATTGTGTAGTTTATTATACACGTACCCATTATACACATTTCACCACCTACAGAAGTAATATCAAATGAAAAGATGCATTTCTGTATGCATACATTGCCGTGTGTGTGTGTGTGTGTGTGTGTGTGTGTGTGTGTGTGTGTGTGTGTGTGTGTGTGTGTGTGTGTGTGTGTGTGTGTGTGTGTGTGTGTGTGTGTGTGTGTGTGTGTGTCACAAAATGACATTTATACGTGACAGAAATGTCAGTTTTTGATATCATGTTTCTTGGGTAGTGTATTTCTTTGTGCCTGCAGTTTTAAAAAAAAGATTAGTTGTGGTGTGTGACGTTTTCCAAAACTTGAATCTACCTATCGTGTTTTATTTTTTATTTTTTTATTGATTTAAAGACTTTTTTTTTTTTTTTTTTGTATTGACTTGTATTTGCATTTTATACAGTTCATTGCTGTTATAAGCATATGTACTGCATTTTATATATTTTGTCTTAAATGTATAATTTTAGTAACCATGACTCGGGGCTTAAAATGTAAGAAATAAATGGGTTGGTAAAGGTGGTAGTTTTCCATTGTCACAGAGATTAACATCTGTGGTCTGCACAAAATCATGTCAGTTTAGATTTAATCCAATGGTAACTTCCCTACATTTGAAGGCTTGTCTTTTGTTTTTGTTTAACAGACTTAACCCTTGTGTTGAGTTCGGGTCACATTGACCCGTTTTCAGTTTTTCTTTTATATCAGAAAATATGGGACGTAGAAATAAGCGCTGAAAATGTGTAGAAGAAAAATGTAACAATTTAAAATGTTGGAAAAAGAAAAAACAAACAGTGGAGAAAAGCAGTCAAGTTTTCAAGTTTGACGGGAAGACAACACAAGGGTTGACGCACTTTGAGTCTGCAGACAGTGAAGCAGTCAAACTATGAGCTGCCAGATATATCTGACCTGCTGACCACCATGGCAGCTTCCAAACCTCACGAGCTTGCAGAAATTCGCGAGGGGCGGCATTGAAGCTGTATTAAGACGAAGACTGAAAAATACTTAGTTTAGAGTTTCTATGGACATTTTGGTCCTTTTTTCCTGCCATGAAAATTTGTTGCAACCCTACAGAGGACTTCATCACTTTCAGGTGATGAAGTATATCATCATGTTAACTCGTCTTGTAGATAACTCACCAAAGTAAATGTTTTCCCCATGTAGTTCCACAAACAATAAATCAGTCGGGGTCGGCTGATGTAACTTGGCCTCACTTTTCTCTCACTCAAGCGCTCATATATTAACACACAAACAGCACAGACACAGGCAGAAATTCTCTTGAGCTGGTTTTTAAGCAACCATTTGTCATCTGGCTGTTGCATCGTGGGAAAATTGCAACCCTACAGGAGGAGGAGATGTGGAGAATGACTTAGAGATGGCAAACACAGTCACGTAGCCACCTTTTGTAAATGGCCGCTTTTCAGAGTCATTAAAGAGAATCCAATAGTCCAGAACTCATAATGGAAGCAAACGTCTCCCCACGCATCTCTCTTCCTAATCGTCACTGTTTTTGTGATGGAATCTCTTAGAAGTTATTGATATCTGGAGGCTCTCTGGCTAAGTTGTACCCAACCCAGAATACAATCATCATCATCATCATTATTTTTCGATTAAAAGACATGAGCATTGGTCCACAAGAAAAATTTATATGAAAACTTAAATGATTGTAATACCAGCTGTGGCTGGATGACCTATCGTACTTCTAGTTCACATGGGTTTTCCTGGAAAAGATTACAAGGTAAAATGTATCACTCAGATTTCTGTAGCCAGTATTGGTAGAATTAAAAAAAATTCTGACTGCATGCTGGGTTTGTCTTATTTTACTACAAACAAAACCGATACTATCATAATTATTTGAAACCCAATTAAAAAAATTATTCTATACATTTTGTGAACTGAAATAAAAAAAAAAAAAAATATTACTACTAACTACTAAGAAAATATATTGTACTTAAGCATATTTGTAGCTACATTTACTCTAGCAGCACGGCTCTAGGTATGACAATGTTGGTTGGTTGGTCAGTCCACCACTTTGAACCAGTCAAAAATCATTCAAAAACAACTAGGCCTGTTGGATGTGTTGCCACGACAATTTGGTACAATTTATTTACTTTTCATCTAGCACTGGATTTATGACCAAATATCTGCAAAACTGACATTCCCATCAGCCTCAGCTGTAAGCTTACATTTTTGTGTTTAGAGCTAATTACCTAAGTTGCATGCTAAAATGATAAACTAAGATATCGTTAGCAACGTCATTGTAAGCATGTTTCCGTAACATTATCCTTGAGCTCAAAACACTGCAGTGCCTAACTATAGCTTTACAGAGCCACTAGCAGAGCGGTACACTCATTTTTTTTTTATGGTGTTCTGCTATTTTGTGTTAAATCTTGTCTAAATAATTGACAAAGTGAAGGTATAAGTGGACTATAACTTATTAATTGTTGGATAGATAGATTTGTTTTGTGTGTATATTATACCTTTTCTAAACATGTTCCCATGCAGTTTCATTAATACTCAGAAAGCATTATGCAGCATAATAACTTAAGTTAAAGGACATACCAACTGACTTGGTTAGCACTACTGTTAATGCTCTCCAGAGATGGAAAGGCACTTTTGTCCTTGTTTTAATACAATGTCAACAGTGTTTTTTCATCCAACTTTTTTACTGAAAAAATAAGACTGAATAATCTTAAGAAACAGCAGAGTGAGTTGTGACTTAACTCAATTTATATGTAAATGTAATATTTCCTGTGTAATGAGCTTATTGTATTATGTCGACATTGGGCTGGTTTTGTTTAGTGCCAATCAGAATGGCAACTGCAGTCGTATCATATTGTATTCCTTTTCTTAAAGAACAGAGATTTGTATTTTGCGCACTGCGTTGGCCTTAAATCTGTGACTAACTATGCAATGCCACACAGAACAATGAGAGCATGAAGAGGATGTCTATTTGTTAGTGTTGACTTCACATAACAAGCCACTTAAGTGGATGCAAAATGCAATCATATGTGCATACACATGTTTACTCTAAAAAGGTCTATTATTTTGGAATTTATTGACATACCGCTTATTGAACATTCAGCTTAAGTAGACCTTTTATGCAGTGTGTGTGTGTGCATCATTGTACATGTGCGCTGAAGTCTCATGTTAGCTCTTTATTGGGCTTACTGTATAGTAGGGAATATTGTGCTAAATAAGTCCCAGTATGTGTTTGTACATCACTTAATGTTATGAATGGTAGATTGCCTTGTTCATTATTTAACAGGGAGATGTATACAGGTTTGTGTGTGGTGTTATCCATGTATTATTGGTTATTCATTCAGTCCATAAGTCATTATTGAAATGTTCTCAGCAGTAGTCCTGTGATACAGTACTGTTGATACTTTATCCTCTGGTATTTAAATAAGCAGTTTGGTGTGTTAACTAGCCTGATCTTGGTACGTTGTCTTTTGTGAGAGGAGGTTAACTCAGGCAACACTGTAAATGTTTTTAATCCAGCAGCCTGGCAACACAGATTCATGTTAGCTCTAAAGCAAAGCAATCAAGCTCATTACGGTGTCTGCATTCTGCTTGCCAACACGGAAAGCACAGAAAATGCCACAGAGCTGTGTCATTTTATGTGGTAATTTTCTCACTGTGTTCCAAAGTTAAAATGGAGATTGGCAGTGTCAGCAAAATGCATCTACACATTTAACCATGACCATTTAACGACCTAGCTACCTGGGGATCTGGAAGCATTGGATTCAAAAATGTTGTTGCATAGCACTGTGGGCTTGGGTCAGATTCAGGTTTTATTAATTTTCAAATTGACTTTAGTTCTCTCTCCACTGCACTAAAGCTCTCAGGACTCCAGACTATGACCAAAATGGTTGAATGTGCGAGTGCATGATGATCATTATCGTTGGTGCCCTAAACACGGCGTTCGATGCGTGTAGCGGTGCACAGCACGTCAAATAATTAATTTTAGCTGTTACCGTGTTCCAAAAATTAAGCGATCTATTGCTCTTAACGAGAAGTTCTGTCTGAGACGCCACTGATGATGGAAGTGCAGGCAGGGAAAGACTAAGCCAGTGAAGGACAAAAAGGATAATTTTCAACCACAATGGCTAACGCAGTACCTGTGGTTGTGGTACGAGTGGAAAGTTATGCTGTGTGTGTATTGTAGGCAATGTGGCCCATCCATTGCAGGCAACTCTAAACTTGCCGGTCAACACAGTTTAAGCTTGAAGCTGTTACAGACAACCAGAGTAAAAAAACACCAAAGAGATTTTTGAGAGCAGTGCAGAGCTTGTGTGAGTGAACCAGAGCATTATGTCATAGCATAGCTCCATTTCACCCTCAAACCACTTTGTGAATCTTTGAACCCAACCACTCTGGAAGCTGTGATTCACTCCTTCCTTGAGCTGTTGCTTTTGTAACTCCATTCACAAAACAATAAACATCCCTGACAAAAACAGGCATGTTGGTTTACAAAATGCAAACAAGAACAGTTTACATAGACCCATTTAGTTGTTTTCAACAGCAGTGACACATTAGATGTTTGGTTCTTTCTCTGCCAACAACACTGTAAACAATTGGTACTGATTTGAGGAGTACATTTGGAGATTTATCCTGTGGAAACTTTAGTGTGGCATTTAAGGTAGTATTGCTGAAAGAGGTAGAGGAAGACAGAGGCTAAAATAGTACTGGAGAGTGAGAATGAGGCAGGAAGAGAGGTGTACAGACAGAACTGGTCAACAAACCCTTAGTTGCCTCTTCACCTGACATTGTGTCAAGATACAGACAGCATGGAGGAGGCAGTGGATGGAGGGGTGGAGGGATAGCAGTCAGAGGAAAGTAAAGGAGGCTAAGGCCAGGCCCTGATAACGGAGAGCTGTCGGGGCTCAGGAGAGGAGTGGGAGACATTAGCCAAATCCGGACGGATCACAAGCCTCTGGATGCAATCCAGTTTTGCGGGGCTGCGATAAGGAGGCTGATTATGTGTCACCCATCAATTCGCCCGCCTCCCGCCGCTGTCTCCCTAGCCATAAATCCACTCATGAGAAGCTCTGCTCTTCGGCAATCACCCCTCTCTACTTCCTCCCTCTTGCCTTCCCTCTGCTCACTTCTGTCTGCACTATCCTCTCAGTGGTTTGCTGCAGAGAGAAAGTGAAGAAGGGGATTAAGCAAGTCTGCAAGTGACTGCAAAGATTGGGTCCTAAGTAATAGAGATTTAATTGATAGATCCTTTCTAAGAGAGTTAATCTTTTTGATAGGCTGGAGTGCAGTGGGAGGATGTGTTGATAATTTTTTTATTCAAAGAATCTTAAAGTAAAGCAATTAATAAACGCCAGGATCAGAAAAGTTGCTTTCAAAGTCTAATTTGTGACAGATTATAATAAATTAACAAATCAAAATGAAATGTACTATTGCTAGTTATCTATTTATGTATAAACAGTATATGTACTGTAATAGACATATAGTATATGTCTGTAAAACTTAAAATCTAATCCAATACAATCATGGGGAAATTATCTGTAACCAGTATTTGGCGTATTGAAAAATATGTTTGCCTTTTTGCCTCCAGCTATAATGGGTTACAACTTCTTTATCAGATAAACTGTTATTCCCGAACACTGATTATGCAACTGTCGATGGATCTTGTTGTAGTCCAACCTTTTTTTTTTTTTTTTTTCATCCTTCTGTTTTGTATGTTATAAAGTATGTAAGTAGAAACAACTTCTTGCAAAGATATCCATGCCAGCATAATATTTTCTTCCACACGCACACGGTTTTCCTTAAATAGTCACTTCAAAGTGGCATCCGCAAATTATGGCCAGTTAAATGCTTTAAGCACTTATTAATTACATTAGGAAACCAAATTGGGCAGCCAAGGTTTGATTTATTACTCAGCTAACTAGTTTTGTCACTCTGGGAATATGCAGATGGGGCGGATGTTAGGATGTTCATAGAGAGAAAGATGGAGAGAGACAGCATGGCCAAACTTGACCTGACCCTTCCACACATCTCCATGCTAACCTGCATCTAAAGTAACAGAGTCCTCTTGACCCCTTCAGGGTGACGATTACACACTGTAGAGATGAATAAGGGTAGAGCGATGAACAGCGTAACCTATATTTTGGCGCTCATGGGTCAGTCACTTAATCGCTACTCTCTCATAGTTTAAAAGGTCTTGCATTGCTACATTCTTGACAGTTTGTAACATTAAATGAAAGTAAATGAGCACAAGAGATTTATAATTTCAATTTGTTGTACCATAGATCAGCAGCAAACTAGTTGTGATCAAACCAGTTAAAATCTAGGGCATATTCTATCCTATAACTCTTTCCTATAAACAAGTTTGATATGCCCTTAGTCACAGTATTGTCAGTATAAGAGCCAAGCTGTCATTTACTCGAGCAAAGTTGTGCACCAGGGATTGCTTTTGTTTAACCATTTAATTCAACAAAGGTGTTTCACGTAAGAAGTGTGTTTTGCTCAGTAACTTTCTTATAGGGGTGATAGAATGATTATATAGGGTATTTCACACTGTTCCTTATGATCTCCTAATGGGGTATGTAACATTGGTTGGGCTGAAAATGGCCTGGTTGATATTTTATTGGCCCTTATGCATCCCTGTGTTTTGGCCCTATTTGTAACAGGAGCTTTTCTTCCAAATATGGTATGCTCATGAATATTCAGATGAGCTGCGCGCTGATTGGTTGAGCGAATCCCCATACCCACACATTAGAGACGCGACAGAATCTCATATTCCAGACACTGCAATGTTTCGTTACCAAATTCACTTCTGAGACTTTTTTATGTGAGAAATCAACTATATAAAGCTCAAATATGGGCTGTTTTACGAAAATTGATGGCTAATTTCAAATTTGGTAAGATGTGTCAGACTTTGGGGACTCTGACGAGGCGGGCTGCTGGCATAACTATAGTATATTTACAGTTTGAATTTCGTTACGGCACTTACATCACAGCTACCCCAAGGTCTTACAAAACTAACAAAAGCTAACAGTCCGATTTGAATTTAAGGCATTTTTATGAACGTGACTGGTCTTGTTAGGAGGAGCAGCTAGCTAGCTATATGTCCCATTCAATACAATGGGAAAAGATCGCGGCTAGCTAGCTACACTTTCATCGTAACTATTTTATATTTACAGTTTGAATTTCGTCACGCCACTTATATAACATCTACCCCAAGGTCTTATAAAGCTAACTGTTGTGTCAGATTTCAATTTAAGGCATTTTTGTGAACGTCAGGGGTCTTGTTAGGAGGAGCAGCTAGCTAGCTATGTCTCCCATTCAATACAATGGGAAACTATCTCGGCTAGCTAGCTACACTTTCTGCATAACTATAGTATATTTACAGTTTGTATTTCGTCACGGCATGTATATTACAGGTTCCCCAAGGTCTTAAAAAGCTTAGCTAACACTTGTCCGATTTCGGATTTCAATTTAATGCATTTTTGTGAATTTCAGAGGTCTCGTTAGGAGGAAGCTAGCTAGCTCTCATTGATGGACTCCAGCTCACCGCGGGCTCTATCGATGAGACTCACGGACAAGAGTCGTTTATTTCCCCAATCGTTTGTTTAAATAACTCAACACACATATCCATTATAAGATTAACTGGAACCTGCGGTAAGAGATTGCGTGCGTAAGCTTGCTGACCGCGCTCTCAGTCACACACCGGCCATTTAGCAGGAAGAGGGGAGGGAGAACAGCGAGCTGCAGGCCCTGGAGCTCTGTCAGGGCAGCAGCGTTTGGTAGTCCAGTCACCCAGAAAGGGTGAGTTTGCGCGGGTATTGAGCACCGCGGGATGCCGGCCGTGACGGAGCTCAATCGAGCTCACAGCAGGCCGGGGTCTGTGAAGGAGGACAGGCAGGGCGGCGATGTAGCAACCCAGGCAGCACCGGCCGCTGAACTCACACGGTCGGACAAAATTTGCAATTAGCCATAAATGTTAGTAAAACGGCCCATATTTGAGCTTTACATAGTTGATTTCTCGAATAAAAAAGTTTCAGAAGTGAATTTTATAATGGAATAGCAGAGATCTGTGCGACCTAGATTCAGAAGACTACCTGATCTCAGGTCAGTTGTGTAGCCTATGTAAATGTTGGGGCGTGACCATTCTCTTAAAGGTCCCATGGCATGAAATTTTCACTTTGAGGTTTATTAAACTTTAATATGAGTTCCCCCAGCCTGCCTGTGGTCCCCAATTGGCTTGAAATGGTGATAGGTATAAACCAAGCCCTGGGTATCCTACTGTGCCTTTGAGAAAATGAAAGCTCAGATGAGCCGTTCTGGAATCTTGCTTGTTATGAGGTCATAACAAGCGAGGTTACCTCCCCTTTCTCTGCTTCGCCCGCCCAGAGAATTTGGCCAACCCATGAGAGAGAGACATCATGGCTTTCAAATGAGCAAAGTGGCAGTTGGTCAAGGCCACACCCCCACTCCCCACCTTGCCCCTCCCTCTCTCCTCCTCAATAGCTACAGACAAGGAAATGGCACATACTAAGGAAAGCTCATTGTGGGACTGGCTCTAGTGGCTGTAATTCTGTACCAAGGCTGAATTTAGGGGACCACTAAGGCCTATATAAAAGCATCCAAAGAGCACCATGTCATTGGACCTTTAATACATCCATGAGCGTGACAAAGGTACAGGTCCTGGGATGCTGACGTCAACTTCCAGCTTTGTTGAGAGTCGCCTGTTCTCAGCGGCAGTTTCAAAATATAAGATTTTCATAGTAAAGGGGTGTCAATGGGATTTTGAGCTTCTATGTATGTCCTATTTACCCACCGAACTTTTGTTATTCAACTATGACAAGGTAAAATCGGTTTTGCATTCTATCACCCCTTTAACAGATTGTTTGACCATGTCTTTGTCTCACTAAGATATAGCTAATAACACTATAAATGTTCTTCAATGCTTTCCCCAATAATAGTCTTTTAGGGGTGAAAAAAAAATCGAAAATCATATGTATAGTGATTTATTTTGCGACGATTTTTTCTTTTTTCCAATGATTCACCTAAATATTATCTATTTATACGGTACCGCTGGTGGCGACTAAATCATATCCGTTTCCAGCAAAACGGACCGAAAGCAGAAAATGCAGAAAATACATGTTATTTACTTTTTTACAAATTAAATAAATGTCAGACTGACTGACACGCGATGTGCATTCTTTAACAACAATGCAACAATTAGTTTTCAGAAATGTCTATGATATGATATATTGTCTCTAAAAGTGTATTATTCAACTTTTGCTTTTTGTGAAAGAAGGAAAAGAAAAACAAGCATATCGTCCCAGCCCTAGTGTCATTAAGGCTATACTTATAGTAACAGACACAACACTATTGTTGGTGCCACATTTGGATTGAATTTTCAATTTTTTTTTCTGCTTCTTTCTAAAGCTAGCTAAATCATGAGGTAGGCTTGCTGCGGTAATCAGTGTTTCTGGTGTTACACAGTGGTCGGGCATACACCGATTACATTACGTGCCCATCGTCCCCACTATCGTTTTGTTAATAAAAACCGTTTAGTTACTTTTCGCATTTCAGTGCCCACTAAGATACTACTTATTAAAGTACAACGTGGGACACGAAGTATACGTTGAAAGTGTCTGCTCCGTACAGCTGCAGCACTGAGTAGCATGAGTCATTTAGAGTAAGGAGAGTTTACCAACAAAAGCGCCTATTTGGCAATATTTAATAGGGAATCTGATAACGTTAATGAGGCAAACTGTAAACTCTGGCAGTTGCCTCGCAGCCATTATGCTGAGCATAGCTCGACCGTAGAGGCCAGAGATCAAAGTAAGCGTTCTGCATATATTGAGCGTCCCTGACGAATATATTTCTTGTTAAATGTCTGGCGTAATCTGTAACACAGGTGTTTTTTACGAGTTTAATAAAAGGTGGGAAAATGTCCTCCCTGTGGCTTCACTATCGTGAGGTTGAGATGAAGGCATTGTATTAGGGCAAGGAGCTGTGAGCATGTTATTCATGTGCAGACAAAAAATCCAAGAAAGTGAAACTGATGTGATTATCATAAGTGCTGTGCCCATTCAATGACTGTCCGACTGCTCACCCATTCATCCTGTGTTGTGGTTAGTGATTCACTACAGATTCTGCTTTAGACGGGACTTTACTAAACACCTGAAATTAAATCACAATTTACAGACATGAAATAGTCTAAAGCTGCCAGTTTTTATTGTGTACTGTATGTATTTCTTTTCATATATTTTCATATGCCATATGCAGCAAACACTAGATGTATTAGAGAATATTGGTGTGAATATTGGGAAATAGTATAAAGTGCTGATCAGTTTTCAGAGCTCAAGGTCCCACCACCAGCCCAAAACCCAAGGCATAATGCAAGCTGGGCCTTTTAAATGTGTCATCCTATCTCTTACAATGGACCCTTTTCAGTTTTGCTTTGATAAATGGATGTCAAGCTCTGCCCACACCCGATTCTCTCTTCAAATGCTGCCTTATGTGCAGCCCCCAGTCATTGCTGCTCCGTCTAATAACTCTTACCATGTTTAAGCAAAGCGTGTGCCTAATAGACTGCTCTCAAATCACACATCGGGGGACGCTGGAGTGAGCTGAATGTCACAGTGCATTTATCTCCTTCTTGCCCCCTGACCAACCCGTCTACGCTGGGACCATTATTTAACCTAAGAGAGGTCAAATCCTCCCTGTAAGGCTTGAACAGAGCATGAATTAAGTTAAATTGTGTATCCATCCATTTAAGTAGCCATTGGCTGCTTTTAAAGCTCTTGGAGCGCTACCATCCTGCATTGCTTTATGGGTGTCACAAACAGGCTGATGGTGGGTGTGCCTGACGGCATGTGACTCCCTCACCTGCTGGAGGAGGGGGTTGAAGGGCAAGAGGAGGATAGGGGGCTGGGATGCTGCCAGGTCAGCACTTGGCATGCTATGAGGGGGGTAATGAGCCTTAGAGAAGGATCTTCCCCTCTTTCCCGCTGCATTTTGTGCTTCATTTTAGATTTGGGAGAGTTCATCCGCTTGTGCCGAATCTCTTGATTTCTCTCTTTCTCTGTATTTCACTTGCTGTCAGTTTGAATTTCTACAGTTTTTTTCTCACAGTTTCTCTGTTGGTTTGTGAGACTCATAAGGCAACAAGTAAGGGTTTCTTCACTTTTTGGCATTTAGCCGATTATATTGTACATAGACCAACCTAAAATGAGTGTAACAGCAGAAGAAACATAGCTCAGAGCATTGTAATCCATCAATAACAGTCTAAGATGTTACACTATTTTTTGGAATAACCCTAAAATGGGCATATTTTAAAGGGCAATTATTATATAGCATTTTCAGGATTGTACTTGCATTTTGTGTTTGTACTAGAACATGTTTACATCATTTAATGTTGGAAAAAAAACACTTTTTTTATTTTTTTTTTCTCACACTGCCCATGGCTGCTGCACTTGTATTCACCTCTGTATGAGACGCTCTGTAGGAGGGCCTGTCTCTTTAATCCCTCCTCCCGAAAACGCCCAGTCTGCTCTGATTGGTCAGCGCACTTCCTGGAATGTCTGGAGCCTCCACTCCGTGTTTCACTAGTTGAAGCTGGAGCTACTGCAAGCGATATTACGAATCCCACTATGGCCACGCCGAGACCCGCCCCTCAATAGCATTTATTGGCCAGGCGTCCATGCTTACGCGAGGTAATGTAACCCCATTTGTACAGGTCCTATCCCCTGACCAATCGGCTATCCTAACCTTAACCACTTGAGGTCAAATGCCTAACCCCAACCAATCGAGCTGCTTCGTAGGGCGTCTTGGCATGGCCATAGTGGGAGTTGTAATTTTGCCTACTGCAGCGGAGTATATAGCAGGACTTTGTACCATGAAAAATCACCAATGAAGGCTTCTAAACCAAATATTACACAACCGTACATGTCCCAGCAGTAAAGGGATCGGAATTTGGGGGGAAATGACCAGCATTGGCCAAGATTACAACTATATTGCGTTAGCATGTAGTTACCGAATAGTTAGCAGTATGCTAACGTTCGATTGTACTGGAACGAAGCAGCACTATCTACCGTCAAAATATCGCAGATAAAGGCTTCTGAACCAAACACTAACCAGTCGGACATGTTTCAGCAGTAGCACGACTCAGAATTAGGGAGAATTTAGCAACATTGGCAGCCCAGATGACATTGTTTACTGCCTTTAGCCATGTAGCAACTATAGTTAGCAGTGGACACTAATGGAATATAGCAGCAAACAGAAAATGTTTCAGGAGTAATGTGACCCGGAATTGAGGAGAATTTAATGACACTGGCAGCCAAGATGACATTGTTTACTGCTGTTAGCATGTAGTTACATGCGACAATGTTAACACTGCAGTGGCTTAAACAAAAAAAAACACTCCAGTCCTGCCTACCTGGAGCAGATGACCAATCATAGTTCGGCTCATAGAGCTGCGTAACACTTAGCCAAGAGTAGAAAAAACTGTTGAAACGGGAGCGTTCAGAATAGTTGGAAATCTGAAAGTTTTAGCTCATAGGGGTTTGTCTAAAATACGTTTACCTCATTATTTGAGTTTAACATGAAAATCTAACATAACATTGTAGATGTGACAGAAAAAACGGAAAAGCATAATATGTCACCTTTAAATACTTTGACAAGAAGCTTGAAGTTGAAAAAAGACTGCATTTAAAACGGATATCATTTTTAATGAGACTAAACAGAGAAATTTGGGCAGTGCATACAACCGTAAAAAAAAAAAAAAGTCTTTTGCATTCTGACTGGAGTGTAGAGTTCAGTCCACCAGCAGGACTTTATGTCACATTGAGCAATAGTGCAGCCTGAGAAACCAAAGGGTTGTGTGTCATTGTTCCGTTATCAACGATAAACTGGATTTCATTGTTAAAAATTCAACAGGCTTCCAAGACAATCTATGTAGAACATTCGTCTGCATTTTGGCTTCCCAGTGAAAGAATTATGCTGCAGGCTAGCTGTTTGCAGCCAACTGGACAGCTAAATTTGGATTTCCCCAACAATGGAACCACGATCCACAGCTGTGTGACCATATTGCACAGAAGACATGGCAAGACATGCCTTATTTCATATTCCCCCAACCATCTGTGATGTATAAATAAAGCTTCAGTTTTCTGACATTCAAACAACCAAGAACTTTGTTTGTGAAGACAAATTGATAACATGTTCTACACTTTGGTTAGTAGTTAGCGACCTTGAAGGCTGTGCCAGTCTGATCCTATGCATTAGGGCTTAACAATTTGGGGGAAAAAATCCAACTGCGATTTGATTTGTTTTTTTTTTTTTGTTTTTTTTTATGAAATGTTTAGCTAAAGTTCAATATTCCCTGTGTAACATATTAAACATGTCATGGAACATTAAAACAGGAAACACCATCAAAACTGCTCTATATTCGTCTGCAAGGATGAGAACATGGATCCATATGAATTGCCAGCAATAAGTTTTTCTTTTAATAAACATGGAACATTGAGTCAAACACAGAGCATTTATCACAAAAGCTAAAGTTATAATAAAAACAATTCTAATAAAAATATCAGTACTTTCCTACAGTCATAAAATAAATGAAAAATCCACCAAAAAATGGGGATTTCTGTAAACAATCTGTGATATGTAACGTTATTCCAGCATTTAATGACAAAACAGTTAATAAAGTAATAATGATAATAATAATAATAATAATAATAATAATCATAAAAGTACGAATTAGATTTTTAAACCAGATGTTACCACAAACATTCAACTTACAGTAATATTGCACATTCGATTAATTGCGGTCTTCACGATTAGAAAATTACATTCTTTTAAATCGCGATTTCGATTTGAAAATGATTAATTGTGCATTCATACTATGTGTGGAATTAAAACTGAATCACAGTGTTATTCACTTCATCTTTTTAGAGTTGAGGTAATGGATCATATTGCGAGTCATGACTTTATCCAGATCTGTATAGCTTTGCAATATTGTATTGTTTGCTCCACTATAAAGGCCATAGTTTGTAAAAGATTATTAAAGTTGTACCTGAAAAACTTTGATAATATTTTGTTCGTGTTGTCCTTATGTTAGTCATGAGCTTCTTAAACACCATTGCTAGCCATTAAAAAAGATCATGTTTAGATCTGCTTTGTTGGATTACAAGCAGTTACTGAGCCAGTGACACTAAAGCATCATCCGTTTAGATCTGCCAGAGTAAGCCGTCACAGTGGATCTTGGCTCTGTCGACCAAAAGCCTAGTGGAACACCAAATAACACAACTGCAACACAATGGTCAAACCAGATTATGCCCATCCAATCAGAGCTTTTATTACCACCAATTTGAAAGCAGGTCTTCAGAAAATGCTTTCAAGCTTGACCAGCGAGATGTTTTCAAACCTTTTGTGAGGTTGTTAATGGTAGTTCAAGGGGATCTTCTTGGTCCTTTTGGTGTGATGGATTGCTATGAGGGTCCTTTGCAAAGGATATTATTTCATATATATCTTTGTCAGTGACCTATGAAGGTCCAGCTTGACTTAACAATGATCTACGCATGATTTGATTCACAGGCAATTTTTAAAAAGGTGTGGGTATAGAGGTGTATGTGAATCAATACTATCACCAGGGAAAATTAATCATAAACGGTGGCTGAACAGAGGGGGATTTATAGATTTATCGATTGCTTTGCGACAGCACTATGAACAGAGAAATGAAAAAAAGGAATACAAATGGAGGAAATGCCATATTGGCATATGTATGTCAGCTTTCTCAAATGTGTTTTTGTTTTTGCATCTGCAAAATATCTGGCAAGCTTCCATCCCGCAAATGGCCCTATTATTTTTGCTTCGCACCCTCCGGTTACTCTGAATAAGCAGAATTTATCTATGTCAAACAGCCCTGTCTGTGTTGTTCCCTATCTTACCTCTTTACTTGTAATAGCTATACTGCCACCCACATTAACAGACATCCCATCAGCCGCAGCTCTTTAAAAACATTCCTCTTGTCAAATGTCTTCCTTGACTCTGCAATTTGGATTTTTGTTGTCTTAAAACTCAACCTTAAGTTTTGGACGTATTTATGTTTGAGCATTGGCTGGAAATACTGGGATATTTATGGGTGTATAATATTTTAGCAAATAAGGTTAGGGCTGCAATTTATCCCTTGTATATTACTTTCTTTGCCCTCAAAAATAATTGTGGATAGTTGCCGGGTTGGCGCAGTTGGTAGAGCACAGGCGCACATATACTTCGAGGCTTATGCCTCGACGCAGAGGTCCAGGGTTCGAGTCTGACCTGTGATTTCCTGCATGTCTTCCCCCTCTCTCCCCTTTCTCACTTAGCTGTCCTATCCATTAAAGGCGGAAAAGCCCAAAAAAAAACCTTCAAAAGAAAAATATATTGTGGATAGTAGTCCACGTGGGTCTGAACGTGCATAGAACTTAAGCTACATTCAGTTTGAGCGCCTGTCTTCTGTCTCTTTAAGCCCCATCTCCTGCAGGGTGTGTGCAAATGTCTGCAATATATGATGGACAGGCTAAGTGCCTCTCCATATTGAAATTTGTGATTGTTCAAGATATTTGACTGAGATCTGTCTCGTCAAGATAAATGTGTGGTTGGCAGAAGTGTGTTTCAGATACAAGCTCTACCACCTAAACTTGGTAATTACAAAGATACATTGAGTGAAATTTAGCAATACTTAGTATTTCAAAGTAACCCAAAATATTTATTCATTGACTTTATTTTTCCTGTATGGCTCACCAGTTTCTATCAACAAACTAACTGCATAAAAGTAGATCAACATGTGATTGTTAAGTAATCACAATGCTTTTGTCATTTTACGTTGTTGTGTGCACGCTTTAAGTTGAGTCTCCATTTCAGTTTTTACCAATGCAGTGCCTGACAGGATAGATGGATCGAAGCTAATGTCTATTTCATAAACACTAGCTGAGTGATATTCCACTTATATTTTCAGACAACAAAAGTATTTTCCTATGCTTGGTTGGGTTGATGTATAACCATTCTGAAGAAAAGCGAAACCACCTAGTGTAGCCAAACCAAACTATTATGCACGTATGACTCATTCATTCTTCCTCCCACACAGTTCAGCTGAGGTAAGGACGAGTCGGGTCAAGGACTCGCACACAAACCTCAAAATTAAACATAGGAACATTCTCTGTGTTTCCTGCTCTGTCAACCCTGTTCAGATGTGCACAAGCTTTATAGAACTTAACCCAAACTGTATTTCTTACTCCCATCACTGAGAATGTGCACACAAGTGAAACCACACACACTTCAGTAAAAATTGAGATCACAGGATCAAAGAAGTTGACCGAGGGATTGATTGTTTATTTTTCACAAATCAGTATTAATGTTCAAAGGCATACTGATAATGTATTAATTAGTGCACTTTTTTAATAAGGTTTAAGATGAGGTGGTCTTTCCAAGCTAGAAAAGTACATAGTTAAATGTTAATAACCAGGGTAGAGACTTAATTACTTCATCAGCCTTGGCCAGCATGTCTTCGGTAGCTTTGTCTCATTAAACCTTGTGAGAAGTGGGCAATGTGGGATGAGACAACGTGTCGTTTTTATTTTGCGCTATTGATATATATTTTGATCAACTGATGATCAAGCCACCAGGGTATAAACGCTATGGCGAACTCACTGACGGTGTACACATTTGTATGGTTTTATCAGGGTTTCTGCCAGAAAAGTTCCTAGGACCGGCAGCCAACAACAGCTCTGTCTGCATTTTTCATGGGTGTGAGAAAAGGAACATTGATGAGAACTGAGGGTTGTCAGTCTCACATGGGTGTTTCTGTAGAGGCAGAGGTCCCTGGTGTGTCAGTGGCATTGATGTCTGCTACTGGAAAGCAACAGAAACTGCATGATGTGGATAAAAGAAGGGCTGGGCTGAGATGGTGTGAGCTGGAGCCAACTGAAAACTCTTGGGTTTTGACTGCACCTCCCAGAGGAAATTCCTTAGCATCTTTCCAGTCAGACCTTGGAGTTCATACTCCTTACTCTTTCCAATTTTCCTCTACCCATTCTCCTCCACATTTTAACTGTCAGTGAAGGATTCGTAGGTCAATGTGATGTTTCAGAACCTCAATGTACATATGCTCCAGTTTCTCCAGGATGGATCTCAACAATGGCACTGGCCTTCATGGAGACTTACTGTACTGTTACACAGTCGCCACCCATTTGATGGCACTCATCTTAATAGTTTTTGTCGCGTTGCTTAAATTTAGTCTTATAATAAAAGACAATAAATCTATACCATAATGTTCATGGTAATCCAGTTCATCAAAATTATGCTAAATTATATTAATTATCCCAGGACATATTCTCTAATAAGGGACTGTTCGTTATTTATTTAAGGGGCCACCGGAGGAGTTTTGGGATCTTTAGTCAAATTAGAGTTGAACCTCCCCTCGCCAGTATTACATTTTCTAGGACCCTCCAAAATGATTTGAAAAAAAGGCATGACCCTCCCCAACAATTTATTGATGCCCTATGTTCTGGTTTGTGCTTGACAGAGATGTGCAGACGCTCTTTGAATTTTTTACAGATATGACATACATGAGTTAACCTCTGCTTTCTCATCTTACGCATCACACTCGTCCTGTTATGGTGTGGTGGCAATTTCAGTAGATTTACTCACTAACATTGTTGGGGAAACTCAACAAGCATGTAAACTAAATGCACACTTCCTGCATTACTGCATTACTTCAAATACTAAGTTACTCCTCTAGTTAGCTGGTATTCACATGCAATAAAACAATAAAACATTGAGACCATTCAGCAAAGGACACTGGGAAATAAATTCAACACTGGTTGCTATGGACTGGTCACTAGTCTTCCTCAGTCATTGTATAGTTTAGCACATAGGTAAAGCTGCCGAAGTTGAACATTATATTCAAAACATATGTTTATTTTTAAAGCAGATTTTAAATTACTTGGTAACAATTTAAGAATTCGCCCTTATGAAATCCAATCGCGGCATGGCTGTCTTGGAACGCAATTGACAGACGGTGGTGGACACTTAAATTCAACTAAAATGTAACAGTGAACAATCAGTGTTGGACCTGCAGTCTGTTGAGATGCCTCTCCAAACGCAGAAACCAAGCGCAATCACACCATAAAATGTTAAGAAAAAATATCCGCGTTTTTGCAGTAATCCAATGACACGAAAAAAAGTAATCCACAGCGATCCACAAACAGAGTCACGGTGTATACAGCAAGGCCTATACAAGCGTCAAATTCACTAGCCAGTTCCGAACAGGTGAACGAGGCCTCCCCACTTCGCCGTTTAAATAAAGTGGAATAAACATATAAAAGTCCAAATCTACACAAAACCCACAATCAATTAGTAAGCTGACATCAAGTGTTTATACATAGCATTTAGGAAACCTTTATTGCAACCTTGGCATGGCAAGGTGTCCAGACATAGTGCAATAGTAATTTTTTTTTTGCGTCCTGCTGCTCCCATAGTCAGCCAGGTAATGTTTTTTACAGCAGTATATGAAATCTGATGTATTACCACCATTTAGTTTTGTGTTATTTAAGATATTTATAAAATATCTGGTCATGCCAGACGTAATTATTCCACTAATTTTTTAAACAATGCAATTACCTGTTTCAGCTACCAGGGGAGCAGTGCTCCCCCTGCCCCACAGCAAACTCATGGGGCAGCGAAGGAGGGTCGAGACTAAGAGCTACATTGAAAAATATGCACCAAACAAGCCACTTTGAAATTTTGCTGTTTTATGAATACAAAAGTTGGGTGACTAAAATGTTTTGGGTGACCCTCCCCTCAACAAAGAAGAAAAAGACATGACCCTCCCCTATTTTCCTCCGGTGGTGCATTCCATAAATACCGAACGGTCCCTAAGTATATTGATATCTGGAATTGTGTGTTTTGCGCATGTCGCAAACCTTAAATTGGCATCCACAGCTGTGTAAGGCCCCTGATTGTAAATCACTCCTGTATACCCTAGCTGAAGTGGCGTCTGCCCCTTTTCTTTAGTTAGTTAACTCAGTGGTAGCACAATACTGTCACATGCTGGTGACTTAATTAAAATGTGTGAACACAAAAGCAGCTGCCTATAAGCTATACCCTAAAATTGTAGGATGTGACTTGGTTTCTGGTCCTGGTTGGGGTTAGGCATGTGGTGGTGATGTTGAAGGTTAGGGTACGTCTCCATGGAATGAATCTAGGTCAATGGGATGGTCTCATAAGTGAATGTAGTTTGTATTATGTACTGTGTAGTTTTTTGTGTCACAGTTGGGATGTCTAAAATAGTCACACATCCCACCTACTATGAAGTTCACTGTATGTGAATACCCATTCAGTTGCTATATTTATGCCTTTCTTTCCTCCAAACCAACTTTCCCTTGGGTAATTTCTCCTTCACAAAACTTACAGTTCTACTGGAGGATTGATAGCCAATACCACACTCTCTGACCACTTTCCCAGGACTTCCCACTTTTACTTTGCATGGTTGCCTGGCTTTCACTGAGCGAGTTGAGAAGAGATTTTGCAATTATTTTAGGAAAACTGACAATTTGTGACCCTTACAATAGACCATAAATTATGTGAGCATACCTCACTTTCTTTTCTCCAACTCCAGCCTCAAATGGTATTACTTGAATCTAGTGGCCACTGGACAGGGAGTTCCCTATGTCGATATTTGCCATAATGAATAGGTCCTGTTACATTGTATTTTCTTGTGTTCCTAAAACCGCCTTTCATCAGTTTCTTGTTAAACCCGTTAATTGCATACACTGGGCTTACCCTAAATCTGCAAACGATTCTTATGATTTTTCTCTAGGTTTCTTTTAACAGAATGAAAGGATGTAACAATATTCCTTCATTTATATAAGCTGTGCAAAACAGCAGATGTGTCCTCTTATCAAAAGTACAGCTGAAATAATTCACCTTAAAAAATTGTTAAATTTTAATGAATTATTTAAAATGTAATAATAACTTAGAACATCTTTTTTCACCAGTCGTTTACTGTTAAATGACAAAGAAGAAACACTAGATGGCTTAAAGGGTATTTTACATTAACAACATTGAACGCAACACAATCTTACGGAGCCGGACCCAAACGCAACATGCAGTGTCCATTGTTGGGTACTCGTAGGGTACAGATTTGATCATTGGCAAATAATCAAAGATGTTTTATCAATATTAATAAAGTTATGAATATGGTTATTAATAACTTCATCAAATCAACAATCAAAACGGGGCACCACCCTGCAAGTCAGGGACCAATTTCTGTGGTAATCCTTTCAAAGGAACAAAGGAAGGGGTGAATTCGAGCACTGACCTGTATTCAACCAGGAATTATTACAATAAGTACACAAATAATCACAAGCAACTGCTATTTAAGTATAATAGAATTTATTATATCACAATTATCAGCAGCCAATCAATAATCCTCCAATAATAAACGTATATACCTTTTTACAATATCACAACCAAAAGCAAAAACGGCAAACCTGTAGAGTGTGAGTGTGAGTAAAAGAGGAGGGGGCGGTGTCGAAAGTTACTCTAACACAAAGACTACCAAAATGGCTACTCCTGTGAGCTGCACAAAACTATTTAGCCTCAAGAGGGCGGTAGTGGTGCTTGGTGCATGAGGAGGGGTTGAAGAGGCCGAGGGGGTTGCTAAGCAACGCGCACGCTTAGCCCGTAGCTTGTATGCTAGGCCATGTGTTAGCTCTGTACAAATGCTATACAGACTCGACGTGGTTAAGCTAGCAGCGTTAGCTCGGGAGCTATGTGGCTAGCTTGCAGAAACAGCAGTTTACCGTGGTTGTGTGTGTGTGTGTGTGTGTGTGTGTGTGTGTGTGTGTGTGTGTGTGTGTGTGTGTGTGTGTGTGTGTGTGTGTGTGTGTGTGTGTGTGTGTGTGTGTGTGTGTGTGTGTGTGTGTGTGTGTGTGGTTAGTAAAAGAAGAAAGGGTAAAGAAAGAGATACACTGATCTTAGTTATCAATAATGACCAGCCCCCCTCAGCCACTCAGGTCTGGACCAAACGTGCAGTTAGGGTAGACTCTGTGATTATCCGCGATTATCTCGCAGACAGTAACTAAACTCCGTGAAAGGGGAGTTAGCAGGTAGCAATTACAGTTTTACCAAGCTACTCAACACAACATATCAACAGTATCGTGATCAATGATACATTCACAGAAACAGATTAATAATCACATATGGACTAGTACATGATTAAAATCGGATCACATTAATGGCAAACATGTGGTAGCAATAACCTTTGCTCATTAATAAAACAAACCAAACACACAAATTCTAACGTCTGCCCAGAACTGTGTAAAGCCTCTTACTGTGTGTGTTGTTTGTAGTTAATCTCTCGCCAGAGATTAACGACCGGTACGTCCAGGGCAGTGGACGACACACGATCCCAGTCGACACGCAAGAAAACGGGAACGTTGTCCTTCTTCCTTGAATCCGGGCTGATTAAACCCGCTGCAGATGTCAGGAAATACTGGGTCAGTATTCCTTCGGACCCCTTTTATATCAGAAAGATATTAAATGTCCCAGCTTAATCTCGACCGGCAAGGTGAGGCTGGCTAGCTAGTTCGAACAGCTGAACAACGCGTCTTCTGTCAGTAAATGAATCACCGTGAAGAGCATTGAAAGACGATCGCCGAAAGCTTTTATCCTTTCTCCGCCTCCTAGTGGCGGGGTGGTGCATTCAAAGGCCCGACGGCCAATGGGAAAAATGCACCTTTGTCACAGGTGTGACGCCATTGTGTTGCAGTTCTTTGTCTCACCACCAGTCTGCCTTGTTCTCCTCGTGTTGAAGGTAGATTCCCATTTTGCGACCTGTTTCCAAGTGGCGACCTGTAGGAGTTTGGTGAAACAGGCTTTGGAATTCACATATCTGAGGCCTTTTTGGTTAAAATCAGGTTTAACCAACTGCTTGGTCCCAACACCATGCTGTCTCAAAGTCCCTCTGTTTCTTTAGCTGCAGACTGTTGTATGTCCTGGTGCACGAATCCTTTCCAGTGAAATACAGTCACACTTTAAACCGTTTAGCTGTCAGCCTTTTAATTGTGTTTAAGCCAGCTAAGCCAACGGTAGGCTAACGTTACCTGCTGTATGTTGACTAACGTTTGCGTTATGCCCTAGGACGTTTAAAAAATGACATCTTGATTTATTTCAAACGGTTGTAATCTTTACACATTTAAATCGATTTTTAACCGATTCACGATGCATCATTACATCCCTAATTCTTAAGCACGTTTGCCTCTGGCTTTTTGGTTTGGAAGAAGTAGAGGATTCAGAAATATGATTCTTCAGGAGATATTACACATCCCTCAATAAAACAGGGTAATAAAAGTATGACAATAAGTTCTTGGCCTTAGGTGTAGCACAGCTTGAAATATGTGATAGGTTCTGAATAAATTTCTCAGTTCTGTAAGTGAGGGAAGTACAACATTTAGGAAAAGTGGATGTACATTTGGTAAATGCAGTGCCTAGGCCTTTAGCACCACACCAAGTAAGGTACAATGTCAGATGATTTGAGATGGCAGTTGTTATGGGGTAAGGGCAGGAGGAGCTACTCTTTCTTTCTGAAAATGTAACTTTCCTACTGCAAGAGGTCACTGGTTGTAGCGGTTTACAGTAAACAAGGTTCTATTGTGGTGAAAAGAATGTGGCAGCTAAAATAATCATGTGATATAGTTCTACAGATCTATATAAATTATACTAACAATTTACTCACCTGATTATACATGCTCCACACAAACTCAGCTAAATTCACATGTATGAATAGATTCTATTGAAATTGTGAATATTGTGGAATTGAATAGCTGTATTTAAGAATGTTCTAAATACTGTGTGTTATTATCTTAAGGAGCGTGCTGTGGCAACCACCTACATGGGGTGGATTTGAGGCCTATCTTTGGATGTCACCCTGGAGAACACATTGTTTCCATTTACCTGAGAGTTAATGATATGCTTATGCTATTCACATTTCCCTTGCTGTTTGTAATTGTAGTGTTTGCAAGAACCCACCTGCTGTTCCTCTCCCACTTCAATATGAAAAGCTGAAAATTCAATACAGTAAACATGTCAGCGTCCATATGAGTGAATTATCTCTTCACAACTTGAGAGAATGTATAACTTTTAAAGCCTTTTCCTGGACTGTAGGCTCACTTCATTTTGTGCTTTTGTAATTGCATACATTTAAGTTGTTGGTTTGTCTATAGTTGGCTCTACTACCCCTCTTGCTGTTTGCCATTATATGCCGATCTGTTGACTCCTGGAATGCATCATATTCCAAAAGCTACATTATTGTGTTTTCTCCAGTAAAAGACAGTTATTTTAAAGTCCAGTATATCTTAATTGTGATAGTCATAGCATGCCTTGGTGGCATGATGGCTCAGGGGTCAGGCTGCATTAACACAGTATGGTTCCAAAGGATATCCACACCAAAATTGCCGTTCTCACTGTGCTGTTCCACTACTCATTTAAGCTGCATGTAACAAAAAACTTTTTACATTTAGCTGATAAATGCAGTGCTTATGGTCCGCACTCTTGTGGTGATTTTAAATTTAGTGTGGAAAGCTACAATCACAGAATCTAGTAATAAAAGCAGTATGATGTGAGGGCAGCAACTAGGCAAAGCAGGGCACCAAGCCAGCGGTTGCCAAGTGAATTATCTTGTTGTAGTGTGATTATTTTCGGACCTGGCAATGCAACAAATAATTGATAAGCAAACACATTTACCTCTAGGGTTGGGTACCGAAACTCGGTGCCAATAGGGAACCGGTGCCGACGTAAACGGTAGTAACGAGACCGAATAAGAAGGAAAGTTTCGGTGCCTCATTTCGGTGCTTGACTTTACACTACACCTGACAGCATGTAACGTTAGCCTACCTTTAGCTAGCAGCTGGATTAAACACCGGTAAAATGCTGACAGCTAACGTTAAACAGTGTAAAGTGTGACTGTATTTCTCTGTGGAGGACTTCAACAGCGGGATGTAACAGTCTGCTCTGCAGCGCAGCAGCAGTTGCCGTTGTCGCAATTCATAGATATACAGTATGTTTATATGGTCGGAATTAAACAACACAGACGGTGCGTTCACTTGCAGCTGCCGTTGTCGGAATTAAACAACACAGACGGTGCGTTCACTTGCAGCTGCCGTTGTCGGAATTAAACAATACAGACGGTGCATTCACTTGAAACAGGTAGCCTCGTGGTGCATTCACAGTAATTGTAAAATACCCTTTTCCCATCTTGGGTTCAACAGCAATTTACTGGTGAAATAAGTTATTGTTATAGTTATTACATTATTATTAAATCTTTAATTTTGACCATGGCCTTAGCAATAAAAAAGTCACTGACTGTTGTTTACTACCCTTATTTTTTTTCTTCTTCTTTTTTTTATAACTTTATTGAAAAGTACCGGTTCAGGCACCGTTTAGGCACCGGCACCGTTTTAAAAGTATCAATTTAGCACCGGAATCGAAAAAAAAAAAAAACGATACCCAACCCTTTTTACCTCTAATACAGATGCCTCTCAAGGATGCTGCAGTTTTGGCATTTCTATTCTAGAAAGCCCTGACAAATGATCAGTTCCCTGACCTGCACTGTCCTGGTTCCCCATAGTTCAGGGTTTGTCAAAATACTGCCATCTTGCTTTTGCTAATCACTAGACTGAAACCACTGTGTTTTGCCATGGCCGTCTGACTGCTGTTACACAGCTAGGAAATAATGCACAAGCTCTACTTGTGTACAGCAGCCAGCAGTTTGATTTCAGCTAAATGTAGCATGTTCACCATGCCTCTGAAGTTCTGCTTTTATGGTTCAGAACTGCATTTGAATGTCAGTTTTTTTTATTCATGCTGAGAACTATCAAAAACTTCTTTCCACACACCATCACTTCTCTCTCCACATAAAACTACTATAGCACATTCAGAATATTATACAGTAGGAAACCATTAAAAGAAAGTTGTGATCCAGGCTATATATTTCTCATGTGGACTTATTCAGGTGTATGTCTTTTAGGGATGCATCGATCCAACTTTTTCAGTCCCGATACCAATACCTGGGCTTTGGGTGTCGGCTGATACTGAGTAGCCTACCAACCCAATACCAGGGTTTAATTAACAAGCTTCATGCCTCGTTTGTATTTCTTCAAACCATTCACAATTGTCTTGGTTGGCGCTAACCCCTGGATGCAGCGACGGTGCCCTTGCAAAATAGATAGCGGAGGTTACGGAACCCACACTGTACATCCTGTTAGCCAGATTAGTATCAGCCTGATATCCAATATCAGTATGGGATCGATGCATCCCTAATATCTTTCATAGGTTATCATTTGTATGTATGATGGCATAAAATGTATTCTAAACCGGCTGTATATTTTGAACACACATTTGAGTTTGGTTTGACTCACATCTTTTTGTGGTGACAACCAATTCCTTCCACATTTACCATATGACCAAACTGTTTGAATGCAATTCAATTTAATATAATTCCACTGGTGCTTTGTTTCCTTTTATGGTCACACAGCAAACTATTCCTACTCCCTGACATAAACGGTCCATTTAAAAAAAATGTTTTATTCATTGTTGTTATGGATGCCTGTGATTTTAATCTAAATCCTATAATTGCTGTTTGTAAGGAGTGTTTATATATGTCCTTTAAGTGGCTGTCTTGAGGGTGGTTTGAAGCATGCTATTGTTGGTAACCACACTAGCCACAACAGTCTCTAAGACTTGATTCATGGTGAACTTTATAAGAATCATAACAATTCTGTGACCAATGGTCATGAAGGTAAAATGAGTCATTGGTGACATAGCATTGGTTGTGAGATGCATTCTTAGTTGCAGTATGTACAGTAACACACACACACGCATACAAAACCAACCAACCTCCCAGAAATATGTAGTATACTTATTTATTTATTTTATTACATTTATATAGCGCTTTATCATTGATACTCAAAGCGCTTTTGGGGGGGGGGGTGGGGACTGCTCTCTAACACCACTAATGTGTAGCACCCACCTGGGTGATGCACAGCAGCCATACAACGCCTTACGACGCCAGACGCCAGAACGCTCACCACACATCAGCTAGTTAGGGAGGGGGAGGGAGGGGAACATATTTTTAGTGGTGGGGGAAACCGAAGAAAACCCACGCAGACATGGGGAGAACATGCAAACTCCACACAGAAAGGCCTGGATTCGAACCCAGAACCACTGGGCCACCGTATATACTGTACAGCTTATCTCAAATTTGAATTTTCTAAACTCAAAACAGATCATTCATTGGTTGACTACACACCATTTGTAACAGCATGCTACTTTGAAATGACCTTCTATCCAGTCCTCTGAACTGATGTTTTAATGATGCATGAAATGTGCAGATTAGCAGTGTTAGTTTTATTTCAGTGCTCTGTGCCAGCCTCAGAATTGGTCATAGGTGCTTCTATGTCATATTTATGAGACTCAAGCTGCCTATTCAAAGAGAGAGGACCTTTTATACTGTTCACATGGGAACAGGTCAGCAAATGTCAATTCCAGTGATTTATATTTCATGTCAGAATTGAAATGTCTCACCCATCCATCATACCCACTCTAACAAAGTGTCATGGAGGAAATATATGTTAGATATTCTTTCTGTAAGACATTTTAAATTCAGTTGTATCAGTTGTGTCAAACACATTTTATGTGGCATAACTTGTCTAAGGAAGTTAGTGTCTCCACACCTGACTTCCTAGGGGTCTGAACAAAAGTGAAAATAATTTTCATTCATTTACGCAAATTAGAAATCCAACAAAGAAAAATGCCTTTGGGCAATATCAACAATTGGAGAGAAAAAATGAATTCTGAGTTAAGTCATAAATTACATTTTCCTTAGACTTCAAATGAGGTGAGCAGTTACTTGGAAGTCGTCGGTGATAGTATCTTTAATATTTCATTGGGGCCAAGAGGGTTTATATTGTTATGGTCTCTTGCTCATCAATTTTTTTTTTTTTTTTTTAGCAAATTACCTTTACATGTTATGCTATTGCAGTGTTTTGATTATACTTTTTAATTAGCTTTAACTAGAGCCCTGAGCAAGAGTTTTGAAAGGAATTTCAAGTCTGTGATCTTTCTTGCATCCTCCATAGACAACAGTGTGTAAGGCAACCCTGAAAGGCTTGCCCGGGCATTTTGAAAGAAAAAAAACCAAACATGTGGCCTGTTGGTTTGATCAGTGTCTAATGCAGAAGGGAAACACCAAAGGGCTGTGAGTCATTTTGGGATGAACCATTTTAATTTCAGTAAAGTGATGGATGAATGGATGGATAGATAAAATGAACCAGGCTGCTGTTTTTTTTAGAAGATAACATTCATGTGTTACTGACTGTTACCATTTTTAATATTTGCGAATGTGTGACTTCAACAAACTAACATTTCATGTTGGGCAGCTGGATGCAAACGTGACTCTGTGAGGGAGAGACGTCTCTGCTGCTGGTGGAGTATTGGCACCTGCTTAACGGATGTGTGGTAAATGACTCTCGTTCTCCAGTGTTTGTCAGCATTAATGCCGTTCCTCTCTGCTGAGAGTAATGCCGCAAAACTGCCTGGGTGACAGCCTGCAGTGATTTGTCGCGTTCCAAACACACAGCGTCGTGACACTCCAATAATGGACCTGTGTGTTTTACTCAACAAATGGCACAATGACTGCCACAATGAAAGAAATTGGCTTCATTTTTATTCAAGCAGGGCTGTCCGTGGCAGAGCAACAGGGCAAGGAAGGTGCAAGTGTGCCACCATCAACAAAAGATGGATCCATATTGATGATGAATTAATGGTGAGGTGTGGAACACTATCGGAGTGTATGCACCTGAAGGGCCTAACTCCTCTGAACAGCTGCCAATACCTGCTCAATAAGACACCGAGAGGACACTGGCCTGGAACTAGTTTAGCTCAGAGTTTAGAAGTTCTGTTATGGCCTTAGGGTCCTTGACATCTAAGCTTTTTTTTTTAAGGACATCCACAATGGCACACTATATAAAGCAATTTTACAGTTGCTACTGCCACAGTGTAGTTAGTGTTGTGATAAAAAAAAGACATAACTGCTACATGCATATAAGTAGTAATTATGCTCTTGAGCTTTATCCCTTACATAATAATAATAATAATAATAATAATAATAATAATAATAATACATTTTATTAATAAGCACTTTTCATTGAAAAATCAATCCCAAAGTGCTACAGGAGTTTAAGAACAGGGTACAAACAGAAGCAAACCAAATAAATAAAGAGAAACAATAAATAAAGGATAAATAAGGATTTATGCAAAAGGTTGCTTAAAAAGGTTTTTAGGCCCTGAGTCAGTGGTTTGTGGAGCCCTCAGGTGGTCTGGGAGGGAACTCCACAGGCGAGGAACGGCTGAGCAGAAAGCTCGATCCCCCATGGTGCAGAGCTTGGTCCTGGGGGGTAGAAGAAGGACTTTGTTTCCGGAGCGGAGGTTACGTGAGGAGGTTTGTGGTGTGAGTAGTTTTTTGCGGTAGGGAGGGAGATTGCCATGGATGCACTGATGGGTGAGTAGGGAGATTTTGAAGTCAATCCTGTATGAGACAGGAAGCCAGTAACTCTTGAAGTGCACTGATGCATACAGTTTGAGTTCTGCATTGGTAAGATTACTTTTGCTTCAACCAAGCCTTTTGTGAAATGTCCCAAAGGGAAACAACCCTTGCTGTCAAGGCAACAGAACCAGCACATATAATTATTACCAAGCTAATCACGTCTATTTTGATGAGAGCAAACCAACTGAACTCTGAAAATGATGTCCATGCATCTATAAACCTGCTAATCATATTGCAGATGGACTCCTAATATATGGCAGGGTGGTGTGTTGTCCTCATGAGCTTAATCATTGAAATGGAGTGAAAACTTTGTCGACATCAGCAGATCTCTGTTCTGTGAATCCAATGGTGGGCCAGTCAGAAGGACACCCAAGCCGTCCCTGGTGCCACTCCTACAGACGTTTATCCTGTCATGACACACATCTTCCTTCGCACATTCACCATTGCGGTCTTTGTAGACTTGGGGCAACAGAAAAAGTTATTTAATTAAATAATCACAGTAATGATTAACAGCCTGTGAAATGAACAAGTAAGAGGGTGAATAGCAGAAAGGAAAAGTGCTTTTCATATGTCTCTGCTCTGACCAATTTAGATGATGGGTGAACAGTTTAACATATAGGAAACCAAGGCTAGTTGCAAGCCTACTTTTCGTTGCTTGAATGAGAATAAATAGTTTCTATCATAGTTGTTTACACACAACTAAAAAGATATAACTTGTGTATACAGTACAGTATATATTTTACTCAATATTATTCTGAAGTATATCCTTTGAGGTGAACCTGCTTGAATGCATTCAGCTTATATATATTCAGATGACAAATTTCAGGCAAATTAAGGCCCGTGGTTTTTCAATGTAGGTAAAAGAACTTTATACTGCTGGTATTGTGCCCAGTAAAAGTCTTATGTAAAATAAGATACTGCTCAAATGATCTCGTACGTACTTAAACAACTGAAAGTTACTCAAAAACCCTGTTCGGAGAAGAATGGGGAGGATTTCCCCCTTTCTGGTCTATATATCCCTGCCTCTGCTGAATTATTTTTATCTCCGGTGGGGACAAAATGTATCCTCCCCCCTCAAAATTTTAAACTGAAGTGCTGTTATGTGAACAGTATAGTGCGATAGAAGGATAAAATCCAAGTGCCAGTTGCTAGTTGTGGATAGCTGCTACAGAGCTCTGTGACACCGGCTACAGAGCTCTGTCGTATCAGCGGCAGTTGGTAGACGTTTGCTTTCCTTTAAAAATCTTCACCACGTTTTATGTTGTCAGCTCAAACTGTTGAACAGGTTTTATTCTTCTCTTCTCTAACTGTCTTGTAAACAAAAGAAAGCCACTGAAATTAGGTTTTTTGAACTGCAGAGAAGCTCAAACTTGTATTTGACAACTCAAGCAAGCAGTCACAAGTGCACTTTGTGTACAGGCATTGTAGAAGTAAACCTATTGGCCGGCTGGATGTATGGGCTTGGATGCCAGATGCTTTGCAGGCACCCAGAACATTGTGCTTATGTGCCCTCTGTGGAGGCAAGATAGTGAGTGCAAAGAAAAAAGGGAGAAGAGGGAAGGGTAAGACAGAAGAAAAGGAGTGAATTTAATGAGGCAGAGAAGCAACATATGAACTGCAGCTGAGGGATAAAAGAGGGATCAGTCAAGAGAACAAAAGTCAAGTTAACAAGGTGGAGTAGAAAAAAATGATAAAAACCAAGGACCAAATAGCACACATTATCAGCTACTTAAAGTACTCATTACTAATGGAAGGCAATAGTTATCTTGTGCAACTGTGCAGTTACTATGGAAATGTATTTTGTATTAGTATTTTTGTAAAGTTACTTAACTTGCGTAGTATACATGCAAGTATATACTCTATAACTGTAGAATATCTACTCTAACTTAAATGCTCTTGAAGCCCATACATTTGTCTTGAAGGCAAAACAATATTTTGTTTCTCAGTTTAAGCACAGATATTTCATAGTATGAAAAGTGCATCTTAAGTGTTTCCATGTATTTACTTAGCAGGCGTTAAAGTGGAGTGGTAGTGGGTGGTGGAGAGACAGTCCGGTTCTTTTGAATGGGATTGTGAGATGTGACTTCCCAGGCCATCACAATGTCAAAGCTGGAAAGCTATACATTTATAATGCAGAAGACTATGCCATTAGGGCTTATCTCCTGCCTAAAGATGTAACATTTACATTAAGCCTGCCATAGGTCTCACAGGTTAATGTGATTTAGAAGAAAGCAGTGTAGTACTGTCTGTACTGAAACATTATTTCTTTTTCAGCACATACAATATAGATGTACTAGTGTCTTTGAGGCCAACTAGTTCTCAAGTAAACTGATACAATGTCGATGACCTTTACCGTTATTAGTGCATAAGGTTGGTTTACAACTTTGGCAATGCATCGTTGGTAAAGCAGAGGCAGGTGAACTTTAGAGGTGGGCTAATTAAAAGTAATTAGCTGATTTGTGAGCTGTCCATGTGCCAGCTATAACCTTTAAGCTACTGAAATCATGAACTTTTATCACAGCTAAATATTTAGCCCAGGATCTATTAGTTTAGAAATAAGGAAATGTCCTCTACACTTTCAAATTGAATAATGTATATTATTTCACTACTAACTTTTTCAATTAATAATTTGGCTAAGGTCCATTGTAAGTATTTGTCTTGTGATGTAAACATAAAATGAGTGCTTTATATGTTGTTTTAGGCCTGCATGAAATATGTAATTTTATTCACCTAAAGTAAATTGTTGCCTCAGTAGCCAATTTGATGTCATGATCTACCCATCAATAAAAAGAAGAGGTTTCATACAGGCAAAACGGAGGCTGGCATAGTGCTTCGGTTTATAATTTAGGACCAATCATTATACTGAGGACAGTGTATGAACCACAGAATAGTGGTTAGTATTATAAGATTTCAAATTTTTTATTCTAGAACACTAAGTTAATTTACCTTTTCAATCCCTGAATAATAATTCTATGCGTGTGATGACTGGTAATAAGGTCACATTGACGTCAGTGTGCCTTCTGTGACTTAAGATTTACATGCTAGTTTTTCATATATTTTATGTTACACCTTGTTATTTTACTCTTACTTTGTAGAAATTGTTTATAAGCTTATACCACTAGCTTTCTGTTCCCCATGTAAGACAGAAGATATTTCTTATAATATTCAAAACTCATTACTTAAAAAATTCAAGGGTGAAGCGACACACATGCTATTGTAAGCACAGTACAGGACAGTTATCAGCCAAAAATTCCAGTGTACCATCTTCAATCCTTCAAGAAGCTTTATTTTCTATGTTATCCGCTAATAAAAAACAGTATTAACAGTTTACTGGAATATACTATTATCAGTTGTAGTAGTGAAAAAGGTCTTTTGGACATAAATCTGATCGATGAGAGCAAGCAATTAGACTTGTTTCTCTTTACTTGCCCAAAGATACAGATGTTAATTTCACATTTCAGAGGGCATCGACAATGTCTCCAAGCAAGTCAGTCCACTTTAACAAGCTTTGAAAACCGTGAACACAGTGCAGTATCTGATGTTCTTTAGTGGCTTAAATTAGATTTTTTTTTATGAAGCTATATTAATAAAATATTCCCCTCATTCTTTCACACTTTTTTTTTTTTTTTAAATGCTCCTTGTTGGTAATATGGTTCCCTTCAAAATGACTGCATTGTTTTTAAATTCAATAGGGTTGAGGTATAGCGACCACAGAGAGTCATGGATGTCAGTGCTCTTTGCTGCTTTTTTGAGTTAGAGCTGGTATATACAGTAAACTACTACACATACAGTACAGGAGGCAGACACAAGTTTGTCTTATACTGAATGTTACAATATAATGTAGACTAATACAAACAACCTTCAGAATTTCCTGAGATGAATCAACAGCTTTCTGACATCTGATGCCTATTGACAAATTATCAATACAAATAAATTATATTGCTAATTGGGAATACAATTTATTCATACACTTGAGCTCCCATTCCTAAAGATAGTTCACCACTATCCATTCTTTATGCAGGCAGTCAAATCTCATGTCCTTCCACTCAAATCCTAATGATTCACTGACTGATTATTCTTCATTAGACTCTCATACCTGGCTGGAGCCTGTCCCATCATCTTCTTTCTTTCTTTAATGGCACTTCATATGATTAATTGAATCTATTTTTGTTTTACACCATGGGTGACATGGTATGGTCGCTTATCAGTTTTCCGTCATTAGGTGGTGGGGCTTGACAACGGGTCCGCTGGCTTGGGTCGACATGACTTATCGGGATAATATATGGCCTCCGGATTTTAGGTTCAGAATCCTTCCCCAATGGTAATATTTCTTCATTTTTGCAGCCCTGGTCGGTCCGTCAGTCTGGCGGGTCTCTACTCTTAACTGTAGCTATATCCCGCTGGGCCTTGAGGCTGCTAAAGACCTAATCAGTTAATTTTGACCACATAAATTAGCTATATTCACAGGTGTCATTGAAAAGTTGACTTAGATGAAATATAAGAAATAAATGTGTTAAGTAACTTGTGATTTAAAATAAAGCTGTAAAGATCACATTTTACAGCATCTCAAACGTTTAACAATGTTAAGATGTTGTCTTCATGTTAGTACACGTGTTTATAGACCTTTCAATCAGTTTGAGAGTGACTGCATATGCCTGTCCTGTATTTTCTATCTGGATAGAGTTACAGTAACAACAACTTTTGTAACAATTCTGACATCACTTTCAACAGGCAAGTAATGTTCAGTGTTGTGAAAGGGATGCATGCAGCCTGTCTTAAAGTGCAGATACTTGTGCTGAGTGCTTTTTACCTGTAATACCCGTAATAAACCTGACAGCAGGATCAGACTTTACACTCCATTTGTACTCCCGTTGATGGCATAGAAGTTGTCTCTGCACCAGCTCTAAGATGTCATGACGAACCTTTTCCAAGCCAAGATACAAACTGACTGAGATTAGCCAGGCATGACATGCCAAGGAAGGTGGCGAAGCTGGTGATAATGCCATCGGCAGCAGTCTGGGTCAGCTCAGTGCCAGGGTAGAGGTTGGCTGGATTGGCATCCCTTACATTCTGCAATGCCAGCAATGCCAGGTACCCCTGGGACAAGTGATGTGCGACCAATGTCTCTTCAGTGTTAGAATTTGCGTTTATGAAGGGCTGTCTAATGTAATGTAACAAAACAAAGTAATACATGGCACGAGGCAGCCTCACGTTGGCATTGCTCATTGCTTGGCATAAGTCCGAGGCAGTAATTGGTTAAAAGCAAGACATAACTTCTAGTCATCCCACCTGTTCTTGATTTCATTTTTGTCTTCCATGTGTGTGAATGGAGATGCAGCCTGAGGCATAGCATGCACTCTTGTTTGCTTGTAAACCTGGGTTGAGAACTGCTCAGTCTTCCGGCTTCACGGCTCTTTGCATTCAGAAAGCGCACAATCTATCAAGTCCAAACAAATGTTAGCAATTTATTTCCCAAGAATTCCTCCAAACAAAACCTGTACATGTGACTGTTATTGTCATGTAACAGGTGAAAAATGACATTGTGTGTGCTACTCACACTTGCCAGCTCAAATAATGCACTGAGCTTTTTGAGAGCTTTCACATGAAAGTTGCGTGCCACATAAGGTGTGTTTACCAGACCACAGATAATTTAAATGGATGGTGCACTGCATGGCAAAGCTCAAGTGAGCAGGACTTCATTTTGTGAGCCATTTCACCACATCACTCACCATTATACTCTACATCGCCTGCATGTGTAGTCATGTGACAGGTACCTTTCAGACGTCAAGCTGTGACATAAATACAGGTATTAGTGGTGAGATGTTCATGATGACGATATTTTTTTTTTTTTGTTTGGTGACAAGCTATATTTTTTTTCTCTCCCCTTCCCTACCGACACACTTACATTTACCCCAGATTTGTGGCTTCATGACGATAATAAACTATGCCATGTCAAGTTTTTGGAGCCTTCTTGAATAATAAAGTTGTTTTTTTTCATGTAGAATTTTGATAATTGCCCTTTCTAATGATATGGAAATTACACTGTAAAGTGTGTATTCATGATTCCATAAGTTAAATCTGAAATTTTGGGGATAGTATATGTGTTTATATGTCATACAAGTCATTGACCCATGACAGTACATACATTTTTGGGGAAGAAATTCTCTTTCCCTTTCTTCCTTTCTTCAGTGCTTCAAACTGTTAAACTGTATCTACTTTGAGTTAAAGGGCCATTTGATACATACTCCTCTGTGCTCTCCAACTACAGCACACTCTCTGTCCAATGTAAAGGCTTAGCCACAAACAAGATAGGCAGAAACCACCATACTGTATTAAAATCTTAGAGGCTTCTTGGAGTGAAACCACCAAAAGCAGGGTAGAAATTCCTTCCCAGCTGCATTTCTGCAGAAACCAGATCTGTTTTTCTCTACATGTAGAGTGACTTAGGTGGTTGGTCGGGTAATGAGACAGATGGACAACCCAGATTGCTGACATTAGCCTGCTCTTGATCTAGATCATGATTCCTCATCAAGCTAATCATTTATCAGAAGACTCCATCTTGTTTTTTGGAGGGGGTAGAGGACAAGCTGTGCAGCACTGGCTGCTTCAACACTTGACCGCATGGAAAAATGGCCTCATGGAGTGTGTTGAAATGACAAAACATTAGCGGTCTGTTGCAAATGCTGTGTTGACTGAACACATCCTTACATTCTTTGGAGCCCAAGAAAGAAATGTGGCTGCTCACGAATGTTTTCCAAATTTTTGGCCTTAACCTTTCCATGAATAAGGGCACTGATGCACTTGTTTAAATTGCATTGCTATTTTATTTTATTTTTTTACAACCAATTTAATAAATTGAACCAGAGTAACCACAAATGGTACGTAGGCCTAATATGTACAGTATGTTGGGGTTTCTAATTGACCATTGACCTCATAGAATGTGTTTAGCTAAGGATTTAGCATTTTGGCTTTGGAAGCTATGCTACGTTAGCAAGACTACTGTATCTGGTAAGCTAGTTAGCTGGACATTCTAATGTTTGCTGTTTGCGTAAGAGCCGACAAACGCACTGTTTTTGTTTTAAAAAGGTGATGTAGACACCATCCTCCAAACTCTTGCACTAGTCTTGCAGAGTATTGTTCTGACTTCATGCCCCACACACAGCTTTAATCATATAGTAAAAATCTAAAGCTTGACAGACCTGCTGGGCCTTGTAACAATTGCTAATCTATGATTAATTAATACAATTGCTGTTTGGGGGAGGGATTTAGCGAAGGGTCAGTTTAATCTATTTGACTTCTTAGCTTACTAAAGTTGTATGCAAAAAAGTATTTAGATTTTAAGAGATTGTCTTTTGTCTTTGAAAACTCTTAGTATGAATGTTATGGCAAAAGACCTGAAAATCAACTAACCGTTTCAGTTCAGCATCATGACGTGATAGCTTTTGTTAATTTTTTAACTTGCTGTTGCATCCTTTCAGTTTTTCCCATCAAGTATTCATCAGTCTCTCTGAACTCAGAAGGGGTTATGTACCACCATCTCTTCCAAGAGCGCTTGTTCCTCCTTGGAAAAAGCAATATGGCACAGTTAGTCATACATTTTGTCACGCATGAAATGTAAAGAGTTTTTGCTAAGAAGCTACTGCTAAAAAAAATTATAGACTGCACATGGCATGATCACATATACAGTTTATAGAGTAGGAGTGCAAATATAATAGATTTCACCAAAAATGGTAAGATGATTTTTAAGACTGAAAAGGTTGTGCTATAAGTATTCAACATTTTGTATTGATACTGAATATTACGTTTTCAGAGTGGTTTGAATGGGCCACGTTCTCTGAATACTAACATTGTATCTTGTTGAGTATGCGCCTGATGTCTTTTCTGCATTTACGGAGTATGCCACAGAGCAAATCTTAATATTTCTTGCAATACACCATCAGGCCTGACTTATTGGTCTGCTCTGTGCCACCCATCTGTTCACAGCTGGGCATAGTGGCAGCAGCCAGCGCAGGCCATAGTCAGTGCCACAGGGATAGGGGCTGGAAAGGAGGGGGGAGTGCTTTAATGAGAGGCATCCACAGAGCCTCCCCATCTACAGAAATATAACAGAAAGCAGACCAATGTTTCCCCTCTGAGTTTCCCATCTCTTTTCATGACCTAGTGGGAAATGAATGGCTTCATTTTCTTTTGCCCTCGGTTAAAGTGGCATCTTGTCCACTCAGTGCCCCTCTCACCAACTGATGTTGAGAGAATAAGGAGAAACATGCTGGTCACATGCCAGGGATGGAAAGAGATGGCTTTTTATATGTCAACAGAAAGACACATGAGCAAAGCAGGCAACATAAAGGCTTGCAGGCAAATTGGATTTGAGTAATGACTCATCCTGTCACAGCAGACAGAGACGTGAAATGAGCACCCGGGACTTTACCAGACTGTGGCAAACTAAAGCAGAACAGAGTAGTCAAAACAATGCTGGGTTATTTAGTTTGGTATTTGTGTGAGTTTCTGGAGCCTCAGGCTTGCGGGTAAATGTCTTTTTGGTGCTGGGTGCGCATTGCAATGATTAATTAGTCGCTCAATTGATGCAATAGCTCCCTGACTCCATGAACATCTTCAGCAAATAAATTGTTGAGGTGATGTGGGCACAATGTTTGTCAATGCACAAACATTTTCATATACACTTACTAATTTTAAAAATACTGTTTTAATTGTAACCTTTTTTATTAACACTAGCACTGCAGTACTATAACCACCAGACCCGACGCCTAAGAGCGTCTGTATCCTATTGCTGATGTGCCATTTAAACATCATCGCTGTCCATCTCTGTAGCGCTGCGTTAATCTCTATAGCAGCAACCCCATCCAAATCATTCACAGCCACATGTATGGTATACTCTTAGCAGTGCATATTGTCCTATTTTGCTATCTTTTTAGAACAAACATTTTCACACCTAACACAGTAATAACCCGGTGATGGTTATTTGCTCTGTGCGTCGTTCGGTTCAGTACATGCAAAGTCTCTGGGGATTTTTTCATGAAAGAACACGTCTATTTGGTTCTTTCTGATGCTGTTTTGAGTTGTAAGCAGCGTATAACCTGCAGTGTAAAACCTAAAAGGCTGAAACATTGTAATTTCTTTTTTATTTTGGCAAGTAAACTAAATGGCAAATATAATCTTATTATTACATTATCACATTTTGAAAGGAAGACAATAAATACCCTTAGTATTTATATTTGTTTCTCCTTCTCTCCCATGCGCACTGTCTTTCAGTTCAACAGCCAACACACAACCTGCCATCTACACAACCTGCCCACACAAAATTTTTGACTTTTTTTTTCTCTCTCTCAAACGAGTCACATAACATTCCTGATATTATTGTAGCATAGAGCGCACACACATGGACGTCCCGTGTCAGGACACCTTTTATAGTCAGACAGAAAGTGTGATAAGTTTCGCTTTCATTTCTGATATATAAGTGTATATAAGTGAATGTGAGTCAATATTGGCGTGCAAATGAGTTTCTCTGTTCCATTCATTGTCTCAATGTGCTGTACAGCCATCATGAAAATGCGTATTCAGCTGCGGAGGAGAGAAGGAGAGTTCCAACATTAATCTGCGCTAATAAAGGGTGGCGTTTTTTGGGAAAAAAAGTGAGGCGCACCGCCACACAATAGTCTGTGTGGGAAACATTGTGTATACTCTCATAGCAGAAAGTAACGGTTTAAAAACAACTACTTTAGTTCAAACCTTTAATTTCAAAGCTTAGTATATGACTTGACCACTGAGCCAAAAACAACTATCTGTAACCACATCTGTGTATAACTCACTGATACATGTATTATATTGATTTTGTCTAAAGGTTTGCCATTTATTGTGAGAAATATAGGAAATCACTACTTGAAGTAGAGTTATATGCCTGCCGGAATGTGGGTACACCGATTAGATATTTTATAGCATTTAATGATACTGAAATGCACTGAATGTTACAGATTGATGCTAAAAAATAGAATCTTGGTGTGCAACAGTTTTAATAATAAACCTGTTCCCATCAGGCCTAATTAAAAATGTTGGGAGGCAAATTATGAGTGTTATTTTTCTTAACTGTAGGTATATTATTGGGTGTCATTGGAAGAGTAAAATGTTAGTGTGCAATTTATGAATACTACCAATGGGAGTGTTCAGTAAACATTGTATTCTTCATATAGGTGGAAGGGCTGTACTCATCTCATTTGCATGATCTCATATTAGACACTCAAATCAAGGACCCTAACCTAACTCCCACCCCAACCTCTTTCACTCAAGTAGGGCGAGCTGAGGGCTGATGAAGCGGTAGACATTTTCATGTAACAGAGAAAATTGGAAACCTCCTTAGATGCTATCAGGGACTGGGGTTATGAAACACACCAGCACTCCAGAGGAAAGACAAATATTCATTTTCACGTTGAGGCTGGTGTAACTCAGGTAGTTATATAAATAATTGGATCCAAGCATGCACTGGCATTGTTTCAGCATTTAAAGATACAAGGATATACTGTACGATTTTTAACCTCTGACACCTAACACAATACTATACATTCTCAGTAACTTCTATTAGAAGTAACTTCTATTCTACGGTTAGCATGTTCCCTTGGTACTTCTTAAATTTTACATTCCTAACCAATATACTTAGTATACTTGAGATACTCGGCATACTTAGCATACTTAGCATACTTTTCCAGACTTCAAAGAAGTCTGGAAAATATGTTTGATAAGTGATGTGTGATAGGGTGTGACATTGTGCTAAATACTTGAGAATGAGTAGCTATATTTTCATTGGCAGCTCTGTGAAACTTGCCTGCATTGATTAGTCATAATCGCTTCCAACCACACAAATGAGAATAAATAGCAAAAGCTCCTTACTCCATCTCTCCTATTCTGTCTGTAGCAGTCTTCTAATCCAATTAAGGTCACTCTATGTTAAAGGAATCTTGCCTGAAATCAGCCTTTGTTGTTTCATTCTTATTGGAGCTGCATTTACTCAATCAATGCTAGCAAAAAAATGTCTAGTGTCTCCAAGACTTAGTTGGGTGAATCTTTTTGTTAGATTGTACTGTAATTTGGTTGGAGATAATGGACTACAGTCCGAGCCATTTTCTGCTCCCAGCTGGAGGCTCTCTGCCTGCCCATGGGCCAAAATCCAGTTTCCAGCTATTATTCAGCCACTGGGAGTCTCATCCCTCCTCCTGTTGCCTGACAAGGCACGTCTAGTAGAGGATGGATACCCGACACGAGCCCGCGGGTCGGGGTTCGGATCGGGCTCGGTCACATCAGTGCGATAAGGCATTGGACATTTTAAATTTAAAACCGCTTATTATGTAGGTAGCCAGCTTATTAACGTGCGCTTGTTGCCCTGTGTGCGGTGATGCGCACATCTGTTGACATTTCCGAATGCCTTCCTACACTTGATTCATAAAATCGGGCTTTCCACACAAACGTACATGTCATTAGTATGAGAAAAAAATGGGGCTCGGACATAAATATCTTAATGCCGGTCGGGCTCGGGTCGGGTTCGGTTACTGCTTTGTTGGACGCGGGCCGGGCTATGTCTAGATTCCACCGTAAACACGCCCAAGTAAGCCATGAGATGACACTTCCTTCACAAAAACACATTTAGACGTATATATTAATGAAAAGGGGGGAAAAAAGCTTTATGTGGTCACTATGTTCCCAAATAAAACCCACAATTGTACATAACATGTTTTGGCATTGTCAAGGTGACGTAATATGTTGCCTAAAAGTGCGGTCCCATTTGTATTCATACCATTTTGAACCCTTACAGCCTCTCCCACTCAAGCACATACCAGGTGATGTCACTTAAAGTGATGGTTCGGAGTAATTCACCCTTGGGTCCTTTGCACCATGACCTCGAGCCAAACACCCCCCCAGAAGCTTTGTTCACCTGGTTCGAACATTGGGAGAGTTAGCGTAGAGTAGTGTTATCAGCTGAATAGCTTAGCGCAGGGGCTAACGGACCCACGTTTGTATCTCATAAGTTACCCCACTAATAATGCCCGAAATGATACCAAACGTCTACAAGTAGTACAAATAGGTTATGCTCTCATAAAACGATGGATTGGAAAGTTTGTAAGTACACCAGAAGTTTATGAACACTTGCCTGCTCTCTTCTGCTCTCTGTTGCTGCTGCTGCTGCTACCTGCAGTTAGACGAGTGCTTAGGGCCGTCTACAAATTACTACACCGAAAAGAGTTACAACAAAAATATTTATTAATTCAATGATTAAATAAGGTAATGTCTCCAAACTTACTTCAATTATTACTTGTCTCCTGCTAGTTCTACTACAGCACTTACTTAAAAAAAAAGAAGTTAAATTAATAAATATTTTTGTTGCATCTCTTTTCGGTGTTGTAATTTGTAGACGGCCCTAAGCACTCGGCTTACAGCAGCAACAACGACAGCAGAGAGCAGAAGCCAGCAGGAAAGTGTTATTTACATAAACTTCTGGTGTACTTACAAACTTTCCAATCCATCGTTTTATGAGAGCATATCCTATTTGTACTACTTGTAGACGTTGTATATCATTTCGGCATTATTAATTGGGTAATTTCAGCGTGAAACGCGTTAGTCCGTTAACCGCGCTATTCAGCTGATAACGCTACTCACGTAACGCGCCCCAATGTTAGAACCAGGTGAAAAAGTTTCTGGGGGTGTTCTGGCGTCATGTTACTGACAAAGGACGGGTGAATTACTCCGAACCATCACTTTAAGTCTGTGAGAGTTCAGGGCCTTAGTGGTGACATTGGTATTGGGCCAAGGTCTCAAACGATTGAAGATGATAAAGTATTTCACTACCATATACAGAAAGTTTACTGATTTTAAAATTACTTTAAACAGTGATTTGCAAATTTTGTGAGATTACTCTCAAGTAAAGAAAGATGTGTTATGCTTTTAGACATTTCATTTTTTTTATTCTTTAAGGGATATATAATTACATGCTATGGCCCTAAGTGGAATTGCTGTGGGATGTCTTTGACACTCAAAATTAAGTGCAACAAAAAAACGATGTTCCTAACCTTTCCATTGGACATTAGTGTTTATCAGATACAACTGCCATTGGTGGCGAAGTAAATCTGGCTAAGATGTTTGAATTATGTTGTTTATTAAGAAAGCCTTTTGGCATCCCATATGCTACCTTCTCTTTGGTGCTAAATAAAGAAAGATGAGATATTTTCTTTGTAGGATACTGCTTTGTCTGTCTAGATCTCTCCCGCTGTGTTTTATCTTCACTGTCTCTGCGTACAGTCTGCTCACAGAATAAAACATCAGTGTTCAACTCATCACCAGGGAAAAAGTTTGACTCAAGGGAAGAAAGTAAATCATCAGATTGTCAGTTCATATTTCACTTTGAGGTATAGTTGAGAAGAAAAAAAAACCATTTCAGTCAAGTGCAATAAGATGTCTTTATTAATAAGAGTGGTCTAATAATGAAGACAGCATGAAGAAATGGAAAGTTGCATGGTGCTCTTTCAGTCTTTTTTTGAGAAATGCTTTTTTTGATAATTATTAATCTATAAGTATTGGATATCATATAACAGGATCTTAAAGCCACAACATATCGCAGCATGGACGATGAAGGCTTCTTTCGCTGGAAAAACTGGTATCTTTTAGACGTTAATGTTTTTAGTGACATATTCCATGAATTCCACATCAGTGGACCTCTATATAAAATTATGTCTTGATGTACGACAAATAGGCAAATGGAAATCTTTTTTTTTTTTGTCTAGTTGAATGCGAGTGACTATCTGAAGAAAGCAAAAATTGTTAAATGTATCTGGGAGATCTTGCCTACAATTCAACCAACATGCATGTCTGAAACATATAAATAAAAACTTTATGAATAGAAGAGCAGATGGATGTCTTTTGTCAGAACATGACATCATTCTCAAAAACCTCTGAATTACAAGTAGTTTGGTGAGAAATAAAGGATATGTAGCAGCCCAAACATTATTACAGTAGTTGATATAGGGAAAAATCACACTATAATAAATTGTTAAATAGGAAGAACAATTTATCAAAGGATAAACCTTTCTCAATATACCAAACATCTTCATAGACCTCCATACATGATCAATATGTTTTTTTTTTCAATTTAACCTTTCATCTACAATAATTCCTAAGAATTTAGTATGAGGTACTTGGAGAATTTCCGTTCCATTGATGAATACTGTTGCTTCATCCTTACAATAGGATTTATTTTTGTTGCAAAAGATCATGAAGTTAAATATTTTACATTGAGAGTAAGCTTATTTATCCAAAACATTTGAAAACAGTAGATCATTTATTTACACGCTCCTAGTGACTCAAAATCATTGTGTGAAGCTATACTATTGGTATCATCTGCAAATTAAATAGGGAAAAGGTTTTTTTACATGTAAAAGCAAAGTAATTTATGTATATCAGAAATAATAAAGGACCAAGGATGGAACCCTGGGGAACCCCAAAAAGTGTTTTTAACTGTACCATCAATGTTTACTGTAATTCACAGAAACCTTTCTTCCTAAACTTCTATTGAACCCTGGAATATGCTTTTGTGACACCCCTTCCTCCATATCTATTCAGTTCTGCAAAAACTAAAAGAAAATGCTGCACCAAACAATGGACCCAGTAACATACTAGCAGCTTTTTATCAAGTCATTTATCATATGTTTTTTTCCTTAATGTGGTCTTCCTGAGATGGCACAGTGATTGGTAAATAAAAGGTGCTAACATTAATCTCATTCTTTACTAAAATTTAAATATATATAAGGTACAAGTTTAAATATCATTGAAATGGTAAAACAGTCCCATACATACAGTAGAAATCCCAGCAGAGGCTCCATCCATTTTTAGACCACTGAAGATTGACTTCAGTTGAACGGCAAGGTGCAAGTGCAGATTTTCAGTATCTGCTTATCTCAAAGTGATTGCCTGCACTTGCCAATGGGAAATAATGTCATTTTGACAAACGCATACAGATTTAAACAGAAACCTTTAATATAAGAATAAACTTGAGTAAAACTGCTGCTTGTCCTCCTATCTTCCTTCTCCAATGTATTTTTCCCCCTTATAGTATGAAATTTCTGTCTGCTCAAAGCTGAATGTTAGCTAATTATTTTTGTATCTTTCACTATGGCTAGAGGCCCTATCAGACTTATATGCATGCAGTACAGATAAGGGCTTATTGGCAGAGAGAAGCGGACGATTTTTAATCATAAATACGGGCAGCTCTGCTCATCAAAGTACCACTGTCTGTAGTCTCTCTCTCTAATCTGGTCTTTCAAAACTCACCCCACTTCCTATGTTTTACCAACATGTTTTATTTCTTCCCTACTCCCACCCTCCTCGTGTCACTTTTCTTTTCCCCAGTATTTGTAAGTTTGTGTTACTACCTGCACAGATACTTGTAAATGACTTACCTTGCATAGATGGTAGCTCCCCAAAAATGACTAGTGTAATCTAGTGTCAGTTTACGGTTATTCACCCCACCCTATACAATTGTTTGTGTAGTTGGCATTGAATCAAAGCACACACAAAAACATGTGGCCTCATACATAATGGACAGTGAATACAACTCATAATTTCTCAAATCAGCTTGACAGCTGAAGCTAAAAAAAAAAGAATTCTCCAGGCTTTCTTGTTGTTGGAGGTAAGATTGTGGTGGCCTAGTGCTTGCGTATCTTTGACGTACAGTATGTCAAAGCATGTCTGGGAGAGATCGCAAAAGGCAGTGTGAAAAAGCATAATGAAGGAAAAACAAAAAGCTGCTCAACTTTAATTGATCTTTCAACCGCAAGTTGCTAGTGTAAAGTTTGCACTAAGTTTGCACTAGTAAGTTGACTAGCAGTAAATAAATAGATTGTGTAGCCTATTTTTCTTTTACCAAGCTAAACACGTTTTTGATTACTTACTTATTTTTGTTTTAATATTTTTTTTAAAGTATAGTATATAGATACTATGACTTACTCATAGCATCAATCTGTCAAAGCTGGAAATTAACTTTTTTTTTAGTTCATGCTGTAAATGGACAACTGCTAATAAAACAGAATGGACTATTTAGAAGAATAAAGGCTAAAAGGGTATAGCAGCTGAGAATTGCTGTCTGATCTCAAATTAAAAAATCTAAATTGTCCATGACGACATTCCTCCCTTTGCCTGTGAAACACGATGTATGAGATGCATCAGCACACAGTCTTTTACTAGTAGAGCAGGGTCTCTGTGTTAAGGAAATGTGTTCACTGTGTATTTGGTGTCCAAGGTTTGTTGCCAAATAGGTTTTTGCTTCCATTGTGCTGGGTTACTTGGCATCGACATGTCATTTGGCAGAACTGTTCATCAACTGTTTCTTCCTGGCTTCAAACAGCCAATGTACTTATTCAAAATTGGTTCCCAGTGATTCTCCTGTCATTTCTGTCTTTCAAAATGCACAAACTACACAATTTAACTGTAATCATTGTGTGGCATTGTCCCCTTTGTCATGAAGGCAGATCAGAAGTTTTTTATTTCCATATGTGCACACAGTTCTGGAAGGCAACTGCTGTCTAAGTTTACAGTCAAATTCATGTCACTCAAGTGTAGTGGGCTATAGCAAAAGCAACTCAGTCTCACGTCAGTTCGTGATGGCATCACGAAAATAAATCTATTAGAACGTGATACCCTCACGATATTGTGAAGATTTACGTGTTGGGGTCACGTTTTTTAAACTAATGTATTTCAGTGGGAAGCATCTTACGTGATCACAGCACGAATCTTTCTGCCAGTCGGGCTGCAGCAGAGAAGCTGAATACAGCTTTGATATTATTGGTATTTTTAGCCCAATAACCACTGTTTTAATCAACATTTATTCACCAGATCTTATCACGGTTTATATGTATTTCTTTTAATGTTAGTATTTCGGTCTATTTCGGCCATGGAAGCTGGATTGCTTTGTTGTTTATTGATATTTTTAAAACTATAACGCTACATCTATCAAAATATATTTAGCTGTTATCATGTTATGCATTTCTTTATTTTAATAATATTTATTTTTATTTTTATTTATTACTTAATAATGAAATATTACAGTAAATAAGACAGAACAGTAGGCTACGATATGAGCCGAGCTGGGCGCGTTCAAAGCCGATGTCCCACAATGCAATGCGGGCATTCATTCACAGAATCAGACAGCGATCAGCGGGTCTATAACGCCTGTATCGCTTCAATGTACGTAAGGGATAATGTAGAGCGAGGTGGTCGTTCTAGCGAATACAACAACGACAGGGTGATCAGGACCCTGACGCCAATCTTTTTTCAGCGGATTGATCGATAGCTCACCTCCAGAGTGACAGAACTGCGTCCATGGCAACGCTCTGCTATGCATGGCAACGGTGTGTTATACTTAGCAACGGTCTGTTATCAAGAAAATAACAGACCGCATTCTACATTAGAATATAAGCAAGCCATGTCATAAATATATATAATCAGTGGTTTCGTCACCAGCAACAACACGTTGCTCAGTTTTGTTCCAGTAAGTTATGCACCGTAATAACGTTTTAAAAAATCAGCTGAAGACTCCGGAAGTGACGTAGTAATTACCGCTTGGCGGATAGAAAAGATACAAATACACAATATTCGTAATATTGATGTTTTTGTCTAACGTTATATTTGAGGATGTAAACAATAAAGATAGCAATAATAATAAAATACAGTTTCATGTATTTGTCTCATGTACTGTTTGCTCAGTCGGCCGGCGGGCAGCCGCAATCTGAAATGGAATGAAGCCCACTCACGGCAGACAGCAGAAACCACAGGAGCCAAACACGTCCTCCCACCCACCCCGGAAGAACTACAAGTGAACCAGCTTTGTAAAGGATTCTGGGCCGCGTCTCTAGTGGGAGTTGTAGTTTTTAAATATATTAGTATATTTCTCATAAGTAGAAGTTGGTAGTGTAGAATTTTGGATACACCCTGGGTTTTTTTAGGATGCGGAACACACTGGTGTCAGATTTAAAAAATGTAATCGTTAAATAGGTGAAAAATTACCGTATTTGACAGTGCTTACAGTGGGTAAACTTTGGAGACCATATCTACATGATAGCTGAGGTCCAGAGCTTTCTATAACAGCCGGTCTTATGTTTGTAGCACCTTATGTTGCTAAATGACAAGCCTTGGTTCAGAGGTCAATATTTCAAAGCAGGAGTAATGTATCCTCTTCAGACTGACATATGTTACTCTCCAGATTTAGACCTTTCCAACGATGTGTTTGCTATAGTCCTACGACAAGGTTTTAATTTTCACATATCGGGACCATTTTGCAAGCGATACTTTATTGTCGCCAGAGGGAGATTTGCCTTGAGTTCAAATGCTTGACAAATAACACTTGACATATTGTTTTATCATACAGATGACATATAATTACAATAAAAAAAAACATGAACAAAGTGATATGTAGTCAGACTGAAGCACATCACACAGCCAGAATCTATTGCTTATCTTTCACAGTGACAAGAGCAACCTACACACGACCCCATAGATATGTTCTATATCTATGCACAACCCTATATCATGAAGCTATTGCAAAACCCCTGCAGCCTCAAGCAACATTATTTAAAGTTTTAATTGAGGTAGGTCCAAATTAGGGATATAGTTTAGAAATATTTAGTTTACATTGGGGTACCCATATCTTCTGCCAGAGGATAAAAGCTACTTGGCATGGAGAATAAAGATAGATCAGACCATATTCTCTGTGCTCACCTGACAAGCAAGCTTTAAATTAGATGTTTTTAGATCCGTGAGTGTCTGGTCTAAATGATAACACACGCTTTCAGCATGGGCCTTCCAGCCAAAGGTGTTGTCCATATACACACCAATGTGCCTATAGGAGCAGAGCCGATTGATTGGTTCATCATTTATGACCTGCTCTGATACCCTCTGACCCATGTCACGACCAAATTCGTTTGTGAAATAGTTGAATGAGATTGTTGGCATGCCACAACAGGTCTCTATTTTAGCAGAATATGCAAAAGTACTTGTGTCTGTATGCAGTATAGGCTGAGGTAGAGGTGTGCCAAAAATGCCAAAACACATGTTGTGTACACATACCCAAACAAAGCTGTATACATATCTGTGAACAAAAACCTCAGCAAAAATCTGCTTATCCTTTTAATTTCCTGAAAATGCTTTCTGAACTGGTCCCTTCTTAATTTTGAAAAGGTAGTCTCAGTAAAGGCTACAAAGGTTATAGCTACAAGCTGTACTGTAACCATGGTGATTGGTGAGGATCATCTTCTGAATATAATAATTAATATTCTAGGCCTACCATAAATTATTTAAAAAAAGTCATTTATTTAAAAAACTAATAATATAGTGTGATGTTAAATCAAACTAAGTCCCACACATAAATATCCTCATGTTTTATTCCCTTTACTCTTTGCTATTAACATTCATCAACCGCAAAATTTGAAAATTGCGTTTTTAAATAGCATGGAAAATAAAATGAAAAATGTTGCCTCCACTGTAGCATGGTGTACTGTCAGAAATATGATTGTATTTTCCCCTTTTAGGTTTAGATTATTTGTGTAATCTGTAATTTATTATCTATGCATGCAATTTCAGTGTTGCAGTGAGGTTTGTAACAGGGATCCCCCTTGTCCTTAAAAGCCGAGATCTTGGGGGTAGCTAAGCCACGTGATCAAGGTGGCAGATGAAGCACCGCCGGATACGAGACCCTTTGTAATTCAATACAATAACATCAAAAATGGCTGCTTGCGTGAGCTACACAAAACTATGTAACCCCAAGAGGGCAGTAGTGGTGCTGGGTTGCAGCACCACGTGGCCACAGCTAGCTGGTTAGCTGTTCAAGCTAAAAAGGGTGCAGCACCACGTGACTAGCCGTTAGCTGGTCCGTTTATGTGACTGTGGTAGTGAGCAAGGCTAGCTGCATGGGTGTTTGTGTTTTCAGTTAGTGTAAAAGAGGAGAGAAAAAGCACTTGGAGTCTTGATTTCCCAGGTTCTGAGAATAACCACTCCTTGTTTACTCACGACCTGGTGGGCTAACAGCTGATTTCTTCGAGTGTACAGTAACTAACTTCTCCGCAGCGGGAGACTCAGCAGTGTAGTGTTTACAGTTTAATTAAGCTACATTATTCAACACATTCATATCAATAATGTCCCGTGATCGGGGGACTTCCGGTAACAAGATATGGAGTGATTAAAAAAAGTCGAATTATTAGCGCTCCTGCGGGACCGCTAATAATTCGACGTTTTAACGGCATCCAAACTATGAAATACTACTCAAATCATATATCCCTTTCGTCAACAACCATCAACGTTTGATATCAGTTGCTTTCGCTGCTGTAAATGGCGGCAAATCTCCGAAAATACAAATTCGCCGCCTCCTCCAGTACAAGGCCTGAGGCCCCGCCACCAGGTGCTCAAGGTAACCCAGACCGACCTACTGCGCAAACAAAACCAGGAGCTACTAGCATGGATTTGGACGGGATAAAGTCGGATATCCTCTCTTCTCTGAGGTCTGATATATCAATAGCGATAAGGCAGGAACTGAAAAACACGTTAGCTGACAAATTTGACGCACTAAAATGTGAATTACAAGCAGTAAAATCCGAAATCGTAAACAACACCACTGCCATCCGGTCCGAAATTGAGCAAATGAGAGGAAATATCAGAGACGTTGAGGGAGGGCTGTCAACATGGTCGGATGAAGTGGTTTCCCTTCAAACCACGGTGAGCACTCTTAAAAACGAAGTGGAAGACCTGAAAGGAAAATGTGAAGACCTAGAGGGGCGGATGAGACGAGGGAACATCCGGATTGTGGGAGTTCCAGAACAGCCAGACTCAAGCTCAACCACAACCACAGCAGTTTCTAAACTACTGAAAGAGACACTGCGGATGGACAAAGATATCAAAGTCGATCGCTCTCACCGCAGTCTTGGGTCTAGGAAGCCGGGTGACAAACCTCGTGCCATTGTCGCAAAATTACACTATGACGGAGACTGTATGGATATTTTAAGAAGAGCTCGAGACCAGGCTCCACTGAGGTACAACGGAAATTCGGTGGCCATCTACCCGGATTATACAGCGAGTGTAGCCAGAGCAAGAGCGGCCTTCACGGATGTCCGAAAACTACTCCGAGGACGACAAGGAGTCCGATACAGTCTGCTTTTTCCAGCCAGATTCCGAGTCACACACAACGGAGAGGAGAAGGAATTTCGGGATGCAGCTGACGCGATGGAATATGTGAAAAGGAGAATAATCCCAGAGACTGAGACCTGATAAACGTATCTCCAACCTAGTGGGAAAAGAACGTCGCTGATAAGTATGAGTCTTTATAGGAAGCAAGATCTACTCCATTTCTGAAATACTGACTCCCCGTTTTGTATCCATATACAGTTATGATTAATCTGTCACGTAGTTTTTAGCGACACATTGTGAATGTAACTAGTATGTAGGCTGTGTGTGTACATGTGTGCGTTACCGTTACAGGTGCGCATGTTGGTCCAGTGTCGAAATGAGTACTACTGCTACTTTTTATTTACAATAGTCTGATTATTTTACTCCAAATTAAGATGACCTGATTTATTGAAAATTTTTATTTCACTTTTTCTTTTCTTTTTTGTAGGCCCAGTGTCCTCAGTTGGTCAATCTGATATATATCATGTGTGCTTCTTTAGTTTAGATACTTTGAACATGCCTATCCCCTATATGCAGGAAACAGTTTGGGATCTATATAATTTGTGGTGCTGTTATTATACCTTGCCTTTATTTCACATTGTGGTTCTGCAGGAGCCGGTGTTGTAAACAACTGACAACCCCTATCCACATCTGGATATATAAGCACAGGCAATTACCAATACAAACTATAGCCTAATAGGCATTTAGCATAGAGAACAGCTTTCATAGCTGCTTGCTCAACTTGTGCACCTTGGGACTAGGTCCCAAAGAACTAACCTGACATTTATGTTCTTGTGTCCAAGAGAGTTCCCCGTTGCTCTGTTTGCCTTGGTCCCAGTGTTCCCCTTGGGATCTTTGTTCGTAAAGAAAAGTGAGAGAGGCAGTCCGTTCCTGAATACAGTCTCACCAATATCCTAATGCCTAGTATTGATATTATGGCCTTATCTCATAGCTGCTGGCTATTTAATTATTCCTTATGTATTTTTCTTCTTTTTTTTTTTCTTCTTAATTTTCTTAAATTTTGGTTCCCATTTTAGATTTTTGTTCCTTCCTCCGCCCCCTCCCTTACTCCTATCACAACCACTCAGACCTACCTTCTCTCCATACCTTATGTATTCAAATAATGTATATGTCTCGACTATATTGATCCCTCTTAATTTGTACATTTCGAATGGGGTTACTAAAGATAATAAGTTGTAACGTTAAAGGACTTCACAGCCCTCTCAAAAGGAAAGCTATCCTACGTCAGCTGAAGCAATCTCAGTGTCAGATAGCATTTCTACAAGAAACACATTTATCTGACGTGGAGCACGGAAAATTAAAGAAATCATGGGCTGATAAAGTATACTTCTCGTCTCATCCGTCGGGGAGAAGGAAAGGTGTGTCCATTTTGATCCATAAGCAAGTCAATTTTAGTTTGGTCACAATCCATAAGGATACAGAGGGGAGATTTATTTTGTTAAATGGTTCCATTGATGGTATAGATGTGTCCCTTATGAACGTATACGCGCCAAATGAGGACAACCCAGATTTCATTAGAAAAGTCTTTAATGTGATAACACAGCATAGCTCTGGGACCTTGCTAATGGGTGGAGATTTCAACTGTGTTATGTCACAATTTATGGATAAACAGCCAGTCTCCACTACTATGCCCTCTCGAATGAGTAAAACATTAAAATACCAATCTACAGAACTTGGACTCGTCGACGCATGGAGAAGCAAATACCCCAACCGTAGAGACTTTTACTCGCATAGGCATGCGTCTTATTCCAGAATCGATTATTTTTTTACCCCCAAGGCTGAACTATACAGAATAGCTGATTTGAAGATTTTACCGATGACTATTTCTGACCATTCACCTATTGAACTTTCGTGGAACATAGGACATAAATCGACACCTAGACAATGGAGGTTGAATGCATCTCTCCTTAATGATAAAGAGTTCACCAACCTCATCTCAACAGAACTTAAATTATATTTGGACACCAACACCTCTCCAGAAATATCACCACTTATATTATGGGATTGTGCAAAAGCCTACCTCAGGGGTCGTATTATCTCTTTCGCAAGTGCCAGAAAGAAAAAGAGGGACGCTAGACAACAAGAACTAGAACAAACAATTATAAAATTGGAACAAAATCATAAGCAGAGCTCAAATCCTACTCTCTTAACCAATCTTAGAGACGCACGAAGGGAATATAATAATCTGCTCACTGAGAAAATTGAAGGCAATCTAAGGTTCACCAATCAGAAGTATTATGAGCATGGTAATAGGGCTAGCCGACTACTAGCATTCAGATTGAGAAAGCAGCGGTCGTCAAACATAGTACAAAAGCTAAAAAGTAATAATTCACCTAATCCTATTACAAAGCCGGAGGAAATAGCTGAACGTTTTGCTGGATTCTATAAATCACTGTATGAAAATACTGATACCTGCTCTGAAGTTAACACCCTAACGTCCTTTTTGGAAAATATAAAATTAACTGAATTATCCGAGACGATGGCGAAAGACATAGATGAACCCATTGAGGAGTGGGAGATTAAAGAGACAATCTCATCTCTGAAAAATAGTAAAAGTCCAGGACCCGATGGATACATTAATGAATTTTATAAAAGTTTTAAAGAAATATTGTCCCCCCTTTTACTGAAAGCATATCGCCATGCTCTACAATCCGGAACACTAGCACCATCTTGGAGAGAAGCAACTGTAGTAGTAATATACACAAAGAGGGTAAAGACCCTACTGAATGCCAGTCATACAGGCCCATTTCTCTATTGAACGGCGATATACGTATTTTGACAGCCATATTGGCAAAGAGAGTGAATACGATTATTGCACAAATTATAAATCCAGACCAAACAGGCTTTATTACAGGGAGACATTATGGTGACAATCTTCGCAGATTATTAAATATAATAGGCTATTCAAAATCCAAAGGAGAGGAGACACACTGGATGCTTATAAAGCACTCGTTTGATCGAGTTTCTTGGCAGTACCTACTCCAAACCCTTAAACGGTTTGGATTTGGTTCAGGCTTCATACAATGGATACAGATACTTTATTCACGTCCACTAGCCTCAGTCAAAGTTAATGGTCATATATCGGCAAGTTTTGCATTAGAGCGGGGCTGCAGACAAGGATGTCCTCTTTCACCCTTGTTATTTGCCATCAGTATTGAACCCCTAGCCCAGCTCATCCGAGATGATTGTAATATTAAAGATGTCTCTATTAATGGTGAAGAGCATAAATTATCATTATACGCGGACGATGTAATGATGTTCTTAACGGAACCTGCAACATCAATTCCGCGTTTAAAAGATCTTCTTCTCCAGTACGGATATTTTTCGGGATATAAGGTCAATATGGATAAGACTGAAGCTATGGATGTCAATGGCCAAATTCCAATATCGGTTAAACTTAACAGTGGGTTTAAATGGACTAGGGATGGTTTCAAATACTTGGGTATATTTATCCCCCCATCTACGGAAAGACTTTATGAAGCTAATTATAAGAAAACAATCAAACTCATCAGTGAGGATCTAGAGAGATGGTCGACACTTCCTTTGTCTCTGGTGGGCCGAGTGGAGAATATACGGATGAATGTTTTGCCCAGGTTGTTGTATCTTTTTCAGATGCTGCCCATAGAGATTTCTAAATCAACATTTGATAAATTACACAAAATGGTTTCAAAATTTATTTGGCAGGGAAAACGACCAAGAGTAAGATTAAAAACACTACAGTTAGCCAAACCAAATGGGGGTGTGGGACTTCCAAATTTTAGATATTACTTCTGGGCCGCACAACTGAGACCCTTAATTTCTTGGATTAAGGATTCGTCATATACACGATGGCTTGACATTGAAAAGGGCCTCAGCCCAATACCCCTCAAAGTACTGCCCTCGTTAGATGTTAGCTTTAAAAATACCCAAATGGGGGAGTGGACTAAAGTAACTCTAAAAATTTGGAAAACTGTACAGACTGCCTTTAGACTACCAAAGCAAATCTCATCTGCGGGCAGTATAGGTCACTTGGAAGGTTTCGTACCAGCACATTTGGATGCAGGCTTCAAAAAGTGGTCTGAATATGGACTATGTTTTGTGTATCAACTCATTCGTAATAGAGAGCTTAAGTCATTCGAACAGTTAAGACGAGAGTTCACCCTCCCAAGGACTGACTTTTTTAGATATTTACAATTAAGGCATTTTCTTACAACACATAAGGAATGGGAAAAAGTGAAAAATCCGAGTCCAATCGAAGAATTTTTTTCAAAATTACAAACTGGAAATGACGTTGGAAGGGTGATCTCTAAATTATATTCAATTTTCTTGTTAATGAACCCAAACAACACTATACAAACAAAGGAGAAATGGGAGGTTGAAATGAATGTAGATATCTCATTAGATACCTGGACAGAGATTTGCAGGGAGGCACATCAGGTGACTAACGCAAATATCTGGAGGGAGTTTAGATGGAAAGTTATAATGAGATACTTCCGGACACCACATTTAACGACAAAGTGGGTCCTGACCTCTTCAGACAAATGTTGGAGGAACTGTGGACCACAAAGTGGAAACCATACTCACATTTTCTGGTCTTGTCCGAAGTTGAGTACTTTCTGGAGGGAAGTGTTTCGCCAAAATATCCCTAATGACCCAAAGGTAGTCCTCCTTGGTTTAATCCCGGAAGGTTTTGGGGGAAGAGCCAAAATCTATCTGTTACAAATACTCTTAGGAGCCGCTATTAAGTGTATCACGATAAGATGGTTGAAACCGGAACCACCCACATATATTTGGCTTAAAAAAGTATGGGAACTGTATGAGATGGAACAAATTACATATGCAATAAGGCTACAAAGACCCACATTTATAAAGAGATGGAGCCCCGTAATGAGTCTACTAATGCAATGAGAAAAGTATACTTTTGTCTTATTATTACTTTTTTATTGTTTTATTTCCTTTCTTTTTCTCTTTATTTATTCATTTATTTTTATTTATTATTATTATTATTATTATTTTTTTTTTTTTTTTTTTACTTGCCTATCTGTATATTTTCATAGCAGCTATAAATGTGTGAAGTGTAAGGTAAAATGTAAAATTGCATTGTATGTATGGAATGGAATATTTTGGTGAAAATAAAATGTGAGTTCCAAAAAAATAATGTCCCGTGATCTAGGACTTTCACAGCAATTGGACTCGGAGTCACAATCAGATTAATAATCAAAGCGCACCGGTAGCGCTTATTAATTAAATCACAATGTCATAACTAGGGCTGGGCAACGATTAAAAGTTTTAATCGATTAATCGCATGAATTCACGGATTATCGTGATTAATCGCATTATTATACGCAAAATCCAATAATGAATTCAAAAGTAGTGTATAGCGCAATTGTATTTTAAATGTTCTGCCATATGAACGAAAGTGCCATAACATTAGTTCTGCAAACACTTAACAATAGCATTTTGTTCATACTGTAGCAGTTAAATACAATATTTAGTGTAAATCTCAACTTAAACAATGTAATCAAATCAAATACAAAATTTAAAGCTTATTGCTACTGCCAGAGCATTAATGTTATCCTGTTTGTTATATATAAAATAAAACTGCCCACAAAATCCTGACCCACAATCATAACATTAAAACAGGCAATTTCTGAGATAACAGCAGAATTTTTTTTTTTCTTTTATCAGGGAGTAGCATAACCAGTCTATGTTCAGTACCAAATGTCCCTGTTAGAGTGAGGTGAAGCACAAACGTTTCAGCATAATGTCTCTTCTCTGTTTTCATTACAGTCAGAGCATGTGAATGCAGCACCCACTGTTCATCAATATAATGCACTGTAACTCCGAGTTAATCATGGTTACCCAGTGATATCCAGTAGTCCCCAGTGAGAGTAACACGTTGTAAAGGTGTCGCTTTTGCAGTCCTCTCCTTTTCATACAACTTGTGTATTCTTCTTGATGATGGTGCGTATTGGGGGAATCTCATACCTGCTGTCTTTTGTTGTGATTCTCAGAATGTTTCTCAAACAGACGTCCTCCACAACACTAATCTGCCTGCAGTCTGTAGCTATCCACTTCGCTATGGCAGTTGTTAGCTTCTCTTGCCTTTGTTTATCTATACTTCTCCCACACGCTGCATCTAACGTAGTCTGCCGAAGCCTCGTGCCACTGTTTGTTTCGTTGAATGATTTGCTGGTATAAACTCTGTGTATTGCATTTAGGTGATATTTCAGACTGGAAGTACTCCGGTGATAAGAAAATTCAACTTTGCAGCGGTTACAAATAACTTTGGTTCTGTCGACTTCGCCGTCTGGAAGAACTTTAAAATGAAAATGGCCATGCAAAAGTTCTGTACCCTTCTCCATGTTTGTTGGTTTGTTTATCCGCTTTTCCTTTCCATTTCAGCACAGACTTTTTCAAAATAAAAGCCTGTGAGCAACAGACTTTTATAATAATAAAAAAATGCGTTAACTAGGGCTGGGTTATATGGCTGAAAACTGTATAATGATAAAAGTGTTTCATATCGTCTTATCTATAATTATTGATATTTTTATGACCTATTTAAAATAAGAACCAGGAGAAAAATATATTAGATTTAAACATTTTTATTTTAAACTTAACCTTCCTCTGAATACAACCCCCTCAGTTATAAGGGCAGAAATGTCAACACAACCATGGAAAACACTCAAATAATTAAAATGTAAACCTAATTCTAAAATCACCATGAACACTTAACAATTATCCCTTAACATTAATGTGCAAAATTAAAGAATACCTAAGAAATGCTTAATAAAGTGTAAAAAAAGTGCAAAGTATTAAATATAAACCAGAGAAGAACTATTTTCTGCAAGTTCAGTGCTAGGAAGTTCACTAGCTGATTCACCTTCTGGTGAATAAAGTGTTTTAAAATATGTGCAGTGTTTTGTAAACATAGGAGAAATTTAAATAAAACTGAGGTAGACTTTACATCTGTAACATAAAAAACAAACACGATATGGTACAGTAACATTGATTGAAATATAAAACCGGCATAGAAATATGACAAAGTAACTCTTCAAGTTATTCTTACTCTAAACATACTTGAACTATTCAAGTATATTTTCAATCCAGGTTTTGTGCTAGAAACACCAGCTGGTTGACCTTCTCTGGGTCTAAGATGCCCTGGTGCATGTAGCAATATTTCAGACAATCTGGGGAAGTTGTGTTCATGTAGCCTCCACCAGGCCAGAGGTTCAGACTCACTGTCTGCATCAGGGCACATCAGGTACTTTTCCAGCTCACTCTCCACTTTTTGTTTTTCAGTGAGAGGCAAAGCATCCTCTTCTTGACACTGTTTTTTGAAGATGCTCCCCAATGACTTTCTTTCTTTATTTATTTAAACAGGGACAATGTACAATATACATTAACCTTAGACAGGAGAGTTGCTTCTTCATGCCCAGTGGCAGAGGTGGTCCACTGGCAGCTCCTCCTCCTGCACCTTGGTCTGCTGCTCCCTCAGAAGGCCCTGCCTGTGACTGGCCTTGGTCTTCATCCATGATCTCCGACACTGCTCTCATTTGAATGGCCCCTACCTTCTCTTGCCTGATGTATTGGCCTTTAAACCTGGGGTCCACGAAGGTAGCCATGTCAAGGAGATCATCTGTGTCAGGGCCAGCATATTTCTCGTCGAGATAGGCCATTATTTTTGTCTTCAGCTCTTTTGTGAGCGGAGTGTCCCCCTCATTAACTTTGAGCAAATTGGAGCGGAAAAGGTGGAGCACAGACTTCACGTACGAGACCGTCACATATGACTCCCCAGAAAGGGAGTCCGTGAACTCCAGGAGAGGAGTTAAGGCTGCATGCATTGACTCAAGGATGTCAATATCCTGCCACGTTGGGATTAGGTGCCTGTTGTTTTTATCAGAAGACAGAACTTCAGTGATGGCCTTTAGTTGCTCTAGGACCCTTGCCACCATCTTTTGTCTTGGAGATGGAGACGTTGCTGTGCTTTAGAGAGCGCAGTCTTTTTCTTCCATGAGTAAGAAAAGGCAGAGACCACTTTCTTGCACACACCTACAGCCCTTTCCACTCTTCTATCCTTTCCTGCAGCACCTGCAGAAAAACGCCAGGGTAAATAACTGATAATAGATCACACACAAACACACACACACACACACACACACACACACACACACACACACACACACACGTCAGTGTGTAAAGCTGCTTTCATATATATTAAATAATATAATTATATAATCTCAGTTTATTGGCTAATAAAATCAACATAGGAACCAGCATGGATAACAAGCATTGCAGTGAAGTTGCCTTCACTACATTTGCACCGCTGTCTGTGGTGATGCACACAATTTTGTCTTCAGACTCCAGAACAACAGTGCTTCCTTCAAGCCTTCTGCTATCACTTCTGCTGTGTGGTCTTCGGGGAAAATATGCAGTCTCAAGGCATCTGGTTTTCAAAACCCATTCATTGTCTATGAAGTGAATGGTCAAGCTAATGTATGGCTCAGAAGTACGGCTTGACCACAGGTCAGACGTTGTTGCAAAGTACTTGGCTGACAATATTTCTTGCTGCATAGATTCTTCGCACATTACATATAGCTTGGGAATGGCAGTCTTAGAAAAGTACTTTCAGCCAGGAAGAACATAGCGTGGGTCAAGCACGTGTATGAGATTTTTATAACCTGGCTTCTCGACAGTGCTTTGGCTATATGATATGCCACTGCCTCAGTTATTTCTTTGTACCGTTTGGATGCTGTGTCATAAGGCACTGATGCAGAGTACCTCTCCATGGTGGTCTGCTGCTTGTGCGGTGTTGCAGATGTTGTTGGACGTTGCTGGCGAATACGGCTGTGCTCCTAAGGTGGTAAAACAAGTTTGTGGTATTACCAGTCTTGGTGGGGACAAAGGTCTTGCATAATTTGAAGACAACATTGGTCTGACTAGGTCAGACTTATAAAATGCGAAAAACTGCCATACTGGCAAGCTGACTTTTCCTGTTTTATCAACCTTGCTCGCTGCGGCACTCATTTTCTACTTATCACTCCACGCCAGTTCTGTTACTGAAGAATCCAACACGAAACAACGATATGGCAAACTTGATACTGTTACATGATTGACTGTTAGCGTGTCACTCCCTACGTTGCTAGCTTACCAGAGAGTGAATGCCTTTGTTCATGCAACCAAACTTGCTTCACAACCTCTGGTTTCTTTAACTGTCTATAGTTTCTTCCGATGAAGAAAAAAAGTTATAGAGCGTTTTATCGAACATGTTTTTTATTGATATTACGTGTCTATCGCGAGACATATTATTGTTTTATCGCCCAGCCCTAGCGTTAACTTGCCCAGCCCTAGTCATAACACAATTGCAGCATTAGCGGTCACGAACATTAATAAACACACCTATTTCTCTGCCTAGGAACCTTAGGCCTTACTTTTTTGTTCAGTCAGTTCGTTTTGTCCATAGTTTACCACGGTAAAATAATACGGGTCCTATTTTCGCCCGTCAGCGATACACGGAAAACTGTCTCCCCCAGAGAGGCAGTAGGGAGCAGTTCCAGTAGACTAAGAAGAAAAACGTTCCTCTTCTGCAGATATGAACACTGGTGCGTGGTCTTCAGAATCCTAGGGTGTTCTCCAGAACACCGAAATAATCCACTTTTCTGGGAAATTAACTATTTAAAGCACAATGCAAGCATTCGCCTGTGGTGTGCCAACCTGTTAGCAACTGGAGCTGCGGTGGAAGGTGGGGATCAGCGTGTGTTCAGAAAGTTTTATACTCTCGCAGCATCGGCTGCGGCGTTGAAAGTCCGCTGACCGATGGGATTTGCTGCTACATTTACTGCTACGGTTACCACAGGTATTTCTTTGTTTAAGAAAGGCACATGTTTCTTTGTCTCAGAAAGCCTTCAGGCTTCGGAATTGAGTGAAGGCCGCAATCCCTTTGTTTGTGGCTACATTTCTCTCAGACGTCATTTTAATCCCCTTTCTGATGGTCCCAACAGTTGACACTGTTTTTAAGATGATGGGGTAAATTGTCGCCAATTATTGTCACACGATAGCCTACCATACATCACCGAATGGGTCTTTGGTTACCTCACCTTCGTAGCCATTTGTAGTCTATTAGAGATGAGGCCTTGCAGCATTTTCAGGAGTTTTGTTACGCTCGAGGAGCTGGTGATGGTGATGCATGTGTTTTACCATATTTTATATAGCTGTGGGTGCTACATTCAGGATGGGGCGGTGCGAAATTCACAAGTATAGGCTATTTTTAGTAGGAGTGTCCAAAAAAATCAGTTCACATTCAAGCTCTACCGATTCAAAATCGATGCATAGAATTCCAAAAATCGATTCATATTTTTTTTAAATTTAATTCTTTTTTAAATTGTATGTCTGCTGCAATCACATGGGAAAAGTAACTACATTTACATACTGTGAATCGTTTTTTTGAGTCGAGAATCGTTTGAGTCGAAAATCGATTTTGAATCGAATCTTGAGCCTGAAAATCGATATTCAATCGTGACATTTACTGAATCATGCACCCCTAATTTTTTGCATAGTGTTGTACTGTAGTTTACACGTGACACACCTACTAAAGACAAAATGGGAGAGCAAGTAGAATAAATGCTGAGAGGGTACTCTTGTAACAGCTGATACTTAGTAATGTTCAGTAATTGATGCTGCCCAGACTGAGTCTGTATAACCTATTGTATGGTCTTATAACTTGGTGTTTAAAAGACTCCTTTATTTTTGACATGTCTACTTGGTGGAACATCTGTGGGCGATCAAGAAAAATATTTGGCAAAGGGGGATTATAGAGGTACAGCTTGAGCTTAAATATGGAAGATAAAGACATTGAAGAGAGTAAGTAGAAAGCCTTATTTAATGCTTATATTTTTGGTGTATTGGTTTGATAATTATTTGTCAAGACGGCTGTATGGAGCTGAAAGGCAAACACAATGAACAGGTAAATCGACGAATGACCACATGTTGAGGTGTAGTGTTCAAAGGAGGCACAATCTATTCGCAAATCAGTCCAGTCGCACATATACTATCATCACTTACCCATCTGTGATTTAACTTGCAGCCATTTTAATAATAAACTTTATCTTAAAAACATCAAAACTGTATTTTGATCATCACTGAGCAATTATAAGCATGCCATAGTTTACACTGGCAACAAGACAATGTCAAATTCTTTAGTTTGGAAACCTGCACTAGCTCTGCATCTCGAGGCAAGTGTATCAACAACTATGATGGTAGTGATAGTGCATGAACTCCTGCTCACCTTCCTGCTTGTCACTAAAAACCTATTCATTGGCAGCGGGTGCAGATAGCACACACACACACACACTCATCTATGGCTCCCGTGGATCCGCTGGAATTGGTAATGACACGATCCATCTCTAACCCATTTTCAATTCAGCTCTGGGAAATGAGAGAGGATGGTAATGGAATCTCATTGATCTGAGTTTGCTCTCATGTTTATGGTCCATAAGTGTGGAAGTCATTTCTAATGTTCTCTCGCACATTGGATCTTTCTGCATGCTACCATTTTTGTGGTGGGCTCCATTTAGCTTTAGAGGTTATGGAAAACTGGATGTGTGACATGTTTTATTTTAAAATAGCAGTGTTCTTTAATTACCTAGAGTCTTAGTCCTAGAACGTGGCGGCCATTGTCTAATTTGTCCCGTCACAATTTCTTAATGAACCGAAAATATTTTGATACAGTACTTCTCATAACATTAAAAAGATCTCCTAAATTGTGTTTTGTGACGCACAGAAGCATGCACGCACGCACGCACGCACGCATGCACGCTGCTTGCCGTATGTGCTGTGTTCGACCCATTTGTTGGAAAGCTGGTGTGATACATGTTAACTTGCGACAATGTCTATAGGACAGTGAGGTCTGCCTCTAGAGAAAAACATGAATGTGAGAAGGTTGTCCTACGTATAATCTGATTAAGTCTGTAAAAATGTAATTTTTTGTCGGAAGAATAAATACCAATTGCATCAAGCATTCAAGACATTCAGTCACTTATTAGATTATATGGTGTTATAAAAATTTTGTGGTGTGATCATTTGTGTTGTCTATCATATCGAAACGGTTCTCTATCACATCGAGACTATCTCTCCAGAGGGATTGACCCACCGGGGCAGTTGACGTGGATATCACTTTAAGACACACCACGACATGGCCCATGCCAGGGCAGTAAAGGCCCAGGTGTGCATGGGTTCACTGATTTTAACATTGATTGGAACGGTATCGGAGAGGCCTTGCCCTGGAGAGATGGTCTTTTCACTCAGAGAACCATGGTTACCTTGTAACTGAACAATACAAAAAGTGGTGATATTCATTGTTGAGCTAAAAAAGTTGATTGTAATTTCAAGTTAATCCTATTTATTGGCCATGTATGCAGTATCATGGAGAGTTTTGAACTTTTTGGTGCTCTCTAAATTCAAAATAATGCGAAAGCTGCAGATGTTTTCTGTGACAACTCTGTGTGACAGAGTGGACAGATGTATTCACAAACTTATGAAGAACTTCAGTTTCTCTTTTCTTTCTGAAGGGCCGTTCACATTGTACGCGCTGAGCAAAGCGCAGCGCAAGCGGCATCTTGCGGCTGGCCGCTCTTGCGCGTGCCGCGGTCAAAGTTCAACATGGTTCAACTTTGACCGCGGCACGCGCAAGAGCGGCCGCGGTGCGCTGTGACGTGCATTCAGGTGTCTGAAAAAAACAGAAAAAAAGTAAACACCGAATACACGTGGATCCACAAACGGAACATGGACGAGAGGTTGATTTGGGCCGTCAGCGATCTCCCAGAGCTGTACGACACAGTTCGAGGTCGTACAGAGACCTCGGACGCAAAACTATGCTGTGGTGCATATTTCCACAATAATAGGCATGCCAGATGTGTAGCTTATTGTAGCCTCCTAATTTAAATCATTCAGGTTTGTTTTAGCTATGTGAAATCAACATGGACATGTCTTCACTAAAAACAGTGAGTGCATTTCTTAAAACAATTGGTGTTAACGGCACCGCATAGTGACTGACCTGCAAAAGCGTGTATTTAGATTGAAATCTTGTATGTGTCCAAGCAAGTATTTATACCCATGACCCAATTAAACTGACAAGTCCTTACGCCATCGTTTATACCAATATAGTGAAACTGCTTTGTGTTGTTGTCCATATTTAACATTTCACTCTGTAAGAATAGTGTAATGAACAATGCACATGAAAGGGAGCACTATTCCCTATGTGACACATTATTGTCATCTCTGATCTGAGAAATGTGCCAAAGCAACTGAGAAGAAGTGTACTGTTTTGAGCTGCGAAAACCAAATACCAAGTTGATATACAGCTCCAAACAGGTATTTGTAGGATATATTTGTATGTTTATATGAAGTAAAATATGTTTGGACTGATTGACACAAGTCATGTTCGTTTTCATTGTAGTTCACATATAGGTATTTAGGTATATGGCCGTTACACAGAATAACTATCCATTTACAAGTGTGTAAGCTCCAGTTTTGGAGGAATTAATTGCACATATGCATTAAACAGTGTTTTCCAGAGTATGAATGAATGATGATGAATGTATGAATTCAGGCTCATGGCTTAGCTTTATTATACCCAACTGCAATAACTGCAGACATCTCGTATGTAAACATGCAATGACACAGTGTTGACATGCAACATTTTATTTAGAAATGAAAACCCATTCATAACCCATCCGCGAAATCGTAGGCCCGACTCTCGTCAGCAGACTGTCTGCTCCCTGTTGAGCCAAAATTACCCCTGGAACCGGTCACAGCGAAAGCGGAGCTCCTGCAGTCGGAATTCCCCCAAGTGCTCTCTGGACCTGAGGGTCTCGTGCCCCCACACCTTTCTTGCTGCTGCTACTGCGGGTGCCTTCCTCTGTCTTCTCCTCACACCCAGGGCAAGTGCCAAGGCTTTCTTTTGGTTCAAAGAAACAAATCTCTACTGTGTATCCTACATAATGTTGCGTACTGCTCGTCTGATGTAAACACCGGACGCAGACGTGACGTGCATTCAAATATTGGCGCATGTATGACGTAAATTTGCGCTGCGCCCGGCGGCAAGCACAACAAATATATTTGGGAATAGGATAACCTAGCGGCGAGCGCAGCGCATGCCGCATACAATGTGAACGGGCCCTGACCCTCTCCTCCTTACTACTTATGTAGTATCCAATGACATTTTTATCCAATTTAAATCCCTTTGAACAGGAGCAGATGTGACTTTGCCTCGTTTGTGGCACCAACACCACCGGATCTGCTTATGCTCTTGAGTCACCAACTTTGTTTGTAGTCATGTGTCGCTAAATGTGGCATTACAAAATACAACAGAATGATGGCATTTATCACATCTTGACACAAAATCAATCATAAAAACATTAACAATGCATGTGTTTTTTGTCATGGTTTTCAGACAGAGCTTAATATTCACATGGTCCTTCCAGGATACAAAATGCAAAATACATAATTGTATATAAGGTAGTACACGTGTGGAGTGGAGCTGAAAAAAGGCAGCATCCCCATGACCTGCTTCAAAGTCAGTGCCACCACAAGATGAGCTGGCCTTTCAGTCATAAAGTCATGTGACTATGATAAGGAAAGCCCTATTACTCTGGATGTTTGGGCCTCTCTCATCATCCCAACCAATGTCTTTAGAAACACTTGGACACACACACACACACAGTGCCCTTACCTTATCTACCTTACCCTCTACTTGCTGCAGTCCAAAATTGTAGCACAATGAAATCCTACAGCGCATTCAGTAATCCCAGCAACTCTTTTACATACTCACCCACTTCATATTCTTGGTGAATATGATTGGGCTGACTGTGCAAGACCCCAGCAATTGGGCTTACCATTACATCACGATGTATCAAGTCAAGTGTGAAATTAACTGATGCGATGACGTGTCAAGATTGCTTCTTACATACATTAGGAGTGAAAAGGATGGTCTGCAGTGGTCTAGCGACAGAATAATCCACGGTTTACATCCAGTTTTTGCAAAAAAGTACACTATATATGGTATAAAACAACCACAGAAACAATGTGGGTGTAGGTACTAGTCTTTTACAGTAGTGGGAGTATGTGAATACAGCAGCCCCCTTATCTCATTTGTCTTTACTGCCAGGCAGCCCCCTTATCACATTTGTCTTTTATACAATTAATGAAAAATGCCAGGTGGAAGTCTGTTCCATCTTCTATTGTGGTACCGGCAGTTGGAGTCGGTGTGTTTGTACACAGATTTCATTGTTTACTCCACTCTGGCCACCTTTTGGCTGTTTAGTTTGGTGATGTTTGGCTGACTATGTAATATATTTTTTCCAAACCAAAACTGCAATAATAAGCACAACACTTTGCAAACCTATATAGGAACAGCATTCCTCCAGAGAGCTGCATTAAACATAAAACGTAAAATGTTGACAATTGTTTTGTTGTGACAAATGATTTTCACATTCTGCAGTGCTGTGTAATTTAATAAATCTGCTGGCAGTGCGTGCTTGCCACTCAAATACACACATAGGCACAGCATTCCCAGATAAGTACAATCTGAACCTTTCCTGGTTCAAACCAATTTGTATAAAAATAGATAAATGTGTGTTCAAATGGTCTCTATTGGCTGATTTGGAGGGGGGAAATGCTGGGACGTATCCCAGAGATTCACGGGCAGATTAATATTTTCAGACAGCCTCAAAACCTTCACTGGTCACTTAAAGCATTTTTCTTTAGTGTCTTTTACCAAAACATCACGGCTGCTGCTGCTTTGGTTCTGCCTCAATGCACAGTTGTCCCTTTTTTTTTTTTTTTTTTTTTATGTATTTCTCTCCCATCCTTAATAGTAGTCTTAAACTCTATCGGCTGGAAATAGTGTTTCATTATCTTAATCTCTTGTTTCCTTTTGGTTAATATGAAAACAGCCAAACACTTTTTTCACACAATGATTAGTCTATATCCACGATGTTCCACTTCCGGGATTTCTCCGTTACCGCTGAAAGTTCCGCCGGATTTCACTTTTTTCGGCCGCATGTCTGGTTCCTTCCGCTTTCTTTGTGTTAAAATTTTAAACTCCGGTCAATTTATGAGGACTATGGTTAACTGTTACTGCTACTCAGATCTCTGCAGGGTAAATCCAGACAGCCAGCTAGACTATCTGTCTAATCTGAGTTTTCTGTTGCACAACTAAAAGAACTTATGAAGGTACACGTTCCACCAAAAAAGTTGCTTCCCGAGGCTTATTTTGCAGCGGCACTGTAGATCTGCCCGGTGCTTAGTGCCCATGACGATTGTGATTGGATTAAAGAAATGTCAATAAACCAGAGCACGCTCCTCTCCCATCCCTGAATGTTGTGTCAACTCGCCAGACCCTCCGGCGCAGTGCTGTGGAGGAAGGTCTGGCAAGCGAGACTACACAATGATAGACCAGGCTTGTTGTATTGACCACAATGACACAAGCTACGTATGTATGCATATGCAACATGTGCTGTGTGCTGTATGGCAATGATGTGTGCCCAATGGTTATTTAGTGACACACATCATTGCATAATCAATGGGATTAATCTAAACAGCAGGCAACAATGACACTTTGAAATCATGATGTCTGCATGACCCCCATCATTTATTTTGACCTAGTTTAATGAGATAGTAAGACATCCAGATTGTTCACATCTAAGCAACATTGCCACATTCTTGTGGAGCAAGTTAACAGTGTGACTGTATTGATCCGCTGTGTTGAAGAGCTAAAGGTTAATGTGTTGTCAATCGATCTGAATAAAGCCTTTTACTTTACTCTGTAGACACTGTGTTGAGTAAAGCCCTGTGGGTGCCGTTTGCACCTTTTGGCTCATTTTAGTTTTAACCGTCTTTTTGGATCCAGCACATGGCCCAGGGGGAAGCAGCTGCTGACTTCATACATTACATCACATTGCTAGATAACATTAAGTACTCTCGGAAATGTAGTACTGACACTACTTTCTTGGTATTTGTTAAAGAAGGTTTAAGAATGTGTAATGCTTATATGTTGATGACCATCAGTTCAGATTTTATATATATATATATATATATATATAAATATAAATAATACAAATGTGTGTAAAAAGCTTCTGATGAAAGACAGCAACCACGAAGCTGTGGAAGCTCATCTTTCTTTAGGTGTCTCCATTTCAGTCATCCTGAGTTTATTCCAGTGACAAATACCTTGACATTACAAAACATCATTCAACTTCGGCACAACCAGGATTTTCAATAACTAGAGCTGTTTAAAAGAATATTTTCTTAGTTATGATTCTTGGATATTGATTTGGTTAGCAGCTTTTCTTGTGGGAAGCATTCAGAAATGCATTTGTATTCATTTTTTCTTGCCCAAGGCAAGCCACTGCTGCATTGCTTGAGGTCATAGCAAGAGCACAAGAATATTAGTCATACTGTAAATACACAATTATGTGTATGGACAAGACTGGTACTGCACTGACCTTTGGTAATAAATGTGATCCTTAAGTCATCAAAGCTACATACCGGTATTACATTTTTTATATATTTTTTTTCAGTACTGAATTGGAGGAAATACAGAATGGCAGTAATAGTTGAGGTGGTTTCTTGGCTGTTGTGAAATATGGAATTGACCAAAACATCAAGCTGCAAGACACCGACAAATCCGTAAATCCACTGAATATATGATGGTGCAGGATGTTAAAATTGTTATCACAGAAATCTGTCAAGAATACAGGATTTAGATTGTGTTCTCTGTGGGCCCCTTTTCCCTATTACAGAAATGAATGGTTTCAATATCTGTGCAATGGTGTGTTAAGAACGAACGGAATATCATTAACAGGAAAAGAGGCTATTAAAACATTTTATTTCTCTGAAGGCTTAGAAGTGAATCCTGCCACTGAGCAGAACTACTTTTGTTTACAGAAGTCATGGCATATTCACACCCCAACAATTGATCATAATTGAGATTATCATATTAAGTACTTGCAGATATGATTTCATTAAAAGTGTCTTGGATGAAAGAACAATCTAAGTTTTGTTGAATAAGGTAGCTAGAATACAGGTTTGATGTCAGTCTCCTAACCCAGGTAGTAATTAACAAGCAGTATAGACGCACACGCATACACACTAGGGCTGCACAATGTATCTTTTTTTTTTATCGTCATTGCGATATCAACTGGCGCAATATCGGAAAAGGCTTGCGACATATCGCAAACGACAGATTTTCTTTTTGTGTTAGTTGAAAGACAATATGAGGAGAAAACTTAAAATTTACTTTAGTAATGGTTTGGAGTAATTTCACCCAAGGGTCCTTTGCACCATGACCTCGAGCCAAACAACCCCCCAGAAGCTTTTTTCACCTGGGTCGAACATTGGGAGAGTTACCGTGATCAGCTGAATAGCTTAGTGCAGGTGCTAATGGATCCACGTTTGTATCTCGTAAATGACCCCACAAATAATGCCCGAAATGATACCAAACTTCTACAGTAGTACAAATAGGTTATGTACTCATAAAACGATGGATTGGAAAGTTTGTAAGTACACCACAAGTTTATGTAAATAACACTTGCCTGTTGGCTTCTGCTCTCTGCTGCTGCTGCTGCTGCTACTGGCAGTAAGACGAGTGCTTAGGGACGTCTACAAATTACACCGAAAAGAGATACAACAAATATTTATTATTTTAATGTTTTTTTTTTTTTTTAAGTGCTGTAGTAGAACTAGCAGGAAACAAGTTATAATTGAGTTAAGTTTGGAGACATTACCTTATTTAATCATTAAATTAATATTTTTGTTGTATCTCTTTTCGGTGTTGTAATTTGTAGACGTCCCTAAGCACTCTTACTGCCCAGTAGCAGCAGCAGCAGCAGAGAGCAGAAGCCAACAGGCAAGTGTTATTTACATAAACTTGTGGTGTACTTACAAACTTTCCAAGCCATCGTTTTATGAGTACATAACCTATTTGTACTACTGTAGAAGTTTGGTATCATTTCGGGCATTATTAGTGGGGTCATTTACGAGATACAAACGTGGATCCATTAGCACCTGCACTAAGCTATTCAGCTGATCACGCTAACTCGTCCAATGTTCGACCCAGGTGAAAAAAGCTTCTGGGGGGTTGTTTGGCTCGAGGTCATGGTGCAAAGGACCCTAGGGTGAAATTACTCCGAACCATCACTTTAAAATGTATGTTTTTTTTGTTATTTTAGTGGTACCATTATTCAATTCGATGTTCAATAAAACAATGTTGGAACACACACACACACACACACACACACACACACACTATAGTTACTGGTTACTTCTGGATATGTATTGTCGTAGCAAAATCAACACTTCTATATAAGTCCTTACTACCACTAATTGATTTAGAACAAAATAAGTAACATGTCCCTTTTCAGTAAACTTAATTAATTTTAGATGTAAAGATGGTACGACAAAACAGTAGTATTGGGAAAAAGAGAGTGACGCTGGAGGCCGAATGCTGCTCTTCGTCTAACAGCTCAGCTCGCTCTTGTTCCATTTCTCCCTGCTGTATTTAAAACTGATCCGTTGACAAAAAAAAAAATGCAAAAAGGTCTTGTTCCGTAACAATCGAATTTAGCACTAACAGTGCTGCGGTGGGAAATTAATTGCTTTTCCTGTGGCTACTTCACAATAGAGCGCCATGTTTGGCCAGTTGAACCCTACTAATGTGAAGCAGCAGCACTAGGATGTTCTTTTTGCATTAGCAGTAACTTAATACAGCTCTGACCCAGTGTAAAGAGAGCCAATGATGCAGTCATGCTGCTATCTGGATGATCAATCCTTGTGTACTGTAAATCCCTGATGCATATTGAAGGCAACTTGAATCCTGTGTGGGAATGGCTGACTCCAATACTACCAATGAAAAACCTTAAATAGTATCAAAAGTGGTATTTGATTTCATGCAAATCTTAAGGATTATAGTTTGAAAGACAATGGGGGGGGGTGGGGTAAGGAATATTAAATTCTTGTTAGAGAAGTGCATGTATTTAATCTTAAATATGGCCTATAAAGATTTTCTTTTGACCTGAGAAGAATATCTGCTCTCATAATGAACCTCCATGAACCATAATTGGTTAAATCTTTTTCCTTTTTCGTTGTATGTGGGTGTGAGTGGTAAACCAAGAGAATCGGTAAACCAGAATACATTATCATCCTGAGTAGGTGGTTAAAACCCCTGTCTCTCATGTTATTATGAGACAGAGGAAAAACACCTGTTGCTGAAATCAGCGAGGCTTGCAATTTAATTTTATCAGCCCACAAACAATCACTCATTAGGTAGCTGGAATGATAATGGAACCCAGTCAGCTGTGCAGCTCTGCATTCTAGGGCACAACACATAACAAGAGACCTCTTTTTACATGGGGGAGGAACCTGCTCAGCTGAATCCTCTTTGGCAGGGGGAACCTTGTGGCAGAAACACTGGTTATTCACAGCTAATGTCATGGTCTTTTAATCTTTTTAATACCTCCTGATAAAATGAAGCAAATGTATGTCCAACATTAGAATTTCCAAATTAATTAAGTCAGCACTTACCATTTAATCAAACACACAAGCATTTGAAATTAACTCAGCAGGCCAACTGTTTTGCAGACATATTATATAAATGCTTGGCTCTCTATTATAATACATCTTCCCCATTCAGATGGGGATTTGCCTTTGGCTGATTGGCAGATGTTTAACAACTGGGGACCCAAGTTAAAATCTCATAGTGGAACCCAACACCGTGTGAATAACAAAGAGTGGGGTCTTTTTCAGAGTGGCCCAATATGGAAGCTTGTTTGTTTACTTTATTCAACAACACATTTCAAAAGTGCTTACTCTGCAGCAGATGAGGTTGTGGGGTCTTGTTTGACTTATCGAGCTGCATGTTTAACTGATAAAACTTCATAACAAACAAAAAAACAAACTTTAAAGCACAAGGTGTCTGTTTGGATACTAGGGGTGTAATGGTACACAAAAATCACGGTTCGGTACGTACCTCGGTTTTGAACTCACGGTTCGGTTCATTTTCGGTACAATAAGGGGAAAAAATGCAGAACTCCCAACAAGTAAAGTAAAGAAGCAAAAGAAAAAAACTTGTTTATCATGAACTTTTGTAAATAATGATCAGTAAACAATTTTAAATGAATCGTAATAAATAGTCAGGGGTGATGTGATGGGCAGTTACTGTTAAGTAGCTCTCAGTAGCTCCATCAGTCGTGAGTGCTACAGCCAATGCCTTAGACAAGTCGTGGACAGCAGTTTTTGCTTGTTCATTAGGGCTGGTATTACTTTCTGGCTGAAATGTGGACGAGAAGGAATTTCACACCGGGTCTCAATCACCTTCACCATGTGTTTAAAAACCTGTGTTTGCAACAACTGAATATGGCCGTAGATCCGCTGCTATAAAAACACCAATGTACACCAATAAGTGGCATTTGATTGGCATTTATCCTATTGCACGTTCTGCCAACCTGAAACTTTTCTGCACATGGTCTAGGAGTGTGAACAGGTGCATGAGTTTTGGAATAAAACATCAATAATATCTGATGTGATAGGATGTCAACTTCCTACCAACCCGATTGTTTTGTTACTTAATGATGACTCTAAATTACACCTACTTGGGAGACGGAAGAAAATTTGGCTAGCCGGATCAACTGCGACCAAGAAAATGATAGCTCAGCACTGGCTCCCCTCCAACTCGCTTTGTATAAAACAGTGGCTGGCGTATTTTCTGGACATAGTTATGCTTGAGCTCTCTACAGCAAGGATTAACAAAGCCAAATCATCGACTAAAGACCTATGGAAAAACGCAGCAGCACAAGTATCAGTCCTAATGACCTCAGCATCACAATAATTAGAGAAGAGCGACTAGGCAAAGTGTGATTTCTGTTTTTGTTTTTTTGTTTTCCTCGAGACCGCAGAGGGTGGGGGATGGGAAAGGCTTGTTGTTCTTGTTCAGTTGTGTTTGTCTGTTATGTCATGTACCGTCACACTCCTACTGGATATGATGATGAGGAGGATTAAAGAGCTTAAGAGAAGTAGGTATTTGGGACGGTTATCAATTCTGAGTTAGGGAAAAAAAAACTATCCTAATGGGGTATGTAACATTGATTGGGCTGAAAATTGCTCGGTTGCTATTTTATGGGCCCTTATGCATCCCTGTGTTTTGGCCCTATTTGGGACGAGAGCTTTTCTTTCAAATATGGTATGCTCATTAATATTTAGATGAGCTGCACGCTGATTGGTTGACATAGATATATATTGGAGACGAGACAGCAGGTCTCATATTTCAGACACTGCAATGTTTCGTTTCTGAGACTTTTTTTTTATGCGAGAAATCTACTAATATAAAGCTCAAATATGGGCCGTTTTACGGAAATGAATGGCTAACTGCAAATTTAGTAAGACGTGTCGGACTTCAGGAGGTCCACACAGTCCGCCGGCATAACTATAGTATATTTACAGTTTGAATTTCGTTTTCGTCACTTATATTACAGCTACCCCTAAGGTCTTACAAAGCTAACGCTTGTGTCAGATTTCAATTTAATGCATTTTTGTGAATATGAGGGGTTTCGTTAGCTGTTAGTGTCCATTCAATCCTATGGGTAGCTAAAGATCGCGGCTATCTAGCTAGCTGCACTTTCAGCATAATTATAATATATTTACAGTTGGAATTTTGTCACGCCACTTATATAATAGCTACCCCTAAGGTCTTACAAAGCTAATGCTTCTGTCCGATTTCAACATGTTAGAGCTTACTGCCTGTGTCTCGAGCCGTGCCGAAAACCCATGCCTGCTAGAAATAGAACCAACGCCTATTTTTCACACGACACGCAAGCGTGTTGGAAGCATTTCCAGGCAAAATAAAATAGGAAAAGATGTTTATATGTCGTTTAGACACGAATACATGTTAATAAATGACATGTTGTTTGAAAGTCTCTAGGTTTTGATATAAATGTAATTTAAAAAAAATTATTTTCTAATATTGCACTTGACGAAACATTCTGTAGCCTATTTTTCGGTCAATACTGCCGACGTTGTCTTTGTTGTTATCAAATCAGTATATATTTATGTTTAACATGTATTTCATTTTATCAATGGGAAACGTGTCCAGACAAGGCTAGCAGCAGCAGCAGCAGCTGCGCAGCGTCGGACACGTTTCTGTTGTGTAAAGACAGAAAAATCCACGCAGCTGACACGCAACAGAAACGCCACGCAGGCAGTGTGTAACCGGCCTAAAGGTAAAGATCGTGGCTAGCTGCAGGCCCTGGAGTTCCATCAGGTTTTCGGCATTTGGTAGTCCAGTAAACCAGAAACGGTGACTTTGCGCGGGTATTGAGCGCCGCAGGCTTCCGTTCGTGATAGAGATCCATGTAACTCACAGCGAGCCGGGGTTTGTGAAGGAGGACACTCCGGGCGGTGAGGCAGCACCAGGCGCTGTCATGTTAGCCTGCTGAGCTCCTGCTGAACTGCGACACATAGTCGGACAAAATTTGCAATTAGCCATCAATTTTTGTAAAACAGCCCACATTTGACCTCTACATAGTTGATTTGTCGCATTAAAGTCTCAGAAGTGAATTTAGTATTTAAAAAGCAGACTAACAATGTATAACATTTCTGAGATCTGCGTGACCTAGATTCAGAAGACTAAGCTGACCTCAGGTCAGTGGTGTAGCCTATGTAAATGTTGGGGCGTGACAAAGGTAGAGACTAGAGCCAAATAAGGAGGAGCCACCTAGTTGACGTCAACTCGGTGGTTCGTTGATTTGCCCATTTTCAGAGGCAGTTTCAAATTGTGAGATTTGCAGAAGAAAGAGGTGTCAATGGGATTTTGAGGTTCTATGTATGTCCTACTTACCCTCCAAACTGTTGTTTTTCAACTATGACAGGGTAAAATCGGTTTTGCATTCTATCACCCCTTTTAAGATGTCATCAAAATTACTGATCAGTGCATGCAATATAAAAATCATCCAACCTCAAGTATAGCCTGTCTCAGTGCAATATTTTCCTACACTAGTCTCACTCGACAAAAAAAGACAGCTGCAAGTCCTTTGAGTCCACTGTAAAACACAAGTCCACACAAACCTTTTAGTTACTTACGGCAGTAAAAAAAAAATTCTCTGTAATCTTCGGAAGTTTTCTTGCCTGATTTCTCACTCAGGTACACAAACGCACACAACCCTCCCTAAAATGAGTCTGCGCTGCTTTTTCAGCAAAAAGTGGAGCCAGACTGATCATTTAAACTGGAACATTTAAAATTCAACATTTCCAGATATTTATAGATGTATTTTCTACATATTATAATATTCCTTAACTTAATATAAAGTAGTTAGATAATGTAGATTTTTTTTTAAAGGAACAAAGAAATCTAAGTTGTTTTACTGCCCAATTTTCAACACTGTAGTCAAGAACCTCAATCACATTCAGTCTATGATGCCAATCACAACAGTCACAGCCTGTCCTCCAAAATCCATTGTACTTTCAATTGTCCCCGCTGATCATCACAAAAAAGGCAAGCTACAGTGTGGCTGTGTGGTGGTAAATTGAAAGCATAATTTCTAACAATATGGGGGCCCAGCGGTAGAGATGCGATTGCCTTGTCTAGATTTCTGAGCAAATGTGAAATAAGAATGGATGTGCAATTCCAAATAAATAAGATTGGAATAATAGTGGGCAAATAACATTCGCCTGAGGTTAGGAAGGCCTCATTGGGCACACCATTTGGAAAAGGACACTTGAACCATTTGCTTTTTATTGCCTCTCCATACTTTTGACAGCATGTGCTATCTCATCTAAAAATTAATTGGAAAATAATGTGCATTTGTGTCAACGTTAGTTTTACGGTCAGTGCAGGGTAATGTTACACCTCCAACTTAATTCTATGTTGAAAGGAATAATGGTTTAAGTTGGAAACTAAGTTGCTATGTTGCATGGTTTAATATTACATAGACTTCAACATTTCATAGATACTCTCTCTTTCGCTAAATAGTTAATTTAGCTGTAAAGTACACTGTCTTTCGCTAAATAGTTGATTTAGCTGTAAAGTACACTGTCTTTCACTAAGTAGTTAATTTAGCTGTAAAGTACATCAACACAGCATTCATGTGTGGGTATAACTAAATGCATGAATGCCATTTTCTCGGTTTACCACCCAAAGAAGAAGATATATGGGGCTTTCAGTTGAAAAATTTATCTGAACATGCCAAGGTCATTTACGCACCCAAGTGCCATCTGAAACTGTAACAAGCGGTCTTTGCTGATTCCTCCACAAATAGCTGTTGTAAAAAATAATAGCATTCAGATTAAGACTTTCCATTTGTTTCCATAAGTGTGGCTGAGCTAATAAATAGCACTGGCATTGTCATTCAGATAATACATTATTTTAGTACAAACACTCTTGAGAAGTTTCCATTCTTTCCTTTAATGCTGCATATGTTTCGCACGTCATCACAAAAGCAGGGACAAATATATTGTACCATTATTTATCCAAAGTATTAATTCACAATGTAGTAGAAATACTCTGAAGTGCATTCTGTAACTGGCTCCACATCAACTACAATTGCTCAATTTTTCACAGTATGAAAGAGTAATTGATAGCAAATGAAGGGGTCATCTCATTTGAATGATAGAATTAGTTCAGGCCTTGGTGTCCACAGTGGTGGACATCAAGGCCAAAGGAATTAACTGCAGTAGTCAACAGGAGGCAAAAGAGGAGGCTATTAATATGTTTATGTAATATGTAATTTTGATATAAAAACAGAAGCTGTAAGTATTAGCCAACGTAAAGATACGATGCAGGCTACTTTAGTGTGTACAACTGTGTAAGCATTTACAGATTGCAGAAAGTCTGCATGTTAATCAGGTTATCCTTTATAGTTTCTAAAATGTTTTGGTTAGTGCAACTATAATGATTGCTATACAGTATTTCGTATTCGTATAGAATATATATCATGCAATAGTGTACACCATAGACTCTAGTGCTGTTTTTCTTATCTCTATGGTTTTGAGGTCACTTTAAGACACAGTGAGAGAGCAACAATTAATTAAATCCCCAGCTTAGTCACAAGCACCCCTGGGCAGTTATGTTGCATTACTGTTGGAATGTGAACTTGATTTTGTCTTTATAATGTCTTTATTTAATGACAAACCTCTGAATATCTAATATGAACGTGTGCTCATTTAAAGGCACCCACAGGCGAGACATTTCATGGGAAGTCTGGGAAACAGGAAGTAAACTACTACAATGTCCATAGGTCATATGCTTAGATTTATCCTGGGGATTTAAGTCATTATTAGTGGTGGGAGTAAGAGACAAACTATGTAACCGAGCAGGTAAGCTATTATTATAATCAACAAACTGGGACTGTTAAGACTATTACATTAAAATGCTTTAGTACTATCAACGTCTTCACTTGATAGCCTGAATAGCTGTTGATCAACATTTTTTCAAAGTAGAACATGAGGTGTGCTTATGAAGTCAAATTTTTCACTGGGTATTTGGTAGTACTTGATGTCTGTAGGTTGGAGATCTATCTATCTATCTATCTATATATATATATATATAATCATATTAGTGATATATTGTTATCGAGCAGGAACTAAAATGTAGGACTTTAAATCTTGTATCTTATAGTTAAAGGATACAGAATAGTGGCTAATGTGACTAGAGAGCATGATATTCTGTTGTGATCTCCCTATGAATTCAAACGTAGATCTGAGGACAGCCATATTAAAGAAAAGGAGAATATGATTGCAGCAGATACGTATGTTTAAATTGCTTCATAGAATCTTACCTTGGCAAAACAGTATATGTGTTGTGATACAGTTTCTTTGATAAGCTACCAGCTGGGAACATTTTCGATAGATTCTCTTAAAGGGCTTTCTCTCAACTGCCAAAACACAGTCTGTAGATTGAAAAACATTTTGAAGATTGATAAAGTGCAGTTATTTCCCAGCGCAGTGACCCTTTTCAAAAGAACATCTCAGGGTGTCACTGTCAATTAACATGTGTCACCCTGACGCCAGTGACAAGTTGTCACCCAAGGGAGAAAAAGTTGGTAAAGGAAGAAAATGGTTCTGTAGCATTTTTTATCCTTGAGGGCAAGTGAGGACAGACTGTTTTTTGGTTTTGTTTCCCTCTCTCTGTCCACTGCCAGATAGCCCTGAGGCTGCCAGAAGGGAAACCATTGATTATTTAGCTCACAAGATGGACTTTGTGATGTTCAGAGTGAACATATAGCATGGGAAAAGACTATCTGACTAGAAAGATACACGTTTACCTCCTGGGTGTGATCCATTAAATATGGTGCTTTGATTGTGTCCGCTCAACACCCAACACTCTATTCGTCCCAAAGTCAATCCTGGCAGACCAGACAAAACAGCAGGGGACGTGCATTTCTGTGTTGGAGAGCTGGGGCGGGGATACATTATAGCTGAATAAAATAGCAAGCTTTACAATTAGCTTATTAATATTTCAACACATTTGGTTTTCTTATTTGTCTACAGTACTGTGGACACTTGTATGACGGGCCGCAAGTCTGAGCAGTGCTAACCCGGTTATTACTCCAGAGAAAATATATATATTTTTGAGCTTTTTCTGCTCTCAGCTATTACACAAGGAAGACTAATTGATCCCAGCAGATGGCAGACAAGGCAATAGGTCATACAGCCCAGCCACTTTGCTTTCTCACAACTTGCTATCACTTTCCTCACAAAGTGCCATCAGCAACAGCTAGGGAAAAACTCAAGACATAATTTGAGGCCATACATCTTCGGCAGACGGCTACTTTTGTCATCTTAAGTGGACTTCCAAGAAGAAAACACTAAGGGTCTGAGATGTTCTGACTTAGAACAGCCCTTTTACAGCCAGTGTGGAAATTTGCTTTGAAGAATAACATGCAGCATATGAAAGTTAAACCATTTCACCACAATAAAAATGATATTCACCTTTTTAAGAGTTCTAAGATTGTGACTGTTATGCTTACATCATCGTTTAAAAAAAAGCCTAAGATTGTGTTGTCTTATGTAATACACAGAACATTCTATCCATTGTTTAGCATTACTCCATCTTTTTTGTGATAAATGTGCTATACATCGAAGACAAAATGGAATCTATTTGTTCTGTGAAGTAGGATAAGCAGAGGAAAAAATTGAGGATACAGAAGTTGTTTAATTAGTACTTTCCTCACTCCAGCAGATAAAATCAGTAGCTTGCTGCCAGTCAGTTGACACATTATCAAAATGTATTGTGAGAACTTCATTTTATACTTTTACATGGACCTGCTGATAAGGGTTTGAGTTTCAAAGATGACTTAATGATATAAGATGATGGGGGGGAGGAGAGAGAGAGTGCAACACACACACACACAGTGCCATGCTTTAAGGGCTCCTGGTTATCACACAGAAAAATATAATCAAGATGATGACTCAGTGTAGATGTCAAGTTCACAACATGTTACTTTTGCCTCATCATATGCATGTGAGGGCATGTCAGTCTTAGCAACATTTTTGGCCAAAAAGTTTCAGATAAGAGGATGCCTGAGCATTTTTCATCTTTATACTGTACATGGTTTATACACACATGTTGAGCTTGTGTTGTTAGCAGAGGATCAATAATTGTCATTGATTCATTTTCTGTAGAAATCCACAGGAACAAATATCTCGCACTCTGTCCAACCTTGCAATGCAAGTATATCTCCATTACTGTATATAAATGCATTTCCATAGAAACAGAATTCCTTCCATAAAGACTGGGACAAATGACTTAAGGCCAGCCATAATTGTAGGTTGTGGTTGCTAACAGCTCTGGCACCCTGTGTGATTTTTCAAAGGAAATTGTACCTCTGTGTGCTGTCTGAGGTAAGGACTTGGCTTTTTAATGGTTGGAAAAAGATGCTATGTGTTTTATGAATCTATTGACTTTGAGCGTCTCTACAATCTTGCAGAAGCATAGTTATATAAAAGTACAACAGGATAAAGCATGTATACTGTATATTCATTTACAGCTTGTAGTGTTTTAACCAGGACAGTTGTTTTCTTCATTTAAACATTATTAATCTATGGGCAATAAACATGCTGCTCTAACGGCCTCCATTTTGCTGGTAAGGCTTTCCACCAGATTTTAGAACTTGGCTGCAGGGGTTTGTGCCATTTCAGCCACAAGAGCATTAGTGAGGTCAGCCAATAATGTTAAGAGATAACAAAGGTGGGCACAGGCAAATTAAGTTCTTCAACAACAAAAAGTTTGTCTATGGATCAAAAGTATGCGGAAAGGAATGTCCGTGTACTTTTGTGCATGTTTAGGGGCCAGTTTTCCTTCGTTAAAGGAATTCAAAAAATAGCACAACACATGTCCTAATGTTAAGGTAACGCTCCTATAATCAATATGTTTACATTAACAATGGATACAAATGACTATATGTGAAAGGGGCCACTTGGAAAGACAAACCCAGAGAGAATTATTTCCAAACTCTGCACTTTCTATCAGCTCTTCGAAGTGTTTAAGCTCTTTCCACAGATTTCTTTACAGCCTGCACTTAACTCTTTTGGTTCAGTCTCATTGACCATATTTCCAGCCGCACCAGGCATCTCTTTTCAGAAAAGAAGTTCAGCAACCCGCTCAGCACCAAACAGCCGACAGACATAGTTAACAACTAGTGGAACATTTAGCTGTGAGACCAGACTAAAGCTAGAAAGGGCATGTATATTGGACCTACATTTGTAAAAACATAACTCAAAATGAATCATAATGTTGCTCCTGTCTGCTTGATGTGTAAAAAGCCAAATGTTTGCCAACACATCTGCAATATTAATAAAGTGATACAAGTGGCAAATCAATTTATTCAGATTTAAGTAATGTTCTTCTCTTTGTTAATTGTTAATTCAGTATGTGGGCTTTAGGTTTTTTTGGATTATTGTCCGTGCAGTATGCTCCATAGAGAACATTACAGCAAGTTTGTGCATTACTAGAGATATTCATGAGACCAACTGGCCTGGTGTTTCACTACAACAATATTCCATTGAACAGAGAAGCCTGTCTACCCCAATTTAACTTACACTGCAAATGTTTTTTTCCACACATTCAAAGAACACCATCAAGACTGAAAAAGCGCTCAGCTGTTGAAATGTCAACTACAATTCAGAGCAGCAGTCTCCTGTGCTGTTGAACTCAGATAATTCAGTCATTGCATTTCTTTTTCTCTCTCCCCCTCTCTCTCCCTCCATCAGCCTCATCCTTTCCCTCTCATGTACTACTTCTCAACCCATCCATCTCTCTCCCTCTCACCCTTGCTGCCTCTCTTTCTTTTAGCAAGGCCTTGGAGGGATCTGCAATTACGTTCGGGGCTGATCAGGAAAGGGGATCACTCCAGTGAAATAAATCGCTCCATAACAGCTGCGGTGAAATGACGCTAATTGCCGATTGATTTGAAGCAGAGGCAGCAGATATTTGCAATGTAGAGCCGCATCTGCCAAACTCCTCATCATTCCCCTCTCTGATTATCTATTGTTCAGGCTGTTTACTTTGTAGTAATGAGTGGTAAATGGCAGGTTAAGGAAGCTAAGGGGGCCAGGCACCAAATTGGGTCCCTCTCAATAAGACGGAGTGTAAAATTAGACATAATTGACACACCACTTTAGGCATATTCTCCAAACCTCATGGAGATGGCAGAAATGCAAATTAGCTGTAAAGATACACACGTTATATACAAAAACAGTGATTAAGCTGCCTTTGCTGTACAGAGGCCAAAGCCTGTCTTGATTGAGAGCAAATCAACCACTAAAAACTCATTTTAGTTTTCAGGACTCTGCATGTTTTGTTGCATTAAGCACCATGCCAACTGTGAAGATACAAGTTGAAAGATTTGCCTTTGTAATCACGCATTACTTCCTTACTTTTATTTTTTACTTTTTGTTTTTGCTTTATAAAGAATACATTCTCCTGGCAAAAAGGTAATACAGTCCAGTTAGATGTTGAATGTTCTTTTTAAATCTGGCTGCAGTGATACAATAAACAACTGACTTAACTTGATATGACAGGGGACAAATTCACCCAGTTCTGTCTGCAACAAAAAGCATCTGGCATAGATTTGAGCCATCCGAATTAATGGTATGCTGTTCACGTGAAACTTCAGGCTCTGTGGGAGTCGCTTAGTAGTGGTGCAGCGGTTTGTTTGCTCCTATGCTCAACAAATATTGCTGTCAAATAATTAATTCAAGTGCTTTCTCAGCAAGCACATTTTAACAACATGGATGTCACATTATCTCGGTATAATGAAGCAGCTCGTGCTCAGCCCAAGTTTTATTCCTTTAACTGTCAAATACAGAGAAGCTAGTCAGTTTTATCTATCAATCAAATATCACGATATTTTTGAGCAAATACCTTGATATCGATACCGCAACGATATTGTAGGGTTGACTATTGGTGCTTTCACATAATATTTACACAATGAGATTTTTGATAAATAATCATCAGTAATGTGGATATGACTAAGTGGGTAAAGGCAAATCATAGAACAGTTATAACAGTCTGGTAAGTTAAGAAAATGGCATCACTTTACTGTAATTCAGCCTTTAAAACCAGGAAAAGACAACACTTATGTCACGATATTACGATATTCAAAATCTAAGACGATATCTAGTCTCATATCACGATATCGATATAATATCGATATATTGCCCAACTCTAGTTTTATCCATCACTAAACTGTTCAAATGCAGGTTCAGTTTTGAACCTAATTTGGGGGGTAGAACTTTAAGTAATGGAATAAAATGTTTGACCTGGAAAATTGCAACACCTTCAACTTGAATCAACTTAAATGTATGCAAACTGGCAAATTATATACGGATTTTCCCAAAACCTGTTAAATTTTAAAGCTATTCCATATAATATCGAACAGTAAAATTTATACCTAATACATGGTTTAACAGCATATGTACCAAGTTTCTTTTCTCCAAATTTCCATCCCATTATTGTTTGATATGAACACTCCAGCCTTGCTGGCCAATACTGTACTTTTAGAACAAATGTACCCAGTTTTGTGTTGAGCTAGCTTTGTGTCAGGCCACACAGACTTATGTATGATAATGCTGACAAATACTGTATATCTCAAAGTCATTAGGTACAAGGCTTGGCAAAAATAGGTTAAACACTCAAAACAGCACTTGGAAATCAAACCGTACAAGTATATGGATTATACTCTCGCAGCATCAGAAGAATGTGTATCATGTTTCAGTTTACATAAGTCAGATTAAGGGTAAACATGAAGTTTAATCATACTGTCAGCATGTCGCCACATGAGACCATATTTCATGAGGCATACATTTCTGATGAGCGTGCAAAGTTTCAAATCTACACAATTTATCGTCTCGTGTGAAATTGAGCGTGGAGGAAAAACGCAAAAAATAGAACATAATATGGGTTTAACCCTAGAAATATTGTATGAAAAACAAATGCAGAGAATGCACATTCTGTAAATTGATTTGTCATTTCAAACTTATGAACCGTGGAAAGGCAAAGGAGCACGACCAGTAATTACTGATGCTACGTACGATATTTTCCTGCTTGACATTAAATAGATTAATTCTTCTGCTTAACAATGTGGTGAGAACATCCTTGTAAATAGATTCAGTTCATCTGCATTTAATTGGCAAATGCCATCAGTCTCAAAGTGTTGATTATACATTCCCATTTTTATATTGAACTTCCATCATAAAAATGTGTTTTAAGTTTGCTCATAACAGAGTGCATTGTGGCTCTTGGCCCCCCGCTGAACAGATTGTCTTTTCACAGCAGGTGGACTGCCATTTGCTGCAAACTCTTGGAATTGACATCATTACACCTCAATTTTGTGATTCATGTTTGTTCGTAGGCGGTGAGATATCCCATTTCCAGAGAATCGGATGCTATTTCCCAAAAGGGTTTCAGCAAACTTTTTATGATTAACATCGTCATCAGCATTAAGTGTAATGTCGCCTTTGCTTCCACTTGGGCAAAGAGGGATTTCTTTAAGTGCTGATGTCTGGTTTGAGTAAAGAAGTTTATCCAAGAAGAAAAGCAGAGTAACAAAGCAATTCTGCTAAATAAATGTGTTGGCGTTTGTCACTTTGACAGACTGTAGGTATACAGCCCACACTAGCTCCGAAAATAGCATCATTCATGCAATCCAGGTAGATAATTAGGTAAAATTATGATAATTATAATCAGTGTGGGGTTTTATGTGTTATGTTGTGGGCATGTGTGTTCTCTTACCAAATAATAACTTTTAAACCAAAATTGCTGCCACACTTACCCTAATGGCATAACCACAGAGACTAAACTTAATGTTCACTCAAAGTTTCTGTATTATACCATCATTAGAAATGAGATGCCAATTACTTTTAATCGCCCATATCTCTGGGTTTATTCTGGTTCACCCCATCTCATTGCCATCATCATTGAAGATAATTCAGTAAATGAAGACAGCATGAGCATCTGAAATGTACAGCAGCAACATGAAATAAGATTAAGAGTAATTTATAAGTCATTTAACAAAGAGTTGTGGTCAGCCTACAACTATTTATTGAAAAGGTGCAGTGTATACACAGTCTAACACAACCTTTCATTTTTACATTTCATTTAGTTGATTGAGTTGATTAAAGTGATGGTTCGGAGTAATTTACCCTAGGGTCCTTTGCACCATGACCTCGAGCCAAACACCCCCCCAGAAGCTTTTTTCACCTGGGTCTAACATTGGGCGAGTTAGCGTAGAGTAGCGTTAGCCGCTGAGTAGCTTAGCGCGGGGCTAATGGACCCACGTTTGTATCTCTTAAATGACCCCACTAATAATGCCCGAAATGATACCAAAAGTCTACACTAGTATATATAGGTTATGCTCTCATAAAACGATGGATTGGAAAGTTTGTAAGTACACCAGAAGTTTATGAACACTTGCCTGCTCTCTGCTCTCTCTGTTGCTGCTGCTACCTGCAGTTAGACGAGTGCTTAGGGCCGTCTATAAATTACTACACCGAAAAGAGATACAACAAAAATATGTATTAATTTAATGATTAAATAAGGTAATGTCTCCAAACTTACCTCAATTATTACTTGTCTCCTGCTAGTTATATTACAGCACTTACTTTAAAAAATAAGTTAAATTAAAAAATATTTTTGTTGCATCTCTTTTCGGTGTTGTAATTTGTAGATGTCCCTAAGCACCTAAGCAAGTGTTATTTACATAAACTTCTGGTGTACTTACAAACTTTCCAATCCATCGTTTTATGAGTGCATAACCTATATATACTAGTGTAGACCTTTGGTATCATTTCGGGCATTATTAGTGGGGTCATTTAAGAGACACAAACGTGGGTCCATTAGCCCCGCTTAAGCTAATACTCAGCCGCGCTAACGCTACTTACGCCTAACTTCGCCCAATGTATAGATGCAGCTGAAAAGCGTTGGGTGGGTGTGTTTGGCTCAAGGTCATGGTGCAAAGGACCCTAGGGTGAATTACTCCGAACCATCACTTTAAGTACTGTTTTCGCGCTAACGTTTTTGTATGGATAAAACAAACAACATGTTAATTGTTTTTTTGCTTTAGTAGGTGGATTTTCTTACCTTTTGACAGAGCCAGGCAAGCTATTTCTCCCTGCTTCTTGATACTAAGCTAGCTGATTGGTCTCCTTGCTGTAGCATCATATTTAATGGACAGATATAAAATTGGTATCTACTAGAGATGCACCGATTACAACTTTCTAGGCCGATTCTGATTTCATAGTTAGGCCAGCCGATACCGCTTTTAGCCGATTCAGATTACATTTTTTCTAACCACTTTACAGCACACACAAATATTTATTTTCTCTTTTCTTTAATAAAACATTTTGCACAAAACATAGGAAAAAAAATTAACAGATAATGGATCACTATAAAATAGAACTATATAAATTACTCCTGGTGTTGGAAATTCACACACATCTAAAGTGTAATAATGTTAGAACCATTTCCTTCTTTTCACATCCAATATCCAACTTTTTTTTGGGGTCATCCCTCCACACCCTACTTTTTCCTTGCAGGTGTTGCATATTGCAAATGTATCTTCTGCACACACACTGAAGAATGTCCAAACAGCTGACATGTTGCAGGTTAATTCACAAGGTTCCTACATGTACGACAATAGCGTGGACACGCGCTTCACACTGCGAGCTGGAATGCGTGACACACGGCGGAAAAGTTGAGAGAAAGGAAAAAGGGACTGTGCTGTCGCGTCCATGTATGCGTGCATCCTTGAGAACTGTAACTCGTATAACTTATGTTGTCAGTTAATTGTAGCATTGACCGGCATAAAATTGGCATATGTCAGTCTGCCCTGCCGGTCATGGCCGAGCATGTGAAAACCGCTCAATTCCGGTCACCAGCCGGTCTATCGGTGCATCTTTAGTATCTTGTTTATCTCTCAGCAAGAAAGCAAATTATTTTCCCAAAAGCATTTCCCAAAATATTGTGCTTATACATTAATGTGGCATTTTAAGTCAGATTTGTCAGACTTATTTTCAACAAAATTCTAAACACTTAACAATATCTGAAGTGCTCAAGACACTAAGTAGCAGAGTCTTTGTTACAGTGTGCCACCCTGGCACAGAACGATTCAGTTTTTCCTTGTTGCCAAAGCAACACTGAGTCAAAGTCTGATCCCACACAGCTTCTCCCATTACGTAAGTGTGTCCCCACCACTGGCCAAGTCGGAGGACAGTGCGGTCAGGCGGTAATAGTCCCTCATATAACCAAAGTGCCATGATGTCAACATAATCACATTGTTTGTACAGTAACCACGATTTGGAGAGTCGTACTGTTGGGTCAATCCTTCCCTATTTATGGGTCTCTCTATGTGAGAAAATGAATGATGGCACACTATATCCTTTATGCTGCCAAATGTGTTCTACTGCTGCACATTCAGTAGTTTCACACACACATATACACACACACACACACTCAACCTATCATAACTAATGACCTCATGCTAAGTTTCCTACGTGTTCCATCTCTCACAAATAGGCTAATTTTAGACCACCCAAAAAGTGTACACATGCACCCACAAAACCAAAATGTTCACCAGACATGATGCAACGCAACTGCAGGACTGAACACAATAAGTGTGGGAATTCGTTCACACAGTAGGCCCAAGGCCCGAGTTTCACCCTTTTACAATCTTGAGTCTGACACTATTATGGCTCACAAGAGGCAGAGCCACTGAGTTGGTGCACCGCTTATGAGAAAAAGACAAACGTCCTGCGGAGAGCATTGAGATTGGAGCTCCTGTTTTCATTACTTTGGTTTATCGGCTCAATAGTCACCTCCTTTTTCCCTGTGCTAAATGCCCCGTTGATTTGCTCCTCTCCTGCCTGCACCTGAAACAATTCATTAAAAATGAATGAGAAGAAAAAGCAAAACACTGAGGGCTGGGAGATGAGAGGGAGCAGTAGACAGAAAGAGAAAGACTGTAGTCTGAATACAATTTAAAAAGTTAAGATTATACGACTATAACCTATTCAAAATATTTCCAAGTGCATAGATCTAGAATTGGAACCTGATCTATCATTTTGATTCATTTGCTTAATCTTAACGGTTATGTCATTGCACATTCCTTTGTCTTACTTTAAGTCCAACCTTTCTAGTTTAAATTTTTTAAATCTTCCTTTTATATCTTTAATATACCTTCCTAATGAATTTATTCAGTACTCTACCATATGTATGTTGATTCAAGGCAAATTGTGTTCTTATTAGGAGGATATACATTAGGGCTGTCCAGTATGGCCTAAAATTTATTTCACAGTATAATTTGAAGCACAGACAGTGACGGGGTAAAGCATTGGTATGGCAACTAGGATTGGGTATCGTTTGGGTTTTTTCCAATACCGGTGCTAAAACGATACTTTTAAAATGGTGCCGGTGCCTAAACAGTGCCTGAACCGATTTGAAAAGAGTTTAAAAAAATTTGTATATATTTAAAAAAGAAAAAAGGAGCACAAAACGACAGTCTGCGACATTAAAGAACGGCTTGTTTATTGCTGAGGCCATATGGTCAAAATTAAATGATTTATTAAAAATGTCATAACAATAACTTATATCAATAACTTATTTCACCAGTAAATTACTGGTAAACAACAAAAACAACTACTAGATGGAAAAAGTGTATTTTACAATAACTTTGAATGCACCGTGAGGCTGGCGAGGTGTGTTTTAAGTCGCACTGTCTGCGTTGTTTTTCCGACAACGGCAGCTGCGGACTACGTTTCTGTGTTGGAATCCTCTACAGTGAAATACAGTCACACCGCGTTAGCTGTCAGCATTTTAACCGTTCTCTTAATACATCCATGGTTTAATACAGCTGCTAGCTAACGGTAGGCTAATGTTACCTGCTGCCAAGTGTATTATGCTAACTAGCGTCACATGCAGCGATGTTTCGGTTGCCTCTAACGTCCGTTTTGTAGCATCAGAGGGCAGCGCTGGTATTTCAGTGGCACAGAAATGAGGCACCGAAATGCGCATTACTATTCGGTTCGGTAGATATCGGTTGTTAAGGCACCGGTGCCGTATTAGCACCGGATGTCGATACTCAACCCTAATGGCAACTGCATGGCATAATAGAATCCTATCGTATACCTTTAATTAACCCGACAGACAGACACACACATACACATGTCGGGATTAAAGGGATACTTCACCGATTTAGCATTCAGCTTTGTATCAGTAGAAACCCGATAGTATTTCTGAATGACCATGCCTCCCTCCCTCATGTCCCCCTGAGACGAGAGATTTCTGCATTTGGGGCCTGGAAAAAATATTCCGATGACGTAAAATGACGATTTTTGCGTCATTGGAAGATTTTTGGGCCAGAGGCAAAGGACTACAGCCAGTAGTAGGATCTACTTCCGTATGTTTTCAACACGCCCACAGGGGGTTGGACTGCCGAGTCTGGCCGAGGTATTCCGAATGAAAACGACTGTCAGCCATCTTGAATCTTCGCTAAACAGGCTTTCGGTTTTCAGCAGAAAACATTTACAACAATTATCTGCATTCAAACTACGCGGAGTGTACCACGGGATACATCGGTACAGATCGGAGAATATGGAGGAAACGTTATTACAGACGCAATACTGCCACACACGTGAAGGCCGTACACGGAGACCAGCGGTGCGCTCAATGCCGCTAACCGGCTAGGGGACATCCTCATCGGCTGGGTGGAAAGCTAACGCTAGCTGTCCACCTGTCCCAGCCATCCTGCTTGCAAGTGTCTGCTCATTAAACAACAAGCTGGACTACATCCTCCTTCAACGAAACTCCCCCGCATGAGTTCCGCGGACTGCTGTGTTTTGTTGTTGTGGAAACATGCCTGAACAACAGTGTACGGAACCAGGATTATCCAGCTACCAGGCTGCTCTGCCGGCCCGTCGAGGATGGACTGGTGTAGAAATAAAATCCAACTAGCTACTGCTAACTGGTGATGGAGCTTGTGACTGTTAAATGCCGACCATTCGACATTCCACGCTAATTCACCCCGTGTGTTTATACTCAGTGTTTAGCTACACCAATGCTAGTATGCGTTAGCTGAACTTGCGGATCCTGCTTGCAAGTGTCCGGTCATTTACCGCTACAAACTGGACTACATCCAACTTCAATGACACTCCCAAAGCGTGAGTTCAGAGACTTTGTGTTTTTGTTGTGGAAACATGCCTGAATAGTGTATCGGACTGTCCAGCTACCGGCGCCGTCCCGCCGAGCTAGAGATGCTCTGTCGCCGGGTAAAAGAGGTGGGCTGTGTTAACACAGAGTGGTGCAGAAATGTGGTGATTTGTATCCATTTAACTGCTAACTGCTGGTGGAGTTTGTGACTGTTAAATGCCGACCATTCTACATTACACACTAATTCACGGCTGTGTTTATGCTCGGTGTTTACAGCCCACCACAGGTTAATGCTAGTATGCGTTAGCTGAACTTTACGGAGCCTATAAAGTGTGTGTACTAAATGTAGCCTGTTTCCGTATGTCGTTTTTTATATAATTTCGTTTTTATAATGTTAAATGTGTAACACCACTTGAGTCACGATGAAACGTTGTATCGTGTATATGGTTGAAATGACAATAAAACACGCTTGAGTTGAGTTGAATGCCTCTGTTGGTCTGTCAAGCGGTAGGCGTGGCTTGGGAGTGGACTCAAAGCAACGAAGCAGGTGCATTCTGGGATTTGGTGTATTTCATCCATATAAGACCAAAACACATTTTCTGGCTTTTCTCGGCCTAGAAGGCACCAATTTCAATTTTTTTTTCACATTTCTACTACATAAGTGACCCAATTTAAAGATATATTCAGCTTTCCAGCGGTGAAATATTCCTTTAAGCTATGAGCAGAAGTCTGCTAGCCAGTAGTTTTTATACAGTATGAACACTGACACTGCAAAACAGAGAAATGTCTGGCTGAGTTATAACTGTGCATTCTGATTTGTGTAGAGGTTTGTACGGTTATACTGTAGCAGCCTGGTGTCCTTTTCAGACAATTTATGAAGGAAAACACCCTGAAAGGCCGTTAGTAATGCGTAATGTGTGTGCATTGTGTAATAAAAGTCTGAGTCCTTCCCAACTCAACAAAAAATAAGGGGCTTTACCGGTCAGCACAGTGTAGTCAAAATTCATTCCGTAGGGCAAATTCATACCGGTGTACTTTCTTTACGTTTATACTGTCCACTAAAGGTGAGCAATATGGCCCTAAAATAATATCACAATATTTCAGGGTATATCTGTGAAAATTATGTTCTTGATGATATGACAAAATCCTCAACAATATTTTATTGATTTCAAGAGCATAAAATTGCAAAACAATAAGTGTAATAGTCTTATATGCCTATATAGTACAACAAAGTGCTCCTAACAGTTGCCTAATTAACAGGCAATTATGTCAAGTCGGAATATTGCCAATATTACAATATTAATTTTTTTCATATATTATTAAAGATTATACTGGTATTATCAAAACAATATGATATTGCACACCCCTACCATCCACACCCAGTATACATCCCTATCGGAGTGTCTTTGTAAAATAGTAAGGTGGTACACATCTCCCGCTGAACCTAATTCATCATTCCCACAGCTGTTTCTCTTATTGAATCACTTCTTTTCTTTGAAAAGAGAACAAATCTCAAGTACATTCTCAGAGATGTTCTGGGCAATTACAGTTTTCAAATGACATAATTTCCCCAGTTAGTTCATAACTTCCCTTTTGGTTCAAATAACCTATACTTAATAGTTCTGCAATGAATTTATGATACTTATGTACCATTAAGAAATCACTGTGGGTGTTTTGAGAATTTATGGTTGCATATAAGTGCTATTCCATTCTGCTGGGGTATTATGGTTTACAAGGATGATTCATGGAAAAATCATAGGAAAAATGGGTCTTTCTCAGTTTGAAGTTTGCTTTCCATGTTGTTGAGCTCCTGAACTTCATGTAGCAGAAAGTGTTTACTTTTAAAATGGCCACTTGTTTATTTTGTGTACCGCTTTCTTTTACATGCCCTTTGTGTTTGTTCCCACAAAGCAACCTTGAAAGAAACCACCAAAGAAGCCATTTCTGTGCCATGAGAGCCCATTTTCATTGCTGTTTAAATTTGATCAAAAGTAAGTAAATAGTTAAAGAAAACACATATGGACAGTGGTTATTTTAGTGTCCCCCAAGTCGGCCATAGCAAAACCAGATCCAGTCTTTACACAAATAAGTCTGCAATCTCATGTGAGCAACAATGTGTTTCCAGCTCTATCAGATCTGTTTTTGTTTTTTTTAGTCTTTTCCCATTTGCATCATTATGAGGGGGGGGAAAATCTATAGAAGAGTTTGAATAGCTCAGTAATGAGGAGGAGGAATCAATATTCCCTTCAAAGTAGGCCCGCTGCAGCAATGAGCGTATAAATTCACACTCATAAATTCCACACTTTTAGGTCCCCACATCCTTCTTAATGTCTCTAGAGTTTTGTGTGTGATACTCCACTGTAGATGGCCTGGCTGATTTACGGAAGGTTTTTCTTCTTCCTGTTGGGAGGTAAAGGTATAGAGATATTGAAGTTAGCCTTCTCTGTGTGAGCTATAAAAATGCAGTAATTGCTGTGTTCATTTTGGGCCAAGCACAAAAGGATGTTCTGCCGATCCATCCAACTATCAATCTACCTATCATCTCAACATTGGGAGTTTGGCATGTGTGGACCATTATTCCATATGCCACATAATTGGGCATAATTAAAAGGAAGCGTAAGTACTGTAATTAATGTCAGTTGTCAAGCGCTAAAAGGCAGGCAGAGGATAATGTTTTCTGGTAGCTTGAGCAAGAAGACCTTTGGAATCAGGAGGCTTCTGATTGATACTACGTGACCTTTCTGCATGCACAAGTGATGCAAGTCATTTACAATCATTTCATCATTAGTTACAGTTATAAACACTCAGTTACAACCAACACTTCTTTGCTTTTCATCTTTATTATATATTATCGTGTGTTAATGGTAGGTTAAAGTGGCAGAATAACTGATTAGTGTAAAATGTGTCTTTTTCATCCAACTGACCATTCACTAAATGTCTCCACTGAACAGTGATTGCCCAATCATAGCTTTGCAACTGTAACTAGGCCTGGCAGGCATCTCTAGCTTTGGATTTTTCGACATGTCGAAGCAGTGTGCATGGTGCTGTAGTGAAAATAATACTATCAAAAGAGTTGAGAGGATGCTGTCTTTTTGTTAGCTTTTCCAAAACCAAAAGAAGACCTTTTTTAAGGTTTAAGGAGTGGATAAAACATTTTTCTATTGTAAGGTGCAAATGTTTGCACCATGCTAAGTAGCTTACCACCTACAGTCGCCGGATAACGTAACACTACTGCAAAGAGTTACATTAGAAAAAAAGCCTCATTCAGGACTGACACATCCACTGTATGAGCGCAGGGCCTGGATGATACCTTTATCAAAGTTTAGAGTTTAATGCTGTTGTCCTGCTCTAAATTGTATTTTGGGAGGTTGGACACTCCAGCAACCCTAGCAAAACTTGCTATCTGAGATGGTGTTAGTTTTGCCAAACACATCTTTAACCCTTTATTTTCAAATCCTTAATAGTAAAACATTCTGTTTGAATAATAAAGCCTAAATAATAAGAATTCAAACAGGGTTATTTAGGACTGAAATAACAAACTGCATATACTGTTTGTTGTGCTGGAAAGGCGTAGCAACCGTAACTAAGAGGGCGAGGCAAGTTTATCAGCATACTGGCATTATCTCCAAAGACCCTTATATTAAATAGATTGGCTCCATACTTGACCATATCTACTCTGGTACAGTTTTTCCAGGAAATGTTAAAGACGGCATGAAATTAAGCTTTCTCCCTACAGATGTCCTATCAATGATGGCTTGGTTAAATTACATAAATTGTGAAAATGCTAAGCTACAGAAAAACATATGGTGCCTATTATTTGTATTCGTGGCCATGACTTGCAGAAGGCCAAAGCAAATAGGAATTCTCGAAATGTGCAATGCCGGGAATAAGTGGGGAACAAGCAGCAGGAAATCAGTTTAATGTGGAACACGTTTTTTTCTTTTTCTTTTTTTTTTCTTTTGTTTAACTCTGTTTGACCCTTGCCATATAAGAGGTGACATGGCATTGATCATGCTGTGTTAACAGGGATCTAAAGTCTGAAGATTATCTTTACTTACAGCTTGAAACAAGATATTATTGATGTGCATTTCCTAACAGAAGTCTTGGGCTGTTAATTCAATGTAGGCAATAATATGTTTAGTCCAGTCAAGATTAGACCACCTTAAAGAAAATCCATGTTAAGGAAACATGACTTAAATTTGGATTTTTGCTATCATAGCCTTGTGGGTAATCTGACCCTTGATGTGTTGCATTTTAATGTATCAAGGTGTAGAGCAAGAGAAAAATAACACAAGTTAGGCTTTACCTCCTTTTTTAATAGTTTTATTGTTGATGTACACAATGTAGTGCTACTCACATACAGCACAATGATTGCTCTCTGAGGAACAAAAGCTTAACCAGAGGAATATTTGGGACACACGTCAGAATGATACTTATAGTGGCCACTCTCCCACACTAGGTTTATTTCCCCAAGCCACCTGTCTTATCCAGTGTGGGAATACAATGCTGGATAATGCTTTCTACTGTACCACGAAGCAGCCACAGTAGTAAATCATTAGATGACCTAATGCAGGATGAGAAGAGGTAACATCCTTTTTTTTCACCATACCACATGGGATCTATTTCCTCTCAACATTAATAATACTCTGGAGCATTAAGGCATGCAGCAAAAGCAGATGTATTCTTCCCCAGGCTGATTCAACTTGTAAGCATTTCCTCTCCCGAACCCCCCTCCCCAGCCCTGAGGCAAAGCATGATTACCCAATTTTAATGAGATTTTTAATGTGATTTTTTTTTTTTTTTTCGTTCAATTCCTGCTAGACAATCCAGCTCTTTCTTATGTACACACAGTGGTTAATGTTTGCAGTCTGATGGTATGCAAAAAGAACACATGTTGGCTTGCTTCCCGCGCTTCTTTCTTTTTATTGTATAGGCCAGAGTTCTGCTGCTTACCTTTTTATGTTTGCATGATGTTGATAATCCTCTGGGAAAGGAAATGAAGTAGGTGTGCCGGCTTTTCTATAGCACTTCATAGTCACATCTCAACATATTGATTTCTGTTACATGAGATTACTACACACCAATGTGAACAGTGTACACACAGACGTGTGATCATTAATTAGCATTTTTAATATCCAGTTCAATTAATGTATTCAGGGCCAGTGTGCACTTCATTATTTGTCTGTTTGCCTAAAGTCATGTTTAGTGTGATAGTCACATTTGCAAATTAAAACTTCACAAACTATTCATTATGATGCTTAAATCAAGAGCATTTCTGCTTATCATTGTAGATGTATTATTACTGAATATTTGTGTTAAAACATACAAGGAAGGGTCATTTGTTGGCCACACTGATTAAAAGTATCCGTTTTACTTTCAGCAGTGTCACAGCTAAGTCCTATTTCTCGTAGAAGACACTAAATACCAAACATAAATAATTGAGAACGATGTAACTTTAATTTGACCATTTATTAATGTATGCCTACTTTCAAATGCAAAGAGATGTTATCTTTACTTATTCAGAATAAAATTCTACAACAAAAACCACACAGCATAAATGTGAAGCATACATTTTTTAAGAAACTGGGACCAACCTATGTTTGTTATTATTACTCAGTCCCAGCAATGTAAAAAATGTGTTACTGCGAGTGTTACAGTAGTACTCCTCAATAATCTGTACTGCAGTCTGCAGGAAATGTTAACTCGAGTGCAGCCAAAGTAGAGATGCCCGCTTGAATTAACTGCAATGAAATGTACACACGTAGGGATAAACATCTTTCAGGTTTATCGATCAAACAAAATCCCTCAGATATATAGCACCTAATGAAGTGGAAAATAGTGGGATTTAGTTGGAAACAGTCCACAAAATGCTCTCTTTATTAAAACTGCTTTATATCTCTATAACTGAATCACTGTGCTTGACAGGGTGGACAAACGGAAGGCCCCTCACAATTGCAGCCCTTTGTGTGTGTGTGTGTGTGTACATGTCCAAAATATCTCAGGGTTTTGATTGAAAAAATCATGCAAACTAATTCTCTTTGTTTTATGCTTTGAATCCGATTGTGAATTCACGACATTGGTCTTTTATTAATGGTAGTTCACGGAACACAGGTGAAGCCCTTCAATTGAGCGATATCGTGAAGCCATGTGAAAGGAAAGTCAATAGGGAGTTGGGGTTGCCGCTGCCCTTACATATATGAGCAACACTGATGGGGTTCATGGGGTGTATCCTGACTGGCTGAAGATGTATATGCAAGTTTTCACAGATATGCTAATTTATGAGGCTAAGCATAAAGAGCTCCCATTCTAAAAACTGCATTAGGACAGTTGTTTTGAAATCAGTTTGTGTAATACGAACCCCTGTGTAGTGTTCTCTGTTGGGCTGCCAAGAGTTTGCTTGCTTGGAGCTTAGCCTTTCTGGCCTGCGCTTGCCCCCACTTTTGCCCCCCTCTTCTCTTCCCCAGTCTCCATTCCTCGACAGTGGGGTCATGGTGCGTTGTTAAGCACATGTCATCCCAAATAAGGGTGAGAGCTGACAGACCGTTGGCTTCCTGTATATTTGGACGGGACTATGACATCATAGGGCAAAATGCCTGGTTTCCACACTGAAATGACCTCCCTTTCAGTTTACCTTTACTAGTTCCCACTGCAGACAGCAGCTGTTCTCACTCCGTTTTTGAATGAAACTCAGGATTTCCTGTATTTCTTTTGAGACGGATGGTGACCATATGCTTGTCCAACCAGAGCAATAAGTCACAAGTTTTGTATTTATTCTTTTGAAATACTTCATCAATCAGCTTAAAAGTGGTGAGGTAGAGTCTACAGTGAGCCAGAATAAACAAAGGTCCAAGTTATAAACACATCATTTAGTATCAACTCATTAGTAAGTCGGTTAAAATTAATCAAGAAAGAGGAGGCTCAGGGTGTAATATGCTATTTTGTGCCCATATTAGTATTTTAATTAGGCATTTTATTGAAACTGCTCTGTCATATCATTTACGCTGTTTTATCGGTTTTACGCTGTGTAATTTGCACCCATCTAAACAATTTGTTTTTTTTTGTGTGAAGGCAAATTGTGTTTGCCTTCACACAATCAGGACAGAAGTTGAGCAAAAAAGCAAACAGGCAAATAACATTGATAGCATGATAACATTACATACGTTCCTGTGAAATACATGTATAACAATAAGCCATTCTTCTGGAGGAAGGTGTTGGACCTGGCAAGCCAGATCACTGGTGAGGAGGGGCCCCTTAGCCCTAAATTATGCTTACTAAATCTCTACCCAGACAGCTTTATAACGTCTAACAAAGTTAGGTCTCTACTGAATATTTGTTTTTTAGAAACCAAACGATGCATTGCTTACTCTTGGAAATCAGACACGCCTTGTGGCACATCGCAATGTTTGAGGGGAATGACTTTTTACTTAGCTCTAGAAAAGATAAGTTACACAACAAAAAACAAGCTTGACAAGTTTTGGAAAATCTGGAGCTTTTTCTTCAATTTTCTTGAGAATAACAGTTTGGATGTGGATGGTCGGAGGGATAACTAGCTGGACCAAGCTTTTTTTTTTATTTTAGAAATAATATAACATTCTCTTAATGCCTGTAGTGTGCCATCTGTTCTGTACGGTGTTGAGATAAACAACGGCGGTATGTTTTTCATGTAAGCATACACCTATGGATGTACGGACTTATGACTGTGGATACTACAGCTACTAGATTTGATCCTTGGTCTTTTTCTGTTTTATGTTATGTGCCTTGTACTGTTTTTGTCTGTAAAATGTACAAACATTTCAATAAATACATGGTTTAAAAAAAAAAAAAAAAGATATTCTAAACATAAGTAATTTACAGACTGACTGTAAGATGAAAATAAACAAATCATTGAATAGATATTTGATGAAACAAGCATTAACTGGGGACCTCTTGTGATATAAGAATTTGCCCCTGAAGTCTGTTTTGTGCGATGTCTTCAGATGTATCTCACACACACACATACAAATCAAAAACCACTGTAACCTTCAGGTGATTTTATGATCGCAACACAAGATAATGTAACATTGTATCATGTCCAAGAAGTTATACTTTACTTTTTGAAAAATTGAGTGTTCACATTTCCATTAACATTGCAAGACAAGTTTCCTGTATGTTTCCAAAATGCTATCAGAGCTCTTATTGACTCCCACTGCAACCTACGGGATTCTCCACTGGCATTAGAAAGAAAGACATGCTTAAAAATAAAGTCTCATTGTGAGATTAAGTTGCACAATGCCCCCACATCCTATATATTTTATCCTGTATAGAGTCACAACTTTAGCTCTATTAGTATTGAAAATGTTAACAGTTGTATGACAGTAAATGTTCCTTTAAATGATCACTCTATGTACAATATAACATTCAAGTAAGAAATGTTCAGTATATAACCTTGCAGTTTTGTTTTGGTTGATGGTTTAGTACAATCGTACAATCAATGGCTGGCCACCCAACTCGCTAGTCATTAGAGCACTTGGGTTGTCTTCCAATTCTTTTTTAGGGGACTTGAGCTAAACAAATTGCTGCCAAGACAGTTGAAGAGAGAAGACAATGCAGTAGGGTAAAGAAGCAATGGAGGGAGGGATGGTGGAGACAGATTTGAGTAGCAGGAGTGACGAGGCTGCCCATTAGGGCCACTGCTGTATTGAAGGGGTCGTCGAGTGTGCGTTAGCATTTTGTATGGTCATGACACCTGAAGTAAGCCAGTCCATGTTACATGTATCTGTGATGTGATGAGCGGTTGCCAAACTTACGTGGGCATGCCTGGTTAGATTTTAATTGGTAAATATCTTTTAAATGATAGGATAAAAGGAACGCGACTGAATGAGAATGGAAATATCCTCCGTTAAAAAGTATAACCTGGTTAAGTTCTTGCGATATTCCCAAAGTTTCTCAAAATTCAGAAGGGAAGAATAAATGTGACAAGGATTGTGATGACTCCTGAGCACAGATTTGACATGTTACACAGAGGATGGGTTTCCTTCTCTGGAGCTGGGAGACACTGTAGCAAATGAGCTGAGAAGCCTCCATTTATTTTCTCTCTAAATCCCGCTCACTGTTTCTACTCCACTAACCTGCAATGCCCGCTCATATAAAATACATATGCATATAGTCACATGTTAGTTTTTTTTTTTTTTTTTTTTTAAACATTCACTTGTGATTATGTTGCATGGGTGCATTATTCTTGCTTGGGAATCTGCATACAAAAAACAGTTTGAGGATTTCCAGCCCTATCCCACGGTTAGTGGTGGAAAAAAAAGTTTCTTTGCCACAGAGGATTTCCGGGAGCTGTCATTGTAGCTCTGAGACAGCTCTGAATTTATCTGCAGGCTGTCAGTGGAATTAACACAGATAAGGTAAAAATATGACAAAAGTTTGAATGTCTGTTGTCGAATAGAAGCTCTCTCACTGCCTCGTTATAATAAAGAGCAAGGCCATAAGGGGGGAGGAAGTATATCTCTAATGGGTTGCATTTGGAGGCTTACTGTACTACAGAGTTTGGACGACACCCAAAGCCAATTATATCTGTGCTCTGTCCAAAACGTAATCAGCACCTTAAGCTCTTTAGGCTTTTAGATTTAATATTATAACACACTAGTAAAAGTGTTTGTCATGACACATTGCCCGTTTTCCTGCTTCTCTTGTGATTGGAGTGGGTCACTAAATCTGGGACTTTTTTGTCTTTGTTTCTGTCATGTTAACAACTTGAGATTCTTCAGGGTTTAATGGTTGCAATAAAATGGCTGTCAAGTCAAGGGGTGAAAGCTTTTCATTTAAAATAGCAAAGCTTATGTCTCATTCCCCAAATAATGACCCACGTATAATATGCAGGCAAATGCATGCATCCATCTAGGCCTAAAGCTTATGTTTTTTAACTTCTGAGAAAAATGTCTTGAAAGATTTGCATTCAGTTTTAAGTGGTAGTCCAAGTACTGCTCCACTCAAATAATTAGCGGAGAATATATATATATATATACATATATATATATATATATATATATATATATATATATATATATATATATATATATATATATATATATATATATATATACATATATTATTATATATATTAATATATATATATATATATATATATATATATATATATATATATATATATATATATATATATATATATATATACATATATATACATATATACATATACCTGAAGGCAGCTTTTTTTCACGGTAAAAGAGACAAGCGAGATGAAGCAACTGCTTTGTTGTTTAAGGACACAGTCCCCTGTTACTACAGTAGGCTACGTTTTTACTGTTCGTCATTAACTGCCGTAGCCTATTCGCAAGTCACGTTATTTTCCATGAAAATTAAGTGCACATTTTTATCACGTGTAAATGGCGGATAAAAGCAGCTCGTTCTACTTACAGAACTCGGGTGATTTCTCAAGCTTGATGTGCTGTTGTGGTAGGCCAGTTTAAAATTGCATATTTGACACTCTGCCTTTGTCTTGTCCTCACTTAATTTAAAGTTCTCCCACACAGATGAAGTCTTCGGCATTTTTGTCTTCTTTTCGCTGAATCGTGACGGTAATGACGTTCAACTCATGGGCGTTTTAACTGGGGCATGTGACGTGACGTCTCAGAGTCTCCTATATTTCGCAGTAGATTAATTTAGATTGATAATAACGGGTAAAAAGGATAATACATTTTGTTTCTATTTTATTTTACACAATGTCAAAGCAACGCTGCTTAACCCAAAATACAAGCTCGGGCATGCGCTTCTGTCCATGCAAACTGCGCTGTTCTGCGCTCTAGCCAGAGAATACTCCCGTTGCAGGAACACTTTAGTAGTCCAAGAAGAAGCAAATATATTTATTAAGTATAACGAGGTTGGGTTGTCCATCCTATTAAAATGGCTAGGCTATATAAGAAAATTGTAAAAGAGAGTATTATATTTTGGAACATATTCAAGCGCGAATGAGAACCGTTTGGAGGGGGATGCCAGGTTGTGCAAAAAAAAACGAATATTCGAATGTCAAATTTTCAAATCGAATACCAACCCACCAAACGAATATTCGGCTCCAGCCCTAATATATATATTAAGCAAAGAGAACAGTTTGTCAACATGTGTCCTGAGGGGAGTTTTGGTGTATTTTCCTAAGCAACTAAATCCAAACATCGCTGCTAAGTGGCCTGGTTGTTCTAGATAAACTGAACACCATGTTACACTGACTACCACCGCAAGCCTAATTCCAAGCATAACTTTGCAATTGAAGCTACAGGCTGTATGAAATAGTTGCCCTTACTACAAATGCCAGATGCCATTGGGTATTCAGTGAAACTTTTTTTGGCACAGCTTTACAAAATCTGATTCTTCCTACAGCTACGTACGACTTCCTTGGATACTTCTGGGAACACTTAACTGCCTCATCTGTTCTGAGAGTAACATAATCCAATATCTGGGTGGAATTGCTACTGTAATCTTCACAGTGTTTTGCTAAGAAGACATGACATCACTTATCATTGTTGGCATAGATTCACTTCCTACAAGACCATCTGATAGGTCTTTGTATTATTCCTCTGGGTCTGCATGTTAACATGAAGCCTCCCTCTCTCTCTTTTGGCCCAAAAATATAAATACTTTTAATTTTAATATACATCTACTTATAAGTGCTTTAAAGGCAGGATAATGTCCCCTTGAAGCAAAGCAACGGACACATTTTTCTCAAAGAAGGCCTTTTTAAATCCATATTATATATCTCTCTGCCTTCAGATGGTGTGTTTGGAGGAGGAGGAATTGCCAACACAATCTATAAAATCAAATCCTATTAAAGCGCAGTAAACAAGAAGACACTAATCCATCCCACGCGTGCCTCTGCCAACTCTGAGCCGGCCTCTCTTCGTAAGACACTGGCTACAGTTGTACTGAGTATTTACCAGTTGCTCGCCCACTCTTTCTCATCAGTGTAAATTAACTGTAATTTAGGTGTTTACCTACTGCAAAGTGAGCTTGGTGCTCCCACATAGGGCTTCAAGATGTGCGTCATTTTTGGAGATTTTCGTTAGCTTTGTCAGGAATTGGCCATATAACTTCTGTGTTTTCATGAAAACATATTTTATGTATCGGTTGTTTTGGGATGCAGGCAGATAAAGGACAACAGCATGTGTACGTTTTTCTGTTATAGGACAACATATTTATATTATTTATTATAAGTAAAAAAATCAATACAAGTTATGATAGATAAAAGAATATTTAATTCTATGAATGATTAGCAGCCTGTGCTTGTGTCAATAGCATACTGTAATATAGTGTTTTCAGTAGCTGCTGTTGGATTGTCTTTGACAGTGGGTTGTGCTGGCATGAGGTGCAGAAGGGCTTACCGAGGGCTTTACCTTGACAGCTGCACCTTTCAGTGAAATTACTATTGCTGCTGTATCACTACGGCAGCATTTAAGGCTGACCTCATCTTCAGGATCAAATGACTCTGCAATATTATACTGCAAGGTGGTCTTCCAGTAGGGTAACCCCATAGTGGACACGAGCAAAGCTACCAATCCCATCTCATACACATTAAGTTAATTGACTTTATCAAGAAAACCCCATTCCTATATTGAATGAGATCATACCTATACTTACGTTATGGATTATACTAAGGAGGTGTTTGTGAATGGCATTCAACCTAACCACTGTCATAATGGTTAATTGGGCTGAATAATTGCAGAAGGATTGGTATAGTGCATAAAATAACTACAGACTATTTGCTCGACGACACAGTTACAATATATCTTTCTGCCTGCACAGGTTTTATAGTCTGTCCACATATCTATACAAGCATAGTTCATAAGATATACTATATGTTATAGGGCTGGTCTTGAGGCGTCAGATAATTGCATTTGTTGTGTCTTACATTGCTTTTCACAGTATCTGGTATTGGCACTTAAATTGCTGTTGATGGCATTCACTCATCTAATCTAAATGTGAAGACATTCCACAAGAACTCCATTCAGGAGGTCCACAGAAATGTTAAATGTATCAATATTCTCTTCAAAACTCAATCTGTGGCAAAGTGACATGTTGTTACTGTCCAGCTGGCAATACAGCTGACAATTATTTATAATTTGTCCATGCTAGATGCACATGTGCAAAATAAGCCATTAGAGTTGGCCACTTGGGTTTGACTGAGATGCTCTACCTGGCTATACTTCACATATAAGACAGGGCCGCGTGTATCTGACATCTCAGACATGTCTCATATCTATTTGTGATGACAGAATACATTTTAATTTAAGCACCCACATTAATAATTTGAGGGTCTGAATTATTCATCCGTGACGTCATTGCAAATGAACATTTTAGACTATTTAAGATTTAGACTATTTGCCATGTTGCCGTCTTACACACAGCTACCTAGCTAGATGCTAACTGCTGTGACTAGTAAGATTATTAAAGCAAGATAAAGACCCAACTTATTTATTGGTCGTTTTACATAGCAACTTCGCAGAGTGGTGTTTTTGTCAAGTCAACAATTTTTCACCAATCGTAATTTTGCAGACTCTGGCACCATAGAGCACACAAGACAAACAACAACCGAGTTGGCTGACTGAAAGGTATTAATTACAGAAATTTGGCACCAATGGACATATCGACCCGTGATATCAGCCGTCACCGCTAAAATTTTAACCTTGTAAAAGTTTGCAGATGACAGGCACAAGCTAATTAAAATGCTCTCTTGCTGTTTGAAATTTCAAAGAGTGCCGTCAAATTGCATGACACAGCTAAACAGCTAAAAAAAAAAAAAAAAAAAGGCTATTATAACGGTTTAAACTGTCAGTCAGGTGTTTTCTGCAGTATCAAGACAAAATGCATTACATTTAGAAGTGAAAATATCTCGCAGGGTTAACCTGGCAAATTGACAGAAATGTAACTCCTTTGTTGGAAGACTCAGTTAACTGTGATGATAAAGCAGAAAGGGCTAATCACTTTCCCACTACAGATAGGTACCACTGGTGGGTTTTAGACTGCATGTAGTTGTTTAAAAGGGAAAGGGAAAGCTTAGTGTAATGTGAAATTAGTTAGTTTGTTTAAAAAAAAGATGAACTGCTGTCATGCTGTTCAGGATAGTTCTAACTCCGTTCCTTCCCTCTAAAAGTCTTGTGAAAGCTCTGAGGCCTTCAACATCCCCTCTGCTGGATACTCTGTGAACATGGAGAGTGAGACCTGTTTAAGGTAGTCATTTTGGTTCCATGCCTTGACAAGGCAATAATGTGAATACTTACAACGGGGAAACGGTGGCGCTCTGTCAGTGTGCCTTCAGTGCGGCTTGTTTGTTTTATTTCGCTCTCGTAGGTTTAGCGTTAATTCACAGTTGCCACTGTCACACTGACACATTTCAATTACTGTGACAATTGCACTGATAGAAACCGAGAGAGGGAGAGAATGAGAAATATGGGAGCTGTACAATTCAACTCACTCCACTTTAATGTAGTTTTAGAAAAGGCTAACGTGTGTGTTCATCAGTTTGTTTGCAAGTTTGCACATAAATGTAATTAATCAAGACTACTGCTGTTTTTAATTGTGAATTCTTAATGCAATGGCCCAATGGTGTAAAGTAATTATGTAGCCAACAGCCTCAACTTGCTGCCTCAGCATCATAAATACACTTGATGGTAGGTTTTACAATTAGCATCACCATAGGGTGGGGTCTACTCACACATAGACACACGTACACACGTGCGCGCACACACACACACACACACACACACACACACACACACACACACACACACACACACACACACACACACAAATGAGGCCTGCAATGATAGCCAAATTCCTCATCATCACAGAGATGAGTGAAGCTTCTGCTATACCCAGACATTAACCCGCACGCATCCACAATTTTCTCAGGCTGACACTTCAATTAGGCTAATCCTGCCTGCATACAAAATGCTGCACTCCTTTTCTCTGAACCAACGTTGCCGGAGACATGCCATATTCCTGTGCTTTTTGGCCTGCTCTGCATCACAAGTAGAGGAGCTTTTTCAGTGATGGAGGAATCCAGAACGATCGGTTCCACTTCCAGGCAGAAAAACAGACGAGCAGGGAAGCAGAGAGAGAAAGAACGAGAGAGGGTGAGGGAGTAAAGGAAAATGGTGGGCGGTCGAGGGAGGCCAAAAAAAGACAAAGTAGCCCTGCTTGTGTATTCCTGCTTTCATATGTTCCACAGGCACATAGATGACATGGGGGAAGCCTACAGTGCAAGCTGTTGATATAATAAACAACTCAGTGGTGTTCCTACAGAGGCGTCCACTGTCCTTGTCGGGGGTCTTAATTGTTTCAGTTGCTTCAAGGCACTCGAAGAAAGGACTGAGAAAAATATAGCTCCAGTTACCAAAGTGGGCAAACTTCAAAACATTTGACCAACTACCCTGCCAGTAGATGATGATATCATACATCCCCGATTTGTGCATGTGCAATGTTACATTTGAATTGCAATTGTGACATTGTGAAATGTGTTATATTGAGAGGGAGAAGAGGCGTTGATCTCCTGGCAATATCGTTTATTGTATTTCTTGAAAGCAGAATAACACCAGCACTCATTTTCAGGAATAACTTCCAATGAAGTTAAAGTTGGGTATTGGGAGTTTGGTCATTTGACTGCTGATTGCACAGCTCTGTAACCTAGAGGTAATATAATATCACCTTGGCATCTGAATTTTCCGTATCTGATTTGATTGATAGATAAAAAATAAATAAAACATACAGTACCTATAACAGGATTGCCAGTGGGTATGGCTGTGATGTTATGAATGCTAACAAGCAATGGACTGAGAAATGTCACAGATGGATCCGCAATTGCAGGAAGTTCCACAAATGTGTCCGTCTGATTTAGAGTGATTGCTGCCATGTCTAGGTACAGTGTGGTACACATCAAGACAGTGGGAAAGTGAGAGACAGTTTTCAGGATGGAATAAATTGAGTAGCAAACACAGCTGCTGTGGCATCATTTTGAATACTTCTGTTAAAAATAGAAAACAAGTTGGAGTATGTAATATAAAATGTACTCAATATACAGAGCAGAGAAACACAGTTGCTACCCAGCACAACCCTACCGCGTGCTACTCAAACGGTAAAAACAATGGAGGTGGGGAGGCTGTTTTTGTTTTGTATCACCTGTCACTCTATACTCTCAAGTGACCAAAGCTGTCAGCACTACATGGACACCCCCCCCCCCCCACCCCAACACATCCCTTTTCTTTTACTCCCTCCACCGCTCCGTCTCTGGTATCTCTCCTCCCTGAGGCGGTACACTAGGACATCTAGGCCACCAGTGGGAATACAGTAGTTAATCTCTGCTAGTTAAATGCTCTTGTATTGCCCTGAGCAGTAGCAGTCAACCATCACCTCTTTTCTGCTTTACTTGCTCTCTGGGGAATCTGTTCAGCCCTATTTTAATGTATTACATGAGAAAAATAAAAGCTTATTTCAAGATAACCGCCTTTTTAGTATTGCTATACTGAATTGATTATTTGATTTGCAGTGTTTGTCTCTATGTAGCTTGAAAAAAATAATGCTTTTCCAAGTTTCTATCAAAGGTGAGAAGACATGTTTTTTTCCCCCTGTACAATTCCATTCTCCATCTGCCACCTTGTCTCATTTTAGCAAACTGGACACAAACTTTCATGGCTTGTGCCAACCACAAAATCCAGCAGGATTCCTCACACTCATTAGCATGCACTTAAGAAGTTACGACTTTTGATGTCACAATACATTGCTCACCCCACACATAAACCATGGACTAGCAGATAGCGGTGCCACTAAATGTTTTCTAAATGACAACAATTTCTGCGCTTCAATAGCTTCAGGTGAGATCCCCGCTTGGCAGGGAAAATGGAATCTGCCACCGACTGCGTTGAGGGCCGACGACTCTTAGCCTTGGCCTTCAATAGTGGATATGCTTTAACAACCTCCCTGGTGTAGGGCAAGAGAACTATTAAAACTGATATGAAACTGAAAATGTGATAGCAGTGCAACAGATGAAAGTTTGACCCAGTAGTCCTCTTGAAGCAGTACCTTCTACCTGAGTGCATTTTCTCCACTTTTAAGAGTGCTCAAAATTGATTATGAATTGGTTAGGTGTGAAAATATTAGTGAATGTTTTGATTATGAGGTGAAGCATAAACCAGAAATTGTGTTGTGAATCAAAATTGAAGCTCCTGTAAAAATAGACCTGCCAGTTCTCATCACACAGGCTTCCACAATCTTCACTTTCAAAGTAAGTGGTTTTTTCTTTGCTTCTGTTGTTGAGCATGTCATTGCCTGACTCAAATCCTCTGTAGAACAATATAACAATATATAAGCTTTATATTATCGCGGATGTAGTTTTATCTAATGGCAAAAGCAAAACCATTGTGAACAAGACATCAGAATGAAAATGGACAACATGTAAGCCTTGGTGTGGATGAGGAGCCCCCTAAAAGCACTCTTGCTGTGAAAAAAATGGTGCCTTGGAGCAGAACTGTCTCCACTATCAGCTGAAATTATATACACCCTGACAGTGAAATGACTACCAGCTGGTAAAGAATAAAAAAAAGAAGGAAAAAAGCATTTCATTTCATGACGGCTCATTTTAATTGCATCCCCACCACCACCTCCAACCCCTCCATGAATTACTTAAGACCACATTAGGCTACAGCATTGCATTAAAGCTTGAACTTACACATCCTCCACGTTTTTCCCCATTATATGCAGGAAGCTGAATTTTCCCATTACAGTGAGTTAGTCACAGCCACTTTCAGTTTGGGAGCCGCCATACATGTAAGACTTATCATCAGAATGTATTATGTAAGATTGACTGCAGGGTGGTGCACAAGAAAAAAAAAAAAATCTTGCTATCAGTTCCTGCGTCTAAAATGGAAGGATCCTATGCAAGGGTGGTCACGGGGCTAGAACCATTCAAATGGGCCAGGAGTGCTGATGCATCCCATTTACCTTGTGGTAATAGATTTGTTTGTGGCCCAAACCCCACTCCTGTCTCGAAGGAATATTGGGGGCTTAGCTCCATTCACTTTCTGCTGCCCTGGCCATTTATTTTGATTGGGGAATGAAGTCCTCCACAAAGCCATACCCAGAATAATTGACACTGTCCTCTGAGGTCACAAAAAAATATACCCTTAGTACTTATCCCCATGGTGAAGTGGCAGTGGATAAAAAAGATTGCAGCTGAGCACTGAACTGAAGGTGTATTATTGCTTTAGGTTGCAACAAAAACCTGTCGGGGAGCTCATAAATTATATTTCCTGTTCTTTTTTTCCCCGGCTTGACAGGATAATTGATATGTGCTGTGAACTTCCTATTGGCTTCAACTAGCCTACATACTGTACATTTTTCTTTTGTTGTCAGTCAGGTCTAAAAGGGCACTGGGGAAGCCAGTGGTTTGTTTTTAGATCATATTAGGAAATCACTTTACTCCCAGCTCACCATTTAAAAAAACTTCAATTTGCATACTGTTCCATTTCTAAAGGGAAAATGCTAAATCAATTTTGGGGATACTTTTTTAAGATTGTTTTTAAACCACTTTGTTTTTGTGTATGATCGCTCCGAGATGTGTTAAGTAGCAGTAAGCTGGAACAGTTAACGAGCAAAAGAAAATAGTTCAAGTAATTTTTTATGCAAAAAATGGCAACAATTCTCTGGTTTTAGCTTCTCAAATGTGAATTATTTCTAATTTCTATTTTCTTAGTTATTTTGATAGAAAACTTAACTTGTTTTGGGTTTTGGACTGTTGATTAGACAAAACAAGACCTTTTGTGGCCGGGTTGGATCAGTAGGTATAGCAGGCGCACATATACTGAGAGGCTCATGCCTCGATGCAGAGGTCCAGGGTTCGAGTCCGACCTGTGAAGATTTCCTGCATGTCTTCCCCCTCTTTCTCTCCCCTTTCTCACCTAGCTGTCCTATCAATTAAAGGCGGAAAAGCCCCCCCCCCCCAAAAATAAAATAAAAGACATTTCAAGACGTTGCCATGTTCTTTGGTCAAATGTCCTACAATGCCAAACAATCGATTTAATTGAGAAAATATTTAGTAGATTAATCAATAATAGAAATAATTGTTAGTTGCAACCCCAGAGTAAATGTTTCTGAACTTTAACTATGTAGTAATCTGGTATTACTATTCAAGTTATTACTACATACATGTAATGATTATGTATGCACCTTTAACAGCAAACTTTATTTGTAAATTAACATCTTATTAGCTAAGAAACCAGAAAAAAAAACAACCTTGTGCCCCCTCTCTCACATCCACATTCAGAGAGCAGTTCCCTAAAAGTGCCCTGACGCATGTCCACTCCCAGATGAAGCCAGGAATGAGAAGTGCAGATGCAGAGAGAGAAGGGGAAGCAGATGGCTGGCCTACAGAGGTTCTGATCACAGGGATATTGGCAAGATGCTGAGCCCGAGAAATTAACCTTCAGAGGTTTTTACACTGTGGCAACTGTTGGCTCATGCTGGATTCCTCTCTAGCCCTCTCTCACTATCTCTGTCGTTACTCAATTCAAGCTTTTCACTCAAGTTGTCTCTACCCTATCCTCCATTTTCATCAATTACAGTTTTTCTTGACTGCTTTGACCTGCTTAAAGAAACTGGGATCCACTCTTCATCATCTTCATCGTCTTCATCATCACTGTCTCAGCAGAGCAGAAGACACCTCTTGCCAACGTGTTAACCCTTTCTCATTGGATTGACACATTTTCCCCACCCTTTTGCAGAACAGTTAACACGGATGTCATTCAAGCAGTCCAAACTCCATTGTTTTAGCTATGGTAACCAAACAGAAACCATCTGTTTCCTAACTATTCGCAACTACCTACATCAGTATGAAATCACTGAAGCACCTGGTTGACACCCCTTCACACAAATCTTCAATTAGCAATCAGTCTGCAGGCCTTAAAAGGTGCAGTGGCTATTTATTATACTCTACAGTAATAGATGTTTATACATTACTGTTATAGATTTTTTTTCTTAATTTCTTATACTCTAATAGATTCTATTTTGGTTTACATGTATTTTGTGTAATATTTACAGTATTTCAGTTTTCAGCCACAGTTTGAAAATAAGAATCAATGGAATCAATACAATTTGCATCAAAGCATTTCTGATTCTGGATCCAATTCTTTGCAAGAAGGCAAATTTGACAACAAATGGCACTGGCATGAAAGCTACGTACAGTAATAGGCTACGCTGACAAGCAGTGGTGCACTGATTCAAGTGCTGTATGCTGTATTTTGTTGTCCACTGTGTAATTGTTGATTGGAAGGGCTCATACACTTGTTTGCAAGTTGTGTTGTTTGAAGGCAAAATTTGCTTTTGTTAAATGTTTTTGCACGGTTAGAGCCTTTTTCCAAACAAAATGTGTCATTTTGACCATGAGTGCCACTGTTTTGTTTGGAAAATGTGGAGTTTGAGTTGACTGCTACATCAAAGCAATCAAGAAAAACGGAAATACCTTCCTATTTTCTCTCCCTCTTGTTTTACTTGGTCACTGAGTTGAAGAAACCATCTCTCTTAACCCATTTTGGCCGAGCTGGCTAGTAATAATGGGCACTTCAAAGACAAACACAAATGTATAATCACACTGATAACTGCATTCTTTTACCAGCCTTTTGTGTTGATCTTCCTTTCCTTTCCTTGGAATAGTTACTAAAGGTCAAAACCTAATTTTGCTTCTGAAGTAGCTCTAATGTGATGTGCAGACAAAGTCAATGTAGCGTTGGCAGCAGTGTCAGCTCTTATCTGGGTTCTTCATCGTTGAGCTGGGAGCCCGCTCGATTGAGGATCCCCATATGGATCATCATCATCAGCGTGCTGCAGGGCACGGGGCCTATCTCTCTGCAGCGCCGCAGCCTTCACCGTTCTGCCTGCAAAAGGCCCCTGGGTTGTGCTGCTCGCAGACCCATAGCTGTCCATTTCATTTGCAGCGCACAGTCGCTCCACTTGTTCTGCATTGTGCCTTGAGTCCAGTCAAACCAAGAATCCATGTCTGTTTACTCAGCTGCTTAGCTCTTAAGTTTAATATTAGCTTTGCTGGCGGTCAGCTGTGACAGTGAATCGGTGACGAGTGGGTGATCTTTGCCCTTAACAAGTATATGAAATTACTGCTTTTTTAAATTAAGGTTTGGCACTTGACATTTTAAACTCAAAACTGCCACAAAACCGTATGAAGAAGTAAATTGGCTTTAGTATTACCCAGAAATGACCAAAACCCTGTATTGCTGTATATTCATTGTAGGTTTTATTTGGGTTGTGGCAGGGGCTATTTAAAAAATGCGGTAAGGCATCACAGATGAAACTAGGCCCTCTCCTGTTATCTAACAAATTCCAAACATGTTGCATCAAAGGATTGTAAATAAGGTAACGTTTTACAGCTGTTCTTGCAAGTGTGGTTGATACTAAATCTTATGAAGAGGTTATAAATGACATAAGGCTTGGCAACAATCCAGGAACACAGAAGAGTAGCGGGGGGAGAATAAACATTGAACCATTATTCTCATCTTCTACAAGTCTAAGTAAATTCAGATTCCAAAACTTTTTTTTTTGTACCTCATTAATAACATTATGTTCAAGGAAAAAAAAAGGGCAGGGCTTAACTGAGAGGGTATAGTGCAGCACCTGGATGGTATACACAAGATCCGAAAGAGTTATCTTGTAGTTTATCTTTAAAGAAGATTCGCTTTGCAAGACAAAAGTGAAATCTTTTTTTTTTTTTTTTATATATACTTCATATGCAGGCAGTTTCATTAAAAGTCCTGGGTTGTACATAATTGTTCCCTTGTACTAGTGTTACAGCAGAAAGGATCTACTTTTTTTTCCCTTACTCCAGCACACCAACTTATTTTTGTACAATTTAGAAATTTAACCAGGCAACGACAGTTGCTGGAGTTACTTTTTTAACTATAAAAAAGCTGCATACTCCCACACATTTTTCTCTGGCTTTTCTATTTGGTTAGACTGTGACCGCCATCAAGGCCTGTTAGCTTTACTGTAATTCATTTTTCATATTGCAATTAAGGGGACTAAAGACAGCTGAAAATAGTTCTATTCATTAAATGGAGAATCCGTTTTGAATCAGATCACGACACCAAGAATTGAATCGTGGGATTCCCAAAGATTCCCAGCCCTACAGAAGGTTTGGATTTGATTCCAACAGAAATCTTAAAAAAAAAATCTTAAATCAATACACTATTCTTTATAAATGTTTGAATTCCTCAAAAAGTCTTAGTTTTTTAACCTAATGTGCACCTGCAGCACTATATATAATTACAGTATTCCCAGCAATATTAATATGAAAATGGATGCATGAGGAACATAGCTGCCAACAGTGTCTTATTAGTGGAAATATGTCAGGACCTGATAGATGAAGTAGGTGAGGTGGTAACAGGTGATTGTTTCTCAACACAGGGGTAGATGGAGCATCGAGAACACAGTGGGTGGTGGATGCTGTGAGTGTCAGACTTCTTGATCAAAGCAACCTGCTAATATAATTGAATTATTTGAATGCAGAGTTGTGAAATCATTCTTGCTGCAGTAGAATCGGGTACAGAAGCTTTTCTTCTTTCAAAACCGAGAGAATAAAAATAAATGTCTGGTTCTTGATTCCCACCCACTACTGTTGACAAAGCCGCACTGCTCCCTAGCCTTCACCTGGACGTGTTTCGTCAAATTAAGGATGTGGAAAATAAAGCAAAAAAGGGATACGTGAGAAATGACTTGTGCGCAGTGTTGTGACTGACTGGTTCGTTGGTTTAATAATTCCACAAAAACTGCTGAGAGACGAAGACAGAACATCTGCTTGACACATCTGAAGTGCAGTCTCCGGTGAAAAATAAAAGCTGACGACAGTCTGAGTTCTGTAGTTCGTTGTATTCCTGTCTGGCGTGAAGCAGACATCTGCATTGGCACGATAGCTCAAGAAATTTAGAAAATCATTTGGCCAATTTCCATCAAATTGTCAGAAAAAAGGACGAAGCAGTAATTGATCTTGCCATGCTGTAATCTGTGAACATGTTCCTACATGTCATATGCAATTCTGTACACACTGTAATATGGTACTCTGGCATTGAGAAGGCAGAGGGGGGGGCAGAAAAATTGGGGGGGGGGGGTAAAAGGGGGGGGGGTTGTTGTGGGGGGGGGATGTCCCAAACCCCCCAAAGTTTGGGGGGGGCAGATGTATCTTGACACAGTTTTGATGCTTCGTAACACAGCAAGAAACTGCAAACATCAGCATACCTTACTGTATGAGAGGCCTTTTTATTTAATTTTTTTATTTAACCTTTATTTATCCAGGTAAGTCGATTGAGAACAACTTCAAATTTGCAACGACGACCTGTCACATTCACACAGTTCCACGTTCATACCTGGAAGCTGCCCAGTACAACCACAGTCTGATCTGCTGGCCACTGAGCAGCTCCACTGGAGCGGTTGGATGTTAAGGGCCTTGCTCAAGGGCACCTCAGTGGTGGTAATGAGGGATCTCTTTCACTTTCCCCACCCAGATTTTATCCTGTCTGTCTGGGAATTGAACTGGCGACCTCCCAAGCTCGCTTCTCTAACCACTAGACCACCGTTGCCTTTTCAGGGGCACGTTGCTGGTTCTGGCAGATGCAATACCTGCATGTTCAGTTTGAGGTCTGATTTAGAAAAACATGTAGCAAACGAGTAACAAACAGCTCCTACAGAAATCATCTCTGTAGTTGTTGCAGTATGTCATTGCTTTTGACACCTCTCTATAGCAATATTTTCTCTTGACGATAGGAACCTCTTGATATTTATTACATTTCAACGCTGCTATGATCTGCTATTGTTGACTAACATTATGCGCAGCTTGTTATCCATCAGCACTTTCCAGGGTAGACTCAGGAATAATGTTTCTCAAGCTCTGTGTCATACCTGACAGCATCTGTCATTTGTTGTCATGTGGGATGATATTTTCTAATTGGGTGCATGGATAGTTTTCTGAAACCTGAATAAATTTTGTGTTCCCCAGCTTTCAAGCAGTTTTCTTGCTTCAGGTTATTGGCACATTTATAGTACTTCTGTAGGTTAGTGTTGTTGACAAAAAATATAGCATGCACTGTTGATAGCTTTAGGAACATGTAGCCAGGTTGTGAATAAGTTGTAGTTATGACACCTAATGATTTTTTTTCCTGAATGCATGACCTAGTGAGCCAGTCTGGAGTAGCCTCTGAAAAAGAATGATTATGAATATATCATTATAGATCAAAAAAGTACTTAGCCATGGCTATGTTCCATTGCCTTGCCTTTTAATGTGTACATTTTGGAAAGCAAAGTAAAAGACTGTTTTTAGTATATATCAATAAATCTGTGGAGTTGGTACTGGCATTTTCGATTTCTGAATTTGTATGTATTTATATTTATTTAAAGATATGCATATACCAGGGGCAATATTAGGAACAAACCTTTAGGGTGGCTTTAGTATCACAGTAATAACGACCAATTGGACACAATGTTCTAACATTCAGCAATTTTAGTTGCTTACGTTTCAATTTGGGTTCTAATCTGCACCATGAAATGACCAACTTCTTCTCTGGGGAATACCAACGTTAAACTTCACAACCGCACTCCTGCTCTCCCTCTGACAGATTAGATAGACTCAGCCAAAGGCGGGAGTCTGGCACAACCACCTCCGATTGGCCAAAACTATGTTTCTGTTAACCCTTTCCTTGACTGGGTTACAGGTGCGTAGCATCGGCAACAGCGGCACATGATATTAAACCTGTTTCAAGCCCTTTGAACCTGTAATTGTTTGTTCTTTGTCACTAACAGACAAGGTCGCCAAGTCTAACTTGAAGCACTAAAATTAATTTAAATAAAAATAAAAAATATTTTTTTATATTGTAATTTTTAGAGGGGCTGAAATGAAATTAAAGGCTTGAGCCCCCCCTAAAAAGGGTCTAAAATTGCCCATGGCATATACAGTATGTACTGTACATATTTATATATCAATATTTATCGCTTTATATTGGTTGTATAGTTTTGGCTTTAACTTAAGATGGATCTTCTACCAGTATGTATCAACCAATGTATGTCTAGTCATAATGTAAAATTGTCAATTAACAGTGAAACTGATTTTAGATTGGCCCTTTGGCCTAACTTGAGGTTGCCGGTTATACTGGTGTCATTTTGATGTTATCAACTTTACAAATACGTACATAATAGATGAGAAGCAGGAACAAACGGCAAAAGAAACAAGTATTCAGTTGTGCAATGACATTGAATGTAATGCAATGTGGTTATAATTCCAATTTACAACACTACACCACTTTGTCGGTATGGTGAACAAAATCTGTGGTAAAAACAAGGCAGCTTTAAAAACCTTGCACTTCATCTGTCAAAGGTTCCCCTGATGATTCAATGTGGCTGTCATCAGTGACAGAAAAACCAGAGCAATGGAAATCTATTTAAATGTGGTGAGGCTCAATTTCCCCATACACGAAAGAACTGTGGATAATATATTGGACCCAGACCAGTAGGGGGTAAAATAGCTCCATCAGTCTTTTCAAGTCAAAGTGAGGTGGAGGGAAACAAGTGAAACGCCGATGCATAACACTGACATTTTTTAATAGAATTAATTTATAACAAATGGAACTTGTGTCAGCAAAGAACTGATTTCCATACAGATTTCTTTCGCCACCAATGTAACCTAAGTAAGAAAATAAAAAGCACTCCTTTCATTCAGAAAAAGAAACAGTTTACGCTTACAACTAATCGGAGGTAATTGTATGATGTTTTTAACAAGCCATTTTTTTTTATTTATTTTTTTTACAATTTCATTATTTAATTTTCAATCTATGCATCCAGACGAGAGATAGATAGAGAGAGCAGAGAACACAACGTTTATTTCTGTTAATGACACTCCAAGCTTGAATGGCAAAGCCACAAGAACAGATGGTTGGGGGACAGATTTTTCTGAAGTCATCTGCTGGAGTAACCATGGCATCAGAATGGATGCTCTTTTTCGCCACAAACGTTTTTTTTTTTTTGTCTTTTTCAAGAGTTGTTACCTTTTTTTGTGTTATTTACATACACACAAAGTGAACGTTTAAGGAGATTTTTTTTTTTTTTTTATAGATGGGTTCAAGTAATATATTATTGGGTTTAGAATCAATAGGGCAGTGCATAGTACAAAGATAGAGAAAGTGCAAATCTTCCTAACAGGCCAGCTTCGGCCATTCTGCAATGTTTCACCCTGCATATGAAAAATCAATAAAAAAAGGGAAAAACTGAGATGAGAAAATAAACATCTGAGACGCGAACATAATGTAACGTTAGCCACCTTTAAGTTAAATGATAGCACTTTTATATCTCAAAATGAAGACAAAAGTAATCAGTTAAGCAGTTGACAAAAATAAAACACATAGCTGCTTGAGTTAACAAGGGAAAGAAAGCACCTGGAATGCACATCCACAAAGCCATCAAAGAGGGTACGGAGAAGTTAAAGATGCTGCTCAACACATAGACTGAAACATAACCAAACTAAACTCCAGTATTTTACTGTAATGTCATACATAAAAAAGGAACATAACACACTGTCAGGATAGCAGAACTGAAATGTTGTTGCAGATTGTGTTTCTCTATATCTCTTCTCTGTAGTGACACATATAAAGTCTGGAATTCAGAGGCATGGAAAAGAAACCTTGTGGTGACGACCTGTGCATTCTTTTTGACCAAATCCATTTTTAGTTTGAATTGAATTACCATTATGTTGGGCCTTCATCCTGTTTAGTTTTGAGTATTCTGCAATCTCATCCCGGTCTCCATGTCTGAACATTTTAAATATATGTTTTGTAACTATTGTGTATTCTGTAGAGGTCAGTGATATATTAACTTTTTTTTAATTTTTTTTATTCACTCAGCCACAATAAGGCCACTGAAAATGAAAAATATGAGCTTTGAAATGTTCTTATTTGCATATATAATCTCATCATGTGACAAATGAATACTTATGGTAAATAAACTATACAGTTACATCTATACTAAATGCCTAGATTACTCAGGATACATTAATATGTTAAATGAAACATTATAAAAACAGGCATAAATATAAGGCACTCTAAATGCAAAATTAAAAAAGTCATTACCATTGAATGCTTTAAAGAACCACAAGAAAGTGACGTCTTTGTACCTTGCCCTATTGTGTGGAGCGGTGATTGCGGCTGTGTGACCCCTCTGCTTCTAATTACACACTGTATGAGAGCTTGAAAAAAAATGCACCAGTGACACTTTGACTGGCACCCGACATTCCCACACCTCACTTGCGGGGGGAACAACAATGTCATGAGTGAATGACATATCCACATAAAACCCTATCTAAAAATACACATTTATTGCACAAGAAAAGATGCACTGAATCAGAATACAATTTTGTCCTACTGATGTGCATTCCAGTGAAAAATCTCATTTCATTTCCCCCATAGCACACAACTCTCAATCTGGAAGCTTTCATAGACCATCCATATTTCAAATACTTTTTTACTCATAAATTATGTACTTTATCAATATATTTAGAATGTTATATGTATGCTTTAATATATATTTCACATATATTTGACAGTCTGTACCATATATCTATATATTCATATATTTTATCCAATTCATCAGGTTATCTCTTATCATCCTTCTAACATGGAAGAACTAAGATAATCGGTAGCAGCAACTTCATACTTTGCTCATCCCTGTTGATTCCACAAAGCCCCAGTTTATCTCATGGGAGTAATTAAGTTACCATGTATGTGATCATGGACGAAAACCATAACAAAAATCCAGCCCAAAAATAACTCTTGAACAAACTTTCCTTTTGGTAGTGTGAATTCTGTTCTGTGCACCAAGTGCAACAAAATGAGGGACGAAAATGGAAACCAAACCAAAATGAAAAAAAAAAAAGCAAAGATACTCTCTGCAAAATAGCACATATGTCAGAACAGTTCTACAGCTTTAAAAAAAAATAACATTTACGTAAATACGTTTTATCACTTCTTTTCCAAGCAATAAATTTGTGTAAAAAAAGGAAATTCACACATTTCAAAAAAAGCACATCAGCTGTATAATAAAGTACTAAAAAACTAAATCAATAATTTTTTATTTATTTCATAGATCATTTGAACTCTACCGTCTCCCAAAAATTTAGATGAACATTGTGACAGGAAATAGGTTATTTATTCATTATTACTTTAAGTCTGTCCTGCTGTTGTGGACCAAGCATTGTCTTCTTTTTCGATGGGTTGTCTGTGTGTTCTTGATTGTGAAACAGATTTTATTTTCTTTACAATGTGCATCAAGTCCCCCCAGCGGGCGCCCCTGCCGCGCCCCGCAATTCTGTGTGCCTCCAATGCCTCTCGTAAAGGTTCATAATCACTGATGCATTTCTGATGATGTCATTATTGTTCATTTACTTTTTTGTTGTGTTGGTTTCATTCAGTTTAATGAGCCCCAAAATGAATCCTTGAAGCAAAAGAAAAGGTAATTCCGTATGATGCTTCAACAGTCAGGATTCCCTCACTTTGTATCAAGGCGAGGTTTTATTGGGGTTGGGAAATACTTGGTCCTCCGGGAATCATCTTTTAAATTTTTTGACAAGACATGTCACACATCCAACACTTAATGAGTTGTTAGCAAGGAGTTAAGGAGTACTTTCTCAAGCAGGAATTTATGGCTCAGAAGAGAGGCTCACTGTTGTTGTTTTTTTTTTCCAAAGGGCTCTCTGCTTTTTTTTCTTCCAATACTGGGTCTTTTACGTTGCATAGTGATCAAAGCTTCCCAGGTACTCCAAGCCAGCTCTGTAGCAGAACTGGTATTGATCCTGGAAACAAAGAAGAGAAGACTTAAGCTCACACTCCCTCTCTCTTAGGGATCTAGCCTAGATACTAGTCACATTACATTTGTTAGCTGCCTTTTCTATTGAACCAAAACATTCCAAAGGTAAGGTAACTTTGCAGCGAAGAGCAGACAAGCTCACCAGTAACTGGTTCAGTTACTGGATTAATAATGGTCTTTAAAGCAACACTAGAGAACTTTTCCTACTTCGGTTCCCCTACAGGTTGGAAGCGGTATTGTTCATTATATTACATTGTCCAGTTCATTCGAACTACAGATCCGCTACCCGATCTGGCAAACTTGCATAATGTAATGTAATGGACAATTCCGCTTCCAACCTGTAGGGGGACCGAAGCGGGAAAAATTCTCTCTCTTGCCTTAACAGAGGCTTGCTTTAGTTAATCTGTTTGGCTCAAGAGCACGCTTGGAATCTCACCAGCCCTTTTCATTATGAAATTATCAAATTTGTAACGCAGTCATTGATTCCAAGTGTTATCGAAAGTGTCACAAAACCTTAAGTTTCCTCAGTAAAGTTTGTGAGTTATGTCTTCTTTGCAAATATAGTGAAAAAAAACCTCACCTCTGTCTGCACCATAGCTGGTCTCTGTGTCCGTAACATTTTCACTGTCTGAAAGATGTCTACTACGCCCTCATATCTCATTCGTTCCAAGACTATGCTGAGGGTGATGAAAACTCCAGTTCTACCAACACCCGCGCTGTGGGCGAGAGAGGAGAAAAACGTCAGCAGTGAGGCCAGAGAAACCAGATAAATATAGAAAAAGTCTTATCAAACAATGTACCAGTATGCTAAATCAATATTCGTGTAGAGCTATTATTTGCAACTCAAAATATATTTGCATTCAGTTTAATTCTCTACAAAGTGCAAGTGATATGATTTGGTGAGTTATACTGGTTGATCACTTACCTACAGTGGACCGAAATAGGCCCATCTTGGCCGAACTGCTCTTTCGTTTTATGTACTTGGCCAATGAAATCGATGAAGCCCTCTCCTGATTTTGGCACTCCTTGTTCAGGCCAGTCTGTGAACTGAAACTGCCTTACTGTCCGTGACTGTCCATCCTGGGAACAAAGGGTGGGAAGAGAGAGAGAATGTACAGAGCCTGCTCTTTAGATGGATCAGTCAGAAATATGGAAAAATGTGCACACAAAAAAAACTGAAGTGAAACTAGGCAGTTCATTCCATGAGCAGCATTCTTGAAAAAATCAAGCTCAGGCGCCAAGTTTAAAGCATCAGAGAAAATGTTTTGTTGTCAAAGATGCCTGTCGTTTTACCTGAATGTATTAAACCTGAAGATGCCAATTCCTTTGATGTGCTAACCTCGACGGGGTGCTTGGAGAATCGACTGACGGTGTGCATTACTTAAGTGATATTGTATCCCCTTGATAAGGAGAGAAATCCCATTGACGAGACAGTGTAACATGCACTACAAACGAGGGAGACTGCGCCATTTATCTGTGTAAGCCTTTGATGGAATTAAAAACTCTGGCAGCTTACTGCCGCCGGCACCACATTTGTTTTTACACTTTGACATGTGTCATAATTCCCACAAATATTTATTTTTGCTTATGTTACACTTAAGGCCATAGTTTGGTATAAACAAATACTTGATACAATGCCAAAATGTTGAGCTAATAACTACTGCAATATTAAATCCGGTGCTCAATGAGTGTTCCAGCATGTTCAACAATTTCATTCAAATCTTCTTTCACAGTAAATAAAATCATGTGATTAAGAAATTGCGTAATGGGATTTTAAAATTTAAAATAGTAGTAGTATGCTCAATAACTTAATCACTTTTTTTTCCTAAATTCTATACAGCAGCGACCCAAAGTTAAAGTGCAGTTGGAACTTAAGCGTTGAAACAAGTTGAAACGTTATTTTATTTTGGTGATACATTCAGTGTCCCCCATGACCCACCATTAGGTCATGACCCAGACTTACAAAAACAATACACTCAAGCAAGCTGTAAACAATAGCACTGGAGTTGGAGCTCCGTTCCAACAATGCCAAATTTTGATCTTTAAACTTTGTTCTATGAAATAATGCTTGCTTACCCTGGCATCAGTCACTTTGAACTCTCTCAGGATATACTGGGGCATGTTATACTCGGCCATTGGGTCCACCACAAAGTACTGGTATCTGGCCGACCTCTCTGCTGGCCAGTACTGGTGGCATTTTTCCTGTAGGGAGTGAAAAATAGAATACCACAATGAGCCACAACATTCTCTTCATACACTAGCTTCATTGTTTTCATTCCCAGAATTGTTTTTATTCAATTTATACTGTATCTTGTGCTTGAAGATTTTATTCCCATGGCTGAAGCTACATACTGTATGGTATTTCATATAAGCTGTTTTGTAACATGTGTGTGTTCTGTAGCCAGATAATGCCTGCATAATAATTTAATGTGCCAAAGAAAAATGGGAAGAAAAATAAGCATATGCATACCCTGCCCATTTCTCTAAGCTTAGTGAGCATAACAACAATAGTAGAGTTGTGCTCCCAGAGCATTCTCCAGAAGTCTTCTGTGGTCTCTGCCAGTGGTCCCTGTGTGGCAATATAGGCTTTCTGTTGCCTGTGGAAATGCATTTCATCACATATTGGAAAAGGTGTGAGACAATCAGCATAAAAAGACATTAGAGCTTTCACTGTGAATGCTTTGAAGATGTTGAAAGAGCCACATTTGTGATGACTGACCAAAACATGGCAATGACTCTTGTCTTTGACTCTTGACATTTGCTGACTCTTATATTTCAAAAATGGAGTTGCTTCTTTTAAAAGGCCAAGCCATTTTCAAGTCCTATGAATTTATATACTGGCTATCTGATCGGCAATGGGTGTCAGTATGTGAGCACTTACCTGTACCCATCAATGAAACTGGCATTGATGTAGTCCGAGCCCTCAACTCCTCGAATGGGCTGAAGACACACTCGTGTGGACTCGTATGGCATTATGTTTACAAGGCGGTTCTTGAACTTGTTGCAGGGGAGATTGGCACTGATGAATCGTGATGTATGGGCTTTAGTGTTAGCTAAACGCTGCATTGAGACAGAGAAAAAGATATCTATGAGCACTGACTTTCTGTGTTTCCCTGGTGACTGACTGTAAAAAACAGAACAATCAGATTCCTTCAGATTCTTTCTTACTCGCTTGAGAGTAGGGAGTAATCCAAAATAATCAGCTGCACATAGTGGGTGATCAAATCTACATTGCACACAGTGTACTGTGGTTATATACTAGTTTCACATAACCATAAAGTACGGAAATGGCATCGGAGTGATTACTATCACGGCTTGCCTTTGCAGGGAAAAATAGCATGTTATGATGAAAAGACAGGGGAATGGAAACCCTGGCGAGCCTGGAGTGGACAGAAGCGATGTAATTTAACCGGTTTATCATCTCTTAGTGGAATCAGCATCCCATCACAGCAAGAAAGCAATCGTGTGACGAGCAAGGCAATACAATGCATACAGCAATACCCCAGACTGCGAAGGGCTGCATAAGGATTGTTAAACCTCTCATTGTAAATGCAGAGTATATTGCTCATGTCACTCCTGCAGTTGTTCTGTAGTGGGGAAAACCTGTGTTTGGCGTTTTCATGTAAACCAAGACCCCTGTTACCCAGAGAGATATGGGAAGGGGAAACCAGAAAGGGAGAATGTATCCTATGTTGGGTTACACAAGTAAGTCAACTAACCGGAATAGAGAGGAAACCACATGCCCCATGCTGTCTAGCGGGCCTACTGGGAACTGGAAAAGAGTTTGGGAGTTGTACTGAGAATGGCCAATCAATGATCAATCCTTTTGCTGTATATGGCAAGTAAAACCTAAGGTCAGTAAAGAGAAAAACGCTGCTCATTAACAGTTATTCCAATTTCCCCAATGCTTTTGCTTCAAACTGTTTGTACCTTGAACTCGAGCTCCATGCCGGTGACATTCTCTCCACCCTCTATCTGCGTCAGTTTCTGGATGTAGGCGTATAGGTTTCTGGCGGGCACTTCTGTGGTGCCGCAGTTGATGGCCTCTTGGAGCGCGTCATGTATGAAGACATACTGGTCCTCTGTCTGCACCATGTAGTTGCGCTGGGCACGCATTAGCGTTACATGCCCGTAGATGTCCACAGTCTTCTCGTGCTTGATACGTTCCATCATGGCATCAATCACGATGAAGCAACCTGTGCGTCCCACCCCAGCACTGTGGGCAAAAACAAGAATGAAGAATGTTCAGAAGAAAGGAAGAATGTTATTGGAAGGTATTGTCAGTTGAAGCTGTACAAAATCATATCTGACATGTTGGAGCTTCTTTATCAAACCTTCTACAAATGAGGGGCAGGCCAGTGGAAGGAGAGGTGTCTTTCCTAAACATGTACAAGGGCTTGAAGAACTCCCTTTCTCCCAGCGATGAGGCCAAAAGGTAAACTCTCTGTGCCAAGTTTGCCGCTGTAGGACGGACCATTTGGTTTGGAGTGTAATTAAATCTGAAGTGGCACTGTGTCGAGAAGAGGGCTTGGCAGTCATAGCCTTCAGCGGGCTCACTGCTGGCTTTGCAATCTAGTCTCTCCCCTCTGGACCCCACCTGTGCTCTCCAATCCATCAGGACTAATCACTTATGCAACGGCAACATTTAACCTTTATCTCATGGTACCGAAAAGTGCCACTACAACAAATGCACACAGAAATGTGGATACACATCAGCGATTTTGTGTGTATGATTTTCTAAGGGCTTCGTTAATGTGCCGGGCAACTTCTGAGAAGTGCAGCTGACTTCAATTAATGCCATTAGATTAGCACAGTGCACCCACATAACGTAAGAGCTTTAGAAAAGGCACTGAAAGGCAGGTCTCTTCATTTAGATGCACATCGGCACATTGTTAGATTAGTGTGTAAAAATGCTCAAGTGAAAAAAGCACTCTAACAAAGAGGGAACATGTTTCACAGTTTCTCTTTGACCTCTTCTTGCAGACCAACTTGAGACATGCTGTACAAATGTAGCCCCCTTCTGCAGACTGCTGACAATTTAAAAAATGCTCTCCCGTGCACATTACATGTTTTAATAGCGCATGCCTCAGCATTGGAGTTGTTTTCCGATGACAATTTATTTACCATGGGGTGACAGCGTGGTGTTAAATCTTATTCGTTAACTCTCCTCCCACCTCCTGCAAAGCACAACGTTGACATGACGGTACCTTGCACTTGGCACTCCAAAGTAAATAGGTTATTCAATCCATTAAGCTGACATGCCTACGAGGTGTGAGCCATGCTCTCGTTCCTCCTCCTTCTGATGGAGCATTTGTTTTTCATTTTCTCTGAGGAACGGGGAAAGGGTTGAAAGGGAAAACTCAAGAGGGAGTAAAGGTAGTCCCCAGGGGCCAAGTCTGGTTAATGTGCCATGCTGCACTGGAACTGTGCTGTGAATGGAATAAAGGCACGTATGGGAGTCATTGGCTTTAACAAATGATCTGATGATCACTTTCAAAATGGCTGATATTGGCTGAATAAGACTGAACCTTTTTTTTTTTCTCTCAAATTTCTTTACAGCTCTAGGGCGATTACAATGTGTGCGTGTGAGTCAAAGAAAGAATCGGGCTGCAAAGAAATGTGAAAGTGTCTCAGGGATATTTGAGGAATGAATCCCTTCCAGGTCCTCAGCCCTTAGGCGAGGGATGCTGAAACTAGAAGAGATTTCTCCCTTTACCCCAGCTGTTACCAATCTAAAAAACATTTTACAGTGCAGCCCTGAATGTGGGAGAGTGATGACCTGCGAGAGAGTCAGTGACAGAGTGTCAGCGTTGAGCTAGAGAGACGAAGACAGAGGAAGATGAGGAATGGGGGAGGGAAGTAAGGAGACGGAAGGTGGAGTTGTGTTATGCAGGGAGAGCATGTTTTTCCTTAATGTAAAACCAGGAAATGCTAGGTACATGTGCACTATTCCTTTATCGACAAGTGACGGTGTGTGTGTGTGTGGTTGGGCGAGGTGTTGCAGAAACCCGTCGGTACAGTACATTTGGCAGTTGAAGGGGAGCTGGCGGACAGGCTGCACTAATGACCTGACACTGCCTTTTCAGCCAGTCAAGACCAGCTGCTTTGGACGTCGACACACATTAAGTGTCAGACTAATATGCTTTCCAGGAGTTTAGGGAATAGGGGATGGGAGAAAGAGTGCAGTTTATGCTGCAGCTGCAATGAGTTCCGAGAAGATAAAGCATGAGCAGCAGTGAAAGTAATTACATATGTATTGTTACCAAATCTCTTGCCGTCAGCTAACCCGTCACCATTTCCCTATGCTGCCTATTGAACCCGCACACATTAACTCAAACTCGCCAGGATCACCTCATTGCTGTAAATGGAGTCAATAATAATTTTGGGCTTTGAATACTTTTCAAAATGTGGAAAGTAAATCAAAAAAGTCACATATTTTCAACTTGGAGATTCAAGCAGGCTTTGCCCACTAACTGCTGATTCTTGTCCATTGTGACATTCCAACAACAGTAGGACGATTCCCCCTGCATGCAACTAATGCCAATATGACATAAAGGTGGAGTTCTGCAGAAGCGCTTTTTTTTATTTTTTTTTCCAACAGGGATATTTTGTATGCCCCATGGTACTTAACCTACTGGTGAGGCTAGTCTTTTGTCACTTAGACTGCATGTGTCATTCGTAACTGACATACCGTATTGGTCCGAATATAAGACGTTTTTTTCTCCCCCTGGAAATACGTCTGAAAAAGTGGGGTCGTCTTATATTTGGGGTCTAGACTTTCAGCTGGTTTTAGAACGTAAGAGACATCACCTGTTTCAACAGCCAATAGAGAAGTCAGCTGGTAAAGTCAGCTATAAACTATATATATTTTTTTTTTTATTTTGATGTTAAACAGCCAGAGCTGTATAGTAACGAAGTAGAACTACTTCACTACTCTACTTAAGTACTAAAAGGCTGTATCTGTACTCTACTGGAGTATTCTTTTTTTCTCCTACTTCCACTTTTACTTGAGTACATATTTTCGATGAATGAAATACTTTTACTCCGATACATTTTTTATGTGCTGCATCGTTACTCGTTACTATTGTGAATTCCTCACGCTACAGAGACTGTGTAGGTTACAGTGTGTGTACGTAAGTTATGTACGCTAATGACGTAACTTACGAAATAAATCTCACGCTACGGAGACTGTGTAGGGTACAGTGTGTGTACGTAAGTTACGTACGCTAATTACATAACTTACGAAATAAATCCCAGAGATCGCGTCGTGTTTCTTTTAATTACGGTCACCCGTTCAGAAGTCAGAGACGATGTGAGTTTGTACTCTTTCTATTTAGCCATTGTTGCAGCAGATGAAGCTATTCCGGAGTTGTTTGAGTCTGCAGTGAGTACTGAATGTTAACTGTTTGACCCTGTGATGTGAAGCTGCTAGTTTATCTGGATTTTGTTAGCTTGCTAACTTTCCTGTACATCACACATCTTACTAGCTAGCTAGTGTGTGATACGTTTTTTGGGGCTTTAATCATTACTGTGCTTGAGAGGATGTTCATTTTACTTGCACAGTGTGATAATTGTACATTTTATTTCAGTATTTGTTAATATTTGTTATTTTTAATATAATTTATTTAATATTTGTTAATTCCTTTGGCTACAGCCTTAGGCTAAACATTTGACATAATATAAACAATATGATATTCAAACTTTTGACTGCTTTCTCTAATAACTAAATAACACAATACTTCTACTTTTACTTCCAGTACTTGAGTAGTACATTTTAAAATAAACTACTTGCAATACTAAGTACAAAAAATGTTGAATACTTTAGTACTTCTACTTAAGTCACTTTTTTGATAGAGCACTTGTACTTTACTCAAGTATGAGTCTCTAGTACTTTATACACATCTGCAAACAGCTGGACGAAATGGCCGAGTTTTAGACGGAGCCTCAACGACCGCCCGAAAGCATGGTAAAGTTATGGTCAAGCAAGCTACAGAGAGACTGAAGAGAGGGAGCGCCCAGCAGCGTTAGAACAAAGCAGTGAATAAGCAAAATAAAACGTGTTTTCGTCGATTCAGCACTAGAAGTGTAACTGTAGCAAGCATCTCAATATCACTAACGTTATCCACATTCATATTTAGATGCAAAAATTGATATATCCATCTACAAAAAAGCCTAAAAGTCGGAAGTTAGAACTGAAGTACAACAAGGTGTTGTCATGGAGATGATACACCTTCTACAAATGCAAACAGCCAGAGAAAATCTTACCGTGGTCCTCAAAGCGGCCACTTCCAAGAGATCGACAGGAGTGTGTGTGATTACGTGACTGAAAAATGGAATGATGGGATGCCAATTACCAGAGCAGTCATTCAGCTGAAGGCCTTGGAAATATTTACCATTAATTTAATTGTGACACTTGTTTTAGTCAATGTGTTTTTATTACAATTATTTTCAAATAAAATATTTTCTTTATAAAAACAAGATTTGGTCTTCAAAAAGTATTTTCCCAAAAATGAGTCTTGAAAAGGTGGGGGGACCAATACGGTACTTAAAGTTAGGTAGACTACATCCTGCATTATGTGCTGGCTACCACAGTGATACAGAATAAAGAAAGAAACAGGAGGATTATATGGCTAGGTTGTCAGTTCAATGTTTGTGTGGGTTGCTTATCAAAGGTTTCCCTTCCGAGTCACTGGGAGAGGCCAGTGCTCTCCATGACATTTAATCATGACCTTTTGATCTCCTGTGTCACCTCACAATGCCGGGTTAGCCCTTCAGCTAGAACAGCAAAACAGTCCCTGACCTATGGGTTAGTGAAAACAGCAGGCAACATGCTATAATGGACCTAAGGGGCAGATTTAGACATAGGACATACTCTGATTTCACCTTGTGAGAAGTTTTCGAGAAGTCCAGTGGTCACACATTAATTCGTTATGTTTTCGGTTTGGTTTGTCCATTTGTTTGTTGGTCTGTCAGCAGGATTAAGGAAAAACTTCTGGCTCGATTTTAATGAAACTTGGTGGAAACTTGGAGTGTAGCAGGGGCCAAGGTAGAACACACTTAGTTTTCACTTTTTATAACATTGCGAGATAGGGGCGTTTGTGCTCCATTTATGTGGTGTCGGAATAATCCGAAAAATAAGTTCCCGACTAGGACCATTCACATATATTTGCATAAGGCCCCTCAGTTTGTACGAACATGGTAAGCTGCAATTTGTGCACCAACTAAATAATCAACTGCTTAAGAGACTGTACCATGCTGTTAATTATAGGCAACACAAGCCTTTTTTTCTTTCAGCTTTTATTTAGGCCTTTTTTGCATGTGCATAAACATCTTCAGCTTCTACAGTACAAATTATCTTTGTCAGTATATCTCTGCTTAACCACAAAACACTCTGAATTTTGTTTTGCAAGTATGTAGAGCTAAAAGATGTCTCTATTTAAAATTGTGGTCAAACATGAAGTGAGGAAATGCCTCTGAGAGGATTTGGAGCTTGGAAATGATTGTATCTGATAGGGAGCCAGAGGAATTAAAAACTCCCATCTGCAGAGTGACATTAATTCCTGCATTCTGCTTCATTGTAAAAAGTGAGGATTTTCAATTTGAAGCGATTCGGCAACTAGCTCTAATTAACTTCAGCATGTGGTAATTCTAATTCTTCAGTAATCCCCCTTCCCTTTTTGTCACTTTCTGACACAAGTTTGTATCTATTACATTCACTATGGCTGGTCCTTCATTTTTACGTTTTTTTTTTTTTTTTTTTCTTTTTTTCCCAACTTTAGTCACTTGCTTTCTCTGTGCAGAGCCTCTGATGACTTCCTGAGTTGAAAGGAGCCAGAAGTCTGTGTTATATCCCAGTGCCTCTCTGTTGGGAGTCTGCTACTCATGTAGCTCAGGGAAGTGAAGTTAGCGTGAAAGTGAAAGGTATTTGTTTTAGATGCAATAACCCAAGGGATAAGCCAAGGAATTGTGGGCTGTTGATGTGCGACATGTTATTGGTGTAGCAAGGAACTGTACAGGTCTGTGTGTGTGTTTGTGTGTCAGTGAGTGGGAGGAGATGTTTGAGTTTGCTGAGGGCAATGATGCTAGTACTCTTTTTACTGTGATGTTGAAAACACCTTCAGATTTAAAGTGCCTTCTGTAAAGCTAGTAGGTTGATTTGTTTGGGCTTACAGTGGGCCATAGTTTACTCCCTTTTGAATATGCTACTTTTAGCCAACATTTTGTCCTCTGGTTCATGGATGATTTCTTTTAAAAATAATACACAAATGACTCCGATATAAAGCTCTAAATAATCATGAATCTGTTGTATTTTGTCATATGTATTCATATATTCATCACAGCAAATGGAGAGAACAAAATGAATTTCATGCTTTGGGATGTTTTTGTGAAACCATGTTGTTTCTTACCTGCAGTGTACCACCATGGGCCCTGCATCTGGAGGATTGCAAGCTTTCACCCGTCTCAGAAAGGCCAGGAAGGGAGTGGGGTGCTCGGGCACCCCGTGGTCTGGCCAGGCCGTGAACTGGAACTGCCTCACCTCTCTCTTCTCACTGGAGCCATTCTGAATTATGGATTTGGCGAAAGGTTAGTGACTAACACAGTTCACATCAAGTACTTAACAGATGTTGTGGGGTCTAAGTAGCTGCTATAGGACAACAAAATCCAAATGCTTCTTACTTTAAAAAGTGCAAATGTTCTGACACAGTATGTGGCCAGCTCTACTGTGTCTAGCAGTGTCACTTGGATGAGGCCGTAAGTCTCTGTCCCTCTCGTAGGCCAGTATTGGTCACATTTAACCTGCAGTGGAGAGAATACATCACATTAGACAATCTCTGGATAGGAATATATGAACACTATCTGCCCTAAAGTTAGAAAAGATTAGTCTTGATGCAGTAATGTAATTTTTTCTAAACCTTAGTACCACTCCTCGTTTTCAACAGTGCCCTGCTTCACATTCACAGTTATACACAAAGTCAAGTAATGGTAAAATAAATGTCCAAATTCCCCTCCTTCCTGCTGACTAGGTTTGATTTCATAATCAATGAAATGGCCAGAGATATTTGTATAGAGTTGACGGACCTATTAACTGTCCTGACATACTCTATAATTACAAAGGTAACCACAGTTTCTAATCATATCACTGGCTCGGCTTTATTGCCATTCGAGTGTACAGCTTTGTTTCCCAGTTAACGGCCAATAAAAAAAAAACTGTTCCATTATAGCATTACTGATTAGCTGACAAAAGAAAGCACTACTGGTGTTGGGGAGGAAATAACTAGGTTCCAATTCACTTGTTTTTCTTCATGTTGTCTATTAGAACTGATGGGGCTTTAGCCGTATGTGCACCACAATTGAAATGTCATCATACAACAAATCCTGTTTCCTGCTGCTCTGTTAAAATGTATGACATTTTTGACATGGACAGCAGTTGTACCACTGGAATATTCAAATATCTTAAGTGTACTATCCACTTATTAATTACCTAACCAGCTGACGATTCATAGTGGCGTTTACTTGCAAATACTCATGCTTTAGATATGAAAAACATACAAAGAGAGCTTGAGTGCTTCCCAGCAAATGATAGGACTGAATAATATGAAAGACAGGAGCTGTTGGCAACAACAAAAGCACATCATGCACCAAACGTTAAACAACATAATGGTATGGAAGGATCAGAGCGGGAAATTCTCGGAGGAAGCGTTTACGGCAGAGCCAAGGAGCACTCTGATATCACAAAGCATCTATAGAGCCAAACAGACACCTGACAGCATGAATTGGATTGGAGAATTAAGCATTTCAGAGTGCCTACAATATTAAAAATCAGCCAAAGGAGCCTGTTTGCTTTGCAGATTGTACAGATTGAAAAAAGAATTGAGTGAAAACTGCTGTGTGGATTGAATCGGCAACCCTGTTGACACGATGCCATGCTCTTAGAAAAGGCATAAAAGTGTGAAGGTCAGTAGCTTATGGAGTCTGTGCAAGCTTTCATGTGCTCAGTCAAACACTGTGAAGAGATTCAAGTAAAAGGGAAAGGGTGCCTTTTGACCATGTCAGTCTTAAAGGAGTCGTGAATGCATTCAGCTGGGCAATGTAGTTTGTCAGTGTTTGAGTCTTTTTTTTATCACTGATTGTAATCCAGTGCCTTTAGCTGCCCTACGTTAATGAAGGGAGCAATGCCACTAATCAGTCAGGGCTAAACAACAACAGAAAGTGTGGTTGTAAAGAAAGCATTGAAGATATCAGTGGATACAAGATGGAAGTTGGAATCTCCTGGAGAATAAATACATAAGGCATCTAGGGAAGGCCAGAGTACAACATACTGCACAAATTAAACGGGAGGATAAGGACGTCAAACTATCGTGTCACTAATAGGGGTTGAACAGAGTAGGAAGAATCTTTACTGCAAATTTTCGATGTCAAATGAAGAATGGAACAAAAAACGCATTTTTGAAAGTTTTAGTTAATGTGGCTCAGACTGTTAAGTCATTTTTGGTGTTTTTGTGAGTTAGGGTTTAACATTCCAAAGCTTAAAATGAAAAAAATTTACCCCACACTTTTGGGTGTGACTTGGTTATTTCATTTGAATACTACTTAGAGAGAGAGAGAGAGAGAGAGAGAGAGAGAGAGAGAGAGAGAGAGCCCCACATAGAAATATGGCGGTATTTGTATTTGCGTCCCTTACCCTGGACCTCTCCTCCAGCTTGGTCATCATGACGATGACTGCACTCCTCTGCTCCCAGATCATCCTCCAGAATTCACCAAATGTCTCTGGCAGAGATCCTTGGGTTGCAATGTACGCATTCTGTTTCCTGTAGCCATCGATGTAGTTAGCATTGATATAGTCACTTCCAGGGATACCTAAAAAAAAGGCACATTTTGATGGTGGGAGTTACACTCAAAAAGAAACATCTCAAATACAATTGTTCACTATGTTGTCCTAACACAATGCAGAAAAAGACCATTGTCACAAAAAAGCGGCATTTGTTGTTTCCTAAGTTGGTCTAAGTCTTGATTTGCTCTTCAGTTATTAGTGGTAACGTCAGATTCTCCCCACAAAAGTCAACATCTTCTAAATGTATTATATGAAAAAATAGCATAGAAAAGTACCTTCTGTGTATTAAATGGAACAATAGCATAAAACAGTAACATTTGGAACCAGTGTTAGTCTATGGTTTTTGTATTTGCTATCAACAACGCTTTTTAAAATCCACAGCTTGTGTGTTCCTCTTCCATATCTGCAACTGACTTACAGATAAAGCTCGGTGTGTAAAAGTCTACCACCTCACACGGAGAAAAACAAACCAACAAAAAAACTAGCAAAACAATTTCCCCCTCCCCTCCTCACTCCTCCTTCCCTTTGCTCATATTAAATGAAAGGCACAGCAGCCTTTTCGAATCCAGGCGGAAGAGACAGAGCTGACAGCTAGTCAATGCTTCAGGACTGGCAGTTTAGGGGCTTCGTGCACACATGGTCGACCGAGATAAGTCTCATCTGCATGGACGCCACGTATCGGAGAATCCCCTCACTCCAACTGCTCCCCCTCCCCCCTCTCCCCCAGATTCCCTTTTACTCCCAGGTAACTTATTTGACAGAAAAAAAAGAAGAAAAAAAACAGAATATGAACACATTCAAAGAACAACCCACATAATTTTGTTCAACTGTCCCCCGCCCTCTCTTTTGCTGTTGAAGTTGTCCAAACAGCCAGGCGGCTGAACATTTCCGTGATGGACAAGGGATAAATGCAATTAAGCCCATTGTGTTTTCAAATTGAAAAGCAAAAGCAAAAAGAGACATTACTGTGGTTTAATGAGAACGAGGCTGTTGTTTAATGCACATTTGCAAATGGATTTTGCCTTTGTGCTTTCTGTCACTCAGGATTTGTATAAATTCTACCATTTTTCTCTGTCAATATGCTTATTGAGAAATAAACATTGCGTTGTTCAGTACACCACATAGAAAAGCAAAGGAATCTAATACAGATGATTTTAGTGTACAACATTGTAATGGTGATTCTTAATAGTAGTAATAGTATTCACATAAGGTTATGTGCATTTGCGAGCGGATGGCTACTCACACTTTCTCAGATTACTGAATTGTCTTATCGCACAACAGATTTCTAAAGTTGTCCCATTAGATTTTGATTACATTTTCTAAATAAACGACCTATTTGTAGAATAACAGGCATGTGACCATATACCATACTAAATATAAAATAGATCAATGGAAAAAAGATTGAGGTCTAGCATAAGTTTAATGCCCCAAAAAGAAAACATTAAATTTATGGAATTTGGAGGGAATGTGGCATTTGCAAGGATCATGCCAACAAAAACTGAAACATACTATTAGAAATAGAAACTGTACAATTTTGGCAAATGAAGGGTTGGCAAAGTTTTAGGGATTAACTTTAGAAACCAGTTTCGGTGATGTCACGACCGTTAAAGTCCACAAATGTACTCAAGCATCATGCTCATCCATCCCCACATCAGTAAATTCTTATAGTAGCTGTCTTTAAATTCTGATGTCAAATCCCAAATCCCTTTTTATTCAAACAACTCAATCAAAGTAAACAATAGACGCATCGCTTGCCAAAAGGCTTTAAGCTTTAGAAGGAAAAGAGGAAGTCCCTCATGTCCCCCTGGCTGAGAACTACTCACTTGCTACAGCACAAAGGCTCCAATGTGGTTGAGCAGATGTGTTTATATGCCTGGCTAATGGAGTTCTATATACACTCAAACTGTGTGTTGTTTCTGAGAGACTGCAGAAAAAGGCTCTTTGAGCCTTTATCTATCTGTTTTTGTCACAATAGCCATTTGCTTTGTTTTTCCTTCGCCCACCATCAGAACAGCTCAATGGAAATGGTTAAATAATAGCTGTGTGTGTATGTGCAATTGTGTTTAATCCAATAAACTGGTGAAGAAGCCAGCACTTAACTAGCAATTTCAAAATTGCCTTTCATTCCTTAGAAGCTGTACTGTACAGAGCAACACTTTTTTAATGTGCCAAAGACGTAATGGACTGGTTCAAGTCAGGGTTGTGATGGGCTCAGGGGAAATGTGCAACCACATCTTGAAGTCCTGTCCATAAAATGTTACTACAGACGCCTTGTCGATTGTGTCACCCTGACCAATGTCTTAGCACTTTAACTTGTGTGTTGCTGTGAGTTTTGTCAGTTTAAACCCGGTGGCAAACACATATTTATGTCCTTTTTTTTTTTTTTTTTTTTTTTAAAACAAACACATACCCACAAACAAGTAATGTGTATTGCAAATTATAATGTGCTATGCTGTCTAATTATCTTCCAGTGTACTCACTGTTCTGGTTTCAATGTATGAATTACTTAAGAAACAGCCCATGGCTTGATACAATATGTAAGTCTGAGGCATTATAGTATAATCACCTGACATAAAGTCTTGACATAAAACTTGCATTTCTCACTATAGGTGATTGTTCAATCTGACTTGAATGCTTGCCTCAGCATTTTAAGAGAAAATTGCCAGTTTCTAAAGCTGTGTCTTTCTTTGCAAGCACCTGAGGCATTAAAGGGAATAAGTAGTCTGACGTGCTTGTGTGGGAAATATAATTTAAAACTACAGTGTGGTTGCGCTCCTGAGGTCTAAAAGACAGTTGTACTGGCTGTAGAATCGATGCAGCAGTTGGGAGAGAAGGTGTTGGTGGGCAGCATACCATCAATAGCAGAGAGCAAGACTCTGGAGTGGTCATATGCAATCACGTTGGCATATCTGTTCTTTGGTTTGTTGACTTCCAGGTTAGAGTGCTCCCATGTGAACTGCTGACCAGGGTCAATGGACTGTAAAGTACAAAAACATTTGTCATTACAATGGATATAATATGAACATTTAACAATAGTTTGTGTAAGAAATATGCCTTTCACCACAGAGCAATTGAAAATGAAAATGCTGTGTTATAATGTTTACATCATTTTAAGAGTGCGCTTGAAACTTGAAAGGCCTTGTTGTCCTTTACCACGCCCTTGTTTGCCAAGGCTGTTTGTAAAAGGCTATGATGATTTCAGTCTTGTCTCTCCAATATGGCCTTTTTGTCTCCCAGTCTAATTTTGCATGTCCCTACACTGATGACATATTAGGCTGAAAATATTTATTCTGTGTTAATGTCATGCATAACATTGATTTTCAGTGCTGCTGTTAGACGTCCTCGTGTGCAAAACAGTGATGCATAAAGGTTGTAATATATGAATGAATGTTGCTTCATCTGTAGCTCGGTAGTTCGGCATGGAAGAGTTTGTCTTGCATGAATACGGTTTTCCATTAAGGTCAGATACTGTTTAAGCCTGGCTATTTTAAAATGACTATTAGCAATCGAGTGAAGAGGACTAATATACACAGCATTTCCAAGGTAAAAAATTTGCATGAACTTGCAAGTATCCCTAGCTTTGTCAGTGATACATACTGATCAAGCTTTCCAACTTTTTTTATTTACATTTTTGTGGGTGTCCTCTTTCTACACACAAAACATGAGGCTCTTAAAATAAATTGTAACTGATAAAAAAGTACTTGAGGTTATTGAGTCCAAAGGAAATTATTGTTCTGACTGAAAGCAGGTTTTAGTTGATGAATAGTCTAACCTAGACTTTTATTCTTCTCAGTTAATTTAAGTAGTATCTACTCTGGCCTCTCGTATCTTGTTGAAAATGGGGTGTCAGCACACACCGAAATCTAACTTTTTTGTCTGCAAAGCTTAAATTAAAATTGGAAGAGAGCATTTTTGGGGTGGAACTTTGACTTAAAAAGTGGATAGTTGACTTTAAAAAACTATGTGAACAACATGTTGTCTTTGTCATGAAATAGCCGCTACAAATAAATTATTAGATTTACAAAAAGATACATTCTGCATCGGTCACAAAGGAAAAGCTTGTGTTCCATCAGCTTTTCTCATTTGATTAGAAGGATTTTTTACGGCATATACTAGAATACTACACTTGAGACTAGTTCAACAGAATTTGCTACCCAAGCCCTCTTTCAACTTTGTAAAGCAGAGGTTGATAATGCTCCCTCATCACCGATAAATGAGATATAAAATATAATATCACAAAGGGAAAATACAAAGACATGAAAATGGCATTCCATTTCACATTACAGGGAAAATATTGTGCCTGTGTTTTTAATGACTACAGACTGCTTTTATGAGTTAATCTCTACTGACCGTAGAAACCCAGTGCAACTGGAAGCCACATTACTACACTGACCTTGCTTATAATCAAGACAGATCTGAATATATTCATACTTTTATGACTTTTTACGGTGATTTACATGTATGGGAGAAATACATAAATAAAGATAAGCTTAATTATTTTTAATGATGGTAAAACTAGTTTGACGCATAAGCAAATACATTAAGAGGTATTGGAGAGCATATAAGCTCAACATGAGTACAGTAATACATTTCAGTACGAGGTCTTTATCTGCAGAAATCACTTAAAGCAGCAATATGCAAGGGATAAACCACTGGCTAAGCCCGATATTTTATCAAAATATGTTGAAACAGTGGGCTGAAACATTGCTCATAATAATAATCTTTATTTCATTGTCCTCGCTAAATTGCTTTCCACTGTTCTCGAATAAGCACTACAAAATTGGAATTCAATGTACTTAAGCTGCAGTAATGATTGGCCAGCTTGGCAGCCACCCATATGATGACCTCATAAATTTTGGAGCTGTTGCAGGACCCGCAGAAAGAAATTGACAGAAAAAGGGTGACGATTCCTATCTCACACAATGCCCCTGAAAGGACCTCTTGCTGGTATAGTTTTTCAGGCTCTGTGAGTTGATCTACAATGCAACGCCAATATGAAGGAGACACTTGCATTGTCTGACTACAGCCTACATGATTTTGAGGGCACTTCAATTTTAAGGACTTTTACGATTGAAGGTCTAATCACACGATACTTAAATATAACTATCCCCTTTGTTCCATGATGTATTTTTATTCTGATAGTGACCATACATTTCAGAGTGAGACTCCAGCTAAAGTGCAGATATGATTAACTGGCTGGACAAGTGTCAGTAAACTGTAGCCTTTGAAATCCCTAGGGTCTATTAGTGAATTACCACTCCCATTAGCATAGCTTACAATACTAAATACGCTTCTATATATGTGTTATACTGTGTGTACAGTATGCTGTTTGGTCCATTAATAATAGCCTCTTTTCCATTCAACTGTAAGTCAATAGTGAGCCAGCAGGCACAATAACCCTGGAACTGGAAATGGAGTGCAGCCATTATTAATGTTACTGTATTAATTACACCTGAGCATTTCCTGCTATGACATGCCAAAATGTCTGCTGTGAAAAAGGGATGGCTGGTTTTAGTTCTCTGGTGAAGATATTTCTCATGAAAGTAGTTCCTAACTAATGCTATTGGGAGGTCATCATCCACCAATTGTCGTCTTGCTTGATCTGCTTTGTGGTTGGCATGGGTATGCAACAGTAGGAATATACCATTAAATGTGAGGGTGTTGGCTGAAATGACTGTGGGGTTTTCTTACCCACCACACTAATAATGGCAATAATTTAAATGAACAGTGTATGGGAACTCCAGGTGTATGCGCCCATATAATACTACAAAGTATATACTATGTTGAATTGTTGTCTTTATGCAGCAACACTCTTGCGCCGACATTTTTGACAATTGCTGAGTCAAGTATTGGGACTTTGCTGACACTTACCTCATATTCCTGTGAAAACTTGAGGTTGTCGTTGGCTTTCAGGCGCTCCTGATGATCTGCCAGGTCCATAATTGGGATTGGAGGGTGGCTAGCCATACCTGTCAATCAGATGGACTGAAAGTCAGTCACCAGTCTTGTAAGTGGGCATCACCCAAGCACAAGCCAACAGTGAATCATTAGATAAGCAGCATGTGTTTAACAGGGGGAATGGAAGAGTGGATCTTGTTAGGCAGGTTTGTTCACTCAAAGCAGTGGCCATGCTCATAAAGAGAATATGGACACAGAAGCCAATGAGAAGTCATCGAGCACACTTGCCCCACTATTGAGAGAGAAAAACGTTATTCACACAGAAAGCTGCGGTGGATAGTTAGCATGACAGTAAGACACTGATGCAAACAAACATCCCAAAAAAAACATTCAAAATGTTAGGCCAGATGTTGATGTCTGCTTTGAGTGATGACATGGTTTCAGGCAGTCATTTCAAACTCCGCCTCCTTTAATGACATGGCATTGACACCAGATGGATTAGATGGGGATGGGAATACAAGACTACGCAGAAAAAAGGAAAAGAAGTGAATTAAAGCTAACAAAACAAATCATGTTAAATACATAATCGAGACCAACTAACTTGACAAATGGAGGTTACTGGGGTGACTGGACGCACCTGAACCTGTGAAGGAAATGGCGGTGTAATTAAATACGTTGCAGATGTCATTAGCATTATGTGAAGACTATTTTCTTCACAAACAGAAGGTAGAAATTGAAAATGTGACAAGAAGTAGTTGAATGATTATGTGTATTCTAAATGGAACATTCATTAGTAACATACAAATCGTCATGCTACAAGCTTGGCTATGCCACCATGCATATTTGATGGAAATAAGAAAGCGTAAAAAACCTAGCAGCCCAAATCAAAGTCGAGCAACCATAGGATATTATTTGACATTCATTTTAACCTGAGGATGATAACATTGTGATCTACTACTTGCATAGTCTGCAATTAAGTTCACTTGACTTTGGCGAGGTAGAATTGACAATGTTGAATGGCAATTGAGGTATCTCATCAGCATATTTAAGAGCTTAGATGGAAGGAAACAATCAAAAGTGTAGGGTTTGAACAATACAGGTTTACACCTTTTTGTACATGTACATCCAGTCTGTGACTAAAGATCTGCAAGTTGAGAATTCAGGTGCCATTTTGACACACAAGTTGCACGACAGTCTCTCTCTCTCTCCATTGAGGAGATGTTTCATTTTAGTTGCGGTCACAAGTGGGCATTAGCTAATGGAAGCTGTGCCTCGTTTTCCCACCCACTCATGTCTCTCTGAAAGATGGCAAAGGGTGGTTCTATCGCAGCCCGCTACTCAAAATCCATTTCCACCAGTGGGGGACAATGAAAGTACCATTTCCATGCTGTCGCTCAAAAATCGAGCATCCTTAAGATGAAAAAGTCCATTGAGGGGTAAAGAGGTGGAAGAAAGGGTGGAGAGAGTAGGGGAGTGAGGTGGTCTAATGTAAAAGAGCTTTAGGACTTGAAGAGAAAGTGGACATATGATAGGGAAAAGAAATGTTTGGTCCTTTTTTGAGCAGCGAGAGAGCCCAAGGTACCAGCTCTCCGAAAGGCTGTTGTGTATGTGGGGTGGTATGATGGCTTGAGAGGCGAGTGAAATAGTGGGAGGATGGTTGAGATCACTCTGAGCCAAAAAGAAAAATACCCCTCTGCCAGGATGTAACAGCCAGTAATGGTCCTAACATCATTGAAGAGCTTTCATAAATATGCTAAATCTTTTTTTCAAAAATGAGCCTGCAGGGATAAGTCATCCTCCTTTCATACTAGCTGACCGCAAAATATGGCTTTGATATTACAACATTATTGGCAGTCTCTGCACACCTGTCCCCAAAGCAGTCGGTGCCAGAGGAACTCAAACAGCAGTTAAGCGTGTCTCTCTCGGTCAGGACGGGGGCAAAGATGCATACCTCCTTTCCAGGTGATAAATGGACTGTGACTCCCATTGTTTCCCCCTGGCGAGAAACGGGTCACATGACTGAGCCAAGGCATGAGGATTGACCACTATACCTCAGCACTAAAGGTCAGAGCGAGTAAACACTGGTGTTTACAGCTCGATGCCACTTTTTCTTTGCTATCCATGAGCATACAAAAGGGAACACAGAGCCATGACACATTTTCTATTTCCCTCACCTTCCACAATGCTGCATCCTGTCTCCTAGCAATGGGATACCATCCAAGCAGGCCTGTGCTATTCTGAGTAAGCATGACAAGTCTTGATGACCTGGATAACCCAGGTGCAGAGGAAGACGACAGCTGCCATGAAACTGTCAAGTTCGCATTTCTGCCACTTCATTTTCCACTGAGAGGTGTCTCCGGGGAGGAAACTGTCATTTTTGACCCTCTGTGCCTCCTCTAAGCACCTGTCCACTGTCTACCTGTAAACTGCTCACTTGTGTAGTGCCAATCTCACGGCAAAGATGATGGGTACTTCTTTAAGGACGTCACAGTATTAGGTTTTACTGTCAGCAGTGGTTGCAAATGAAGAAACATTTGATATAAAGCTAATTGTGAATCTACATTATACCTTTTAAGCGCACAATCAGTAGCATTGGCATCCCTTTCCACAATGAACATTCAGTTGTTAATTCACAGGGAATGAGACGGAAGTCCCTGGCGACATTTGAAATACGTACCAGGCGTTTGGAAGTTGAGGCGTCGAAGCTCAACAGGGTCGGTGGGATGATGCAGTGGTATTTCCTTGCTGTTGGGGAGACTGCCTTTCCTAGCTTCAGATTCTGCTCTTTTTCTGCAGAACAAACAGCAAATTTGATTTTTTTGGGGTGCACAACACTCTTCCTGTGTAACCTTAAAGCTTGCCTTGTGGTCTCGTAAATAATGCAGGCAAATATGTAATTAAGGAGGTGACAGGACGGCATTCTTACAGTACAAAAGGCTACAGGGGGTGGACTAAATAACATCATCACTGCACAGTACAATGCAATCCAGTACAAAGCCCTTTACGAGTAAATGCTACCTTTAGTGAAGCCTAATGTTCACTTTTCAATGATAGTGTCAGATATGGTGTCAATTAACTCTTTTTCTCTCTCTCTCTCTTTCAATTTTGAAGCCATAGTTAGAGGTGGTGTTTAGATGGCAATGTAGTGTAACCTGGAACTCTAACTGTATATAAAGTAAGAAGACAAGCAAACAAAAAAACTACAGGCTTCACAAAGGTATCATTTACTGCATTCTATTATGTTAGAGTATTCAAGTCAGTTATTTGTTCCACTCCCTTTTATTTTGGGTTTATTTTTAGTATTTTGAAGGCACTTTTTAAGATTCATATTTGTAGAGAGTCTCTTATTCATATATTTTAAGTGCACAACATTGTCATCTCTGACACATGATGCCGTATGTCCGTTTCATAGAAAGCAATGTGGTTTCATTCATCAGAATCCACATAACATTGGTCACTGACATGGATACAATGTTGTAGGAAAGGTGATATGGTGGATATTTTGATATGAATTTAAAGTTTATTAGTAGTATGACAAGTAAAAACATTTGTGCTTGGATTTCCCAGCAGTTGTCTACTGACAACTGTCATATAAATAATGTTGCATTAATAACGTTGATAAATACATTTAACATATGCTCATTTTGATTAAGCACATGATTTTATGAATGACAACTCCATTGGGCGACCAATTTCTATGTGTTTATATAGAAAATAAACAGTCGAGGGAGAAAAGGAGTTTAAAGGGAGTTAGTTTTCCTCTTCTTCTCTGTCACTCTTACCTGTCTGGTTTGCTGCTCCATTGGTCAGCAAGGAAAGAAATATTGACACATTAGGTGGTAAGACCTTTGGCTTTATATAATGGAGACTTCCAGAAACGTTTCTTTAGAATAAGTGAATGACTGACTATATAAGAGACAAACGACACCAATCATATCTCAGTTTTTCCTGTGCGTGCAAGATTAGTGATGCTTCACTTCAGAGATTATGCTTAATTGTGCAGCCTTGGGGCTCTTTGTCTCAAATACTACAGTTTCCCAGGTGCATCCAAAATTTGCACATTATATCTCTGCTATTTCAAGCAGTTTCAGCTGATTGCTTCTTGTTCAAGCATAAAAAGTCATCTCTTGACTCCTAATTGCTGTGTCTCTTTTCCTGCAAATAAGCCTACCACTGTTATATTTATTGTAATCAGAAATTATGCATCTTCAAGATTGAGGTATTAGAAATGCGAACATGAGATTATAATTTTAAATGGATTTGTATATATTAAGCGTATATCACATTAAACTGCATCTTACTATTTTTTAAGCCCTTTTTATGAGAAAATCAATTGGTTTGGTAGCAGTCATGACTTGACTATAGTTATTCAATGTGTAGGTGCACAGATGACTCTGATTTATTATTGGCCATTGTTATTCCCTTTGTTTTTCACAAGAGGAGCCATCACAATCCATCACATACAAATTGATTTTGACAAAAAAAAGATCTCCTGGTTATGCACGGAATGTTCCCTAACATGGCGGTGACACTGGCTTAGTAATCAATGTGTAAATCTGCCTGCCACAAACGGAAACTCAGCCTGAAGGCGCACCCACACACACAGTCTTTGTCTCCTTTCAATTCACCTTTGTATTACCCAAACCAAAAACTTGATGTAAATAGAATCCAAGGACAATAAGTTGTAAGAGAATAAAGCTGCATGCCTTACCTTCTAAATTACACTACTATGTATGTATTTTTGTCTTCAGTATTGGTGCTGTTACTGATTATATTGTGCTGACTCTTCGCTTACTAATCTTACCTTCGCAAAATTACTTCTTGAGGACTACTGTGAAATTCTGCTTAGGACTGGACATTTGATTGAATGAACACTGCAGGGAAATTGCCTTATGTAAAAGGTGAAAAGTAACAAGATAGTGAAGGACGGAAACAAATCTGTGTGTGTGTGTGTGTGTGTGTGTGTGTGTGTGTGTGTGTGTGTGTGAGCAGGAGGGCATCATAAGGTCAGAGTCGGGATCTAGAGCTAGTCTCCCACGTGGAATGGGTAGTTGTAAAATGGAGAGGGGTTGGGCTTGCCCAGGCCCCAGGGCCTCTCTAAAGCTGCACATACATGCAGTGACATGCAGCAGATAGTCAGAGCTCTCCCCTCCTACACTTGACTGATCAGCAGTGACAGCACGAGGTCTCACTCCCACTAGGGGGTTACAGACAAAGAAAGCTGTTTTGATTCAGTGTGAAAGTGCACTACTGCAAGTGTTTTCCACAGTTGCACGTGGGTGTGTTTGTGCATGCAGGGGGTAGATAGATGTGTCTGATTAACTTTCAGTCAACGCACGTGTCTGTGAAGGATTGTGGGCGTCTGCATTTTGTTGCTTAAAAGTTTGGGTAGCTGTATCCTTGGATTTACTCTGAGATTTAAAGTGTGTGAGTGTGCTATTTAGAGTGGTGGTCATGGAAAGTCTGAAGATCAATATGCCTCAGGCTTTAAGTTAAAATCGTACATTTAGTGTTTGGATTTCAACGTGCTAATTGAAGATTTGTGCGTGGTGGTGTATTGGTGTCATCAATGTTAAATATCGAGTGGCTAAACATGGATTTTAAGCGCACATGTATGTCAGTAATAATGTGTACTGTATGTAGTATTTGTGTTAAGGTAATTGTTCCAGCTAAATGAAGCAAATGCACAGGAATCCCCCTCAGATGGGACAATTCTTTTAAATTGTTCTATAATCCTATATGCAGATCATAATTTAATATCCTCACCTTTTGTAGAGGAGAATGGCAATAACGATGCATATGATGAAGACAACAGCTAGCACAGGGCCCACCACCCAGATGAGGCCTTCCTCCTCATCGATGATCGGCTGAGGGTCGATGTCGGCTGACACAACTGGGTCGGAGTAAGGGCTCGTGGCATACATGATCTGAGCCAGGGAAAAGCAAATCACTGATCACTCCTCATTACTCCATAATTTATCTATAATCTGGTGGTTTTGAAAGATATATTCTCGACAATGTTACATCAACATGCAGAACTGAATGCTGAGGGATACAGTAGATCCAGACTTATTTGAGCTCAAGATATTTAAAGCACTACCGGCAGACTTCAATTAATTTACCCTCACTACAGAGCATATCTAACAAGACTCTGACAAAGGCAGCACAATACAAATTTAAAGCCAATTCAAAGTTTTGCTGTGTAATTTCTGCTAAGCTGCAGGCTGACCAATCAAAATTATCTTCAATATCTCTCCTATACAGGAACGTTGATTGAACTATTTCACATCCTACGAGGTGATAAAAAAAGGTCTTGTGGGATGAAAATATATGCTTCAGTGGGCAAATTAGAGATTTTCCTCCATTCGCCATTATCGTTTCGCTCTACCTGAACTCAGGGTTAACAGAGAGAGTGCGGGCGGCACTACAGACCCTGCAGCTCATCAAATCCATCATCACGCCTGCGGCTGCCTAATCATACAGCTTTCGGGTCTTCGGTCCAGACAGACACTTGGACACATAGACACTAGCTGCAGCAGCGCAGATAAGGTGGACCGAACGTAGGATGCAATTAAAGAGTAGCCCTGTTATCGAGGTATTCTTGCGATCAGCTAAGGTCTTAAGGGGTTTCTCTCCCCAAAGCAGCAAGGGTCAGCTTGGGCCAGCTGCAGCTTTCAGTCTTTAAGTCAAAGCCTCACAAGGGCTCAGAGTAACACACCTGACCAGAAGCAAACTCCGACCCTCCGCCAAGATGCAGTGGATTTAACCCTCTCTGTCTATGGACATGTATAGTTTCTATCACTAAGACCATGAGCTCACGAGCACGGGATATCCCAGAGGCGAACAAGCTCATGTCTGAAGCTGAACTACAGTATAATTTGAGACACACATGGATAAAAATGGAGATAATAGATGTGTGAGAGAGCAGACTTACATTTTCAGACATCTCCAAAACAGCAAGCACAAAGAAGATGTACTCCTGGCCATTCTGGAGTTGCTTGTTTTCAAATCCCCTGTAGGTCTTGCCATCTCCAAGAGTGAACTCATTTGGCAAGTCTTTGAAATAGGCAGCGATATAGGCTTTGGGCTCTGCCTGCCTCCGGAACCGAAGGCCTCTGCTAGTTTGGTTTATCTCCTTCAGCAGCTACAGTGATAAGTAACAGGCAGACAGTTGTATCACGTAGGGAGACATTCTAGCACACATGAAAACATATCTACACAAACCAAATCTGTCTATCTAGATTGCTTTCTGATTGCCGAGCTGAAAAACGCTGATTGCAATAGGCAGAACATTACAGTAAAGATCAATGACTTATTTCATCTGGGTTTGTTTTTTTTACTACAAAAGATTGTGATTAGATTAAAGGATTGTGTGGATTTCCATCATATAAAACAGTTGAGGATTATCCAACATCTTCAAACAGTAAAAAAAGAAAGTGAATTATTATTTTTTGGACTTGATTAACATTGTTATTTATTTTCCAATTAATTTTTTTCTCAAACAAGAATAAAAGATATGCAAAGCGAGGATAAAATACATTATGTATCAGCTAATGGCTGGTATCTTATTGGCAGGGATATGGGAACACTAATATATTTCTAGTTTTGGAAGGGAATTAATACGTCAAACCACCGGGTTTTTTTTTCTCCAACATTCATAGTCTTCAAAGTAATTCATATTAGGGCCAAAATACCAGCATTGCTCTTTCAGCCAACAATAATAGATATATAATTCTAATAGGCTGAAAGAAACACATCAAGTGTGCCCTTCATACAGGTCTGTTCCATCTGACTTTGAACTTCCAGTGTAGATCATAATTATGCTAATCAAGCCTGGATAGTTGTTTGGCCATCTGATTTCATATCTCTGACTTGTGTGCACGATTGAGTGTGTGTGTGTGCACACGCTCGCGCCTGTCATTCACATTAGAGTGTGTGCGTTGTTGTGTGTGCCCTGTTTTGGCTGCCGGGCTGTTGGTGCTGCCCGATAATGTCTTCAATCATCTCTCCTGTCAACACGGCTAAATCTAGCTGCCCTTGGGAAAAGTTGTGAAAAGGTGAGTGCCAATATTGACAAACAAATAAATTCTGACAGAGGGGCGACTTTTGGGCAATCGGTCAAGGCTACAGACATGGGCCTGAGGGTCTGAGCTGTAAAGCCAATGCCAGATGAGACATGGTGTGTTCTTTTCTTTTTGCCCCCTAGACATATGATGTATTGTCATGCTTATACAAAAGAACTAAATATTTTAAAACTGTTTCAAAATAAGTTATAATTTGCCAGAGGATTTGATGCACAAATAAGAATGCTTGCCAGATTTTTTGTAACCTGAAGGGGAATAGTATTTTAGAGGTTTCCACCAAATGTGTGAAACCATTAGTTTTCAATGTTGGACACTTCATATGAAGGATTACCTCAAATGTAATCACATCTTACAATACATAGTGATACAAGCTTTGGTTTGCTTACACAATGACTACGTTTACATGCAGCCAATAACCCGTTCAAAACCGGAATATTAGCAATAACCCGGTCGCGCACGGCCATGTAAACACCAGCAAAAACCCGAATATGCTCATATTCCGGTTTTTAAAAACCCGAATATGCTACCTGGGTTACCCCTTTTCTAACCCGAAATTTTGGTCATGTAAACGCGTATCGGCATATCCCCATCAAAAGGAACATTGATTTGTGTTCTGCGCATGTTCTATTCGCAAGGAATCTTGGTCTTTTGAGTAGAGGAACTTCTTGTATGTGCCAGAAAACATAGTTATAATAATAATTATATACTATAATAATATAGTTATATATATGTCAATGCAGAAAACCTGCACGCAGTATACCGGAAGTAAACAAGACGTAGAGGTAAACACGGCGAGACGCAGCACAGCACCACACTTTTGGAGCGAGGAGGAAACCAATTTCTTTATTAGTGTGGTGAAAACCATGAATATAATGTCTTTTGTTGACGGCAGAAAGTACCGAGATAGTGAGATTTATAAGAAGGTGACCGAAAAGTTATTGCGTCTTAAGGTTGTCCGTATAGGCTACGTCCAGACGCTAACCGTGCGTCGCCGTTTACATCGGGATATTGCCAATTGATTACAAATGCCATGTATACAGGAGTAACTCTCTCTGCTCACGCATGTAAACGGGTTATTCCGAATGTTTCAGAAACCCGAATAGTGACCTTAACCCGACCATAACCCGAAAATTGACAGCTTGTAAACGTAGTCATTGTATCATACCTGCAATGCACAGAAGCTTGAATTATCTCAACTGGCTAAATTTAAAAAGTTGACAAGTGTTTTGTGCATACGCTTTGCCTGGAATGAGAAGAGACATGAAGGCCTGATGCAGCTCTTCAGGTAATTACCACAGACACAAAGAGAAAGAGGAGGAGGTGGAGATGGGGGTTGAGTTTGCAGTGCACTTGATGGCTACTTCATGTTCTCATTTCCATATGAACAGTGCTCTCTTCAGCTATTTGCGTCAATCAGCGAGACTCATCTCCTGTTCTTCTGGCCCTCTTAACAGCCTCAACTTATTTTTCCAGTTTTGAGAAAGGAAATGTGTGGTATATGCACAGAGTTACAGTATGTAGGCCATATTAAGAAGCTGTGTACAATAACTAGATAGTTGAAAAATAATTGTATGTGTCATATTTTTACTTTTCTTTCCATGGAGTCATCATAACAAGCTGAGCCTTTAAAGTTACCTCCTCCAAATTCATCTCATCGGGATTGTCCCAGGGTTTGAAAAACTTGCCAGTGCGCTGCTTCTTCAGAGGCACTACCACAATGTAATATCCCCTGGAAAATAAAATGTAAAGTACAGTACATTAATAATCTAGACAAGGTCAATGATCATTGCCACATTTCAAAAGACACAAGTTCACCAGTGGTATTAGCAAGTCAATGAGAACTGTTTCCTGGACAAACGAAACCCTGTATGACAACAAGAACAAACACAGCATTGCCCAGTTTCCACCATGCTGACCTGTATTATGGGGTTTTTCCATTACATGGTACCTGCTCGACTCAACTCTACTCTCCTTTTTTGGTTTTCCATTATGAAAAAAAGTCCCTGGTACCTTAGTATCACTAAATCGCTGAGGCGATATCAAAAGGTGACGTGAAAACCTGGAGACTACTGATTGGTCGGAGAGAATCGTCAATAATCACTGCGTCATCACTGCTATTGACAAACGGGGGCGTCCTGAACAAACCAGCCATTTTTAAATAGTTTTTTTTTTTTTTGCTGCCTCCAGCTTCTTTTGAAACAAAATTTGTTGGTTATGATGACCAGCCACGATCGCCTCACATGTGAGGCGGTACTAAATCTGCAATGGAAAAAGGAGGACGGGGCACCGCGGTCGAGCCGAGTAGAGCTGGTACTAGCAGTGGGTAAGTGCCATTAGAGACGGTAGTATGCCTATCAGAACCCCCCGTGGGCTAATTAGGAGACCTCTGCGAATGCAGAAAAGATAGAGAATTAGAGGGATTTTCATCCCTTCATCAGGGTGGCAGGAGAGATAATGGTCTCTGCCAGAGTTTCTAGGCTTCCTGGTTGGGCACTGCATTAGCTAACGTTAGCCAGGAAGGCAGTGTGGCAGGCTAATGGGAAACTAATTAGCTTAAGCTCTGGCATGGGAGACCGTGGGCCAAGTGCATCCAGCAAGATAAAAAATTAATAAATAAATAAAATAGATGGGTTTGAAGCATCAGTCTACAATCGAATGTGCTCCTTGGCCTTCTGACAACCCTGGACTTTGTTGAAAGGTTATAAAAGACTTTATAGGGCTTAAAGGAGTGTGCTTAAATCAGTTGGGCTGCTACACTGTAATGACTGAGGTGAAGTGGATATTATACTGAAATGTAGGGATGAATAAAAATGACGAAGAAGAATTACCCGCGACAAGGTCAGCAATCAAGTTATATTTTCTTTATATTCATAATGCATCAGTAAGAAATAATACTATAATAATTTGGACATTAGCAATGGGCAGAGAATGTTCCACGGCAAGATTGTAATGTCACATAACCAACAATAGAGCTATGCAGTCAAATCATATTATGCTTGATGCAAATTGCCAATAACAAGTAGGGCAGAATCAGAATCAACTTAGAGACTACGTTCCAGGTCGATGCGTCAAGTCAGGAGTAGTTTTGAGACAAGATTTGGTTTGTTAAAATGTACAGTCTGCCATGCTGTTATCCAGCATTTAGGTCTGCCCACACAAAGAACTTTAACAATAAATATATTGTTTTAAAAATTGTTCTAACTCAAGCGGATGGCAGACTCCACACCACAACTCTAACGATGACCGTCAAAAACACGGACAGCCAATCAAAATCCATCCGAATTTAGAGGGCATCACATTCAACACGTCCCCGGGGTAACCAGCCAATTTGCCATGCTTAAATTGTCTTATATCAGACATAATTAAAAGGTCTGGACCCAGGCAAGTTCTGGGAGGCACCAATGTGAAAGAAAACACTTGTAAATAGTTTTCATGGTCAGAAAATGCAGATGCCACATTTAAAAAATGAATAAAATGTGATTTAGCTTTTATCCCATTCTTAATCAAAAGAATATGAAGGAAAAGAATAAGAAGAGTTGAAACATGGTGCTCTGTGCTTTTCAGCATCACAGAGAGAGAGAGAGAGAGAGAGATGCTGCTCATTTTAATAAGTATACTTTTTTTGCTGATTGAAAAGTAGGTTCAAAGACCATTTTAATGATCCACCGTCTTCAGTTGAACAAATGCATCATATTTCTGGTTCTTCTGGTTACGGTTCATATGTTAACTATTTTATTTTCTGGTTTACAAAGGCAAGAAGGAAAATGTTTACAAAATGTTAAAGTTCATCAGTGTGAATGCTCACATCATTATAGTTATCGTGTGTGGTGTGGACGGCCCTTTACTCTGTGTACAATGACAGAAAAAAAAAAGTACATTGTCTGACAAAATGCGAGTCGACTTGGGGCTTCTCGACTGATGATTCAAATCATCGTGGTCAGAGGAGCATCCCTAATTTTATTTAATTAGAAATCACCTTTAGTTTGTTCATCTCTACTCACCTTACTTTCTCAGACGTCTGCACTGATGGTAGCTCCACAGTCACCATACCGTCTGAGTTGGTCTTGCCAACCAGGTAGGGTTTGGTGCGGAGAATGTCTGGGGCCGTCATGGTGGACACACGATGCTGCAAACCTCCGGCACTGTTGCCACGATTGGTCAGGAGGAAGGAGTACTGTGTCTCAGGCTGAAGCCCCGTGATTAGCTTCTGTGTTAGCTTCCCATCCACCTCCACACTCTGCCCATTATCGTAAAGGATCTGTATGCGAATGAGTTGATGTTTCATGTGAAGCCTTGGTTGTGGGTGATGGTAATGTGTAGAGTACGTCAATACGTATGAAAATGTTAAATGTATCTAGGCAGTGCTCACAGTGAACGGCTGAGCTGGGTTGTAGGTGTCTGGGATTTCCCAGGTCAGCAACACTGATGTCTTCATGGCAGCTCTCACATGAAAATTTTTTGCAAACACTGCTAAAAGAAAGTGGGAGCAGGTGATTTAGACACAAAACACAATTTTGTATCGATCTGTGGTGTGGTACCACACCAGTGCTTACCTGAGAATGTCCCCTTCAAAACCAGGCTGAAATCAGTACTACACTGAACTCAACACTGTCCTCTTACCTTCTTAACAACACCAACTCTTAAATTAATGACTGACCTTTGCTTGACTGACGAGACACAAAGAGACATACATACTTACTCCATGTGAGTTTCTTAAACCATTCTTAGATTAGGGAGGCTAAGGGCAGGGCAACATGTTAATACCAAAGTCCTGTGGTTGATTCCATACTTTGTCACCTTCTGCCATTTGAGGCTTTCAGAGGAAGCTGCTGCGGGTGGAAAGGGCTGTGTAGGGAAAGGTTGAAAGGAAAAGGAAAAGAGCTAAAAAGGTTCAGGGACTGGTCCTACCTTGATCCAAAGGCTGTGTCCTGAATTGAACACTTGGGCTATAGGGACCAGATCCCTTGTTGGTGAAGGCACACATTTTAATATCATAAGTGGTATCTGCCTTAAGGCCATCCAGGATGATTGTTGATTCGGGGGCGGTGATGAAGAGTTCTGAGGGACTGCGTGGGCTGTTGATGTCCTTATACTGCAGAGCATATTTCACTATTTGGCCGTTTCGCTCTCCCAGCAAAACAGGTTGCCAGCTAACCTGAATTGTGGAGGTGGTGGCACCCTCTGCTGTAATGCTCTGAGGGTAGCCGCTTGGGACATCCTCATTTGTGGTGACTTCTTTGACTGTTTCTTCACCAAAGCCCACTTTGTTGCGTGCGGAAAGGCGGAAAGTGTATGAGGCTCCCTTATGGATCTCTTTGGTAGTGTAGTGGTTCTCACGCTCAGGGAACTCAATGACAGTCAGAGGATCCACGTCTTTGCGGCCAAAACGGAGGCGATAGCCTTGCAGGGGACCATGGGTTAATGCTGGGGGATGCCACTGGAGGAGAGCTGTGCCCATGTTGGTTGTACTGACCATTAGCCGAGGTTTATCAGGAACTAAGACAGTACCAATGGAGAAAGGGACAACTTGTTATAAATATGGACAACCATGTTTCCATCTTATCCTGTTTGTAGTAGACATTCATTATCCGTTCACCTTCTATCTGTTTGTGAGTACCACTAAGTAATTTTACTGTGGTTTAACACAGTCAAAAAAGGTGGGTGAAAGAGCTGAATTAGGGTGTCTTCCTGTCACTCCCATTACATTTTTCATTATTTAAAAAATGCTGTGTCACACCAGTGGGTAAGTTATTGTACTATATGAGACAGCAATTAGCTGTATTCACACTTTACACACTCAATGACAAGAACTTTTGCGTAAAGCTTTTTTTCTCTTTATTGGCTGCAGTTTCACAGCTTAGCAGAACAACCGTTTCACATGAAAATGCAGTCTATTAGCAGAGAAATACATGATATTTGTCAGAGGTCATGGTTACAATACCTGCGCCAGTGGTGGTTATCAGTTTGGGCTTGCTGCGTGCACCATCGCCCTTTGTCGTATAGGCTCCCACAGTAACTGAATATGTGGTCTCAGCCTGCAGTTCTGTGATGATCATTTCCTGTAAAGATGCAGGACTTTAGTTGCAGGACACTCACTGGATGATTTGCAGATATAAGCAAGTGAGAGATAAAAGTGGGATGTGTTGTCAGCATAATCATCACAAAAGACACAACAGACACATTCTCTCAGCATATACTTAAGATTGAGGCATGTTACAGTGAAAAAGGATAGTGTTGCTAAGCTTTGGTAGATAAATAACTTGGTAAAGAGTATGTTTCTTGTGTGTGTACCAACTAGCTTTATGAGTAAACACTAATAGAATTCAAACCTTAAAGGTCAATATTAGTGTTAGTCAAGGATTCCATCTGCAGTTGTCTTCATATCATAAGAAGTTGAAATAGCGCTCAAGCAGATGCTTAAAACCTTTAGGTCTTGAACTTGTAATGCACAAAAGACACATGCAATTCATGCAGAGGATGACAGTAAGGGAAAACAAGTTTGGAATTTTGCCAAGTTAAACTACTCACATGTTCGGTTGAATCATCATATTCCCACTGATTATGATATACGAATATGGAGAGAAAAGAGACAACAAATGAGGCCAGGTATAGACACTAATCACTGGTGAGAAAATATACACACACATTTTGTCTGCAGCCAACAAATAAATGAGTTTGTTGATAAAAAAATATAAAAGTAAATGTAGCAATAATTATACGTAGACATGTGTAAGTGACAAAACAGTTAAATAGTCACTATTTCTATTCATGAAAGTGAGCTTTTTTCCACTCCAAATAGAAGAGTGTAAAGTTTAGAGACAAAGTGATACTATGTGTCTGAGAGATGAAGTGGCTGGCTGAGGAGGGTGTTGTACCTGGGCATCATCAATCAGGATGTCCTTGATGACTGGCTGTCCTGTGGGCTCCCCATTAACCATCCTGACATAGTGCACCTGGTACCCTCGGATCTGACCGTGCTGCTTGGTGGGCATCGGTGAACGCCAGATCACTTTAATTGATGAGGAGTTGACAGCCTCCACCTCAACTTTACGAGGTGGCCCGCTAGGAACTGGAGGAACACCATGGGATAGAAGAAAAAAGGTCAAACTTATAGAGAACCCCCTCACCCTCTTTTTAAATCTTGCCCAAAAGTCGTAGCGGAAAATGCTGCAGTGACAAAAAAATCACAAAAGTGCAGCAAACTGCAACAAGCACTGCATGACATCAATATTTCAACAATGGTAAGGGGGGAAAAAACAACAGCAAAAACAGGTCTGACAACTGACCTAATCTTGAAACATTAAAAATGGGTAGAGTGGATTTTTAAAACATGGAATAAAAATGTGTTTTGCCAAAATAGAAAAGTGGAGCCAAAGTGGGGCTTCAAGTGTTTCAAATGCTTGAAGCACTACAAGAATTTTGGCTATGGTACGAGGAAAAAATGAATAAAAAAATGATTATCACATGAGGGGAGAAAAAATATATATAAAAAAAAAAATGGCCTTCAAAAAATTCTTCCACCTTTTGTTTTTCCCACTGTCCAGAACTTGTCCTTTTGCCAAGTTCCTAAAAATGTGAGTTATACAAAAATGCTGCCATTCAAAATATTTCAAAAAAGGCAGTTGGGACTGGAAGTTGGAGGCCTGCAGTTGAAAATGCCATACCATGTGTTGAAATTGAGCAGCTTAGGGGGAAAAAGGCCCCCAAAAAAGGTGCTTTTTTGAAAAGTGAGTCACACTTTGAATGGGTGAAAAAGTGCACAGTCCAAAATGGGGCTAAACGTATCAGGTAGCAACAGTCACTTTTAGTAGAAGCAGGCAGAGGGGGTAGAAAAGAAGAGGGAATTGTAAATATAGGCGAGGCGGTTAGTATTTGACGGGGTAGGTTAAGAGGGGTAGACTGGATTTGCAGCTGAAGCTTTGTTTTAGCGAACACATACCATCCTCCTCTGTGCGGATGAGCTGTGGCAGGCTTTCAGGTCCTGCCCCGACATCTGTGTGAGCTGTGACTGTCACACGGTACTCTGTCCATTTTTCCAGGTTTTCCAAAAGATACTGAGAGCTTTCTGGAGGGATGCTGGAGATTTGATGAGCAGTAGAATCCTCCCCTTCAGTCACAGCATACTGGATGGTGTATTGCGTTATGATCCCATTTTGTAATTCCATTGGTGGTGGCCGCCAACTTACCAGGATGTTGGTGGAGCTGGGGCTATAGCACTTGACTTCTTGAGGGGGGCCCGAGGGTTCTGTTTGGTGAGTTGGTTTTGGTGCAGGTGAAGGGTTTTAGTTTGGTCAGGCCGTTCATTGATTTTTTTTTTTTTTTTTAAAGGAGTGTCAGTTTTTGGTTTGTTTAGGGTGATGATGGTAGAATTGACCAAACAAAGGAAAAAAGAAGGGAAAAATAAAATGACACAAAATGAGAAGAAAAGCACAAGGACTTATGTGGGAAAATAAAGTATTTTAAATCAATAAAACATCACAAATAAAGACAAACCAAAAGACTAAGACCAACACAAACGTGTATACACTGATGATGAATGGAAGGTGTTGATTGGAAAAAGGACAGCTTTAACATATGTAACCTACCTTTATCATGGAAAAATTAAATTATAAAAAAGGGGAACAAAAATCATATATCCTAATTTTTAGATCCTTTTAATTCTAAAATGAAAACCTAAACATATTTGAGCACTTCAGAAATAATTTAATTAACCATTCCAAAATAAATGTAGTAATAACTTATACAAATTTGGCAAGCAGTTACCATCAATCCAAAAACATAAAGGTTGATGCTTTAACTATTTAAAATAGAAAATGTTGCATTTGTCACCAACCTTTCCGAAGCCTGTTGGTTTGTGGTAAAAGCCTGATTGTACAACAGAGAACTTCCCAAGGAGACATGACTGATTTATTAGATTCTGATAACATTGGCATGCATCTTTTGCTTTACTCCATCATTTACTTCAGAACATACATCTGGGCAGAGTTTGAGCTTTTATACCCACCTGATCCCTGCCCTTCTCTTTCAGAGACCACAGATTTATGTGCAAAGTCAAACCATTCAGTGTTCTTTCACTTATTGCTAGAGGGGAACTCTCTTACGGATCATCCAAAAAACAAACTTATTTTATTTTAGTTGAATTTTGTTTAATTTTGTAACAGAATCCAATTTTTCAATTTTGACCTGTTTCATAAATCTGGGGTCTTTTGGGTGGAAATATCCCTAAATACAGACACAATACGTGCTTTGAGCTTTCTATTATATCATTACTCCACAACTTTATTGATTCAAATTTAAATTGAGTATAAACGTCAATGCCGAAAAGTGGCAGTGTAGCTACATAGAAAGCTCAGTCTCGGTAATTGTCTTCTCTTTTATTTTGGGCCAACATGCAAGGTCAAGAGACAAGGCTTCCTGAAATGCCCTGTCACAAAGCAGTTGGGTAACACAGATTTGGGCATTCATATAAATAATTCAAGGCTTTATCATTAATTTCATTCAAGACTGTATTTGCACAACAAAGGTGGGGATGTGTAGTTTTTGTAACGTTGTCTCCTGACTTCACAGGAAAGCCTTGGTACACTGTCCATGCAACCTTTTCAAAGTGAAAACTGCATGGTCAGGTAACACTTATTTACTATTTCAAATGTTTACATCTTTTCAAATGCATCAATCCTTCTAAAATCGGATTTCCTTTATCTGTGCTCAGGACCTTCCTGACATTCATGTCACTTTTTGGATTTTGCAGCACACTTAAAATTGGAATGCATTTGAAAATGTGTTCCTTCCAAAATAGTTTAAACTCAGTCAGATAAGGAGGAAGACCTACGTGTCTGTGGAGTTTCTGCAGAGATGTCATTGGTGTAAGCTCCAACTCCATGTTTACTACGGGCAGCCAGCCGGAAAGTATAAGTAGTGAAGGGCTTCAAGTCCTTCAGCAGGTATGTTGTTGTCGGCTCAAAGCTGATACGTTTCTGTGGAGGAAGTTTCATGTGGTCAGTTTTTAAATAAAGACGGGGAGTTCCAAATAAAAAAAAATGAATATAGGTATGCTGCTTTCTGATATGAAAATAAAATTTGAGGGTATGAGATTTTGCTGTCAGAAATGAAACAAGTTGTCAGATTATATAAATAAGATTATAAGATTTAAAATAATAAATACAATTTGACACTCAATTTAGTACACTTTAAAGTGATTGACACATTACGTGGTAAAGCCCATTTTTCAATAGTGTCTGACCAAAGTCTCTTTTTCGCTTTGTCATACTGTAAGAACTACTCCTGATTATACAAATAATGCAGTCATATGGCTGGATTTGTTAGTGCTATAGTATAGTAAGTTATAGTATAGTAACTTACAAAAGTATTAATTATATATATATACAATCTAATTATCATATTGTTAATATACATTTAAACACTGGATTAGTAAATGATCCCCTGTTTTTGTTACTTAAGAAAATATACCCATTTTTTAACTGTATTGTACTTTTAATGTAGAGACATATTAAAACACATTTTAAAATGGACCAAATTTAATCCTGCAGGTCTGGTATTGTGTAAATATGTATGACTTATTAATTAATGCTATTGATGTTGGTATTGATATGTTGGGGAAGCATGAGAAAATGGTAATTTCATGACACTACATAAAAACAATGCATGGTTACACAATTAAACTACTACTCAGTAATTAGTATGTGATTCAGAGTATTTTGTTTGTTATAACAGACTTTTAATGGCCAAAATGGGTCAAGTCAGGAAATAATTACCTCCTCTTTATCATCCCTCTTCCTGTACATAAGTTCATATCCTGTGATTTGATTTTCCTGTCCAGTCTGTGCCGGGGCGATCCATGAAAGTAAAATACTTGTTTCTGATTTGGCTTCTCCTTTGAAGTCGGTTGGTTGGGAGGGAACTGCAATTGGAATGAAGAGATGAATTCATTACTCCGCACATCTTGCACTATTCATTATCATTACAGTCATACTGGCACAGATGCCACTTTGTGGTGAGAGTTATTGTTACAAGAGCCACATTGTATTTCAGGAGACACACGTGTTACAGACAAATTAGTACAGTACATAGTGCATGGTTACTTCAAAAACATTTTCATTAGAAATAAACAACTAGGCATTTGACTTTCTTATTCTTAGTATTCTTGGTTTTCTGACACGTAACAATTTTTCCCACTTGAGAAAGCCAATTTGAAGTTTTTGCTGACAGCCTAAAGATGTTCGTGTGTTTAGAATTGTAAACCACTAATGAGGATCTGTGACTAAAATGACGTGGCTTCAAAAATGTTTGTGACACTCCGAGTTTAATTGTGTCTGAGCATTTGTGAAACTCTGAATTTGTGTTAGACTGATAGATTCTCTTAACAACAAAAACAAGCCATGCTCACCTCCCGTCTTAGCAATGATTTGAAGGTCTGCGGAAAGAGGTCCATCACCTACTGAGGTGTAGGCCAAAACCTTGATGTAGTAGGTCTTATTGGGAATGAGGCCCTGGATGGTGACAAAGTTGGACCCCCGAACAATCTGCTTCTCCCAGACGTTGACATGCTGGGTGGAGTCCATGGTGTAGTAGACTCGGTAGCCCATGATCTGCCCGTTAGCTTCCTCCGGGTCATCCCAGTGGATGACAGCCGTGGTGGTGCTCAGCATGTGGCCTCTGACTTGCCTTGGTGCCGTGCTGGGTGCCTGCTCTGCTGTTTTGGCCTCGATGCTCTCGCTGTGTGGCCCTCGCCCGATGTTGTTCACGGCCACCACGCGAAACTCGTAGTCCGAGTACGGGCTGAGGCCTCCCACGCTGTACCGAGTGGTGGCTACGCCATCGATCTCCTTGTACGAGTCCTCTGAGTACTTGGACTTGTGTTGGATGATGTAGTAGGACACTGGTTCAGGATTGCCAGAGTCCCAGGTCAATGTTATGCTGGTGGCTGTGCGCTCTGTCACCACAGGAATGCCGGGAGCCTTGGGCAATGCTGTGATGATAATTATTACATAAATATTAACAGAAATGCAAAGTATGCAGCAAAGTTATACCCCTGTAGAGTAATTTATTTTATGTTCTGGGCCATAGAGACTTTATTTTTTTTAATTTGTAGATGGTTGAATTATGTTGATTACATTCATTTCCTAGCTCATTGCACCTGATACTAATGATATACAGTGTATCTGGAGTCATAAGAGACTCCTATGTCGTGTGCTTTCTACTAAGTGGCTGGATCGTCTTAATATTAAATTTTTCTAGTTGTTGCATATGAACTAATGTGAGACTAAAGACTTGCATACCCCGTGATCAGCAGCGTGCGTGGGAGTGCTGTTGTCATTAATCTCAGATTTCCGAGTGTTTATCACTTTAATAATTTAACAGGTGAATTTATTGCTTTAATTCCCCACACCGTGGCACATGGCAAAGGATATCAGGGCAATAGATTGTCTTTATATGCCATCTGAAGTGTGCTTCTGGGGGAGCTTGCTGCCAGACTGTTATATTGTGACTAATATCTCTATGTTATGTCTAGGAAAAACAAAGCTGGGTGTGTGTACATGAGTCTGTCCCTTGTGTGCACGTGAACATGGCGACACCAATCTGGGATATCTTTCTGGTACGCTGCTGTGTAGATATGATTACACTCAGATAAGTACCATGCCTACATGTACAGAGGACACTGAACAATACTCACTACGTTTCACACCCCCCTTCATGCCCCCTCCTCCATTGCTTGCTAACAGAAATGGTGAGCTTGTGGCTCTCTCTCCAGCTGAGAGATAAGCACTTCACTATATTCTCAATCTGGCATCTAATGTACTGAGGCTGTGCCAAAGCTTGTCTAAAGCTTTAAGGAATCCCCCACAGATGACTTATCATGGCAGTGAGAGGTAAATAACTTTCTTTAAAGCACTGCCAGTAGTCTCTGCTTGGATATGTATTTCTAACAAAGCAGCTGCAAATTGAGAGAGAGAGAGAGAGAGAGAGAGAGAGAGAGAATTTGAAACATTTTGAGTGAGCTATTATTAAGCCCAGCTGTAGCCTTCATGTATCTATTGTAAGACCATACTGCTGAAATTTCAGCCTTTGGTTATAAAGAAGGAGCAGCTTTACCTTTCACCGTTATCTGTGCCACAGCCTCTATCACCCCCAGGGTTGACATGGCCACGCAGGTGTAGTTGGCCGACTGCCGGACGTCTGTAAGCTCCAAGACATTCCGTCCAATGGGCATGTCGTCCTCTGGCGTAAGGTCTTCAGCACCCAGCATCCACTTGACATATGGCATGGGAGAGCCCACTGCCACACATGTAATATTGACACTGCCGCCTGGCATGATCTCATTGTCTGTAGGTGGAATGGAGAACCGTGGAGGCACTCGGCGTACTGTAAAAGACAAAACATGGTGTGAAAACCCAGCAGAAAATGGAACAACTGAATACATTTATAGAAAAATGTTCTGCATTCTCCCCAAAATGTTGCCAAAAGAAAACAGTCTGGTCATTAAACACATTTATACATAATATAATAATGAGATTAGCGGAATGTTAAAGGTGTAATTATTGCATATAAATGAAATCTGTTTCTAGATAGGTAATTTATGATTGGTTCAGGCATTTTATCCAAGACTTAAAGATTGCAGTGGTGAATGAATAACACGAACGCCATGCACAAAATACGGTCGCAGAGTCGGTACAAATACACAGAACTGCACAAAGGGCTGGAGAGTCGACAGCACTCCACAGTTGTATGCAAAGAAACAACTTTCAGGCTGCGTACTTCCAGCTGATGTGAGATAATGTGCCTCATCACATTCTCACATCACACAAACATAGATAATGCTCCCGAGAAGACGCATCAAAGGGGAATGATGTTTTTCTTTTCAGGCTCAGACAAAAGTATTACTAGGACTGTCAAATGTTGTGCACACCTTGGATCAAGTTTAGAGTGATAACACAATCACCCTTAAAATGTTTCCCCTGTCCTGCCTTTACTTTTAAAAGTGGCTTTAGACTTTAGAACTCTGCCAGACAGCTCAGAGGATAAAAGTAAAGTTATGCATACTTTCTTTATGCTGGTGAATTCCATGACGAATGAGAGGTCTCTAGCTTATCACAAGAGGGCCAATTATGCTGGTGCTTAAAGCATTAACATGTCTCACTACACTACATTCTGTGATTTTAGAAATCAGTGAAAGCCTGTGAATGAATCGAAATCAAGAACATTAACTGATGCTAATTCAAATACTTTTAACAGGACTGCAGGCCTCAGTCCAGTTTCAGATAAAGGGCTTATTGAGATTGAAAGTTCAGAAATGGAACTTTACCTTTACCTAGGAACATGTCAAGGAGGAGGTGAGAAGCTCCGAGACAGATGCATTTCTAGGAAATATCACTGATAGAAGCTTTTTCAACTACTCAAATTCTTTTCATGATTTATGTACAGTACACAAAGTCATCATTTTGCAGCACAATAAAAAAAGATGCAGAGAACTGCCATTGGCGATATTAGGTTAGTGGTACACTTGTTTCTTAGTGCTGAGTTTTTCTGACGCGTGTGTTTATGTAATTTCCAAATATAATCAAGTAAATAATCCCGATTACCTACAGTAAAAAAAAACAAAAAAACATAATTTGACAGCTCTAGTAGATACACATTCCCAAAAAATATTCTCAAAAAAACTAAAAAGAAAAGGCTTGAACTTCAAAGAAAAGGTTACACTTTTAAGTTAACTTAAATGTATAACATTCATAATGCACATGGACGGCTTCAAGGCCTTTTGGAGGGGAGCGAGAGTCCGTCATGCATACAAGAACGATACGTGACTTTGTGAGGCAACCGTGTAAGGGAGTCGGGTCGGGGGGGAGGGCTGCAGGGGCAACATAAGCTGTAATGGGGTCAGAAGGAAGAAGTGGTAGCACACAGTGTAATGGAAGGGTTAGTCTGGTAGTGCTACATTGTTGTAAATGTGGCGAGCACGTCCTGGGAAAACCAACTTAGGACAAAGGGTAAATGAAAGGACAGAACAAAATAGACACTCCTCGTGTTTTACAGGTGAGGATTTGTATACACAAATATTTAAGAATAGGTAGATGATATAACTAAGGGGCTTACGAATAAGGGAAACAGACAGGGATTGAGGTATTGTTTTTAAAACATTTAGGGAGGATTGAAATTAAAAGTAAAGTCAGTGTTACTGCTCATGCTATTTAACATCGATTACTGTTAACCTGGGTTAGATTACAAATTCTTTAGTGAACCTTGAAAGCTGTTAAGGAATATGTCACTTTTAAACATCTGAACACTTATTTATTGCCCGTTAATTGACCCTGCTTTATAAACAACCTGTATAATCCCTGTGACTCTAAACTAGTTATTTGTGCAGGTACCGTATACTGTATATGACTGCAACATCGGCACACGCTTCCTGTTGCTCGCTACTAATTCACAAAGCCCATTCTGTTTAGCAGACTGCAGCTCTCCAGAGGGGAAATCTAGGGGAACTGCTTGCATTATTAAATAGAACGTTTCTCTCACTCAATATTTAATTAATATCCAATTGGATCACATTCCCCACAGACATAATATTATCCTGCTCATTTGAATATCATTACATATGTTAAGTCTCGTGGATAACGCTCTAAATACATCATTGTTTCATGAAGTCCTGCGCAGAAACATCCTTTTCAGAGGAAGTGTATAATCTCTGAGGGCAAGGTTATTTTTACAGCTTGGTGCTTGACTGTAGTGCCAATTACAACAAAGGATGGATTTTGCTTTAACATATTTTTTATTTCTGAGAAACTTCAATTGGGGAGAGGACCACAGGGAAAATTGAGGTGTAGTGATGCTTAAAATGCTCTATGGAGAGAAAGAGAGAGATGCAGTGCTCATATGGAGCAGCTTTGCATCTATGCAGAACAGCAGCCCATAGAAATCATGGATGTTGTGTCATATTACTTTCATTTTCTTAACAGAATTTATTTGATTAATAACATTTTATTTATTTTTTTCTTTTCTAATGTCATTGACCAGCTGTGTTGTTAGTCATCAGAGAAACCAAGCAGGAACACTGACGGGGTAAGGGATGGGGAAAGGGGATGACTAGCTCAAGCGTTTAGAGGGGACCATGCAAATAGACCCTCAGACAGATGCAAATATCGTCCCTGCCACCCCACCTCAAAGATGCAAACATGCACCACCTGTTAGACAGGCAAGCACTCTGACAAGAACCAGGGACATTCTCAATGGGCACATGAACATTGAATCAGCGAAAAAGAAAAAAAAAAAATATCAATAGAAGTGTAAAAAAAAAAAAAAGAGAACAAATACTTTGTTGTGGCAAACAAATAAACTTATTTCTGTTTTGTGTTGTGTTCAAAAAGTAAAAACACACCAACCTTCTCGTAGCTCTGAGGGATGTAGGAAATTTGATGCAGAACAAAATGAAATAAGGAAAGGAGAAAAACAAGGGAAACACAGAGAGTAAAAAGGCCATGTTTTAGGTGTTCAAATGCTACTTAAACAATTCGAAGGACCTTCTGTCTCCAAGGAGGGAGCCCCTTGTATCTCCCTGGCACCCAGAGTGTTTACTTCTAAAAAAAAAAAAAATTCTGCCAAAGCCAAGTGAGCTTATAATGATAATAATAAAAATGAGTGTATATTGCTTTATTATATATTGTGTATGATGACAATTTGCTACATAAATACATGTATTTATAGAGAATTTAATAAAGACAATAGTGGAAGAGTAACAGTGGGTTTTTACATAAAAGCAAATAAAGCCTTAAATGCTGCGTGCAAGTAAAAGTGAGAAGCAGTAACAGCAGCACAAATTTTGTGACTTTAAAAGAGTGAAAGATCACTGCCTCTATGGGAAAAGGTTATGAAAAGCAAAACACTGCGGCTACTTCACTTTTTTTGCATTTGCCAAAATCATGAAGCTATAGGCTATATTACTAACCCTGTGTAGCAACAAAACACTGTTGGAGTAGGATACTAAAATACCCTCTATTTGAATTATTTCATACCTGTTTTAACTCTTGATTTTATTTTAATTTTTTTAAGTCATTGTCAGTAAAACTAGCAAGATCAAATATGTCCTTCCAATGTTGATCAATAGGGAGAGAAAAAAGGCCAGAGAGGATCTGTTCACTGCTGGGGAAATAGTTTGGACTGATGGAGGAGGGCCCGGCCACCCTTTACCACCTCCGACAGTCAGGTTTGAAAGGCAATTAGTAGATAAACACAGCAAGCAGTCTAGTCATTGGTGTTAGAATCAGGATTATCAACAGAAAGGACCAGAAACACACAACAGAGCAGATACTGGAGGTACAAATCAGTGCAGGTAAGTTAAGTGCAAAAAAAAAAAAGAACCAAAACATCAAAAGCAAAGCATACTTACAATGGCCTCACAGGATATGGCCCCAGTAGACTTTATTGGCTAATTTAAAGGTTCCTCATGAATTTTAAAGAGAAAGTTAATATAATATTTGAAGGAAGCATGTCAGTGCTGTCAACATGTTTCCTACCTCTGACATATAGATTTGCTGGGGCAGAGTAGCGGGTTCCATCGTTGTTGGTCGCCACACATTCATACTTCCCCTGGTCCGACTCTTCGCTCTGCTCTATCTGGAGGGCTCCTGGTTGGGAATAGCAAACGGGGTAGCGGAGTATGTTTGGTTAAAATGCTGTTGTTCATCCTGAAGTTCACAAGCAAAAAGAAAAGTTGTTTGACCTCAAAAGGGCCAACATCAGCCCCCTTCATTCTACTTCTGCTTTGTCCTCTCAAGCCTCAGTAGTTGGACAATTTGACGAAAGTTGTAATTCAACAATATCCAATAAACTGCATGAATGGAATACTACGTCTGTGCATCTGTTCCCATAAACTCTATATTTTAAAGTATATCCCCCATCATCATTATCACAGCCTGATCCACTGGCTGAGGTAAAATGGAGACCCTACTATAGGTCAGGTATAGCTGCAAATGGTAATCATGCAAGACATTGCAATACAAATATATTGTTCCTCTTAACAGGGCTATAGTAACGAGGGAAAAGAAAATAACACATTGTCAAACAAATTTAAAATAAAGAACAGAAAAAAACCGTCTCTAAAACAGTTAACTTGTTGATGACTTCTTTAGAGAAAAAAGCCTGATTACTTTTAAGGTTAAAGCATCTAAAAAGACACTCATCCTAGCGCCAATGTAAAAAAAAAATCACGTAGAAGAATAGGGGCAAGCCCTTCAATATACAACATTTCACTGGACTGGTCAATATGGGGATGAGTGATACTGCTTCAGGGAAACATGGATCAAACAAAAAAAGGTTTACAGTATAAGAAAGCAGCATAACAAGGGAGGGCAATTGAAATAAATAAATTTAGGTATGAATTTTAGCATATTCAATCACAGATTGAGTGTAACATTCATCTAACTAAATAATTTGGGACTTCATCTAGGTGAAGTTATTTTAAAAAAATGCAGCCCATACAAAAAATTTAAAAAATGCTGCTCATATATGTGGAATTTTTTTAATTGAAGTATTATGTAAGGCAAAACCAACACATAACCCTCTGTAACAAAAGTTTTGACATGCAAATCTTGGCAAGAAATGTATGTCGGCACAACTTACAACCTTCTGACAACCCTTAGCTGAAAAATAAAATGCAATTGTATTAGAAGACAAAATTCAAAATATCGACCTGAGCCGACAAGAAAGTAACCAACCACTGCTTTAGCTTGTGAAAGCTACAAAAGACACCCATAAAAATCCACCAATGGGATCAGCAGTGTGGTGTCATATGACCCAGGGAAAAATGGCTTTATGCATCAACAACTCTCCAGCTTCATCACACATGGCAAAAATGAGCCAATCAGGTCCTCGCCAGACTCTACTGTTTGCCTTCCTCAAACCCTGAAGAAAAAAAGTCAAAAAGTAAAATAGTCTCCAAACCCAAGAAAAGTAAGAAAAATAGGTGAAAGAGAAAAAAAAGCACCGTAGAAACTTTATCAAAAAAGTGGTTGTTTGGGCTTTTTTGTAGAGGTACAGGAGAGGAAAGCAAATAGAAGAAATGGAAAAAAATAGTTTGCAAAGATAGAAAGAATTCTTTGGGAGAAAAAAGCAGAGGAGAGGCAATGTTGTCTTCAGCATGCCTGCGTGATTCCACAGCATCTGTGCATATTTTTTTTTAGTGCTGAACAAGAACAGCTAAGGGGAAAAAATGCTTGGTTGTTTTAGTTGGACAAAAAGAGGGACACATGATTCGCTATGGCCAAAAAGAAAACAAAAGTGAACGGAAAAAATATAGTTTAAAAAAATAATTGTCATTGGATATGCTTATTTGAGCCAGGGCAAGCATATCACAACTGAGCTAAACAGGCTCTTGAAACCAGAATACAAAGGAGTAAATAAAGCATAGACAAAGAAAAATGGAATACAAATTTAGTCAACGAAACAGGACAAATAAGAAGGAAGGTCCATATGAACGTAATGGGATTTGGTCTTGGTAAACAGGACAGAAATGGAGGCGATTCAAGTGAATGGATGGGTTGACAGCAAGAATGAATTTGTATTATTTTCATTCTGTGAACGTCAGTTCAGCACTCTTACCTCTTATTGGTGTACCACCTGGGTGGATAATATGAATGCAAATAAGATTAGAAAGAAGAAGCATTAGTACGAGTAGATAGAGGCTGGGGGCTTTGGAAGAAGAATCAAATTAGATTTAACAGGGCAGGTAAATAAAGGTACTAGAGAAAAGAGAGAGAGAGAGAGAGAGAGAGAGAGAGAGAGAGAGAGAGAGAGAATACGAATTGTTCTGTACTCTACTGGCAAAGAAAGACAGGATTCATCATAGAAAAATCATAGTTCAGAGAGAAGAACTTGTACATTGATGTACCACGGGGAGGTGCCATTTTGGAAGTGGCAATAGCTTCTGAAGATCATCTACTGAAGGGAAAGACTTTGAGGACTTTGTGTATGAGATTGAGAGCAGACATACTGTATCTAAACAACCTGAGATCCCTTTGCTTCACCTGAACTAAGCAGAGCTGGTCAACTCTCTAAAATTCTTAAAATGTCCATACCTACTGTGCTGGTGTTAAAACGATAAGTGAGTAAGTGGTGGGTCAGTGAGTGAGTAACAAACATGTGAGGACAGGTCATTACCCAGGTCAGTATATGACAATACTAAGCTAAGGTTTGGTAGTTATAATCTCCAGATAAAGGTGATACTATAGCTGGTAGTGGTGGGACACTTGAACACCGTGGGGTGAGGGAAGAGTGTATGTGCCTCTAGTAGTAGCCCTGAACCTAAACTCTCTGTTAGTAAAATGCATGCCATGCATTTTAATAGTTGTTGGAAACATGGAAATTAGTGGGGGGTGATGTGTGCTTTAGAGCTAAGCACTTACCAAAGGATTCTGTAGATTTAAAAATATAGAGAGAAGAAAGACAGCATAAGAATGTGATTATATTCTTTAAGTAAGTTTAGTTAACAGAGGTTTCGTTAATGCTTTATCAACTCTACGTGAATCAAAGTCGCACATTAGAAATAAGGGTTAAATCTACACAGTTCTGTTAAAAACATGTCAGCAAGGAAGTAAGGTTAACAAGACGATTTAACAAAGGACAGCTGTGAACTCTGTGAAGACAGGTGGTCAAACATACAAGACTTAAAATTTACAAGTAGTTGTGCTAATGTGTTGCCTTTAGCTGGCACATAAAGCTGCAAGCTATTATTTATGTAAACCTTTTAGAAAATAGCATCATCTTTTTCTATTGAGATATTGAAATCAAACTGGAGATTTTCAGGCGAATGGGTATATTGGGGTCATGTCACAGGCAAATAAAAACAAAGTTGGCATCTAAACATTAAAGCAGGGGCTGTAAATTCAAAGAATCAGAGGGGAGGGAAAAGCCTTGTGAAGTTATCACGCACTACTGTGGCTGATTAGTGTCCAGAAATAGATGTTTTTTTCTTTAACCTAAAGAAAATTCCTATGCAAAGCAAATATTTATTCAGAGGAGGTTTAAGGATACCTCTTTTAAAAGTAAAATTTCAACAAATGCACAAGGACGATGATTAATTTGCTTTTCTGCATGTTTTCCTATTTAAAATCATGTGCACTCCTTAGCAGATTCTGAATGAAGCCGAATGTTGAATATTAATTGATCAAAAAAGAAAATGGCATAAAAAAAATGAAGAGAATGGATCCAAAAAATACTGCACCAATGCAGTGAAAAGGAAATCGACACAAAACAGCAAAAAAAATTAATTGTAAAAAGTCACAGCAGTGAGCAATGAGGGCAGAAGTTAAGGCAGAAGCCAGCAAACACAGAGGGGGAACAATCCCAATAGCCCATGACAACACTAGAAGACAAAGGGAGACACACATACAGAAAGCACACACCGGGGCGTACAGAGAGTAGAGGACAGGAAGTAGTAGAAACAATGCCATTACCTACAAAATTAAAAGCCAAATGAGAAGTTAAATTATGGGAGGAAGAAGAGGATGAAAGAGCAGAGGAGACAGCGCAGACAACAGGGGGAGCAGATCAGATTCTCAAGACTCCCTGATTTGTAATTACGTTTTCAGCAGAGGAAACCTACCTGATCTGAGCTGTTTAATGCGTCCATTGTTGGTGGTGGTGTTGACAGGGAGGAAGTCTTTAAACCAGGAGATGTCTGGGTCGGGGTTGCCGCTGGCGGCACAGAGCATGGTGGCAGTGCGTGTTCGCTCAACCACTTTCAACTGTGGGCCCATGTCTATGGTGGGAAAACCAGGGGGCAGCTGGTCCTCTGGAAGAAGATGAGAGACATTGTAGCAGAGGTCAGATTCACATCGTCAGTAGTCCTCCTTAAACCCTGTGCAGAGCTAATGAGGAGGGAGAGCCAGTGGAAATTATAGTCATAAGACTGCACAGCAATAGGATGAGAATATCTATCTACAATCTTTGGTCAAATGTTACATTGTTTTGTAACAATACTGAGTCTATAAAGCAATTATTTCTAAAGCCATGGCATCTACCCATAGTTTATATTGACAAGGACACAAAATGAACAAAAAGTGAAAATGGACAACAGCACAGTTCAGGCATCTCAAATGATTTTAAAATGGTAGTTTAGGAGTATTTGGGCAAATAAACACATTTGTTTTCTTGCTCTAGATGAGAAGATAGTTGACACTTATGTCTGGTTGTTAACTATAAAGCTACAGCTAGGAGTCACCTAAAACGTATTTCTTTGAAGTTCTTTGATGATGGCAGGTGTCTTGGCGATGTTGAAAAAGCTGTCTTGTTCCTGCCAGCGTCTCAACTTACCGGCTGAACAAGGGCGGGCTACATCTTGCTGCCGTTTGAGATATGAGAGAAGATAACTCACATTGCTCTTTGCTTCAAAATATGTTCTTTTAGCAAAACAAAGAAAATCAAAGCCTGGAGCAGCTTTGTCTGAAGCTCACGGCTCTGAGCAGGAAGTATTTTCTGCTTGCAGCAAGTGAGGATCTTTGAGAGGGCGCAGAGTGAAATTTTACATACACCATGAGCTCACCGTATGCCACCCCACAAAGTTAGCCAAGTGTAAATCTGCAAAACAAGACCTGCTTATTCTGAATGCCAATAAGGTTTATGTGCACCTTTAAGTTTTCCTTTCCCTGCTGTGATATGGCTAATTAGTGTCTTCCTCTGCTCTCGTAAAACGGCACCTTTTTGGAAACACATTATTCATTAAAATTTCATGAGGAGACATCAGTCTGGAAACAGCTTTGAGATACCATAGCCTGCACACAGCCAAACGACAATCATGGCCGCCTTCCAACAATGCTTTTGGGTATCTGGCATGAGAAGCCACCTCAACGGATAAATCTTCTCAGAAATAGAATGTATTACAAATGAGTGACTTCAGACTGAACTGCAAAACTTTCTGATGCAACTCTTTGTCCCTGCCTGAACTGACGTGTTTTGACAGTGATGTGACGTTTTAAAATGGCCAATCGCAAATCAGCATTCTCTTTAGTCTCCTCGAACTGCATTTATGAAATCCTGTCCTATATAAAGCATACTTTCAACACAAGGCCTTGGCAGTAGTGCACTGTTAGTTATACTGGGCATCTTGGCCCATGTATCCTTATATGGTTTATCACTGTAAGTCCTTGACATGGTGTGCAATATATATACATTATCCTTTTCCATTTCAGTATCCATTAAGGTAATGAGAGTGGCCTGGCTTACTCTTGTTAAAAGTTTGTAGGTGTCTGCCACTGTTTGCTTGTTGTTTGCACAAAATTGATGTGCTGCTCATTAAAACAATAACCACTTAACCACTCAATTCACCTCAGTCACACAGTGGCCATATTTAGGTAACGTCATTGTTAAAGCAGAACGTTAAGCTGGAGGACAGAATCAATTTGAAGATTAAACATTAAGAAATTCCCAGAATGTCCCATTTTTCTTGTAAACGTGTTGTTTTTGCCGCTGTTCATATCTGCTTTGCGGTCATTAACTGTGATTGTATGGTTATGGATGGTGTATTCTGTTAATGTTAGGTGTTAATGTGATAGGCTCCCAGCGCTCTATTAGCTACAGTATAAGCTCTATTGCGGATTTACAATGACATCACCAGAGTTATAAAAAAAAAAAAAAACTGCACTAAATGATGTACTGTGATTATCATTCACATAAGAAGGAATTCATATTCCCGTGTGCTTATTGCATTTGCTATCAACACATAGATTTAAAGAGTGTTCAGATTTGTCATAACACTGTATCTGTTCCAAAAACACTGTGTTAACAACTATCAAGGAATGAGGGAATAGTCTAATCTGAAAAAAAACTACACTTTCAAAGGTGCTCATTCAAATGGAGAAAGACGGGGAGGAGGGGGAAAGGAATGAATTCTACAAGGTAGCTCCTGTCCAAGCTCACTTCAGCCTGTTCAAGGTTGAACAGACAATTAGTCGATTCTACAGTGAGTCAAAAGTATACCTGATCAAACACAATAGTCAGAAACAAGCCTAGGACCATGGATGCATGTTGGATATAGTAATTGGATGTGACAATCCATACAAACTACAAAGCAACTCCTGTGAAATTGCAATGCATTCTAAAACAAAGTGCTTAAGAGATCATAATTGAGCTGTCCTTTAAGAAGTGAGAATTGTTATCATGCTGCAGTATGCAATGTCCCTGGTTGTTCAGCTCTAAGGTGAAAAGGGTGACAACACTCATTTTAAATTATAAACAGTGTGGCCGATATCAACGTGATAGCTTTTCAAAATCAGGATCCTGTAACAACAGTAAAACCATAGTAGTTCTGTCTGATTTACAGTACTGTTAACAGTGTGGCTCACTGAAATTGAGAAAACATAAAAATGAGGCTGGGTCAAGTGTACAAAGGACACTTTCCCCAAACCCATCTTCGCTGTCCTATAGAATGCATGTGTTACATGATGCTAGCCCGTAACTCCAGTGCAAGCAGCTGATGTGACTCCAGGCAGCACATTTAAAATTAATGATCTGTTACGAAGGTTTCTGGCCTTTTGAAAGCATTCTTGCTCAGCCCAGAAATGTATTTTACAGCTGCTTTGTGCACTCGTGCTCATCTAGAATGGCCACAATGTCATGACCTCAACCGTGAGGTATTACGAAATATTTCTTGCGTAGGATTTGGAGTTAGGATACAAAAAAAGAGAATAATAAACATGAGTACCTTGATGTTTTCAAGCTCCTTGCAACTCTTGGCTATACCCTCATTTACTTCCCAAAGAGAATTAGCATTGTGGTAATAAATAAAAGGAGGGAAATTTAACACGTTTGCTAGCTTGTGCTGTGATTAACAACTCACGTCAACAACAGAGCTGCTGCGGCATTTCCCTTACAAGGCAAAGAGACCAAAATTAAATCAGATTAATCACAATGTAATTTGAGCCACAGCCGGTGTGTCGTACGTTTTTGGAGAAGTTGGGTTATTGACAATGTGTTCAAAGTAAATAATGAAATAATTAATCAACCAGGGGCCAAGCGGCTAGTAGTTTTTCCCCTTGTGCTATGTTTGCAGTTCCGGGAACCGTCAAGAGGTTGGTTTTCGACTTGTGGTTACATAAATTATCAGCGAGGAGCTACTTCATTACCCCTTTAGGAACCCTGAGCTGCATCCTGATAGGAGAGGAAATTGGACAAGTTTGATTTGCTTGTGCTGCACTTTTTTTTTTTTTTTTTTTGTGTGTTTTGGGGCTAATATACTATATGCTGTGTGACTTGAACACACAGCCCCAAGCTACCCTGCACAATGTATGAAAGTCAAAGCTGAAAGGTGAAAAAAAAACAGAAATAAGTTGGTTTTACAGGCTTTCTCTGCTTCCTTATTCTACCTCGCTGAGAGCTGCAATCTCAAGGACAGCCTAAGACAAGGGCAGTTTCTGCTTTACAGACCCATACTGTATATTCAACAATGGATCTACACACTAAATGAGATGGAAGGGAGAGAAATGCTGAAGTCACCTTCTAAAGAAGTGCTGAGCACTGGTGCTTGATATAAAAAGATTCCCAATGACAATTTGCACACATTAGCCACTGCCAGGCTATCAGGCCATGTGAGCGTGCAGTGCCAAGCATGGGAAGAGTATAAAAAGGACATTGGCTCAAAAAGTACCTCAGTGAGCAGATTTCTGCTGAAGACATAAGGCCACTGGACATAAACTTAACCCATTAGCAGATTATATCTATTGATCACTCATACAAAATACGAGCATAAGTGAAATCACATTTTCCTTGTGTGAAATCAGTGGACCATTTCAGTTTCTGAAATGTCGCTTGAGTGCAGCATAAAGTCAGCACAATTTGTCGTCATATACTGCAGTCGTTACCAATAAACACACACAATCACACCCTCTGTTCAAAGTCAACGTCTCACCTGCTGTGGTGTAATAGCTTGAGTGACAAACTCAAGTAATTTCCTCCTTGTTTAGGCTCTAATTAAATAAGCCTAATTGAGTCTCAACAGATAAATGCACCATTCAATATGTGATCTGTTAATGTTTACGTGTTTGCTCAGTTAGTGCTACAGCAAGGCCCTAGTGTAGATGTGCAGTCTGAGGTGATGTTTATAAGGTATTACAGGGCTAATGAAGTTACATCTATGGAGTGGAATTCATTAAAGAGAGACCCTAAAACTAGGGCCAGGATGTCTGCTTGAGTTTGGTATCTGCGCAGATGTTGACAGCTGTGGGACAATGTGTCTCCAGAAAACCAAATTAAAAGCATGTTCCTCTCTTCCGCATAGCACCTACAGTACAGTATACCTACCACTGTATACAGTGGTGGCGGTCTTTTTTCTTTGGTGAATGATAGACTGTACACAGAGCACAGTTTGCAAAGCAATTGCACAGTTGGTAGTCTGCCAATATTGCATGTGCTTCAGCTCGTAGATCTACAGCTTTAAGTGGAGTAGGTTTGACATTGTATCTGTAATGATGATTGGCATGCAAATAGTGGGTTATAATGTAAAAATGCAATGCAACATTCATCATTGTGTATAAACACAAAAGTAAATAAAATGTCGAGAAAACTGTGTGTAAATCTGATCCTTAAGTCATGAGATGAGTTTTATGTCACTGAAATCATATTTGGCTCTAAAAGGACCAAATAAGTACAAAGGAATCTGAGAAGAAAATAAGCCTTTGTTGCACAGGACTTTCCAAGTGAAGCCATAAAAAAATAAACCTTTCCGGTCACATTCTGGCTTTAGTTTCGTGGTTGCTGCACAAGGATTGGATTCGGTCCGAACATTTTCTTCCCAAGCGGAACACAACTTTTAACCCAGCGGTTGAGGTTATTCTTCAGGAAAAATCCCTGCAGGCCATAATAAGATATATTTGTTGGACATATTTGAGTGGATACAATCTCCTCAAAGAGGCTGTCACAGGTGACTTGTTGTGGCAGCATTGTTGAGAAGAGTGTGTGTCAAGACACATTGTTGTTTGGGGATCCCTCCTCGCCAAAGATGATGGATTATGAAAGTGTGGGAATTTAGTGCAGATGTCTTATGTATCACACTCGTACATTTTACACTTGATTTTCCTTTGCCCTAACGATTATCGTTGCCCAGTTTAGGAATCCATCTCATTCTCGCTACCCCTCCCCAGATAAGATTTCAGCCAGAACAAAAAGACGAGCCACAAAACATTACCCATGGAGTGTGACAGCAGCAGTGCTTATTTTTCTCGGCAGCCTGAGCCAAAGTCATTTTTTCCCACCACACCATAGCATATCATTTGAAGTTGAGGGACACTGATTAAAGCTCAAAAATCCAAAAGAATTGTGAGAAAGAAGATAGGAGACTGTAGCAGGGTTAGGTTGCTACTCACGTTAGTCATACAGCACAATGCTTACAATGACGTTATTTGGAATTTGCTTGTTTCATGACTTGCTAATCCGTGAGCTGACCTAGGTTGAGTTAGAACTTGTTGTTTTATAAACTAGTAAAAGGTAATTAATGAAGAAAATAATTCCATGCACACAATTAAATATAATAAGGATGAAAATCTTGACACGCACATACATAAATGTCATTTAACCAAGAGTCTTAGAGCATTTTATTCAAAATAAGGTTGTTGATTTGGAACACATTAACAGGGCAACATTGTCCATTATAATTTGTTTACAGTTCTCTAAAATATTGTTGAAAGCCTAGTTAATACATCCGTTCAGAGACGACCTGAATCTTCTTCAACAAAATGTTCTGTTCGGCTCCTGTTCAACTGACGTATTCATTTTTTTCCCCCTTTGGCATGGGAGAGGGGACTGTTAATTATGCTTTTGTTTTCACACAAACAAAATTACTCAACCAAACGTAAGAGCTCTTGATTAACAAAGGCAGACAGCAATTCCATTTTGTGCCAATTCTATGACGGCATCTGTTCCATTTTTCTCTTTCGCTCTCTCTAATGTTAACCACTTTAACCCACATGGTTGTTGATTTCCTTGCTCTACTTACAAGGTACATTTAACTCTGTGGTAAAAAGGTGTACTCTTACTATCTAGCACCTAATGATTGACAGATTCTAAATCTGAGCCCACCCTTTGCTTTATCAGCTACCTGCAGCTTGGTTAAACTATCTCAAAGTTAGACTCAGACAGTGTTGCTTTCCTCAACACTCCATCCATCATTCTGCCCATAAACTTTAGCAGAGTTGAAACGTGTGCCCACATCAATTTCTGACCATGGAACCATGGGACTAGGGCGTTATGATGCTTTATATAAGCTTGTACTTTTTTAGTTCCTATTTAAACTGAAAAAACACACGGACATTTCATTATATTAATGTAATGTACTTGTTCTAGTAAAGATATCCTTTTTTTCTAATCTTAACTTAGTTTCTATGTATGATACTGCTTTACATAGGACGGTAAAGCAGTTGAACAGCCACAGTACATAGACCTAGACCTGGATTAGATATAACCCTTTTTGTTAATGCCTAATTGAACCCATGCCAGGACATTGTTGTCAGCATATGGGCATTTTAGCCCTGCCTCGGGTAGAATACTTGGAATAGTTACAGTAAGATACAAGTGAAAGTGAGGACACTTAACAGTAAGGGTGTAAACCATCATTCGTGAGTGGCGGGTATAGCCATTCATTTAAAGTGCAACAAGTCTGACAAGCATTCAGAGTATGAAATCAATGTGCATCATTGCTGAGCAAAAAGAAGAAATAACGGCTTGAGAGGTCTGAATTATCCCTAATTGCCCTCAGAGAGTCCAAAGCCTGTATTTATTTCATTGATACATCCCAGTGCTGTTTGGCACATATGTTGTCCAGTCTAAATAAGATTAGGTTTACCCCTCGAGCTTCATTTGAGCCAGATTTCCCAAATAAGCCTCCTGGCACCTGCACTGGGTAGATATTGCTTAAGTAATCCAATAATGGACAACACAATGCTCAGGACTTCCATCTAATAAGGCACATACTAGTTGTTTTTTAAGAGTTTATAGGCTAGTGAACTCCGAGTCAACCTTCAAATTGTTTTAAAACATGGCGTGTATCTTGACTGATGTGGTTTTTTATTGTTGTGCAGACTGGAAAAGACTCTAGAGGAGCTAAAATGTGAGAGCACACCCCAACTATATGTTGGGGGCCACGGTTCTTTATGTTCTAAAGCCTTAGACGAACTGATATGAGAAAGTGTTAAGTGGCAAGTCATGACTGCTTTCCAGTTTAGGTTTACAAATGTACTGTATCTGTGCAGGACTCGCAGGTCAGAACTAATCCTGTTGTATCGAGCGGAGTGCTGGAGAGTTCACTTTTGCTATGTAAGCCCATGATCCGTTTATCTTGACTTAGGATACAAATGTATTTTTTGTTCTTCATAATAACACTGATGCAGTGGGTAACTTAGAGGATTCTGTCAGCGGCGGCCCCTTAAGTTTATGTGTATCTGTTTGTGTCTACGGTCTGTGTATCAAGGCCCTATTCTCACAGACGGAAGTCAGTCATTTTTAAACCGTCTTATAGAAATGGGGGAGGGTGATTTTAGGGTTGTTGTGTACAGTAGTTTACCTGTTAAATTCAAATGACTACTACATGGTCTATACTCAGAAAACTAGAACAGCAGTAGCATGTTCAGTGTGCAAATGCGCCCCAGTATACTGCCTTTTGTGCAGTGAAAAATTGGGTTTCTCACTGCAACACAAATGAGCAGTAAAAGTGCAGCTCGGCTGCGGTAAAATTAGTTAATAAGTTGATTCTACAGGTATAGTGCACGCTAATGAATATTACTGTGAATGGGCCACAGTTGGCTCAAACAGCTAATTCCAATTTACAATAATAGAGTTTTAGGAGGAGCAGGCCCACTCCAACACAAAGTGGCATTAAGTCTCACTCGCTTGCTACCTCTAAAAGTAGTTCAGTAATTTGCTGAACAAATACGGTCTCTTTGAGAAAACCGCTAATACCCGAGGGCAGACAACAAGGGACCAGCTAGTATCCACTAAAATTTTACTTTACCCTTGTTGCCTGAAGGAGCAAAATAGGAATGGATTGTGAAATACTATCCAGTGTGTTCCTTCTCCTGTGAACGAAATATAGTAGGAGGAAGGTGAAGGCACAGAAAGCTCTCGTAACCGGAGGTTCATGGCACTCTGTCTCGATGAAAAATAGCACTGTCTCCCCTTTTGCCTCGCACTGATTGTTTCTTCCATAAATCCCATTTGAGATTTTATAATTAATTAAATGCTGCTTATTTGTCATTAAAAACACTCGCCTAATGCCTGAGATTATGAGGAACCCATTGTAGAGTCAATCTATTAATCACCAGGCCTTTTTCCCCCAGAAAAACCTTCACAGATGAACAATTCGAGCCGTTCCTCATTCTGAATGACATTGGAGAACTAGTTGTAAAACTCTTAAGTCGACATTCTGGTGTGTGATAGTAAATCATTTAATTTAAACACTTAAACATCTCTTCCCACTTACAGGAAAACAAGGACATTTAATGTGTGGATCACACAATACTTTTATGAAAAATAAGCACCTTTTACCATTCAGATCCCACCATGAAAGACACAATGCACATCTGAGTGTGGAGTAGCCATACTGTTGACAATCATGGGATGCTTTTGAGATAGATTTTTTGAGTGTCCACTACTCCCTTTAGTACTTTTGTTTTGGGAGCTCACTTGTTGGTATTTTGGTTAGATTTTGGTTAGAGTTTGAGAAACACGATCCAGGTCAGAAATTCTCTGAGTTATGCTTCAAAATTACCCCGCCTAGTGTTCCTCCAAGCCTGCCGTCCCCCGTAGACATTTTTTACGGCCATCGCTGCTGGGGCAGATTGGATCAGCCAAGCAAAGGGCATGCAACAGAGATGTACGCCACTTCTGGCAAGGCGCCCCTACTCTCCCTAGGCCCCGTGTCATTCATAAACATGACGGATTAGCTGTGATATTCCTCCATTTACAACATAAGCGAAGGGAGTTGGAGGAAGGGAATGAAAGCAGAGAGTGAGTGTTAGTGTCGGATGCCCCTTAGGGCTAGTGCTAAAATGGATGGGTAAAGAGGGAGATGAAAAGGAGAGATGAAGCAGGAAGGGCGGAGAGGGGGGCGTTCTGTACAGGCCTGGCTGGGCAAGCAGCAAGGCAGGCAGGAAGCCAGGCACAAAGCTCCATTTACGCTCACACACACACACACACACTCTTATGGCTTTACAGACTACACGTCAGCTCAGCCAGATGTACTGTTATGGGTAAAGATCACCTAGGGGGAAGGTGCAGAGGGAGAAAGAGAGATTTCAAAACCTTTTCTACCTACAATCATGTCTTTCTCCCACACTGCCTTTGTCTTTGAATTTGCTTTACCCACTGACTTCATCTGCCACGATCCAGTCGTGGCTCATCTGAGACATTAAAACATGCTTGATGTTAAAGACTCTCCCTCAATCTGTCTTTGTCTGTCTCCCGCCTCCTTTGCCTTCTGTCCCTCTCCCGCCCTCTTCAGGATTTTACTTTGCATATTCCATTTGCTGGTTGTTACCTTGAGCAATGATTCCATTTACTTCAGAAAACAGTGCCCCATTTATTCAGAGTTGGTGGGGGGGAAAAAAACTTCTGCTCTTATCATCTTATCTGTAATCAGCATTTTTTCTTTTTTTTTATTAGTAATATTCAAAGGAGGAGGGAGCCAACTATTTGACAATGCTTTGAGCTATTTGCCGAACACAAAGCTAAAATGGATGTTGCTTATTTTCTCTCAACTCCATGAAACACACCTTAGGAAGCCTCTTCTTCTTGTTCTTCTTCTAGCTTTTTTTTTTTACAGTCCATCAACCCTCATTTGAGCCTCTTGAGTGCAATAAACATTCACAAATAAAGAGGACGTGGCAGGGAATACATAAACAACACCCCACACACCACACTACATTCTCCTTAGAGACAACCCTGTCACTTGGAAGCATATACTGCCAGACATCTGTTTGGTTTTTATGTTTCATGCTTATTCATTGTATATTCACGCTCTTACCGCCCACTCGGGATGACTATATAATGCTTGATGTGTCAAAGTTATATGTTTGTGTATCAACATTTATCATAAAATAAAATGTAACTATTTAGGTTGATTTATTTGTTTTGTCTTTTCAGGGGAAGCTGATAAAGGCCAATGCCAGAAGCTGGAGCCAGCAGGGGCTCAAGAAAGTATCAGCAACCAGGTGAGTCCTCCGACCGCGCAGGAAAAAAAAAGACAGAAGGCAAAACTGTGAGACACTGAGTTGCTTCATTAACCTTCATGTACTATACATTCAGAAGCAGGTGGGTCAGTTTGATCAAACAGGCGTTTCTAATACTTTGGCTTGCATTGTCACATGGCCTATCATTCGTCTATTAACAGAAATCTGTGTATGTAAAGAAAAGAAAACTGTACGTGACTGTTCATGTGTGTATGTGGAGGTGTTTATTACTTCACCAGCAAGAAAGCGTCCCATCAGCTGTCAGAATGCTCCCACAAAATCCTCTGAGCCTTAATCACTTTTAGCATTTTGTGCATGACAGTGCCACATATCTTTATGGTTCACGGCCGGGGACTTTGAACATGGTATCATCAGACTCAGACGAGTATTCTAGGAGACTTGCAGCATAAAAGTCAGAGCAAACCCACTTCACACAAGTTCCCTTCCTCCTGAGAAAGAAAAAAACCTAGCACTAGCCGTTTCAATAATTGATATAGCTAAAAGTTTGCTACAGGAAAAGGGTGTATAGAGATTATTCATGCTTGCTGACATCGTGCAGAGAGGTACCTCTTGGCTCGCAAAAAGCCCTAATGGAAAATGGGGTTATATCAGGCTTTTCAAATGTATCAAACGGGCATTTTCCCCCAAAGTGACTGTGGGAGACGATGGGCGTCACAGAAGGGAGTGGGTAGCATTGTTTTATTATGGAACTTACTATATTGGGTACATGTGATTTGAAATCTGGGTTTAACACTGATGAAACTTGCGATGAGAACTTGTAGGTCCCCCCCCCCATTCCTTTCATGCAGCCAGTGCACTCATCTTTGCTGTACTGAGTGTAATAATGTATAGACAACTAATTACACCAAAAAATGAATTCTTGCCGCATCACTTTTTCTCACTCCAAAGTTGTTTTGGTTTTGATTAGCGAGCAGCCTTAGACAGCTTGAAAAGTTTCTCAAGATCGTTAGATGCATTAAGGATGACCCTGTAGTACCCAATTAATAGCGTAGAAAATGACTCCTGAGTGCAGCTAAGATCAAAGCTACTAACATTAGCACCCCTCGACTACCTGGCTCAGACTTACACACTCCTCATTTTATGACCTTGTGTCCCTGTGGAATATGTTCTGCTATATAGTGCATACATTAGTGCATATATGTAATGTGCACAAATTCAGATTTATCAAGCTAAAATAAGATAACCAATATGAATAAAATGTCTGATCTTATGATTGGCATAAATATCTATTTTAAGAGGATGTAGCAAATGTTAGCATGCTACCATGCTGAACTAAACACGGCATTGTCACTGTGAGCATGCGAGCATACTGAGGTTAGCATTTAGCTGAATGTGCAAATACAGCCTTGCACAACAGTTTGCGTGGCTGTAGAGACTTTAACATACACAGCAATGTATTTATCAAAGATTTTTATTAGCAAAGAAATATTTTTCAGGCGTCTAACCTTTCTTCCATATTTTGTTGGTTTATTACTAAGTTTGCTTCCACAAGATGTGAGAAACCATTTGCATTTTTAAATCACTCATCACCTAATTACTCTCCCAGTACTGTGAGGTCACTGTGGAGAACAGTGGAATCAAAGGCCAGCGAGGGGAAAAAACAGAAAACAAACAACACATTCCTCATTTGTCTGAATCAATAATTATTAATTCAGGAGGCGTGTTTACTTGTATTAAAACAAATACAGAGCCACAACATGCGGAGAGTTATCTATCATGTTCAGTGTGCAAGTGCCTTAGTGGCTCCAGCAGATATTTTCTAACACGCTATGCAGACTGTAAAGTCTAACATCCATTGTGTTGGCAGCGGTTATGCCTTAATTCATCTTGCATACTATACAGATACGGATTGGCTCCCACGATTAACCCCGCAGTGAGAAATAAGGGGGTGTGTTGCTTTTTTTTCAAAGGAAATATAAATTTCTGTGAGGACAGTAAACTCCATCATTTTAATTACATTAATGAATAACTTGGCATCTTGTGTTTCATTTTTGTGACATATGAGAGAGTGAAGTTGGGAATGAGGGGAGAGTCGCATTAAATCAGTATTGGCCAAATCCCAAGCAATAACTCTGTCAGTGGATATATTATGAAACATCCTAATGGACATGAAGATAATTGATAGTCTGTGAAGTTGTTTGCACTTAGTCACTATTTGTCCCAGCATGCTATGTTAGAGAGAAAAAAGCTTGTTGGTTTCTGGCTGCAAATAACAAATGGCTACTGTTCACATGAAAAACCTGTTAAAACACAAGTAGCTTCTGAAACACCAGAACATAATGACAAAGTAAATTATGTTTAAAAGTCCTTCATACTATTAGAGGATATTAAAGGATAAATCAAATCAATTGTGCGCCATAATGGACCAACCACTTGGCATTTAAAATGTAAAAATGCTTTTTCAGTTTAGAATATCGTTGTTTTTATACGTAACAACATAGTTAAACTCCTACAGTGAGTCAGCATGTTTCCACAGCACCATTTTTTGGGGAAACAATGTATTTGTCCAATATAATTGAATGTTCCATGTGGTGGCCCAGGTCTCGCCATCTGTAGAGCTTGTGCCAGTTAACCAGCGGATTGTATGGTAGCTGTTGGCCCTCTGCAGTAATTTTACAATGGTGACTTGCTTCATCCCCACTGCATCCCTTGCTCCGACACAGCTGACACAGCATTTATCTTGCTTAGCAATTTGAGCATGCAGCCCAACTTATGTTCATCCCTCACTCTGCACTTGTTCGAAAGGAAAGCATTATGCATTGAGAAAATGGTGCAACAGATTCAAAAACAATGGTTGGGAATGAGCATTAAGGTACATTTTAAATTATTATCAGTTCCTCTTAACAATATTCTATGGGTTTTTGCTATGCAGGCATGTCCACATGGTTTACGTTGACAAGCATCTCATGGATATCTGTAAACTAGGTTTGGAATATAAATTAAGCAGCTTTTGGTGTCTTTTATTAAGTGTTAAGACCATTTTTCTCATGACAATGACAAAGAGCCGAGTGTACACATTGTTTATGAATAATCACTGATCATGTAGCAGCCCTTTCATTGTATGTGGAAAGATCCGTCTCAGCTACACGGCTTTGACCGTGCCATTGCACCATTCCATACAAATGGAAATGATGCATTCTGTTTTTCCGTCACAGGAGAGCGGCTTCTCATTTTACGCTCCCACTGTCAAGTTGTGCACAGCTGCATAAGTTTGCGCGCTTGTGTGTGGGGCACAGGAAATGGCTGTTGACAGCATAATGGGAGTGTGAGGATGCAATATAAATCCTTAATCATGCCTGAATCATGAACTGCAGCACTCAAATCCACACATCAATTTTCTGGAAGTACTGTTAGCAGAGAGTCCAGGCCCTTGTGAGGTGTTTTGGCTACATTTTCTGGGTATTTTTTTTTTTTTTTTTTACTTATGGTTTAAAGTGTGAAAGAAATCCAGCTGCACTAATCACATACTGACAGGTATTCTTGTTAGTTCATGAGTCCACGTGTGTATGCAAATATCTTATGGAGGCATAATTATAAATGGGATTAAATACTACTTTGCTGAAATCATATTCCAGCCATGACACCCAAAATGTGCTGTTTCTTCAATTCTCAATCTCTTCCTGTCATTCTCAATTACAAAGCAACTCAAGATGACCTTAATTCAAAGACACGAGTGGCATATGAGTCGGGTCATCTCATAGTTAATCAAAACAGAGGGCCCAAAAAAGTGCACTAAGGAAACCCGTAGCTCCTGCCATGGCCTAGCATATTTGACTCGGAACATCATTACGTTTCAGGGTTCGCCTTTCATGCAAATCGCTTCCCCACGCCTGGAACTTCATTACTAATGGCACTTCCCATCAAGTAAAAGGCCCATCCGAATACTAATATCCTCCAATACTTTGGATTTGTCACCTCGAGTCCCCTCTTCTCATAGCATGGCAATTACAACAATGTGCTTTTCCTTCATGGAATTAGGCCTCACCCCCTGCGGCGAGCTTCCCACAACAGATGCTTTGCAATCGTTTCCACAGACCATTGAAGCACAAATGAACTAAACAAACAGTCACTTTAAATGTATTAGGCCTGGTGTAGTAGCACTTATCTGTGTTTGCTTATTTATTTATCTCTCCAATCTTGCATCACACACTCGTGTGCAAGTTTACTATTTCTCCACAAAAAGGGCCAAAAAGAAGGAGAAAATAACGTTTGCTTGTCACGGTGACAGATCGGACCTTAAAAATGTGCAGTTGCATTTTTCAAACTGCAATTTGTGTCATGTGGAATGATGAGTAGCAAACCGCCGTGTTTATTGTATTTCACAAAGTAATTTTGGAAGGAGGGAGCTTTTTGGTCTCCTCAATAATATATAATGCCTCCTTTGTGTTACCTCCAGTTACCCATACAGTGCAATGCCCTCACAGTAAAGTGTGTCAGCTTACTCCCATCGTCCTGAAAGTCACCCTTATGTTGAGTCTTTGAGTAATGGAGGGAATCAGTTTGGCTCTATAATGGATGTCTACAACTTGAAGTTATAACTGTTGAAGTGTAAACCCAAATAATATGGCTAGCCATAGATGATCTTATTATAGTCATGCTTGATATCCGTGTCTGTGGCCAGCACTGGGTCATCATTTCCTTTTCGTTTATATTTGAATTTCATCTTTTCAGCTTTCTTTCTTTTGTCTATGATTGCTATCAGTGCTCATAATAATTATTCAGTCTATTTATTATTTGCCGTTTAACGCCATCACCACCAGTGTGCCTTTGTCCTAACAATACATTTCCTCTGTATAGACCTACCAGACACCAGATGTCTAGCAACTGTAAGCGCTTAAACTGGGTATAGGTTGGCTCCCGGTTATGTCACAGCAAGTTCTGACAGAGGGTAGTGAAATGAACATATATTATAACCAGGCTTCAAAATTAACTTTTTCGTCTACCAGCCAAATGGCTAATGAATGTTCAAATATTACCAGCCATTCAATAGATTACCATTGGGTTTTTTGGCTGGTAAGTGCAGCAAATCTACCAGCCACTTGCATATTTCACCAGCATTTGGCTGGTAAATGGTGCTAATTTAGAACCCTGATTATAACTAATCATTCACGCTGCCAATATTCTGGATTCATATGCATCCAAAGGAGGCATTGTAAGGACAGGAAGCACATCCTTTTTATTTGCACCAAAGACGAGAAAGAAAAAGCTTTTTCTATTTTTTGGGTCCGTGATAGGCCTCTACTCACCTCCAATACATTGATGGGAATGGAGAGTGAGCAGAAGAGCAAAATGGAAATAGTAATAAACATGCTAATGCTAGGCCGTGGAGCCGGGAAGAGCAGCTTCTATACCTGCCGCTTAGGTGTGTGTGTGTGTGTGTGTGTGTGTGTGTGTGTGTGTGTGTGTGTGTGTGTGTGTGTGTGTGTGTGTGTGTGTGTGTGTGAGTGAGAGTGAGAGTGTGAGAGAGAGTGTGTGAGAAGGGGAAAAACAGAGATAGAGACCGAGCAGGAGCGAAAGGGAACAGGAAATATGCTCAATATTGCAGGTGAGATACATACATGCACTCACTGTGTGCTCTAGAGTAAACAGGAGAGAGCTGCATGTGAACGTGCCACCTTTCTCTTTCAATCTGCCTCTGGAGACAGTGCAAAGGGCCTTTGTTGGCTCATTGGTGAGATAAGAAGCAGCGGGGGGGGGGCTTCAGAGACTCGCAGAGCCAGCTTTTTTTCTATAGGATGGAAGCAACACTCTCAATAGAACCTCATTTGCCATGTTGTGTAATTGTGGTACATAATGGAGCACACCTTATTCAAGCAGCCCAAGGCTTTTTTTCTAAAGCAATTTTCTCCATTCACAGCCAAACAAGTCATGTTTTAGAGAGATATTACTCACCCTTTTGAGCTAAGGGCCACCACACATTTGCCTTTGAATGGAATGTTGTGTGTGATCAAGATAACATTTTGCTCATTGCTTATTATAAAGGACGCACTGTCAACCAACTTGATATTTGTCATCTGACTTTTATTCTCACTGCTCACTGGAAGTAAACAAAGTGGCTGACCTTTCCTGTCTGGATTGTTACACATGTTTGTGCAGAGGAGTGCTGGCTATTAAAAGCCACTGGTCACTGAAACATGTCTGCATTGAGGCAACTGCAAGCTAGAATGCTAACATAAGCAATATATGATCGTTAATCACATCACAAGAATACACTTCTTCATTTTCTACACGGCCAAAATAATATCAAAGCTGAAGTGCAGAGATGAAAAATGACTGATTTGAAAAGCAATGCTGAGCTTTTCCATTAAACCACCGCAGGGTAGGAATGGATGGCTATTTACATAATTTAACTGGCATCTTAATTATTGTGTCAGGCATCTGTATGCAAATTACTTAAGTCACTTAGAAACGGAAACTTACTTGGCTAAATGGCTAATGGACTAAATCTTATCAAGTTAGAATACACAACGTGAGTGAAACCAGAGTCTCTAATTGGGTTGACAGTAAGAAACAAAGACAAGAGGACAGGACAGACATAAAACAAGTCAATGCAAGCTTACCTGGGTTAGCTGGGAGAAAAATGGCATGTTAGAGGTGTGTGATTTTTTTTCTTTTGGGGTTGCTGAGAAGGACCTACCACGTAAAACAGTGAGTCTGGTGGTAGCGCTCGTCTCTCCAACACTGTTGGAGGCGACGCATTCATATATGGCTTCATCTCGGGGCGTGCGTAATGGCTGAATTCTTAGCACTGAACCAGAGCCGTCGTCGAACTCTATCACCTGCAGGTGCGAGAGACAGGATATGTTAAAGGAGATTTTATGGTTCACAATGGGCGAGGGACCTTCCGCAGAGAAAAAAAGACAACACTGTCGAGGACATTTGGCTAACAACACTGATGGTGACACAATGTGCTTCCTATGACAGAAACAAAAGCTGCTGCCTAGCTTACGTTAAGCCCTAGTGATTTGGTGTTCGTTTGTGAATATTGTGGTTGTACATACTGTACATGTACGAAAGGTAACGTCAGGATCTGTGCAGAATTAGAATGTGTATAGAGAAAATGTAGGTACTGAGCATATTTGATTCCAAAAAAATGTGGTTGTGGGTGTGTTCATTTATTATGTGTTGTCTTTTAGACGTGCTGTCTTTTAAATAAACTATTAACTATCTACTACTAATTTGTGCAATAATTGGTAAAATAGTCGATCGGCTGACTAACTTTAAGAATGGGAAAAGTTATTGTAGTCAGAATGTTTTGCTGGGATATCGGGTTGCAGAGTGAAATTTAAATCTGAATGTGTCCCACTCTTAAAGTTAACATTCTATCCCTTGAAAATGCATCACACTGGATTGTGTCAATGGGACAGAAACAAGCACAAACAGTTAAAGGTGGCTTGATAAACGGTTACGGACAGTTGTACCATGAGGTGAGATAGTGGTACATAAGACAGGACCGACTGTATTAGACGAACGACACATAAAATGTGCACAAACAGGTGTTTGTTGTAGCTTATTCAGCTATTTTTTTGCATGCTACATGTTGTATACTCACTGATTTTTAGAAAGCCCTGTGTCATAACTCAATGTCTTTTAGGCATAGAGGTAGATTTCAATAAAGATAGGCCTGAGACCTCCGCCTCACACGCTCGCATACAAACACACACACACACACACACACACACACACACGCACAAACACACACAGAGGCCTACGAACATTTTAAAAGTTCACCATACATCTGTGCATGTGTTAGTTTACAATACACTTCAACATTTCATTAGCCAAGCTATAGCGGTGTTGGCATTCAAGCTGACAGCAGGTGATGGTAAAAAACAGCCTCCCTTCTTAGTCAAAGCAGAAGCATTGTAAAGGAAGTTGTGAGATGTCTAAAAAGAAATGGGTTTTTGTTAGAAGATGAGACGGCAGTGTACGTTTGAATGGACATGGAATGGCGGCAGCCAGCAAGCTCTGTGAGGCAATGAGAGAATGAAAACGAGCGTTTTAGCATTCAGCACAACGTGCAATGCAAACGCGATGAACTCTGATAAGATTAGATTAGTGGGCATGAGACGCAAAGAAGAGGCGGTAAGAGGTCGCCAAGCTCCGTTAAGCCATTGCAGTAGAAAGCAAATATGGCATCTAGAGCAGAGGGGGAAAAAAGCGACACCATGATAGTCCCGAGGACTGACACAAAAATTAATAGAAATCTTATCAGTGTTCTGCGATGATGTGTTATTTCTCATGGGTACTGAGCCCAAGTGCAGATTAAAGCTGACCAGAAATCAAAGCTTCAGCCGAAATAAGGAGGGTAGGACATGCATTTAGATAAAGATGCCACAAAGCAAAAGAATATTTTCCAAAGTGAAACCGTTACTTCCCCTTTCACTTTGCATAAAGCTGGCAAATGTGGCGTGATGCTAATGTAGGTATCTGGGTCAAGCCACAAGCTTTTTCTTCTGTCCAATTACTCTTTTCTTGTCTTTTATTTAATTACAAATCTGTCCCCTGATCTTTTGTGTACTTGCTCATTAAAACCCATGCATGTTTAAAAGGCTGGCCAGCATGGCTATTATAGCCTGCTAATGCGTGGTGGCAAGTCAGGGCGAAATGCAAGCGAGCTGGGCAAGGCGCGATGGAATATGTGAGAGCAGAGCCAAAAGCAGTGCTTGAAGCATTCCCATTTTGTCGAGCATTTTACATCAGAACAATAGACCTAATACCTCAAATCTCTGGTTGCTGACTTTCTTCCCCTTCTTGTTCCACACAATCTTCGGCCGTGGATCTCCTGTAGCTTGGCAGATGAAGGATGCCACGCCTCCTTGCACGCCTGTTTGGTCATTGGGGGTTCTTAAAAACTTTGGTGGTGCTGGAGAGGGACAGAAACGGAATAAAAGATAAGAAAAACAGTTAGTGAGCATTCTAAGCTTTGCAGACAGAGCAATTCATCTCCCTTATCAAGCCACACACACTAGGAAGTAACAAAGTTGCAGATTTCAGCATGTGTCTGTTAAGAGGATTGTCTTCGGAGGTCAAGACAAGAGATTGTACTGACTTTATTGTGGAAACAGATCAGTAGTTGAGATCAGAAGTTAAAGGACAGGGAGACTGGGAGTATTTCTTCATAACTCTGAAATCTCCTCTGAAGGATAACTGAGACTTATGAGTAGGGTTGGGTATCGTTTTGTTTTTTTCCGATACCGGTGCTAAAATGATACTTTTAAAATGGTGCCAGTGCCTGAACCGAAATATATATAATATATTTATAATGTATATAATATAAAATATAAAAAAGGAGCACAAAACGACAGTTGGCGACAGTAAAGAACGGCTTGTTTATTGCTAAGGCCATATAGTCAAAATTAAATGATTGCTTAATAATGTAATAACAATAACTTATAACAATTACTTATTTCACCAGTAAATTGCTGGTAAAGGACAAAAACAAGCACCAGATGGGAAAAGGGTTATTTTACAATAACTTAAAATGCACCACAAGGCTGGCGAGTTTTAAGTAAATGCACCGTCTGTGTTGTTTTTCCGTTAACGGCAGCTGCGGACTGTTACGTCCCGGTGTTGGAATCCTCTACAGGGAAATACAGTCACACTTTACACCGCTTAACGTAAACTGTCAGCATTTTATTCCAGCTACTAGCTAACGTAGTGTTCCGTGCAGCGATGCTTCTGAAAAAAAAAAAGTCAGGCACCTAAATGAGGCACCGAAATTTTTGTTGTTATTCGGTCTCGTTACTACCGTTTACGTCAGAAACGGTGCCCGATTGGCACCGCATTTTCGTACCCAACCCTACTTATGAGGGAGTTTTAAAGAGGAATTCTTGGATAAAAGGAAATACTTTTTTGTGGGGAATAAGGAAAGTGTTGAGATCAATCACTGGAGAAAAGAAATGAAAAGATGATATTCTTGAGGATTGATTTGTTCTGAAATGTAAAAAATGTGGGTTTGTGTCAAGGCTGCAAACTTCTGTAAAAACATTGCCTCTTCCCTTTGTGACGGTAAAAAGTGTTATTGTGGTCACAATCTACAGACAAGGCTATGATGGAAATGACTACAATTTTGTAACCATTTGCTTTGTAATATGTAATTGGGTGTTTAAGCTACTTTTAAATAACTAATTGATAATGCCACTAAAGGGGGAAATAGATTCTTAAAATCAGGAAATACCTTAAGTTTAGATCACTCAGCATTTTCTTTTAATTTATGTGAAGATGATTGGTTGGATGAACTGGCCCTGTCATTCAACATAAAAGTCATCGATCTTTACAAGCTATTCCCCATCACACTGTCAACATGCTATTCCACTGGACATTAATCATGTGGCCATTCAGTGTTTTGAATAACATTTTCCTAACTGTTGCAGAGAAACAGAAGCTTATCTATTATATAGGTTGAGTAGCAGACAACACTAGTCTCTCGAAAACCACCAATCAGGTCATTCACCTGATAAGGTCCTTGCAACGCTCAGATCGGCGATGTGAGCATTCTATTGTTCCTAATTGGCCCCTCAATTCAGCACAACAAGTCAAGTGTAAAGGCAATGAGGATAAAAATGCTACAAATGTAGGGGCGTGGTGGTGAGAGAATAGCAGAATGGAACAGGGTTTGCTTTGTGTGGACATGGACATGGCCGTTCCCATCTACTGTAGTGGTTTTAGAACACTGTACAATAGCATTTGTTCGGGCTCTGATCTCCATAACAGTGAAAAGAGCTGCAGTCCTGTTCATGCAGTTTGAGTTTGTCAAGTAAAATTATTCCCCAATATAATTCAGGCTTTGCCAGCCATTATAACAGTTCCCTATTTACCTCCAATTCCCAAAACTGAGTTCTGTTTCGCCTTTTTTTTCCCCTCCAGGACAATCAGTTCCTGCTCCTGAGCTGACGTTTCTATTACAACAAAATCCGAACACATGAAAGTGATTAGTAATCAAAGGAACCCGTCTTTCCCTGATGAGATTTTGAGATTTACATCCCAGCTTTATCATTATGATCAAGGCTTATTTCAATAGCAATAATGTCATAGTGCTAAGACGGACCCCCCGCCCGTAGTATTTTCCTCTGAAGCTCGAGTGCCAGCTTCAGTGGGAGGTATAGCTCCATCTGTCCCCCTGCATAGCAACTGTTTGCCTTTTATCAATCAGTTCAGCAGGCCATTAGGGGCCCAACAGCTGCAGTAATGCCAACCATCTGAATCACCTCATCTGTGTGTGCGATTGTGCTTGTTCGCCTGCCTGTGTGCAGAGTGATTTCCCCACCCAGATTGTACTGCCCAGCAGCAGTGGCGGTGGTGCTGCGAGCGGAGGACAAATTAACCTGCAGGATTTTTGGAGAGGTGGCATAAGATGTGTGGTCAGCAATCAAAAGGGCGAACAGATAAACGGGCAAGCAGCTGGGCTTCCACTGGGCAAATGAGTCTGGGAAATCACCTGATTGCCTCATGACATGCACACACATCAACAAACCCACACACTTCTCAGAGACTCGCTCTTATTCACCAGCTGACAGTTCCGACAGTTGGGCAGCAGAGTTGACACTGTGTAATTTGTACGCCGCAAAAAAGCACCATTATATCTGCATTTGCACCTTATCTCATTGACTTTGCAGGGGTGTGGTGCATATTGGCATCCAGCCAAGAGGGTGTTGATGGGTAATTGATATGCCATTGGGGCTGTTCCATTATGGCTCGGTGCGTCTCTCTACGCCGGCTATGATAGACTGCTAGGACATGTACAGGAGATCAGCACTGGAGGTGAGGGGAAGAGAGAGTGGGTGGGGTGGGGGGAGTCATCGCTCAGTGGGGAGTGATTGAGGCGTGACATGGAGGTAATGGTGTTTTCACAGACATGGCCGCTGATAGCACCATCATACCCCCATTTTAGGTCTGCCGCTGACAAACATCCATTTTGGTAGACTCCTCGTATGGCTTCAAGGTAGACAGAGGCTGATGGAAAGCTCTGTTTTCTCTGAACAATACCATGACAAGCACCTTGACAGCAACCAAAAAGATATGGTCGATGAACAAACATTGTGCAGACTCATGCACCACAGAGAAAGCTTTAACCACAGAACCCTGATGATGCACTGCTTGTGTTGGAAAATTGCAACACAGAAGCTTCTCTAATAAGAACATGGAAAGATTTATCTATAATAATGTTAAATAGAAACATGGAATATTATCGGGCATAGTGTGTGGACATTGCTTTTCCTTTAATCATATGAAATAAATCTCAATTAAAATAAACTGCCATCCAGTTAAATCTCCTGTTACCTCTGCTGCATGTTGGCATCTCCTTTGAGAGGTAAGGATGAATTAAGACCATGGCTAGGCACCTGTTAATCCAGTGCTAAGCTGTCGCCGGCAAACAAATGAGAAATGTAAAGCCTGTCACAAGCTAAAAGGTTAGTGGCATGGACCGGTTCCTGCTCTCCCTCGGGGTCATTACGCAACCTTGTTCACATTCGCTGCCACTGGAAAGGAAGAAGCTCTTCATAGAATCCCCTTGCTCTATTTTTCATGGATCAACACAATATTAATAATTTGGTGGCTGACTGAAAGTCTTTACTATTCTTAAGAACACCCATGTCCACAGGGCTGAGGGGGCAGACTTTTTTTATGACTGGAAGTATATACGTTTTAATGGAAAGACATGAATTGAAATTGGAAGCCTTCAACAATGTGGGCAGCACACACACGGAACATTAAATTTGATTACCGTTGCTGCTAATGTATCCTATCGTTCTTATCATTCTGGCCCTTTTAGAAGTATTTTGAAACCACCATTTAAATAAAGTGGTCTGATCAATAAATCAGGGCCTTTTAGGTGATTATCAACACCCTGGGGCAGCTTTCCCCCCGAAGTTCAGACTAAATGTTTTTCTTTTGAATCGCACAGAAATGTCAGCGTTGAACAACAATTGCACTGGCCTAAGATAGATCAAGCTCTTGGACATGCAACAGTTTACTAGAATTGTTAACTCGCAGAAGAAGTATACATTTAGCATAAGGGCCATAACCAAGTTAGAGTGTGATATAATTTTTAATGCATTACCAGAAAGGTAAAGAAAATTATACCCTGGTAGCTGTGTCTGCGGACCTGATCTGAAAAGGAGAAACCCACTAACTCAACCAAGCACACCACTATTGCGTATGTCAAAGACCGAGATGTCCAAAACACTGCAGATGATACTAGATGTATAGCAGGAGTAGGGAAACAGCAGTTGGCAAACGAACTGCGATGCTCTGCCGCGCTACACAAAAGGTGCTGTGGTCAGAGCAGAAGAGGCAAAAGGCAGCACCAATGACATTTGTTAAATCTTGGATGTCAAACAAAAGGTAGGCTGCAGGGGTGTTGACATACAATTAAAATGCCAAAGAAGTGCTCAGAATTGTTCTATATTGAAAACTAATTAAAAGTCAGGAAAAGCCAATTCTCAAATAGAAATGGTCAGAGCTAATCAACCTAAACGGAGCAGAACCTAAAACAAAATCCAGACATGATACTGAGAGTGAAACCTTTTTTAAAGATTGTGCATGTGTTACATTCCCTGTTGTGGCATGTGTTGGGGTGAACCAGCAGTGGCAGGTGTCGGGTGAACTTTAAGTACAGTACCTGTTGCAGGGCCACACTATAAATTGAGTTGTGTAACTGAGGCTAATGATATTATATTTTTCTATCATTGCGATGGATCTAGAGGATAGTCGGCTTCAAAGCATCTTGCGGATCTACATTCATTACAAGTTTGTTTGATATTGGCTTAACTCATAGCCAAACATTGCATTTAAATACTGTTCTCAAATAGATCAGAGTCTGGGTTTCATTCATAACGGCCAAAACATTTCAAGTTGTCAGGGCTCCGCCATAGACTAAAGTTTGATCTGCCAAGCCATTAAAGAGCATGAATCAAAGAGTGGAGAGAAGAACATTAATAAACCCACTTTCAGTTGGAACCTCTATTCGGCACAGACACCAGTCCAAGACGGCTTGGTTTTCACAATTATACTGACTGACATATTCAATTTCATTTGCATGAAAAGGGCCATTTCCTCTCTGAATCTTTAACTTGCAGGGTGAGGTGGGGTTGTGGAGGGCGATAATTAATCCTAACACATTGGGTGGCAGTCTGCAAATACCCTGCTCCATTTTGGACATACTGGTGGAAGAAAGGAGCGTTTAAAGATGCCATTAACCTCATTCGACATCTTTAAGCCGCAGAATATCAGTTCTGTGATATTGATGAATTGTCACAATGGCACCATGTGGCGCAAATTGGACTGAAAGGGGTGGCTAATGTTGGAAGAGTGTAAAAGTGACGCTTATGTGCCGTGGATATTTGACTTTGTTTTAATCCTTTAAGTATTCTGAAAGTCCATTGCAGCAATATCATTATCATAGTATTTAAATTTAAAAAAGGTGCAGAGGAATGGGTTTGCCGGTGATTGTGAATGCAGTTGTGTGGGTTATAAAGCAACACCCTCTCTATGGATTAATTATCTGTCTATACAGTGTTCAGAAACATCTGACCCCATGCCAAAAAGAAAACCGACTGTAGTAATGCGGACACACAAACAGAGATAAACAATGCAAAAAAAACGAGAGATAAACCACACATACTAATCAATGGAACAAACACAAGCGTAAACCATTTTCATGGGGCACTAAACAGCTCTCTATCTGCAGCATTATGATAAAAATGTGTCTTTTGTAATGCTGAGGAAACAAACTCCACATTGTATGTGCTCACAAGGCAGAAAGAAAGAAAAGGAACTGGAGCTTAATTAGAACTGTTGGCTGATTTGAATTGCATGCTTATCGGTAATCTTGCCTTAAATGGAAACTGAAATTCCTATTGCAATTAGTGATTACTTGAAAAGGGATATGGCCCCCGAATGATTGTTAATTACTGGATCAGGAATAGTACATTAATTCACTGCAGAGGTTTTAATGCAGTGCAATCATGGGGACCCGTTCTTCCATCAATATTGTGCTGCTTGTCACACATAATGAAGTTCATAATACAAGCCTTCTCCTACATTGATCCCCCCCCTTCCCAACTGCTTAAATGTGCTCTCTAAGCAAAATTCATAACGGTCATTATGTAAAACTAATTCAATAGAACTTACAAGAATGCAGCTTAATGACACATTAATATTGAGACTGCATGTGGATACTAGGGCTGCAGGTCTATTTAGCGATAGGGTCAGGGTCTCTTATTTTGCTCATAAGCCTCCAAGAGTCTCCCGTGAATAAACAAATGTGTATCACTTACAACACGGCTTAAAAGGCAGGAAAACTACAGCATGCAAAATCGTACACAGCTCATTGGCGTATTCCCCTTGCCAAAATTTCAGCCCAATGACTAAGGTTGCAAAAATCAAATTCCAGTGGGACGTTCTTTACCCAAGTAAAGGTGTGTGTTACTCATGCTCAGTGGCACTGCAATGCAAGGTCGCAGCTTCCGGCTAGAGCTCTGCAGGAGTTAGGGCACTTTTGCACAGACAGCAGCAACAGCTTCAAAAAGAATGGCTAATGCTCTTGTCCCACATTCAATGCACTGACAGATTCTCTGACAAGACAGGCGGGAAAGGCAGAAAAGGGCTCCAGAGGTGCCCAACCTATCATACACGTACAGCAACACACAGACACACACTCTCAAGAGTGTCAGAATATTCTCGCTGGATGGAGAGAACGTTGCAAATGGGCGAACATTAATAAATTGGGTTGTGTGGAACAATAGAAAATTCTGGAAGGTTCCATTAAATAAATATGAAGGGTTATTTATGGAACAGTGCTGAGCTTCTTAGTCTGTGCTTCATGGGATAAGATAGAAACTGAAAGGCCCCCGTATTCAATTATCATTGTAGATTCATAAAGGCAAAAACCTTTCAGTTCTACAGTCTATCAGTGATGTAGTCTCTTGTTTGCAGAGGAACACTTGTACCCTCTCTATCTCTCTCTCTCTCTCTCTCTCTCTTCCTGTGTTTGTCTCTCTAACCGACACACATACACACACACACACACACACACACACAAGCTACCGCGATCTCCCATGAGACACATTAGCGAGGTAGAGGGATCCAGTTTGTCACTTAATAAAATGGCCCACTCAAACAGATGGCTTTGTTCAAACGGCCCCCAACGCTTTAAAAGCTGGAACTGAATCGCTGCTGTGGCAAATCAGACACATGAAAGCCCACCTCCCTTAGCGGTGGAAACCAAACAGAAGGAAACATATAAATATTGAATTGCGCCACTGTTGGGGCGAGACCAACCGCCAGAGAAAAAAGAGAGAAGAGCAGGGGGAGGGCGGTGGAAAACACTAGGCCCTCCTGTAGGAAATTCTGAACATCTGGGCAGACGTCGAACGAAGATGCAAAATAAAACAGAGGCTTCAATTTCTCCCCTCATTCATTACTTTTTCATTTATATACTGTATGAAAACACAAATCTGGGGCCAATTTGTGTGTGACCATTTGAGCAAAAAACCTTTGAGCAAGAAGTATGAAATTTGGATTTGTTTGTCTTGTTTGTCTGGGAAAAAGGGAGAAACATAGATAAGTAATTCTAATTGTGCAGGCTTACTCGGTTTGGTAGTCAGCGCAGTCTATTTGCAAAAAGTTAATTATCTGATAGGATAGGCAGTGGCAGCCACTAACATAGAGCCATTCGTTCATTCTGTTATCCACTAGGCAATGGAACGATTCATTAAATGGCAGTGCTGCAGCAAAATGGCCAATAGTTATCATGCTAGGGCTGCACAGACTTTAAAAGATGTTAGAAATGGCAAAAGTGATAAACTTTCTTTGGCCATGTCAGCTTACTGCCAATGTAATCACATGTGTGGATAATAAGAGAGCGGGATTTTGATGCTTCTATCACACATGTGTTGTCAATGTTATGTGAGATTGATAAGAAAATATCACCATGAGAGCATGTGCAGATGGCAATCTACAAAGCTGCTGGCTTTTTTCACTACATGGAGCAGGAATCAAAAGATATGGATGGGAAAAGTGGAATGGAAAATCAAATAAGCAAGCTATTTGACTGGCTGTATTCAAGAGAGAATTACACTATGATTGGGCCTGTCCTATTTCTCTATAGCATAAACTTCACATAATTGTCTTTGCCCCCGACCACGGAGCGGAAAAGCTTGCCTCATATGTGTCTCCGTAGTAGCGGAGATGGATTATGTAGCAAATCATTCCAGGGATTCGACATTGTATATTTAAACAGACTCTAATTTTATGGATAAGTAGTGCCAAGCCATTTCCGATGGATGCCAGTTGTCAGGCCATAAGAAGTGACACATTCCCTGCTCTGTTTTCTCAAGCGCTTACAGGCAAACTAGCTCATGCTCCAGCAATCCTGCTAGATGACAATTGGCTTCCTTTCAGCAGCTCAGATATCCTGCGAATGTTCCTAAGTTCAGCTAACGAGGTTGCACCTAAACCAAGCTTTTTGGGAAAAAGAAATGGGCCTTTTCATTCTTATTTTCTCATTTCTACTGTACGTCCTACCATCACGTACTACTAGTCTTCACATTCTAAGGTTTAGTGAATATTTCACTAATCCGTTTGGATAAATATATTGGACAGTGTAGAAAATATTAAACTACAATTAAAATGCAGTTCCTAAGAAACCTGAAAAGAACAATCTCTCGGCATACTGTTCTCTGCAGCGAGCCACAGTCATGGCTATCCTCATACCAAAAACGTATTACTGGGACAAAGAATATGCAGGGGAGGTACCACAAACAGTCACTCAAGGACCAAAGTGACCTTTCACAGGCCACTAGTTTTATGCAGCAGTGAGGGAAGAGTATTGCACATAAAAGAGAGGAAGACAAATGGTGGCCATTGAAACATTTTTTAGGTAAAAATCACCTTTTCTCCACTCAACAATGAGTGTGATCAGTCAGAATACAGTATCATTGCAAATGCAAAAACATTTTGAAGACTGCCGGACACTACTATTGGGTGGAATTGATTACCTGAGAGTAGTACTGCACAGTTGTTATACTTTGCCTTGAGCTGCAAGCTTTACATGCTAGTTTAAACAGTATTAGTATGTATTTAAGGACTGAAGCAGTAGCTTCATTTCTTGCATGACATATACAGTACAGTATATGCTCATTACATTACATTAGATGTCATTTAGCTGACGCTTTTATCCAAAGCGACTTACAATTGCTATATATGTCAGAGGCCACACAACTCTGGAGCAACTATGGGTTAAGTGTCTTGCTCAGGGACACATTGGTTGATGTATCGCATTGGGAATTGAACCCAGGTCTCCCACACCTAAGGCATGTGTTGAATCCACTGCGCCATCACCACAAACTCATAATGCTGTCACTGTCTGGCTCACTGGTTATGTTGATTGTATCGGAGCTTAAAGCGCCCATATTATGCTCATTTTCAGGTTCATAACTGTATTTTAAGGTTGTACTGGAATAGGTTTACATGGTTTAATTTAAAAAAACACCATATTTTTGTTGTACTGCACAGCTCTCTCTCACTGCTGCAGATCCTCTTTTCACCTGGTTTCTGTTTTAGCTACAGAATGAGACCTCTTTTCTTCTTCTTCTCTACTATCTTTAAAGTTAAAGTTACATTTTATTTATATAGCACATTTAAAAACAACCTTAGTTGAACAAAGTGCTTAACAAGCTCCAAGAAGCAAATCTTTGATTGCACTCGCGCATGCGCAGTAGCTCAGATGTAGATCATGTGAGCTAGCTAGCTCCATAGAAGTAAAAGACAGGCTGTTTCTCCAACTTTGGTCAATTACAAGGCAGGATTAGCTGGGAGACTTCTAAATGAGGGCGCACATGTAAGTAGTTCTTTTGTAGATTATGGTGAACTTGTGTGTGTTGTAGCAGTGCTTTGCTATTGAGAACGAGGTAGCATGCTAGCGTTAGCATGCTAACGCTAACGCTACGAGCTAACGGTTGCGGTTAGCCAGCTCGTTTCGGATTGTGGCGTCACAATCTGGGCCGATTTTGAACAGCTCACCAGGAGACTGAAGGCAGGACACATTCAGAAACCGTATCTCACTCAAAACAGCATGGAATGATTTTTTTCAAAGTTTGTATGTGTGTGGAAGCACCAGAGACACAAAATAACACCCCAAATCCCAGAAAAAGTGATTTTTTCATAATATGGGCACTTTAATAAAAGAATGAATTACTAAGAATTATAATATATACTGTAGTCAAAATATTGCCTCTAAGCTGCTGCATTTGATATGTCAAAATGCCACATAATTGTCCAAATTAATACAATTTGAATGGTTACTCTTAATGTTACTGTTTTTATTACATTTTTAATTAGTTTGTTCTACTTTAAATGAGTGCATATGATACTGCAGGATAAGGCATTAGCAGTGTATTAGCGGCTTGTTTTTGTCAGTTACACATTATTAATATGTCTCCGACTAAACCACATGCAGTAAATCTAAGTTGAGGTCTTTGAATTTTTAATTGCGAACCCCTGAAGAAAACGGTTCAGCGTGTGTGTGTGTGTGTGTGTGTGTGTGTGTGTGTGTGTGTGTGTGTGTGTGTGTGTGTGTGTGTGTGTGTGTGTGTGTGTGTGTGTGTGTGGCTATGTCTTTGAAGAGCTACAGATGGGGAAACAAATGAGGGTGGGTGGTATCGGGGTCAGACTGGCCAATGGGGGTTTTCACTTGGAAGCAAACAGTGCAATGTCACCCCAGGAGTAAAAAAAAACAACAACCCCAGGGGATATAATTAAAATAATCCACTGAAATTATGTGCTTTAGATCACTTTTGAAAGGCTCCTTCTTAATATGTGTGTGGATGTAAGGATGATTCATTGGGAGATGCATAGAAGTGTAAAGAGGATGACTGTGTACATGTTTCTGTTACAGTGTGTGGGTGTTACTAGATGCTTTTAAGCCAAAGTTTTAAAGTGCATTTATATTCATTATGTTCCTCAACCTGTTAGAAAAGGAAATGTACCATAGTATCTGGTTTCAAAACTTTTTACTTTTTTGAAAATAGTTTACATTTTTCATTGAAATCCTTTTTTTGTATGGTGATTAGGCAAAATTGTTTTAACCTTCAAAATATTTGCATCACATTAGAGGTGATTAAAATGAATATGATCGGTGCGGTGAAATACACCACCTGGAAATCTCTCAAAGCTAGTAAAGAGAACCACATATGACGATATTTGAGAAGCAACTGACAAAAAGAAAAGCCAAACAAAAGGGAGCTAAATACTGAGTTGTTGATGGTTTCATGAGAATCTTGGTTGTGATTAAGTCCATGTACTGTATACTATATTTTTCCAACTGTGTTTGGATAAGTGAATTAATGGAATATTGTGTCATAGAGTCACAGAGGCTGGGTGAAAAAAAAAAAAGGTTAGATTTCTAAAGACAAGGAGCCTCCTTAGGGTAAAAGGCTGTTGGGGACCGGAAATGTGGCCTTTGGACTGATGGAGTTTGTTGCGCTTCTCTTCTTAGTCCTTTTCACCCTTTGCCAAACTGAGCCTCAGTTGACAGAGCGAGAGGGTACACAAAGACGACGGCCTCGAGTGCAAATGTTTGCCAGCAGAAAGTAATGGGCTCTAGTCTACCGAAAAAGTGAATGTGTGTGGTTTTTTTTATGTGCCTTAACTGTACATAGAAATACTGTACAGACTATACAGTATGTTTAATTGCGGGCCTAGATAATGTACTTGTATATTTGTGAAGGGAGTCATTCTGATTATAAATCGGCTAGATTGGAGACATATTTCCCAGTAAAAGTAGAAAGACTTCTCTATCCACAATGCCCTTTTCATAGTTATCTGGATTATTCTAAAAAGCATTACTATGAGTAATGGCTAGGGCTATTGGCTTTTAATGTGGAGTAGTGAAACCGCAAGGAAGAGAGAGTAAAAAGCCAATGACATTGTCACAAAATGCCACAGGGTACTATGGTCCTCAGTAAGAAATGACTTCATCTGTTTTCTCACATAGATTAAAGGTTAAATAGTAAGCCGGCACATTGACTCGGCATGATTGTTAACTTCATGAACATTCTAGAAAATCTAGCACATTTAATAATAATAATAATAATGTATACTTTATTAATCCCGCAAGGGAACTCTGTTCACACATTACATACAGGCCTGAATTAAACACACATGCTCAGTACCTATACATGCACTAATGGAGAGATGTCAGAGTGAGGGAGCTGCCCATGAAAAGGCGCCCCGAGTGGTGCCTTGCTCAAGAGCACCTTGGCAGTGCCCAGGAGGTGAACTGGAACCTCTCCAGCTACCAGTCCACCACCATACTTTGGTCCGTATAGGGACTTGAACCAGCAACCCTCTGGTTACTGACTGAGCTACTGCCACCCCAGGCACATAAAGGAAACCCATAGTGACTGACTTTTAAACTTGAAGAGGCTCAAACTGATGTAGAGGCAGTTTGTCACAGCGTGTGACATTGTGGCATGTAAATTAGTTTCCACGTACACTTATATATCTAAAAGGTATGGACGTCGCTTCAACATACATCGGAATTGAATCAGCTATTGGCACTAATGCAGTGTTGTGCACTCATTCATCCATGTGTGAGACACTTTCTCTTTCTGTCCTTCCTCTTTTTATTTTCTGTCGATTATGTACAATAGTATCAGTATTTATATTATTGTAATGCAATGTATATGAATCCTATGTGATAGTGGTCCATTCTACCATTTAGAAACCAATTGGGAATTAATGTAGTACAGGAAAATATGCATTACTTAAGTGGAAACAGAAAAGGTCCACAAAGATTATTGTTTTCCTCTCAAACATACATTTGTGTAATGTACCAGTAAATAGCAGAATAATTATATTTATAGTAGGGTTCTCCTTGGTGTGCTTTTGAAGCCGATATTTTCACTCTGCAGCATGTAAGGCGAGTCGGCTGCCATTAATCATTCCACAGGTGCAGGAGCATTGTCAGAACCCTTTGCCTTTTCAACCTGGGAGGAAAGTGGAATGGTAAGGGGGGGCTGAACACGTCCCTAAAAAACAATTTCTCTTCCCCCTTCTTCTTCTGCGCTCAATTTGTCAGGAGGGGGAACCAAGTCCAGATTAATTAGATTCCATTTTGTGGTCATCTTCGTTTTTTTCCTCCTTTCATGATGCTTTTCTTTTTCTTTGTCTTGCCCACAGTCCTTACAGCCATTCTGGCACCATTTATCACGTTGCCATCTTGACAGTGCCTTCCCCCTTCCTTGCTGGGAAGCCATTAGAGCATCTCTGCATCGTGGCGGCCAGATTGCATTCCGGTCCGCACTCACAACATTCATCATCTTTTGTCCTAACTTTTTATCTGCCCGTGCCCTGTGTGAAGCCCTATCTGCAATGCCCACTATAATGAAACACTGGGAGGTGAGGCTCAAGTAAATAACCTAATTAAACCTAGCAAACAGGGACAAAGGAGAAAAAAGCGCAAAAGGCCTTTGTGAGAATGCCAGAGGAGGAACACACACAGATGGCAGTGAGGAAGTCGAAGCAGTGATGTGGCATTATGCCCATGCCACCTTCTCATCTCAGTATTTATAGTACTCCTAGTGGTGATGTTGCTTGTCCTCTTTACGTGATTTGGACCAACATAGAATTACAGTTTATCCTTATCCTGACAAAGCACTAATTACACATCAAGAAATGAAGGAATATAAGAAAAGAAATCCTGTAAAACAAGGAAATATCTCTGTGATAAAGCACAAACCATTGAATAATGGGTCCTATATCAGAAAATCTATCCTTCCTTCTCACTTACTTTCACTCCTTTCTAATTATTAGGCAAATGTCGAGCCAACTCTGATTGGTCTCATTAGAGGACAAAATGAAGAATGCCACGCGTCATAATTATCGGTGCCCTGCTGCAAACAGTATCGAGTCAATGCAGTAAAATGTCAGGCAGGCATTAGTGGGCAATTATTAATCCATATCAAGCTGGGATGGACAATTTAATTATCACCTAATCAATATTTCCAGATCTTGTACAGATGTAGAGCAGTGACCGGCTGGATAGATCTGCCCTGTGTAAGGGCAGCTGGGAACAGTAGGGCTTCTCTGCATGCATGGCCAAGGGCTTACTGCTTCTTTTAGTGATGGACACAGACTCTACTGTACCTGAATATGTTAGGGAAGGAATCAAAACAACTGGATATGTCAAAGCTGAAAAAACGTTCCTCTCTCCTGCGGTTGTTGTAACTGTGCCTTGGCCGATCTACAAGTTTTAGTGCCACTGTGACTTTTCTTGTCAACTGACTCAAACCCAAATGTTTTTCTCTAGTTCAGTTACTGTGTTACCCAAAGCAACCTTGACCAAAGATATGACTCTTTGTTCATTACAGTCTGGTGCTACTCAAACATTGTCATTTACTACCAAAGCTCAAAAGCCACTACATGATGCCAAAGTGATGTACTGATGAAATGGGTCTATGCATCATACAAAAATAGGTTTTTGTATTGCTTTTATTAACATGTTGCTGTAATATTCTATCATTGCCAATAATATTGCTTACTTTTCTATTGGTACTCTCTCTGTTCTCAATGCAGCCGGAATAATTACTCTTATTGTACCTGAAACAAACTATCTCAAATAATGTCAGTCAAGCCTTTGTGCGAGTGATGAAACAAAATGAATGCTGTGTAACAGGCCCTTGTGCATTTCAAAGACACCACACAATGAGGCTTGTCAAAACGAAAGTGGCTGTCTTCCACAAGATAGCAGTCATCTTGAGATAAGAACACCCTCTCATGGTTCTGTTTTGCTTTTTTATTTGCTATTGTTATGCCTCTCATCTCCATCCCTGAATCACTTTAGTTACTATGCAACCAATTGATTACTACTAAGTTGTCTTGACCTGGGTTATTTTCACCGCTTATTGCCTTACTGTCTGTCGCGATGGATTATGATTTTAACACACGATTGCATTTTCAGCTCACTTTTTCTTTCCCAGCAGGCACTATTAACCTGCATTATTCTTTCATTTTCCCCTTATAATGCTTCACCTTCCATTTGCTATAATACCAAAAGCCAGAGTGCTTCCCTTTTTGCACACCAATAAAAAAAACTCACTTAATTCATGTAGCACTTGCAATTAGGCCTGTCGCAATATGCAATAAATCAATTAAAGGTTCTCAGAGTGATGTGATGCGTTGTTAAGGCAACCAACTCCTTGTCAGTTATTGTCTGGAACACTGTTTGTTATGGTTCGTTGTGCAGGTTGGCGCGGTTTGTTTTTGTTGCCGTGTGTGGACACTAGGCTGTCTACAGAGACCGCTTTTTTTTTTACTGTGTGTTCAGGGGACAGGCACCTAGAGGATAGGGAGGAGATGTTTGCTGTATGTGACAAAAAATGTTGTAGCCTAAAAAACACGTCACATCACTTAGAGCACCTTTAATCGCATGATAAATAATCAAAAAAAAAAATTAGCTTGATAATTTTTAAAGGGAAATTATCGCCGCCGGAAAAATTTCCATTTTATTTATTGTTTTTGATTGCATTTGGTTTTTATTCCAGTGTATTTTTTGTTAACGGAAATGGAGAGTCCATTTTATTAATTGTTTTTGGTTGTTTTATTGTGGATATTTAAAATGTCTTCCAGTTCCGGTGTTAAATATTCTTTGGAAATAAAAGTTTATTGATCTTTGAAAAGGTGTACCTGCATTATTATGCCATTATCATTATATTAGATGAAAATGGAATCAGAACGGCAGTATTATCGTTTATCGCAATAATTTCTGGGACAATTTATCGTCCAGCAAAATTTGTTATCATGACAGGCCTACTTGCAATGTTGACTCTCAGCTTAGATAGAAGTTGGTTGAAGTTGAACTTAATGACTGATACTTTACTTTTGTGACCAGAGACTTGAAGTAAGATCAAATGGTGACATTCAATCCAAAATACTATATCTTTAAACTGTTTACCTTTGACTTTCATTACCAAATGTCAGATCCTTTAAAGAGCAGTTCAGATAGTTTAATAAGATATCAGGAACCTTATCATATCTGTAGGATTGAAGTTTCAGGCTCCAGGATTACTTTTTGGAAATTATCTTTGAGCATTGCAAAAGAGAGTTCTGACTAAGCAGTGAAGAAACATAAAATAAATCCCTGTAACTCATTTTAGCTTTGCATTTTCCTTCATTCCTATCACCTCATCTGGTTTGAATGCCTTTGAAAGTCAATCCATCCATTATTTCAGTTAATCTCTATCTAAGCTCTTTCTCTCCCGTGTTTCGCTTTCTTTTCCATCTACCTACTCCTAATCTCTGTGTGCCATGGTATTTTGGGATTCCATGTCTGTGGCAGTTTACTCTCTGATTGTGAATCTGACCCCTTCCCTATACTTGTATTTTATTCATTATTTTATTTTGAAGGTGTCACCAAGTACTGTGGCAGTCTTCCCTGGAAACAAAGTTGTTGTTTATATATTGTACATACAGCACATTATTGAAGCAGACATCACCGTATACGGTTATTTTTAGCATAGGTCAAAGGGGATTTTCCAGACATCTGATCAGTGGTGCTCTTTGGCAGTAATGGAGAATGAAAGCATATTATTACAGATATGCTATATTGTCCATCTCTTGGTCCCATTAGGTAGGTGTGTGTGTAGGTGTGTGTGTGTGTGTGTGTGTGTGTGTGTGTGTGTGTGTGTGTGTGTGTGTGTGTGTGTGTGTGTGGGGGGTGTGTGTGTGAGAGACTATTTTTGTACATTTATACTGTGCAGACTATGAATATGAGTTACTGTGCATTGCTGCTAGCATATACATATCAGATACTGTATGTGTGGGAGTGTGAACATTTAAAATGGATGTACTTCCATATGCATGTGTGGTTGTGCACACTACCGCATTATTATTCCTTATGTGTATTCCAGGGCAAATAAGTTCCCTGAGAATGAGATTTCAGACAAACCTGTATTTGATGCAGAATAAAGGCAATTTGCTATACAACATGCATCTCATCTCATCAAGTTTAACCAGGCCTTTCAGTAGCACTTTGCTACCTGCTTACTGACTAATGTCCCCTGGGCGTTCCCATTCTCCTCCCACTCGAGTTGGCATAAATTGGCCAAAGACACAAATAAGGCTGTCCCTGTGGGACTTAATGGCAAAACTACAGCTTATCCTTTCTGTGGACATATCTCCTTGAATAAACACAACAGGGGGAAAGCACAGCCAATTAAATTGCGCCATGTAATGAGAGGCAACAGCTCATGTGGTGGGAAATGTCTTACCCAGGCAGTGGCAGGAGACTGAGCAAGTGAAGGGGAATCTCTTCGAGACTCTCTGATCATGTGTCATTTTCCCCTCCCTCCGAGGGGCATGAGGAGGAGAGTGGAAAAATCTTATTTGGAAGGTGTACTTAAAGAAATCCATGTAGGCATAAATCCTGACATCATCGAGTCTGCTCAACATGTTCTCCCCTCTTCCCCCATTCATGCTCCCTTGTACTAACTATCAGACTGAGGGAGAGATAAAAGTGGAGAGATGAGTGGATTAACGGATGACTGCATAGGGATTGCGTAAGATCAAACTTGAGAGGACTAAAAGTTTGTGATGAATATGTCAGACTGTGTGTTTGCTCTAAAGATTTGGAGAGAGGGAGGAAAACCAGATGAGGTCTTAGAGGCAAATGACCACTCCGGATTCCATTGTTCCTCTCTGTGGTACTTGAATTATCTACATCTTAACCTGAAATATCCTTAATCATGACTCAAGTGATGGTGGGGATTGTGGTAATTAATTAGTTGATGAGAGAATGATGAATGACATGAAAGCCTGCACCAAGGGAGTATTATAGCTAAGGGGAAACAGACTGCTCATGGATGTTATGATGGATGCTGTATAAATGCCTCATAAATGTCCAGGGAGCCTTCAGTAATCGTGTGTGAATGTATGTGTGTGAGAATGCATATTCCATGTTCCGCGGCGTGATGGGATGGGCACTAAGAGCGCAGTGTCATTAGAAACGAGCTTGGCTCAGTTTCAACTGGAAAAGCCTATGGGTCTGGCTGTGGCGTGAGAGCATTTTCGCCTCTCAATGGAGGCTTTCACTCTCATTTGCCATAACTAATAAACCACACTAAAGCTGTGTGTCACAATAAATCTCAGCTCCTCGAATGGTATGACTCACTCGGTGGTGCAGAGAAGCCAAAGAGGGAGCGCGCGTAAGTCGGCGAGTGTGTGAAGAAGTGCGCACCAGAGTGAGTTAATGAGTGAGCAAGCGAACAAACAAAGTGGGAGGGCGGAGTGACAGAAAATAGTGATAGATGTCGTGTCAGAGAGAGTATTAGGTGACAACGACGACTCTCCAAAGACAGACTTTGAGCACTCCGTCCATCACTCCGCTGAATGTAAATCAACTGTGACAAGAGGAGCTTAGGGCATAAAGATTCCCAATGGGCGTCAAGAATTGGAGAGTGCTGTAGGTAAGAAGGTGGGGATGTAAGCTTGCTGGGACTGAAACATTGCCCCGAAGCACTTCATGGAGATGAATGGTTTAGACCATTAACCCCACTGCAGAATCTCAACATACCCCACAGGCACACAAATGTGCTGCGCCGAGATCAGTGCAATGTGTCGCACTCTTAGGACCCCTGGAGTGAGACCAAAGCTCCAGCCTAGGGCCAGGTGTTACCCACACTAGCACACACACACACACACACACACACACACACACACACACACACACACACACACAAATTCTGAGGCAGATAATTAAAAAACGCTTTTGTAACTGTAAAGTGCACAAAAACACATCTCCCTCCAAACACACAAATGCCGATTGTAAGATCTTTCTCTCTTAAACAAAGTGATACATTCAGCAATATCCAGATGGCTCTTTAACAGCATTTTCAGAAATAAAAAATTAATAGAAGGACAAATAATTCCTGACGTCATGCAAGCTCTGTCAACCTCTTGACTCCTTAGAATTTTAACTGTTACTCGTTTTGCATATCTTAGTCAATTCTATGTGCTTAGGATATATGTTTTAAAACCACACAGTGTTAATAATCGGAGTCGACTAATAAGCCGTGAAGGTATAGCAGGTGAGGTCATGCTTTAGCCAAACCTGCATTAAATGACCATTTATTCAGGGGTACCTGTATGCAGAAAGTGCTTAATGAGTCAATTCAGAGTCGGTAGATAAATTACCATTAATGCACTAATGCAAATAAGGCCATCAGACAGTCTCCACAATTTACAGAATGTTATGATCTTGAATATTATGGACGTGATCCATTAACACAGTGCCGTTTAGACTTGTATTTTTGTATTTAAAAGAGTTGAATGTGAATTTTGTCGTTGGCACTCTCACTATGAGCATAAAAACATCTTACAGTAAGTCATCATCTTTGAGCCTCCAGTGTATATTTTAGTATGACTTTCCTGTCTTAGATTTCTCCATGTGAAGATGATATGTACCCCAGCTCTTCATTGTTCAGACTACACACTGCAGTGAAACATCATCTGTGCAAGCAACGCTGATGTATTTCAGACATGACTGGTCCAGTAATCCCATTACTGCAGCTACAGCATCAATCTATTAATTGCACTGTCACTGGGGCAATGTCACAAAACACCTGCATTGTTATACAGTTCACTGGCATAGCGTATGAAGGGTGATCAGATTTAGTACATGTGCCAGCAAGGCCAGAATCATGCCAAGTGTAAGCCCAGCAGATGCAAAACAGCTGGCATTGTGCTCAGCTCACCGGCTGATCCCAGCTTCAAAGGCATGCTACAAGGTACCCTTTGTGTGAGAGTGTGTGTGAGAGAGAAAGAGACTGTGTGTGTATATATGGAGACCTAGTCTGGCGCACTGCGTTAACGTGGTCCTCTATTGTTTTTGTGGCACCTTAAAAGACAGATAAAGAGGTGGCAGGTGATTGAAATCCACACCATTTCACAGTATGACAGACAAAGTCATTTCGTGTCAAGGTATTTAAATAAATGGATTTGGAGCAAGGGATTCTGGGAGTTTGTTGATTGCCACTCCAATGGCTTCACAATTTGGATTAGCATGCTTTTGTTCTGTCAATATAACCACTCAACAAGAATGGTACAGCATGGTTAAATTGCCTCACCATTTTCAAGTCAATGTGTCTTGGAGACATAAGTGCACTTAGATATAGCGTTAGTGGCTGGGGGCTAGCCTTTTAATTACCTGCATCTGGGCCTGTACAACATCTCCATATTGTATGTGATTATCTGCTTTTCTTGAGAGTGGGCGGGTCAGGAGTGTGATGAAAATTGCTTGGCTTTTGTGTGATTCTGTGCTCTTAAGTGTGAGGAAAAATGACTGCAATCCATAGATGAGGCTAATGGCCTTAAAGAATACACTTGGGCGTAGTTGCCAGATAAATCGGCATTCATGGAGTTAATAATGGGCCCGATACAACCTTTAAACATAATTGCACAGCGCATTGTTGACAAGGAGTCATTTTCCGCCAAAAGAAAATGATAATGACTTCTTACTCATTTAGTTTAACCTGCGAGCAAGAAGCATCTTGCATGGCACTGATAACATTGTTTTATCTCAGATCCCCAGTCTTGGCACAAGGTCTTCATCCAAACAACTAAATGGTAATTAAGTGCTGGCAAGCTCAGCGAAGGTGTTTTCACCACTTTTTTTCCAGGTGTTTTCATCACTTTTTTTTCCAAGTGTTAACATGATGCACACTTTCTCCTCTCGTGGATGTTGATGCCGTTTTTAAAGGCATACTGTACTAAGTCACGTTTTGAAATGAACGAGTGGAGCCAACAATGAGATTTCCACTTGAGCAGTGTCCGGCAGAATGATGAACGAGTTGGTAGACTGGGTGGAATTACAGTGATTTAAAGTTGATTCAAAACTGCTACGACTTCAGTTCTCCCCTTGCTTTTATGTCATTTTATGTGGATACACTAACGTGTGTGTGTTTATTTGTGTTACTTATTCAATGTGTGCGTGTGTGTGTGTGGGGGGGTAATATAGGCTACAGCTCTTAAGAGTACATACTGTGCATTTATAGTGTGTATGTACTTGAATTTGTGTGTGTGTGTGTGGTTTGTATGTTAGTGCTGTGGGTATGAGTGTAAGAGGGAATGGAATAGACTCATTTTAAATCAAATTAACATGCAGCCAAATTAAGCAGAGGGATTTAATTTGAGCTGTTGTAAAAATGCTAATTTCAGTACAGCCCGGAAGCTTATATGCAAATACACTATTTTACAATAATTCACATTAGGCTAGGCATGCATTAAGCGCAAACAGCCTGATGTCATCTGGGAAATAGAGTATCATTAGCTTTCGGACTTGCTACAAGGTGATCCTGTTTAGGAGGGGTATGTGTGCACGCATTTGTGTGCACATGCATTTGATTGGGACTACTTCATTTATCTGTGTGTGTGTGTGTGTGTGTGTGTAGTTAGATACATCCTTCCTAACATGCATCTTCCTCATACAGATATAAAAACACCACTACTAATCAGAATTATGATCATCTGCATTCCACCCACAAAATACTAGAAACAACTTTAACACAGGCAGATGCTGTTGGATTGTTACTGCGGTACTGCTAAACAAATGACTCCTCGTAGAGCAGTACACGCTCTCAGATCATAAATGTGTAACTTGCGCCTACATGTCTTTAGAGTGAACATATGGGAAACGTATTCCTCACATAAAAACAGCGCAAGAGTCAAATTCAAGTGTCAAAGGAAAGAAAAAAAACTCATCTCCTCTGGTTATTTGACAAGCATTTTAAATCTTCATGTTGCATTAAATTGTGAGTAATTGTGACCCCATCTTTGCTTGTCTCACACTGCAATGGGTCAAAAGAAGCATCGCGTCACTAGGCAATTGGCTATTTTTCTTCCCATGTGGTTCACCTTTAATTACGTGCTCAAAAGGATTTGCACATACATTTCATGCATGTGGATGTTGTGAGCGAGTGCATGAGTGTGTGCATGCCTCTGTATACATGGCTGGTTGTAAATACGCACCAGAGAGAGAGAGAGAGAGAGATGGGGTTTGGGTGGTAACATCTTAATGTTTAGAGAGGCTGGAGGGGCCAGTCGATACTCATTTGACGTGTTAAAAGGAGCATGCTGGCTTGCTGGGACTCACCATGCCATCCAGCAGCAAAGAGGTTGAATCAATTAAAACACTATTAAGCCCAGGGTTTGACATGGCCCAACACAGCATGGGGTAGAAAGTGCGTGGGTGTTTGTAAGCTGGCTTTCCCAACAGATGTCTCTTAGCATATTTCAATAAGCATAGTATTTTTTTATATGAATTTGTTCATTAAGGGGGAAAAAAATATCATATCAGCGTTTTTGTATTTTTTTTTTTGTTGTTTTGGGTGTGGGGTGGTGAGGTAGCCCAATTTTTAGGGGGGTGTGTTGCATACTGTAGCTCAATCACAAAATGATGCCTCGGGGAACCTTTTGTAGTTATTTCATTGAGACACACTCTCCTAAACTTCTAAAACGAGCTTTTTTTATTTCCTCATTTCACTGTCTGACTCATAAAATAATCTATCGAGTTAATGAACGGCCAAGTTATTTAGTGTGGATGCCCACACCAAAGTTTTAGCCCGCTTCATCCCTGCCCAGGTGGAGATGTTAAATGCTTCCAGCTCTCCTCTCATCCTCCAATGCTTCTTTATTGCATTACTGTTGAGCAAACGACACAGAGGAATTGTTTGTCGCCTCCCTGCTCTTCCCCTCTCGCGCTCTGTCCCCTTGGCTCACCAGGGACAATTATGTCCTTCTTTCAAGCTATTGCCAGGCCCAATTTGCCACACAAATTAATTGGTCCGCATTTGAAAAGCGAGGGAGACTGGGTGAAGGAGAATGCGAGAGAGGGCAACAGAGAGGGAAGGCCAAAGACAAAACAATGACAGAGTGAAAACAAACCAACGGACCAAATGAAGAAGGGAGAGCTACACAACCCTCCTAGATCATTTTAAAATCCATCATGTTCTTCCCAGCTACATACAGGTCTCGCTTGGAAACATTTGCAGGAAGAGCAAATTTGGTAGCACTCCCATTAACACATTTAAACAGCAATGCGTGTTTGTTCGGGGGCCTGATTGGCATTTTACATTGAGAGGGGGCTGCAGTGTCTACTGTGTAGGGTGGCGAGTAGGACTGGCTCCGAGGATCGTGCCATCTGTTGAGCAGGCCGACTCAGCCATTTTCTGCTCTCGCGTGGCTCATATCCTCCACTATGTCCACAGCCAGAGGCTAGCTCACACCCAAATGAACCCAGAGCACCAACAGAGGGCAGTTTTCCCTTTAGAAATGCAACCTGGTTTTTGGTGCTGGGGGTTAGTCTGGATCAGACTAAACTGTATGGAGGTCTTTCTAGTCCTCAGTGCACAGCACAGATGGGGGAGAGAGTCCCAGAATGTCTGGGCTGGGTATGCATACGCGGCGACACAGTAGAGGAAATAAAGGAGCTGCTCAGTCGCTGGAAGGGGCTATTGCACTGCTTCCAAACAGCAACGGGGGAAGGTGCGGAGAGGACAAAGACGCAGGCGGAAACACATTAGAAAGAACAAGCCCAAATAAGAAATGAGGAGAAAATTGGCAGGAGAGCGATTAGAAAGAAAAAACAATAGAAGGGAGTTGGGAAGGGGAGGAACAAAACATTTGCATGTGGTAGATCAGGCAGTGCAGGAACAGAATGGAGCTAATATAAATCCCAGGGCTAATATGTACTGCCTAAAGTGGATCTGACTATAAGCAGACATTTGCTCTCGCACCTTGGTTGCAGACAGGGCAAGCAAGTCATCCCCGTGACCTCCCTGACTCCCACACACCCCTCAGTCATAAACAGACAGCCACTGTGGCTACCTCTTGATAAGTTTGTTTTGGCTTTGAAATGATGACCCAGCACAGCTGTCTAAGTAGGCTATGAGGTAACAGCTGCTCTCAGCCAGACAGCTAAAGGAAGGAAATTATTTAAAAAAAAAAAAGGGGGGCACAGAGGCGTCAAGATTTGGGGGCTGCTGACTGCACTTGTGCAGGTCTCTGTTACATGTGTGCTCAAATGTGACTGTGGAATGTCTGGACACGCGAGAGTGGAAGGTTCGTCAAGACAGTTGTCTGAGGCAAGGTTTTGGCAATAGTCTTTTTTTCCTCATCAAATGCCGTTATGTAAATTCACACTAGACTGTGGAAGATGGGAGTTTCTGAAAAGATAACTACCAAAGAGCCCCCTCAGTGGTAACGTTTATCGACTGTTAATGCCGTTTTGGGAAGGTCCCGTAATTAAATTGTGTCAATAAATCCTGGAGCTGCACATAAAGCGGGGGATAAACGGAGGATACATTTCTCCGCTTGCCTCTTCCCCGCTGTGAGACCTATGTGGCGGGAGGCAGAGAAGAAATATAAAACGCATATGAACAGATTGCAGGGAACATTTCTCAAGCACAAAGTTGCGAATCTATCCCATCAATTTCACTCTGCGTGGCTTTGTTGTATATGACCTTGGGTGAATGATCCCTTCAGTCAGAGATATGCAGCTGAACTGAGAGGATTTCAGTCGGTGCAAAGGGAGCAATAAAACTTTTATTCATCCCTCTGTGACTCCAGAAGCTAATGATTCATGGATCTTAGTGTAAAAAAAAAAAGAGAGGGTGGGAGAGGGGGGTGCTTTGGTGCAGGGCCAGAGCTCAATGAGGTTTGAAAACTGTTGTCACACATCAATGGCCAGGTGTCTTGATGTCAAGTAACTCAATTTCAATGACTTCTCATGATGAGATTCTTGGCTGAAGCCTGAGCATTTCTGGTTCACACGATAGTTTTTGTGGCAGGAAAAAGGAGCTGGAAAATAGGGACTTGAACACAATTTGATAGTTTGGTGAGATGAAGAGATGGATCATTGTATAATATAGGTTTGCGGTCTCCCGGGTGTGTGTGTGTGTGTGTGTGTGTGTGTGTGTGTGTGTGAGAGTGATATAGGATTGCTTCAGACATGTTCAGTACTCTGCTTGGAATAATATGTGTTACACATGGGTTCTCTTTCTAAAAATAACTTTTTAAATGACCCTGTTTCATTCAAAAAATTACACCTTATCCTCCTACCTCGTTGGATCTTTCAATAAAGCAGTTTAAAAAAATGTCACATCACACTCGTGTTGCAGGTGTTGCATATTGGGCCACAATTGGTTTCCAAACTAGTTGAGATGTCACAAAATCTTCTCTTACGTACACGTCATGAACTCAGACTCTGCACATACATTTTTCTGCACAGTATTTGAGTATTTTATACCATAACTGATACAGATTCTGTATTTCTCCCAATAATTTAAATTGTGGCCTTGATTTACTAAAACCTAACCTAACCGAATTGAATTTTGGATTTGAATTTTTTAACCTTTTAAATAAGGACACTAACATCTCATTTTGTGGTAATATCTCCCCAGTGTATCAGCAGTCTCACCATAGAACAGACCAGCATGTGTGTTTCATGAAGAAGTTTCATTTATTTCATTAAGTATTGATTTAACTTGCATGTGTGTTACATGAAGTATGGATGTGTCTGATGATCAATTAAATAAAAAAAAAAAAAAAAGGACAAAACCAATCCCACCCCCCCCCAACCCTGCAGAACACAACACTTGAGGCCCACGTGAAAGCCAACGGTCCACTTACTTTGAGCGTCGGCGAGGTGGAGGAACAGACCCAGGACAAGCAGCAGCGGCAGCAGCAGCGTGGGTCTGGCTCTGTGCATGGTGGGACAGCTTGGCACCAGCATGCTTTGGCAGCCTCGGTGGCGCTGGCTCACAGAGCCCTGTGAGTCAGTCTGGTCTGATTTCTCAGATGCAGGGTATTCACAGCCTATGCAAGGCAAGGAGGGACGGGAAGAGGGAGAGGGAGGGAGGAAAAAAGGAGAGAAAAGAGAGTGAGGGAGTGAATGAAACAAAGCTGTTTGGCTCCACGGGTTTTATCTATCCCTGCACATTTCTGACATACCCCCACACAGCCTCGGCTGGAGCTGACAGAGGATAGGAAGAGGCTGATGTGCTCACGGGGTATGTTCTGACAGTTCTCTAAATGGAATAGTCACTTCACACAATGCGTGTGCACGTGTGCATGAGAGGGGAGAGCGAGAGAGAGAGGGAGAAACCACACAGATGAAAGGGTGGACTAATAAGATTTTGTCTTCACAGCTTTGGTCGCGAGCACCAATTAAAGACGCAGTATAATAAGAGTACATTTTAAGTCCTCCTAAGATCAGTGATGATCTGTTTTACATAAAAGTGCCTCTGTTCCATGAAATACAGGAAATATTCAGAAATGCTAAAAGCTATTTCATATTTCTTCAATGGGTTGAAGTAATTTTGACCATCAAGAGACTGCTGGGACTTTCTTGAGTCTTTTTGTTTTAAAGTACAATACGAGATATAAATGCTGTCTTTTACTTACACTACAATAAACACATTCAATAAACCATTCCATCGGTAGCTCAGATTTATGCTCCTTACACCACACCTAATCCATAGTCCATCCATAGACGCTTTATAGCACTAAGTGCCTATACAAAGTGATGGATTAGCTTAGCTTTAGCACACACACAATTTCTCTTCAGCGCAGCTCAAACAACAAATGAAATCCATAAAACAGTGGCAGAGTGTTGCCATTCATGTTTCAACCCTTTATCGAAGGGCCACTACATTGGCTGTGAAAATCAATGTGATACAGTGAGCTAGTATTAGCTGCAGACCGGCTCTATCCCTTGTCATCCATTTGCTTAAGCCACAGCTTGATCCTTAGTGATGGATGCTCTGCGGTAGTCTTCGGCTCGTAACTCGGCTCCCAGCTAATCCAAGCGTGTGAGCTTTAATACATATCATACTGCTGGCTAGTATGCTAGCTAGTCTGTCTGCATTGCTCTGCAGGATGTTGTTTTTTCAGCTGTGGAGACTTGTAGAAGTGGACCAGTACACGATCTGTGTACCATGACACTTTATGCGCCATGAGATCAAACACACAACATGTCAGATCTGTTGAAGTTTTGGGATTCTGCCGTTTCAGTAGGAGGAGGCAGCAACTGTGCATATAAATGCTTTTGCTAGAAATAATATAATAATCATTTTATTGGACTGTTTATCTGCATATTTGACTGCCACCCACTAAAATAAGAATAAAACAGACAAACAAGCCCCCCCTAAGCCCAATCAGCAAGCCCGATGATGACAAAGTACCTCATTTCCCTGTTACCAATCATCCTCTTTCTCGCTCCTAGCTCTCCCTCTTTCATTTCTGTGGGCTGTAAATGGCAGAAAAGACGGGAAGATAGCGCACCTGTCACACTCGATTTGTGTTGTGGGGAGATAGACACGACTACCTGTCTCCAAGCGCCGTAGGGCTAGCAACAAGCGCAAGAGCGGGGGACGTGTGGCGAAGGGAATCAATTTGAGGCAATCTCATCCCCCGCTCACACCACCACTGACATACACACACACACACACACACACACACACACACTTACAAACACAAATGCGTATACATATGCATACATTTGAGCACACTAGAGTAGCGTTTGTAGCGACTGTGGATTTGATTAGAATCAACTGGACTGAAGAACCTGAGCAGGGCGTGGGGGCATAATGCTGCTGTGTGATCAAACGTAGTGCAGGTACAGCTGTCTGTCTCCTCCGGTTATTGTTTCACGCATCTGCCCCTGCAAATCTAAGCGATAGCCTTTGAGTTAATTAATGTGTGAATTTCCATAATGACGTGACATTAGGCAGCACACAAGAAACAGTACTCAGCAGCCCTCCCTTTCTCTGTTCACGCCCGGCATGCATGCATGCACGCACGCACGCACGTACGCTTGCACAAACACACACACACGCACGCACACACACACACACACACACACACACACACACACACACACGCTGATAGAGGCAAACAAAACCATCTGTATGTTGTGTAACCACCAGCAAGACAACCAAGAGGCTGTGCCATGTGAGTAAATACAAGAAGAAGCTAATGTAAGCACAGCTAAGCCCCATCCCCCCGAAAACCTTGATTTATAGCAAAAATGAAAGCAGTTGTATTTGGTGTTGATTTGTGGTGTTCATTTTTACAAATAAATTGCACTGCAGATTTCTTTCTAATGTGCTAAGGGGACACAAGCCACCTGGCAGAGAGGCAGCAGTATGCCAATTGCATTGTTATCTGACAATGGAGTAATCATAAATACTACAGCTTTTTTGCATGAAAGCTTGTGCTCATGCCATGTGTAATAACATGTATGTGCATGAGAACGAATGATCCTTTCCATTCCCATTTGTCCATATAAAAAGACTCCCGCGAAGGCGCCACCATCTTTGCCTACTTTCTCCACAACATGGCCATTTTGTGTCATGCCCCTGCACCTTCACTTTCATACATTTGGTGGCATTGATGCTTTCCATTGAACGTTTATTACAATAGAAAGAAGAAGAAAACACAATCTTGTCTTTCTTCCTGAGCCCCTGGTGGTATTATTGTGTTCCCATTCAGTGGTGCTTCATTCAAAGGATTTTGCTGCTGATAGCAATCATGCATTATTAAACAAAGCCTGACAACATGCACAATGTTAATTAGAAAAGGGGGGAGTGTGTGGCGAGAAAAAGAAAGGGGCTGTTGAGCTGTCTACTCTCTCTCTCCTTCCCCATGATCCTTATCAGAAATGTGAAAGAGAAGCAGGGTGGGATGTGTATACTCTCCATAATGGCTGGTCTCTATTCTCATTTGAGCATGTTTGCTATTCTGCAATATTATTGAGGGGAGAATATTTGAGGGGAGAACAAAATAACAAAAGAATCAGTCATATTTATCTTATATTCCAGCCATACCGCAATAAACTTGTTATGGGAAAGAAAGCAGGCAGAATAGTCATGAGCTCCCCAAAGCAGCAGGTTCACAACATCAGCTTCAGGGCAATTTTGTCTTTCCATGTTCTTGCACATGCTGATATATTTTGGCAAACAGAGTACAAACCAGTGGGAAACAAGTGCTGACGTGAGAATGCTACTGACGCTGCCATTTTTAACAAATTCAACATGGGTTTGAGCATAACAGTTGTACCATATTATGCCCATCCTTCGTGCAAGTTGACTAATTTCACTTTGGCCAGCTCCAGGGAATTTTGTAACGGGGTGTTTTTAATTTCAGGCTCATGCACAAACTGAATTGAACTTCAAGGAAATAGTGGATTCACAGCATGTTATCCTAACAGACCAAAGCAGCCACAAAAATGCCACCAAATCTATTAAGGTCAGTCCCTCTGTAATTAGCCCAACACATGCGTACTGTGTTGCGTTATAAAAAGTTGCCTAGTATCATGCTCAGCGAGGCACAGCAAATATACAAATCTGTTTCTTTTTATGATGCATGACTAGTCTATATTCCTCTGGACTAGCAGAGTTAAAGAATGCGCGCACACACTTTTAAACTACAATGATATGCAGGGCTATACAGTAGTAGTGAGCACACAGGGTAGGCCACTGTTAGTACCGCAGTGACCTCTATGGTTTCTCTTTCGGACTTTGCCGTGATGCTGAGCTGAGCCCCTACTTCAGGTGGAGAAGAGTCAGGGCTGCAGCAGATACAGATCCCACCACCACCTTCCTTTTGCTGTTGACACAATGCGTTAATTAAACTACTCTCCAATATAATACCCTGATGAAGGCACAACAGTTGACGTTTGGGAAATAAAGCATGGCATGTTGGAAAAGAGTTTCATTTCGATGAACTTGTATTGAACTTTACACTGGTCTGCACCTCACTGTGTGTGTGTGTGTGTGTGTGTGTGTGTGTGTGTGTGTGTGTGTGTGTGTGTGTGTGTGTGTGTGTGTGTGTGTGTGTGTGTGTGTGTGTGTGTGTGTGTGTGTGTATATTTTCAAACAAAAAAACATAGTACATCATGGCCAATATTGCATCAGCGCCATGTCCTTATTGTAGCACTAAATTATAATTGAAACATTATTGCAAATCAAGATGACATTTTGATCGTATTTTATTGTTCTTTTTTGTTGCTCACTGTATCTTATTTGATATTTTATGCAAAAGATTACATTAAAAAACATTTTACCATGATTATAGTTATTTTATAGCTCCAAGGAAAATAAATAAATACCTACCAGCCGATAATGTGTCAGTACACAAACACTAGCTACAGAATACCAAAAGGGATACATTATAGTACATGTCAATGTATTATTTAGCATATTTATTTAGCAATTGTACTACATAATGGGTGGCTTACTGATGTTCACAGCGGTATACTTTACATTAGGAATGACATTATGAAAATGAGGTATAAAAGTAAGTCCCCTTCCTCGTAGGTGTCAGTGACCTGCCCTGTGTTTTGCCCCATTGCTTCTCTCTCTCTCTCTCTCTCTCTCTCTCTCTCTCTCTCTCTCTCTCTTTTTTGAGAACTAAGAGAGCCCTTGTGGCATCAATCGGTTGTTGTGAGATGGCTCAGGAGCAGGGAGTGAGCAGGGATGGGGGTAGAATCAACTTCTTAAGGACGGAGCATTGCTTCAAGGCCTCAAAGTCAAAGGGCATATAAAAAGGCACCAGCACTTTCTCTGGTTACACAGATTTGCTAACAGTAAAACAGGGCTGCCTGTGACAGGCACCCACTCACAGTGCCCCTGTTTTTTTTTTTTTAAACATCATATGACCAGATTTATGAAAATAAGCTCATCAAAGGCACCGCTACCCACCCACTTCCTTTTCCAATCCCCCCATCCTTATCAAGATGGGTTAAGTTCAGGTTAACTCACAATATGTTTGCCATGGGAGCTGCAGCCATCTTTTATCTGTTTTTTTTTTACTCGTTCTTTCTTCAATGCCAGAGTCTGTCAGTTTGTCTTCACTGCATAAAGTCCCTATCTTATGTGTAGTTCTTTCTTTTCTTAACCGCTCTTTCCTTTTGCTTTTCTCTTCTGTGTTTTTACTTATTTTTTTGTTTTTCCCTCTAGTGCTACTTTCTTCTGTGATGGTGTGATTTAAGACCGAGTGACAAGGCCGTTTCTCACACATCGCTCCCGATCAGCCGGCATGTGTAATAACATCCCTGAAGCTAAGCTAAGCTATGCCCTTGAGTGCAGCCTCCACATGAAAGACCCTGACAACCACACATCAGAGGAGTTTATTTGCTATACTTATATATTTTTTTCTTTTCCCCCTCCCTCCTTGCCTCCCCTGACCTCCCTCAAACAAGCCTCCCACGGTCATAAACTATCCTTTGGGTGGTATCGCCTGACTTTCTGGGTTTACGGTTCCGCCTGGAAGCCTGACTAATTTTTGACAAGCAAACGCTGCCAATGCTTAAACTGATGTCTCTGGTTATATCTTGTTTTCTTAGAATGAATCACCCAACATAAAACACACAGCAGGAAGCTAATTGCATCTGATGACATTTGTCTGTCTAATAATTGGTTTAAAGGCACCTGCTGTGGCTGTGGGACAAGGAAGCTATCACAATCCCATCTCAGTTGTGTGTCCGCTTCAAATTAGTGCCGGGAGAATTCAAAGCCATCCCCTCTTTTTTTTGTCAGCAGGATGACCTGGACTTTGAAATGTCACACAACAAATACAGTGAAATAGAATAGTTATTAATCAAATGATATTCTTGTGCCTTTTTATGTAATAGTTTTATGTAAAGGTTTTATGCACATTCTTGCCACCGGAAATATAGGTTACACATCATCATAGAACTGCATTTGAAAACACAGGTCAAGAAGAAGATGTTGCAATTTGAAAGGCGTAACCTTGTTTGGGTGCAAAGAGCAAGGTTGTATCCTCATGAGAATTCAGCCCACCCAAACTGACCCTGAGCTTACACTTTAGTAACTAAAATCACCATGTAGCATCAGCTCACAAACACTCCTCCTCCCACTACTTGTGCATGTGCTCTTTTTGTTTTCAACAGCCTCTCCTTGACTTTTCTCTCTACCTGGTCTACCTCGCCACTTGTTCTCTCTCTCTCTCTCTCTCTCTCTCTCTCTCTCCTCTCTCTCCCTCTCTCTCTCTCTTTCTTTCTTCATTTCTCTCTCTTCAACCTAGCTTTGTCTTTCGTTCCATTCCTCTCATCACGTTTCCCAGCAGCTGCTGGTTCAGATGGATGGTCCCCATAGTGCGAGACCCTGACCTGCAGTCTAGTGACTGATTATCCCAGTGCCCTGTTGTGCTGCTCTTTGAAAGCATACCACAGTGCACACACCGTCACAAACAAACGCGCGCACACACACACACACACACACACACACACACACACACACACACACACACACACACACACACATACACACACATAGCTATTGGGTAAGCTTTAAGGACATTGAGGAGGCGAAGAAAAAGCAAAGAACATATTTCATCTATGGCTGCATTGTTGGATCACATCCTTTGGCCTTGATGGCGCAGGTAAACATGCTACCTATTGAACTCCGATGGAAACCACTAATGCCTTTTCAATGGGCAGCAGATAAAACCCAGTACAATCAGCCTTTGGGTAAGCGAGTGAGCTGTGTAAACTATTCAAATGATTGCCTGCTTGTTGGGAGGCCCTCTTGTGCTATGTTTGCTTGTCACATTGTGGGCGGCTACTGTAGTACAAGCATGCTCCACTTGGGTCGTGCTTGACCTTGTGCATCAGCATTTAGTACAGGGGGAAAACTTGTTATCATGCAAACACGCTGAATCTTAAGGAGTCTATTGTTTTGGGAGTAGAGAGTGTGGCAGGATGGGGGGAAAATAAGAAAAATGTTAGATGCAGCAGCAGCAGCAGCCAACCTGGAATGGCTGGGATTAAATTTATGCCGCATGAACAGGGGAGGGCTAAATCATGTTACATATTATGAACCAGAAAAAAGAAGGGGGAGTGAGGGGAGGGCGGAGCAGAGGGGTGGAAATATAATGGATAAGGGGAGCAACGAGGCAGAGAGGGCGAGGGGTGGTGAGATAAAGGAGAGGAGGGTAGGGGAAAGTAATGTGGAGGGGAGAGGAAGGAAAGGCGAGGAAGAAGGGAGGGAGAGTCGAGTGTGCTGTAGGGTAGAGAGCAGGAGAGGTGGAGCCAGAGGGAGGGAAGCAAGGGAATGTGCCTCACTGCCAGCTTTTCTCACGCTCCGTCTGTGCTTGTACGCCTAACAGAAGCAGCGCGAGAGAGAGATAGAAGAGAGGAAAAAGCAGGCGCTGCTGAAGAGGAGATGATAGTTGCGAGGCCACTCTGACAGTCTAAAGGTATGGTTTCCTGAAGGGAGGCAACTAAAAAGATGACAACAGGTGAAAAACAAATTGGAGAATAAGAAACGTGTAAACTTCTCTCTAACTGAAAAGCACAAATTGGGGCTCAGGTCTGCATCCAGTCGAATAGATGAAGCCTAAAACGTGCAACTCCTACACGTTCACAAATGTAAACTCAGGCATTCACGTGCACTAAATAGACACATACAAGCAGAGAGCAGGCGCACATACCCTTTGCACCACATGCTCCTGGCACTTTGACATCTACCCCCAACACAGCAACGGTCTGTGGGAGGATGAATAATCTCACTTCCGTGAGGCAGAGAAAATGAGAGAGGAAGGAGGGCGAGAGGGAGGTTGTTCCCAGCCTGAGTTCATGTCGTTTTTAGAAAATACAGAGCCCTCAAACAGACAAAACAGCATTCCACTGCCACTCGCAGACACGGCAGAAAACATCAGAACAGACTTATATTGAAAATAACTGAATAACGCAGTATTATGTTGCCCCCTAATATGGCATAAGTCAACGACAATATGCCTCCTTATCTTTTCGACACAATTGAACGCCAAGGTACATTGTGTGGTGGTGACATTTTAGTGGCTTTTGTACACAAGCCAAACCGTTTGGTATGTAAATGCACTACTTAGACGTACATGAAGGATGTAAGGAGGTGCTTGGGGCATACACGCTACACTCATAGGGCAGCAAAATAATTAAAATGCCAAGTGTCTCCCATTATCTAAATGCTAATTTGCCTTGATATAGCCTGAGCTAAAATGTAACGCCACATTATTGTTGCTGTACTGCACTAAGGCAACGGCATGAGAATTTCCCTTTTAATTAGCCTAGCATACTGTATGCTATCTGTTTGTTTGCACTCGTCATATGGCCTTAGCAGCAATCCATGTGGATTTATTTTGTGCTTCTCACCCTTCCGTTTCACGGGCAGCTGATTTTCAAACCTCTAATCTTAGCTAAAAGGTGAAAATATTGCTGTGTTAATATTTCTGTGTCTATTATGTTTTATCAACAAGCTTCAAATCATGCCTAAATGTTATCCTGACTCACTCTAGTCAGAGTTGGTCAAACTGGTGTTCATAAGGTCTCTGACAGCGACATTTTTCAGTGTATTATAGGCTCTGGTGTTTTTGCCATGACTCAGATTTGATAAAAAATAAAAAAGCCTGAGTCGACAACTGAAAGAACAGACAGGCGGCATTACAACCAGGTGCTTATCGAAAGCTTTTTGCATGAAAATGCATCAGTGCCAACAGGGAGGGAAACGGGACAAAAAATATTATCACAGATATGAGATGTTTTTGCTGAATACACAGATACAGGTGAAATTGTGTTGTTTCTGCTTTTCCATCTATATCCTGATAAGACTGTCAAAGGACACGCAGGGTGGGGATGAACAGCTGTTCAGAAAGCTGTTTCAGTATTTCAGTGGTTCAAGTATCCTAAAGTTTACTGCGCTCTTTGATGTGGGCACTGCTGATTAATAGGTTTGAAAAGCTAAACTTTTTCATAACTCTTGGACGCCCTTGAAAGGTGTTTTAGCCAAGCTAAGCCATTGTTCTCATTAAAGGCAGCGCAGGCTGCTTGTGCAACTCAGTCGAGGGAAAGCAATGGTTCACCCCAAGGCAAAAGCAACAATTCCCCCTTTGTCGTTTCACTAAGACAAATGCTTGCGATTCCTACGTTAGCAACCAAACAAGAGCAGTTACCCGTCAGTGATGGTATATTGTAGCACTCGAACAAGACATTTTATTATGCTGCTGAAAACGAATGAATGGGTTCTTTTTTCCAGCCCCAGTTTGGAGATTGAAATTCAAATGAAATACCACCTTCAAACAAATGTCAGTACAGAAAATCAAAACCGTTCTGTCAATGCCTGGCATCAAGCAAAATACATAGTTTGACATTTGGAAGTTATTTTCTGTCCCTCTGTCCTTGTTTCATGTAAAATTAACTTGGAAATTGTCGCAAAGAAATGCATATAATCCCACATCACACAAAAAGTCTTTGCGGCTCTCGCTCTACATCTAACATCCTCTTAGAAAGCTCTATACAAGCTCCCACAACCCAATACAATCCACCCCCGAACACTCACAAACATGATTAAGACACTGTCAAGCCTGACATTGCCATCTCCCATGCTGTCATTGGCCCTCACTGGGAGTCGCTGTTGACTGACTGACTCGATGTGCCTTATCATTAACAGGGATGCCTGTGCCACCACGGAGGGGCTTGATGACAGAAACTAAGGCCCTAGTGCCTGCCCCTCCCTTTTTGCCTGCCCAAGTGTCATCTAAATGAGATAGGGCCCAGGAGCTAAGGGATTAGGCACTGCATAATTACCTATTTAAAGACCCTAATTGAGCATTTCATTAAGAGACTGGCAGTGAGATTTTGCCAAGGAGGGCACTACAGGGATAGAGATGTATTTGGCTGTGCAAGCATGTATGTGTGCATATTTGAGTTTGTTTGTGTGTGTGTGTGCATGTGTGTGTGTGTGTGTGTGTGTGTGTGTGTGTGTGTGTGTGTGTGTGTGTGTGTGTGTGTGTGTGTGTGTGTGTGTGTGTGTGTGTGTGTGTGTGTGTGTGTGTGTGTGTGTGTGCGTGCAGCATACTATAACCTTGAATTTAAGGGTTACCTTGTTAGCGTGTATGTCTTTTTTGTTTACATTGCACTTAGACTGTTTGGCACATGATTGTTCAAGTAAATCCAATAGAATTTCACCTTAAGAAATTGATTGGCAGCCATTAGTAAACAGTGAATTTCCACAGAGGAGTACTGTGCGCTTTCACATGTTGAACCTTTAATAATCTAAATCAAGTTACATATTTACATAAAGGTCGTGGTTTATAAGACTGTGAATTAATAATATCTAATGAATCAAAACCGTTATTCTTATCTTATTCTTATTTTGTAACTTATTTTTTTATTTTGTAACTGATGATTAAGTTACTCTGTCTACAGTAGTATGAGTTAGCTGAGTGGACATTTTCCTGCTCTCCAAAGGTGAGCAAATACAAAATCAATGTGTTTCTCATTCTGTAGTGCTTATATTTCATATTTTAATGCATGTTAATGCATTCTGCTTTATTTACTTGTACAGTTTTAAGGTGATATATGAAGGCATTCACCCCTTGCTTTAGCCAAAGAAAAATTGTTGGGAAGATATGTACAGTCTTTGTGTTAATGTAATGCAAATTCTGCTCCAGTTGCTCCAACTGCTATTTTGGGTAACATTGTCATTGCCAGACGAATAAAGCTACAAACTGAAGGAGAACATTTGAGAGTACTAGACTCTGCTACCCATGATGAACGGAAAACGCTACAAAGCTAAAACATTTCCCAACTCTATGAAGCTAATTGAATCCTATAGAAGCCACTATCATTGTCTGCCGTCAAACTCATTCTTTCATTGATGCCACAGAGTGTCAGCCCCTAGGTCTCCAGTGCCACATCCAAAGCAGTTTTGTCAGACAAGAGATGAGATGAGATACAAGAAGGATATGTATATTTTTATCTGCCTTACAGAAGCTAGGATAATACAAATATTTATTGTGATGTTTAACACTGAATTTGAATTTCTAATGTGGTGAAAAGGAAAATGTTACATTTACTTCAAAAGGAGCTTTTATTTTTGCAGTCTTGATCTTCAAAGCTATTGTGACAAAAAACATAACCACCAGTTCAGTGCAGAGAAAATCCTATTCATTTCCTTCACAACATTTTTGGGTGGCCACAGATTCCTTTGCAATTCCACAACACGACCGTCTAACTGGCTCATTTACTCACATATTTCAGTGTGTTTGTAAAAGACTCTCAGTTCAGATCATGCTTCTAAACTTAGTTATCAGATACACAATCTCAATCCTTTGACAGGGGCTAAAATCAATGAACAGAGGTGGACTCCGGACGACACCAGAGGCCCCTTGATCTTTTGTAATTACAAACAATTTCAACAGTGACAATCATTAGAGCAGAATGCTAGACCCAGATAGTTTCCTGATGACCATTTTGACCGGTTTTTCATGACCCAGCGGGCTGTGACTCTTTGCCCCCTCATCTCTATATCTGGGATCACTGGGGACATTGGCAAGTCATTGGCAGTTGCCTTGCACGTGATTGACTTGTTTGCTAAATGACTAGCATCTGAAGTGGCAACACTAGCTGGGGGCTTTTGAAGTCTTTGGGGCAGACACCAGCTGCTAACTGCTACAGATCAACTGTCCCTCCCTCTGGGGATTCATAAGAGCACTATGGTGAGGGAATGGTGCTGAAGTCTGGCCAAAGATGCTCAGGGCTGAAATGACACTGAAACATCATGAGTCAGTCTGTGCTGTTCAAGCACCAGGCCTATTACTCTTCTTTGACATGATGGAAGTTGAAAAGGTTCCCGCGCTAGCAAGGAAATTAACTTGTATTTCTTACATGACAGGTGAGAAATCTGTCCCTGATTCACCAATTATAACAACTCAAAAATGACTGTTGCATCTTTCGGGTATCACATCACATTGTAAGCTGAGTATCTAGCCACCTTCTGTAAGGTGAATCCAAGCCACTTCATTAACACTGGCAACCTTTGATGTACCTGACTTATTGAATTTAATCTTGTAGGAATAAAGGATACATTTTTCTTCCTTCTTCGAGGACGTCGACATAGAGAGTGACAGACATGCTAACTAGCATACATGTAATTCTAATTGTAGAGGCTAAGCCCAAGTTTTAAGCCCCTGAGGTGCTGTTCCACGAGTAGAGTAATTGACGCACTTTTTACCTTTTTGATCAATGAAAGTCCAAGTCATATTTGCAGTTAAAACCATTGGTTCCATTTATTTCCATGAGATCTTAGTTGGGTTTCCAGACAAATCACTGCTTGTATGTATGCCTGTGTAGTCTTGTGGTGTTGGTGTGTGTGTGTGTGTGTGTGTGTGTGTGTGTGTGTCTGTGTGTGTGTGTATGCGTTTGTGTGTGCGTGGTCAAAAACTGTATGTGCTTCCGGGTTGCACCTGAGGACCAAAGATTGGTTCCTATTTATGCCAAGGGTACTAATTGGCTCTTACACTAATTATTTAAGATATTAGAGAAAATGGGGAAACGGAAGCTGCGGTCAACAAATCTGGAACATGAGCCTTGACCAAGAATTTTGTTGAGTTTGTATCAGGTTTGCAAGGAACTGCTGCTGTTGTGATGTCTTATATGTAAATATGGGTATCTGGGTAGGTTAGTTACTGGGAAGGATGCCTTATCCAAATCTCACACTTGAAAAATAGTTGTCTAACTCCCTATCTGCCTTTGTTGCCTTACAATGAACTTGAACAATGAAGCGCGCAATAAGCTTCAGAGTCTGAAATACATTCACTTGCATAAATAGCATATTGGCAAAGGGTACACATGAAAGCAATACATATAATCTCCGAGAGAAAATCTCTGTGCGAGAAAGCGTGCCTATGTGTGGACTCCCTTCCAGCATAAAATTCTGTTGTCCTTGTCGCCGCTGTGATTGTTGACTAGAATGTAAGCCTGTATGCTCGATAATATGAATGCCTAAGATGGAGATTCTTGTCCTGTGAGTTCAAAGACTCTTAAGACTGAGGCTGTACTTTGTGAATGATTGTAATTATCTTTGGACTTTTGGACGTTTAATTATTATTATTATTATTATTATTATTATTATTTTATTTTTTTTATGTTCTCCCTGAATTTTGCAAAACCTTTTTTATCATGACCAGTGCTACATCATATGTGTACACTATCTTGACACAAATGTTGACCCTGCTTTGACCCCATATGTAAGGCCACACACCAGAATAGATTTAGATAATGTTTGCAGAACAGATTACATATACTCTGCTGCTGCCCTGTTTTAAAATTCTACCACATCAATGGATAAGTACCTGTAGGTTAACAATACATATGACCTAATGTAAGAAAGCCAACTTATTGAATACTTTTGCATTTGTGTGTGGTCTTGCACTACCCAAGTGTGGACAGACTTTCTACTCAGCATGTGCGTTCCCCATCTGAAAACACCCATGGCAGAATGATCCTCTGAACCAGGTAGTTTCTACTCCAAAGTTGCTTTATAGTTCTGGCAGCCCTGGCGACAGGAGAGCCAATCTAACGGGTGGCTACCCAATGTGGGCCCTATCAGGCCCCATCTTGGCCTTGCACATTCCCTATCTTCCCATCTCTGTTGGGGAGACATCCATCTTGATTTCTGCTGAGTGCCAAAAAGAAGTTGCAGGAGAATGAGAGGGAGAGATGGAGAGGAGGATGGAAGAAGGGTGTTCACCTGATAAGGCAGCTGGGAATCAGAGGAGAGGATCTCGGGGAGCGTGGCCCCAACGTGCTGGAATGAGGAACTTCATCTTTATCTAATTACCACAGGGCCGTTTTGCCAGGGTAGATAGTGTGAGCGTTTATGGCGGCTGTCTGGTATCGCAGTACTCGCATGCTTTTACAAGCACACTCATTCTCACGCACAAAGTTATGCAGATATAATTAACATTCAAATACACTTCCAGTGACGCACACAAGTGCAAGCACACACACATACAGGGGGCCCAGGGCTGAGTGCCATAACAGCCCAATGAAATATATTCAGATTAGAAAGGTGTCGCATTACTCTCCAGCCGGATGATAAATACGCGGTTAGCACCATCATTAATCTTGTACCCCTCCCCACCTTCCGCCTCCAGACGCGGTGATGTAAGGGAAAGGGAGCCAGCATACACAGGATGAAGCTAGTGCTTCAGTTAGGGCTGCAACGGTGCGGCTGGTGCATGCATGGAGCAGAGGCTTGTTCTACTAGGTCTCACAAGCACAAGAGGTCAGGCCAGTCTGACTCAGTGGGCTCGCTTTTAATGTCGCTGTTCGGAAAGGCCATGTGCTAGGTTGAACTGAGGTCTTGCGGATTCTTTATTCGGGGATTGTTGTAATGAAAAAACATGCAAAACCCTCCTCATTCGATGCACACGCTGTCCCTTTTGTTCTCAAGCTGTCCATGGACTCTCCCTGGCATTCCCTTCACATTCACCTCTCTTTCTTTTTGCTCCAGCCTTCTCTTTCTTTTCAAGCACACTGCTTTCTGCTGCCACCCGCCCTTCTTTCATCCCAAGGGTTTGCTGACATATTGGCCTGAACGACATTTTATCGTAAGTGGCCATTGTCTGGCTAATGAGCAGCATGCATAAAACACTAGAGGGCTGAGAAGACAATGATAGACATACACACAGAGACAGAAACACATGCTGGGCTGAAGGGTGGATTCACCATCAGTGGCTTAAGCAGCATATTTCCCCTGAAAACACCGCTGTGTCTCTCTAGGGAGGCTTCAGACAGATAGTTCAGACAGTGGCAGGTTGCCCTCAATACAAACACAGCCCTAGGGAGGGGTCAAAGGTCAAAAGCAGAGGAAATTATGTGTGATAAATTGGTGATGGCGGCAGTAATGTTGTGTATATGTGAGCTGGGTCATCCTCCCCTTCCCCTTTAGTGGTGTGTTTGATAAAGTGTATAGTCTTTGACTTTCAGCATGAGACACAGGCTGTACTTTCAGAGTTTGAGCGGGATCCTCCCACATATCCTCATTCAAGTGGCGCCTCTTGGGAAAACCAAGGGGAAGCACTTCATTGGCTTTGGTCCAAAAGGACGACTAAAAATTGTATCACTCAATATAATTCAACATTGAGGTCACCAAATGCATAAGTAGCATTATGTTTTATCATCTATACTTACATCTGCTCAGAGGTTGCTATATGGAAAAATCTGTTAGTTTTATACTCTGAATCTCCATTGTGAGAAAACGCAAAAGAAGACCAGTTGTTAAGTAGATCGATAATGTAATTATCAGTGTACCAACATCTTGGCAAAACGATCCAACCCTATAGCAAACTAATCTACATTACAACAGTTAAATTAAAGCTTAACAAAACACTGGCACGCACTAGAATATTTGTCCTTATCATACATTTTCAACATAAAACAGATTCAACCCAATGGAGCACTGCAAATGGCGTCCCTGAAAAGTGGTTAGACTTCATATTTACAAGATGTTTTGCTGATTCGGAAGTCTTGCAGGAGGAAAGTGGAGTTGATTGAAAATTCACGACTGATCTCACATTCCAAGGGCAATTTTTCGAGGGACATTTTCCCATTGCTGTGAGAAACTTCTGTCCACAGGCCAGCCTGCAGTTTTTTGTCCTCTTAGATTATGGTCTTTTCTTCCTCCTATCTGTATTCAGTAATCACCAAGACAACAACAGGATGAGTTTCATTCTTGCCAAGACCTTTGAGCTCAACAACAAACGTACACTGGGACTATTGTGTGAGAAGGCCCAATATAAACTTGTTTCATTGCAAGATGGCTGATTAGCTCTTAAGGGGGCTATAAAGAATTTGGTGCCCTCGTTTGGGGCTTCATTCAGGAGACGTTTGTTAAATTAGGGTGATGAAAACTATTCTGCACATGCATCGCATACACTGCTATATAAAATGATACTATAATCGAGCACTCATTCCACACAAAAATTGTCACGCTCATGCGGTTACCTTGTGTTGAGCCAATTGTGTTACCACTTTTTTTATTGAATCTCTGTCGCCCCCAATCGCTCTGTGCTCCATAAAATGCTGGCAAGTGGATTGGGGCTACTATAATGGTGGCTCAATGCAGAAATAAACTTGTTTTACTGCTGCAAACAAAGTGATTTGACCTGGAAAGGTTGTATTTTTTGCTGGGATAATGACTATATTTTAGAGTCAGTTCTCAGTGTGAACTCTAATTACTTGTCTGGGGCCACTGAACCACATTGGTCTCAGGCACTTAGTAATGAAGTCCATATTGGTTCCATGTTTACATGAATGTGTGGTGAAATTATCTTTCCTGACTGTTGATGCTCTGGATTTATCTTTGTGTCAGTTTTTTTTTTTTTTTTTTTGGTGCAGGAGAACTCGAGCACGTAATATTTAAGATAAAATAATACTGTTCATGGAGTTTAAGTGCTTGTACCCCACTTTTATCAGGCAAAGGTCTACTATGTAATGGGCTTTTTTTACCATCTTCCAACAACCATAGCAGCTCCTGGACCTGAATCACCAGATATCTGTCCATCATCTTGCTGATTTTTAAGTAAACTTCACCAACTCTGCCACAAGGTTGAAAGAGATATGTTTTAAGAAAATGTCCTTTGACTTTCACATTTTATATGATTTCATTATCCTCACTCTGCAGAACTGGCTCCCAGTTAACTTAATCACTGTGACACCCATTTCTCATAAATATGCAAATACAATACAGACATCTTGAGTACTTTGAGCGCAAAGGAAAATTTAGGCAAAGTATTTCCGAAGATGCTTTCGCAAATCTCAAGTGAAGTCTTTTGAACACCTCATGTGGTGCACGTTTTTTTTCAGAAATTATGAAGTTTCTGGGTTCCCGCTGCAACATGTTTTGCCAAAACACAGCATGCTTGCTTGTCACAGTAAATGTAATCATACTAAATGGGAGCACTCTGTGCTGCTCTCATCACTGACACTTCTTTTGAGTGGTTTTGTTTCCACTGTGAATTGAGGCAGATAGAGTGGAGGCACAACAAAGACAGAAAACCAACCCTGCAATCTTAATGCAAATAATATCGTAAAAATGGAGCCACAATGGAGGTCTGGTTATATAGCTAGAAATATAATTTTACACTCAGGTCCTTTGTGTCCCTCTAGACAACTGGCACACTAGTAAAACAGTCCTCCACAGACTGAAAGGCAGCATGGGTTTCTTAGATGCTAGGGAAAAATAAAAGGGACGTGTGGCAGGAGAGAGGATTTGTAGGGGTATTAAGGCATTGCACGCCTGCTGGCTTGTACCTTATCCTACTGTACATTCCAGTGGTGCAGTGTGCAAAACTTTTCAGTCATCAGCAAACAAAAAACATTAAGAGTTTGGTAGTCCGTATGCAACTTTTATCACCCTTGAGGACCATATCTCAATCCATTTTCTGTCAGCTGTCTTGTCTCGCCTCTGTGTATGTGCTTGCGTTTCCACTGATCTACTTAATCTTTGAAAGGGGGCAGAGCTTGTGGACTAACAGCTGGGAACTCTGTGTGCCGCCCCACGCTGCCCTTGCGCTGCTTCTCCTGTCACCCACTCTTTCTCCCTCTCATTGCCCTACTGGATCGGCCTACTGATGGCTAATAAAAGAAGCGGCCCCAGCTGGGTTCCTGTGATCTTAACTCAGCAAGCGGCTTGCTGGGGCTTTTTCTCTGTGAGCGGAATAGTAAAACACATAAGAATAGCACAAGAATGAGGGGGACAAATACAGTACATAGAGGGGATTGGGATAAATGGATGAGAAAAAAGGGCATGAAAGTGGAAGCGAGAGAGAAAAGTGTGAGAGCAGACCTACTTGCATGCAGTGGTAAGCCAAAGGAAGGGAGCTCAGTGGCTGTCTTGTCCCTGGCTTTTCACGGCCTAACCAACTAATCAATAGCACAGAGAAACACTATTTCAGCTGGCTCACTGAGCCCTCTGTACAGGAGAAATACAGAGAGTGCCAACTCAGTATCTGTTTTTTTCTTCCTCTTGCAGTGTGTGACAGCAGTATTTCTTTTAATATATTTAGCTGATACACAGGAAGTGATGTATCTTGTGGAGTGGTGAGTGTGCACCTACGCAGGAACCTGAGTTGGATGTAAGAGGGAATGCAGTGAGTGGGAGCTGCTGAAGTATGTCATTGATATTAACAGGAGAAAGCTCTATTGTTTAAATAGCAGAGACTGCTAAGGTTTCAAGACTTTGACGAATAGAAGAATTTAATTTGAAAGAATGAAATAATCAAAGGTTGATCACAATAAAGCAAAATAGCCATCCCATCTACCGTTAATAAAACCAAACGGAGAGAGCAGAGTGATTTCAAAAGGCTGACAGGAGATGTGTTAGTGGCCCCGTTACTCTAAAACAAGGACTCCAGACGAGGCATGACTGGGGGCTGTGATGTGAGGAAGGCTTAAAATGTGGCAGACTTAAATAGCTGCGCATATGACCTGTCATGCCTGACCTATGCTCTCTTATCATACTGCTGTTCCATAGATATCTTTTCTTGTGTGTGTGTGTGTGTGTGTGTGTGTGTGTGTGTGTGTGTGTGTGTGTGTGTGTGTGTGTAAGTTGGTGAGTATGAAAGACGATTCCAGATGTTCCCAGCTGGCTGTTGCCCAGTGAGGCTAATACACTTCTGCCTGCCTAATTAGAGCACACACACATGCACAGTCGACCCCTCCTCACCACTTGTGTCCCGCTGTTTCAATGGGTTTATGGTAGGAAGAACATATGCCCCCCCTGTGTTTTATGCAGGACACACATGCAGACAGCTAAACAAACAACCAGGGGCTTAATTACCTCATAAGGGAGGCCAGGGGTGAGGGCTGCTGATGAGTCACAGTAGCATAATGTAAAAGGATGTGCCATGTAACCCGGGAAGATGCAATACAATCTGCTGTAAATGCAACCGATTTGTGGATTTTGATTAATGTGGTGACTCAGTAGCAAAAAACTATTCAGCAAAAATTATCTATGATTGCAAGCTGTGTGGGAGTCAAAGTAGCTTGTTTAATATCTCAGCTGCTTCATGCAAACACACAAAGACCCCCCTTGACTTGCTAAAATAGGGGTGTTTGTGTTGTTTCTCATAGAAAGCAAAGAGTATGACATTATGAGCTTTTTCAGCTTCTCTCTACTGGTAGGCCCTTAACGTATGTAAAAGCTGATAGCATATTTTTCTTGTCAGCCGTAACACAAATTGACTCCGAATGCCATATGGACATATGTGTGTCTGGATGTGCTTGCCACGCTGACCCTTTCTGTAGGCTGACGAACAGCAACACAGCACTCCGGCAACAGCAGCACTCACTCACAACACATCTTGTCAGGCATTTCCTGCCAAGCTGTCAACGCTGGGCTGTGTGTGGCAGCTTGTCTTTTTTTGCCTTTTTTTCTTTTGTCTTGTTGGCGCACACACATAAAATAGCAATATAAAAACTCATACCATCTGCAGGCAGAAATCCGTTTCGAGTTAAGCCACGGTTTACATAATTATCTCTGAAATCACAAACTGACTTTTTATCTTTTTTGTGTACTTGCACATCTCTGTTATTAGGTTTCTAAGGGGATAATTGTGAAATATACAGTATATATTACATAAATCAATCTTTAATAAACAAACTGTATTGCCCAGACTTATTAGAGAAAATATGATTACAATATAGACATTGACAGAATTTACTCAATATTGCATAGAAGCAGAAATCCAAATAAGGCAAAGGGGCTTGCCACTGCTAGAACATTGGTTTGCAAGTCATGTCTGACCACAACGCAAGGTCTAAAGGGTAAATGATAGCCTCAAAACAACACACACGGAAGCAGTGCCAAATGAGGCCATGGGAGGAGGGGGAGGGAGGTACGGGGCATTGGAGTAACAGAGTAAAAGATCCCAAGGTCAGTGTTTTGGGGCCGGCTACAGAAAAGAGATAGGGAAAAGAGATGCCGTGGACAGATGTCAAAAGTGATAAGCGTCAGGCCTGACAAGCTCCAGCTTGGCTATCAGTTACTACTCCGAGCCTTGGGTCGGGTCGGTGCCAAGACAATGCCAACGCCTCTCTGTGACGATCAGTGCCTCCGGAGGTTGTGCAAAATGGCTGCAGCCATGCCAACGCATTATTACGAGTCACTGGCTCTGCAATTCTTTTTTCTCAAAGGAAGTGCCATCTGTGAGTGAAAGCGGGGCCTCAGCCATTTATTTTGAATGCAGTAAACAAATCTGCCATTTTTGCATTTTGAGGTTCTAGATGCTTGCGTATTATCAGCGGCAAGGCTGTTTGTTGTCATGGGAGATATTAAGTGCGATGTGATGTATATCCTTTCTCCATCTCCATTCATCTAGTCAAATCCATGCTCTCTTATAAGCATCACTCAAGCAGCAGGACAAAATAAATCCTCATTTTCACATTTGAAAGCAGGGTGGACAAAAATCCAATACTCAGGAGAGTACTTGGTCTTGCTTTAAGCATACAACGAGGAGAGACGCAGGGCATTGGGAAATAAATCAATAGCAGGCCATTTACTATCATATTCTGTGGTCATTGATGATCTGTCAAACCATTAATTTCAGAGTCTGAACTGCACACCAAAATCATTTTCCAAAGAACTTTCTCTACATCCAAAACAAATAATGAATAACTCACAAATCAATACATTGTGCTTTATGGAGCTTACATGCTTGACTTGAGTCTGGCACCTGGCCCAATTGTTTTTCATTTGCCAGATATCCTCTTCTATCGCTCCTTTGCTCTGCTTTGTATCAGGCTAAATAATAACAAAAAGGCAAGGACCTTGAATAATGTGCACATACATTGTGTTTGACATGAGCCATCATAGAAAGACTTTATCTTTTTTTTTTTTTTATGGATAGCAAAGCCAGAAAGGAAAAACAAACACAATTTTAGCAGACTGATTATACTGGTAAATATATAGAGGCTCAGCAGTGTGAATCAAAAACATCCGGCACCCTTGATCAGTGCTTTTCTGAGGGCCTTGGGTTTCTCAATGGAATCGGCATTGGCAGTGCCACACCAACCCGGGTTACACCCCGTTGTTCTACTGAGTGGGGCTGAATAAAATCATCCCACGCAGACTGAGAGCTCGCCAGGGTAGGGTCAACTGCTCTGACCCCTAACGGGAGGCCAGGCCCCATCTTCCTGAAAAAAGACATTACCAACAAAGCGTCCGCGTCAGCAGGATGCTAACACAGTCACTGGAAGAGAGGTTCCGTGAAGAAGTTTTGAATGACAGGCAAACCAGCATTTTGTGCAGTATTTGACAGGGACGCAGACCAAGCTCTTTGAGGAGGTCTACTTTCAAAGAGCGTTGGTCACAAGCCAAAACCGTTAGCATGTGCTGCAAAGTGTTTACGAAAGATAAAACCATGAAATACATTAGGGATATGAGAGGACAAAATAAGAGAGGCAATTTCCTTAATTTAAGTGAAGAGAAACATTATGCATCCCCATTTTTTGCAGAAAAAAAATACAGTATCTCTGCACTTACAGGGGTAAGTGCACAGAAAAAGCTTTTTTTCATTTCCTGCCTCCGTCTTACCTAGGTGAAATTAGGGCATTCCTTTCTGCCTAAGCATGAACAAGCGACTACCAATCCTCACTGACCCACTCAACTCCACCGTCTTAGGGTCTCTCTTGGGTCACGGCCTCAGTGTCACATGCCAGTGGACAAGAGAGGGATATTGATTACCAATAAACTCATTAAGAACTAGTGGAAGAACTTTCCCCACAGACACAACAATTTGTTTCTGTCAAAACAAGAGCTTAGCAGTCAGATTGCTTTCGCAGATTCAGTTGACTCTTTTGCCCTTTTGAAATCATTGTTTTACAAATGAGCTATGGCTCCAAACCATATCAAGGATTGTGAGATCTGCTATCCCTAACTACATTTAAAGAAGTTAGACAATAAAATGTGCATAATGTAATGGCTTAACAGTGAGGGTAATGAAGTGACTATAATTCTGATAACACTGAAATTCTGGCAGTGGTTTCTTGCTTTTAGCAGACTGGCCATTATTTTACAGAATAAGCAATTGACAATGTCATATATCTGCTCCTCTTGTGTTGTGCATCTGCTATCCCTGATGTTCGCTGGCAGCTGACCATGTCGGTTTCCATGCTATCTGCAAATCACGTTTAATACAATGTGAAGCTTTCAAGGTTGGCAATTCTGGCTCATTAGAATTAACATACACACTGCCTGTGTTTCTATTAACATATAGAGCCTATAAATGTATGAAGGTTGTTTAATTTTCTTTTTTGATTTGCCCTCCTTATAAAGTTTCTGAAATCACGCCAACCTTCACCAGGCAATTCTGTTTCAGAACGGTTTCTTTTCATTCATTCATCTTTTAAAAAGTTCACATTGAGACAGCCATTTTGTGTCCGGAATCCGGTTTGCTGTACTGGGGATGTAGGGAATTAAACTTTCCCAGCATATCAGTGATAAACTGTCAAGTCATCGCCCCTTTGCACCTGCTATGACGCGTCTGCTCTTCAGGCCCTGGAAAGTATGTGCCTGAAGATCAAGATACCAACTAGGGACGTAGACGACTGCTGTTATCGCAGCTCTGCCATTAATAAGATCGCCTGGTGGCTTGGGTCCCGAGGTTTGCAGGTCTGCGTTATCATGCTTCAGGGACAATCTAAAATGAAACGCCGCTGAAAATATGGCGCCACTGTGACGGGGTAAAAATGGGAGAAAATGTGATGAGCCATGGTGTCAGTGTGGTTAATCGAAAATAATGGCCAGCAATTTATAGTTGCCATCCTGACCAGCGCTGGATGTACTGATGCAGGAGATCAAATTTTAATGTGTACATTCCATCACTTCATACAGGCTACTGATGTTTAGGGCCCCGGCCAAACAGCACATGAATCTATGGATGGAGGTTATCATAGAACTGTAATAAATTGGGAAACACTCTGAAAGACTCTGTTGGGTTTGTGCATGTGTGTGCGCCAGCTCATGTTATAGATCTTTGTTCAACATTAGGGCAATTTGACAGTCAACTGGTTTCCACCTGCGGTCATTGTCATAAATAAACGGAAACAGGAGAGGGAGGAGGTACGCTCATGGGAAATGCAAATGAAGGATACCTGCTGTGTTGTTGATACCACAGGGAACTGTGAGACCGATCAGTATTTTTCTGAAGAGTCCATCTAATCTCCCTTCCTCCCTTGTTCCTCTAACTGTGCTCCCCTGGTGTTAAACGCTTGAAATGGATCCTGGGAAAAAACAAATCCAGATGCTGAACGTTCCCATGGTGCTTAGTTATGCAGCATTGGTTTATGCTGTCATATAAGCTACTACGGTCCTGAAATAATGAGAATAACTACAGAATTTGTCAGTGTTTAGTCAAGACCATATAAAACCCTGTATTACTTCTCCATAAATGGTTTTTTTGTTTTTTATATATATATAAAAAACAGCCTGTTTGTATTGCCAACACTTTTTACAGGTTTAGTACATGCAAATATATCTACTTTGGTTTCAAAGCTTATGCAATTTTTAGCAAACTGTGACATGGCAAGTGAGCATCACTGATAATCCTTTCAGACTTTACCCACATTAAACCTGCATTGGATGTAAATCTAAATGGACCTAGCTTTGTGACCCAGGCAACAGTGCTGGCTGTCTTACAAAAGGTGTTGGAATGTTTTAAAACATTATAATCAAGTTGAATTCTTGCAGTAATTGAACTTTTACTAAATTACATGCCACTCCATAAACCAAAGACAACCAAAAATAGATATGATTTATTATAATAGTTATTTGTAAATGTATTGCAAAGAAAGCACCAATAATCAATGTGTTCACTGGTACGTAGGGATGGACTGGGTAATGAATGAATAATTGACGGACTGGCCTGAATTGGCCCCGACTGCACGTCTTGTTTTGTGAAAAAAAAAAAATAAGGTGCTTGGTAAGGAGAGGAGATCAATGACACTTTCTGTGGTGATCTAGGCTGTTAGCGGACTACAAGCAGCATTTAACCAAGACATTCCAAGGCCTTTTGCTTTTTGTATAAATGCCTACCTGGAAGGGACTTGAGCAGTGGCAGACAAGTGTTTGCTGTAGGGAGACAGCAAATGGCAGTAGAATGGATGTGGATTTTCATGATGGTCTCTGGGAATGGAACCGATACCGTAGTCCATGGGAAGATGTGATCTGATTTCTTTCGTTTAGAAGTGAGCACAGCCTGACTAATCAAGAAAAGTGGCTTGCTATGAATGTCATTCAAAAGAGTTTCTGATCAGCAGGTCTACATTGAAATACAGAAATTATACATCAGCTGTGACTCATCAGATGCTCCTCAGTATTAGGTAAACTCACTCATCAAGCTCAGACTGTATTGTCGGTTCCCTCGGCTCAGAGCACAAACACTAAATAACCTCCTATAGGGCTTAAGAGGTAGAAATCAGCTGCATACAATTTTTCTTTTACACAGAGTCCTTTTCTGAATTTCTCTCCTGACGTCAGAGTTCTTAATGAAGACAGCGTAGTTTACCGCCGACGAGTTTTGCACAGCCAGTCTAAAGATTTTATTTCACTGCTTCCACAGCTTGCCTTATTTCACTATGGCTTAATGAGAGTCGTTTGGAATAATAGGCTTCCATTGAATGCAAGGCATCTGCATCCACACAGCTCTAAATGAGTGAGCTAATTTCCAAACATAATCACCTCTCCTGCTGTGTTTTTATGCAGAGATGCTGTAGATTGTTAGCCCCGGATTTAATGAAGTCAAAAATTACCTCCAGTCCTCCGGTAGGGCCTACGGAAGATGAACGTGTCACTAATATACGTCTTTAAATTGTAAAAGAAAGGGTGTCATTTTCACAAACAAAGCAGTTTATGAAAATGACTAATGTCACTATCCTGGAAAATTTGAACATTTTATTATATGACATTTGCTATGGCCAGAAGTTAGCTGTCATTTAGAGTCCATTAGCACTACTAAAATGTGTGTCTGATTATTCGTTAAAGGTCTAGATGAACTAAACAAAATGTAAATATATTATTTAAAGTTAAATGAGAATGTCCTTCAATTCTGCTGCTGTAAAATATATTGGCAGAGAGGGCCTGCTGAGGGCAGCCATTAGACCTTATTTCCCGTATTTCCGCTTTTTCAAGGCATTATTTTTCGTAGCCATTAGCTATGCACATAATCATCAAAACTTTCTTACTGCAAAGAAGTCCTTGGCTTTATTAACTGCTTGAAATATGCCTCGATCTGTGCTACAGAGACATTTTGACTAGCCCAACTGAAACACTTAATTCTGCTGTAGAGACATAAAAAGAACTACAAACGCTCTTTACATGTTTCCAAGAGCAAACAAGTGAGATTTCTTAGGATGCCTGGGTAATGAAGTCCACTGGGACATTCACAGAGACACAATTAAAGGATGAAGTGAGCTCTCTTTCTCACTGTCTCTCCTGTCTCTCTCTTTCTTCCTCTCCACTCTCTCTTGTCTAGTCCCTGTGTGTGTGAGCGCGTTGTCACTGATGACACAGAATCTGTGGCGTCATGCAGTCACTGCAGATGGCAAATATGAAAAGAAAGGGGAACAGGAAGGGAGGACTCGCTTACAAATAACGTAGGCCATTTTGACAGAGAAAAACCCTGGCATGTCAGAACAAATGGGAAAGGTCACAAACTGTGACAATGTAGTAAGGTCCCATTCACTGAACTACACTCTCCTTTATTTAACTTCCCAGTTTCACGTCAACTAAATTGTCTTATAAAAAAAAAAAAATGCCATGCCCTTTTATTTGTGTAAAGGTTGCACTCGAGGCAGCCACAAGCAAGGGAGACAGAGCTGTTTATCACATTCACTGTGCATTAATGCAGCTAGGCTAGAGAGAAGCTGTCAGTAATTTGGCAACATTTACAGTACTTTTCCCCTCGCGGCTCTGTTGGAGTGACTGTTGCAAAAATGTATTCAATATGAAAGAAACCGCAACAGAGGTTAATTCCCTGGTGCAGTGTTATGCGGACCGGAAGTCCAAGCGGAGCAGCGAGACAAAAATATGGCTAGCAGCTAGCGCGGGACATCCTCCTCGCAGCTTTGTATTTAGCTTATCACAATAGATGGTCGCGAAGGTTTCCAAATAACAGCAGAGGGTGGGAAGACGGGGTAGAGAGCAGAAGGAAGGGTAAGAAGGGATTGCATTGTAATGTGTTTTCATGGCTACCAAATGGACCTTTCTATAGACTGTGACACAAGGAGCCTAGTACTGTAAAACACACACACACACACACACACACACAAAAACACTATTCCTGGACTGTCACAGGAATAAAAATCAGCTATGGTAAGAGGAAAATCCCCTTGCAGTATTAAAACCTTGAGGTGTGACCGCCAGAATCAACAGCTAATTTGCCATCCGTCCACACATTTTCTTTGGTGCATTTTAGCTTTCTTTCTGAGTTAATACTTTTGAAATAAAACCTGCTGTAATTGACGCCTTTTTTCCTTGTCTAGACTTGAGGCAAGCCATCAAATATAGACAACACTAAAAGCTACTAAGCCATTTCAGTCAATCTAAATCTCTGTTTCAACTACAGTCATGGAGGTATTCAGGGTTTCCCCCAGAAAAGTTACCTCGCCTGGGGGCCAGTCCCAGACTGATGGCTGCATTAATGTAGAGCCCAATAGTTTCTGTGATAACAGAATCATGGGCGGAATTGCAAAATTGAGAATTTAAAAAAGCTATAAGACAGATTTCATAGGGCTCTACATTAAGTCAATGCTAAAAGCTAACTGGAGGTTTAAATATGACTATGTCTAAGTTTCACACTGAGCAGCCCCACTGTAACTAGTTTAAAAAACGTCTTAAAAATACATTCAAATTCTTTCCCCCAGTGGCTTAAGCCTGGTGGGGGGCAACTTAGGCCCGTAGGGCCACCAGGCTTGCAATACACTGGGGGAAACCCTGGTATCTGGAGGGATTTTTCTCCTGAGTTGCCTTCAAACCATTCATTTAACAAGTTACTTTATAGATAGCATATAAGTCCATAGAAAAATGTGTCTTATGTTCACCCACCTTTCCCTTGTTTTTGCCTTGTCTCTATTTTCTACTCTCCAAAACCTTTCATTTATCCATATCTCAACTTCTTGTCCTGCTAATCATGTGTATATCAATGTGTGTGCCCATGCCTTTCTCTCTCATCCCCTCATCTAATTCCACCACCTCTCTTCGCCAAATCCTACCAGCACTGTAGACACACATGCCCAAGATGCTGTCATCACATCTTAAACCAAACCTCCTATTAGCCTTTGCTGCCTAGGGACCTGATCTCAGGCTTATTTGTTGCCTTACATCATGTAACCCAAGTAGCATGTCGTGTTAAACTTTCACAGATTGGAGGAAAAAAAGAGAAGGCCATAGCCAAGCATTCCAATCCCCACGTACAAACTCTCCCTTTCTCACTGTCAAACACACACACACATGGTGTCCAGTTACAGCGATGCTAAAACTCTCCTGGAATGTTTCTTTAGGGTAGATCGACAGGAGAACACATGCAAGGACAAGGTAGGGGTAGGTGGTGGATTAAGTGTGGCAGCTTGGGTTGCGCTGCCCTACACCTGACCATGGACTTTTCTAGAACAGCATGAGGAATGTAGTGGAAAATCTTTTTTATTAGAGGTCACGGATATTCTAGTTAACTTCACCCTGTAGGTTTTGGGGATTTCATGGATCCTTCTCATTGGGCCAATGAATGGAAAGGCATAATGTGGTTGTGACTGTGGTGTGACAGTATGCCACAGCCAGTTTCTCTTGCTGTAACTCCCCATGACTTGATGACTTGATATGCCACTTTCTTCGTCGCGTAGCCTATTTCCTGCCTGTGCAAATACCAACATTAAATTATCATGATGTGGATCTGCATTACATGTGGAGTCATAATAACTTGGTGACTTCATGGGGTTTGGTATGTGTAGCTTATTTATGCCATCTATCACTTTGAGCTATTTGTGGAATCTTGAGCCATTCTGCATGACGTTCATTTAAGAGTAACCCAAGTCTGCTAAACAGCTCTGGCTAAAACTGCCTTTCTATGTTTAACTGTTGCCATCTCATCTCCCAGTAGATTTGCATTTACACAGGTCCAAATATAGTTAATTGCCAAATGGGGCTGTAAAAGTTAGTGGATACTGATACCTTATTTGCTGATTTTGTGACTGGCACCAGACCAGTATGCTTTTCTAATCTCTGGATGCTCAACTGAATGAGTAGGACTGTTATGAAATGCATGTTTCAAAAACTACCATAGCAATCCCTGGTACCTTTTTAAAATTTAAACGCTGGTATTATTCTATAAATATATAGGTGGGGCAAGTGCGCCATAGTTTTCTAGCCTGACTAAATATAAACAAAGCCTGTCTGCGCAGTGTTATTTGTAACAGTGTGATGCAACTCTCCGAAACCCCTCTGAAATAGTTCCTAAAATATACATGAAAAGGGAACGGAAAGATACACCCGTTGTTCTGTCGGCTGTTTGAAGACGTGAACGCAACCTTCATCTGTCATCCCTAAAATATCACAACGAGGAAAGAAATAAAGGAAGGAAGGAAGGTGGGGAAAAACACTGAATGGAAAAGACAAAGAAGACTTGCTTTGGATTGAGTTGTCAGCATTGCTAGCACCACTGAAACACATCTGTATGAGCAACATTCCTATTCTAGTATGAGAAAGAAATGACAAAATACCTAAAGGTTTCCTTTCAGGTCTTGGCAGGTTTGAAATAGGCAGGACAAGGAAACGCTGCGACTCACATTAATGTCTAATACTTGCTCATTTCTTTTCCCACACAGAGCTCTGTATCTCCCGGCTACCATTTGCTTTGCAAAATGCATGCATGAAATTCTTGAGACCAGCCTCCCCACGAGAGTCTAAATAATAGATTACCAACACAGCATCCAGCCTGCGCTATAACTTCAGACCCAACTGTCTGGCCTCATTAGCGAGGGAAGTGTAAAAGATAGCCAGCTGCTAGCCCAGGTGACGGCGCTCAGCTCTGGCCTTTGGCAGTACTAGCCCACCCTAAAGAGAATATATGGCGTCTTGCTCTGTGCAATTCATCTTGTAATCCGCCTTAAAGCTGTTAAGCTTCCGTTGATGGCAAACAAATGGAGACCAATGGCAGAAAGATGGAGACATGACATGGGGGTGAATGTTTCAGTGCACAGCACAGGGAGGGAAGGAAATAACCAAAATGTGGTAGATTCATCTAAGAGGAATGATGAGGGAAAGGCGGTTGGTTTGGGCCGTCTGGTCAGAACCAGAGGTGACCTAAGCCATTTTCATCCACTGATTGTCCCCCTTTCTCCCTCCTTCTGCCCCTCCCTCCATTTTTTTTCACTCTCTCCTCTGTTGCTCTATCTCTCTCGCCCTCTCTCTCCATGTTCGCTTCCAAATGGCAGTCATTATACCGGACATGAAAAGTCATTTTAGTTCCGCCTGGCTTCTTCAAAGCAGCTAGCTATAATTGCAGATTGAGTAGAAGGAGAATGCTGGGGTTACACAGAATTTAAACATTGACTCCTAACCTTGCAGTGATGCAGGAATGTGAATTTCAAAAAAGCATACATGAGGAACAATATAGAAGAAATATTTACACAGTGTTTATGTTAATCAGTCCTAATTCCCTGCCTTTTTCTGTACAATGTTTCTCACTTTGCTTGTGAGATATCCATACATGTTTAAACATGTGGGTTCCAGACTCTGTGAGCAGATTGGAGGCACGAGATCCCATTACAACACGTGTCACATCAAGAATTATGGCACGAATTGGGGAAACACTTCCAAATTATGAAAATTCCATCCATTATTAAATGCATTCCTCATTCGTGAAATTGCTATGTGGCAATGTCACTGCACATTTAATGGAATTTTCTCCTCTTTGCCAATTCCATTGGGAGTCTGGGAAATGCAAATGGCCCACAAATACAAATCTCAATCACAACTGTTCTTAAGCTTAATTTAAGATAAATGTTAGGTCTTACTTTAGGTTTACCTTATGCAAATACATTTATGCAGAGCTGTTGCAGCAACAAACATGTTTTGTCTATCCTGTAAAAAAAAAGTAACATATATATATATATACACACACATACACACACACACATATATATATATATATATATATATATATATATATATGTATATATATATATATATATATATGTATGTATGTATGTATGTATGTATGTATGTATGTATGTGTGTGTGTGTGTGTGTGTGTGTGTGTGTGTGTGTGTGTGTGTGTGTGTATATATATATATATGTATATATATATATATATATATATATATATATATATATATATATATATATATATATATATATATATATATATATGTATATATATATATATATATATATATATATGTATATGTGTGTGTGTATATGTATACACACGTGTGTGTGTGTGTGTGTGTGTGTGTGTGTGTGTGTGTGTCTGTGTGTGTGTGTGTGTGTGTATATGTTACTTTTTCACAGTTTACGAGGTAGCCACCAGCCTGAGCTGAAAACCCCTCCCTTGCACTTATCTCCTGCACCCTTCTATTTGGCACAGCAGGTAGCGTAATTGTTCTTGGAAAGAGCCTATCAACAAAAGGCTCCATTTTTGACTTCTTGTCGCAGAGACCTTTATCATAACACCCCATTTTTGCCTGGCACCAGGCTCTAACCGCAGCGAGCCTCTGAACAAAAGTGTTTCAGCTAAGTCATTGCCTTTTGATGGAGGATGGGGGGTGAGTGAGGAGGGAGGTGGATAAATGGATAAATGGAGAATATAGACTGAAAAATATGTCTTCTGTAGGAGACCCTCCCCGCCATTCCTTCGCCCCCCCAACCCATGAAACACAACCCCTACTAGCTCTCTTGCGAGCAGAAACAAATTCGAAAACTGTCATACTTTAATTGAAATTCCATCACTTGTGTGGCTGCTATTGTGGAATAATTTGATAAAGCTGTGTGACATGAATGCACAGAGCCGACCGCCACTTCCATTTCTTCCTCCAGCTTTTATTTCCTCATTCCGCCGGTTATTCAAATGAACCTCAGTGGATTCTGCTCTCAGTCTTTCCAAAAAAAAAATTAAGATAAGAGAAAATGAGACAATGGGAAAGGAATAAAAAGAAATAATGTTTTGGGTTGCAACACAACCAGAATGAAGTCTTACAAAAGTATCACCAAGCTACCTTTTTATGCCCCATCACTTTCATTCTTGCAATATTCTCTTTCACTTGCTCTTTAGTTTTCTTCTAATTAGCTTTAACTCTCTCAAAGTGCTAATAGTGACTGTTGATTGATGGTGGGTGATCCAAAATGGAGGTCTAGGGCAGAATTCCAATCCTCTGCCAGTGCCACTGACCCCGATCCAAATCCATACCAGCATACTCCCCTCCCCTCTATGCCTTCACAACTGGCTACAGGCGTTTGGCATCCATCATATCTTCTGAAACCCAATCTGCAAGCAAAGGACAGCTGCGGCGGAAAAGCAGTCCTCCCTTTTTCTGACACATCGTTACTCCCCCTGTACCCAAAGCCTCTAGGCGAAGCATTCTAACTGCGTTGTACCCAACACTAAGTTGAACCATGTTAAAAAGAGACACTGCGCTTTCTGTGTTAGAATACTTGCAAGTACATTTCACTGAGGAAGATACATGTAGCAAAATCAGGATGAAAGGACAGGGAAGGCAGGGGACTTTGTTACTTTGTTTTGATTAGACTCATCCGAGACCGTGAGAAAGAAAGAATATGAGCAAGGGACCGAGCGAGAAAACAAGTGTAACACAAAGAATAAGAGTAAACGGGAAAGAACAAGCTCAGCTATAGCCCTGTGCTCCTTCCACTGCCAAATAATATTTGCGCCTCAGCTTTCTGCCCTGACAGCGTGATGGACAGTAGAGGTGATTTTGCCTGGGCGTGGAAATAGGCTTCTTATTATTCCAACCCAGTGGCAACTCGAATATCAATAAAAAAAAACTGCGAGCGTTCCCCTATGTGTAAAACCAATGCCCCGTAGCGGTGGTTTTTATCAAGCAACCCACCCTTGACGCTAGTTATGCAGTACTAGAGGTTACGGGAGGAAATGCTTGCCAAGTAAATAAGTGAGTGAAGCGATTGAATAGAGGGGAAAAACACAGCGGGACCGGGGCCAAAGTGAACCAAGGGTAAAGCCATGATCACTTCATTATGCTGGAGTGCAGCTCAGTGTTGTGCGAAATCAAACTGCTTTCTCATTTGTCACAATGCATCAAGCTGGCCTCTGTGAAGTGGGTTTGCAGTCGGCTGGAGGCCCCTGATGCACAGGCGCACACATCCGTTGATCAACATGAGGAAACTAAAGTGCTAGATGTACAAAATGCACCCACGCATGTACATACAAACATGTAGTGTGTGCAGCACACATACCAACACTGCTACGACGCATGGGCACGCACCTTGCTACCCTTTTTTTTTTATTTTATTTTTTTTCATCCAACATGACCTCTACCAATCAAACTTCCCTTGCATCCGCCAACCACCCACCCTGCCAGCTAGCCAGCCGGCCAGCCTGCCAGTCAGTGGGCAGTTGTTAAGGGCTGTTGCTGGCGCAAAATAAACTAGAATACACCCACTGGATTACAGAGGGCAGGCAGTGAGGGGGGTGATTGCTAACAGACCTATTGGCACTGCATCTCCTTCAGCTCCAACACCACGGCGCCTGATAATTGTGGCCTCTATGTTTACGTATCCATTTTTGCAATGTAAGTGTTGATTTCTCATTCCACACTCGTAATAGGGTCCCTGGCCTTGGGATTCCTGAAGTAGTGCTCTCACACACACACACACACACACACACAGGCATAGGCACACACGTAAACACAAAGTTTTTTTTCTCGCTCTTTTTGTCTGCACTTGAAAATAAACCAGTGCGTCAGAGCTACTTGGCTGTGCGAAGACAATGGGACTGAGAGGTGCAGGCACACTTGTTTGTAAGAGGGCTTGGCTTTGTGCCGAAGAAGGACTCGGATAAGGAAATGTTGAAAGTTCCCGTAGTCCTTCAAGATGCCTCTGTTACATTAAACGCACTGCTGTCAATGAGCTTATATCTATGAGCTTAACTTTTAACCCACATATGTGCTGTAGCGCTGGTAAAAACACTTAGCCAGGTAAGTGTACATTTGAGAAGTAATACATGTAAAAAGGACATCTGAAAGACATTGTTGACTTCGCTCCAACGTTCAGTCTTGAAAATACCCCTTTGTCCCCTCTAGACACTGTCAAAAATGTGGGATATGATTTCAGAATGTGCTTCAGGCACAAAAGCTGGAGAAAAAAATAGATCGGCAGGCACACAAAAATGGCCCAACTCCCTTATAGGCACTTTGTAAACCCTTATATCATTTTTCAATTTAATGGCTTGCATGCCATGAACTGTTTGTATCCTTCACACACACACACACACACACACACACACACACACACACACACACACACACACACACACACACACACACACACACTGGTGCAGGCTTGACTTATTTCTCCTTTAATTTCCTTTGCACTATAATGTGGAATTATCTTTTCACATTTTACATCAACATTTTTTCAACAAAAAGCTATGTTATTTCGGAGGAATTAAGTGAAGGAGGAGGGTTTGAGAGAAGATGGCCGCGTCAGTGCCGCTTTTCCATGACTGAGACACTTTGCTCCCTTCAGTGACTTTGGATAGCAGCATTTTAAGCGGGCACCACCTTATCCATTTTGTCTCGTCTTTTGAGCGCTGCTGTCACAACAGCAAAATTGGAAATCGAACGTGTGGTGACAGCGTTAATTGTGCTGTGTCAAAATTGGGCAAGTGCTAATTGTTTGAGCTTGGAACTGTAAAACATGCAAGACAGTGGAGGTGCTGGGAAGTGCTCTGCTAGAGTGCTTATTGGCTATAAACTGGGAATTGACACACATGCTCATGTGCATGCTTTAACACACACACACATACTTGAACACCTCACACTCTAGCCTACACTACCTTTAATCACTGCCTTTTCATTTGACTCAGACAGCAATATATTACAAAGCATATGGTCAGGCAGCCTTTTTTAGGCCTTTTGTTTTACACCATAATGCCTCCTAATGTGTAGCCTATTGCAGATTACAAATTCATAATTTTTCAACCATCTGATGGATACATGAACCAGTTATTTTGTGAGCTTTGGAAACCACTATGCCTATTTATGTTCAAATAGTTTTCTACATAGTGCCTAAAATCCCGTCTTCCTGACTTGTAGCCTCTCTACTGCATTCCCCTCACTGATTGATGAGAATAGTATAGAGTCCCCTAGTGGCCCAACTGGCACACTGAGCACAGGTGGTGTGCACACAGCTCGGAAATAAAGGTTCACTTTCACCTGATTGACAGACTTGCGTGACTGACTGACTGACTGACTCTCTGCCTGCCTCACTGATATTCTTGCTGCTTTTGGAAACGTGAGCTCTTTAAAAAGCAAAGTCAACTTTAAACCCCCGCGAAAATAAAATGTCTTCTAAAAATAAGACTGATAAGACGAGAGACCTCTGGAGAGTTGCAGGAATGCACTTTGAAAATTCTTCACAATCAATCTAGTCGCTGAAAAGGCTTCCACAACTCTAAAAGAGTCCACTAAATGAACTGTAGGCTATATGAACATGACAGCGAGCTTAGAATAACATGTTTAAGCTGGCGGGGTTTGTTTTTATTTGAGAAAACAAAAAAAAACATTAAGCGAAACAAATCAACTGTAACCTACTCAAAACGCAATATTAAAGCAATGGAATATATGCATTACGATGTGTGGGGATGATTTATTGAACAGATTTTGACATTAGTCGCCTCTCCAAACCTCAACACAAAACGCACACACCCTGACAGAAATATTCCACCTGCACATTCACCGATGTAGATTATGTGCAGACACATTTTCAAAATAGGTTAATAAACGATAATGCTATTTAATGCCGTTCGTGGCGTTTTACATAATGTAATGTGGCTCGGAAAGCGCTGCTGCATTCAAGGTTGCGCGCATTCATAATAATAAACTCTGTCTAAAACAATTACTGACACATAAATAAAACGGCTGTATCCCTCAACACGTCAGCCAGCATATAGCCTGCATATGCATATATGCATTAGGAGAATAAAGCTAGTAAAAATAGGTATAACTACAGCTCATATGTTTGAACCAACTTCATGATACGCACACCTGAAATCACTGCGGCAGCAAATTCAGTTCCGACTGTCTGTTACAACCTCAAAACTCCCAGGCTCGTCCAACAAGCTTACCTTATCACCATTGTGCGGTCAGTTTGAAACTCAGTCTCTCCTTTTTTTCTGTACAAAGAGAAGTCGAGAGTTTTTTTTTTTTTTTTTTTACATCCAGTAATGACAGTCTAGTCCTGGGGAAATAAAAATAACGTGGAGGAAAGAAATCCGTCCTCAGGTTCTCCTTCTTCTCTTCCCCCGTTTTGTTCGCTCTTATTTGGTTTCTTTCCTCGAGTTGTCCGTCACCAGCGCATTAACGATCTTCGGCGCGATAGGGCAAAAAGAAAAACACGCACGTGGAGCGTGTATGTGATATATATTCTCTGGTTTGGGTCTGTCTATGTTGTGCTCGTTAGATCTTCATTGAGTTGAACGTGGCGAGACTGTGGTTGTTTGAAGAGTGCGATGTGGCTGGGACACACAGCCCCTCGCTCTCCCCTCTCTCTCTCTCTCTCTCTCTCTCTCTCCGTCAGTCAGTCTGTCTCTCTCTGTGCCGAGACCTGAGCACGGACTGAAACCTCAGGCTCAGGAAAATACAGGAATGAGAGAGAGAGGGGTGTGTGTATGTGTGCGCGCGAGCGTGTGCGTGTTTGTGTGTGTTTAGGAGGGCTGACGTCACTCAGCAAGGTCCCACTTTCCCAACTCTCCTGGATCACCCCCCCCACCACACACACACACACACAGACGCCACCCCCCGTCCTCTTCAGGAATGTGCATTTGGCTATTTTAGAGGTAGATTTTGTGTGTGTGTGTGTGTGTGTGTGTGTGTGTGTGTGTGTGTGTGTTTGGGTCTGACTGCATAATTATTTTTTGTTGGTAAACCATGAGAATATGAGTGCATGAGTAACACCATGTGTCTGTATATGTTAGTGATATGCTACAGCTACAGTGCATACGGAAAGTATTCACAGCGCTTCACTTTTTCAACATTTTGTTATGTTATAGCCTTATTCCAAAATGGATTAAATTAATTTTTTTCCTCAAAATTCTACACATAATACCACATAACAACAACTTAAAAAAAGTTTGAGATTTTTGCAAATTTATTAAAAATAAAAAAACAAAGAAATCACTTGTACATAAGTATTCAGAGCCTTTGCGATCAAGGTCAAAATTGAGCTCAGGTGCATTCTGTTTCCACTGATCATCCTTGAGATGTTTCTACAGCTTAACTGGAGTCCAACTGTGGTAAATTCAGTTGATTGGACATGATTTGGAAAGGCCCACACCTGTCTATATAAGGGCCCACAGTTAACAGTTCATGTCAGACCACAAAACAAGCATGAAGTCAAAGGAATTGTCTGTAGACCTCCGAGACAGGATTGTCTCAATGCACAGATCTGGGGAAGGGTACAGAAAAATTTCTGCTGCTTTAAAGGTCCCAATGAGCACAGTGGCCTCCATCATCCGTAAATGAAAGAAGTTTGGAACTACCAGGACTCTTCCTAGAGCTGGCCGTCCCTCTAAACTGAGTGATCGGGGGAGAAGGGCTTTAGTTAGGGAGGTGACCAATAACCCGATGGTCACTCTGACAGAGCTCCAGGGTTCCTCTGTGGAGAGAGGAGAACTTCCATGATGGACGACCATCGCTGCAGCACTCCACCAATCAGGCCTGTATGGTAGAGTGGTCAGACAGAAGCCACTCCTTAGTAAAAGGCACATGGCAGCCTGCCTGGAGTTTGCCAAAAGGCACCTGAGAGACTCTCGGACCATGAGAAACAAAAATCTCTGGTCTGATGAGACAAAGATTGAATTTTTTGGCGTGAATGCCAAGCGTTATGTTTGGAGGACACCAGGCACCGTTCATCACCTGGCCAATACCATCCCTACAGTGAAGCATGGTGGTGGCAGCATCATGCTGTGGGGATGGTTTTCAGCGGCAGGAACTGGGAGATTAGTCAGGATTGAGGGAAAGATGAATGCAGCAATGTACAGAGACATCTTGGAAGAAAACCTGCTCCAGAGCACTCTTGACATCAGACTGGGGCGACGGTTCATCTTTCAACAGGACAACTACCCTAAGCACACAGCCAAGATATCGAAGGAGTGGCTTCAGAACAACTCTGTAAATGTCCTAGAGTGGCCCAGCCAGAGCCCAGACTTGAATCCCATTGAACATCTCTGGAGGGATCTGAAAATTGCTGTGCACCAACGCTCCCCATCCAACTTGATGGAGCTCGAGACGTTCTGTAAAGATGAATGGGCGAAACTGGCCAAAGATGGGTGTGCCAAGCTTGTGGCTTCATATTCCAAAAGACTTGAGGCTTTAATTGCTGCCAAAGGTGCCACAACAAAGTATTGATTAAAGGCTGTGAATACTTGTGTACATACTATATTTTCGTTCTTTATTTCTAATAAATTTGCAAACATTTAAAAACATTTTTTTCATTTTGTCATTATTGGGTATTGTGTGTAGAATTTTGACGAAAAAAAGTAATTTAATCCATTTTGGAATAAGGCTGTAACATAATGAAATGTGGAAAAAGTGAAGCGCTGTGAATACTTTCCGTATGCACTGTACATTATCATGGAGGAGGACAGTAAACACAATACTGTATATTATGATCCAACCAACAGCATATCATTCCAAAATAATTAACAGGAAAAATGAATGGAAATGTGTAAGGAATGGCACACAAAATTGAGACAAAAATGGGAAGGAGTATATCAAAAACATTCAGAGTGCGTTTGTGTCACAGTCATTGGTGGGAAAAGTATTCAGATCCTTACTAAATACCAAGATTTAAACATTTACGAATGAAAACAAAATAAAACCTAAAACTCTGCGTTCAAATTGTACTAAGTAAGTAAACGTATAAAAGTATTATCTGCAAAATAATTAAAGTACAACGTGAAAGTGTGTACTCCTCATACAGGCAAAATGGCCTTTTGTCAAATTAACATTATTAGGTTATTTATTGTACTATTGAATGATTATTACTGATGCATTAACATGCAAGCAGCATCTACCTATTTTGATACTATCTGGTGCATTTCATTATTATAAAAAATATAGTTAAAAGTGCAATATTTCCCTCCGAGATGTAGTGGAGTATGAGTATAAAGTAGTACAATAAAATGAAAATACTTAAACTACCTCAGGATTGGCATTAAGTACAGTACTTGAGTAAATGTTTTTAGTTTATTTCTACCACTGGTCCTTGCAGGTAAGAGGTGAAGCCTGGCATTCATGGATGCTTTGTGGTTTGGATAATGTCAGTGCAAACTCCATAAAAATGCCATCATGTACAATATGGTCACTACAAACTCATCACTAAGAGCCACAAGCACACTACAGGGCCCTGTAGGGATATAACATTGATTTTCCTGTCAGACTGGGCTTGAATGTGTGTGCATTCATGTCATCTACCATTCTGTTTATTTGTATCAAAGGCACGGCTTCTGTATGAAGGAAAGCTGCCTTCACGTACTGCATTGTGTACAAGTACAGTCAAGGTGAGAAGTTAGCTTTATAACCCGTGTGTAATGATCACACATTTCATGTAATTATTCCAAGATGTCCACATCCACACACCCACATTACTGAATAGACATAATGGTGCACAACAATGCATAAAGGGACAGTATTGCTCCTGATAACACAGACAAGTGCATGGCCCTCTGATGTAAGGGTTACTGAAAAATAACAGCAATGTCTCGGGGAGACAGATGACTATGACCAATTGTGTTTTGAAAAAAAGTTGCTTTTGTGGCAGCAACCCAAACCTTCTGATGAACAGCCTAGCCCTGCAGACACCAACATCTAGCACCCAACAATAGTACTCCGATAGACAGACTACTGGAGTCAGCAGATCTGTTTTTTTACCTACACTCAGACATGTCATGTATCTGATTGAGTAACTGTGATGGTGATTTATACCTGCAAATTATACCAAGCTCCATTTTCTAAGGGCAGAATTTGATACAGCCTCCGCATGTGGATGTACAGGCCAAAATAAAGTGTGGGTTTTGTGACAATGAACAATAGAGAAACTTGATAAAATTACTGCTATGTGAACTATTGCCCTCAATTGCAGATGGCTATAAGAAACCAATGTGGGAGTGATAGCTAGTGTTGTCTAGAGGCAGAATATACTGTAGATCACAAATGTCAGATTATCTGACTCACTAAAGCAGTTGTTTGGAAAATATTCATATTTATCAGGAGTGTAGACTAAAGGTTGGGATGCTATGTTGGTTGTGAAGAAGATATTCAAGATTGATCAACCTCTGCTCTCTTTACCAAAATGATTTCAGTCCTTTAGCTTAGGCCTGCGGACATTCACCTTTGATGTGTGACTGTAGGGGGCTTTGTTTTTTCTTCTTCTTTCTTTAAATCCCCGTATTCATGATCTTTGAATATAATTGGAATGCTAGTTATTAGATTTACAATTCTGCTCTGCATCTAACCTTGTGCTTTCATATTGTTGGCACCATCTAAAGGAGTAATACAGCAGCACTTGTTGACAAATGGGGGCAAGGGTAGGATTTATCAAGAGTCTGCCATGCTGGGCCATCATGGCTGAACTTTGTCGCCCAACATGACGTGGTAGTCTATAATCCAAATGTCCTTCAGTATGAAGGATCCAAGACAAAAGAAACCTGAGTGCCAGGCTAAGATGCAGCATTACCACATCCTCCAAGTTTGCCTATTAATACTCTTGACAGTAGGAGGGCCATTTAACTCACTTGGCAAGTGTTTTCTTTGTGCTAGGACAATGGCCACACATTACCATTAAGTGAGCAAACAGTGTTTGATATACTTCCTCGGGCATGTTTACATACGTGTGTGTGGTCAGGCAAAGTGTAGCACTGATTGATATTTATTATGTAAATACAATGCAAATATAGCTGAAGATGCTAAAGGTTATACTGAATCAATATGCATTTGCTTTGGATGAATAATGTAAGCAAATCTTTTGATGTTTGTGTTTTTCTGTGTACCTGCCTACACAGTGAATCTACAGGGACTATTCTGATTTTACAAAACTAATAAGCATTGAATATTCTTATTTATTTTGAAATTCTGTTAAATTATCTTTCTTCTTCGTCTCACACTGAACAATGGTAGTGGGTTCCCCTACAGGCTGCCAAAGAATCATTTCAATGCAATATTCAATGATGCGTTTACTGTGAAATATCTTACTGAAATCTTGGCAACTGCTGGATAAATTGCCATTAAATGTTGTACAGACATTCATGGTCCCGAGAGGATGAATCCTAATAGCTTTAATGGAGCGCCACCAGCAGGTCAACATTTTTACCTTTTTTTTTTTTTTTTAAATATCTCAACATCAAACAAATACCTGCAGAATTAATGACCCCCATCAGCCTCAGGCTGTCCTTTGTGTTTACTGCTAATTAGCAAGTGGTAGCATGCTAAACCAAGACGGTGAACATGCCAAACATTATACTTGCTAAAAATCAACATGTTAACATTGACAGTATGAGTATCTTAGCATGCTCACATTAGCATTTAGCTCAAAGCGCTGCTGTCCCCAAGTACAGCCACAGCGAGCCACTGGCATTGCTCTTGACTCAGTCCTTGACAGCCCCTTTGTGTCACGCTGCTAGAGTTGGTGGTACCCAAATGATACATTTTCTCTTAGCACTGTCTTTAGTTGTGGTCTTGTGGACTATGGAAGTATAGTTACTATATAAAGCAAATCGATTTTTACATTTCATTTCAGGGTGGAGTGTGTCAGTGGGGATAGAACTACTTCTTGAAGTCATACTTTTCTCATATGTATCAGCTTAAAAATGTCTGGTTGAGAAACAGACGGGCAAAACAGGTATAAAATCAATTAAGGTCGTCTTTAAGTTCCAAGGAAAGAGGTTTGCTATTAGTCTGCAAAAAAGAGAGGTTTTCAGTGATGGTTGTCAGACAAAGTTACACTAAGGACTAGGCTCAGACTGGATTTTGTTGCTCAATAGGCTGAGGTCAGTTCCATTGTAACAAAATCCAATAACTACCATATCAGTTTAACACTAGGGCTGTTATTTTAGAATGTGTTTTTTTTTTTCTCCTCCATGGACAGCATTTCAATTCTGGATACATTGCATTTACTTCTGATCATGCAGCCTATTTATAATTCTGCATGCAAAACTGTCAATTTAATGTTAGGCAGACAGACGTGAAAATACAATATCGTTCACTGTCAATCTCCCTATAGCCTGAAGTGCAGGCCTTTTCACCCTTGACAAGTCGCTGGCGAATTACAAATGACTGTCAGTCAAGTCATTACTCCAGTTTCGGCGACCCAAAGACAACACCATGTATAATAGTGCGGAGAAGAGAAACAACTTGTCTGAATCAAAAACAAGGACTGTTGTTTTCAGCTCCTCACGCCCCAGAGTTGATGCATTTATAGTCCCCTCCTCCCACACAACTCTGATCAAGTAAACCAGTCATCGTAAAATTAATTTCCCCATCAAGCGAGGCTCACGCTCTTCGGGATAACAATCTGTTTTAAGCGGATAAATCTAATCCAATGTGTTGAGATTGACTTGTTTATGGCCGCTGCCCAAGCAGTCAAGAGAGGGAGAGGGCGGTGGGTGGTGAGAGGGGTGGGCTAAAAGCGACAAATGCCAAGGTGATATTACACACATCTCTAAGTCACAAAAAATGTAAACCAACACCCATCTGTAGTCCTTGGCCGAGACATCTAATACTTCTCTCCTTCTTAGAATCTGTCAGACATGATGGATGACTAAGCATACAGCCATGCTTTCATGAGCACTGATAGCCATAATTACGTACATGACAGGGAAGAAGTGGTTAATATATTGGTCTGATGTCTGACAGCTATATCCAGAGTCTTACACAATCAGTGAGAACATCAAAATAATTCACCTATAGCGACCTACACATAACTTGGAAACAATGACCGCTGTATAGCACTTTCCCCAGGGCAAAACGCTCTTTAACGCCTCCTGAAACCAGATTAATAAATTAAACCTAGTTATGTTTTCAAATTATCCCCCCAAGATAGTTTCCTGAAAAGTGAAAACTGTGCCAATTAATCACATAATAGGATAAAAACAGGTATGACCCTATAAAGAGTTTTTGTATCAGGCAGTACATTAAAGCCTCTGAAAACCTTCTCAATTATTAAGTATTTCTCTGTCACATTACATATTCACGTCTGTAAGCAGCAGTCGAAGGTAAAATGTGCAGAAAACATCTTTAAATATTATTTATTGAAAGTTTCGCAGAACTCCGCTAATCAGCTTCATCAGGACTTTGTGGGTGTAGCTTGATCGACAGTGCAGGCAACCTGAGCAAACAATCCCACAGCTGTCATCACATTTTGATTCCAATGTAGCTAACTTTGATAAGCGCACAGAAATATATGGCAACAAGATTTTATGTCAAATTTGGCAGAAAACGTGCTCATGGGAAAAAGCTGATTGAGAAAATAGGTTTTGGACCTGGAGAAGGCATTGTGGTAATACATTAGCTCTTACTGGTGGTGCTGCCAACAGTGTTACGTTAGATATTAACTATATTTGGAGCAGTTTACTGCAGCCTGGTGTCACAATACCTCAAGAGCTGACTGCACTTAATGTTAAATTCTGGCAAAGCTAACGTGTAGTCTAGTGTTGAAGGAGCTGACTGCAGGCGTATGTTACATGTTGGATAAAATTTGATTAGCTTTGAAATAGCTTTTGACTAGAGTACCCACCATGGCACCAGCTTGGCAAGGGAAGGCCACAGTAGTGAGACCACAGAAGCAAACATGACTACGCATACTGTGCTGTGTGAGGCAGCATCTACTGTATTCCTTGTGTACATCAGTGTTTATAATCCATAATTCAGTGTGCAACAATGCATAATATACTGTCTGCCACAGAGAAGGTCACACGCATATTGTCAATGAAAACACAATGGGCTGCACTCCTAAAGAGGGCAACTTGAACTCTTACATGACTCGAACTGCTCCGCCTGTCACGGGGCACGCTGTGACGAGAGGCCCGCGCTTACTCATCTGTTCTGGAACTGCTGAGTCATGAGTAGTCAATATCACCTTATTATGATGTCAAGCGAAATCAGATTTGCGAAGAGGCTTGTGGATGGGACCTCGGTTTGATTTAGTTTAGTGTTGGCATGGGGTGCAATGAGCTGAAAAGCAATTAGGTCCATTAAGAGATCAACTGGGATGGCACGAGCAGCCATGGTGTGCAGCAGCCTGCGCAGAGAGGCAAAGAGAGATAGAGGTAGCGAGGGAGAGGGGCTTAGACAGATTGAGTCAACTCCTGCCTGACAGAGTCCCTCTGTGGAACTCCGCTCAGGACACCTGTCCAGTGAAACCATGCAAATTTGTATCTGAATGTTTGTGTAGTTAGAGCGTGCATATGCAAATGGTTGTGTGTGTGTGTGTGTGTGTGTGTGGTCTGTGCTTAATGTGATAAGCGGCAATCGACTTGGCATTTATTCTGGGATTATGAAATGTAGATCCAGAATCGGGAGGAGTCAAGAAAGTGGTAGTGACCCCGTGGAAGTGGACAACAGGGGGGCGACAAAGGTCTTTCCGCAAACTGATCCCGACCCTGTTCACACTTCACTGCTTTTTATCAACCTGCATGAAGTCACGTTTGCAGCGGTGGAGGCCACTCGCTGTTAAGGGCGATGATATACATAAGTGGACAAATTGTAAGAAGCGCTTGCACAATTCTCAATATGCGGGGAAACATCCGTCACCATGGATACAGATAGATGCATTAGCCGCTCTGCTTTTGAGTCATATGGTGTGCTGTTTCTATGCAAATGCAAAACATCCCAAAAAAATGAACGTGTGCTTTACTGTACAGTATGTGTACACGTATAATAAGCTAGCACTGAAATGCGTAGTCGATCAATCAATTTGTTAAATGAATCGACAGCAATTTCAATCATCAACTAATTGTTTAAGTCAAAAAGGAAAACTGCTCTATCTCCAGCTTGTTAAATGTAAAAAATGACTTCTCCTTCATGCTTTAGGCTATATTGTTGTAAATTGAACATATTTGGGTTTTGGACTGTCTGACTACACGCGCAATTCTTACCTTATGTTATATGATCTGATAATTTTTTATTGATTATCATCTGTTTTTATTTTATTAACTAGTTCTCTCCTTTTTTCTTTTCTTTTGAAATTGCTCCAGCTTGCCTGAATTCACGTGCGTGTCTGAACAAAAATGCACTCTTCCTTTTTCAGTGTGTTGATTTTTTTCCCCCCATCTCCCTCCACTCCCCTTAATTGTCCTTTCATTTATTTAAACATTCCCTACTCTAAAAGCCTTTTACCTTCTCCTGCCATCATCTTTCTCTGCTGCTCATTTATCTGCCCGTTCTCCTTACTCTCTCTACAACCACTCTTTCTGCTCTCTACCTCTCTGACTTTCCTTCCCCAAACTAATAGTGACACATACCTCATCTCTGTCTGTGTCTTTCTGCCACTCCCTCTTTCTCTCCATCCCTTTCTTTGTCTCTCTCTTTCTCTTTCAGCGTGTGCGGGCTGGCATCGGGTATTTACGAGAAGCCTCTCACCATAGCCGATTGATCACAGCCATTGTTTGCACTGGGTCCTCCATTTTACAGTTCAGTGTTCATGAAAAGAACCTTTTTCCACTCCTATCTGTCACCCCCTCCACCCCAAAATATATCCTACCTCTCTCTCTCTCTCTCTCTCTCTCTCTCTCTCTCTCTCTCTCTCTCTCTCTCTCTCTCTCTCTCTCTGGCCAGTTATTCCCCCACTGACATTTTCACAAGTACACCTTCATCAATTTCACACCTCTGATGCCCTCCTATGCCAGTGGGGAGGAGGAAGTGAATTGATGGGTGAGTGCTGACAAAGCTAGCTTGAATTCGAAGCCAGGGAGTGACAAAGTTCTTCAAGTGTCGGACAGATAGGACATGGAGTGTCATCAATATATGTGCCTTCAAAGTCCACAAAGTAAACAACTGCATGATGTCAAACAATTGTTCCAGTTCAACTATGTCCAGTAGCATGTATGAAAAGTGCTTTTTCATGACGTTGACCACACTGGCACAATGTACAGTGCAAGCGTCTGCACCTTAGCTTACTGTTTGCTGCCCCCTGTAGTTTGCATCTTTCTCATTAAGTTCCTCCAAAGATGAGTCATGCATCTTGTGCTATAAATCCAATAACGCAGTAAAAACAGTTGTGATGGAAAAAGCCATCCAGAAGGTAAACATCCTCTGTGCTCGCTTCCTCCCTTTAGTCTTGGGAAATTAGGCCATTCTATCATCAGCAAACTGGTGCATTTATGAGCTCCTAAAGTAATTGGCGGTAGCGGCGAAATCTCAACTGAGGCAAAGGTAACACATTCACGTCAACAGAGCCTTAAGCTAAATGCGTCAATGAAATAACAGAGAGGAGATGGAAAAGGAGGAGGCGAGTGGAGCAAAAGAGAGAAGCAAGATGCCTCATTCACTGGCTCAGGGGTTTATGGGATTGCTCCCAGCTGTCACTCTGTGTAGTGAATCTGAAGCACCGTAATATCTTAATTGTTTCAAATTAAATGCTCGTAAAATGGCAAAGGAAATTAGTTTTTCTCTGGCTGATCCAAAGCAGCCCCTTGACTTACATCTGGGCTCGCTTTGAAATGAGAGGGGGTTTAAAAGGTGGAATGACTCCCTCATGAGATGGCTATGGATAGGCTGGTAGTCTTTATAGGTTGTGACCTACAAACCTATCACTGTGCATATGTGACTCATGTGTCTCAGAGCATCTCTTGCTCTTTTTCTTACTTTTCTTTGTCTCCTTATCACTTTCTCCTATCGTTATCTGCCCCCAGTCTTTCATTCTTTCTTTACATATGTGCACACGAGTTTATGTGTGTACTTATGTATGTTTATGTGCAGAATGTGTGCGTGCAAAGGCTTATCATAATAAACGGTCTAAATATCCTGTGGGGATTCACACATTTAGTCTCCCCCATGTCCCTCCGGCACTTGTGAGACTCAGCTCATTCCGCAGCACACATTCAAATCACTCAACCAGCTGAAGTGTCCTGAATGACATCAGCTTTGCTGTCTAACACACAGACAATATATACGTTCATGTATGCATGCACGCACACAAAAAAAGCACACACGCATGTTGGCATACATGCAAACATGTAAAGCCCTTCCCACCTCAGTCACCAAGAATAATTGGTGAAATATACTGCTACGTAGGCCTACTCGTAGCACATAGTATACAAGCAATTTACACACTACAATCTGTTCTGAATGGATATCAGAATTTCCCAATAGGTCCCGTTAACTTGACATCTTCCCTTCCAATTCTTGTACTCGAAATGAAGCTGCTAACAGGCAAATCCAGCAGACAATTATATGCCATTACATCTGCAAAGTGGTTTTGTGGTGGGAGCTGTAGGTGGTGGTGATGGTAGGGGCAGCGAAGTAGATTATCATAAAATGAAACGCAAACTGAAAAGGCCTGACACCTCTCCACTTGGAACCAGAGACTGATTGAAAAAAGAAGGAAATAATAAAAAGCCTAAGTGTCATTATTGCCTCACAATGCAGGGAGTATAGCTTCGATTCTCCTCAGCAGATGGTGATAGAAGTGTGCTGTGCTAAAAGTTAAACTGACAAGTGCTTGAAAAGTTTCTGACACTGCTGTCATTAATACTGCCATCTGCAGTTAGTAACATTTAGACTCTAGAGGAAAGCAGAGTGTCTACATTTAACAAGAGTTACAGTATATTGGGTGTCTTTGTGAACGTGTCTCCCAATGAGGTCCAGTTGTAATAATAATAATTTCTCTTGTATTTACTTTAGAAAAAGCTTTACAAACTGATCAAATAAAATTATAAAATTAGTATGAATTTGATTGAACATCTATGATTATTTGGCAAAATCAATTTTCTGATAAAAAAAAAAAAAAAAAAGCATTGGATCAAAAGCATTAGAACAGATACCAAATGATGGTTTATCTGTGTTTTAAGCCCCCAACATCACTACTAGGATTAGGCAATCACTATGGTTAGGGTTAGGGTGAAGGTTAAAGGTGCAGTAGGTAAGACTTCTAAAACTAACTTTGTCATATTTGCTGAAACTGACCCTATGTTCGAGTAGAACTACATGAAGCAGGTCATTTAAAAAGAAATCCGGCTCCTCTGGGACCACCTACAGACTGTAGTGCGATTTGCAAAAATCCACCGCTCCCTGTTCAGATGCTCCAATCAGGGGGGGGGTTACTAACTGAGTGTCAATCACTGCTCAGACACATGCATTTCATAGTGTCCTCCCCTCCCCCTTCCCCGCGCACGAGCTGCAGATAGGTTTCTTCTCCTTCCCCCCTCTTCACACGCGCTCTATCTTGCAAAGCTCTCCCATGTGGGGGGAGGGGCTTAGGAGACCGTTTGGGCTTTAGCGAAAAGGGGGGAGGGACGGAGAAGTTGTTGATGTTCAAATTTTTTGGCTAAGTCCTGGATCTTCACAATCCTACCTACAGCACCTTTAAGGTTAGGGTTAGGTGCCTTGAAGTCAACGATCGCAGCGCTGCCTTGAAGTCGATTAGGCAATGGTTATGGTTAGGGTTAAGGTTAGGTGCCTTCAAGTCAATGGTCGCAGCGCTGCCTGGAAGGAGACGTTGGGGGCTTAAAACACCATTGAGCTACCAAATGGAGGTTGAGGTGAGATTGTTTTGTCAATCTAACCAAATTCTAACACTAAGCCAAAGTTAAGTACATATTAGTCAAACTTGGCCTAGTGACTAGCTATCAGTTTTTTTTAATTCATTGGCAGAATTTAAAGCTGCACTTTTATATTAATAATGGATCATATGACTGTGTTTAATGTGAAAGCTATTGCTCATATTAACAAACCCACAGAGAATCATCACCCAACTCTGCTGTTCCTCTAAGCTATACATATTGTTTTTTCTCTTGCTTTCTCTTTGCTCAATGTTTTAGTTCTATGGCCTGCAAACTCCAGCATCAACCTAGCTTTACACTGTGCCCTGCCTGCTCAGCACTAAGTAATAGATAAAGTGAGCCAGTAGCTGGTGAACAATGTTGAACGTCTAGCATTAAGGCACAGTTTCTCAGGAGTTGGTGGAGACCAAAACGAAGCTAATAGGAGAGTAATACTGGATTTTCATTCATCAGGTGATTAAAACTTGACTCCATATAAAGGCTAATGTTGCTCCGTGTCTGCTGGTTGCTAAATAGGCAACTGTTTGCTAATATGTTCACGATTACAACTTAATGTGTCAGATGCTGGGTTTTTTCAGCTTGTTCTGCTGCCCCCAGTGGCCAGACAAATCAATAATTGCAGCTTTAAGAGACACAAAGCATAAATCTGACATTAGCAATGTTTTTGACCAGATCAGCTAAGCTAGTCTAAAAAAAATGCCTGAATACAAAAGGTTACAATCGTGGCATAAATAGGCCTTTTTCACAGCAGACAATTTGACTTATCATAGTGGGAAAAGGACAGGTGCTACATATAACATTAATGACAGCTGCATTCTATTCAGAGTCCTCAGCCATGACAATGTGACAGCGAGCCAGCGTTAACAAAACCAGAACCCTAAAACTGAATTTTATTATTTACAACGGTGCTTTTCCTACTGTAACATATCAACATTTCTGTCTATGTCTATCTTGAGATTAGACAGAATACACTGAGGCCCAACCATGATGATGGCTCTAGATACTGAAAGGACAAATGTGTATATAGTCCACTGTCCTTCACTAATTCCATCTTTAAGTTTTATCTGTCAAACTCTACATTAAGGTCCAACTTCCACTTCCTATCACCTATTTTTCTCACCTGCACACTCCATTTTAATGTACTGCAGAGTATTCTCCATCCGCTCCTCTGGTGTTTCACATCCCATCTCTCCGCTCCAATCTCTACTCCTGGTCCTTTCATTTACATCTCTCACCACTCCTCCCCTACCCTCTCTTCCCCTCTCTTTCTGTTTTTCTAGCATCCTTGTTCCCTTTTCTCTTCCCTCTCATGTCTCTCTCATCACCTCTACTCCACCCATCCGTTTACTTTTTTTCCCCCTGCAAACTAAACAACTTCTCCTCTTCTCTGCTCCCTCATGTGCTGTCGGATGCTCTCCCACTCTTCCTCATACTTATTCTGCTTTTCTCCGTGTCTCTCCCTTTACCATTGTTATTACCTTTACTGTCCTGTCTGTCTGATTATCTTTCGTAGCAAACTCTCTCAACCCAATCCCTTTTTCTTATCTTTACATATTACCGTCTAACATCTCCTTTGTGTCACTTTGACTTCTGTCTTTGCACTACTTAACCAGCCTTTATTTGCCTTCTTTTTCCTTTCCTCTCCTTTAACCTACCCTCCATTAGTTTTTTTTTTCCTATGCCCTTATGCCAGAATATGCCCTATCACTACCAGTCTCACACTCTGTCTCACTCTCTCCTTTCAGTCTATTCCATCTCTCTGCCATGTTTGTGGCCTTTCGCTCTGTGCACATCTAATGGCTGGGGTGTAATCCACTGGCTAATCTGTTGACAGCCTGTGTGACAAGGCATTAGCTTTGTGTCACTGCCTACCATGCTGCTTCTCAGCGTGTGTGTTAGAGAGCGAGCAAGTCAGAAAAAAAGCGAGAGAGAGTCTGTTAGTGTGTCTGCATGCAAACGCAATATGTTTGTAAAACTTTGCGTATTTGGTGTAAGTAATGGCTTATGTGTGATTGTTGCTCCATGTCAACTGGATGCCCAAGCGTAAAATTGACACTGTAGCTCTTCAGTTTTGCACAACCTTTTTACCTTTCCATTTTTTCCACTATTTATGTCCACTGCTGCACTGTTTCTTTCTCTATGGGTGATAGCAGTTTTAATAAGATGCCAGGTCAGAGTGCTAGTGGATGCATCAACGAGGCAGACAGGCCAAAGTTGCTTTCGGTCAGGGTGCCTCACCCATCTGTCAGGCATCCAGCCATGTCAAAGAGGGCTCAGTTTGTAACCAAATATTTTTCTATTATTTCCACATTTTTCACATACTATAACTAAACATAACTATAGACATAATTGTATTTTTTTAATCACATTTGGCACCAAATGTTACCGCTCATCTTTTTGATTATTTTCATTATTGATTCATCTATTTATCTATTTTAGTCAATACAACAATATTGACTTTACTGTGATACAACTTAGAAAAGTACAAAATCATCACATTTGAAAAGCTGGAAACCACAAATGTTTAGCATTTGTGCTAATGACAAACAATTAATCGATTATTCAAATAAAGTAGTTGTTGAGTTACCAATCATTCCACCCCTAGTTTTACTGTCATCGCCTAAGTGGGTGAGTGTGCTTTTGCTTATGTGTGAGCATGTAACTCCATGCATGTCCTGTGGCTTTGCTCCACAAAAATCCTCTTCCTCATCTGAATTACCAGCTCCACTTCACCAGCAGAACTCACCTTGCACTCACCCACATTTCTCTCTTTTTAGCTTCTGTCCCTTTCTTTAGCAGTGCCCCCTCCTGTCTACACCTGAGTGATCCTGTTATCACAGCTGACCCTTCGCTAGATCTGTCAACAGCCAAAGAGATTACACCAAAGGCCGCACAACACATTGGGCTCCCCGTTTGAAGTGGGGGGGAGAGATTGCCTGATCCCCTGATGCTGATAAACTGGGGGAGGCTTTGGGGATTCAAGAAAGGTCCCGTCGGGAATTGGGTAAGGCGAGGTGTGTGTGTGGGGGGGCTATAGTCGACTTTAAGTCTACTTCTAATCACTGGGCTTTTCAGAGGGGATAAGGGAAAAGAGAATGGGAGCTTGGTTTGGACTGGAATTAGGCCCTGATGGAGCTGGGGATAAGGTTGTTGGGCTTTGATTGATCACACAGTTTGCTTGAAAGCTTTTGAGTAGCATATTTGATCAAATCTACTCTGCCCATACAACATGCTATACAGCTTTGGTAAAATACAATGATGATAATAAAAAAAACTAAACAAATGCTTTAGTAGTCCCTAAAGGGAATGATTCATTCACCTTCTGCATGCCGCTGGGTCAGCTACAGCTATAGATTCATTGCCTTTCACAACTCTTCTTTGCTCCTACAGTATGTCAACAGACAGTGTCATGCATAGCGTAACCTTGCTTTTCATAGCTGCTCATAATTTATATCATATTAGCCTTATTGGCACGGTGCTGCCGATGCCTTCTGAATGAAACATTTTCCAGCTAATGAATCATAATCCCAGGGGAACCGTGATTCATTTCATTCTTGCTAATTTCTGGGTATTCCTTGATCCATCCCTGCAAACTCTCCTTTTTTTGACTGTTGCCGCATGGGTGATACTTCTGCCATTCAAGTGAGAACACAGCACAATTATCATTGATTCATGCACCATAAAAGCAGAGCAGAGTGAGACAGACTCTTATGAAACGTGGCTTGCCAAAGTACTGTCAGAGACGGAGGTTTGATGGCTCACTCGTCCATGGCCTCCACATCATGTTGTCTTCACCAGCTGTTGTTTGACAGAAAGGGATTCTTCTTGTGCAAAGACACAGCTATCAACTTACGAGGCTTGACAGCAGCACACTATGGGGCTGTTTTCCTACTGTATTATATTAGGTATTACTGGTGGAGCATCTGCAAATGGTGAAACAAAAAAAACAACAGCAACTAATTATAAAGACATCTCTGAAAGCAGAGCCCTGGTGGTCTCTTTCTCCATAAAATAGCATATTTCTCCAAGATTTCAGATTTATATTGATAAAAGCTGTTGTGCTGCGAAATGTATGTTTGTAAAATACACTATAAACATTTTCTTCAACATTTTATGGTGGTTTTATGTCATCATGGAACCAAGACCAAGAAAAGTGCACCGACTAATACAGTCCTAAGAAGCAGTGAAAGAAACTGCCTTTTATTGATCTGCCCTAATTACAGGAGTCAATAAAATTTATGACTTTCAGGCTTGCCAGAAGCCTCTTATATGGCATACTGAGTTGAGCAATCACTTCTAATGGCAAGTGATCAAATGATATACTGTTCTGCCAAACAAAACCAGTACTGAACAAACATGGAGGGGTATAAAATCCGGTCTGGTGCCACATGGTCATAGAAGGCTGTCAGGGCTGAGCAGTTGTTGTTTTTATACTCTGTCTTAACAATTGATAGAAAATCATTAAATTAACCACTGCCTGCTTTTTTGTGTGGCTTCCCAAAAGTAAACACAGTGCTGTAATTATATAAATAACTGCAATACTTTTACGTTTACTAATACGTTTTAAAAAAATCATTTTCCCATTGTATACATGTCCTTAAAGTATTGTGTATTCATGTCAGCAAAAGGCGCAACATTCTTGCAACTACATTCTCCATCATCATCACTACAAATCAGCATAGTTGAGACGCAATTTGTTGAATGCAGTCAAAACCACTGTCTGCCTATGTAGACGGTCAAATGCAACGTACAATACGATGCACGCTGCTGGGCTTGTTGATGCCGAGTGAGAGCAGGGCCGAGCTCCCAACACTTAGTAGATCATCGTAATTAAAACATAAATTGGAGGTATTGAGCTGCATGCAGTCACCAGTGCAGACTCTAGGGAAGCATTGATTCATGCATGCACTTGGAAACAATTGCTCTGATTTGCACGGAGTAAAATATAGAAGTCTTATAAATGAAATCAATGGCAAACAAGCTGCCTAGGCTCTTTAAATAGTAGACAGTGAATTACGATTGTGCAAATAATCCTAGTGAGCATGGGCACATAAGATATGCAAGCTTTAAGGTGAACATCTAAGTTATGTGTCTGAGGAGAAATCTCTTAACAATACTGAATTATTAGATTACTATTGAATGATTTTGATGGCCCAGTGAGGTATTTTGAAAGACAAGGCACTTGTTGCACAAAGGTATGGCAGGTCAGTCCTCATTTTGCTCTTTGACTAGTCTAATATGAATTAGACAGTTGCACGAAAACATACACTGCACCTTTCAAGCTTAAAATGTTAGCCAACCCACCAACACGCAAAGTGCTTTGTGCTTTGTTTCCATGTTAAGAATCAATCACATCTGGTGACAACTAACACAAAAGAAAACATGAACCATAATTTGTCATTTGAAGCCAATGAAAAAGGGGGAAAAAATGTAGAGACCAGAGCGACCCAATGAAAAGACATATTTTGTCTGCCATTTATCCACTCCCACCAGAAACATTTTGTTTTGCTGGCGTGAGCAGAGCTAGGCAGTGTGGAGCTTTATCTCAGTCAGCCATATTTGTTAGTTTGAAAGCAGTCCTAATTTCCTCTGAATACATAGAAAATTAGTGCTACTTAAGAAAAGAACAAGAAAGCTTTTTTGCAACTAGCGGACTTTGGTGTGTATCTGAAGTCTGAATAAACCATAGTCAATGTCTGTCTTCTGTTGAGGGGTAATAGAAAGGATAAACGTCTAGAGTAATAACAGCACAACTCTGATGCAATCTTCATTATATGCCGTTTATACTGAATAATAACAAATGTTGTGATAAATATGCACAAAATGCGGGCGCTATAAGAACTGATGTGATAATATAATTTAAAGGTGCACTTTAAATTTCAGCACGATTTCATTTTTGTCTCATATCGTAGGCATCTCTCCTTGATCCGCTAGCTGCCTGCCCCCTGAATACACTGTGAAAAAGCCCGGTCTCGGGAGACAACACAGGGGTCGTAAACACTAGGGGTACAGGCTGTGCACCAAAATACAACAAACCACGTTTGCAGCAGCTACTCTCAGATACAACTCACGTTACTCAATTAACTCTGCTCACTGTCCCCCCCACCCCTTCCCCCAACCATCTTGTCGGTGATTGGCTGGAACATGGTTTGTTGTATTTTGGTGCACAGCCTGTGCCCCTAGTGTTTGTTTGACGTTTACGACCCCTGCGTTGTCTCCCGAGACTGGGCTTTTTCACAGTGTATTCAGCGGCCAGGCAGCTAGCGGATCAAGGAGAGATGCCTACGATTTGATACAAAAATGAAACCATGTGGGTGCCCAGATAGCTCAGTTGGTAGTGCGGGCGCCCGTGTGTAGAGGTTTGCTCCTCGACGCAGCGTGCCCGGGTTCGACTCCAGCCTGTGGCCTTTTGCTGCATGTCATTCCCACCTCTCTCTCCCCTTTCATGTCTTCATCTGTCCTCTCAAAAATAAAGGCCGAAAATGCCCAAAAAATTATCTTAAAAAAAAAATGAAACCATGCAGGAACTCATAGTGCACCTTTTAAACAACTGCTGCAGTTCAAGGCCTGTAAGAGTATCCATTTAGAAATTCACATACCTAGCTTGTGAAATTGTATTTTTCTCGGTTTGTATTGGTATCAGTATATACTTCATCTGGGATAGAAGGGGTTCACACTGTTTGGTCTGCTCAGGAGGTTAGCTGAGGAATAATCCAATCAAGCAAAACTGTACAAATCTGGCTATTTTCTGATTTTGCTTCAAATTCAAGGTTCAATTCTAAACACTGCAGTGTCTTTTTTTCTCTTCTTTTCTTTGTAAAGCTAATGTGGCATGAGGAAAGAAGAGAAGCATAAGGGTTCCTATCTGTAGAGGTACCATGTGCTATGGCTGAAGGAATATTCCCTACAATGGCTCTGGGCACACACCTGAACCCCGTGCTCCACATTTATGAATTTACATCTTGAAATGAGTTGTGGATCTAAAGCAACAAGGCTGCACTAACTACACAAACTATAGTTAAGTTTGAAGTGTAGTTGAAATCCAGATAGGAATATGAATGATATACTGGAGTCTAATTTATGCCTGTGTAATCCTTGATTTCTGGGAATGTTTCTTGGACTAATCATGCTGTGGGCAGTGTGTCCTTCACTGCTGCCAGCTTCACGTTGGGGAAAAGAGAGGGGTCAGGAGTGAATGGTAAAAAAGGATGACAGAGAGAGGAGCGGTTTTAGATGAGCGCAGGCATGAAAACAGTTATGGGGGTGAGGCTACCGAGAAAGAGTGGGCTGTATGTATAGGGAAAATTGGATAGGGAAACAACAGAGGGAGGGTAGAGGCAGTCAAGAGGAGATAGCAAGAGTGGCAGCGGAATGAGAGAGGGTAGAAACGAGGGAGATGAAGGAAAGAGGGAAAATTGGAGAAAAGCAAAGGAAGGTGTTGGAGGAAGAGCTTTTCCTCCTAATCGTATAGTGTATCCTCAAAGCGGCTTTCATCCGCCCTCACATCAACAGCTAAGGTTGAACCCCTACACAAACTACACACACACACACACACACACACACACACACACACACACACACACACACACACACACACACACACACACACACACACACACACACACACACACACACACACACACACACACAGACAAGCGTGCAAAAAAAAACGTCCTTTGACAGTAATCATCACCACTCTACTTTGTGACATCATGCAAAACCTTTTTTTATGAAATGTGTTGCTACAGGGAACTACTTAAAAAGAAATAAAGAAAGCCCAAAAAGGTTTCCTCTAATTATAGCCAAAATGAGCCTCGTGAGCCAGCTTAATAATGAAGCCTTTCTAGCTTGAGAGACAAAGCCAAAATGGAATGATTTGTTTTCCTTTTGTTCTACAGGAAATCAAAGGGGCACTCGCACAGGTATCTTAGTACAGACAGACCGAAAATACAAACATGAGCACGTAAGCGCAAACGTACATCCTGATGAAATAACTTTCCAGTATTACCATAATAGTATTATATAGGGTCAAATGAAATTTGACTAGATGCATTAAGTATGCACACGCACCGTAACGCCTGAGCAAAGATACACACTTACATACACACAGCCTGGATGAATGCTAGGAGCAGAGAGAGGAGACAAATGAATTAAAGCAAGGCTGACTAACAGAGTATGACATGTCCAAGGCCTATCACTAATTATGCCCCCACTGCTACAAACTATTCCCTTACTATGATCCACTGAAACAGGAGACAGAGGAAAAGGCTGCAGAAATTACTACTAAAACCCCCCTACAAGTGAAATGTGTGTGTTAGTCCTAAGTGTCAGGATGTGTGAAAAATTATAAAGACACCCTACTTTTAGTAAAATATAAAAGGGTTCTATAATAATTCATTAGTTTGAGATATTGATGGCTTTAAAGCAATTTGAAAACTGTAAGAGTAAAACTAAAAGTGATGGCATTATTCTAGTTACACTATTCTCATGCACTAAGTTCATGTCACAAGTTAAACAGGCTTCTGTGACGGAAATAAATGCACAGGAATAGGTAATCCATTACTCTCTGACAGGGATTTTCCAAACACTAGTTAATTCATGTAGCAAGAACACTGTGTCACAAATTCCAACATTTTAATACAGAAAAAGATGGAAATGATTACATCTTACGATTTATCTGGAACAGCTTGCATAGTAATAAGCAACAGGAAATGTATTCAATGAAAATATATATTGAGCCAGAAGCGTTTTCTTGTTTTTTAAACTGAACTATGTAAACTGAAGTGGTTCTCAGACTTACGTTTCCTTTTTTGGACTGGAGACTGTGATCAGGTTCAACCAGATGTGTTCAGTTTGTTCTAGACCCAGCACTTGCTTGCAGGGTATTCATTGTCATTCAAGAAGTTGCTATTCATTTGTGGAGTGTGGGTGATACTCTCTGTTACAACTTAGTTCAGTTTAGTCTGTGATGTAATCTTATACTTACTGTTTTTATACTTACTTTTACAAATGGTACCTTTAACACCACTGGCTATAATTATTTAGATGGTTTTATTACATACATACACTGTAGGTCTCCTGTTTGAAATATAATTCTGTATTAATAATGTATTCAGTGGAAGCTCTCTGGTAATACAGGCTTTTGCATGGATGAATAACCGTCCCCTTGTTTCAAAGACGGACCAATTTTCAGACATTTTCACAAAATATGCTCTCTTTTAATCAAACCTTCAGCTCCAAAATGCTTTCAGTGTTCAAGTGGCAGAATGCAGAATACATCGACCTCTTAGTCTTTTGGGATTGACTCACATTTACTCCCTAAAACCATCATAAATTCCCCACCTATTGACCAGACCCAGCCCAAGAATCTCATTTGGGTGAAGCAGAGCAAATGAATAGCATCACAATTAGGAAATATGGGGCACTCTTCTCTAATGCGACCCAACTTTGTGGTAACGGCTGATAATAGAGGTGTATTTTCATCTCAAACTTTTCCAAAATGCACCTATTGAATCTTTAATCATCAAGATGTTGAATGTATGCTCAGCAAACACACAACCGTGCATACAATGCAAACACAAGCAGATCTGATTCATTTTGCAAACAGGCTGTACACACACTGAAAACACCCACATGGATTTATGCGGTTATCGAATGACCCACATGCCCACTTAGATTTGTGGCACTCCTCTAGTCTTCCCACAATGCTCTATTGCATGGGCAACAGAAATGATGGGTGAGGCTGAGATGTTGCGGCGTGCCATTTATCTCTGTCAGATGTGGTTGAACACAAGTTCTTATTGGCTGGGCAGGATTCGTGATTGCTAAAGCGGCATCCCAGTCTCTCAGACCATGCTAATTAAACAGTGGGGAGAAAAGAGCAAGAGGCCTTCACTCTTTACCCTCTGAAGGCTCTATTCTGCTGCAACCAGCATTAACACACAAAGTCCTGAGGTCGGAGCAGAAATGGAAACCCAGCTTAAATTGCCATGACCCATCTTTGTTGTTGACTATACAATGATTTGTGCTTCAGATGTGATTTGTAAAAGCTTACCTTTCAGCACTCAAGCAACCTTCCCAACAGTTCAAGAGCTGCAGGACAACAACATAAAAAAAACACGTTAGATTAGTTTATTCACCGTCATAAAGGCATATGGTAAGAACTTGATTTCATTTGTGGGAAAGAGTTCAAGAGGCATGGGTAAACATAGCAGTGAGTTTTGTGGATGGGAAATAATTTTAATCACTGCCTGAACAGCGCAGTGATCTGTTGCCCTGAGTTTGAGTACACATTCAGTACTGCCATTGCTTTTTATAGTGTAAAGGGCAAACCTTTATTACTCACTGATTACATTTGGCAGGCATATGTGTCTGACACTTAAGCCCTTGTAATTTTCTAAAGCGTTAAAAAAAAACCTTCATCGCTGATATTCAATCACTGCTTGAATGTGGTATATCTAACAGGTATTTCATTGGGACACAAAAAAGGAGTTGTGAGAACAAAGGGAAAATAGGAGTGGGGGGGGGATGGAGCAGCCTTTTAGTTTAGTACTAATTAAAATATGGGTTGCTCTCAAAAGGTCATAGATTGACCAAAAAAGAGAAAGAACAGTGACACGTCACTGCCGATTGTGTGCATAAGGCGCTCAAGGTCTTGTAGATTAATACCAAGTTCACTTTCAAAAGGGGAATCAAGAGAGAATTAGTTGTGTGACCGATAAACAGCATATCTCCATGCTCTGTTCCCGTCCCCCTTTTTTCCAGCTGGGAGATAAAATTCAGGCCTGGCAATAGTTGCCAGCTCAATTGATTCTGGCAGTGGAATATGTCTGCAGAGTATGAGGGCTAAGTATCTGAATAGCGGCTGTCAAAATGCCGAGAGGGGAATTTATTCCTAGTTCATATGCAAGCTATATCATAGAGTTACTGAGACTAAATGGCTACAGTTGTGATGTACAGTATGCTGTCATTTCACTGGCATATATTCACAGAGCTGTTCTAGACACAGGCATAGGGGTGCTGTGCCTGGATTCAGTGAATGCAATGAAAAACATTTTCTAGAATATGACAAGTCCTTTACATTTCAAAATATAAAATAGTCTTTTTGAACCGCTTTTGTAATTACCACGACCTTAATATTGGTCTGCATGTCAGCTTTTTACGTGTGAAAACTGACATTTTGCAAATCTTATATACTTGAGCTTACAAAAACCCATTTTGAGTAAATCTTGATGAATCATGCTCAGCATTGATTATGTCTCGCATTTGACAAATTTAGTGTGAGCATCATTTGGGAAGGAGCAAATGACAGAGCAAAGCACAAAACAGAGTTGGTAGCCCCATTTTTTCTTATCCGCCCTCCACTAAAAAAAGGTCCCAGTGGAGAATACAGCAAATGATTAATAGGTACACTCCAGCAATCAGCAGGCAATAAGAGAGCCACCTGTCAGAGGTCCTACTGCCCTTTGTAGATTTATGGCCAATAATTGGCCACAGATATATCCAGTCCCGTGCTATCAGAACCTCACAGGGACAGTTGGTTGGAGATACAAACCGAAGGAAATTATCTGTTTGTTTTTGCTGAATACTGTGAGAATATGTGGAAAGAAAATATGTCCATACAATAATTAATAATTTCCAACTGAAGATTCTTGAGCCCTTATGAAACCAAGAATATCCCCAGACAATAAGTTTCCTTACCTTAAATAGACACACAATCACACTAAATGTTACCCAAGACTGTATTTACCTCACAGTATGACAAATGATAGGATGGCAGACATTGCTGCTAGTCACTCTGCAGCGCTGTAAGAGTATACTTAACATTACTAATTGGATAGTTTATTAAAGTAATTTGCTGCTCAGCGTACAGTACATTTCGATCTTAACCACTCCTCAGAGAACTCCACAGAGTCTAATAGATTTAACAAGCACTGTGTCTATTCAGCTGCAGTTTGACAACAGTTTGACACGTTCTAGATTATGCCTTAAATATGCCCAAATAATAAAACTTGCACTTGTAACAACTGGGGAAATAGACACGATGACCTTCTTAAAACACCATCTGTTGCGCAGCACAACCACAGCAAGGCAAGATTAGCCAGCGAGGCTGAAAGAGTCACATTTATGACACCCACAGTGTTCCACTGTGCTGTAAATGGCAAAACACAGTATCTCTACTTCGCATAATTTGAAATGCTATTGTGCGTTCACAATGATTTCATTCAAAGGAAAGTGGAAACATGTCTTAGCTATTGTAATTAATAGAATGGTAGGATTTGATGGGCACAAAGGCTACTGTAAATGGAGAATGAGAGCACTGTAGACGTTTGACATTTCCATTTGTATCTGTAAGAAGCGATCAAGCTCGCAAAGAAAGTGATATTATCCTGCTGTATGTAAACATAGTCTGGGAATATCAAACATGATAAACAGTGATGATGTGCTGCCTACCTAAATAACTCTGGCTATGACAGGCCTTGGCGCTCCATTTATTCAAACATTAATACATAACACCATTTATTCCCCCTTCACCTCACCAATAACCCTTCCCCCATCCCACTCCCCATTTTTTCAATGCCTTCACTTCACAATATTTTTTCAGGATTTGAGACATTTCTTTTTCTGTACACCTTGGTGTCAGGGTCACTGTCCTCTCAGCTTCACTCCCTCCCTCCCTCCCTCCCTCCCTCCTGCCCTTCTATCCCTGATCTTTTTTCCCCCCCTTTCGAAATTCTCTGTCCATTGCCCTCCTGACAGCCACCCATCAACCTGGGTGCAATTTAAAAAGCCCTTCAACAGCTGCCATTCCACAGGGCTGGCTATCAGTCCAGCTGCCAAAGCCCAGACAGGGACTCTGCTTCAGCAAGCAACTTTGAACGTCAGGTTGGTTCCCCCAATTCCAAATAGACTGAAGGTGAAAGACTCCATTTCTCAAAGATTGGTTCAGCTGCAGACAGGGTGACTGAGGTGGAGCTTCGAGCCAGCGGCGCTACTTCCTGCCTGACATGTTGCAGCCAACATCTGGCATACAGTGTTGTGGTCTGGAGACAAATAGTTTGACTTCATGTGGGCTGATGAACATTATTTAATAACACCAGCATGAAGCAATGTGTTGAATTATATTTGTAAACATTATGATGCTTTTGGGAAAAAAAAGGAAAGGTTCCTGGGAGAATACTGTAAGGGAGGAATATTTGTGGTTCTGTAGAGATTTAGCACTTGCCTCTGTGTCTGTGCTGAAGCTAAAGCAGCGTGTGTGCCTGCCAGCCTGCCTGCACGCGAACATACATTGCTTGTCTAAATCCGCATGTTGCCTGAAACAATCAAGTGAAAACGGCTCAGGCTTGAGGCTGGGCAGCCTGCTGCTGTGCACTTCTCTCCGCCATATGTCTTTGTCAAAAATATTTGCTGTGCACCGAATGAGGGATGAAATCAATCCAAGTGCTATTTTCCCAGTTGCTCCTTCTTGACAGCAGCAAAATTGTACTAATACTTGCCAGATCAGCCCACATTGTCAAATGTAACAACTGGCCACCAGTGACATTCGCAGACAGACCATCTGGTCTCCAGCGTCCAATGTCGTTTAGGGAGAGAATGGAATGGCTAAAGCTTTTTCTCCAGTCTCAATTAGTAACTGGGAGAGATGGATGTGAAAACTGTTCTGGTGTTATGGACCAATCAAAGATGTGTGCAATGGGCCAGTTGAAAAATGTTTTGAGGTTGTCCATAGGCAGAAGTGGACTAAAATATGTTCACTTAGAATGACTGGACAGATGTACTTGCTGGCCTTAATTTTTGTGTAGTTTCACCCACTCAGCTGGACATGCAGCACACTCTATCTACACTGCCTGAAGATAAAGTCAACAGCACAGCAAGGTTGTGTCAAGGCACTCGATAACACAAAATATAGTCTAATAATAAACTTTGTTAGAGTTGCTTTTAGAGTTGAGCTTTTCAAAATGCTATACGTGTCTGTCATATCTGCTTTACATTTTAATAATCTAATGCAAATATGACTTCCAAATGGCCGCTGCTGATGCTGAGGTCTATTTAGCAAAATGCCATTTCATGAATTGAATTGTGTAAGTGTTGCATATAGCTGAAGGAGTGAAGATACAGTATTTTCAACTGCTGCTTCTGGACAGGCTACAGCCATTGTGTTGGGGACTCTTGCTGTCCGCCAAAGCTTTTAGCGCATTGTGTAGCAGCATCACTTTGCCCATAGCCACAAGACTACATGAACAAAAGCTGCAGTTGGCTGGGTCACACTGCAATGTACCTGGGGGATGTATGCGTGTTTTGCATAGACTGGGTAGTGTAACTGTTGGGTCCATTAACATGAGAGAGAGCTGCAGCTTCCAAGTTGAAAAATTGCCCAAAGCGAGCTGGTATTATGGGGAGGCATCTTCCCTGATTCCATTCAGCAAAGAAAGTTAATGGAGTTGAAGTGGGTCGTCTACAGTTAAATTGAATCTGCTGCCAATGGAAAGTCTTTGATGTAGCAAAGATTAAGCAATTGTTGTAATTGTATGTGCAAACCCGGAGTACCATTGGCCTCAGAGAGCAACCCTTTCAAAATGTACTTAGTCCATCAGTGGTCGCTTTCCTCTGTTGGTAACAACATGAGGTGAAATACACTCAGAAATGTCCCTGAATGTAGGAGAAATGTGATTTCTTTTTTTACCATGAACCAGGGCTGTATTTATTTTTTAATCAGAGAATGTCAATATGAGGCCACACCATCCAAATTGATTAAAATAACTTTTGTTTGGTCAGCATGTTGTTGAGAGTGAGGCTGAAAATTAGACTGAAAAGCAAAAGGAAACAAAAAGAAATAAGGACACAAGATTTTTATCATGGAATAGATTTCAAGCTTCTTTACAGTTCCATGTTTTCATTAAAACCTCTTTGTATTTGCAGCACGAGGGTCATGGTCCCATTTTTGTTTAGAGAAATATGTTTGAGCATGAATAAGGTCATGTGTGCCAGGGTTTTTTTTCACCACTTTGCTGTAAAGCTCTAACAGCTTCTCTTTAGCCAACAAGTGTAAGATAAGTCATGGATCTCTGGTGGGATATATCAGTTAATGGTAGAAGTGTCCTTCCCGTGCCCTTCTGTAATAGCCAAGCATCATTAGTGAGAGGGTTAAGAGAGGGCTCAGCCATCCATATGTTTCAATAATTACCTTGCACTTCTGTCAAAGCACATACAGAAAGACTGAGCTAACATCACAGTGCTACAGATAAAATAAAAGATGAGAAAAAAAAGGTTTCTAAATGGATCCCTTTTCCCGTAAAGTCTCCTTTTCTCGTTGCTTTTCAGTAAGAACATTTAAAGCAGCTGAAGGTGGAAGGTACAAATGTTTAGGTTTTATCACATGAAAAAGGCTGCGGGTCACGCCTCAGCCTCGGTTGCAGAGGCAGCAGTCTCTGCACTGAGTGACACATTATTTCTCTGTAAACCCTCGCCACTCCCATCCTAACTCCCAAATCGCAACCCCCAATCTATTTTCTGCCTGGCTAGTCTTATAAAACTGCATATATTCTGTCAGATTACTCCCATCATATTCCCATACTGTTTAGTTCTCGGGTGTTTGAGGAGCAGATTTGCAAATGAGAGCCAAAACAACACAGAATGTGTGAGCTGATCAGAGACAAGCTGCACCTCAGAGATTTAACGATGGACGTTCGTGCTTAAAAAATTAAAATGATGGTTTTCTGATCCTGTGGTGTGGTGAATATATTTGGAGTTATGTTTAGTGTGTCAGTGGTACATTATTTCATGTGTATCATAGTATTGATGTATGATGATGTCATTTTTCAAATTCTGCCACGTCTTTATGGTTATATAGTAGGGATGTACAACCTTGCTTAAAGATAAATGGATGCATTTTAAGTAGATATTTATTCAAGCTCACAATTCATACTTGTACCCTTCTTAAAATATGCATTGTTTTGAAAGGCTAACCATCCCTCTGAGGAAAACACAATGAGCAAATTGAAATGACCTTTAATTCAATATTTTGCTTAAACAGACGAAAAGGTTGCAATATATCATTAATATGATCTTACTGAGATGAAATATTTTCTGTCTATCTTGTAAAATAATGATTTTCCAAAAAGTGCTTGGCTATAACCAACAACAAAAAAAGATGATTACAGTGAAAATGTAATTTTCCAGTCTTAATGTCTCTGTTCATTCTGAGTCTGAGCTGGTGGTGTGCATGCAAATGGCTAAAAGAGACACAGCAGCTAATAAAGTGAAGAGAATAGTGTATTACTTCAACAAATCAGATCTAACGGGGCAAAACTATTTTTATGTACAACCAAGAGGAAATTACCAGGCCACCACTATGATTGACCCATAAACAGGAGAAAAATATGGACAAGACTTTCATTTTAGGGACAGCAAAACAAGCTGTTAATACAACATTAACATATTATCACCTAATTAAGTGGGTATGGAGAATGTGTTAGCAAGCAGGGAAAAATGTGGCTGTTTAAAATGAGCTGAAAATCACTGAACCGCTGTGTAGTACAACAGGGGGAACTGCAGAGTTGGCTCATAATTCTTTGATGGTTCATCACTATGAGTGACCCTTTTCATATTACATGTATTAATTTGATCCAATTTTAATATAAACATGTCGATTAGGTGCAGCTTTAAATATGCAGTGTACGTAATATTAGGAGACCCTCCAACCTCTGTGTTTTACATTCTTTCCCAAAATCTCAAGATATCCTTTTGCATCATGCTCATAGACAACTCAAAATGTATTCCTCTAAAGTTGCAAAACTGCAGTTGCTCTACAGAGTGAATAAGACATTTAAAAAATAATATTTTTCTGAAATACGCTTTACAATATATACTGTAGTTATGCTGACAATCCGGAACTTTATACAAAGCCCTCTGGAGCATAAAAGGGAAAATGGCAAATGCATCGCTTCACAAAGTCAGTATTGTACTCATTGTCTATGGAGCAGGAACAGTGTTTGCAGCCAGATGACTAAACTGTCCTTGGCCATGGCAGTAACAGGATTCCTTCAACACAGTGTTATGAAAATGAACTGCATTAGCTTAATGGCCATTCAATAATGTGAATTTGAATGAGATTTCTTGCTGTACTGATTAATACTGATTGATGCATTTACCATGTCTGTGCTGATGACCATTAAGGCAATGTATTGATGTGTTTTGAAAAGGAACTTCATTCAAAAGCAATAGAGATGACAAGAGTTGAGCATGCAGGGGGTATAGTTTTTTGTTGTTGTCGTACAGCACTACTTATTAAGTGAGGGAAAATAAATCAATTACATTGGAATTTAAGGTGTGCTGTGTTCTATCAATTAGATCTGTTTGATATTGTTATCCAATTATTCATCTGCCCTAGATTTGGTGTCAAACTTGTTAAGATACTGCGGTTTACTCTAAAACAACACATCCAATGAATTAATTTCTTCCTCCTCTCGAATGATTTGCAAAATCGTTAAACACTTTGAAAGAACACTTTGCACCGCAATGATTTCTTGCTCTCCTGATCTGAAAAATATATAATGTCAAAAATGTCAAAAAAATCATCATTCTCCCAATGTGAACAATATTTATTGTGCCAACCTAAAAAAAGATAACTTTCAAATTGGACATGGACTGAATATGAGGTACATGGAATGCCTCTGTCTGCTCATGTCAGTGTGCTCGTATCTGCCTTTACTCTAAATGCAGCACACAACTTGTTTCTTGATGCATTCATTCAATCCCCGTCCTATCTTCTCTCCCATGAATGAAAATCTCCTAACAGTGCACCACAAAAGAAGTTGCTAAGCCATTTGGATCAAGAATCTCCCCAGGCAAATCAGCAATTAGAGCCTAAGCTGCCTTGTAAAATCAATTAGGAGTTGTAGTATGTGTTACAGGTACAACACTGGCTACCAGTTCTCTAATGCAGGGGTCTTCAACATGTTTTAAACCAAGGCCCCTTCAACTGAAATAGAGAGAGAGCAGGGACCCCTACTAATATATATATATATATATATATATATATATATATATATATATATATATATATATATATATATATATATATATATATATATATATATAGTAGGGGGTATATATATATATATATATATATATATATATATATATATATATATATATATATATATATATATATTGTATAACATGAAGTTGCATATTAAACTGGACCTACAATAACATGTGGGTGCCCTAAAGGCCTTTATACATACCTTTTTTGCATAGAATACGAAGCTGTTAAAATAATTGTTGGCATGATTTTATCAATCATGTTGTATTGTAAACATACATATGACACAGTGGATCCTTAGGATGAACTGTATATGTGGATGGCTACCTAAGTGACTACAGAACCTTACCTATAGGCCAGTAGACCTATCATCAATGGGGATTTAGGTTTGCTAATAATATGTTGGATTCATTGAAAAAACTTTCGAAAATTAACAACCGCTAGGGTTCCCGGACCCTCTGTTGAATTTCTCTGCTCTAATGGACCAAGAAGAGTTGTTTAAATATGCCTAAAGAGTATATAATCTGCAGCACTAAGTTACAGAATTTCTATAAAATATTCCTCTCTTGCTGTAAAGCTTTAAAAAAGATTTGACAGCAGGGAGTTGCAATGCAAAGATGAAGTATATTCTGTCTGCAACCTTGGAAATTTGAGCTGATAGACTTTATTTTTGTCATCAAGTGAAGTTGTTCAATTATGTAATAAGCTCATATATCGCGGCTAAATTACAACAGCAAAACTGGCTTATATTTGTTGGTTTTCTGTCTTTTATGCCACTATGGCAAATTATCAATGCAATGCAATATAATGTAGAGTGAGAATGGCATGGTGGCGCAATATACAGCACCAAAGCCTTGCAGCATGGATGTCAATGGCTAGTCTGCTTTCTGTGAAGTTCGAATGTTTTCCTTGGGTTTGTGTGGAAGTATAAATGTCAGTGCAATGCATTTCCTTGTGTTGTGACCTCAAAGTTCTTACGGTGAACTCATTAGCAAACAGGTTGCCTATTGAACCATCCAACAGATACATTAGCATTCATTTGGAGTCATGTTTCTGACCACCTGATAAATGTACTTCCAAATATTCACTCTTCTTTTAGCTCTGTTTTGGTTTCCACCAACTCCTGAGGGAGATATTCTGCTCTCAAGCTGTTAAATGCTCTACTTTTTTGGTGTGCCATTGGGTTCAGGGCAGGTAGTGTACAGTGGATTTATCAGACCTTTTTTTTGAAGAAAACAACACTATAGCCCCTTTCACACATGCACTGCAACCCTGAAATTATCTACACATTACCTGGCAGAGCTATATTTGAGAATGCACATGCCAGAATCAGTTGGACAGATATGTGAATAGAGCAGATCATTATCTGGAGTATTCATAGCGAGTGAGTGGGCGTGTTAATGACATTTCTACAACTGATTCGTCGGACATTGTCCCAAGTTCATATGAGAAAACTGCTTATGAGAGTAGTAAGAGTGAACCAAAACAGAGAAGTTGTGGGCTATACAGTTAAAACAATTAGCTGAAAGACGCTTCGTAGAGCTGAGCACATTATTTTCTGTGGCTTTGTCACTACAAGCAACCCCTTTTATATTACACATAGTCATTTGAATCCATTGTCAATATAAACATATTGAATGCAGCTTTAAGCTTTTGAGATCACAAAGTATTGGCAAAAGGTTTTGCCATGGAATATGATTTTGCTTTGTAAGCACTCGGGTCTTTAACTATCAGAATGAGCCATTTATTTTCCAATGAAAGCTGCCTCTAACACTCTCACCGTGATAATTAATGAGATCGACATTTTCAATTATCTGTTTCCTGCCTTAACTTGGCTGTTGGAGTGCACAGTAAAAGAACAGCTGTTAGCTTCGACGGGGTAGGAAGACGGGTGATGGAGAACAAAGAGGGCAGCATCTGCCTCTTTGAAACGGCGTGTTATTTTTCATCAATATCTTTGTGTGACATACCACCACCAGAGCAGATTTCCTCCAGGTGTGTCTAATATAGTTGGACACGACAGAATGTACCAGTATTGGTTAAGTTATGCAAACAGACGTGGTTTGTTTAATGTTGCATCCTGGAACTGAACAGTTGGTACAGAGGCCTACAGTATGCCACGGAAATAAAAAAGGCTGTTTGATGCTGTTTAAATTCTCTATCCTTAGAAACATTGCCGTATAGGTAAAGCACTTCTTCCTGTATAACTTCACTGTACACTCTCCAGGGTATGTGGCAGCTGTTCTTCTTCTTAATGTAATATACAAGCAGGTATCCTTGCATCCCTCCCTATGTGGTAACCGTTGGCAAATATGACTATTCACAATAGCCTTTCAGAGTTGTTTAATGTGTAGCAAAGATGTAATGCCAAAATGGGTCATGTAGAGGCATGGGGCCCCTTTTTATACTTTTCACCAAGGTCAGTAGGTCTCTGCTGGCTTATGGCCTATTCAGCTGGGAGCTGCAATTAGGCTGTGAAACCATGTATCATACTGGGTTAGTCACCAGCTTCAGTTGCCCACTAGTACTATATATCACCCCAGTTACACCACGTAGAGTATTTGGAAGGCCACAGTCAGCCCACAGGGGAATCATTAGTTCATATGTAAATATGAGGAATGGATGCAGATTTCACCTTGCCTGCATGGATCGAGCATGTAGTAGCTTGGGAATGACAAACAAGAGTCATATAGCCCAGCCACTGCAAATGCCTTTGGTTGCTGTTGTTTTTATGATCCTGAATGATAATTGGGGACTGGAGATAAGGAGACCAGTGCAGATACCTGCCACACAAAGACATTTAAATAAACCACAAGAATAGGAATGGAATGACTGTTTACTGCAAATAAATGTAAATAGAATTAGGCAGCCATTTTTTTTCTGCGTGACCATTTTGCTTATTGTGTCTCGATGCAGTTATTCATGTGCTCCCATGAAAGCTTGGCCCCATTTTCATGTGGTTTTGCATTTGTATAGTTTTTGTAAGAGAAGGCAAGCCCTGCTGTGGTGAAATAGTTTCACGCTGAGATCAGTGGAGCGCATGTAGTTCAGTGAATGCTGTTGTACATTCTCACTTTTGCACATCAGAGGAGACGCAACAGCTCATTCTTCCTCACTGGGTCAGAGCGAGTCAAAGATGCAAATGTGAGCATTCAAGCATGGAACCCCTGACCTCAGTAGGCAAGTCTGAAATTATAAAACAGCCAGCACTTTCCTTTCTCTTTTAAAGAATGTGAAATATGCATTGGCTCATTTATTTTTTTCTACAAATTTTTTTACAGGACAAAAACATCCACAGGGCTGATTTCTTTTTTTTTCTTGCTCTTGAGAAAGAAGTGATCAGAAACATCACAGAGTGACAGATTTAGTCTGAATTTCCATGCTGGCATTTCAGTCAAGATCATATCTGCTACGCTGAAGTCAGGAGATTTTACAGTCAGGTCAAACCGCAGTAGTTACCCCTCGCAAAAAAAATGAATAACAGTTTGGATTCTGACTGTAACATTGGTATACAGGTGTGCACACAAAGTACAGACCCATTTCACATCACTGCAGACAGCAAATGTTCCAGGCAGCATGTTTGAGTGTTTGAGGGACATGTGAAAAATGTATAGCCGGAAAATTCCGCGTGACAAGCAATACAATGACACACTTCTTTTTGACTGCGTTGCTGTTTTGCCTCCATGTCAGTGTGTGCTGTTGTCTATGGCAATGACTAGTGGCATCACTGTGCACTTTGTGAAAAATACAAGTATTTGCTTGATGTTTTCTGATACAAATCACCCTAAACAGCCTATACAAAATGATTAGATTTTTTTCTATATATGAATTTACCTGAATATCAACACTGTGAGAGAAACGCCGCAGGAAATATGCTCTGCACAAATCTTATTTGGCTGCAGAAGCGAAGAGCAAGAAAACACTCCATCAGCTCTCATTTCAAAACAGTCAATAGTGTTGAGGAACCAATGTGTCACACAGCTGGGCTAATATTCAGCCGGCTCTTGTGTTGGGTGCTTCTGGGGTAAGAAAAAAAGCAACAACTGGGCTGAGTCTGCGCGGTCCTGCGCCGTGAGCCACCCATGTGGAACGTGCCGGAAAATAATTAGCACAATAACGTGGTGAAAAAGGAAATGCAACTTGAGGAAATCAACTGTTAAGGAACATCTGAGGCCGCAACAAGCTGTGCCTCAGCATATGCTCCTCCGGTGTTTTCAACAATGCTCAATCTTCAGTCACTGCAGGAGAACAGCCTCTATTCATAGTTGAACTTTAATGGTTCCTGAAGATGGACTGTGGCTTTGATTTTTTTATTTTTTTTTCTTCAGTCTGGGCTAATTTCCCACCTAGTACTTTAGTATAGTACATTAACTTAACCACACATGTACACATGTTTTTTTTTTTGGTTGGAATTTCCATATATTACATCAAAAGGAAAAAGCAAACATGTGGTTGTGTCTGTAAAATCAGTTAATGTTATCAAGGTAGTTAAAAGCTGGAAACTCTTCGTAGACAAATCAAACTTAACTGGAAACACAAACGTAGCCACAAACACGACCAGAAGTCTTTGGTTTTTAAATAACCTCATTCAGGAAAAAGAAAACCTTTTTAGAGGTCTGTTTTAAACATAAACCAGTCTCAAAATTCCACTTACTGAACAATTTTCAGAACATCTGACAGGGGGAAAATCCAGCTCCACAGTGCTCCATCTTACTCTACCATGTAAACAGTTGGTACCCTCAGTGTCTGATTTTATATAACCTGGAGTCATATACTCTCGGCTCTATGAAGTGGCAAGACTGCTGTCTTGGTTTATCTTGCTTTAACATCACACAATTGGACCGGTCAAGCTGAGTCTTCAAGATAAAATGAAACTGTCCTTGCCATGTATGAAGTACTGCTTGGTTTACAGGACACCACTGTCAAAGCTGTGATAAACCTTAATCTATCACCCCGATGAGGTTCATTCAGTGGTACTTGGAGACAGTATGTTGGCCACCACCTCATATAATCAGGAGTCCATAACAGCGAGTTGTAATTATCTGTACCTATACAGTCCGCCCACTCAGTCTATTCTGCAGGGGCTTACTGCAGTAGCTCGTCTGAATTGGGGGTATTTATACATGAAATTAAGGTGTAATTAAAATCGGTCTGGTGCTAAAGGGGCTGAAGGTGATTATGCTCATTTGCATAATACACTGATTTCTTTTTTTAATGCTGCCTTCACAATTACGACTGGTTCTAACACATTTTAGACATCCATCATTTTTTATATTTCAAACAAAGTCCTAGGATTCAGCTCATTTTTCACAGGCACAACATTATCTAATTTGCTCCATTGGGCTTGTTTTGAAGCAAATGGGGGACTATTATATGGGCTGTAGACCAAGGAGAAACTCATTACTTCTCACATTATCACCACAAACGCGAGGAGTAGGAACGTAGCTCTGTCGCCTCAGTCTGGTCGCAGGCTAAAGCCTCGGCGTCTCGTCCAGGTTGTAAATGGACCCCTCTCGGCTGATTTGCCATTGCATCCTAAGCCATCCCTGATATTTGGTGAAGGGATGTCATGACTGCTCCAGCTGTCACGGGCACAGCTGTTCACTTTCCTCTTGAGTGAGCAGAGCTGCCTTCGCCCCGCGGCTTGATGGCGTGTGTATGTATGGGCAAGAGTGTGTCCAAGCGCAAGCATGCAGGGAAACTGACAAGGTGCACGGGCAAAGCAGCTTATTCCAAGACACAGAAATATAAACAACTCTACACAAGTAAATTGGGAGCCGCAGGCATGGAAGGTGTATCGCTACATGTTTCCCAAACGATGATATGAAATTATTCACTCAGTGTAGTCAGAGAGGACATGTTTTATCAACCTATGAAGTGATGGACACATGTTCACTGTTAATGAGAGTGTTGACAAGTACTGTCCTGCACCCTTCGCTTCTTGTCCAAAGAGACTGTCAAGAGAAGCTGAGGAAAATGTGCCGCTGATGTATGCACTGCTGCATGATTGATGTTTCTCCCCTTTGGCCTGGGCACAGAGGCGGCGTCAGCCGATTTTTGCCGGGGCTTCAGCCCCGAATGTTTTGAGTGTAGCCCCGAATGTATTTTGAAAAGTTGACTGACAAATATGAAACCGGACAATAGCCTATGTAAACCCCTGAAATCATAAGTTGCCTTATTTCAATATGCTAGAACTCATGGTAGAACTGTAACTTTGTCCAGTTTATTTTTCTGAGGTGAATTGAATGGGCAGCTACAGGGTCTGACCATCATGCCGTATTTGTTGCAATTACCTAGCAACAGTCTCTAAGTGAGGAAAGCTGTGAAAGGTGTAATTTTCTGAGAAATTAAAGCCAAATCTAAAACATTGATGCCGTCAACACAAAGTTTAGGAGGGCAAAAAATGATTTAGTTAAAAGTTTCCGTGACGTGACGTTTACAGTCTATGGTTCAGACTCAAACACACGGAGCTCTGAAGCAGACCTGTGCGTCGGTTTTAGTGTCCACTCTCTGTAAAAATAGAGATGAGCAGCGCGCCGTGGTCTGTGCAGCCTCAGATTTATAATGGACGCGCTCTGCTGTGGAGATGCTGCGGCAGATGTGATGCGTTTGTGCTCCGTGTATTTCTGCCGTAGTTTGAGTTTCCCACCTCCGATGTAGAGCAGCGTACAGCCTCTTCCCTAAACTTAGTCTCATTCAGAGACCAGAGTCTCAAACGGGGCTCTGTGTCGGTCAGAAGGTCTGAGATCTACCGTATCGGCAGAGCAATCATGTCATGCACAGCAGACTATGGTGCAGGTAGATTATGTTCTGAAATATGGTGACTTTATTCTTTTAACCCTATTATAACTTTATTTTTCTCAAAATAGCACGACTCCTCCAAATCTCATAGAACACAGATATATTTTGAATGTGCACAAAGTTTTGAACATGAGCAGAAATCTTGCTCAAACACATCTGAAATATTACAGTCCAGGGGTTTATTAATTCATTAAAATTAATTAATGTATCATTGAGGTGAATAATTGTCATATGCACATTTAAGGAGGTTACTTCCTCAACAAAAGATGCAAAAGAGGAGGGAGGAGTAAATGATGCCTATAGGCTATATGTGCTGACTCAGATATAGTTAGAAAAGCCGATCTACAAGAGAATAAATAGATGAACGCAATACGGAATGCCTGAGAGCCTTACTGCAATATATTCCATTATGTTTTTATATTTGGATTGTAATCTATGTTTCCCTTTACATAAAGATATTTCAGGCATACATTGATTCCGAAAAAGGTAGAAATAGGTGCATACAAATTCACCAGAATGCAGGAAATGAAATGTTTAATGCTAAAAAAAATTCTGGGGGTGGACCCCCATACCCTCAGCATCATAATTCACCAAACAAATCTGGAAACAAAACCTTGGCCTTTGGGTTGCCAGGCTAGTTATGATTAGGCCAAATAGTGGTGCCATCTAAATAACATCTACAAAACTGGTCAGCTGAAATGAACATACACTGGTTATTAACAAGCTGGGCAAGCCAATCGCTGTTTTGCATTGCATTCAGTTTATGTAAATGGGTCCGGGCTAAGCCCCGAATCTACTCAAGTCCTAGAAACGCCCCTGCCTGGACAAGCATTTACTTCATCACAACACTCTTCACACCATGACTATGTACCTTTTGAGGTCTAGGTGTCCCAAGTGCTAAAAGGTCTTTATTGATTGCATACTGAAACAGTCAGTTATGATGAATGGACACTCACTAAATCAAATCCGGAGATTAATCGGCCAGCGGCGGTGTCATTAGGGCTTTGTGATGGCTAAATTAATATGGTGATTAAATGAGAGGTTGCTACTATGTCACCGTGTCAGCTCTGACAAGCTGACCTCGGGTCAGATGGCGATGCAGTAAAAGACACTCCATCATCTTCCACCTATATAGTGTCTTTGAACTTTGGCATTTACATTTATCATCTGGGGTTTTCCTAACACTTGAACCATGGAATAGCATGATTCACATGGTTAGAAACAGCTTGTACTGGCTCGGCAATTCTTGGTTTTGAATTTAATGGGAAAAAGGAATCCCTGCATTAGCTGAGCAGAGAACACAGCCATTGTGTAAATTCCAACACAGCAGAATGTGAAAAGGCTATCAACTGTTTTCTGCATCTATATTGGTTGAGCTAATAAAAGTATTCTAGTCTGGCAGAAAAAATGCAAATGCTGACAAAATCAATGCACCCCGCTGCCAAATCCACAGACACTAGTGAGCACATTTGGCTCATTTCACAAACAGGCGATACATATACACACATGCACTGTATATTATGCACACTCTCACACACAGAGACAAATCTGTGATACACCGTGTCCCTATGACCCTTATGCTCCATATGGTCAAGAAGAGGGCAGAGAAAATAAGCACACAGCTCGGTGGGTGACTGCATCTTGGAAGCCAGCAAAGCCCCGAGGTCTGTGGTGTCAAAGCAACATAGCGATGGTTGGTACAACCCTCTTTTTGATACCAATTCTCCTGTCCTGCTTCATATACTGTAGTGTAGCATGTAAATATGGTGGTTGGCCTTTTTTTCTTTTTTGGGCTGAAAATCTGCTCAATTTGCACCATTGTAAAAGCAGCAAAGCAAACAAAATATGTATAAATCATATGTACATAGTGTGTTGAGCTCCCACAGGGCACCAATGACTGTAAAATGAGCTTGCTGAGGAAGAGCAGGTGAATGACAATGGGAATGAATGAAAAAATTGCAGATGTTTTACATATTACCTTTAAAAAGATAAACGTATGGCAACAAGTCCACACTTGCCCAAATTACATATTTTCTCACTTACCTCTACTGAGCCATTGGGATTTAACAGATAAAAGGTTTATCTGGCCAACCCAATACAATGCTGATAAATTCTAATTGTTGCGCTCAGATTTGTGCAAAGATATATATCTAAATCTAAATTTAAAATGCATGTGTCTTTCCAGTACAATTGATAATAATACCTTTTTATTTATAAAGCACTCAAACAAGTCCTGGTCACTCTGGATAAAGCACAGACCTTGCTCTTAACAGTTTGCATTAGAATTTCTTTCTACCAAAATATAGAATTTAAGGTGTTTTCAATTTGGGTGAAACAACGCTTTAATTATAAATAAAAAATAAATAAAACTGTGGCTCAAAATATACAGTGGGCTTTTAGTCAATGAATGGTCTTCACATTATTAGGCATGTTTTCAGAAAGGATATACTGTACAAGCAAGGAACAAAGTCACAGCTGTTTCTTTAACTGCTACTACTACCACTCCTGATAGAAAGAAGAATTGCATGACAAATTGTATGTGTGCCATGTTAATATAGTTTCTGTACCACATGGAATTAAAACTGTCTTCTAGCGCACTGATGCAATAGAGCAAAGATTGCGTGACAATTTGAACTGAGAATCTAATTAAGCCATTACCATTAAATCCAAGGTGATGTGCATGGCTTCCTCTCTGCTTGTGAATAACTAAATAGTTGACCAAATAAATACATATCCATTCAAAACCTGTCAACTCCGCTATCTATCAGACTATTGACCTATCAGACAGCTAATATACTGTATGTATAACTCCCTTGCCTTTTCCATGGAGATGATGATGAGCGATCAGTGTTGGGGTGGGGGGGGGGGGGCTCAGTGGATCTGAAAGCACTCTCTCTCAATTATCAATAGGGAAAAAATATGTGCCGATCCCCACTTTGTCAAAATTCATGCAGTCGGTAGCGAAAAGCTTTTATGTCTTTATGTAATTTGTGCCGATGGCAGTGCCCCAGAAACATTTTACAGTGTCACTATTCAGTTTTGCCAGTGGAGACCATACAGTGCACCTATGACAAATTACTCTAGTAGATGGGGGGCCTGCCCTGACAAAAAGATCATCACTCATAAAACAGTAGCTGGGTGACCTCTAGATGTTTTGATGTGTGAAATAATGTTATTGTAAGCGCAATATTCATAGCGTTTGAAAGGCCATTCACATATGGCCATATCTTCCAAATGGTTTCCTAATTTGAGTAGACAGGTCCACCATTGGGTCACCCGCAAGCAGTGTCATGCATTTGACCAGGAATAAAGCTGAAATCAATTTCCTCTGGTCTCTCTGTGGGGCCTTTTGAATGCCCTTGTGTTTGTGCCTGAGGGAGCACTTACTCCACTTCTGCTGACCTCTTTGTCCTATCCCCTATGAGCATATCGCTCCCATTGAAATCATAACTGCTTTTCAATCTGTGGTCAAAACAACTGGGCACACTTTTTCAAACCCCAATGGCTTTTTAAAGCACTTAACCATAGTTACCAGGGATATGAATTTTAGGCAGTTATCAATACAGGCATAGTGATTGTCAGAAATCAACCTAAATGTTGCCCGAGGGACCATTTCCTGTGACTTCTCCACCCTTGTCCTCCTATATACTAATTTAAAAAGTTGATGGAATAAAATTATAAGGCGTGCTACAGACAGCTGCCCATACCATTTTACCAATATTTGTGCTTTGTAGGATAATCATTTTTGTTGAATGAAGCCTCCACTGGAGATCTTAGAACACCTTTGTCATATTTAGACAGTACTAATCTGCTGTAAGGCTTCAATGTTTTTAACTGTGTGCAAAGTTGAGTTTAGTGTGTAACATAGAAGGAACAAATGGAAACAAATACAATCATTTTCAAACTTTGTGTCATATGCGATTGTAATTCAATTACTGTACCACCAAGGAGGCCTGGAATCTGTTGCAGAATGGCTCGTTCCAACTCACTGCTTTGGGTAATGGTGTTTTCTTTGCTCGGGAAATGAAATATAATATCATTAAATAGAGATATGCAGAATGAAGTGTCGACAGATCCATCTTGGGTGCCCGCTCAATCTGTTTGTGGGTGCTGAGTGGCTCCCCAATGACAGACCCAGCTTATCATTGGAACATCCCGCTCATGGAAATCTGGGGATTTGGCTCATTCGACCTTTTAGAGATTTATGGTTGTCAATATGTCGAGGTAGGAACAAAGACAGGCAATTAAGGGTTGATCCTGAAGGATGCTGAACAGTCTATAACTAAGGATTTGTTGTGAGGATGGGAGGTCTTTTCTAAGGCCACAGATTCACACATCAGGCTATGAGCCTTTCCTTGTCATCCATATGCATGTAGGTTCACTTGTTCAATTTGCACCTTTGCAAAGATAAAATCCTCCTTGAACACTGATATCAGCTGTGACTGAAACCATTGACAAGAGACAGCTAGGATTTTCACTGTTTGCACTAACCCCAGAGATAATATTTGCCGTGGTTACCACTGCTTTTAGGGGCTGAGGAGTGGAAAAAGGAAGAGGAGAGGCAATAAAGAAAAGCTTTGATGTTGTCATGCATGATTGTGCGGAGGCATCCTCAGGCTTGTGTCGACCGTGTTGATTTAGTGAGTGCTGCAGAAACGAGAATACAGATGGCTATTTGGGCCTGGGCTCTGAGAATTAGAACCTCTCAGACATCCTTTATCTTCGGTGACACTTCAAATAGTACAGACACGAGCATCAGATTTTGTTACACAGTTGTGGCACTATGCCCATTTAATTAATTTACTTTAGGGGTGGGCTGACTGCTGTTAGGAAAAGGACTAAGGAAAAGGGCCACAGGAGCAAATAAGACCAAAAATGCCAATCACCACTCCAGCTAACAAGCATTGAAGTCTAATCATTCTAAAAAATTAAGCGTATCCATATATAGCACAATTTTCAGTCTAACAGTTATATAGCTCAAATACTTTGAATATAGCTATCTTGAAATTTACATTTGAGGTGAAGTTTGCATATATAACTTTTGATTGATTAATTTTAATTTCCGCACAACGATAATTAAACAATCCAAAGCAAGGTACTGTGTGATGTCACTTAAAGACAAAGCAAAGCCATGTGATAGCTTGGCAACGACTTCTAATTCTGGTGGCACACAGAAGGTCTCCAGGTGTTGGGGTCTAGCTGCCTCTATTGCAACAGCAGGGCATTCCAAATGCCTAACAGGACTCTGCACCTGAGCTCAGGACTGGAGAGCCAAACAATATGGGGGTGTTTGATTCGGAAACATAGTCTATGGATCATGCAAGCAGGCACTTAGGCAAAGGGGACAGATGTTTCCCTATATCAGACCCAGGAAAGAAATAAAAAACTGCAAAGTGCAACAAATGAGTTGCGTCCACTCCATGTGGTGGACATCTGTGCTACAGACTGCCTCTAGTTGTTGCTGAGGTCCCTTTGTTTTAGTATCAAGGAATGATTTTATTCTTAAATATGGAATATCGTCTGCTTTTGAAATAAGAAAATTAGTTTGTGAGATGATTTTTGTCACTTGTGTGTTAGCTTAAGTTATAGTGACATTATTAACAAAGACCTACACGAATAAATAAGACTATTTAAAATATAATACACTTACTTGGCTGGACGGCAATACTGTACCAGGTTGCATTCAGAAATTTCTTTTAGCCTCCAGAATTAAATTTAATATATGAAACACTGAAATCTTTCAAGGCCACGAGTCAAAATAATATCATTTCAAGTGCTCATATTATTCTCATTTTCAGGTTCATAATTGTTTTTAGAGGTTGTACCAGAATAGGTTTGTGGTTTAATTTTCAGAAAACACCATATATTTGTTGTACTGCACATTGCTGCAGCTCCTCTTTTCACCCTGTGTGTTTTAGCTACAGAGTGAGGCATCTCACTTCTGTTCCATCTTTGTTGGGAGTCGCACATGCGCAGTAAGTACTGCTAGCTAGTCAGTTGCAGAGTATGAGGGAGTGCCATGTTAGCAGCTAGGCGAGCATTATAACGTGTGTTACAAAGTGACGCACATTCGTCACAGAAGTAAAGGCTGGACTACAATAGAGCTGTTTGGAGCAGTTTGTGAACAGTGTTTTCTGTTGGAGATGGTAAGTCCCTTTGGGGTGGACTTTGGGCTTTTTCACTTTGTAAACCTATAATGTGCACAAAAAGATATCTAACACAATAAAGGAAAGGGGAAAAGCCAAAAAGCATAATATGAGCACTTTAAGACTTTTCAGTATTTCAAGGACCTGCAGTCACTCTGTTGTAACCAGAAATACATGACCTTAACTGAGTTTTAATTTCCAGTGACGGACAAATTCAACTTGGAGGATTTCATCTGAATGTAAATAGTCTGATGAAAGGGGACCTCTACGTTCTGCCTTCTCTCCATCTAGTTTTTTCTTTTCTTAATGTGACACACTAGCAGCAGCCTATTGTACATTACACTTGCAAGTCATGCGCATTTGGCTAAACACTGCTCTGAGGCATAATGTAATCAGGGAAGCCATATTCTTGTCGTGAGTACTCAATATTTGGGAAAATGGGATTCGGCGCATTCTCATCAAACCCCTGGAATGAAATATGATTTTTTTTTTTTTTTTTTATAGCTGTGGTATTTGCTAGAATAATATGCTCGCCAGGTGAATAATCACACTGGCTGGAAGTGACAAACCAGTGTGCTGTGCCATAAATAAGATGGGAATGGGTCATAGGGAAATGATTATTATCCCTTTAGGAGGGTGTTCTGCTGTTACTATTCTAAAATATAAGGCTAGTGCTTATACATATAAATTCAAACTAAGGCTGTTTGGCACAATCCAGTGTCCCAACACTCAGGGGGCTCAAAGGGCTTTAGATGAATCACAACTGTGATGACATGCATCCCCAAACAGTTAAGCCACTGTTTGATGAATGTGATCCACTAAATACAGTGAATGTGGAATATAGTTGGCAGAGGTTGGCTGACAGAGGATTCTGCTGGAGTAAGCCACAAAATGCCCTGTAAATTCAACTGTTTTCTTTCTACTAAAAGCTAGAAAACATGTGTCACTGCTTCTACTGCCATGATTATCAATGGTATTCAGACATGCATGCTAATAATAAGACTAAGGCTGCGTTTCAAATCACATACTTTTTCGTTTTACTTTTAGTATGTACTGCAGCTGCCTTTACAGAGTATGTACTATTGCATGCAGTATGCATACAATTGGAACATACTACTTCTTCATAACATTGTGCCTTAAACTTTGACCCTCTTGCTCATACAGTATATGCTGCGCAGAGAATTGTGGGTCAGAATAGCCTAAAAAGCATGCTGACTTGCATACTGCAAAATCTGACTAGATGCAATAGCATGCAATATTTTTGGCATACTGCATTGGACAGACTATGTATTAGGAGATACTAAATATTTTTTCCTGCATTGTTAATAGTATGGTAGTATGGGTATTTGAACGCAGGGCAAGAGTCTGCAGTCATGCTAATGGCTGTGTTAAGCTGTACCTGGGCATCACAGTGCTTAGAGATACATGCTTATGGCAGCATGCTAACAGGCTCACAATTACAGGGCTGACCTACTAATGTTTAGTACAGTAGGTATAATGTCTATCAAATTTCATGGAAATCCATCTCAATAGTTGCCAAGATAGTGACAGACCGCATGGCCCACAACTTAAAAACTTATATTTAATGACTAGACTGTTTACTATTTACAGATTCATAAATTTGTTTATGCTCAATTTCTAATAATCTAAGGTTAAGATTGCTCATACAGAGCCCTTTTTAACATTGTACTCTAATGGTAAAAATGTATAAATGGTGAAAAAAATATTTGATGAACATACACACACGAAGTGGAGACTTTGTGTGTGTATGTTCATCAAATAATAGCTTTGTTGAGGTTTGCTCGGAACAGTGTGAATAATATTCATCATTAAGGTTGATATGCTTGATTATTGTTCCGCTCATATAAAGGATCACTCTCTAGTAATTGGATATTCAAAATCCCATCCTACCAGGGGCGATGTCAAAACATTTACACCTTGGCTTGCAAATCCGATAAAACTAGATTTATAAAGCTAGTAATCTCATCTCTGACTGTTATTCACAGATTTCTTCTGACAGTAAAGGTTGAAGAGGCCACGGCCTTCACTTTGTAATGAAAAGATTCCAGTTATCCTGAATTAGTGAACCACATTCAAAGGTTCAATACTGGACTCCTTATATCCTGTTACTTTGTCAAAACAACAGATTAATAGGAAACCTATATTGGTTAAAGTCTTTGAAACGCCACAAAGGGGCATGAAAGAGGATGGATTATGTCCTCATTGAAACTTGTGATTCCTCACCACTAACCTGAGTCTTAAACTGGTGGATGATTTCTGATATCTCTTTTCAAAATAAAAAAGAGCAGCTCTGGCACACCAAAGAGGTCAAAGAAATCCGGTGAATCCAAAAGAGCTGTAATGCTTTTGGTGGGGTCCATTTCTTAAACAAGATAAAGTGCGTCGTCGGAGTAAAAAGAGAAAAGACTTGTTTTTCATTTTCCGGCGGTTCCATTCAGCTATGTCGGCCTTATCTTCCATCCACAGCCAACTGTATGGTCCAACATTGCCTTGATACGACAAGTGTAAGATAAACTTGACAGATCAACTTTTTCGATAGTCTCCGAGCCCATACACAACTGGGGCCTCTAATCTGATAATCCACCAATGAAAGATTAGGTGCAGGGAGTATTATTGTGTTGTCACTCTTGCTTACAGGGTCACATGGGCTTTAGCTGCCAGGGTTAGACATCCCTCTGCAAATCCTGGTGAGGTGTCACATCTCAGCAGGTGAGGTGCGGCGATAAGACAGACTGGGGGATATTAAATGGACAAACTGCAATTATCACAGGCATTAATAAAAAAGCAAAAATCTACAGGAGGGCGACAGGATGGCGTCGTGATTAGAGACACGTTCTGTAGTTGAAAGGTCACAGATTTGATTCCAGAAATAGTCACATGATGTGTCCATCAACAGCTATACTGTGATGTTTCATCAAGCAAGACTAAACTCCTATCTGCGTGTTCTCTTTCTGTATCGGCTAAGTATTCATTTGGTTTTGTAAAACGTACTGTAACTAAATTTGCAGTGGGTTTCAAACCTAAATTATAGAGCATGTTCAGTATCAAAAACTTTGATTTCTGCTATGAACGACATTAACTCAGCCCACATTGTCCTCTTCTGCTCCTTTCAGTTTGCAATCCTGCTCCTCTGTACATTTCCAAACCTGATATTAACCATCCAGGCAGCTCCTGCATATGCTCAGTGCTATCTCGCAAGGAGAGCCGGAGAGTTGGAGTAATTCAAACATTCTTCAAACTGCAATTTATTTTCCCCGAGTTGTAATTATGGTCTATTAAAATGCAAATGATGTCAATGGCAGAGCAGCGCTAATCACTCAATGTCTGTTTATGGGCAGTAGAGCCACATAAGAGAGAGACTCACACAGTGGAGACTGAGATGAACAGAGGTCCTCTATCTGTGTAGGATCCAGTAAATTAGACCCCTTTCTCGATAGTGTGCATTTTCTCAGGGTTGTAAAGATAGTTTTGCCACATAATAATATTGAAGATATATAAAGTTCATGATTTCAGACCAGCGCCTGCTTTATCGACAGCAATCTGTAAAAGTTTAATATGACCAACGTGCATCTTCTGTGGACTGCATACTATTACATCTATACTAACTGTTAGAATATCATGTGTACTCCTATATACTTGGAAATAACATTTACGTAAAAAAAGGTCAAATATATTGTACCTGGGATTTCACGAGAAAGAAAAGAAATGTGACAAGACTGAAGTTTTTTCTTATAAAGTTTATCTCCCTCTCCAGACAAAGTGCACACTTCTTTTGACGATGATCATATTATTAGTTTATCCCAAATAAATATCTTTTTGGTCAGCTTGCTTCCTTTCATATTAAGTAACCAATTCCATAATAGAGCTTCACTTATGTTTCAGTGAACATCACATGGTTCATCACATGCCATAAACCCAACTGTAGCCAACTTTTGTGCTTGAGAAAAGCTGGTGATATTGATTGTTTGTACATCACATCAATGCACACAAATTACCACATACATTTATTTAAATTGATGTGCTCTGTCTGTAATTGGATAATCTAAACAACATTAAGCAGTTAACAACACAGCTAATCAGCTATGCAAAGTACACAGAAATATTGCTTACCGATTAAACCTATATGCAGTTGCTGCCTCGGAGTACTGGCATATACGTATACAGAGTTTCAGGTCAGATATAAACAACACAAGAAGTTTTCTTTGAAATTTTTTGTTAAGAAAATTTTAAAAATTCACTGCACCCCACCCCCCCCCCCCCCCACACACACACACACACACACACACACACACACACACACACACACACACACACCTTGAAACTCCTTTATGAGACATTTGATCTTTCTTTCTTTTTTAAACCATCATCCATTCTCAAACTCTTTATGAGAATACACGGTATGAAGTCCTAGGTGATGTACAGACGAGGTCCTCAGTTAAACATACAGTATAAGGTTGATAATTATCCATATTTCAGTATTTTATTCATGAGTGCATAGCCACGGGTAGAATATGTTCATGCATGTCAAACCTGCGGTTAAACTACGCATGATTTCCTGTTATGGGTCATCATGTGAGTAAAAGCTACACAAGAGCTGCACTTATGGAATAATCAATGTGATGAGCATGAATTACATCTGCGTCGTAAGCAACCTATTTCATGTTGTTCTCTCTGCCGTGTGTAATTTGGGCACACTGCTATTTTTTCCTATTAGTCGATGTATACACATGAATATTCTGTGCTCCCATCACTTTTGCTATGCATTGCATCAAGCCTAGTGGGGATTAAAGCTTATCTACTGTTATTCATATATGCCGTTACAACAACCTCATGTCCCCCTTATCACAGAGGTAGCTGCTGACAAGACATCGTGTTACTAATAATCAAAAACCTGTGAACTGGATGCAACCCAACAATGCAGAACTTTCACTGAAATTATAGAAAAACCCTGAGCTACATAGCAAATTCAAATAAATAACATTGGCTTATATTCGGTAAATACGAGTTGAGAAAAAAGGCATTAATTTTACACCTGAGATATAGCGGGGGCATGTATGACACAGTTACATGCAGACTAATAGGGGATGCTGAACCCTCTGCAGGAATAAGCATGGTAAGATAACGCTGCATGCATAGGAGGCAAACAAACTGTACCCCTGTACACTTAATACATTGAGAACAGGCTGGCCGCAATAGTGGAGTGCTTTTGTAATCACTGGTGAGAGGATTTGTGAGAATATAAATAGCACTTTCATTAGATCAATACTGTCATCCCTCCTCTGCGGCTCACATTAAGAGCACAAGCTGGGTAATAATGGAGGACTGGTTGGACACACTGTAGCATTCTGTTTGATCACAAGAGAGAGTGTCCCCTAGGGCACAGTCTCCGGCTGATAAATTCATCTTTTTGACTGTCCCCCTGGGAGCTTGCAAATGAGTGAGGGGCATTGACTTTTCATTAAGGAGATCACTGCATTGGAAATTGAATTCATGTTGGGCTTAAGAACGTAACAAAGCTGTTTGCGAGTCAGCCGAAGGCCACAGAAGAGTGCCGATGCACCAAAAGCTGATGGAATGTTTTGGTTGACTAATAACACTCCCCCCATTCCCTCGAGTGAAATGCATAAAGGTATAAAGGAATAATGTGCAAAGTTGAGGATTTTGCTATTGTTATTGGATAGAGTTTGCTATTATTTGTTCTTTACAGAACTACAGAGCTTGATGGGGTTAGCCTAATTTGAAATTATTATAGTATATTTGGGCACAATGCTGCATAAAAATGCACAGTTAAATAGAAGATGTATTAAAAATTGTTGTCACACCCACATAGTCTTTGCAGTATAATAGCAGTGTATTGCATTCGGTACCGTCTAGAAGCAGAAAGACACACGGTAGTATTATGAAAACGTTAGAAAACTAGTTTTTTATCATTTCATCAATGAATATCCTCATAACTGTGGCTATTTTGTAACCATGACACAATATAAAAACAGTTTTGTCATCACTCAACTGTTAAAACGAAATGGGCTTATTTACTCTATAAAATGCATCAATTTAATAGGCTCATTACACATATATAGTATATTCTACTCTTACAGTTTCATTGCAGAGGATTCGTTGTTATTTATAGACTGCATTTTACCCAAGTTCCTGATGGTTCAGCAAAATATCAAGGGTCACTCCCCGGCACTGTACCTCCCACCTATGCAAAGCTTTCACACTTGCTGTAAATTTCATCAAGGTGAACGAAAAGTGTTTACCCCATTAATTTATTTAAGCTAAAGCCAGAGCGCTGACCCATAAAATGAGCTAAGATAATACTGACCTTAACATGGTCTTCTGCACATGGAGGTAATTGCTAAGGCTCCAGATCAATCAATATTGACTTGTCAGTTTTTTTTCCCCCATTTCCCCACCCACTATGGCTTGAGCTGAATGTGTAAAATTGGCTTTAGATGGATGGAGAACATATCCCTGATAGTTTAACCTTTATCTAGCTAACATGTTCACTTATCTGTACAATTATAGATTTTGCCAGTCAAGCTGTTTCACAGAAAATCTGTTGAGTGTTAAAAGACTGGAGAGTACAGTTAGGCTACAGTAATTGTGGACTGTTTAAGTTTAACTCTCTAGAATAATTAAAACACATCTAATAAGACTCTTACTTTTATGCATTACAGGCATATGCAGGCTTGTATCTTTTAGCACATATCACACCAGAAATAGCTGATATTGAGCGATAATATTTCGACAATAAATTACTGAGAAAATAAGTAAGCAGGCACACTCACATAAACACACACCTTTACATCACAATCACTGTGTACTCCAAGGCATTTGATTTCTTTTTAATTTTTCAAGGTAGGGGCACAGACTTAGCAGGTATTTCCATCTTGACTTGATAAATATCACAATCTTCTTTTCCCTGCCACACTGAAGTAATTTATTTTCTATCTCTCCAAGCTATATTTTCCAGTTAATATTTCATTTTTTTTCATACAACCTGACAAAGGATGCCACAAGGGATGATAAGAAGTCTGAAACCTTTGCACTCTCGTTCTAGATACAGGATTTACCTTGAGAATTTTCTGAAGAAATCCGACTTCTAAAATAAGGGAGACACTTAAAACCACATAATTTTTGACTCACGTCTTCTAATAGCTAATTCTGAAAACAGTAATGATTCATGTTTAGTTTTGATGTGCATTTAATTTAAGTTCATAGATGATTTCAACTAACCACAGGGTTACAACCTGCATTGAGTGACTGATGAAAAAAACAAAACAACACATGCTTCGAACTTGTTCCCCTCAGGCAAAGCTCACAAAGACTGGCTGACTAGAGTCGCTATTTATAGAGTTTTCAAAACCGCAAATCCTGATTGTGTCACTCAGACCTATTTTCATACCCAGCAGCTAAACATTCATCATTCACATGCTACACATGTGCTATGTTTTGAGTCAGGATTATGAGGAGCAAATTCAAAGTGTAAACGTTACTGCATAAAAATCAGGATCTCAGTGATTTACAAAGCGGGCTTGTATTCTTTGCAGCAGAACCAAATTACATGTTCCTTGAGTGACGGGTAGCAGTGTCCTTCTGGCTATTCAACTCGCCCTTAATTTGAATTTGATAAGATTTCTTTTTGAGACATTGTTAGGCTAATGTAAATTTGGAGGGAGGATGCGAGCCTACCGCTGGCTTAACTTTGATGAGGTGTTAATATCTAATATCAAAAGCAGATAAAACCCTTATTAGCCCCAGTGGTCTTGCTAGAGTGGGAGCTTATTACACAGAGGAGCTGAGACGAAAGCAGATGAAGTAATAAGACTGCCAGGGGCTTTGTTACATGTCCTTAAGCTTTCTGACGGGGTCAACTTAATTTTGTGACTTAAATGCTGAGGTTTTACAAATGCAAACAAGCTGACATTGTTTGAGAGATCTAATTCAGACTCTCATATTTCATAGACTGCAACATCTGGGGGATTACAGTGTCTCGAGCCAGAGGCAGTTTGATAATCGGTTGTCATTTTAGGAGTTGTGTGCCCTTCCCGGCTTTGGCGGTTTCTAAAGGTCTTTGGTTCAATCAAATGTTTGTGAGATTAGTTGGCTGCACTCGTTTTAAGAACTATTTCCATGTGGGTTGTGTTTTAATGTTTGCCTTTAGGCTTTCATGGAAAAAACACTCTGAAAATATGCTGAAAGACTGATAATTTTGGACTCTGAAAGTTATGAGAAAAATGTAGTCATGCTTAAAAATAATACACATTGTAAAGTCAAACCAGTTGTGAAAAGCAATAGTTGTTGAACTACGGCGGGATCTGGTCCGGGAGTAATGCGCGATGTACTCCTGATGGAGCGGGTGGACGGAGATGGAGTGGGGGGAGGAGGAAGGGGCAACAGGTGCAGGTGGTGCGTTTGGAGGCCCACGTTCCATGGCTGCAGCAATCCTCTCCAGACTTGAGGAGATGCGCCCGAGGGGCCGCAGCAACATCGCCAAATGGCCAAGACGGGCATTTATTACTCTGCCGCATCTCGCATCGGCAGCTCCCGCTGGCGTGCGCCAGGCAAATCCGCCGTCATAATAGCAATCTGCCATGGAAAAAGCGCGCCTGCTCTTAAAGGGAATGTGAGATGACGCTCTGATTGGTTTATTGCACGTTACGCCCAAACCACACCTAGCTACTTCAGACCAACCCATTTTAGATTTGCGTTGGGCGCAAGACTCATTTATCCCGCCGGTATAATAGCAACAGCGCCCGAGATCCGCCCACAAAGCTACTTGCGTTTGGCGTTTCATAGTTGCGTTTCAGATCGTTAAAATAGGGCCCTTAGAGTCTACAGTCAAGCCAACAGCGCTGTTAGCAGCTGTACTAGTAGGCACATCTGTGATTTTCCAGCATGCTAACATGCTCACAATGATAATGCTAAAATGCTAATGTTTAGCAGGTAAAATGTTACCATGTTCACCATCTTAGTTTGGTGTGTTAGCATGCTAGCTATTACAAATTACTAACTAAACACAATTTGGCATAGCCTGCTGGGAATGTCATTAGTTTCACACATAGCCTATTTGGTCATAAACCAAAGCAAAAATGTGACTTGATGATGGCACTAGATAAAGGAACCACCATTTTGTTACTGTACAGATCATCCGAAGAGGGACATGGATGTGTGTACCAAATTTCATGGCAATCCATCTAACAGCTGTTGATACATTTCACAAAAAACTCCAAATGTTGGTACGAGAGGAAAGGTCAAGGAATCACTATTAGGGTTCATAGTCTTGGTAACATGAAACACAAATTTTGTAACAATCTATCCAGTAGATGTTGAGATATTTCAGTCCAGACCAAAGTGGTTGACCAACACACTTTGCCATCCATAGAGCCGTGTCACTAGCATGGCTACTTAATGGTTTTCCAAATTGGATACAGTGAGGACTTTGTTTTGGATGTAAATTAGTTTTGACCATGAATTGGTCTCTTAGAAAAGAAGATGTTGTTAGTACTCCAGCCTCTTTAAATATAAATGCAGCTTTACACACACTGCTGACTTGAAAGACATTGTAAACTACCTTCCTAGACCTCTCCAGAAAGCACAAAGTAAGCATACTGTTGGTACGCCACCAATCAATGCTTTGGACCAAGAGGAATGAGCTTTTGACTAACTGGCTGAGGGACGGCATCAATACAACGCGTTCACCCAAAACAAGTCGGAAAACACCTTGGGTTCCAGCACTGTGTCCCATTGATTTCTGTTCAGCTCAAAGCGGATTCTGCAGTATTTAGACATTTAATTTCCTTTCAAGCTAAGTCATTACACAGCCGGGCATTTAATTAAGCAATCACAGCGGTGCAATCTGAATGATTCAGTATCTAGATGTGGGCCAACTTGGCATCATTGTGCCTTTACAACTCCTAATGAAGCGTCTTCTAAAATGTAAGATTTATGGGAAAATGAAATTCTTAAAAATGAACATCTCTGAAAACCAAAAGTCAACATTTCTGAATCACACTTAATAAATCCACATAGTTAGTCTTATTTAAGTGTGTTAAAGGTTTTTTTTGGGATGGAAGGAGCCAGGTATTCACAGCTGACCTATTTCCTCTTCAAAAGAAACGTTATTCGAGGGGCATGGGCACAGATGTGTCTGAGGATGTACTGGGGAGGTGTTCTCACTTCCCCACACCTCTGTGAACAGGGCGACAGTTTATTAGGTCTGGATGTGGCCTCTGTGTGCTTGGTTTGCCTTTCCCCAAATGCGCTCAGCTGTGGTGGACATTGAATTATGTAAAATGTTTATAGTTGGACAGTCAGCATTGCTTTGTGTGAATTTCATAATGAATAACTGCAAATACAGTACTTTGATACATTTTAATGTTTGCAATTTATTCCAAGTCTTTTCTTAAAAGTTGTTGATTGCCTTGCCAGGCTGTATCAGCACTGTTCATCTAAAAATAATTACCCAGAAAAATAGGGAGACAATATTTTGCTCTTTGTGATTCAGTCATTAAACAATGCTATCAAAAAATTGCGAAACTCCTGCAGCCGATAGAAAATAGACAATTAAATTCATGTCCCATTGAAGCAGCGTGGACAAACAATGCGAATGACTTTATGCTCTCAAATTACAAATTGCTTACAAATTTAAGTCTCTGGTAAACTGAGAATTAATTTCATGGCAGGTTTGCGAAAACCTTATGTAATACAAATGTTGTGTGATGTTCTGTGTGATTCCGTATCGCTGTTCTTCTTCTCTCTGTAGTGGGCAGCTGTGCAGGTGGCACCAGCACCTGCAACTGCAGCTGTGTAGTTTGTATCACAGTGTGTTGGTCTCTTGAAGCCATTTGTTCCTAGTTATGATAGTGTGCTCCAAACATAAATTGTTTGTTCACAGTTTTATAAAAAAAATTTAAACTTAAACTGTGATTTTATGTCATAATGTCTATGGGGACTTTAAAGGAATAGTTCAACATTTTGGGAAATATGCTTGTTTGCTTTCTTGCTCAGAGTTTGATATTTAAAGATTGATACCGCTGTAATGTAATGGTAAATATTTAATTTGAGTCAGCAGCTGGTTAGCTTGGCTTAGCATAACAAGGGACACAGCTAGCCTAGCTCTGTTTGAAGGTAACAACATATGTATCAGTACTTCGTAAGCTCACTGACTCAATAGTCTTTATTTATGCTGTTTTGTATGACTAAAGTTTTTCTGTGGCTCAGAAGAGCAAAACCCTGTGTCACAATGATTGTGGAATTATTTTTATTCCAAATAGAAGTCTTGCTTGAGAATGACACCTGGTGCCTTTGCAATTTTTAAAACTACATTTTGCCCAAACTTGAACTTTGACATTCTAAACTCTGACTACAGATGTTAATCAAAGTCAAAACTTAATCCAGGCCTGATAAGATGCTCAATTTAACAGGCTCGTTTTAGCAGGGGGCTCGATCAGGTGAAATGAAGAGGAACTGATTGCTTGTGGTGATTGTGCTGATTACATTTTAAATTTAAAACTTTCCTCTTAGTACATGATCATGAACAGTATTGCAGACAATGACATAGCAGGCTTAGTAAATGCCAAGGTGCCTTCAATCTCAAAGACTGGGAGGGAAAACCCACACTTTAATTTTGACTTTAGTTGTTGAAGTTACAGAACTGTGGCTGTGTAGATGTACCAAATGTAAAGACAAACCCAGGATAATTCATTGTGTGGTGTTATCACTGCGTATAGTCTAAAAATCTTTATGTATAGATATATTTTCTAACTTGACCAACTCCTTACACGTCATTGGTAAAATATATAAAATAACATTGAATTATCTTTACCCGATCCAAAAGCTGAAAATACAATTTTCAAACTATCCTTTGAATGTATTGCCGCAGCAGCACCCATCATCATGTTTTCAAAGTTTAATAAAACAATCATGTTCTGTAGGATGGAGAGTTCAACATTCCTGCATTCTCTTAGTCTGACTGTGAGCAGAATTCACAATGATACCCCCCCCATCCCCCCATCCCCCCAGTCAAAACATTATGAATGCTTGTGCTACAGCTGTCAGATAATGACATTTGAAAATATACGATGAAAGGCATTTGCATGAATTACAGCATGGGATAAAGCATAAGCATTTTGGGGGGGGGGGTTAATTGCTATTGTATTCACGCCCTCTCTTGGAGATGACAGATCATGCCGTGTACATACACACATGAAACCCTACACAAGCTGCTAATTGCAATTTAAAAATCTAAATCATTTTCAAAATTAAGAAATAATGTGAATTTTACATATACACAGTTATTGCAGGTCTAGTAGGCATTTAGTCTGATCACTGTTTGTAAGCATGAATAACCTTGTGCAAATGCAAGATTACAAGAGGACTGGGACTAATTGGTGTTAGGAAACCAATGTAAAACCCTGTTCAGTGACAAAAATGGGAGACTCTGAACAAATCACATCAAGTTTTCTGAACTTTTGCATCCCAGTGGGTTTAATATCATGGCAGAGATATCAATTTCAATCTGGAAAATCGCTCTTTTGTTTTTAAACATAATTTTGCATCTTTTCCAATGTGTCTGGAGATTTGTGTGTTGGTGTGACACCACAGATTAAGGAGCTAATGGAAAACTTGCCATCTTTTTGACTGTGTGCTGCAGTTGTTAGCATGCTTAAAGGAACACGCCGACTTATTGGGAATTTAGCTTATTCACCGTAACCCCCGGAGTTAGACAAGTCGATACATACCCTTCTCATCTCCGTGCGTGCTGTAAAGCTGTCTGACGGCTCCAGCGGCATCAGCCCATAACAGAACAGGCAGGTGAATGGTTCCAGTAATCCTACTGCTCCGTATAAGTGACAAAATAACGCCAACATGTTCCTATTTACATGTTGTGATTTGTAGAGTCACAGCGTGTACAAAAAACAACGTAACATGAGACACAGCCATCTTCTAACCGTAAACAAACCGGGAACTATATTCTCAGGCGGAAGAATATAGTACTTGGCCGGAGTGATATGCTCGCAGCAAGCCTGTCTGAGAATATAGTTCCCAGTTTGTTTACTGTTAGAAGATGGCTGTGTCTATGTTACGTTATTTTGACACGCTGTGACTCTATAAATCACAACATGTAAATAGGAACATGTTGGCGCTATTTGGTCACTTTCTAGTCGGAGCAGTAGGCTAGTTGGAACCAGTTACCTGCAGGATCTGTGCTGGGCTAAGCTAATGCTGGAGCCGTCAGACAGCGTTACAGCACGCACGGAGATGAGAAGGGTATGTATCGACTTGTCTTACTCTGGGGGTTACGGTGAATAAGCTAAATTCACAGTAAGTCGGCGTGTTCCTTTAAGTTAACTGGGAGCACGGGTATTTTAATGTCATTCTCCTATCACCTCCTAAGTGTATTCGCTTAATGTACAGTATCTCCCATGATCATCTGCTCAACATCATTTTAGCCATATTGCCGAGGTAAATCAATAAACAACACGATTTTATGAAAGAAAAACCATCCTTGTTGGCAATTTACAGCTAAAGAAAGGTTGTCTTTGTGCAGAACTGCAGCAGATTATCTGTTTCGCATGGATGATATTCAAAGTAAATGGTCATAAAGGCATCCTATGAACATGTACTGGCTTGAATCCAAACTCTCCATATTTGGCTTTTTCAATGTATTGCTACTACAGTTGCTAAAAACGGTTCTTCTACAACTCTCCCTGCATAAATCTGAAAAGGAGGGAGAAAAGAACAGTAGTTTGAGGTCAGAACAGAGACATTTCCCTGTATCACAACCAGGCTTCCAGTGTTTAACAAGTCAATAGAGACTGCTAGTTGACATTTGCTGGCAAATGTACACATTTAAATGTAATACCTCACGGGAGAAACTGAGAGAACTATACCAACACTTGGGTTTGTAACTGAGTATGTCACTTTAACCGAATTCTTCTCCATACACCACCACAGCATCGCTATTAAAGATACCACACCGGTCTGCAACACACTGCACTGATGGACACTACCCTGTAGATTGTACTTTATATAACCTAAATAATCTTGTATTACTGTATATATTTGACACTTTTTTTACCCAACCTTTTAGTACTGCACTTTTGCTTAGAAACAACTACAATGTATCACTCTAAGTTTTAACACTGTATACGATAAGAAAAAAACATTGTAAACCTTCAATATGTAGCAGATTTCTAATGGCTATGAACATCACTCTCACACAAATGACATCTCTCAGGTCAATCTTATAGTAAATAGTATGATTTCAGTAGTATGACAATCTTGTGTCATGTGTTGTACATGACCTTTTGAGGAGAATATGTAAGGTGACATTTATATTGTTTCCTTATAATGCTATTAATATGTAAAAAATGATCCAATTTGCTACAATGGTGCTAAACAAGGCAACCTGACATGCAGACACACTTTAATTTAAGCAGGGCTACAATTTGGTGTTTGTATGTGATTACTTTGTGCCATGTATCGTATGTGTGTCTGCGTGCATGTTTGTATCTAAAGGTGTGCATCTGCTTGTGTTCATGTGAAAGCAAATTGTTCACTGGACATATTGGTGCTCAGTATTAGTGGTCCACAGTGTGTGATGTTGGGAAATTAGATGGGAAACTTTGCAAATATACTGTATGCAGTACAGCAGTAAAGCAGTCATTAGTTTTAACAAGGGTTATATTACAAAACCTTTAATTTGTTGTATAGGCAACAGTGCATACTTTTCAAGTTGTTTGCTAGTGGAACACCGTACGTGCCTCAGTAAAGATGTCAAGGGCTGTTAATTTGTTGCAGTTATGACTTTTTGTCTTAGATTCACTGTAATGCATTTGACAGATGTAAGGGTGTCACATTCACTAAATGTGACAAACGGAGGGCACTTCCTACAGCACATATAAATCAGTTCACATACATGTTTAGAACCAAGCCAAGAACTGCAGCCCTGCACCTGGGACCTTATTGTACTGTAGTTTAACTGTGTTGTGCAACTTTTTGTATTGATATATTGTTATCCGTAGTTCTACAGTATAATGGCCAATCACTGATTTTGCATATTTGGTTGCATGTGATAAGCAAAAGTTGATTTTCACAATATTTAAAAACAGTGGCTGTATATCGTATAACAATGGAAAAACAGAGCAGTGATGTCATCAGGACTTGTAAATATTCAAAAATATCCATCTCACATCACCCATCTTAACTTACCTGTCCTCATCACCTCCACCAATATTCACATTTGAGTTATAATAGCCATTATAAAACCATACAGCTCTAAAGATAAACCACAGAGAGAAGAGTAAAAATCATTAGAGAGGCCTACCTTGAGGTCGAAGGTGTGAAAGTCATGGAACATTCTCCCTCCTGAGACCTGTGACAGAGTGAGGGGGGGTTGAGACGTCAGTCATAATTAGGCCACAGTGCAATTACAGAGCAGCTCCTCTGACAGTGATTGATCAATGAGGAACTCCCTTAATGAAGACAAGGACTCTGGGCCTCCCAGGAGCAAATTGGCAAAAGTAAGTAGTGGGAATAGTGTCCCAGATTGCTAAGGCACTAAGAGGATCATCCCGTCTGGGGCAGCAGTTTGTACAGGTGCGTGTCTGCTTTCATACTGTTGGAACAGAAGTCAAACTGAAGTAATCCCAAGACTATCAAAAGTTACAGGACGATTTTGTCCATCATGGCCACATTTTCCTAAATTCCAGCATACTTAATGATTCTGACATTTGTCTAGGCAAAAGTCACCTTCAGTGAAAAAGTGGAAGGACTATATATGGAGGAAAACATCTAATCCTTACCAAATTTAAACCTAGTAGATTGGTCCAGTGTCCCCATATTAAAGGTATCACATGGAGTTTTTGACCACTAGTAGCACTATGGAGCATTGTTTTTAAAAGTGGGTCCCCATCCTGTTAGTATTTCATGGATGAGTACACGCGGTGATGTAACCTGCAGTCCTTTCGATGGTTCCACATTTGAGCGACAAGTGGACAAAGATGGGTTTTAGTTTATTTTTGTGCTTGGTTTTTGATGCTAATACCGATAAGGACTGGCCAGATGTGTTTAGCTGCACTCCCATGAGTTGCAAACTGATCTGTGGCGCTTTTAACTTTGTTGCACAAAACAGGATGAACTTAAGGGCCACTTAAACATGACTGCCTCAGTTGGACTGTTAAGTGCAGCCTCATTGTTAAAACACCAGAGAACGAGGAAAGCAGGCCCTTGAGGCAAAAGCTTCATATGGCTCTGTTGAAATTTAGTTTTTGATTTTACCCTGTAATAAATTCCCCGACATATCTGGACTGCCTTGTAGTCTGACCTACCATAAGGAGGGACACATCTGCTTTCTGTTCTATTCATGCCATGTAACAAGGTGAGGGGGGTGCTTGCCAAAAACAGCCGGCCCTTCGAGGGAGGCATCTGACTGGTGCTTCAACTTTCTTCTTCTCCAAACTTCACAGTGTGGACACACACTTGCCAAGACTTGCTAGCACACATGCACACATTCAATGAATAATAAAAGGGCAGATATTCACAGGTTGCATGAAAAAAATAAATCTCATGTATTTTTGTCTGTAGAGAAATAGAAGAGTCTTTACACAAGGTTGACTGCATGACTCATATCAGTTGGGAACTGAATGGTGTACAGACTGGGAATTTGGCACATGTTTCACAGGAGTTAGTAATTAATAAGCAGCACACACTGGAACACATGCTGCGTATTAATAAGTGCAGGTGCATTTCACATATTTCAAGAGATGATAATTCATCAAATCAGTCATGTAAAATGACACATAGTTCATGACACATACACAGATTCTGTAAATAATCCTGTAAAAGAAATAGGTGTATATAGGTGATTGATTTAGAAACTGATTGCCAGTGGATGCAATGTCCCCATACAAAGAAGGCAACCTGATATGAAGTCATTTCTTTCATCTTTCTAGAAGCGCAGAGTATTGTATCTGAGTGATAACAAGCTCACAGTGCAGCTGTAAGTTCATACTGTACCCAACTGAGACTAGTTCAAACATGATGGCCTCAACCTGCTATTTCTCTACTTGAACATCAAGATTACAGAGCTCAAAGTAATGAAAGTGGCAAAGCCAAACACCCCAGGAGTGCACTGTGCCATGCAGTGCTATTTCCCCAACTCTCTTTCTTTTAAACAAAGTGTGCTCTTTCTTCTTTCAGTGTCTGCCTCCTCTCTCTCTCTCTCTCTCCCTCTCTCTCTCTCCCTCTCTCTCTCTCTCTCTCTCTCTCTGTCTCTCTCTCTCTCTGTCTCTCTCTGTACACCTTTAGTAGTTTTAATACATTTCCATTAATTTTGCTACTTCTGTGAGCACTGCAGCCTCATTTTACTGGCTTGTGTTGCACTTTGGTTCCCATAGAAACAAAGTCCAGTCACCGAATGGCTAAACTCTAAACACACTTATGTACATCAAGGTTACCTTTAGCCAGAGAGACGGAACATCCAAAGAACTACAACTGTGGATGGTTTGCATTTATGAAATTCATTCTATACATACATGAACATGCCCACACGTCACAACAGCTTTTACTGAATAATCTAACTTGTTGGAACCATTCAAAAATCTGCCTGAAAGTTTTAATTTCTAGCGTACTCCTGAACGTGTATTCACACAAGTTCAAGGTATGATGCTATCAGACACGACTGGAGATGTAATTACATTTTTAATACAGCAGAATAATTTCAAATCCTGTACTTTGACAGTGACCATTAGCCAAATCATATTTGATTGATCCCCTCCTTTATGAACTACATTTGATGTCGACAAGAAGGAATTAAGACCAAACAGAAGTGTCAGTTTTGATTCTATTTATTTCCAACCTAAGAATGTGGCCTATTTAGCTTTCACAACTGAAAATGACCTTTTCTATTCTTTTCTTTCTTCTTTAACTTTACTCTCTCTCTTTGTCTTGCTATCTATCTCCCTATAACTCTAAGTGACTGAGGATGGGGTGAATTTAATGATTTGATGTTAACAGTGAAATGGGTCCTTGGGAACTTCAACAGCTGAAAAGAGCAACCATTTGGCGGGCGGACCTGCTTGCCTCAGCACTTAGAGGCACACGTTTAAATGTTCGGCTTTCACCCGCAATGGCCCACAAGAGGGACGCCTGAAGGGGGTTGGGGGGAGGCTTGATGCTGAGGTCCTGGGGAATTGCATGGCCATTCATCACATTAATGAGTCATGTCACTTTATTTACAAAAAAGGGAGACTTTTTTTTTTTCTCATGGATAGTACCCACTATCATGATGCGGCATTCTGTTAATGTTGCCTGAAGTTAATCGAAAAAGGCAATGAAAGAATTAATCTACAGTAGCCCAGGTAGCCAGCTGAGTCGGGCTGATTGCTGCTGAATATCGGCACACTCGGTTGTATTCTGACACCAGAGATCCAAATTTGGCTGGGTTTTTGGGATGCGGACATGGGGGCGATTTGGGCTCAGAATCAGCTCCAGTTATTAACACTAAAGCTTTCGGCCAAAGGCGCCCCATTCATCCTACCTGCAGCATTAGTCTGTGAAACCAGCTGTGCCAGATTTGGGTCATGGTTGGGCCAGGCAATTTTGGCTAACTTGGGAATGTAAAAGTCTTCAGGTGTTTGGTTTGTATTCAAAATAGAAAATGGTTTGCTCTTTTATAACATGTACTAGCACATAGAAGCTCAACATGTACAGTATTTCATAGTAGCATACTGTAGAGCTAGCACCCCACATGGTGGTAAAAGGTCAAGGTGTTAGATCCCATTCCTGCCTGTGGATATACAGTGAAACAGCCTTGGTGCTGGTTAAGCACAAAGTCCAGTCCAACAGTTCTGCAAAGTCAGTCCCAGCTACTGTTCATATCATGCTGGTGTGCTATTACCACTAGCTTCCTCCCACACTTGGATTGCCTCATGAAAGCTCTGATACAGACAGGGCAGGAAGATTTAATTAGGAGTGTGAGAATATTGGAACTATATGACATTTTTCTTTGCGAGGAAATCCAAATCTGCGATATTACCATTTCAGGGGTGAGCGGATTTAAAGCACGATGGACTGATAAATTTCAGGACAGGGTGAAATAGATGAATCTCAAGTTATTTACCCTTTTTAATTGGAAATGTCTGTCACAGGGCAGCAAGCCGAGTCCTCTCCCAAGCCATTATCTGTCTGCCTTGATCATTTGCAGGTATTTTACGGAGAGTGATGTGCAGAGTGTCAACGGTAGCTATTGAATTTATTCCTGTTGGATTTTTATAGGCTTGAAAATACAAACGCTGAGGAGTGAAAAAGCTTGCAAAAGGTCAGCTTGGTAATCACATCACTACATTTACTTTCTCAGATTCACAGATGACAGAAAAGCTAAATTTAATTAACTTTTAAACTAAACTCTTAAGTTTGACAACCCCAGTAGAGTTCATATGATTAATCTGTCACCAGTTGAGCTTCAAATTTACTTTTGTGACTATCTTACTAGCAAGAACTGTGTTTTCAATAGACTTAAACAAGGTTCCTTTTAGCCAACCTTTGGGCTTCTCTCATAATTGCTCCCTAGGGTCCTGTCAATAGTTTCTACCTGCTCTTGAGCTCTCATTCCCGGGCTGTCATCCTTGCTCACTGCCTGTCTGGGCCCCTGAGTGACACAGAAGCGTCACAGGATGAGCTCTGTTGAAGGATATCTCTGGTTCCAAAGGAAGACACCACAGGGACACTGCAAGCCCGGTTGATGATGTCACACTTTGACAGTGGCGACTACTTGGGCTCACAACTGTTATCTGTAGCCTGCCCAGGGACTGTGAGTGTTTATGTGGGGTTGGGCACCATTGTGTATTAGCACGAGTATGTGTGTGAAACGCTTAACTAAAATGAGATCCAAACCGATATCCAGGGAAACTGCCAAACATAATACTCTTTACAAGGACCGTTTTGCTGTAAGCACAGAACATTCTTAGACTACACTGAGAATCGTCTCACACAAAGAAACAAATGTGCATTCTCTACCAACAAACAATTCAATGATCTCATCTCTTATTCATACAGCCCTATGAATTTTGACAGCACCAATGTCTGTGCTAACATAAAAATGATACCATAGCCAACCAAGTCACTCTAGTCTGCATTTGTCCCAGCAAAAGTGATTTGACCATGACAGTACTAAAAGCAACACTTTTGTTGCAATCTTCTACCCCCACGAACATGGATCTCGTGTGACTGCACATTGGCTGCTGTCCACAGTGTCTAACAGCAGCACATAAAGGCTCATTTGCACCATCTGCCAGTGGAGGTGACAGGGGCCACTCAAGTGCCAAGGGGCTATTGAAAAAAGAAAAGAAAAAAAGGTACAGCTGCCACAATCTACCTGCTCTTCTGCTTTGCTCTCTATGGAATATTTCTTGGTTAAATTGGTCTTTTGGTGGCTTTTGAAGGCCAGCGGTGATGAAAGACTGAGACATTGTGTGGTTGCACACAGTCTCAGCAGGGATTAGCACTTGTTAGCTAATGTTCTGAGCTGTTTGTGGTGACAGGAGGTTGTGGGAAAGGTCTGCTTTACTTAGAGTGTGAGTGTATTTGACTGCTATACTGTATAGTGAAGCTAAATGGGCAGTATTTCCAGGAGGAATGGTGTTTAGCCATGCTAGAAGTATGGATGAAATATATTAACAACTATTGAAAGGATTACAATGAAGTCTTGCACATACATTCATTTCCCTGGCTGGCAGGATGAATCCTAATGACTTTGGTTATCCCCTGTCTTCTCCTCGAGCACCACCATGACGTTGACGTTCTTATTTTTTTGTGAAATGTATCCACAACTATCTAATATAAGATGGATCGCTATGAAGTTTGGTATAGATTTTCATGGTTTCCAGAGGATGAATCCTAATAACTTTGGTGATAACCTGCATTTTCCTCTAGTGCCACCATGATGTTGACATTTAAGTTTTTAGTAAAATGTCTCTACAACTGTTGGGTTTATTGTCATGGGATTTGGTGCAGACATTCATGTCACCCTCAGGATGAATTATAATTACTTTGGTGATCCCCTGAAGTTTTATGTAGTGCCACCATTAGATCAAAATTGTAATGTCCAGTATTTGAGTTTATGACCAAATACCTACAAAACTAATAACATTCCCATCATAACTGTGAGAATGTCAGCATGCTAACACTAACATTGAGCTCAAAGCACCACTGTGCCTAATTACAGCCTCACAGAGCCGCTAGCATGGCTGTAGATTCTTATTCTTGTTGTATTGAGATTCCGCACTGGACTGATTTCAATGCAGAATTTGATACATCTGTCACATCTTTAGTTCATTTGAACTCTTGATTGTCAGTGTTGAAGAAGGTGTTCCCGTAAGTTGCAAATGTACAACTAGACAGTTGTAGACAAATGTTGGTGTGCCAACCCCCTCTGTGAACTGCTGATGAAGCGAGGGATTCCACTTTGATGGTAATTTGAGCATAGACATTCTTAGACAAGGATATTTCATGAGGGTTGATTCTGTCCCTTCACATCTCTCTCAGGACTTCACACTTCCAGAAACTTCCTAACAAAGTTAGTGATCGTTGGTGCAATGTGTCATGCTTCTGACGGTTTGATTGTTTCTGTGTTTTCACATTCAGAGGAGCGGAGAGAAAAAGAGAGCTTCATGTGTTGCTCAAGGTCCTTTTAGATACTCCCCATCCCACATCTCCCCGCACAATTAATTTTATCTTTGGGGTATTATCAAGAGGGAGCCTGGCAAAGCAGCATGACAGAAAAACGGCCCAGAACCCCGAGGCACAGGGTGGGAATTAATCTGTTTGACAAGATCTCTCACAAACGATTTGCCTAGCTTTCCTTCAGTTGGATGTTGCCACTACCCTGCATATCGGAGGGGGTGAAGAATAAGCATGTTTCAAACATAATGCGGACTGAATCGACTTTAAACGTTCAAGTGAGCAGTGCCAGGGTGTTGTTGATGTGTTTGAAACATAAGGAAAACATGCAGCCCTTACAGGTGTTGGGTGTTGGGACAACCTTAGTGGTATGCTTGTCAAGTGGGCATTAGCATTGTTCATATCAACAATTCAGCCACAATGATGAATTCCTATCATGGCCAGCTTACATTATTTTCTCCACAAAGCAGAATGCCGTCCTGAATCAATCTCCCAAAAATGGTTAGCCTTGTTCTTCTCACACTTTCAAAACTATTGACATCAAGCAGACGTTTGATGCATTGTCTGGGATGCAGAAAATTAATCAAAGTAATGATTGAATAATTATCTCAAGTGCAATTAATTAAACAATGAACTCATCTTGAACAGCTGTCCTAGCTTCAACACTTAATCACTTGTGAGAATTACCAAACACAAATGGAGGACGCCGAGTGCATGCAATAATCTCTGCAAAGTGCATTGTTTACAAACAGTAATTAATATCACACCGTGTATTAGCAGGCTAAGTGACTGCAGTACACTTCTATAATTGTACCAGAGAGAGTTGGGGTTCTTCCCCACTCTTGCTTCAGACACCTCTTGTTAAGACTGGAGACATAAGACTGAGTGCTAACAGTATAGGCCATATTCCAAAAATTCAACACAGATTCAAGTTTGTTATTCCGTGTTTTATGGGTGCCATAATGCCAAAAACACATCCTCCTCCATCGCAAAATCTATGAGTTAACCTACTGAATGTCCTGGACACCATTAACCTGATAAATCATGCTCATATCACTTTCTACCCACATACTGTAAAATGGATTTATGTTTCTGTCTGATAATGTAACAAAGTTCCCACTATATTTGTTGGCAGAGAACTGCCAAAAAAGTGCTCTCTTAGTGTCTCTTGAAGGGATAGTTGTACCCACGCCAGTGTGGGAGTCTGTGGCATTCTACGATGAGGTCATTTCGGGCATCACATAGACTGCTTTTCATGGTCCATGGAGCCTGACAGTCACAGCGGACTCAAGGAAATGGTCTGTGTGGTTCTGACATATGTGGGACCTATCTTCGACAGACTAGCGTCTGGAAGCATGAATGAAGATTGGCAACGTGTAGCACCAGGTAGCAGACAGCCTAAAAATTAACGGAAGAACGGTCACTAACATGTGATATATGGTCTTTTATGGGATAAGTTATGATTTACTGATTACAATAACACTGCAGATCTGTAGTTTAGTTCAGCACAATGTACTGCTGGATTATGACACACACACATTATTATAATATCAGTAATTACATGCACTTATTATAGCATATATGGTGCTATTGTCCTAAGAATATAAAACCATTGTAGGATTCTGAATATGAAAAAGGATAATTACCATATTCATTATAATTTTAATATCAGTACTGTACCTTTTTAGTGAGGACCGTACCATCCGAGAACAAGTGAGATACTACAGTAATTAAAATAAGCTTAGTGCAAACTGTGTGCGTCACTGCTTTTTCCCTCTTCTGAACTAAAATGGCCATGTATAATGACAACATAGAAAATGAAATGCCTCAGAGGTAGGAGATAATCAATACAGCGGTGGTGGTCTTTTACTGTGCCGGACAAAGGTTACCGTTTAATTAATATAAAGTTGTGTATTCTCTCTGTGTACATAGTGTGCAGAATGTGTACGTGAATTAAAATGGACAAAATCACTGTTTAGGGACATTGCTGCCCAACCTAGCATAAAAATAATCAACTTAAGTGTACACAAAAATGTTGAAAAGTTATTTGTAAGATGAGGGTACACAGTGTGGTTTTATTCTAAAATTACATTTCTCATAGAATTGTGTTGAAAGAGCATTTAAACGAAAGAACAATAAAGAATTGATGAACATAACACTAAGCCTAGACAATGGACATACATCTGCATTTTAAGACACCATTTCTTGAAATAAAATAGCAACCAACTTTATCAATTAATAAAAGAAAAGCAATTATCTTGAATTGTGTCTATGGTAGAACTGTGGATTTCAGTGAAACAGTGTTGAAGCTGTTGTAGTTGCATCTTCTTTGTTGCCTTTTTCTTGCTTAATTTTCTGTCTGTCTTTGTTTTCATATATTTATGTCACGCTGGTTATAATACTCTTAATATCTTCAGAGAGAAAAGAAGAATTGCAGACTAAGTTTAAATTCCTCCAAGTGCGGAATCATTCTGGGTTGATATGAGTGGAAGCGCGTGTGTGGGTGTGGGTGGGTGGGTGCATGCATATGTATGTACTGTATGTGTAGATTTTGTTCATGTAAAAAATGGATCAACCACTATTTTAGTTTTGAACTTTTCTTTTTTAAGTGTGTGTGTGATTCGGATCCGGTTAGCATATATGCATCACTTTTGCTTATCTGTGTTTTTTAAAAGAAAACCTACTAAAAAGTAAACAACAACAAAAAAAAGAAAAACCTAAGTTTAAAGTACACATTCATTTTGTTGCTTGTCGCAAGGAAAACATCCAGTCACTTTGATCATTTTATTGTTTGTCCAAGCAGAGTGCTTTGTTGGAATCGATTTCCCTCCAGTATAATTGGTGTCATGCCTGGTTTGGCTAAATAAGCCATTACACCAGTAGATACTCTGGGAAACTAAAAGGGCATTGCTGACACTTTGCTTAAGAATATACTAAGCAATTACTTAGACAAAAAAGGTTTTGGGGGCATTATGCACTACTAAGCTCTTTGCACAATTTGTAGTAGTATTAATAGGAATTACTCACACTTAGTCGAGATATATCAGTGATCTAATCACACGTCTCTTGTTCCGATTTGTCTGTGATTTCTGTGTGTTATTTTGTGCATTATATACAATGTCAACCACGTTATTTGCTTTTAGTTGTTGTTGTTGTTTTCCCTGCAATCATGCATAGTTCATGTAACATTCACATCACGAATGGCAGTAACATTTGCTGTTACCAAATTCTGCAATATATCAACTCACTTGTATGTTTTTAGCAAACTTTTACTGTAATTGAAGCACATTACCAAAAAATGGGTTCACCTCTGATCAATCAGTCACGCTCAGTGAAAGTCTGTAAAACCCCAATTCACTGTCAGCTATCCAGAGGAGCTTAATATATATTGTGTTAACAGAAACGTTCAAGGTTATAAGGTTAATATCTGGCAGTGACTACAATTCTCTATGCTATTGTAGCAGCACACAGTCTGTCTGTCAGTCTCTCTCTCTCTCTCTGTCTCTCTCTCTCTCTCTCTCTCTCTCTCTCTCGTTGTCTCTCATCCACAATAGTGTTATTGTGTGAGTGCACACTCACACAGATGCACACACACTCATGGCACTCTCTCTCCTCCCTTCAGTGTGTTGCAGCACAGCCATCCATCCAAACCCGTAGACCATGAAATTAGGTTAAGACGTAAGGCTGTGAATGACACAGGTGTGGATACAAATGAGAACATCCGAATGAAGAAGTACAGATCCTAGACGGCTGATACTGTAGTGGTTATGGGCATTCAGAATTATATTTCCAGCTTCCTCCTTCCATTTTATTTAGCCCACTTTTCCTGTTGTGTATTAGTGGTCAAGACAGGGCATTAGCATACATGCTGGGAAGCTGTGTGTTAGGATATTAGGAGTTCTGTCATATTCCAAATCTCATTTCCCATAGAAAACTTTAAAGTTGCTCAAGCTTGTCTGTACTCCTCTACTTTCTTGTATAAATAGGAGCATTTCCTTTTTTTCCCCTTTTTTAAATACATCCAGATTCTACAGTATTGTTCTTTTTCCCTCCATGTACAACAAATGAAAAGCACAATGGCAATACTTGCAGCTCCTTCTTTATGACAAAATGAATGTACTAACCGTATCGCCAGACAGAACTCTGGTATTGGACATATGTGCTTAACCTGGGATTCAGTCACAACATTCTTTGCCTTATAAACATCATAAAAAGTAGAGGTATGGTCACAGTTAAGCAACTAAAACTGATTATTGTGAAACGGATTGATTGAAAGCCAATTGTTTTTCCAAAGTATTTCCTCCAGTGGCACATTCAATAGAACATACAATTGCTGGGAGACTGGGCTGAATATCTGCTGCCTTTAGTGATACAGATGTAAACCAACATGGCGATGTTAAGTGAACTGTGCGTTGATCACAGTGAGGATGTCATGGAATTTCATTTAAATGTGAGCTGTGTGAAATATTTTTTATTTCACAATAAAATGTACATTTTCTGATTATGCTATATAAAAGATTATGCTGCTTTTATACTGCTCAATAGGGAAGAACAGTTATTTAAGGGAACATTATTTCCTTAAGTGCTATAAACTGCTGATTAAAGGTACAGTATAGAGAGGCAAAGTAAATTAGTGTTCTGACAATCCCAAATTTTGGCTGTTGCTGAACATGCTTGTTGATTGAGAGTACTGCATTAAGAAAGAAGTCAAGACCAATTGGTTAAAGATGATTGATTACATAAAGGCAAGTCAATAAAGGTGGGTTTTTGGGAGTGATTTAAACAGTAGTAGTGATTTGGCAAGCCTAAGCTTCAAGCTGCACAGGCCTTTCCAAAGAGCATTAATGGCAAACACCTAATCAATCTAGACTTTGGAACAGCCAGCCATATTAGAGTTTTTTCTGTGTATAGTGGAGAAGTGAAGCTCTTCTCTCGATGTTTCAATCTTTTTTATTTTTTCCTTACATAATACAAGAGAGAGAATCTGACAAGACAAACACTTGCAGTGCTGTTAAAACATCAGACTCGTAATCAAAGTGCTGTAGAAACGGTCACAGCTTTTGAAATCAACCACAACTGGAGCTGTTAATGTGAGAGCACCATATTGACTATTGCTTTTACTATAATAGCTACTGAACTGTGTATCAGCTAGGCTTTGCTAATGTCTGCAGTCCTTCAAATCCCACTGAGTTTAAACATGAACATTTTGTACTCCAATAGGTGTATATTGATACAAAAGACTGCTGAGCACTTAAAAGGGAATGAAATATGTGCAATGGTGAATGTGGTATCAGCTGAATGTGATTTTGATTGATAGGCCCTTTGGGGCCATGTGGGGTGCACGAAAGAGAGAGTGAGGAATGAATTTGCCAACTAATGATCCATTCTGTCTTGAATTATGGTTAACCTGGGTATTCAAGATAGCATGACAGCGAGAATGAAGGGGTGGAGGTGTGAGTGGAAATGGAATGTCAATCAAGGAAAACAAACCTTGTACACTATAGCTCAGGTTTAGCTAATTGCATAGGAAGGCTTCAGCAAACTGTGTTATATACAGTATAAACATAGATACATGTAACAGTATAGTTCTATGCATAGCCATATATGCACAGTCAGTATGAAATGAATAGACATGTGGCAAATCAGCTCATTTAATCTGTCAACTGTGCTTGTCTGCGCGCGCACACACACACACCCACACACACACACACACACAATACACATAATACATAAGCACTTGTGTGATGCCAAAGGGTCAAGTGGTTTTCATTGTGTGCTATGAAAAGTCCTGACGCTAGCTAATATTTCCTGATGTGTTCTTTTTATTTGCATACTGGGTGCTGCCTCAGCCAGCTTCTATTGTCAGAGCTTTCTATTTGAATGTCAACACTATTATTACAGCAGGTGATGCAACAGCAGGTGTCTCTCTGCCTGTGTGTCTTCTTGTGTCTTTGTGCCTCTCTCTCAGCCTCTCCTGCTTTCCTTCCCTCAGTTTTGTTTAACAGCTATCATTATGTGTCTGCCAAATGGAATCCACTTGGAATCCACTATTTCTACCCTCTGCAAACATCTCTATTTTTTTAGGCCTGACATTCTACCGCTCTTTCCCATTCACTCTGACCATAATAGGTGAAACGGAGAAAGCTCCTCGTTGCTGTCTTGCCTCTCTTTTCCTATTGTTTACAGCCAAAGCCTTGACAGTGTTGCTTCAGACTTGCTTGGGGAAAATGGACACTTTGACATTTCACACCCTGAAATGTGGCAGCGCATGGTATTACTAGTAAACACTGTTCATTACTGCCTTGACAGCTGATGACCAAGATGCAACCCTCTTGCAGCTGCCTCTGCCAAGACTGCACACAAACGGGACTTTCTAACTTCAAGATGTTCCGAGCGATCAAGGCTGAGAGGCTTTTCTATTTTCTTATCCTGTGCTCTTCTGTCTCCTTGTCCTTACTTTCAACCATGTAATCAAGTGCACTTTATTGCTGTCATGTCTGCATAGGTCTGACTATATTTTCAACTCGTCCTTTATTGATGTTGAGAGACTTCAGGGGTTTTGAAATGGGAAGGAAATTATGATGGATTACCTTTTACAACAGAGAGAATGGCTAAATAAATAATTTCTTTATATATATATATATATATATATATATATATATATTATAATTTGACTTATTATATTTTGTAATAACAGTAGCAATAACATTAATTACTCTGCCATCATGAAGTTTCCTGTCAAAAGCAATGACGATTTTAGGATGAGTCATTTATAGAGGTGTGACGAGATCAATACAAGAGCAGCCTACTTGTTTACTGCCGCAATTAAACGCTTGGTTAAGGTGTAACCTTGGTTCTCTGAGTAATAACTGTTTCAGTCATATCTATTCATTTAAGTTTTCTTTAAAATAGTGTTAAAATCTCATCTCGTTCTCGTGAACCCAATCTCGTGTCTCATCTCGTGGGTTAAGTGTCTCGTAACACGCCTAGTCACTTATCTTGGGCCTATCCATAAGTCAGTAAGGTTTTTATTTGAATTACTTGTAAAATGTTCGGTTGTAAAATTGAATAAACAAAAATGAATTATATATCATTGGAGTATGTATTCTACCAAATGATTAAGACTCTAGCTGCAACTATGACATAGCTGTAAAAAGGCTCTTATTATACACTGATATTTTTTATTCTTCAGTTTGTTCAAAATGTCATTTTAAGTCGGCATAGATTTGGCAAGCACACTTTAATGAATCTGAAGTGGTTTGGATTGCTTAGATACTATCACTCCTTCATGATTTACAAGAGGGAGTAAAGTGATTTCATTTTCTTATAGATTTTAATCTGCCCCTCCACTAAGGTGCACAGCTGTTTGCCATGCTTACAGGAATACCTTAGGCTACAAAACATGCCCAAATGATTCCCAATTAAATGTGATTTTATGAAGGTTTTAGTGAGATTGGTTGATTAGTTAAATTCTTTGTCAATATGCGACAAAATTGATTGTAGAAAACATGACCCAATCAAGACTTGTCAAATCGTGAGGATAAGACCTATGCTTTTTGTCAATTCGGCTATTTCTGTGAGTACACTGCATGCTGTACAATTTGTACACTATTTACTCATTTGTGTAGTGTGTACATTTTACAGGGTAGTGTTGACAGGGTACGGGCTTGTTTTCTCAATATCCAACTACAGTGTAGTGGTACGTATTTAAAAAAAGCACATGAACTTACATTTAAATAGTTTGTTGTTTGCTGTTTTAATCCCATCCGCTGCAGCTTCCTTGCACACCATTTTCACAAGTTTGAAAAAACATTGGTGGTCCCGTAGCTATACAGTATATAATGCAAATACAAAAAGAAAATGTGTATATGCAAGAGAAATAATGATAATGTATAGTATAATGCATATGGTTACCCTATAAACCAAGAGGGACAGATTCGCTTTTGATATTTTAACCAATCACTCAAAGAGAAAAACTAGATTAAAGTTGTTCAAATGTTTGCTCTCAAGATGATCTGTTTAGAACCGTAGAGTGCTGTAAATTGAAAATGAGAGGAATATGAAGGAATTTTCAACAAAAAGGAAAGATTGTAGTTGAAGTAGCAATTACATTTCTAATAAGATTGCTAAATAGCCACTTCTACAAAAGTAGAACTCCAGACCTGTGCAGTCTTTGTACAAGAAATACAAATTTTCATTTTAAGTGGCCCAAAAGAAGAGACAGTGTTTATATTTATTAGTTAATGGTTTTCATATTGAAAGTGTCCATACAGTAATTGGAACACATATTCTCTTGAGCTACACATTGATTTTCAGCCTAATTTCATTTGTTTCCCATTTAGAAGGGACATTTCATATCTGGATAATGCAATTTGATTTTCTGGTACGGATTATTAACCATAGTTTATCAGACTTGGTCAATAGTATTGGCGGTGTGGAGATATATTGTATTCAAGGCTAACCTGCTGCAAGGCTTAAGCATAGTATACATTCTATTAAGGTTAAACGCATATATAGCGTACAATAACCACACCTGATGCATTTGTTTGGATAAGCAAAATATAAGTGTTAATTATACCTATGATAGATTTATGGGTGAGTTTTGAGATTTAAATAATAGATTTGACCATGAATCCCTTGGCATTTATCAATGATGTAACCAATAACCAATCAGCGAAGTGCATTGATCTGTAGCCAAACATGATTCAGGGTGGTCAGTGTGTGAAATTTCTATGGTGATGATTTTGATGTCTGAGAGTAGACAATTGGGCAGCTTGCACCTCCTGTAATATTCAAATTTAAAAACTAGAAGGGGCATACTTATAGGTCTTCTGCAACATAAACTATAATGTGAATTTTCAGTAATCATATCATACATTTTTACAAATGACTCATAGTTTTTAAATGTATATTCTATAAATATGGGAGTATTATAATCTATAGTAAATATAATATATGCTGCTGTCATTTGACCTTTGACATCATTGAATAGACATACACCAGCCTATTTATTGCATTTTGTGTCATAAATAATGTTATTAAGAACAAAGGAATGGTATGCAAAAACATGCACACTAAAGAAGGAAAGCCACAGGTTGAGTCTGTATGATAAACCTGGTAGAAACGAAGTCTAGATTATGCACATATCATATTATCTTACATGTTTACCCTTGAAACTACTGTATATGCCCAAACTGTGCCTATGCCATTAATGTCAAATGACATATGAGTTTAATCACTGTAGAGATATGGAATCCATCTTGGCACAACTAAGCATTTTAATGATAGTCACTAATCTCATTCACATCTGCAAAATTTCCAGTTCAGTGGCTGAGTTTTCTCATATCCGGTGGGACTAGGAATGCCACTTTTTCTTCCCATCGAAGCAACAGCAATATTGCATGTCGTCTAAGTATATGCAAAGCATTTCCCATTTTCCTTCAACAGCACTCACTCTCAGCAGCCATGGCAAATATCATTAAATGCCCTGCTAACACCCTACCCCCTCTCTACACACTCACACATATACACAAACAAACATGGCACAAACACGACCGTCCCTTCTCTCTACCCATACTCATTTTCCCCCTTCTTTTCTTCCTGGCTATCACTCAGTGGCAGTGTGCGAGGGAAAGGGAGTGCATTGATCTGCCAAAGTGAGCAGCCATTTCACAGGGTGAGTCTGCGCGGCGCTCCTGTCCCTGAATGGGAATTGCTCATTTCACCTGGCCGCCTTGCCTTTAGCAGACTAGTGGGAAGCCCTGCTAGAGAGGTACAGAGGGAGGGAGGGAGGGCAGCAGTCAGGGCCCAGGTCAGGGCTTGGCAGGCAGCAGATAAGAGCTCCTCATGCTGCTCCATGCACTTACCACTGCTGCTGGAGCTCAGCCTATCTCTCCCTCCCTCTCTCTCTCTCTCTCTCTCTCTCTCTGTCTCTCTCTCTCTCTCTCTCTGTCTGTCTTTCTCTCTCTCTCTGTCTGTCTTTCTCACACACACACAGACGCATAGCTTTTCTCCACACATGTGAGGCACTAATAATAACTTTGGCGTTCTGGTGAGTCAGCTTTCTTTCCTCAGGCAAGGATAAAAGTAAAACATGGTGCCTTTATTGAGTCTGAAATCACTAACTGTGGAATTCCCAGAACAGGGCTTTAGCTCAGCCTGTATTCCATTCACTGCCAAGATGCCATGTGTCCACAAGATCTAATATTGTGTTGAAAGCAGGTGCTGATAGAGTGATAAACAAGCCAGTAAACTATTTATGGCATTCGTATGGAAGACACACAGTTATAAGAAATATGTAGTTCTGAAGAGCAGAAGAGTTGTAGCTGAAAAACTTGGCTCATTTCCATTCCAATATGAACTATGCATTTTTTTTAGATTTATTAATCAGGTGACAAAATTAAATGTTCAACATGTTCTTAAAAGTATGACGTTGCCAATTTTTACTTTATTTACAACATTAGATATTTCATATACCAACTTTGTGTTTCTGCAATTAAGTTTATATACTACTTCTAATTTGTTTTGCCAAATTGGCAGGAAATGCAATAGTCGGATAGCATTTATTTCCAATGAGTGCTGTATTTGTGCTCTGCATGCAAGACGTAGAGAGGTGGTCGAAGTACAAGGTGCGGGACTGGTTTAGGCAAACTAAAGCACCTGTGGCTTGCATGCCGCAAGTCATTGGCGATTTTAGACCCTTTTTAGGGGGGGGCTCAATTTTAGTTCTTCAAGTTAGAGTTTGCGAACTTTTCTGTTAGTGACAGAAGACAAACAATTACAGGTTCAAAGGGCTTGAAACAGGTTTAATATGCTCTGTCGCTGTCGCCGATGCTACGCACCTGTAACCCATTCAAGGAAAGGGTTAACAGAAACATAGTTTTGGCCCAATCGGAGGTGGTTGTGCCAGACTCCCGCCTTTGGCTGAGTCTCTGTCTAATCTGTCAGAGGGAGAGCAGGAGCATGGTTGTGAAGTTTAAGATTGGTATTCCCCAGAGAAGAAGTTGGTCATTTCATGGTGCAGATTAGAACCCAAATTGAAACGTAAGCATCTAAAATTGCTGAATGTTAGAACATTGTGTCCAATTTGTCGATATTACTGTGACTTATAAAGTGTCAGGTTTTGTTCCATCATAGTGTTAATAGTGTCAAAAAACGTCAGTTGATGTTGTTGTTGTTGTTCAGTAGCTAGCTCAGAGGTTATCGGCTAATGAAATTCCTGATTTGGCAGGGGGGAGGTTAACACTTTTGCAAGGCACCGTGTCACATTCTCATTAGGGGCTGAGCCCCCCTAAAGCTCTGATCCTAGAATCGCCCCTGCCTCAAGTTATACTTCCATTAAAAACAAAGTATTTCTTGCATAGACATTGTTTGCATATTGGTTGCCGGTTGCATATACTTTGAATGCCTTTTGCATTAGTTAAAGTTCATCAACACAACAGAAGTGAATGGAATGTTGTTTGTAGTGCTCCCAGAATTGAAATATGGCATTTAAAAAAATCTGAATCAACATGTGCTTGTTAGTCTAAATTACCAAAAGGAAAATTATATTCATCTCCATTGTATAGAGGCAAATAATGATTTGAGTGCTTCAGAGTTTTTAATTTAAAGACATCACACTTTTTGCCCTATTTGAGATAGATGCTGTTTTCTCAATATATATCATGTCAGTTAAATCTGTCTCTGCCAAAACTTAACCTGCATATGAGCCTTAAGCCTTCCAGACTCACCTGTCCTGCAGTGACCCCTTACCCCTCCACCTCCCCATCCTGCATGTTTCCGAAACACATTCCATCCAGCCACTTCATTCCCCTACTTCATCCTTCACATGTTCTCAGATTTATTTCTCTCTATCTCTCTACCCTGGTCAGCCCACTTCCCTCCCTCCATCTAGCCTATCTCTCTGCTGCTCTCCTTGCTCAGTGACAGTCTCATCACACTCTATCAATCAGGCTTGTGAGGCCCGGGCACAGTGCAGCACAGCATCGCACAGTCCTGGTCCCATCAATGCCAGTCAGTCTCCCTCACTCTCTCAGTCACTTTAAAAAGGTTTAGGTTGCCAGATATAGTCTGTTTCCCTCCCCGCCCTGCAGGTCAGGAGATGGGAGGGATTGAGCGGGAGTCGAGATTCAGCTTAGCACTTGATTTGATATCACTTGACGTATTCTCTGTCCTGTGCTCACACTCAAAATATAAAAGTCCTCTTTTAGACCAAGATGGATATTGGAACACATGATCAGCTTGAATCATAAATTCCGAAAACATAAAGAAAACGCAGCATGTGGGCGCCCTTGATGTGTCGCATGGATTTTAAGCAAATGGGAAATGATGCAAAACAGAGGTCGGAACATGTTTGTCCTAAACTCATCAGCTATTCTTTTCAGTCTCTTACCTGCGGCAGGCCTCATCCTGTGGTTGACGTCTCAGGAAAGAGAACTGCACAAATGAGAAAGACAGAGAAGAACAGGATAGGGATGAATAGCTTAATCAGCCTGTCTTCATGTATGTGGCGTACAGAGCGGCATTTTCTGTACATTTATTACAACAGCAATAAAAATAAAGTACCAATAAAGTTTACCATAAAGTATTTGCCATAAAAACTCTTATTGTTGTTGTTCATTTAATTAGTTAATTACTCAGCACCATTACGTACAGAATATATAGTAAAGACATTCAGGCTACTTGTTTCGCAACCAAACTTCAGTTGAGGGAACAGAAGATTGCATGTGCAGTAGAGAATGACTTAACCACAGTTATCGATTGGCTTTGTGAATTATAATGAAAACAAGTGTAATTACATTTTCCTTTAAGTAGCGCAACAAATTAGGCTTGTGAGTTATTCTGGAAGCGAAAGAGGGGGGAAAAAAGTCTTGCATTTAATGTGCTGGGAAGATTTTCTCAGGCTATTTTCTTGCTAAATGCATTAGCAGATGCTGCTGTGCCCATACAAGCCTGTGGTCTAATATTCTTGTAAATGATTAGCTACTTATTTAACCAACAGGGGAAATGTGCTTTGGGTGGTTACAACAAGAATTAGTTGGGAATAAACATTTTCTTTTTTTTTTTTTTTTTTTTTTGCTGCAGTGGGTGAGCTTTAATTTGACTCATTATCTTTCTAAACATTATTGTGGGGCTTCATGGCAGTCAAATGAGATGATTAGCAATGATGATTATGAATGTCATGATTATAGTAGTCTATCTGCTCCAAACTTCTCATTCATGCTGATTTACAGTCAATTTTCTGTGTGAATGTAGTTGGCTGATTTTTATGTGAAAGTGAAATAGATAGCAAATAAGCACTGCATATGTGGTTGCCTTGAAAAGGTCCTCATGGACATTAGTGGAAACAGAATCATTTATTTACAGTTTTAAGGTCGAACGTGCAAATGACATGGAAACATAATTACCCAGGTGAGGATATGACGGGTTCCTAGCCCCTTCAACCTGACTTCATCAGCAGTGTGTGTTTGCTAAGTTCCTTGTTATCTGGTTTCTCTCTATACACCCTGTTCATGCTAATGAATCCACAAATTAAATTGTAGAACAGAGGAATACTAGGGGGCTTGCTGTTTTGATGTGGTGAGGAATACTCAATTACGCTGGATTTGGCCTCCGTAATTATTACATTATAGCTAAGATAAGTGTTCAATGGCAACAAATGCTTTGATGGACTCCATTCTGTAACAAAGGCAACGGGTGAGCAAAGACGAAAATGCCAGAACAGAAGAGCGAAGGGGTGAGAAAATAAGCAAAGGAGAAAAAACAGCAAGTGAGAAAGTGACAAGAAAGCTATCGCACGGGAGCTCCTGTCTGCAGCAGCCATATTTCATTACACAGCACCAAAGCTTAGGAGGCAATCAAGCATATTTAGCCATCCTCGTCTCGCCCCAAAGCAATTATTACTCCCCAGTTTTTTACTGTGCTTTGCCATGGGGAAAATGAACCGCAGTACTTATCAGCTCAATGCATACACAAGTGACTAGGGTGGAGGACATGTAGGTGTGTGTGTGTGGTGTGTGTGTGTGTGTGTGTGTGTGTGTGTGTGTGTGTGTGTGTGTGTGTGTGTGTGTGTGTGTGTGTGTGTGTGTGTGTGTGTGTGTTCACGCGTGCGAGCAAGCAAGGCCATGCGCGGACGCTTTGTTTATGTTTTGGGGAGGTGTTGGAGGGGAGGGTGGAGGCGAGCTGACCACTAGTGAGAAATAGGTTACCTTTTTCAATCCCATTAGCTCGGTAACATCAGCACATTTAGGGGCAGCAGGCGGAGCGAGTGGAGATACAGAGATAACCATAAACATGTCACCAAAAATGCATTGTTATTTGCATTCATATTGGAAAGAGCCAAATTGATGTGGGGTCAAACAGGGAAGGTGAGGGTTTATGACCTGTGCATAGCTCTGCTGTCAGCAGCTCTGATCTATCGGAGCGGCCAGCCTTGTCAGGCTTTACGCCTGATTATATTATCATGGCTGACGATCAATGCGAATGAATGATCGTTCATCCACAAAGGGGAGTAGAAAGAATAAAGCAGAATGCAGACGGTACATTATTTAGCCATACAGTGAATAGAAATGCATTTCCCATCCTGAAGTCATCTAGTTAAGTGATTAATTGCATGGCAGTGCAACACAAAACACTTTCAAAATACTTTGGCCGTCTCTTGCTTTTTTTAAGTCAGTCTGAGTGTTTTTTTAAAAATATTATCTAGCCGTAATAGAGTTAGGCGACAGAACTGTGAAATAAAAAAACAAACATACTTCACTATTCTGCGGGTTTTGAGCAGTTAATGTGCAGTCATTTGGGTGGCACCGCCGCCAACTGCAGCATTAGTCCCCATCTGGGGACTTGTGTTTTGGTGAAAGTGCTTCTCCATTTGTGAGACTCTTCAGTTCTGGGCATCCTCCCCAAGCCCATAACTCAACATCCCTCTATCACTCCCATGCGACTGGCTGTCATAATCATCAGCATTATGCTACCTCAATGGGCCTGATTTACAAGTCTGGACATGGCACCAGCTCCGCGCCAAGGGGTAAACATGAGGCGGTTTGCTACCGCCGAGCCTATTTCTCCCTATATAATGGGTGGGAGAGACCCATGTTCATAACAGAAACGTAGCTTTTAAGATCTATGATTTGTTTACAACACTGCAAATAAAACTGTTAAAAAATGATGTATGTATAAAAGCAGTCATCTGCGGCATAACTTAGGATGCAATGTAGTTTAATTCAATGTAGATTCAAGGTGTGATTTTGATTTGATCAGGGACTGTATGAAATTATGAAGGGATGAGGTGGACCTTAAGTCAGTTTTTTTTAAAGCAAGGCCCTTCTGAGAGTTATTAATAATATGATTATAATTATATTTATTAATAATATAATTACTATAAAAAACAAAATAATGAAGGGGTGATCTGAATTTTTGGGGGGGAGAGTTGGGATGGTCATTTGTTTTCTTACCTGATATTTATTTTTTATTTCGTCCTTCCCTTGCAAGATGTTTTGTTAAAAAAAAAAAGAGGATTAGATTGTTCTAAATTATGGTAGCTTCAGTGTGTGCGCCACATGCTGAGGACAGCAATCCTGTCTCTGTTTGCCCATCATAATCAACCTGAAAGGCCAATATATCAGTTTTTAAAAACATTAGATCTTTATGGATATAAGTGATTAAACAGTTTATCCACCAACAGTCCCTCCCACCTTCAAAAAAGTTATATGTGCCCTGATAAGTTAGGCAATAATACAATTTTTTTTACTTAAAAAATAGTGTTTTAAATATTCACCTTTTTATGTTTTTCCTAAATGTGACAATAGTTATATTAAATATTAAATTAAATATTGATAATTGCAATTTGGATGTACAAATGGAGGCTGTGAAAAATATTGTTCCATAAAGAAATGATTTAAATTCTATGTACAGTACACCATCTTAAACGCTTTGCATTTTGTCTCTTTTAATTAATTATGAAAAGAGTTGAACCAATTCAATATTATTGTCATTTTTTGACGCATTGGGGGGAGGGTGTTAGAAGTGCAAAGAAATTATTAATTATTAATAACTCTCAGAAGGGCCTTGATTTTTTTAACTAAGACATGAGGTTCGCCCCCCCTCCCAATCCCAGTAATTTGAATACAGTCCTTTACTCTTAATAATAACACATATGTAGTTAAAGATTATAAATAATATGCAACGTCCAATCAAATTGTATGAAACTATACCTATTCTCTCTGCATATGCAATATCTAGACACTATCACATTGCTTTAACTATTAAAAAATAGTGTATTTCCTGGAGTAATGATAAGTCTTATGTCTTTGGACTTTGATCATACTTTTTTCACCTTGAGGCAGCACCTGGCCCTTCCCTTAACCCTCTCGCTCATTCCATAATGTTATATTAGCCCATATTCATCCACATATTGCACCTGCTAAGTGATAGGCCACATAAATCAATTTTATATATATATACACACAATAACTGTTATATGCGGCTTCCAAACCGCCTGCTGATAGCTGCCATTTCTTATCACTCCAGTTAAATATAGCACCGTTATGAAGGCACTCTCGCTTGCTGTCTAAATGGAAGAGACTGAGAGAGAGGGAATGCATTTTTGTTCAAATTACTTAAGCTGCCTACAAAGCTCTTTGTAAAGCTGCATGGTTATGACAATTTACTGAAAAGAGAAGGCAATCTTGATGACAGAGAATCACCTATATTCTTGTGGATTTTACTCATTATGTTGTCTGCAGATACTGTGATTCCTGGGTTCATAGAGTAAGTATTTGATTTTTGCGCATACAATAAATTCATGCTGGTGAATATAATCATGAAGCACAAAAATGCATGCAGCTTTCTTACAACTTCAGGTGAAGTATTAATATCCATAAAGCAACATCCAGATTCTTCTTGCGATCGCTCCGTTACAGGGCACATGAATAAACTCTAACCCTCCCAGTTTCTTTATATTTCTGCCTCTGGAATGTTGAGAGTAATTCTGCCATCTGCGGTATTAATTTGAAACGCCTAATACGTAAGCTAATCAAGCATGTTTATTTTTCCTCTAGTTGAGTTGTGGGCTTTAACATTTGCGAGGAAATGTGTATCCCGTGGTTAATGAACTAAGCTGAAATGCACTCTCATAACGGTGAAGTGAAATCATTGAAAACACAGAGTGCAGATCCACCATCTCTTTAGCACATAAGGTTCCAGCAAGGGATAATTAGATTTTTCTCCAAATGGCATCAAGTGTAGGCGTTGGTAGGGAAGGCCCGTCGGCAGACAGTGTGATGTAGTGAGACCATTTGATAGACAACAGCACAGCAGGAGAAAGAGGAGAGGAAGTGGGACTACAGAGCCAAGAGACACTTTCTCTTTCACTCTCTTGCTCCCAACTGCTCCCAGTGCCAGAGACATGGGCTGCTGCACAGACAGATGGCGACGAGGTGTGTGTGTGTGTGTGTGTGTGTGTGTGTGTGTGTGTGTGTGTGTGTGTGTGACGCGGGGTGAGTGTGTGTGTGTGTGCGCACGCGAGTGGTGGGTGGTGGGTGGTGACGCCATCCAGCTTTGTGCAAGTGTGAGAGATGGAGTGTGGGAGATATAAGGGGAGAAAATGGAGGGAAACACACTGCAGAGGGTGTGTGTGTGTGTGTGTGTGTGTGTGTGTGTGTGTGTATATGTGTGCATGCGTGCGTGCGCGCGCAGTGACGTTCTCGTGCAGGCATTAATTCACATGCTCTTTTTTTATTCCACATCCAATTAGCTTGTGTACTTCATTACAGCAGCAATAAAAGTTCATTTGCGTTGTCACTTTGCGCTCGGCCGTCATACTGCGCAACGTAGACGTTGCCAGTAAGGGACCTCTCCTGATGACGAGAGGCACACCTACTGTAGGAGCTGTGGGTGTGAGGAGGATGTGTGTGGAAAGATTTTGTATTGACAGACTGCCATCTACTGGATTTTACTATAATTTCAATACATAATGTTTGCTTATCATGACTCCTCTTGCATACAGTATATGCATGGATGTATTTCCCTTTAATTATTGTGATGTACTCTAATTATGCTAACTTTACGCACATATCTAAAGCTTCACGGATGTAAAGCATCCGGGATGTTTGTTACATATTTCTCCTTTCTCAGTTTATTCTTTCAAAGACAAGTTGTGTTCCTCTGATGCAGACCTTTACAGTTAAAATTAGGACATTTTTCAGTAGAAATTCACCTGAACATTGAGAAAAGATTCAAATTCACAGTATTGTGAAAATAAATCTTTAATAAGTTGAATTTGCAACTAAAGAGACATATTCTTATGTATTCTTAAATAACGTCAAGTAAGCTAAATTACTGCAACCTGTATTTTTCTTTTGAAAAATCATAATTAAGTTATCTTTTTAAAGTTATATTTGGTTTGGTGTAAAGATAAATGGGAAACCATTAATAAAGAATCAATATTCATTTAATGTGTGCATTTAAATCTATAAGGCTATAGCAAATCGAAGCACATGGAGGCCAATCACTTTAAAGAGGGGAGGTAAATAGCACAGCTTCAGATGGAGTCACTTTAAGGGCAAATGATGATGCACAGCACCATCTTGTGGTTGTATCACACTGGATAAAGGTTGGCATGACACCACAATTTGACTGAAAAATATAGCCGAATGTAGAAATCCGGTGATTCAATTTGAAGCCAGGATATCGACAGTTGACATCAACAGTTTAAACAGCTAAAATAGCATTCCTCTAAAAGTTTGACACCAAAGGAGATATTCAATATTTAGTAAATTAACATTTCTCTTTCACTTCTTGTGGGGAGTGTAATCGGATTAAGTATGCTGAGGTTTTAATTAAATGGATCATCAACACTTGCTTTTGCCATGTAGACATGTACCATATATGTTTGTTCAGTGATATGGATTGAGGAACAATGTAATTAATCATGTATATAAGCAATGCTATTTCCGTTAGTGTTTTTGTGTTTATTTTTCTGCATGCACATGTGCTCGTATTTGGGTGCTTGAAAGTGACTTCTTACAATGCATTTTAAAAGAAAAAAAAATGTCATTACCTGTCACGCGACTAATAAGCAGCCAGTGTGCGGTTAATAGTCATGAAATATGCACCGGACTTAAATACCTCATCCATAGTGCCTTGAGATAAATCCAGGCATTTCATTAAACACACGGTAGCTCGGCTCTGCTGCAAAATTTCTCCTTTGCAGAGGAAATAAAAATACTTGTATATGTGTCTTTCCGACTTAATCACAATAGCAATGAAATGTTAGAGAATTAGCACTTTTATTATGACAAATTAGGGAAGGTTATAAATTTAGACCAGGAAAAAATGGTGTAGAAGTATGTAGCTACTGTATTTAAAGAAGTAATTTGGAGGTTATCAAAAGTTGTTTCTAATCATTTAATAGTCTTTTTTTTTATTTTCCTGATCTACTATGGCCAGTACTTCAATCTCTAATCCTGTGTGTTTGTGGCTTAGTAAAGATTTACCGTGGGGAAAATGCTAGCTGCTATCTGACATAAAACAGATTGGATCCATTTTCCAGAGCGTATCTGTCTTTTTCAGACACACGGTTTTCCAAAGAAATATGTCAGCAGTCTGGGGATTATGCTTTTTTGCTAATCACCAAAAGACCCAACCTGTCCGACATTTCTTTGGTTCGACAATGTAGTGCGCTGGGCAAAAGTCCTTTCCCATTTAGATGCTTATTTTTGAACTCCTTTTATTCTCATTGTGTTGGTACAATCAGATGTATTAACCATTGACTTCACGCTCCACTGAGTTACATGATTATGTAATGCAAATGAAACGTGATTTAGCAGAACGAATGTCACAACCTTGTTCTGCTGATGCTGAGCAAATAGACTCATCATCATTCATCCAGATTTTCTCTTCTAAAAGCGAGCACGAGGAGTTGGCACGGTTTACTCTGTTGGGGGATGAACTATCAATCAAAGTATCCTGGAGGTGAATTTCCGGGTAAACATGTTCCCTCTCAGTCCTGCCTCCCGACAGCACTTCCACACACAGAAAACACATTGTGTAAAAATATCATTTATAATATATTGTAGCATAATGGTTTCTAGATTATATATACTGCAGTACACATCTTTGGAGGGCCTTACCCTGAGTCAGGCCTCACAGGCAATTCAGAGTGTGTGTGTGTGTGTGTGTGTGTGTGTGTGTGTGTGTGTGTGTGTGTGTGTGTGTGTGTGTCTTTTGCTAACCGCCGGGTGTTGAGGCCGTCAAGTGTAAGCACACAACATGTGGGATGAGCGTGATGGATTCCTCGTATCGTTGGTTGTTATTTGTGGCATGCCTATAACCACAATTCCCCAGCCACAGCTTATTGCAGGGCGAAGCTGAGCGAGATATACTCTGAGGCTGGCATAGAGCCACTGGACTTTGTAATAATTCATCGGCCAAAAAACCCTCCATGTACTCACCGTGCAATATTTATACCCCACTGAATGTATTTACTCAGCTACATCATCGCACAGGCCCAGGGCAGGGATTTTCTCTTCTGAGAACAGGAATTAGTATTTCAGACCTTCGTTAAATCTGGGAAACATTTCTCTGAATCTGTCCCATGATCACATTGTGTCTGCTTGGATGATGATGTATAGGAGCCAGTGCCTATTTATAAACTTTGCATTTCGTAATGGTTTTAATGCCTACATCTAATCCCTTGTCTACAAATTTCAACTATCTAGTGTATTCATCTGACAGTTAAACTAAATGACAGAGATGTGAGTGATTTTAATAATGCCGACAACAATAATTTAGGGACTACTTTTTGGTAATTATTTACTCAAAGATGGACATTAAGCCACACTGACAGTGAGCGTGTGTCTTCTGTCCCTGTATTAGCTTGTCCTGATATTCTCTCTACTCTATCCGCAGTACCCTGTCCAACCCTCCGTCTGAGCTCTCATTAGAGTTTCTGTCTGTTGTTTGTCTGGTTTGTTCGTGATAAGCCTTTTTTATTCCTCTTTGTTTCCACTTCCCTTTTTTTTCCTTTTTGTTTTTTCTGGTGTTGCTTGATTACCAATGTATTTTCTCCTTCCTCAGAGATTTCACATGTAAATGCTTAATATTTTGCAGAGCGGAGGAGTGCTAATGGACACAAAAAGAAAAACAAATGTTTTGGATTTGGAAACACTTTATCATGGTTCATGGTGGTGCTCTCTTAAAGGTGCAAGCTAAATGCTATGAACATATGTTAGGTAATCATGATGCACTAAAACCTTGATTAATATAGTTTTTAATTACGTTTTCCTTGTCAATATTGGGTATGTTTTGTCTTTGAATTCCAACCAGTCATCCTTCAGTAATAGCAGAATATGAAAGTTAAAGGATTCAATCTATGATTCTGTTTTTCAAGTTTGTACACAAGTGGCCAACATTGAGTGGTTGTCATTTTTAATTTGTTTATCTTTATTTATTAAGGACAAATTGCAAACATTAAGTGTGGTAGTCAACAGGGCTTTTCTATTAGGCCTACCTTTAATAATTATGTGCTCCTTAAAACTTGACACAAACCAATATATGACACACAACTTTTTACTTTGTCTTCAGCTTCGAATAGAGACATATTGTCTTTCATTGTGTTAATCCAATTTCACACCATAATTAGTTTAGTTTGTCCCAAACTCTTTAAATACAACAGGAATTGTACTTTTTTGCACAATATAAGTCTTAGTCTTAACACTCGCCTAGACAAAAGCGGTTTGAACTCTAGACTTTTCACTCATATTGAAACTTCCAAGAAGAATTTGAATTAGATTTTAAGACATCTATATGACATTTTCAAGTAAAATACATCCTAATGTCATTTACAAAATGAAAATGATGTTCTTTTTATACCATTCACAAAATGTAAAAGCTACAATTTATTCATTTAAAAACAACAAAACAAAAACAATAGGGTTCCACAGCCCTGCTGTGCGAACGGCGTAGCTCTTGCTACCGCCGGTTCTTCCAGACTCGGACTTGGACCCCTAATAAAATGTAAGCAAAAAAGAAAAAGGCTCTGCTACACCGGTCGGTGGTTTTTCAATGAAAATGCTGTTCCTATTCAATCTGAAAGCCGCTTTTCTCATATTAGAAGCTTAAAGTGAAGAGAAACGTGTGTCTGCTTATTTTGCAATTAAGCTCTTTTCTCAAGAACTAATGAGATTAAGTCATAACTAAATTAGCTACCACAAATGCTAAGTTCAATATGGAAAACCTTGTCTGAGTAAAACAGCATCCCTATGGATTGTGTGGTTTGATGACTTTGAAAGAACAGGTGTCCAACTCACCAAGAAATGAGGCTCCTCTGTTGGGTTCATGCAGGTGCCAACATGCTGCCCGATGCTGCGGTTTTACCTCGCCGACTCACCACTGAAAAGAATGCCCCCTTTGCCCCCACCTATGAGATCAAAAGAATCAATGGGATAAGGCTTCAATCTCAAATAATTGAACAAAAAATATGACATTAAAGCTGAAGAAAAAATTACAAATGTTAAGAAAACAACCTGGAAGGACTGAAATATAGCCAAATGAGTTTCTGCTATTCTGTCGATAACAGCATCAAAATCAAGAGCATCAACACACTGTTTGCCTGAGTGGCTTAGTCCATCATTTCAAAGCCAAATAAGTCTGTGGCAGGAATGCATTTCTAATATAAGCATGCTTTTTATTGCCTATTTTCAACAACATCCCTATTTATTTACAGTACTGTTGCAAAGAGCAGGAAACATGTAACTTAAAGGAGAAAGCACAAACAAATGTCAGATTATGTAAGTTCTTTTTTTCCTTTTTCTTTTCATGGTAGTGCATTGTGTCTCTGATGCAACCACCTTGCTCGTTTTTCTACCCACCTCTTTTGATATTGCACCCAATATGACAAAAGACACTTCAGAGTAAATATAAGAAGACCAAAGCTCTAACTCTGAAAGCTCATCACACTTCAGCCTCACTGTCATTTGGCAAATTTGACTGTAGTTCCAAAGATGTGTGAAAAATGAAAGGGAAAGTGAACCTACGTTAGCTGTATGAACGCACTGTAAGTCTGAACAACTTTTTTCATTTGTGTAGACTCGTGTTCGCAATAGAAAATGAAAAGAAACTATTGCAGCGCTACCTTGAGGTGATATCCTAGCTCAAAATAATCATCCAAGGTCAATCTAAAAGACTCCACTTTGCATCTCAGTGGCATACCCTTAGTGTTATTACAAAAATATTCTTTGTGTTTTTTTAAATTCATAAGGCTGTATTTGTATAAAATTAACCTCTCAAAAGACATATTAAAGACAGGCCTTAAATCTAACGTGCCCGTGGAATAGATTATGAGCATTTGCATAACATTTGCCTCCTGCGCAGGTGATAAAGCAGTATTAAGCCTGGATTACAGTATTTTATTTTGTGTGTGTGTGTGTGTGTGTGTGTGTGTGTGTGTGTGTGTGTGTGTGTGAGAGAATAGGTGTGTGTTTGTACAATTAATATATGCTTTCTACTGTGAACCTGAATATGTGCATACTGGAATCTGTTATAGCTGTTTTGGCATGCCTCCCTATTGCCAGAAGGGCCAAAGAGAACAGCGTGCTATGCCTGACTGCCATGTTACTCATGTGACCTCATGAAAGTACAAGTCCCTTCAAGCGGTATAATAAATCATCGCAGACGGTGCCGGCCCACAACACATACTTAGATGCACACACACACTTTTTGCTACTAGCCAGAACACAATATATCAAATTTAAGAAATATGGAGACACAATCATATCAGGTACCCTGACCCTTCGAGGTAGTGTGATGGACCAATAGTCAGCTAGGTCACACCACAATGGAAAGCCTCTCTCTTAACCCTGTGGGTGGCCATAGCCATTGAAGTAGCATTGAGCTTTAACCCCTAACCTACTCCTAAGAGAACTCCCACCTGGCAACGTCTACAGTTGGCCTTAAACAGAAGACAGATGAAATGGAAATGTATCCCTCGGGGTTGATAACAAAATATACAACATTTAGAGCCATAATTCAACACAGCAGTAATGCACTGTGGTTTGTGGCACTTTTATCTTTTTCCCATTTATAATTGGCCTTTGCTGTAAAAAAAAGACCACATTTTTCACAGTTAACAGGTCGCTTCTTATTTATTGTAAGCAGTTTTCGGAAGTAGACTTTGGAAACTTTTTTGTTTGGCTGCTGGACTTACTGCTATTCTAAACGAGGTCACCTGCTACTGCTGTGAATTCTGCTTTATATAACACAGCTCCCTCTGTCAGGTGGAGGGCACCTACGTACCCATCGTTCTCGGTAAAGTGGACTAAAACGTCATTAAACAAGTGTCTTTAAAGCCTTTTTTCTGAGAAAAAAGAGCAGATTCAATTTAAATGTAATGCCTTAACGGTTGTTGAACAGGACATTCAAATGGCTTCCAACAGACAACGCGATAGTGACAATTTGGCCGCTGTCGTTTACAATTCTTCAGGCACAAAGTTAGTCTAACCCACTTGTCTGTACTTAACTGTTTTTGTCCTGACTTTCCACTGAAGCTACATTTGTCGCTGTCATCTTTAATTTAAATCACTTTGCCACCTGAGCCTCACACACATTTTTGCAAATGTTCACAGTAATTTCCACAAGGGACAGAGAGCATCATATGTGCCAAAGGCTCTGAGTTTAAAGCATCGTTGCTTCGACGCGTTTTTGGGAACATATTTGACGCAGCCGGTAAAAATAAGACAAAAAAAGCGAGGGCCTTGTCCCAGTAACGAGAACAGCCCTGCTACAATTTGATCTAAAAATAGCACACTGCAAGAACTTTCCTTGCAGGTGCATTTCATAACTTCATTGGAAATCCTATGGACATGTAGTAATAAGTTATGTTCTGGTGTGTGCTGCCAAGGGAACAGTAACTTGCAGCAACACAAAGCCTCCAATATCAGCTGCACCTGCAAGTCCTTTGGGGCAAACTACAGCAATACTTATTGATCTGAAAAATATCAGCACTGTGATAGAGGGTCACTCCGCTCTGGTCCCAAAGGACATGAACTGTATTTTTAATGATCCCAACTTGAACATCATTATGATGATGATAACGATGGAGATATTTTAATTTGACACATGTTGATTTATTGCAGTATAGTTGAACATTTGTGCTCTATATGTGGCGATACAGTAGAAGGCATTGCAGTGATGATATTCTTTTGAAACATGATTTTGGACTATCTTATTGCTGATTTTCCTGAGGAAGCCTCCCGTTGTGTGTTTGCATGTGTGCTTAGGCCTCCATAATGTGCTAAAATAACCTGTCAGTTGTCTAAATGCTGTGAGAAGTGTGAATGGGTGCGTCCTCTTCACAGTCTTAATGTGGAAACAGATCTCTTGTAAAAAAAAAAAAAAAACAGTAGAGCAGCAGCAGTAGAGATTCCTATACTCCAGAGGGCACCATTAGCATGCTTTAAGTGTGTCACTATGCTTTTACAGAGAAATACCAGTCATTTTTTCAGTCAAGAACAGTAGCCAAACAACAGCATTACCGGTACTGATCTGTAAATGTCCATGAGAAATATTCTGGTCACTACAATCCACTGTATAATACTGTAAATACAGCTAGAGAAGGAATTTATGTTTCAATTTGTAGAAGAGCAAGCCTGGTTCCAAAAAAGGAAATCAAACTTAACTTGTTTTCCAAGTATGAGAATTATTTCATATCAAAAAATAAAAGTCAGGCAGTCAACAAACCAAAGAGACAGAGCAATACATCATGTGTTCTTTCCATACAGTCATCTATACTAACAACATTTAGTTGTTTGACCCTTGATATGATTTCTATGGGTTGACTTTATTATCTTAATTTATTGTGGGCGCATTGACATTTGAACATTGAAAACATCATTTTGGTCATCAGTGATTGACATAGATGGAGTGCTTTATTGAAAAATACAATTTTCAAAGTAGGTTTTCTTGGATCTTACCCGTTTGGAATAATGATTTGCGATCGCTGCCTCGGACCAGAGTGATGAAAGAAGAGAACTCCTCAGAATCTCCCTGGAGGGAAAGAAAAAAAGAGGTCACGGTGTGTCATGCTTTAGTGTATTGCATCATTGTCCATTCACGACTAAACACTTAGTTCATTGTACTGTAGAGTTGCGTACGTAATCACATGTTGAGACCTACAGTATGGAGACGAACATCCGCCGACATACCCTTCAGCCACTATGCGTTGATGTGTTATCAGCATAGTCCCATTAGGGTTCGTCAACATGCTTCATGTACTTTGAGGAGGTGATTTCCCTTTGTGCATAATGAAAGCTGCTAAAAATAGAGTCCTGCATGAGCTCTGACTGTCTCCACCACATACTGAAAACAGGATAGCAGGATGTTAGGATATGTCTGTTTGTAAGTAAAAATTTCTGACAGTGACTCTCTCTCATGCTTAGTTGTGTGCAAGAAAGCATGAATATGCGCCTGACATACACACACACACACACACACACACTGATACACAGTGATAACCATACAGTGCACATACATGGGACCTTAATTTATTTTCTTAATGGCTGGGTTCAGATTGATGACTAGAATATAATAGGGTGGCAAGGGACCCTAAATGATGTCCAAGGAGCATAGAGGTCCTCCTCATTCTTGAAAACACACAGACAGGCTTTGTCAAACACACACACATCAATATTAACAGTGTCTCATGTTTACGTTAGGAATTTCCAAGAGCAGAGGAGCACATGCTTGGACTACCCTCAAACGTCACAGCGGCGCCTGTGATTGAAAGATCTCTGCCTCTGTTTGTCTTGCATTACAATGACCCTGATAATTGGATGTTGGACACCATTGCACACCCTTCCTCTCCTATCTGCTGCCTCCATGCAGTGTTTTGCATCTTCAAAGCACTGCAAATGTGAATCTAGCTTGGCTTTTTGCATCTGTAATCCTGCTTCACATTTTTTTTTCTACTTTGCCAACTCCCTTGGTATGCAAAAATCATATGTTTACTTTCGAGATCAAAGTTTCTTTCTCCCTCCCCTTCTTCATTTTCCCCATCTAAAAATGGACTCCTTTCATTATGCAAGCCAACAAAAAGCAGCGTCTGCTCATGTAGCCCATTTCAAGCATACTGATTAATTAGCTTGTGTAATTAGCTTAATGATTTAGAGAAACATGGCCATGGCCGCCCAAGAAGCTATGCTAATGGACCCCTGTCTTTGGCAATTAAAATGCCCATAACTTAACAATAGTGGCTTAGAAGTCCAGATATCCGCTGTGAAAAAACGTAGGTGGTGCAGTAATCAATGTAACATCATATTAGCTGGTGTTGTGTTAACGATCACTGTTTTACTTGTGAGATTGTTTTTCATTTTATGTCTTTGTATTGAATACTATTTTCCAGAAGTGCAGAAACCACTGGAAGAATGAGCTAACAAAGTGTTCTCATTTCTCACGATTAACTTCAGTGCTGGCGGCACACTTAGTGCACTTAGACCTCAAATTAGACTTGAAATGTGATGTAAGATGCTGAAAATATGAAACCTGCTTTTAGTGGCACAAGGAGCAAAGTTATATTCCATCTTGCTTATTATGCCATTCTGTATATCTTCTGTCTGCCAGTTATGTTAACTCCTCCTCTGCGTGAGCACACACTGTAAAGTGCATGAGTTAGGACATTCAGTTGTGGACTTTACCATTTCCATTAAATGTGAGTCAAACCAGACAGTATCTCTGCTCTCTGACGGTAGCATCAGCATTCCTGGCTGCACTTCAGACATAAATCGCCAGTTTATGACCTTCCCCTGAACAGTAACCAACAGAGACACCGGCTCGACTCATAAAACCACCAGAATGTTGAGGTGGAGGTGAAGATATTACTTATCCATACACAACTTCTAAAACGCCAGTCAAGTGGGAGCAGTTAGACAAAATGCAATCCTTATTTATTTATTTATTTTCAGTGCTCTGATTGAATGCTGGGAGATCACACCCAGTCATTCATGACTAGTAATTTACAGCACACTTTGCTGCTGACAAAGCATAGGAATTATGGCGCCGTCGTTCTTGTAAAAATGGGACAGGAAATGGACTGCGGTATGGAGGGTTAGTTCACTTGTGTATTGCAAGACCACTGTAAAATCAGCCTCAGGCCTGGGACTAAAAGTTGCAGTAGAAATGTCAACTTAAATACTGTCCAGTTACAAATAGAGGCTGGTATTGAATACTAAATGCTAGTTGGGGAAGCACTTCAGTGGTCCGTTGCATATACAATACTGTGACAATAAAATAAAGAGCACTTAACTGGAATGTCAATCACGTATTTGCTGCCTGATTACAAGCATCATACAAGATTCTTCATGACAAAACCATGAAAGTCAATTCAATATTTCATTAAGACTGGTTGCAATAGCTAACTGGTTAGCAAACAGTCAGCTAGTTGCACAGCAGACAGACACAAGGGAACATTAGCATTGATTCAGAGTCATGTTTCTGGCCACTAGCCAGCGTGCTAGCCAGGCTTTGCCTTGCTACTTCTTTCAACTGTTGCAACTTATCTCTAGTTACAAGTTAGTTAACTCATTTGATTTATCAGAATCAAACAACGCTACTGTATGATTCCAAAAACATGTCATTTGCTGCAATTATTTCAGCAGTTCCAACAGATTGCATATGCCATCTCCCTGAAAACCTCTTTAATAAAACAATGTAAGGCAAATTTGTCATTAGGCTTCACAGCACTCCCAAACACACTAATTGCCACGCAGGCTTGATGTCTGTTTGTGTCTGTGTGTGCATGTTTTCAGCAGGTGCGGTGTTCTATGCTTGTGTGAGCTGAACATCACAGTCCCGAGTTTGACACCATTGTGTCAAAAACTCTGTGCTCAGCTCGTCAGCTCTGGTGCGCTGTGCCCAAAACAAGCCAGCTAAAAATGAGCACTTGGGAAGTGATCTGCATTTCGCTTCCATCTCTCTATCTCTCTCTCTCGCTCTCTGTACCAACAGCTGCCTCAGTGGCACAGGGTAGCGTCACTGTCAGACGTAGATGGAATTAGTTATATAGTACATCATATGTCTATTCAGAATTGGCGTCATGCATCCCAAAAAAGATATGCTTTGACTGGGAGGTGGTTTGAAATTTTAGACACATTTGCATAGGTTTGCAGTTGTCAGGCCTGTGTTGACGGGATATCACATTTGCCATGTGAGCTGTCTCAGTGAGAAATATTCGCATCCAAACACTCAAAGATGCATCTTTTACTTATGAGTTATGTGCATATTTATTTGGCATGATAAATGTGCATTTTGTTAGCACTTTATTGCTAAAACTGGCCATCGGTGTCCCTCCTCTCCTTAATGTAATTGCTTATTCTTTAGAAAATAGCCAGATTTTTGACTTCTGCATACAAGTACTTTTGGCAGTTTTGAAGTAAACAGGATTTTCTTGCATCTTTCTCTCAGAATGAAGAATGTGGACGGCTGCTGCTGTTGTGGTGAAGTATCTGTGAGTACAGACATCTTTGTATGGTACCTATTCCTTGTCTGCATAGCCCTCTGATCAGCAGAGTTTTCTATCATGCTGGAAACTTCCCATCATGCTGAAACTGCTCCTCCCCAAAGGCTATCATAATCTGCTCAGCGTGCATAATGTTAATCGTTCAAATATCTCATCAACACAACAGGATAAGCATGCTGTCAGTGCAAAGAGGGGAGCGAGTGAGATAATGTGTGGTAGACAGAAAGCAAGAGGAGGTTTGGGGGGAAAGGAGGAAGGGCTTTGGCGGTGAAGGATGAAGAGACAAAGAGGGTGAAGGGTGAAAGATAAGATTAGATAATGAAACTGAGAATGAAACAGGAAGGTGCACAAGAAAGAACGAGAAGAGGGAAAACACATTAAGGCAAAGTGGGAGAATTGCATGAAGAGAAGGAGAGAGCAAGAGAGAGGAAAGGAGGGCAGCTCCTCTTAGGAAACTCTATGCCACTATATTCTGTCCCTTTTTCCAGTCAGCTTTGGAGGAAGATGATATCATTGATCATCTTCTTAAAAGACTGCTTTTCCTGTCACTGTATCACCTCATGTCATTAAGATATGACTGGTTGAGTTGCCTTAAAAGGTTTCTCTCATGCCTGGCACAGACAAGCTGTTGGATCGCCTTCCACATTCTTGCCTCCCTTTATTTCGGCGAGACTGCTGACAAACCTAAGAATGTGTAAGTGTCCGTCATATTGATTTCCAGCAATCTGCCGTTATTAGATCAGATTTAATGAAAGAGGGGCAAAGTCAGTGAAAGAAATCGACTCAAAATTGTGTTGAATTGTGACCCATCCAAAAGCAGTAGGCATATTCACATGGATTGAGATTGTATTGTAAAATGTTGTAATTGTTAACACAGGTTCATCAATCAAAACCGGGTAATTTCATCACATTCATCGTCTTCAGGACAGATAGCCTATTTCTATTGTCCTGATACATTACTTCTTCTGTTTGAAGCTCCCTAAGGAGTTCCCGTCTCAAATCTCATGAGTACTGGGACCAATGAATTAAATAAAGTTTGTTCTCCGTATCGCTCACATTTCCTCCTCTATAAATCCACTTGTCGCCGCGTAAATCTTTGGGAAGTTTGGGGCCGCCTTGTGCCTCTGCTTATTAGCTAGCCAAGGATCAATTTATCACCTTTGAGGACAAAGAATGGAGGCGCTTGGGGATTCTCTCTATCCCTTTGATTTATGGAGCCGGAAGAGAGGCAGGGCATTTTTGGGTCATGCAAATTCTTCTCAGCACAAGTGCCTGCCCCTCCTGCCTCCTCTTTGTGCTGAATTCATTTCTTTGGCAGCGAGAGGAAGAGCGGAATTTGTAAGTAAATCAGGTGGTCGGAGTGTGAGTGAGAAGGTTAAGCATGTTCAAGTAAGTGTTAATGATGGCGCTGCATAAATACCATGTATATATATGTAAATACCATGTACCATAAAGACCATGTATCAAAGGGAATGATCCACTTTCAGTGATGGCTGAAATAAGGGTTGTTGGATTGTTGGACTCAAATTCACAGCACAGACCTTTCACGCAATTCTAAGCCTCCACCACTAGTCTGTGCTATTAGTCTAGCACATTGTCCCTCCGCTCTTGTGACCCATTTTCTCCATGTAAAAGACTGCAGGAACTGTGGCTGCCCCACCTTACCTGCACTAAGTGGCTACCTCGTTTTGGCAGATGAACTACAGTGCCAGGCTGCTGCTCTACAACTCTCTCATTTGTAATTGTCCTCATGTAAATGATGGGCTGGGGATTGGGGGGCTTGTGGGAAATGTATTTCTTGTGAAGTAGAAGCGGCTCCAGCGAGGTTGACGGAGTGTTGCTGGCTTTGCATAGCGGTTACAAGGCAGGTTTGAAACATTGCATCACATATTGTTTGGTATACAAGTGTGAATCCAGTGTGATTCAATATTTTATCATCAGACACTTAAAAAACATTATATGGGAAGAGGAGGCTCTGTTACAAAATGCGAAATGTCAGAACACTGACTAAGCTGTGTGTGTGTGTGTGTGTGTGTGCGTGCCTGTGTGTGTGCGTGCCTGTGTGTGTGTGTGTGTGTGTTTGGACAACTGACAGAAATACACGTATACACACTTAGAAGTCGCTCTGTGCTTTTCCAGATATTAAACATTTGAATCCGACAAAACCTTCGGCATCACATGGATTTAGAAATCAACCCATCCCGTTTCCATCTTTGTGTGCGTCTTAACTACAAAGTTGTGTGCAGGCACCAGTTCACAACTCACTCGCCACTGTCTTGGCTCTCGTCCACACTCATCCCTCCTCATAACAAATGAGCCACTACCGGCCAGCAGATTTCTCCAACGCCTACCAGTACCGCCACATCTTTGTCATCTTCCCTCTCCATTGCTCTCCCTCTCACTTTTTCTCCCTTTTCCTTCTACCTTTTTTTAGGCACACTCTAGCCTTATTTTGTGGCACAGAGCATAAGACTCGCCGTTTGCTGAGTGGGCAACGGAGAGCGGAGGAGGAAAGAAGAGAAATAGAAAGAAAAGACGCAGAAGGAGGAGGGAGGAAGAGAGTTATCTAACAGGATTAAAGGAGAACAACGGAATGGAAAGCACTTAAAATACTTGACATGAGCCCTTTTGGAAAACGGAGGGGATGAGTAACAATGGCTGAATCACTCTTGAGGCTCCCTGTCTCAATACACTATGCTCTCTCCTTCTTCCTCTCTCTCTATTACCACTTACTGTATGTCTCTCCTTCACTCTCCTTCTATCGTCCCTTTCTGCCTCATTTTGACTTGCTGTCCAGGGGATTTGATGGATCTCAGAGGAGTCATGTTAATAACGTGAGAGAGAGAGAGAGAGAGAGAGAGAGAGAGACTGGCTTTAATTAACCAATGGAAGAAAAGGTATTTAATTCAGTTGGAATGACAAGAGCTTCCACCGGCATATACTGTAAGCCTTGGGTAGATTTTGTCAGATAGAGGGGGAGGGAAATCAGGAGGGAGGATGTTTAGAGATGAGTAGATCGGGATGTGCAAAGGTTTCAGAATGGGATCTGGTGAGACAATTTTGAACAAAGCAAGAATGGATGATAGGCAGATGCAAATGACGACTGAAAGAAAAACAGAGGTTTGGCAAAAGGCAGAACAATCCAGTGTAAAGCCTGTGAATGGCTGGGTGAATAGATGATTAAGTATGTCCTGTCAAGAATAGGGCACAATAGAACAACTGCTCGGCCCACTTCTGTCCCAAACCAGGGAGAGAAAGAGAAGATAAAATGATTTTACAGCAAGGCCAAACAAATTTCTTAGTTTCTTTTACCGGTCTGTTACACACAAGCGTGTGTTTATTGAGATGTCGACAGCAAATAGGAACAAATAGCCGCCCCCCACACTCCCACCATACGGGAATCAGAAAGGTGGAACAACATGACAAATTTCCTCTGGGCGGATCGAACTTCCGGGAGAGAATAGCACTTCAAACGATCGGCGTGCCTCGCCAGCTTTCCTGCTCGTCTGACTCACGAAGATAGCAGCCGTCTGGCAGCTCGGCCCAAAACACACACACACACACACACACACACACACACAGACACGCTCCTTTGCACACAGGTGTGGGAGCACACGGGATTTTGCATAAGTACACACAAGCCCTCTTCTACTGTACTCTTCAAACATCCTATCCCTCACCAAAAAACACAAACACTGAAGAATCCTTCATATCTTGTAACAGAAGATGCGGCACATCTTTTTGTCCAAAACGACCTAACTTAACAAACTGCCTACATTTTGAGCAGATTTTAATGCAGCAAACTAATGTGTTTACACTTGCTATAAAAAGACTCCACTTGGCGCATAATATCTGTGGATGAGGTCTCTGGAGTTGCTGCTGCCTCTCTTTTTATATCACATAACAAACATGTGACGGCAGTGGCAGAGAAACTCTTCAGCCTTTGTAAATAGGGCACCATTTGAATATTTTACTCATGGCTTGTGCTTATTGAGCATTCATTCCTTTTTGAATCATCGCTACTTTCGAAATGAGAGAGAGGAAAGTAAATATGAAAACATGAAAACATACAAATAAATAGGACTGTGAGTACTCGTGTATGCACACACAGCCTACTCTGTCCTTCTCAGCAAGAGATATTGCATCCTTTATGGTTATGTAAGAGGCATTTTAATGATAGTAAGATCATGGCAGTATGCACAAAATAATTGTGAGTTCGCTGCCTGGTAAATTGACAGAGATTTCGCTTTTGGTGCTAACTCTCCAAAGAGAAGACTTAAGGAGCTTCTGGGATATGAAAGTTGGAAGATAAAGGCTCGGTTACACTGGGGATCTGCGAGGGCCTCAATGTTCAGCTCTATGCCATGACAAGAATCATTAGGCTAGAAAGAAACCTGATGGAATAACTCAAAGGCATAATCAGTTGTTTACAATGGCAGGGGAGGGTGGGAGAGGAGGAAGGAGACGGAACGAAACCTTCACAGACGGAGGGTTTAAAGAATAAAACCTCAGGGTGACCAGACGGTGCTCTGACATACTCTGAATCCTCGCTGACACACTCCTGATGTGTGGCAGCGAGGGACAGGTGGGAAAAGCAGAGAGAGAAGGAAAGGCGACCTAGAGGATGGATCAAGGAATAAAAGAAGTGGTTGAGGGAAGGATTAAAGAAAAGGTGCAAGACTAAAGTAGAACAAGAAACAGAAAATGGACAGATATCCTGAGAGCTCCTTTAAGTTAACTCAAGTGCCCTTCAGCAAGGCACTCCGACTGCTCCAATGAAGCTGCTCGGTGGCAAACCAAACAGTCCCAGGCAGCTACCAGGTGCGAAGGTGTGAATGAGTATGACCTTTTCTCACTCTGCAACTACTCCCCAAGGCTGTTCCTGTAAATAAGAATGTGTTCTTAGTCAATATGCCTCGTCTGATAAAGTACTACGCTTTAAAGAGAGCAACCCAGAGAGAGAGAGAGAGGGAAGGAGGAGGATAAGGGAATAGAGAAATTGACAAATTACATGAAGTTGTTTTAGCTTGAGATACAGTAAGCAACATTTACAATCGGGAAGGTCAAAGACATCGTGCCTCCCTTGATTGCAGCTGATCTGAGACCTGTGACGGAGTGTGGCACATCACCATACACTTTGCAATGACTGTCAGAATACTAAAGAGAAAGTCACGTCACTGAAAGAAAAGAGAAAGTGAAGGAGAAAGGGCGGGGATGAGAGACAAAGCGTTGAGAGGCAGCGCGTGTGTACAGTGAGACAGGAATACAGCCGAAGAAGGAGAGGCAGTCGGGAAGAAGAAGAAGGGGAACCGTGAATGAATATTAGGGAGAGGGCTAATTTACCTGGTGTTGATATGGATGAGGGAGGAGGGAGGGAGGGAGGAGGAGGGAGGATGGGGGGGGGGAACTCGGGCGAGGGAGGAGACAGTCTTAAAGTGGAGGAGAGTGTGCAAAAGACAGATAGGGTTTCTAACTCTCCTCTGGGAAGGTCTGAAAAAAAAATGAGAAAGACAGGTGAGATAGAGAAAGAGTGAATGGGAGAGAATGTAAGGAGACGTGTGGGATAAAAGAAAAGGAGAGAGCAGAAGAAAATTTTTGGAAGGAGAGCAGAGATAAATATAGAGGAGGAGACAGAAGGAGAGACATTTCGAACAAGTCCAAACTATCGTGCCAGAACACACTTATCTCCCAAAGTACAGACAGTACATTATCGCCACTGGCACTAAAAACTGAATCATCAATAAATGAGATCCGGCGCAGGTAAACACGACGCGGTGTTTCAAGCACAGAGGTATCAGTGCTGACAAAGGTAGTGCGATGGTGAGAGGATACGGCCGTGCAGACAATTTCTCATTATCTGCCGCGTGTCGGTTATTAACGCAGTGTCCATTCGAACATCTAATTAATGCAGATAGCCAAATGCCAAACCTGATGAAATACCGTGATGAGGGATTAGCTGGAATAACAAACGCTCTGACCGGCATAACTTTGTCTCCCTGATTAGGTGGCAGAGAGAGGAGGGGAGAAGCATTTCTGGATCACTTAAGTCTTTCTTTCTTTCTTTTTTCTCCCTCTCTTCTACCTCCACTTCACTGTCCTTAATGAAGACTTCTTCCTTCTGCCATGTGCCCCCATTCTCCCAGCTACCCTCCCCTAAGTCGCTGAGTGCTGTCCTAATTCCATTCTGATAGATGGAGAGGGGAAGATGCTCATTAAAATGGCTTTGCTGATTGTGCTTCTCCTGTATTTTTTAGTCATGAGATGTGTGTCTGTGTGTGTGTGTGTGTGTGTGTGTGTTGTGTGTCTGGTCAAGTTTTCTTCCAGCTGCTGTTTTTTAGCATTTGGTATAGAGTAAATTATTTTGTTGGAACATTTTGCTGCAATGTTTTGCTCCAGAAATTTGCCCGGAAAAAATAGGACAATAGCCTATAAAATAAATGAAAAGCGATCAGGCCTGAGAAAACAAGGATGTGGCTACTTAGAAATAGAAAAGCCAAGGCCAGATTGGCCAAGGTAGAAATATCAAGTCTCGAACAGAGTGAGGATATACGTGGAATTCACCTTAGGTCGAAAGAAGAATAGGTGAAGAGTTATAAACACAGAACAGACCGTTCTATAATACATTGCTTTTTTACTAGTGGCAAGTGTCCCAAACCAAACTAAGTGCCCTTTTCATATCTGAAAACATGCTTTTCCCACACAGCAAGAGAAAGAAGCGTTTGCTTTCGTACAAAGAGCAGCGTGTTGTGAGATAGCTGGAGTGTTAACATGAGTCATCAGGGACTTTAAGCCAAGTCTGTAGATGAATCAGGAATAGATTAACATTTTAAGAAATACACTTAAGCACTAAGCGTCTTTCTAAGATAAGATTTTACGATCTATAACTCTCTCCTTGCATTAGAAATGAAGCTAGAGTTAGCAGGAGATTAGCCAAGTTTAGCATAAAAATTGGCAGTAGGGCAACAGCTAGCTTGGCTCTGTCCATCGTTTACAAATACAATTACCAACACCTCTTAAGCTCACTAAAGCCCTATTTGCACGGGACTAGTATTAACAGCGGACCTAATGTGATTTAGAAATTACCCCCCACGTCTGTGTTTCGTGCAGCACATTCGCACAGGATAAGCAAAGTCTGTATTTTACTCAAATTTACTGACATTATCCCCAACATATGATCTCAAGGATTTCCTTTGCAGCCAATACAACCCTGAATCACAGAGATGCCGATTCACACAGGACTACAGTAATATTATCACACAACCTCTGTGTTTGGTAAAATATGGTTGGTAATTAGTTTGTTTAACCCATACAGAAACCCAAATATTAAATTTAAACAAGTTGTGGTTTTATAGAAAAGTATACACTAACTTCCTGGAATTAGGTTTCTACGGAGCCCCGGTGACATGGATGAAAAAAAAAAATATAAAAAAAACAGTCACTATACTTTTGCAAGATCTTGAGTTTTAGTTGCGAGATCTCGAGTGTCATTTGTGAGATCTCGCAAATCCAACAAAAAGGCTAACCTTAGTAGCTAGCGCTAGCTAGCAGCACAACATAATGATTACATCTCCTTGGTTGTCTAAATACTGTACATCCATTGTTTATTTTGATAAGCATTACTAATTAATAAATGCCAAAGTGAATAATGAAGTGTTATAAAGTGTTATAATGAACATTGTCGTTGACTGTTGATGTCAGTGACTGCAGGTTAACCTTAGTAGCTAGTGCTAGCTAGTAGCATGACATAATGATTACATCTCCTTGGTTCTCTAAATACATCTATTGTTTATTTAGATAAACAATAGATCCGTATTCTGAACTCCAGGTCCGTATTCTGAATTTTTATCTGAATTTTCAGAGTTTTTATCATGTGTAGTACTTAAATCAGACAAAGTACTTATTGTAGGTGATTTTAATATCCATGTGGACGTTGACAGCAATAGCCTTACTACTGCTTTCAACTCACTACTAGATTCTATTGGCTTCAGTCAGAGTGTGCATGAGGCCACGCACTGTTTTAACCACACCCTCGACCTCGTGCTGGCATATGGTATCAAAATTGAAGATGTATTAGTATTCCCACAAAATCCTTTATTATCAGACCACTTCTTAATTACTTTTGAATTCTTAATACCCGATTATACGAAATTAGATAAAAGCTTCTATACTAGATGCCTATCTGACAGTGCTATAGCTAAATTTATTAACATAAATTTACTACAATTGTGTAGATGGTGTTACGGCCTGCCTACGGACTACTTTAGACACTTCTGCTCCACTCAAAAAGAAGAAGATGAAGCAAAGGAAACTAGCACCTTGGTATAACTCCCAAACTCGTAAATTAAAGCAAAACTCGCGAAAACTTGAAAGTAAATGGCGCTCCACCAAAATGGAAGAGTCTCTTCTTCCATTTTTCTTTTCAGCACTGTAGCCAGGCTGACAGATAGTCACAGCTCTACTGAGCCATCTATTCCTCTAGCTCTGAGTAGTGATGACTTCATGAGCTTCTTTAATGATAAAATTATAACAATTAGAGATAAAATTCATCACCTTTTGCCCTCAACTTCTAATGGTTCACCTTTCAACGCAGGACTGCTAGAAAGAACGACTAGACCTGACATATACTTAGACTGTTTTTATCCTATAGACCTTCAACAACTAATGGTAAAGGTCTCTTCAGCAAAGCCATCTACCTGTCTCTTAGACCCCATCCCAACGAGATTACTCAAAGAAGCATTACCCGTGGTTAACACCTCTCTACTAGATATGATCAATATGTCTCTATTAACAGGTCATGTACCGCAGTCATTTAAAGTAGCTGTGATAAAACCTCTTCTAAAAAAAAACACCCTCGATCCTGAGGTCTTAGCAAACTATAGACCTATATCTAACCTTCCCTTTCTCTCCAAGATCCTTGAGAAAGTAGTTGCTAATCAGTTATGTGATTTCCTCCATAGCAACAGCTTATTTGAAGACTTTCAATCAGGATTTAGAAAGCATCATAGCACAGAGACAGCACTGGTGAAAATTACTAACGACGTTCTAACTGCTGCAGACAAAGGACTTGTCTCCATACTTGTTTTATTAGATCTTAGTGCTGCTTTTGACACTATTGATCATACAATCCTGTTACAGAGATTAGAACACTTAGTCGGAATTAAAGGAATTGCACTAAGCTGGTTTAAGTCTTACTTCTCTGATCGATCTCAATTTGTTAATGTTAATGATAAATCCTCTAAGTACGCGAAAGTTAAACATGGCGTTCCACAAGGCTCAGTGCTTGGACCAATTCTATTCTCCTTATATATGCTTCCTCTTGGTAATATCATTAGGAAACACTCAATTAACTATCATTGCTATGGGGACGACACCCAATTATACTTGTCAATCAAACCAGACGAAACAAGTCAGTTAGCTAAACTTCAAGCATGTATTAAAGATATAAAATCCTGGATGACTTATAATTTTCTGATGTTAAACTGTAACAAAACTGAAGTTATTGTGCTGGGCCCTAAACACCTCCGAACTTCATTATCTAAAGATATAGCTACTCTGGATGGTGTTGTCCTGGACTCCAGCACTACTGTCAGAAATCTAGGAGTTATTTTTGATCAGGATTTTAACCGATGCATAAACCACTGATTAGGTCCTACTTTCTCAAGTAGACATTTCTGCAAAGTATTGTAGTACTGATAGAGAACGGCAACAGAGAAGGTGACAGGATATGGGAAAATTGTATGTATGGAAAATATTCAAACAGGAAAATAGTGATGTTCCATTACATGTAATGTGAGCTCTTTATCCAGTCCAACCTGAAAAAAAAGAAGAAGAATGAACTGTTTAAGCTCTTTCCAGTTAAAGCTTGTGGTTTCACACTTGAACTCCTATGGAAGACCTGTGTTTATCTAAAAGCATCTGTATTTTGCAAGCCTGCTCTGTTAACTGACATTTTGTAATTGCCAATTTACAGTGTCACTGTCTATAAGTAAAATGACAGGCATGGCTATAACCAATACTGGCACAGTGACCGGATTTGAGAAAATATGAAAAGGAAAGGCCTAATTCTTTCTACCTAGAACAAAAGACTGCTGCGTATTATAAAAATCCTTCTTTGGTCATCAGAATCACTGGTACGTTCATAACTAGTTTACAGACAATAATACCTTTTTTTTAAAACTTTTATTACATTCTCAAATTGTTGTTCATCGTGTAGTTAGTTGAGTATAATAAATGTAACAGGGAAATAAAAGCTCAGCTGAGATATGGAAACACAAAAATTGTACTACTAAATAGTTCAATATCTTCTGTTTCAATTGCATCCACCTTAAATATAAAATATAATTTTACTTTTTTTTTGCAATTCCTAAAAGGCATTCAGTCTTAGTGGCAATGTACTGGACCTATTCGGATAGGCAAACAATGAACAAGAGAAGGATACACTGGCTGGGTCAAGAATTATTCTGTAATATACAAGGTGGATCCTAACAGGAAAGCAAACCCGTCAGTTTAACAGCTACTTATGCAAAAGTTATGTCAAATTAAATCCCCATTAACAGCATGTTGACGTGAATAGAGGTCTAAGAAAAGACGCACGTCTTTAACATACAACGTGTTTTCTCCTCTTGCACATGACAGCAGGTCTGTGATGCTATTGGCAGCCTTCCAGTGGCTGATATTAAACCCAGCAATTTTTCTGCACGGTTGTAGAGTGGCATGTCGTTAATATGATGTCATTCTACAGCACCACATTTCCTACTGAGGTGCACTTATTTTCTATTATGTTCCAATATTGAAAGATAATAAAGTTCCTTACCACACTATATACAAAATAAATATCAGAGTAAAGTTAAAGGATTGGCTGCACAATTACATAAAATCAAACGCCTTTGTGAGACTGTCGTAGCAGAAAGTCTTATAAAAAAGGTGACGAAAATGTTCTTTTCATCTAAACTTTTTCTTGTAATGCTTGCTACAACCTGGTGCAGAGCATCTCTCCTTGTTCTATTACAAGGTTAATTTATAATTGTACACTGTCCCATTACACATTACAATAGGGCACCTATTTGTCTCTGAAAATAGCGAAAAATCACCTTCACAAATTCTCAAAGCCCATCTTTGCCTTTTGAAATTCTTTGTTTTTTTAACGGTCCAAAACCCAAAGAAATTTCATTATCATAGAACACTAAGAAAAACCAGCAAATATTCACATTGCTTGCAAAGTTTGCATACTGTATATGAACCCTGGATTTGTTCAGACGGCCTTACATACTGTACAGTATAACCCCCTCTACACCTTATTCACAGTTATAATCTGTATAAATAGCTTTCAGCTGCGTTTTCCTCCCACATGAGATCCAATACGCGTAATAGTCTTACACTTAAGGGCTCTGCAGCACAGACGTAATCTCACACATATCACTCCTGGGGACAAGCAGCCCTTTATGCAATCAACAGGCCATGAGCTGCATGCATCTGTTTAAATATGTAAGGGTTTGCAACCTACATGGATGCCTGCCATCTTGATGCATATATGCACACATGCACATGTTTAACAATATAACAGAGCTATAATCTTTGCATGATACATATTAGCATGTTTCTACAGTGAAGGTGTTACACTACACACACACACACACACACACACCCATGATTAATTGTAAGGACTAACTATTTAAAATATTCATATGCCAGTTTCAGATGTGTCAGTCATCCTTTTGTGCATAAAACTGATTCAGTCCACCATTCAAAGCTTTGCGTCAACAAATTAAGGCGGAAATGTGAGAGGGGACGCATGGGAATTGTCTCTTAATTGTCGTCATGTTTTGCTCAGAGTTTGATTCACTCTCACGCTCTAAAGATGACTGTTTCCTTTTTCTTTTTTTCTGGTCCTCACTGTGCACACAATGCTGCCAATTAGTTAATGGCGGACAGTGAGGCGAGAGTCCAACCTCTTTACTTCAAACTTAAGTCCTCACAATAGCATTTCGAGACTGTAAAGAAAGTGGGAAAGTACTTAACAAGCCCACTGCATACATGATTACGGCCCATGATGTGACAGTGATGAAGACTGCTTGTACTTACCATAACACACACACATACGTGCAAAGACTTAAAAGCAAATATTGAGTTGACCTGCACCTGACAGCCACAGCAATACAGTTTGAATATGAGCAGCCTATGGCAGGATGCCTTTTAAATTGATGCCTGCTTTAAAGCTTTTGTGGAGTTTTTGTGGACAAAAACCTTTCAGAGGCAAAACATTTCTCCTTCTTTACATTGTTGTTAACACACACCCACACATGTAGTATTTATGTGATCGCATCACTCAAACACATAAAACATGAAACACACGCAAAAAAAACCAAATCTGTATTTTCCAACACAATGCCCATTGTAGCACTGTAACATCTACATGTATGTGAAAAGCTGGTTAATATGAATATTGAAGGCTTCATGACAATTGTGTGTTTGTGGCTTGTCTTCGTGCACGGTATGGTTTATATGGGTTACAGTTGTGCGGGAATGAAGAGCTCAGAATGTGTCGAGCATTTCACACATCAAACCTTCCCCAGCAGATTCTTTTCTACATAGCTCCTGCCATGCGCTGTCCACAGATTTATCGACGACCCGTAGTAAAACTGTGACGTTTGATAAATTTGCTAAGTGGGAATGATCAGGGTAATAAATAAAGCAACTAGTAGACTACAGCTGTGGTGTCCACTGTAATTGTAATGGTGGAAGTCTGTGTGCGGATGGGAGCAAATGGAGCCTGCAGAGTGAGCTGCATGCTTATTGCCTGGACGGGAGCCCTAGTTAACGGCGGTAATGTATTCTCAGGCATCAAAGGCTCAAAGTTGAGAGTTTTAAAGGAGCTCGTCACTATTGATTTTGCACGAAGAGTAGCTTCCCAGGTTCATTATATGGGAGCTCTCAGCCCTTACTTTAGGCAGCGGGGGCTATTGCACAAACAACAGGGTGCTCGGGGTGAGCATTCCTTTGTTGTTTAGAACAAAAATGTGTTTCAATCATTTGCTGTTTTGCATTCACTGGCTATAAAATATAAGCCATGGCTAATGAATACTATCCGAAATGACTCGAGTCCCTGGGGCTTTTTCACAATTAATACACATTTTAATTGAGCACAGAAAAATGGGATAATTTGCTGCTAAGCAGAAAGAAAAAGAAAAAACGAAGGGAGGATAGGGGCTAAGATGTAATTGCTGAGGTTTCCTCAGCCTTGTCTCTCAAGGAGAAACTGTTTTTCTGTTTGTAGCCTTTGAGTCTTCAAAATTGTCAAAACAGCTAAAAAATAATGCATTTTCATGTGTTTTGTTTGGGTGAAGTTTGTGCTGTGTACGTGGAGTGTCAAATTTAGTTGTGTGAGAATGCTATGTTGGAGTCATTCACTATGAAACTGCTTAAAAATATGCATATTCATTTAGTTATTTTTGGTTGTTTTGGTCCACTTTGTGCAGTGGGAGTTTATAAAAGTATGAAAAGTATGTAGAAATGTATTATTTATGTTGGATAGTTATACCGGCTGCCCTATGTATCAAAACACTTAATTCATTCAAACATCAGACGCATCAAAATTGCACAGCAGAGCTCAGAATGTGCTTGAACAGATGGCTGATTGTTTATGGTGGACTTGGAGAGTGTTAGACAGGCAAAAGTGTAAACATCAGTGTGGGCAATCAATATCTCATTAGGGTGTCTGCTTTAGTTCATGGTTTGTCGCTTTGCATTCTCCACACACACTGTGTTGGATCGGTAACTCGAGCCATTTGGTGGGAAGGGCAATGTAGTACATGGCACGAGATTTAGGAAAATGGACCTGCACTGTTCTCCACATGCTCTGCACACACCTGCTCTGAATCTATGATCGGTGGTTTGAAAAAAACATCTGAGCAGCACAACTGGTTCACACTCCTAAATTTCTAGCAATGCAAACATCCTTTTTTTTTTTTAGCATATTTTTAGATAGAGGGAATATGGGACTCAAGATAGCTAGTGGTGCTGGTACACTGGGAGATAATGCAGGATGAGCCTCAAGCATAGCAGGGCTGGAAAACTCCTCTTGTCACTTTAGATAAGAGGAAGGGAATGGGACTGGTTGCTGAGGGACCAGCTGAGTGCTTGTCACTGTCCCTTTAGCTTTGCAACAACAGACCGCTATAGTGCATCTGGACAGGCAGAAGCTCATCTCGCCACAATCAGTTGTGCATGGGGTTCATTCCCATATGAGTAGTTGGAGAGCAAGGTTGATGAAAGTAGGGGTAAAGTTTGCAACTAAATTGTGCTTCAGCTGCCACACTTTAGAAATGTTTATCTCTTGAAAGAGGCAGGGCAGAATAGTGGTTATGGAGACCAACCAGAATAGCCAGATTCAAGCCCACATGGAAAGGGTCCTAAACCAATGCACTAAGTACTTGAATACGCTTGGGATGAAATTCTGTCAAAGACAGACCCATAAAGCATGATCTTATATTATTTTAATGGGGAACTCTAATATAAACACACAAAAAGTTCAGTTCATCACAAGGAATATGATAACAGCATGCAACTAAAAGTCAGAATATGTCTGCCTTTAATCATCAGATTTTTTTATTTGGTTTTGAGTCCTCCAACTATATTAAGTTGCAATACTAAATTTTTGGGGTCCCCCTTTAATAATTTAAACACAAACATTGGTTAGGGACAAATTTGTATTGACACCTCTTAATTATATAAACTGACTAATTGTCCATAAACACTTTTTGGCCCTAAGGAACGTCTGATCGCACTCTAAAAATGCATTTCTATTCCCTTTATTGTTGAGTATTGATTTTGCTTGCTGGTGTTTGCTGTGTTGTTGTTTTTGGGATGCGTATAAGAAAGCAGCTCAGAGGGATGTCTTTGTAAGAAATCTGTTGTGGTCGAATACTTAAAAGGGAAGCATGCTCGATTGCTTCTGTCTTCAGAGACACAGTATTTACAGGCTAGTCTTCTTTGCCCCGTGGCAAAGACGATGCCTAGGTCGAACCATGCTGCTATCGCTGTTAGTATGTCGGTAGAGAATCATATCTGCTTTAATTATTGCCGCTTGAATCCAGAGTGATTACAGCACATTTCATTATTCAATTTAGTACGTGTGATCTCATCACATCAATTTAATATTAACCGCTGTAATAAACTTCCCAGAGGGGATTTTTGTTTCATGAGGTAAATGCTTAATGTCATAAAATAGACTGAAGGGGTCTTACCTCAAGTCAGAAATAAAATTCATTAGGAAATAAGTAGTGAAACGACGACAGGTGAAATTGCATGTGAGTAAGTGAAATTGAGTGTGTTTAACACTGTGGGACATTAAAGGCTTTAGAGGAAGAAGATCTCCATGGCTTAGAGACCTGACCCAGTATTCTTTATTGTTTGTAATGCAGCTTCATTGATAAATAACCACAGTCACACCGGCGCTTACGAGCACACAAACATCCCGCCCACCCACCTTCTTTCATTGGAAGGTCAGCTGCTACCAAAAATATGTTTATTTTTAAGGTAATTACATCCGATTGAGCAGTGAAAAACCGTTGCCTCCTGTCGTCCCTTGGAAGATTAGCACCAAGGCCATGAGCGGGATTGATCAATGTGCCGGCCACTGCCTGTTTGAGGGATGGGAAGGTCAATGGGTGTGGTATTACTCAAGTTGGGGGAGATCTGGTGTCAGGGGCTTTAATTTGGAAGAGGCTGGTTTATGGACAAGGATAAGGTAGATCGACATCAGCGATAAGACGACACAAGCAAAAGAGATTAAGAGCGGGGAGAGTGACTGCTATCCTAGGAAACAATTTGAACTCTGAAAGACAATAACTCAATTCTCTTTCATCCTGCACAGGGTATTACCATTAACGTGTACATGCATTATGCACTGATATTTTCATAAGCAGCCTGACATGATCCTAAGCTACCAGCTCACACGGAAAGAGCACTCCCTCCTGTCCTTTTTAATAGACGCTGCACACATTTTAGTTTACTTCTGTGCCATTTTTTTTTTAATACTGAGCACATCCCCTGGCGGACTAAGATGATCAGAGAGAAGGAGCTGACTAATCTCAATCCTTAAATATTTTCATGTTCAATAAAAGCTATTCATCAGCCTAAACCCGCCTGTAAGTTCAAACTAAATTTGAACCACCTGGGAGAGATCTGAATGACTCAAAAGCAGTGTGGTTAGGCAGCCGAGGTGGAGCGAGTGTGAAAGGGAACAGCAGGAGAGAGGAAAGTGTCCCCCGAGTGTGAAGCTCTGCAAAGCCAGCCGGCGAGCGGGTGCATCTGTCAGCGCACGTGTGCGTTGATCAAGGCTTGGCTATTGTCCAGTCACTGTAAACAGTATTACAGGTGAGTTGTCTTTGGCAGGCAATGCACATTGATTATTGATTGGATAGAGTGATGTGAGGGATGGTGTGGCAGGGATCAGAAATGAGAGGAGAAAAGCATGAAAGCGTAGAGTGAAATGATGCATTCAAAGACATGGATTGCTTGGTAGAGAGCTAGGGTAGAACGACTTGAAAGAGCGCAATTTTTTAAATGTCAGATCACCAATTTAAATTTTAACTTACTTGATTAACAAGCCAAGTGAAAGTTTAATTGTTGATTTTATCAGGTATGGCAATCTTGGCCTGCAAATGTATAGGTAAGTAACATTGACTATGTGAGTTGGCAATATATATAAACAAATGACTGTTGCCTCACCAAAATAAACGGTGTCATTGAGGTCTAACAAGCATGCTCAATGTATCCCTTCCTCATAAAATATTAGCTAGACCAATTATTACAATTGGTTTAATCATGCAAGGTTTGCATCCATCCATAGCTTGCATTCTTTTTCACTGTCTTTGCAGACGCATCACTTGTCCGGTAGCTAGCAGGACAAGTGTCCTTAAGACCGTGTCTATACAGTTTTGGGAATTTCCCTACTTTTAAGCATATCATATCTTTTTTTTTTTTTTTTATGACTTTAAAAGTTTTGATTGGTCAGAATAATCACAGTTAGATATTTTCCACAAATCCTTCAGCACTGTGGGGAGCAAAATCAAGAATGAAAGAGAGAAAAATTAAAAGTATGAAGGCTCACCCTGGAGACTTCACTATGTCTCAAGTGCAGTGGACCGTAAGACTTCACTCTCCACCTTAGTCACACCCTGCTGTTCCTCTCAGGTAACACGCAAACCAAACCCAACAGATGAAATCAGAACAACCCCACCCACCCTCCCTCCCTCCCCTCCCCACCCCAACCCCCCACCCCCTACACACACACACACACACACACACACACAAATATAATTACAAACGTACTGTAGCACTTTTCAGGCTGTAGTTTAGAGCCTGCATGGAGGCTTTGCAGATGTGGGGAATGAAGCATTTGTTTTTCTCTGTTTATCAAGCAGTTTGTGGTTGAAATATAAGGTCTGTCACAAGCTTTTAAGAGCTCATAAAACTGGCCTTGTGTCAAGTGTTGTAATTACTTCTAACATCTGTGACTTGACCTCAACACCTTCAGCTGCAGAGGGTGAGACAAGTGGGTCTCTGTCTCTTCCCCTTACTGTCCCTGTCCCTTTTTGTAACGCAGGCAAATGGGAAATCAGAAACATCAATTATTCCAGTAAACAAGTTTGGCCATGTAGAACATTTAATTATACATTAAACATTAATAGCTGGGGCTTATTTCACACATCCATTAGATTGTGTTAAACATGGATACTCAATCTTTTTAATAGAGCTTTTCTTAACCAGGAATTTAATAAGCGAATTATAATGGTGTGATTGGGTGGCATTTTTGTAATTGAGAAGCCTTGTCTACAGTACAAAACATGTAATGGACAAAAGAAAAGCAACCAGTGAAGTAAGAAATGAGGCAAGAAGTGGGGAAAATATTCTGTAAGGCAGACTAAGAGAAGGAAGGAGAAAGAGTCTGGGGGTTAGTAGACAGCACTACACCATGAGCGCACACCTTTTAAAGTGAGTGTTGGATGAGGGCTGTGGAAGTAAGCCCCATTTTTCTGTGAATAATACACCTCTGAGACTTGACAGATCTTCACAAGCCTTAAAAATACAGTGCAGAGACTCAACACCCAGCTGTGGTTAAGCAGAAGCGCAATATGTATGCTTGAATATCTACTAGTTGTTTGCTTTAGCCCCTCTGTTATATCAGGATAATGGTAGAGTGCCATACCTGTAGCAGATGAGAGCTATTCAGACAAAGTGTCCACCATAAAGTCATGTATAGAACAAAATATTCTTCTAATTTGATTGATTAAAGAGTGTGTTGAAAGTCATACAAGGCAAGATTAGAAAGATTGGAATAAGACAAATATGCAGAGATTGTTGATTGAAGAAAAATAAACATTGGCTGTGTGGATTTTGCACCTTAAAGATACATAAATAACTGAAAACTCATTTATATAGAGATACAACTGGTTATATAATTATATTCCATTTGGAAATAGACCAGAGATGACATCAAAATAATTTGTTCTAGTGCAAAAATACATAGAATGTGGAGCCTCTTGTTAGCAATAAATCCTACTTGAACGAATGGAGAATATAATTTATAATATGGCTTTAGGAGTGCCATAAATTACGAGGACAGTAAGAGTTGACAGCCATGCTAGCGGCTATGTGAGGCTATACTAAGACACAGCAGTGCTTTGAACATAAATGCTAACATTGTAATGCTAACATTTTCACTATGATCATGCTAATATGCTGATGTTTAGCAGGTATACTGTTCCATGCTGTACCATGTTCACCATTTTAGTTTAACCTGCTAACAACATTTGTTAATTAAACACAAAGCACAGACACATTATGGCTATAATGATCAGTTAAAAGACAGACAATTATTTTTCACTTAAAGGTCTCATATCATGCTTATTTTCATACTTGTATTTTGGGTTTCTACTAGCCCCCTCCCAAAAAAGCACAGTCTGCTCTGATTGGCCAGCGTTCCGCATCTGCACTCTTGAAGGCTCGGCCCCATCATTGCAGCCGGGGAATGACTGTTACTGCCCTGAAGCGCCACTTCCTATATAAGTCCAGACAGCTTGTTTAAAGACACAGTTTCTGAATACAGGATGTGTGCATTTCTCCCTGGACTAAGCATTTCAATACTTTTTACCGTATTCATAGCACCTGGAATTGCTTTATAATCACAAAAGACATGGAAATCTCACTTTTGACAATAAGGGACCTTTAAAGGTCAAACTAATTTTATATATTTAATCATACTGCATATGTTAATATTAGGTACATGGTCACAGACGACCTATCCAGTTGTAGCACTCTTCCTGTCTTTACTTGTCCCTAAGACACTTTGATTGCTTGAAAAGCCAGAGTGTGGTGTGAAACACAACAGAAAATGGTATTGACTGAGTTTATGGCCTTGCTTTGAGCTAGCCAATGTGGGTATATCACACAGATCAGGCAGGTCCGGGCATGAAGCCCAGCACTTGGAGAAGAGAGGGGTTTACTATATGGATGCATACGTTTATATCACAAAATGAAGTATCCTTTCATTTATTCGAAACAGCTCTTGTGTCATTTGATGCTGAATTACACAAAAGGTTTGACTGAATATTTAGTTTTCCTAATGGGGATAGACATCTTCAGCAAACATCAAATGGGATGTTTTGGTTGAAACACCCACATGGATATTGTGAGCAAAAAGCCATTCTTTTTTCTTTTATTTAACCCTTGTGTTGTCTTCCCGTCAACCATGACGTTGTTGTCCTACAGGGTCAAAATTGAAAATTGACTTTTTTTATGTTTTTTTTTTTTTTACCCAACATTTATGTCGCTTTTTCTTTTTTATTCTTTTGACGCTTTTTAACCATTTTTCTTGCTTATTTCAATGCTTTTATTTTATTTATAAACCTAATGTATGACATTATACCTAATTTTGAGTTAGAAAAAGCAGAAATTATAAATTATTTTAACTAATAGTTCAGATCAGAGGATGTTGAGTGGATAATGTCAATATTTAGTCTGGATACGGTTTTAAAACCATGTAAACCAAAATTCACTGAAAGTAATCATTAATTTTACCTGCGAAGAACATTTCATACAACGTACATCCATGCATTCAAGTAATTTTTGGGCAATTTGGTTGAACAAAACCAATATTTCTGATAAAAAAACTTAAAAAACGGGTCATATTTGACCCAAGGATAACACAAGTGTTAAAATTTGAAGAAACGCACAACTAAATATTCATATACCCCTTTCTCTCTTTTCCTCTCACCTTTCATCTATTAAACACAAAAACAAGCAAATAAGTAATCAACCTGTGTTAAACTTATCCACTCTACATACGGTATCAACACAAATTTAAATTCAATTAACTATGTGTCCATATGACAAAATCTTAAAAACAGGTTCTACAATTTAGTAAGGCAAATTTTAATACAAGTATATGGTGACGAAGGTTTGTGTGAAAGCGTGAATAACTGCGGATGAAAGTACTTGGCTAATTTAGAAACCCATGAGGATGCGAGTGTGGGTAAACACTTTAAGAGGGGTGCAGAAATCAACATCTTCCAGGAGGCATTAAAAAAATGTCCCAGTTCTGCACTCCAACCCGCCACCGCAGCACAACAAGGGGATGCAATGTGCAAAGAGGCAGGAGACTTTCTCAAGCTGAAAGGTTGTTAATTAGTGTTCATCACACGTTCAGGGGGCGTCATTCTAAATTTAAAGATGTTGCCATCGCTATTCTTGTGGATGTGTTAGAAAAGTATATTTCCAACAACAAAAGTGGGAGAAGGAAAGTTCTTTCAGTATGTTGTGTATGCTTCTATATGTGTGTAATGTATTATTCAGTATATCACTGGCATCCTAAGTGTATGTTCTCCCCACGGCAAATTTACGCCTCATGTTGTTTTGCTGACAGCTCTAATATATGTATGCTTTTTCCTTCACTACCACTTCCTGAAACACACCGCGCATACAACATTGTTTCAAATAACCACAGTGGAGGTGTATGAGTAGATTACACAAACCTCTTAACAACCTCCGAGCAAGACGTCAACGCCACATGAGTCCTGTAATCTCTTTTAAGATATTAATGTGGAAATTGAAAAATGTAGGGTACATTTTACAGCACCTCCTAGACAAACATTAAATTCAATATTGAGAGTTATTGGTTTGGGCTTTAGTTTCCGTCTTTGCCCCTCTAACTTTGCTAATCACTAACTCCGTGATTTAGTAGTCTGTGGCGTCACCTCGTTGGTCAGACAGAGTTCAGACAAAATTCCAACCACTTCTTTCCGCTGTGTCCAAAAATACAATTCTGTCTCAGAAGTGGTGATGGAGAGTTGGCTCCCTACAGTAACAGCTGGCCCATGTCTGAGGCATCACATAAAATGATGTCACTGATTTGACACTAATAATGTGTGTGGCTATCGGCTGGAAGTCCAGTCATGAAATCCAGTTGCCTCTCGCAACTTGTCACTTCTATGTCTACTGATTCTTCCACAGCTCAAGGCTGAAGTCTTGGTAATTAAATAGCACAGTAAATGCTGTGCATGAGGAGTAAAATAATTTATATCAGATACCTCACAACAATGAGTCTGCAGCAATGTTAGCTGCTCTAGCTCTGCTATCTATTTATGTTCATTTGTTTGTACATTTGTTCGTACCATGTTAATATTTGCTAATTAGCACTAAACACAAAATACAGCTGAGGTGCATCACTTTCGAAAGTATTTAGTATTGGACAAATAGGAATTTTGACCTGATGATGGCACTGGAGAGAAAGTCTGGAGATATCCACAGTTATTACTATTCAATCTAAGGGGACATTAATGGGTGTACCAATTTCTATTGCAATCCATCCAATAGTAGAGATATCTGACTCAAAGCTACAAATGTGAACCTCATTGTGGCACTTTAGAAAATGTCAGTGGATCTCCAAGTTATTATGATACATCTTCTGGGAACCATATCCATCCAATATTTTGTGCCACTTCATACGGTAGATGTTAAGATATTTCATGAAATACATGGACATTTTTACCTGCTGGTGGTGCCAATGGAAAAGTCAAGACATCATCAAAGTCAGTGGGATTCATCCTCTGGGCACCATGGATATCTGTACCAAGCACTTGCCAAATAACCATTTTTTTAGCCATGTCACTAGCATTGTTTGAAAAAAATGTATTAAAAGTAAGTAACTTTACACAGCTATCGATGCTCATTCGAATAAGATACAGAATGATTGTTTTAATCCATCATGTTACAGTCTTGTAATGCCTCCTATATACAAAATACCAAACTTAGGTAGGTTACCTCAGAGCACTCTAACATCCAAATACGTAGTATATAACATGTTTACTGAAGACTGGGTTATTAATGAGAATTGTAAAAATTATGTTTTGTAAAAAAAAAAATCTAAAATAGTACAAGATCTGTGTAGGTGTAATATGGAACTGTTGAGAGTAGAATTTCTCTTTCACACCTTACAGTTCAGCAGTTACAGCTAAGTTGAAACATAATGTTTGATAAAAGACCACATAGCTGAAAACTAGTCAGTTTTTACGTTGGCCCATCGCCTCACTTTCCACCAAATTTAATTAAAATCTGCTAAGTTCATTGCGAGATACAAACAAGCAGACCAGCAGACAAGCAGACAAACTGGACTGCAAACATAACCTTGTTGGCAGATGTATTAACCGTAGCTTGATGTAATCTATGAACTCTATAACAATACCAGCAGAAGTACAGTAGACTCTTCCTGAACTTGAACTCTTAAAACCTCCATGATGCATTTTATGTACTGTGGTTCTTCACTGCCACTTTCAGTGTGCAAACAAAAAATATTAAACAATGGAGGGAATACATAGTTTGCAGAAGTTAAAAAGTCGTTGAAGAGAATGAATAGGATCCCAAAAATGTATTGCACAATGTCCAAGCAGTGCAGCAGTCTACAGCATAGAGCCTGTTGTAACAGCTGGGAAAATGGACAGTATGGACTGTGAAATACAGCCCGCAGTCCATTTCATACGGTGAGGAAGCGTGTTTGATGAGAAGAAAACACTCTCACCATGGCAACATGAGAGGAAGACAAGTATCGATTGGACATTCTTGAATTTGATAACCAACTCTTGTCTCTTGAACCATTTAATCTTCGTAGCTGGAATGCAATTTTCTGTATTGTTGAAAATGTAAATAGTTCAAAGAAAATTAAGTGTCTTAAAATTAAAATGAATGGGTAGGGTTCCTACTGGGTTAACCAACCAAAGTGTGCTTTAAAGAAATCAATTGGCCTTGATAAACAGCCCAAGCAACCCCTCTGATATATTGTGGTCATTGTGTATGATGTAACTGTAAAGACCTCAACCTACTTATCTCCCCGGTAATAACGTCCCCAATTCTAATCTGAAAATAAACAGTAATGTCCAATAAAGTCAAGCAGCTGCTTGCACTGGCAGTGTGAAGGGGTCCCGAACCACATTGTGTTGCAGGATCATCTGGGTTGTTTTCATTTCCCCGTTCCTGTTTCTTCTGGCAGTGTTGCACTTGGTACTAACACAGACCTTCGCTGGCAGTCGGGTGTGCAGCCTGGGCTTGTGTGAGCTCAACCCTGACTGTCCCTCACACACCCTGGGGCTTTGTGAAAAATGAGACCATGGAGAATGAGATAATAACATTATGGAATGGGAGTGTGTGGATTTGCGGTGGACTCATGCGCGCCGGAATGTGTGTGTGCGTGCGCTATGGAGCGTGCACCTGTAGCCTGTGCAGAACATAATTGTGTCCTCCCATGTGTAAAAACTATCAATCAGGTTCACTTAATGTTGCGTCATTATGGGTAAATTAAAATTCCACAGTGATCGATAGGGTATTGACTGTCATGTTATGTGTGTACAGCGCATAATGATTAATCCTTTTGAGCTCATTCCAAATTTATTCTGGATATTATTTTTTGTTTGTGTGTCCAATGGTAAGCAACTAGATGGGCAGACTCTCAATATTTACGAAAGCATGGCCAGACTACAAAATGAAAATGAGTTTACTATTCACACCTGAATTAGCATTATGTGCTGTCATATAGCCTGATAAGACAGTGAATGGTTCCCGTTGGATTTCTGCCTGAGATTTGGCATGTTAGCCTATTCACACATGCCAGAGCTGCTGAAGGTCTCTCTCTCCAACCAGAGCTGATCATTGTCAGGATTCTGTGCATATTATATGTGTTATGACAAAATACTGGCATGAGGACAAACCAGACAAAACAAAGCAACTGGAGAGGATATATCATATTACAATAACATAGCTGCACTGAATGCATTCATTAATGTTACTTTTTTGTTCATAAAAGACGTGATATATGAATAAAGCAGTGTTCTGATTCTAACACAGCCAAAACCCTGCCTATACGTCACTGGTTTTACTATAATACATACCAGTCACTTTTTCATTTTTGTGTTTCAATGGCAGAATTCCGTTATGAATGCTTATCCTCCGTTGAGGACTTTTTCTGTCTCTACTGTATAATTTCTGTGTGTGGCAACATATATTTTATCTGAGCCTTAAGCACTGCCAACAGTATGATTTTATTTTCAAAACTCCCATTTTGTGCCAAATCTTGACGTATCAACTGGTTTCCATTCCATACAGTTTTCCCAAGAGACTTATAATGATGTGTTTGAAAATCCTTCTGGCTTTATAACAAAGTGCTATTCCTTTGAGAGAGGTAGACACAGGGACCGAGACTGCAAAGTGTGTATTCTGGGTGTGTGTGGTTTTCTTTGTTTCCGTGTGTGTTGGGCCCTGTATAATAGTACGCATGACAAAGACACAGAGTGTGTGAATGAGGCAGACAGATAATCTCTACCTGCCGTTCAGTGTGTACGCTTCCTTGTAAGTACTCCCTTATTTTTCATTAGGACTTCAGCACAAGAGGCATTAGCGACACTGAGTGAAAGCTATGCCTGCTTTAATAATATTGCTCAACCAATTTAACAAGACCGGATTATGTTAATATAATCATAATGCACCCAACTCAACTTAGCCTCACTGAATGTCCGCCTTGTAAATTACCTGTTCTAGCTCAGTAATTAATATGGTTCAGACGCTGAGGACATGATTTTACCAAAAGAGACACTGATATAGTTCATCATCTGTTTGGAGAAGAAATTAATCTTTTCCTGTAATTCTGTTTCTTCTCCATGCCCAAAGCATTTTCTGTTTTATAATTGCATTGGTGAAAGTGAGTCTTGTGCTTCGGTTCTTCTCTGTTATGAATGCGAAAGGTTATTTAACAAACTGTTCAGTACTCTGAGGTGGGTCATTGTGTGCATGACACAGAGTGTGTGAGTTGAGCTCACAATGTACAAACCCAGTAGGAAATATGAAACAATTAAAAACTGTAAAGTAAATACAATTCTAGTGATAGAGAAGAAGGATAGAAATAGATAACGAACTACGTTTGTGGTGGAAATCCAGGGGGAGGAATAAAAAATGTGGAAGAGATTATTCACTGCCATTGACTATGGAGTGTCAGCTTGTTATTCTTGCATACAGTACCTTGATTTCCCTTCTTTGCATGCCATCTTTCAAGTGAGGTGATTATCATGCCAAGTCAAAGAGGAAAGTTTGAGAACGAGAGAATAAAAGAATTGAGAGGCGGGTGCACGGTAACAAGATAGCAAATTAATGATGGGGGGTGTAATGCTGCAGTGACACATGTAACAACCTCTTCACATCTGAAAAAAACACCAAATTAATACGATGTGGTGATGCTACTGTATGATTGACTTCTGTTGCCTGACAGTCACATAACGTTATGTAAACTGCTCTGTGTGAAAGGCAAACAACTTGTCTATATCTATTATGAAATTGCAAATATCAGCAGCTTGAAAGTTTTATTTGGAGGTAATGTGGTTTCGTTTGTTTTGGACTCAGTTTCCACTGGTTACTTAGGTGGAGTAGACACTTCCACAACACAATGCATCAATTAAGAACTCAAGACACAAACTGAACAAAAACATGTTCTTTCAAAAAGCTACGTCGGGACTAATAAAATAGCACCACCCAATATTTTCAATTCATTGAATGCAGAAATTGTTAAAGGTCCCATGGCATGAAACTTTCACTTTATGAGGTTTTTTAACATTAATATGAGTTCCCCCAGCCTGCCTATGGTCCCCCAGTGGCTAGAAATGGCGATAGGTGTAAACCGAGCCCTGGGTATCCTGCTCTGCCTTTGAGAAAATGAAAGCTCAGATGGGCCGATCTGGAATCTTGCTCCTTACGAGGTCATAAGGAGCAAAGTTACCTCCCCTTTCCCTGCTTTGCCCGCCCAGAGAATTTGGCCCACCCATGAGAGAGAGACATCATGGCTTTCAAATGTGCAAAGTGGCAGTTAGTCAAGGCCACACGCCCACCCTCCACTTTGCCCCCCCTCTCTCCTCCTCAATAGCTACAGACACAGAAATGGCACATTCTAAGGAAAGCTCATTGTGGGACTGGCTCTAGTGGCTGTAATTCTGCACCAAGGCTGAATTTCGGGAAAGAGACTTCAGATACAGTATTAGGGGACCACTAAGGTTTATATAAAAGCATCCAAAGAGCACCATGTCATGGGACCTTTAATATAAATTGGTTCTTGATTCTCTGACAGTTACTTGTGCCTAGAAATGCATTTAAATATCCATTGCCATCTGGTTGCATGGTGCATCTCAGTGTATGTTAGCTAGTTAGCATTACCACTGCAGAAAAGTGCCATGGTCAATGAATTTTTAAAACCCTCTTTTCTTAATTATTAAGACTTTTAAAATTTTTTTTTTTTTTTTTTTTTTTTTTTTTTTTTTTTTGGGGGTTAGGGGAGTTTTTTGTTTTGGCTAATAAAATATTTTCAAGCTATGGTTAGGGTTAGGCAACTAAAACACTAAGGCTAAGGTTAGGGAAAGATAATGGCTATGGTTGATGAAAGGGTAAATGGAATTGCATGTCTTGGATGGGACCAAAACTCCGGCCTCCTGCAGTAAAGTCAGACTCACTTCATGCCCTTCCATCACCGCAACCTCCACACCTTCCCTCTCGCTGCATACTGTCTACTGTAGGGCACACTACTTCCCCACACAAAATAAACAAATGAACAATAAAACACAGGGCTAAGCCATTATTGAGATGCTGCTTCTGAATCATTTGTAACTAAAGCTTTGTCTTATGGTGAGAATAGTGGTGAGATTACAACTGTGCTTCCTGTAAACACAGCAGTTAATTAACCTCCTCATATGTGTCAAGCTTAAATCCATGGTCACCCAAAAGGGTAATCCTTTAGCAAGGCCTGTGGACACTAGAGCCCCCAAGCGCAACACAAAACCTTCAATATTTTTCCTTTTTGACCTGCAGGAATGTCAGTGCACATGTCAGAGCAGGGAAAAAAGCAGCTTGGCTTAAATTTCCCATCTGGCTTCAGGCCTTAATCCGTACCAAGGGACAGTTGAGGACACATCCTCTCTTGTATTTACAGACCTGGATTCTCCGTATGGCAGGCCACAAAGGACTAATTAACACAAGTTTCTCTTTTGGTGTCGGTCAAGAAAGTGAAAGTAGTGTTGTACTGGGACATGGTGGAGCACTGTGTACACAGACAGGGTCAATATGGTGCAGCCTCTACACATCCATGCTTTGCTGCTCCGAACCCTGGTGCATTGACACTTGCTGTACTATTAAAGGTAATTACCAAAAGCAAATAATCTAATACATCAGGCCTGGGCCAGGCGCCACAAGAGGTCTTAAGCTCCCTCAGTTGTATTTTCTTTGCCTCCTTAGTTCACCGCATAGCGATCAACGCTGAATATATTGGGAGCATATGAAACTAGACAATGTAAGGAATCCATTGGTACCAGCATTGACATGCTCACTTTTCAGGTACAAGGGTTAATAACGCTCCAAATTTAGGTTGAATTTTATTTTGAAAACAAATTGCCCTCTCACAGTTTTTAACAGCCCCATCATTCAATTCATGCTGGCGCCCGGCCTGATCAGGCCAATATGTGATGCTCCAAACCAATCATTTTTTGTATTGTGTTCACTTTATATGGTAGTAAATGTTTCTTCTGAATGATGATGTGGATACATATCAAGATGTGACTAATACCAAGGCTGAACAGGACTATAAAGGGCTATAGCAGATCCCTTATCACTCTGAAACTAGACTTTAACATCAGGTCAAGCGTAAATTGTTCTTTTAGTTGGCAAAGTTTAGCAATGACTAAAAGAAAGGAAACCAAGGACTTTTAAATGTATGGTCAGGTGGACAGGATCGAAATATGATAGGTTACGCTTTTAAAAATGTTTATGGCTTGTCAACACAGTTGGCATTTCGGCCTCACACCATTTTAGGCTAAAGTCTATTTTTCTTCCATTTTATGTTTAACTACAGTGAGTGTGTATTGGACTTTGCTGCCAAAACGCAAACCGCATCGTGCCTAAAAACACATATAATGAAACCGCCATGTGCAGTCAGCTTTGTGCACTTTATGTGTACCTGGAAGTGACAGAGTGCATACAAAATGCACAGGCCGACCAATATGTTAATCCTACCGGAACCGTGGCCCCATGCTTGAGTAAAAGCTAGGTTTTCAAGTTTAGACCCAATTTTGATGACACAATGTAATAGTACCTTTATCCAATGGAAAACTGTTTTCAATGCAAGATTTGCTGTGATATTTTCATGACCATTAACGCTAGAAGTGCCGGAATTCCATAACTACTAGAACTGCCCGTGAGCGGTCATTTTGACAGATTCCAAAACTCTATAATCTCTCATGATAAATACCTAATTGCGATATTGTATTATGTATTGTGTTAAGATATCTTTATAAAAACGTAATAACACCAAAATGTACATTTTAACGAGTTTAATTATACATTTGAGTAGTAATACGTGTTTCAATAATTCTTATCATGGCATAGTAAACCGTAATTATTTCATACATTCATATCCCAAAAAATATGGTGTGGAAATTCATTCAACTTAACTCATGACAGCCAAATAACAATTAAAAGTGTCTTATTTGAACATTTAGCTATAACTTAACCTGGCACTGCCTCCGTTTTGGTGTCTGCTGCAGTGCGCAGCACTGCTCGGACTGTGCCCCGCTGCCCTTTTTTCCTCCATAAACTCCATTTTCAGCTCTTCTGCCAGTTGCTGCATGAACTTCCTCCGGACAATTTTACTGCTGGTGCACTCCTCAGAGAGGATGTGTGCAATGATTCCAGCTAATTCGAGGATGTATAAAGTTATATGAACATGTTAACAGCCACCGGCCATCTACGTGTAGCCTACCACGCCTTTCACAGAGCGAGCGCCCAGTACTTTCCTTCTGATTCAGAACTGAGTCCATCCACGCTGTAGTAGCCTACGTTACCGACTCTGGCTTTGCCTTCGGCCTATCGGTGATGCCAGCACTTCTTACTTGACACCGCTAGTTAGGTTTCTCTGACAGAGACTATGGTAGTTACTAAGCAACCAAGATGCATCTTCAACCGCGCGAAAGATTAAAAACAATACCGCGAAAATCCGAGCGGTCACTATGACCGTGTATGGCCGAAATAGGTAAAAGTGATTGTAGTTTCTTTTCCTTTTGTGTAATGTATATAAAAACAATTTTAAATTAAAATACAGACTATATTAGGAAATGTCAGGCAGCAGCAGGATTGTATTTTTTTATTCAGCAGTTATTACACATATACATTTTAAAACAGTCAAAATGACCGTCATGGCTAGTGTTAAGCATATGCCTTTGCATTAAATTGATAATCCACAAAAAAAGAATTAGCTAGTGTCACAAAGCAGTGACAATGACTGCATGATCTGTTGGAATGCTATGTTATGATGTAGATGAAGAGTATACTGTACATCTGAGCAAGCTATGAACACACCCTGTCTCTGACACCCACGGAACATGCTACTCTAATACTAACGTTCAGCCTGTACTGTATTTGGCATGCCAGGCTGGCAGATGGGTCGGCAACCCAACAACCTCTGACATTCAACCTTCAGAGAAGCAAGGCCATGGATTCTGTCCAGTGGTCTTCATCATTCTCAAATGTTCTGCCAAAATGGATGCAGGACACTTAGGCCAACTTGGCCCAGATGATGTGTCAAAGGAGACCATATGACTTCACAGCTGATATCCCAACAGATTTAGTTTTGGGCCTTAAAAACAGCAGCACATTAGCAGTATCTTTCCAAAAGATGCAGAAAATGGTACATGCACATATGGAGAGGAACTTTATCTTAAAGCTAAAAAGTTATACTTCTGAAATACCGCAACCACATCTGTGTTTCTGCAAGCGACTGGAACAAACTCTGCGACAACATAAACCAAACATTTCTGTTCTTGAGAAACTGTTCTTCGCACAAATTACCTTGTCAACATGAGATAACAGGATGATGTAGAATCAAGTAGATTCACTGATTGTCAAGTTTTGTTATGGCTGCACCCTTAATCAGCTGAGCCTATTGTGTCAGTCGTTAGACTGCCTTTGTTCATTTAATGACCAAACCCTGAAGACACAATAGAACATTATATTTTTGAAGAGCAGGCTAATTAACGCTGCTTATTAGAGAGACATCAACACGGGAATAACAAAAGAAAAGGGAAGGCTAGAGGGGTTTGGATGGGATGCATACTGTGACATATCAGAGGTTTCTACATGAGTTGAAACTTAGCATAAAAGGGGTGTCAAAACTGAAAGCAAGAGAGAGAGAGAGTAAATTTAAAAAGCACTGGAGGTGATTAAAACATTATATATATATATATATATATATATATATATATATATATATATATATATATATATATATAAGTTCTTGCTGAAAACCAATTACTACAAATGTAGTCAGTGTTAGAAAAGGGCACTGGCCTTGAGGCAAGGTGTGCCAAGTCCTGAGGACTTATACAATTAGGCATTTTATTTTAAGCTAGGTCTATCGCTTAGAAACATTATGACACATTGATGTTCATAATAAATTTGGTCTAGTGTGTTAAGGACTGAAACATACAATATGTAACAATTTTGAGAGAGAAGCTTTTCATCATTAGCACTTCTTCTGCTACTGTGTACGTCCTAATCCACACATGAGGCTAAAATCATTTTTCTAGTGCGTCTGATTTGTGTCCAACACCATGCTGTCATGTTGGGCTGTGGAAGACTGAGCCACTTGCTCAAGCAAACAAGGCTTTGATTGACATTCAGCTTCATGTAGGAATGCAACACATGGAGGGTTTGGTAAACACGCTTCCCTTCCAATGTTGGAACAGAGTGCCTTACCGGGGTGGTTAGGTTGGGATGGCAATTCCGGTTGTCATTAGTCAGAGAGAGAGGGAAAAACAACACCTTCTTGACATAGACATAGTTGCTGATATTGACTCTGATCTCTCTTCATATGGAAAAATAAAAAGATTTGACCATGATTAACTCATTACATCACGTTTAAAGTACAAGAAAAATATAATGAAGGTCGGTAGATGGGGATAGGGAGTTTGGGCCGACCCTAATCTTAGGCATAATAATAAATAAATAAGTAAATATTTTTTGCAGAGCTTTGAAATTACATAAAACAGCTCAAACAGCAAGTGTACCATCTCAAATTGGGTGCCCACAGCCCCTCAGCACACACACTTTGTCCTGTGAAGTGAGCATCTGATGATTGGCTGCAGAACTGCTCATAGAACAGGAATGCAGGGAAAGCAAGAGAGAGGACACCTTTATGTGCCATCACCATATGCTGTTAGCTACTGATGGATGCTGCTCTTCCCAGGCACTGGAGCAACTTATCGCGTTTGCTGGTGACACTGCCGCCGCTGATAAAGTTAAAGATAAGCCATCTGTTCGTAACAGCAGCACTGCTTCACTTGCAGGGATAGGGGTGTCTAAAGTGTACACGACTCTGCGCGGTGTGTTTGCCTAAATTACTGTTGCACAACATCCTTAAAGCATCTATGTGCATAGTATGGATAGTTGCATGTGCGATCATCTGCCGTGATGAGTGATTATGAAAATATCGACATTGCCTTAAAAAATGAGAGGAGAGGAGTGACACGTTCTGCCAACATAATGCAATGTAAGCAGGTTTCTCAGAGGCGGCTGTAAAAGTGAACACTTGGTGAATCTGTCACTCATGTCTAATTGCTGTAGAATGTATGCAAAGTCACGCTAACAAGCTATCAGTCACATTTCTTATTAACACCGTACCCTGCAGTAGTTGGTCTTTTTTTTGTTTTTGTTTTTTTAAAGGGGGAAAAAAAAAACATACAGCAACTTTAAGGTACCTTAAGAGCTTTTGATAATGCCAGGATGCTTTTGACACGCTTGAGAAACTCACCATTAGCGAAATGGCCTGTTACCCAGAGGGCACAGCTAAAAGAAAGAAAGCGCTATGATAAAGACCCACCATAGGAACAAGGTTGTTCTCTAATGGTTTGGGGTTATGACTGCATACTTGCTCTCCATACAAGCATTCCTGTGAGGGCTGTGAAGCCGAGATCATTGCTACAACATATATTCTGTTGTGTACAGCTTTCACTTATACATTCTCTTTTCTTAGAGAGTATGGTGACAACATCTCTCATACACAACACATAATTATAGATCATGCACATAATTATTAAAAAAACATATGATTCTAATCAAGCAGTTCTTGATATTTTGAGTATTACGTAACAACATTTATTCAGGGCATGAGAAACCCAGATGGAGATTTGAAAGTGTTGTATTATCCGTGAATAGCATTGTTCTTGTCCTCTGAGAGATGAATAAACCAGAACCATTTCAGAAGAATCCACTCCTGAGTATTACAAAGCTAGCAGTGCTTTGGATGCTGTCCAGACTGGCCTTTCATAATTTTTACCAAGCACCGATCTACTTTTAGACTTCAACAGCGTAATGGTGTTTGCTTAACTGAGCAGCCAGCAATCACTCTCTTCTGTGCCAGTGTCCTATCAGTGATCAAGTGTGGCTCAGTTCCTGTCTGAGAGGAGGGCTGCCAGATATAATGCAATAATAACTGGTGTACAGCTTGTCTAAGAGAACCAAGGTCCTATTTCACTGCTGTTGATACTGGGATGAACTCTTTGCGCTCTTTCTCTACCATCTCTGAAGCCCTTGAGCTTCCGAGAGCATAATGAGCCAATTGTAATTCCTCGCTGATAGCTTTGTATTGAAGAGTGTATGAACAAAAGAAATACTGGACATTTCTACTCCAAGTCAAAAGACTGAACTTCAAGGAATACCAAAGGCAGAATCATGATTTTGCCTTATTATTCTATGATGTGGACAGACACAACTGCTTGTACCAAAACTTAAGAGAGAGAAACTTTGCAAAGGAAGGTATCTGGAAATTCCCACACAAAAGTAAAAAACCCAAATTCTGATCTTTATCTCTTCTCTTAAATCAGCAGCATAGCAGAATCCGGCTTCAAATTGAGTTTAGTGTTAATTATTAGCTAATGAATGCCTGGAAAAATAATAATACAATTTGAGTAAAATGAAGAAGGCTATTCCAGAGCACTTAGTGCCTGCATCTGCTGTGGCCACATGTCATGTGATAAACATCTTTCAAGCATCCATTATCTAGACATTATTTAGAGCTTTCACTGTAATAGGTGGCTTTAATGTTATATGAATTAATGACCTTGAAATGATGTAAATGCATCAACTAGATGTGATGTGTTTAAAAACCTAACAGCTTTTAGTCTCGACAAGGAGCACTCCTCTTATCCGACATAGTGGACGTGAACCTGCACTGCTCCCCCACAGATGCCTAGTGTGATGTTTGACAGATTTCTCCCTCTCCAGCTAAGCTCACAGTAAATGTCCATCTGGCAGCTTCCCATGGGTACTTATTATTCTCAGCTAGCCAGGGGTTTTCTGTTTCCGAGCAGTCAGCCAGCGCCTGCCTCAAAGAGTTGAGAGCCGGACCAGAACTGGTTGCAGATGCTCAGCCGGGTAGCCAAACTGTGCTAGTGTAGTGGCATGGCACTGGGTTTTCAATTACACAATGAGGTGGTGGTCTCAAATAACTGTCCAAGTAAGAAAAGTCAAGTGCGCTGATAACATCTATTTATTTGAGACAAAAAAAACAGCCAATTAAGAGTAACATCAAAGAATGCTAGTTTTTTCATTTTTCCAATTCACTCGCTCCACCTTGAAGATTAGATGATTGATTTCCCCCTTATGAACAGATGCTCAGAACCATGGGTAGTGTTGAGAGGTCCTGCTGTCCCGGTCTGAGGTGCTGCTATGGTGGATTCAATCATGTAGTTGACCTCTATCACACTCGTGCAGCCCGCTGAGTGTCTCCAGAAACAGTCTGACAAAACATTGGATGCTACACTTGTTTTGGCATTCAGCAGCTGGGGTCGTTTTCACACTGGGGTCGCTTGTTTCAACCAGAGTTCAGTCGTTCACCATATCAGTAAGCCTGCTGCTCTGCTGTCAGCCTTGTTCACCACTAATACAATCTGTGGTTTGCTTGCACCGTTCTTGCGCAACAAAGGGCGGTTGTTACCGTCATTGCCCGAAAGTAATTGGCGCCATTTTGATGTATGGCCAAAAATAAGTTAAAAAGTCTAATCCTTACCAATCACTTCCTCCATTAAAAAAAAAAAGGTTCTGGTATCAAGTCAGTATTGAATGTTATTACTTGCTGTGAGGTATTTTATCTTTAACGTTGTATAGCTAACAATTGAACAAAGCCATCGATGATGTCTGATAAAGACACGAGTATACTGCAGTTCAACTGATCTCAGATCAACTTGTATTGGTTTACCTACTGTAGGCACAGCCTCTATATATATATATATATATATATATATATATATATACCTCTACAGTATGTATAACTAGGTTTGGATATGACCACAATTATAGGCAAACCGCTCATGGATTTGGACTGAATTGCTGGTATGAAAGAGTGTTACGTCCCTTGAGCCTGCCATAAAGTGAGCATAAAGTAAAAAACAAAATTAAAATTAATTAAAAGTTTGTTAAGTTCTACCCCAAAAACAGGACATCCAAGGCTATGTCACCATATGGACTCTGTTGGTGTCCACAGCACCAGGGGTTTCATGTTGATATGTGCAGTCAGGAAGAGCAGAAGGGTTCACAGCTTAACATATGAGATATTTCCTCACACCCACCACGGTGTGGAAACAGACACCATCCGTGCTATGGTTGTTTAAGTCAACACTGCTGGCTTATTCTTTGAACAATCTGGGCCATGTGATTCTCATTTGAATAAAATTCAAATTAAAGGCACAGAGCACACAATCCGCTTGCCAGAAAAAGCTACCATTGTGTATTCCCATGCACACGTGGGAAAATGGGATGGGTGAGGACTGCAGAGCATTGCATACCTTGCTGAGCAATCAGCAGCATCTTGGTGTCGCTTGGACTCCTCCCCCCTCTTCCATATTTATGCATTCACATCATTCCCCAACACACATGACTCTTACTCTTCAGAACAGTGCGATGTGAAATTAAATGACTCTTACCTAGTGTGGAATAGTTGGTCACATCTGGAAGCGGGCCATTGGGGAAAAGAGGGAGAAGGGGCGGGAAATAAGAGGGAGAGAAAGAGAGAAGAGAAACGTCAGCAAATTACAATGTACAGCAAGCTAAACTTCAATGCAGGCTGAGGCTGTCACTAGCTCCCCTGAAAAATGATAGTGTCCCAGCATTGTACGGACTGGGGTTTTAAGAATAGTCCCTGTCAAGAGGGGGGCGTCATTTATTAATCGAGGGACAGGAAACGTCTGAGATAGTTTCCCCCCGAGGATCCAAAGTTTGCGCAACTTGCATTATTATTTGCCAGTGTTTCAATATTTTGAGGGTGGAGGCAGAGAGGATGTAAGCAGAAACCTAATCTATTACTGACAAGCTTTTTTCTTTATGCACCAGTGTAACATAACCACCGAACAAACAAATGTGCTCACACGAACATGCACCAAGGTGTTCCCCTCTCTCCATATGTCTCTGAGGTAATTTAGTGGCCCTCACACATCTCTCGCCCTGTGCACTTCGACCTTTGCTACGTTTCCCCGACCTTGTTAGTTTGACAGCCGACGTCCAAGGTTCCAACAGCATAATAGAATGGCAGTCCCACATTACCCGCAAAGACTTTAGAGTGGCCCCTGCACAAACAATAAACTGGTACGCTTAAAAAAAAAAGCCTGACAGTCATATCTCCAAAGATGTATAGAAAGGGATATTATAATACCTGCATTCTCCTCCACTTTTTCTGTACCAACTCTCCGGCAGCATGAAAAATATATACTGGATTTCCATTACTGCATGCTTTTTTTTTTTTTTACAAATTAAAGTGGTCCCTCTACGAATGTACTCTGTTCTAAAGTACAGTTTTGCTTTCTTGTAAATGTGCAATAAAACAAGGGAATGGAGAGAGCTGACAATAACTGGGCGTAGTGTGAGGGAAATGGTAGACTCAGGACTAAATCTGAGTTACAAATGCTTACCAGAGCAGTCTAGTTGTGTTGCTAAGCAGAACTTGCCTTAATATGATTTATCACCAATGATGTCTATCCCCCTGCATTCACTTACATTTTAGGTGCGGGTGCGACAAATCCCAAGGGGATCAACGAAGGGGGAGTGTGATTACAATATCTGTTTTGCTCGTGAGAACAAATCTATTTTCAGAGAGAGGGGGGAAGACTGGGGTTCATTCTCTGGGACGCTCATTACCATTCTGTCTGACACACATTCACACTCGCTCCTACTGTTGTTGCTAAACAGAGAGCTCATCTGAGGACCTTGAAGCTTCATGCCGGGAAAATTGGACCCAGGGGAGGGGGTGGCAGGGACTGATGTCAGACTTCAAGAGCCACTAGAAGCACCTGGGGTTTCACTGACATTAGCAGCGTGTTGTTTGGTAAAGAGAGAGTGAGAGACCAAGACACTTGAAGAGATGGCAATGAAAGACAACACTAAAATGGAGAGGAGACGAGTGGGATGTGGCAAAATTTCAAATGTGATACATTCTGGCATAAAGTTTAAATGCCAAAGATCCATGGCAGATTTAAAAATAAAAGACTAAATAAAAATAACATTACTCACATTGCCAAGAATGACTCCTGATATTATCGACAGCTGAGCGAGCCATTCATGCTAAAATAAAAGAAAGGTGAATAACCACTTCTTGTAATCACATTTTGCCTTTTTAATAGAGGCACTTTTTGCAGTGCAGTGAAGATTATTGATTTTTCCTCAGTTCTACGGTGGAAATGTGGAAGCCTGGCCAATCAAAAGCAGTGGAGGTAGCGTGGGCCTAAGTGGATTAGACTAGCAGGGGTGGTGGAGGGGGAATCGAGAGGGAGAAACCAAAGCTCTGGTGGCTTCAATAAACCCACTCTCTGAACCAGGAAAAAGATGGAAGACAGAGAGACTTTTTTTCACCCTCTCTCAACCTCCTGTTTTAAGCAGATAAGCTGCTTTCAGGGTCTTAGTTATGCTGTGAAGAACCCACAACATGACATGGAAACTTTTGACAAGGCAAAGAAAAGCTGAGAAGTCATGTTGTCTATTCTATATTGACAGAAGGGATTTGGGGATGTTTGGAGTGGTCAGTGCAGGGGGGAATTACAAAAAGCCTCTGTCATGCAACATAGTGAGCTGCTCAGACATGGGTTTTAGTGAAGGCATGGAATCAATTTTGTAAAGTTTTGCTTTGGCTAGCCGTTGCAATAAGGCAGAAATGGCTATGCCAAGATGAGAAACTGGCAGCCACACCGTGAACCCTTTGAGTTTGCTTCCAGATTAAAGGGGTTTCTTTCTTGTATGTGATGTGACAATTTTATTAGGCAATTTTCTCTTGAAACTGCCATTGCTCACCATGACATCTCTTGTGCCAAAAAAGGTTGGGGAAATGTTTCTGTAGTTCATACTGTAGGACTTTGAAATTCTATCACAAGCTACACATGTATCCATTAAAAGCTCATGCATACACTATACAGTACAGGCCAAAAGTTTGGACACACCTTCTCATTCAATGTGTTTCTTTATTTTCATGACTATTTACATTGTAGATTCTCACTGAAGGCATCAAAACTATGAATGAAAACATATGGAATTATGTACTTAACAAAAAAGTGTGAAATAACTGAAAAAATGTCTTATATTTTAGATTCCTCAAAGTAGCCACCCTTTGCTTTTTTTGATAACTCTGCAAACCCTTGGTGTTCTCTCAATGAGCTTCATGAGGTAGTCACCTGAAATGGTTTTCACTTCACAGGTGTGGCCTTGTCAGGGTTAATTAGTGGAATTTTTTCCCTTATTAATAAGAAAAGCAAAGGGTGGATACTTTGAAGAATCTAAAATATAATACATGTTTTCAGTTATTTCACACTTTTTTGTTAAATACATAATTCCGTATGTGTTTATTCATAGTTTTGATGCCTTCAGTGAGAATCTACAATGTAAATAGTCATGAAAATAAAAAGGAAACACATTGAATGAGAAGGTGTGTCCAAACTTTTGGCCTGTATTGTACTTACATATATATACTATATAAGACACTATATATACTACTATGTAGAAATATGTTACCACAATAACACAGTACACATTGATTGCTACCCAGGTAGTCGCATATTGAACTGTGAACACATATGGAAATTACAGAGTGTGGTCTAGACCTACTCTATCTGTAAAGTGTCTCGAGATAACTTTTGTTATGATTTGATACTATAAATAAAATTGAATTGAAATTGAATTGAATATGGCCTAGTCTGTACTGGGCTGAGTTAATTACGGATTCATGCAGCCTATAATTATAACTGCTATGCAACTGTCTGCGCCTCATCTTGTTAAAAGCATCAACACATGTGGTATTTACAGGATGTAAACAATGTCTTTCCACCATAAAGCCCTTGATGTGTAAAGAAAACATGGCGACAGACGTTACACTTTGTCCAGAAATTTGGATGAAACTTAAAGAGACATCGTATGCCCTTGGTGGGATATATTCAGTCCTCTGAGACTTTGAGGCTCTTGGACAAGGACATCAGTTCCCTCCAGGGAGATTCTTTTTGACACAGCCGGTCTTGACTTTTCTCATTCATCACATAACAGTCTGTGCACCACGGTGGGGACAACCCTGCATTTTAAGGGAGTTGAAGGAGCTTGTCTGTTTGGTCACTAACAGCCAGCTGCAGCCACACCTACTGATAAATTGAAATGACCTCCTTTGTACCGCTGTTTTTACCTACAGTAGATCTTTGATCTCTTTATGTTAAATGTGATCCACGAACGCTACAACCAATAGGATAATAATTATAAGTGATGTGACCTTTTTTAACTGGTACAATGTCGGAGTCAGTGTCTGGTGATGAAGTCTACGCTCATAATTTGCAGGTTTTCTATGCAGTGATCACAGATCACGCATTATCACTCGCATAATTAACAGATAAATAATTCACCATCTTTTGATCTGGCCTTAAATGCCCATAAAGATTATGACTTGTATCTCCCATTACACAAATGACCATATTATATCTCTGAAGGTTTAATTGGGTTGTTAAACATCACTAGCGGTTCAATCATTTTTTTGTCCATATTCCGTTCACCCACATTTTCAGCTCCTCAGAGATGGAGTACTGAAGGTGATCAGAGTGGCAGCAAATGTGGCTCAGAGAGGTCAGTTGAGGGAAAAGAGAAAGCTGCGTTATTCTGCATCTTAAGTAGCTTTTTTTTTTTTCTTTCATTCTAAATACATGTTTCTCTCATCTACACGTATCTTTTTGCTAGCACTTCCTCTCTGTTGTAATATGGAAATGTACCATAAAATGTGACATTTTATACTTTGGCATATTATACTAAGCATGCATATTTCAATGCTATTAAACATTAAACTTGAGATATAGATAGATAGATAGATAGATGTGCACTTACAGCCCACATGCAGTATACTGGTATTGAATACCTTGTAAATGTTTGAATTGTAAATGTTAATAATAATGACTACAATTAAAGGCTAAAGTTACCTCTTTAAATAAGATGCCAATACCTTTGCTACTTTATGTAATTCAATACATCCGACCACTTATTTTTAAAGTGTGGACTAATTTGCAGCTTACATTCAGGATGGCACAACCATTTCTCTAACTATACTACGCATGCACTCAACCGATTCACTGCAACGGACAGCTATTCTCTTTCCTCTAGTTCTACAGTCCTCCATACAGATTCATTTAAGTTAATCAGAGGGTTGGCTATGTTTGTCTCAGTGGCACATGGAAACATGTCAATGAAGGCACACTCTCTGTCTCTCTCTCTGTCTCTCTCTCTCTCTCTCTCTCTGTCTGCCCCTCTAAAATGGCTGCAGGACTGAGTGGCTGCTAATTGTGAACGAAAAGCAATGGAGCTGGAAGGCATCCCGAGAAGGAACAGTGGAACCTCCAGCGCCTGTTGTCAGTCAATTTAGACCATGACGAAAAAGGCTGTGTTCCTTGTGTCACCATTTAACCTATTCACCAGTGTGGAATGAGAGCAGCTGTTTTTTTTACAGTACCACATAATGGGACAAAATGGCTCTGGCTGGCTAAGCTCCAGCTAGCTGAAAAAAGGCCTCAATGCAGAGAAAGGGAGGAGGTGTGAAACAGACATTGCAAAAGAGAGAACATTGCTGCCATGTAATCAATGATACTGAGAGAGTTTGCACCCTTCCATCTGAGCTGATATAAACATTTTTTTCTGTCGCAACAAAGAATTAGAGAAGAACTGACAGAGGCCACAGATGGCCTGGGCTCACACAGACTTCAGAAGTATCTCAAAGTTTACACAAGTCAGACAAGAAGCCAGATTGGCTCCAAAACTAAGGCTGTTTTTTGACGGGGGAAAATAAATATTGCTCACTTGTTTTTGATCTTTCTTCAAGCGGAGGTGTGAATAAGTACTTTGTGAGCGACAGCCTGATGAGCGTAGATATAGAAACTTCATCAGGCTGTTGTCAGCGCTGTCCGGTTTTAAGGCCGCTCAGGCATGACAGTACGAGAATGAGGTATGCTTATGTTAGCACCGCAGCAGATGTTCTATGCCTGTTGCAGCTGTCTCCTGTTTTAAAACAGAAGCGCGACTCCATCGCTCTGTATCTCTCAATCCTCGCATATTTAAAACTCCTATTTATTTCCCTCAGGTCAGACTAGAATCAAATTACGTAGATGATGACAGACAAGCTAATAACTTACTGATTTTGTATATAAAATCATTTATAAGTGTACACGCTTTTGGCTCAAACAATTGACACTTCACATCTTTATCAAAAAAATATCTCTAGGATATAAAAAAAGATTTGCCATCTGCTATGCTATAAGAGTGCGATAGGGAAAAAGATTAAATGAAAGACCAGGGCTAAATCAATGCAGCAGTGGTCTGATGTATCTTCACAGGGGCATTGCCCAACCTTTTGTGTTAAAATAAAAAATAAAAAAAACAGAGGATTTAAGGGACTTTTTCAAATGTGGCTTTAGAAAGAAATCTTCCTGGCAGACCTTGATGAGTGATCTGAAGTTGGGGAGATCAGAGACATATGGGCTCTACGCTGAGTTCTGACCCTGAGTTCAGTTTCGTAGAGTTGGGATAAAGACTTTCTTGCCTGGGGAGAAGTAGACGGAAGGACTGGATAGAAAGGAATAAATAAAAAGAGGGAGAGGCAAAAGCCTTGATGCCTATGGCAGCGCAGCACCGGCTTGGCCCTACAGGCAGTCGTATGTTAACTGCCGTGATCAAGGCCAGCTAAAAGAGGCCTGGATTAGAGTAGTTCCTCCAGGCTCTGGTTTGAGTAGGAGAAGCGAAAATAGAGAGGCTTTAATGATGTTTGACACTTCACTATCAACTCACAAATCAGGTTCCTAAACATTGGCCTCTTGCAACAAGAAAACCATTAACACAGGTCATGAGGAAACGCTTGACAATTGACTGCATTTCCAAATGAAATTCACCGGGTCCAAGATCACAGTCATTTATGGCCTCATTGCACCGTAAACGCTCACGCTGCTGACTGTCTAAAAAGCTTGTACAGAGGAGTCTTTTACATCTCTGACTCAAATAGATAATTAGACATAATGAGTAAACAATGTGGCCGCGAGATGTGAGCGTGCTTATTGCTTTTTAATTGTGTTTCCCTCTGTGCACCGAGCTAGTTCTGAGAGCTCTGGTACCTGTGTGCGTTGGCCCATGTGAGGCCAGGTGCAGTCATTACCACGGGACAGATGGATCAGCAGAAGTGGTGCTCGTTTCCCTTGCAAGGCAACACGGTGGCTGCCATATGTAGGCTCATCATTAAAATTGACCTTTGACCTTCCAGCGGGTGTCTGTCATTCTAATGGAGTTAATTAAGAATGTGGACCGGTGTGTAGAATGTGGTATTTTCTGTCTGTGTATGTGGATGTTAATGGTTTGTGAAGAAAGTAATAATGGTGTGTGTGTGTGGGTGGGGGGGGGGGCGTGCAATATTTGTGTGTGGTATGCTGCACATGTGAATCCATTCATGTGTGTTAGAGTGGAGGTTTGTACTTTTTATATGTGCATGGCCATGTCATCGTGCGCATGACTCCAGTGTCAGACGTGTTTAAGTTTTTGAGCTCCTTTTAATATTGCCAATGCAGCTCCTTTGAAAATTCATTAAAGTGTTTTGACCCCTCTGCCATCTGTGTGAGGGAGAGGGAGAAAGCCGTGCGAGGGAAGCAGCTGGGGAGAACGGGAAGATGAAAATTCTGACATGGGCAAAAGAATGCGGGCAAGCCCCTGAAAACAGAATGAAGAGCCACTAATATGCCAGCTTTGAACTGCTATTTATTTATTCCTAGACCTTATCTAGAGGATGCATTCAAATTTAGATTCCGAGATAAAGACTGCTAGTCGAGATCACATCTTGCTCCGGATAAAATTTAAAAAACGATAAATGGCAAGCGTTGCGTAACCATGACGCTAATAAAATGGTAAAAAAGAAAAACCAATCCCTTGGAGGTCTAATTAAAAATGCTACACACAATACTTAGTGTTAAGCTAAAATGCAATTAACTCCACAATTACATACAGTATATTACCAGAGGAAGAGGGCTGCCCGATTATACTAATATATCTCCATTGTTGTTGTAAATTGCATATACAAATCAACATAGCCAAGCCAGATAATCATCCTATACTGGAGTTTAATGTCTTAACTCACATTTGGATCCTTTATGCCTCAATGTCCAACACTTAGCCTGATTTGAGCTTCAATTTAATTCACCAGGACAACTCATTATCCGTGTGACTTCTCCATAACTACCAACAATCCCTGCAGTAAAACACCTGATTAACAATGCTGCTGGCGCACTTCCTCGGGGCTATCTTCAGCTACTGTCATCTTCATGCCAGTTACTTCTCACAATAAAGCAATATCAGTTGCAGTGTTTATGCCCTGTAATCACTTTCTCCTACACCTGATCTCCTCTTCATAAACTCAGCGAGCCAACATTATTGCTGTTATAGTCGAAAATATGGAGCTATGTATTATGCATTAACTATGATCCTCCGGAGGGAAGGTACACACACTTTGATGACACACACACACACACACACACACACATACACACACACACACTCACACACACTCATATATGAATGTCTGTAGGTGTACTGTAAATGCATGCCTGAGTGTGCGCACATAGACACACATTTCCTTTGCTTTGTCTTTTCCTCACATCTACACACACACACACGTCAACACACACACACACACACTTCAACATATGCCTAAAAGCAATTGGGATGTAATAGAGACTGCCTGCACTTTGCCTTGTCTCTCCTTTTCTGACACTAATCAACACCTCTTCTGCTATTAAAAATACCTCAAAATGTCTTTTGATCTGCTAACTATCTCATTTACATGACTGGCGCTCAGCAACAGGGACTGGAGTTAGAGAGGTGTGATGACGTAAAGTGGGGCGGGGAGGAGAGCCTGATAGGGGTGAGAAGAAAAAAAAGGAGGATTTGAAAAATAGTTCAGAAAAGAAAATTTGGCTGCTTTCGGAGCAAAGAATCATGCATACGTGTTTGTTTCAGGATTTACATTACATTTTAGCAGGTGAAGCTACGAGTAAATGTGTGATGGGCCAAAAATAAGATTTTGAGTTCCTCCACCTCTCTTCAACTCGTACTACTCCCTCCTCTCTTTCTCCTCTTGGCTGACTTTGTGTAGCGCCATGGGGCTTCCAGTGAGCCTAAGCCTCTTTGGCAAGACCTGTGAGCCTGGATGGCATTGAAGAAGATGGGATGATGCATCCAGACGATGGGTGTAGTTGGGCAGTATCGCAGGAACAGGAGGGAGGAGAGAGAAGTAGTCAGTAAATGAGAGAGAGTGGGGTAAAGAGATGGGGAAGTTGTGGGAACCATTGTAGGTGGTTTTAATAATTCTGATGCCATCTGTTCCACTCTATTTTTCACACTGACAGTGGATATTTTCCCTGGTGAGAGGAGTGTGTGTGTGTGTGTGTGTGTGTGTGTGTGTGTGTGTGTGTGTGTGTGTGTGTGTGTGTGTGTGTGTGTGTGTGTGTGTGTGTGTGTGTGTGTGTGTGTGTGTGTGTGTGTGTGTGTGTTTTGGGGATGACAATGCGAGAGAGTGAAGTACAGAACAGTTTGGGCACAAAGCATCTGAACTGTACTGCATAACCCAGGTGCCTAATTTGTATGTGTTAAGGCTGCAACTAATGATTATTTGCCATTGATTATTTTCATGATCAATCAATTAATGGTCGAGTCTATACAATTTGCCCCAGTTTCCTAACCAAGAGTCCAAAACCCAAGAAGATTAAGAGTCTACTGCAATTCTACAGGCTCTGTCAGGCTGTACTGTACACACTCATAACTTCACTATGCTACTGTAACACACTCACAGTGACAATGCTACCATGCTGATATTTAGCAGCCATAACGTTAACCATGTTTACCACCTTAATTTAGTTCATTAGCATGCTAACATTTGCTACTAGTTGCAGATATTTGGTCCTCAACCCAAGTATTAACCAAATTAAAATGTTGACCTGATGATGGCACTAGATGAAAACCTGAAGTCATTCAAATTCATCCTGAGGGGTAGTATGTAAATGTGTGCAAGTTTGAATGTCTGCACCAAATTTACAAGTGAAATACATCCAAGTTGTCAAGATATTTCACTCCAAACCACAGGTTCCAACCTGGTACTGCCAGAGGATAAGGCAGGGGATCATCCTCTGGGGACCATGAGTTTAGCATTTTTCCTTGATGAATTAGTTAAATGATTAGTAAAGTATCTAAATTGATACATTCTCAGTGTATTTATCATGTTTGTGTATGTGTCTGTCTGTCTGTCATTCCAGTCCCCAGTGAGTGTGATCACTCATAAGATGCATTGCACATTTTTGATCTCTGTTCGAGCTCACTGTAACATCCCGGAAGCTCTATGATTGATTCTGACTTTTTTTCATTTGACTTTTCTTCATTTATCCGCATCAATCGTTTATCGATTTTTTTTCTCTCTCCTTGATAAAAGCCAGCACTGAAAACCCCTCTTCATGTCACCCTGGTTGCTTGTATAAAAATCAAACTCTTCAAGATAAAAGGCTCCTGAAAATAATACCAGCATTAGGGTTTCCTATTTCACAGCATTTCAGTTCTGACAGGTCAGTGAATGTGCCTGATTTCGAATATTGAATATGAAGATGGGGAAGCGCCATAGTGTTTTTTCAGCATGTTTGCTCAGTAAACGAGGTGTTATTGGATCTACAAGGCAGCTATAGGGGTTCAGGGAAAGGGCCACCGTCAGCTTAAACTGCGCCTGAAAAAGAAATTGGGGGGAAAACAGGAGCGAAATTTAGGAGAATGTAAATAGAGAATTGTGCCGAATAAGAGAATAGACAGCAGAGGTTCACCACTCAAAATCAGTATGCTGACATAAAATTGGGGATATTCCTCACAAATGGCGCTAGATGGAATTACAGGGAATCACAAAGACATTAGGATTCATCTTCTGGCCAATCTGTTCCAAATGTAATGGAAATCCATCCAGAAGTTGTTGAGACATTTCACCAGTCAAGTCAATTAGCTTCGTCATCTGGAGGCCGTGAAAGTCTGTACAAAAGTTATACCAATCCATCCAGCAATTGTTAAGTTAAGACATTTGAATCTGGACCATGTGCATCCTGAGAGCCAAACTGCGAAAATCTACCTAATCTAAAATATGCCAGTACTAAGTAACCATTACTAATCCAACACTGAGTCAGATATAGCCTCTACTTGTATGTCTAAAATCTAACCAAACAGCTAATAGTTAGAATACTCCAACCTCCCAATGTGCTGCACATTCAGAAATCAGGAAGGTAAACAATAAGGCTGATTAACGCTTGGAAGTACTCTGCTGGGACCCCATCCCTCCTAATAGTCTAATTAAAGCCAGTGATTGCTTATATAAGCACACATGAGCAGTGGACATTCCCCACTAACAACCACCCACAGGACTAGTAATTAGCATTAATTCTAAGGTATGGTTAACTCAGTCCCTGTTTCTGCCACCTCATTTGCTGTGCATTGGTATTGTTTTTTTTGATCGACACTCTTTGCTTGTGTGACCTTTCCGTGTTGTTCCTATTGTGTTGCATGCAACGTCAGTCTCCCGTGACCGTCACTATCGCTCCCGAGCATCTGTGTTCAATCAGCATTTAGATCTCCGTCCATTTTTTTTCAACACGCACAATGGTTCTGATGATTTGGGAGGACTAGCTGGGACACTGGGCTTTGCTGAATACCTCTGTCTGGATTTGATGGCCCCCAGCGAGATCCATTGTCAAGATCACAAAAAGTCAGACACTTTTCCTCTAAAGATTCTCTGGGGCATGATTTTATATCCCACTGTTTGTGAGTTGTGACTCTAGAACTTACTGAGGGGGGAAACCATATTTAATGAATACTGGTTCTCCAAAGATGGCGAATAGCTCTTTTGAAGTGAATTATGTGATATAAATAAAGTATCCTCCGATAGAGGACAGCCCCCTGTCTTGTGGCAATATACAGTATGTTTGAGGGTTTTTGTCCTACAATGCAAGTTTTATCTTTTAGAATGAATAGCAAGGGGACAACAACATAACTGTTTTAGAAAAAGACCAAGCAATCATGATTATGTACATTTTATATGGTTTTAATCTACTTACTGCAGAGTAGGAATTGCTAAGGCCCAGATGAATACAGATTTATGCAGGCACAATCTAGCCAGGGTACACATGGCATAAGGAGAGGGGACTTAACCAGTCGGGTATCTCATCGGAGAGGAGGGCAGATTTATCTGAATGATGCAGCAAATGGATCCTCCCAGTCTGAGTGAAGCTCGAACAATAAGGAAACAAAGGTTAAGCCTCTGCAAAAATAATAATCTGCGAAAGAGGGGATAGAAATTGTGAATTTGATCACAAGACAAGGAAATTTAGCGACAAGAGGTCAAGAGGATTGTTGTGGAACAATGTGGGATGACAGTGCTGTTGTCATGAAAATGGGCAAGGACACAACTGGTTTTCATGGTACTGGAATAAAAAGCTTGGTGACTTATAGTAAAAGTGAATATTGTATCACAATATCCAGTGTGTGCCTAAATACTACACAAGTGTAGAGGCAAGAACCCATCTATGTCCATGCTACACAAAAGATCCCTCCCCAGGATAACATGCTGTACAATGCACTATTGATAATTTAAACTAATTGCGCAGAAAGTCCCTGTTATGTACAGAGTATCACCTACTGTGTGTCACACAATGCATCATTTGGCAGCGGCCATTACTTTCAGCTGGCCTGAGAACAGGTCGAACACTGAATGCAGTTTGATTTTGCTAAATGCTTCTTACAGTAGACCAACAGCAGGCCTTCACAATGCCTAATCACTTGTGTGCACCATATGAGAGAGAGGACGGAGGTTTGTATATACTGGCAGAGAAAAGACCTGTATTATGGCTAAGCCGGGCGTTAAGCTGCGTCCAGGTGTTCGCCTCTTTCCAGGTGGCCATGTAATACTCTTGCCGACCCAGATCATGGCAATCATGGAGCTGGCAGAGATGGCTCATTGCCGACACCAGTGTAGTGCCTGGGTAATATGCCAAGTTGGCAGCGACATGCCTGAAAAGCAGGCAGGCAAACAGGCAGAGAGTCTCTAACGCTCCTGGAGTGAAAGGATGGTGGAGAACCTCTCATTTTCTTTTCAGAATTCATGAAAATGGCACAGTCTGGTGCGAGGCCTGTCTGATTTCTTTGACTTGTTGGTGTCAGGAGTAGTGGTGGTGATACTGTACGTCATGCTCTGAGCTCTGTGTATCAGATGATAATAGTTTTCTCATCTCACTTAGTGGAGCTTAAAACCCTGTGCTATGCCTCAGTCTTTCATTATTTGAAATATTTTCTTCTGTTTTGGCACTGGATTTCTTGTGTTTCAGTGAAGCCTTTACAAGCATATCTTTTGTCAAAGATTGTCGACATGCTATATCATGTTCACTCAAAAATCCTCAGACCGAGAGATGATCTTTATTAGCTTAGAATGCCAGAGTTATTTGCAGCCTGACTCTGGCCTGTGTCTGGGCGCTGTGTGCTTCACAGTGTAAGTAGCTTGGCTGGCAGGCAGCCACAGACAAGCGCTGTGTTTCTGCTTGCCATCCTCTCATTTGACTGCATGGTAATTACCGTCTCAATGCAGTAAGAAAAGGCAGCTTTTGGTAGGAGGATTGAGAGAGAAAATGGGAAAATGTGAGGGTGTTCGGCTTAGCAGCTTAATGAACATGTCAGATGTATTTAAACAAATGGATTACCACATCTGTACACACTTGGCTGGATGGCGCTTGCTCCAAAACACTTACCAGTCCATAGTGTCAGGGTGAATGAAAAAGACATATACTGGAGATATGTAGGGATTGGTAGTAGGAAAATATAACACTCTATCTGCATCAGTGCATATAAAGGAAATCAGACCTGAACCAAATCAATTATGGCTGTCAATCAACTCTATTGTTTGTTATCCTACATATATTTTTCCTGCTCTTAAGAGGCCTTACATATAAAATGCCATCAATTTGCATTAAAAGTGAATGGCAGAAAATAAAAGACAAATCCTACATTCATTTCCCATGACCCTGTTGAAAACAGACTTTCTACTTGGCAGTTAACAGATCTTTTATCTTGTTCCCAGATTTCATTTCTTGGAGCTTTTTGTCCTGACCTTACCTCAGTGCACCAGAGCTATCCATGTCAATACATTGACTAAATGAATAATAGATGCTCTTTTTTGGCATCCTTGTGCCAGGGTGTGTTCTCAGCTTGAGAGGCTCACATGCTAGTGAAATGTTTGGCGGAACTTCTGACAAAAATATCACCCGTATATTTTTTGTGTCAGGTTAATATGCGGGTTATAACTCAGAGGGCAAAATCGTCAAAACGCTAATCATTTGACCTTTTACCTGTCAGACTTGATGCAGAGAAAAAGCTCACCTCTTAAGCTGCACACTTTAACATAAACTCTCTGCACTTATAAATCCAGATTTATTTCCATTTGTAAAGCAATGTGCAAGGTGTAGATAACTTAAGAGTTATATCAGCATGCTTGACACTCAATCCTGAACCTTGCTGAGGCCATTAGTGAGTTCCTCAAGCTTTGTTTGTAGCCTCAAGCCATGTTTGTAAAGTAACATTATTGTCAGTTGGCTCTCATTAAATAATCCCTTCTCTGCTAGTTGGGAAATGGTGTACACTCTCAATAACTGAGCATTTGTGAAGGTCAAAAGGTCCACTTGGAAAAATATACTGCTTTTTGGTGAGTTCTTTGTTGAAGTGAGAGCTGCTGTTTGACTCCATGACGTCAAACTGTTCTTTCTCCACTGATGTTTGAGCTAGAGAGAGGAAAAAAATCTACAATACCGAATCAAATATGTGATGAAAATTACATACGACATATTGTTAGTTCAGACTATCATTGTGTAAAAAATCATCATTGCATCCTCCCTACATCATGTCCAACACTGATGTCTGCACACGTGTTGTGTGGTTAACTCTTTGCCGTGATTCTAACAGACATGACTCAATTGTGTTAGACGCATTAGAGCAAGATGGTCCTGACTAATCACTGCATCATGGAGCCGTGACATGGTGGAGTGCCAGTTCAGTGCACAGGGGATGGTACCCTTTACCCAGAAGAGATGGCCCAATTAAATTGACCAATTGGAATTGAGTGAGCCTGGTTGTCTACCTGTTGTGGAGGTTAGAAAAATGCCACTTCCACTCATTGCTCATTCTGGACGATACAGGACCCATTATTCTTGCAGTCATTACTAAGCAAAATGTCAATAGCTTATTAGAGAGAGAGACACGGTAAGCTAGATGGATAGAGGATGGAGGGAACAAGAGGGGAGGAGGAGGAAAGTAGGAACCATGAAACTACCATTTGTCAGTCAAATGTAACATAACAAACAGTTGTGCAGGGCAAGGCTTCGTGTTTCAGCTTACATGCAACAACAATGGATGCTCAGTTCCATGTTTGTGCTGTCATTCGTTTGTAATGGTTTGATAATGTGCCAACACCCACATCATTCTGAGCTTTTTCTACCCTCATCTCTCTTTCTAACTAACTCGTGCATTCAACTGAAAAGCTGTCAAATCTCGTGAAATATCTCTCCCGAGTCCAGTTGCATGAACATTAAGCGACATCATTCTTCTGCTTTCTCTTTCTTTGCTTTCTTTCTACCCCCCTCCCTCTTTCCTTCCTACTCCTGCTCTTTTGCCCCTCTGTCTGTTTCTCCCTCAGCATTGTACAAATGTTTCTCTTGTCTAAGGAACCGTACCATATGTTTGCAATCACTCTGGCTCCCTTGCCTGCACAGATCATTTAGCAGACTCCCTCATACATTTCAATTAGGCCCACCTAGCGCAGCCACAGACATGGGAAAGCAATATTGATTTCTTGATATCCTGTGCGTTGGTCGGTCCAAATTAACGCTTGTACTGGGGAATATGATAGATCCATAACAATTCACTTGTGTTTGTTACCATATGTAATATGCTGGGCTTGTTAGTATACAGAGAAGTATTAATCAAATTAAAAGCCATATTCATGACAGCTGTCCCTTGTGCACTCTCTGTATGGATAACTTACATGGGTTCCTACCAAAAAAGAGCTAACATAAAATGTATTTTGCTGTGGCAAAAGGAAAGAGAAAGATACCTGGCATGACATAGCTGGGAGCCTTTATGTTTCAAAGTGATATACAGTAGGCATTTACCAAACGCCTCCTGCATCCTAAAATGTACTTATTATTCAATTACTGCCAGCTATTTAAAGATGAGATGGCTGAGGTGCGGTGGCTCTGGTAGCTGTCAGTCACTCTCTGCCACCTCATCCATTCTCCTGACACTCTGCTGGAGCCCAGAGAGAGCCATCAGTCAAAGTTCAGGAGACAGGGACGCCACATCAAAGGGCTGATCAGACTTTGGGATCTTGGGACACTGTATGAAGTTGAATTCTACATGCTGCAATGGTTGCAATGGCTACTCAGGTACTGAAGTTGTAAAGTCCTCGTACTTTAATTGATCACCTCCAGTTTATGCTGCTTTATACTTCACTACATTTCAGAGGGACATTTTGTACGTTTACCTCCACTATATTCATTTGACAACTATAGTTACTAGTTGCTTTGCAGATAAAGATAAAGCATACAGAATACAAAGATCTGATTATATATATATATATATATATATATATATATATATATATATATATATATATATATATATATATATATATATATATCATATAATGCATTGCTATACAATAAACAGCATAACAGTATAAAAGTCATTAAAAATGGTTCCACATTGAACTGCTACATTAAAATGCTGATTTCTGTACATTTTAGTGCATCAGTAATAATAATCCAATAATATAATATACAACAAACTGAAGAGGGATACTTGCATGCATAATGAGTCATTTTACTTTTTTATTTGGGATAATTCTGAGTTTACTTCCATCCAGTGTTATACAGGTAATGTTAATAAATTACCAGAATTGCTACACAATGCCTTAAGGGTATCCTGCATAGTATGAACAGACTCACTGAACTCTCTATATAATGTTTGATTAGAAGATGTGAAATCAGTGTCTAAATTGCCTAAATTTCCATGTTGCAAGATAATTTAAACCCCTTTCATACAGATGACCCACAATAAAACGCTTTACTGAACACGTTTAATCTGTGTTTGACCCTATTCATGTGAGACTGCGGTCACAGGTTAATCCTTGGGCATCACAGAGATTTAGGTTTGCAACTGTAGTTCCATTCACATCAATGCAAAAACAAAACAGTTGTCAAAACAAATATGATTTAATTTTCAGCTCAGTTAATCTCTTTCCGTCACAAATACAGATGCTCCTAAACCCCAATATCATTAAAGAAAAACAAAACTGGCTAGACCTTGAACTATATAAGGCTGTCCAGCCATTGCTATTACCAATATACATTTTAAACCATATTAATATCTCCAATATCTAAAGACAACCCACCCAGACTACCCTCCATGTTTCATCACATGAAAGCCTTGCTGACTCCAGTAACTGACTTTGCATACAAATTATATAAAGTCAAAACATCATAGAATGTTTTATTGTGAACAAAAGACTATAATGTAATGTAATGTAATTTAGATATTCTTTCTTCATGTTATCATTTTAAGGAAACTACCAACTACTCAATAAACACAGTAAATCCTCTTTAGAAGATATTGCATTCATTCTCCAATTGCTGCTCCATTTCTTAGTAACTCAAGTGATTGGTCCATAAAAGTTCAATAGGGTTGATTTAGAGGAACTCATCGGCATTTAATTCTGTTATGGAGGCCATCTGCTGCTAATACTAACTAATTGTTCCCATCAAGTAGATGCCATGGCTTTGCCCTCTTATAAAGATACATGTCCAGCCTTGTGGTTTATCGCTATTCATGGGTCAAGTCTAAGGGAGGGGGGAGCACACATAGTCTGACATTTCTAGTAATTATCTTTATGAAGATGGGAGGCCTTTCAATTAGAGTGGCGTTTGATTAGAACTAATGGCTCTCCCTCCCAGGCCGGTGAGCCGACTGAAAGGGAGAGCATCAAATTCCCCTTCGGCTGGTGTGGGACACTGAGTGACCTTTAAATAAAAGCTGTGGTTTGCTTTAGGTCCTTAAAGAAATACAGTAGCTGTTAGTTTTACTTGCATAAAAGCATACTAGAAATCTTAAATCACATGATATGGCAGCATGGCATGAAAATTATAACACTGTCAGTTTGATGGCAACATCTTTTTTAAGTATTAAAGGGCAACTATTATATAGCATTTTCAGGATAATACTTGTATTTTGTGTTTGTACTAGAACATGTTTACATACTTTAATGTTAAAGTTTATTTTTGTCATACTGCCCATGGCTGCAGCACCTGTATTCACCCTCTGTATGAGACGCTCTGTAGGAGCGCCTGTCTCTTTAATCCCTCCTCCAGTCAAAGCCCAGTCTGCTCTGATTGGCCAGAGTGCTAGCTGGAATCTGAGCTCCGCCACAGCCTTGCTGTTATTACACTAGTAGCAGCTGGAGCTACTGCAATGGAGTAGCTTTATAGCAGGACCTTGTACCGTGAAAAATCACCAATAAAGGCTTCTAAACCAAAAACGACACAACCGGACATGTCCCAGCAATAATTTGACCCCAAAATTTGGGAGAAATGACCAGCATTGGCCGCCAGGATTACAGCTATCTCGCGTTACCGTGCAGCTACTTAATAGTTAGCACTAGGCTAACGTTAGATTGTGATGGAACGAAGCAGCACTTTCTACCATCAAAAATCTCAGATAAAGGCTTTGAACCAAACACTACCCAATCGGACATGTTTAAGCTGGCATGTAACCCGAAATTGGGGAGAATTTAACAAATTGGCAGCCTAGATGACAACTTATTACTGCTGTTAGCATGTAGCTACTATAGTTAGCAGTGGACACTAATAGGATATAGCAGCACTTTCTATAGTCAATAATCACAGATAAAGGCTTTTTAACCAATACTACATGACCGGGAATGTTTAGGAGTATTGTGACCCGGAATTGGGGAGCCAAGATTTTACTGTAGCTACATTTTTTAATACCACCGCAGTAGCGTAGTAAAAATAATCACTCCAGTCCTGCTTACCTGGAGCAGATGACCAATCATAGCAGGCCGGCTTAGAGTTGCATAACACAGAGTAGAAAAAACTGTTGAAACCGGAGCGTTCAGAACAGTTGGAAATCTGAACGTTTTAGCTCACAGGGGTTTCTCAAAAATATGTTTACCTTATTTGTTTTGGGCATTTTTAACATGAAAATCAGACATTATAACATTGTAGATGTGACAGAAAATACGAAAAAGAATAATATGTCCACTCTAAGTATTAAGTTAGATGACAATTATCATCTTTGCAACAGCCATAGTTCCAAGTTCATCTAAAAACTCTCCTTTCTCTGTCTTTCATATGCACACACAAGACGGCTAACTTGGAGGTTGTGTCGTGCCTCCCTGTGTAATGACAGTCTTAATGGAAAACAAAATTGGCTCTCTGGGGAGTGTGATGGTCAGGCTGGCCATTACAGAGTCACTCAATAGCAGCTGATTGACTCGCTCCCCTGCTCCGTTATAAGCCTGTTAAGCTGCTACTCAGCGTCAAAGCGCTGCTGTGGGCACTCTCAGTAACGCTGGTCCTTGCCTTTATAGGACACTGGATAAAGTGCTTACCCTGATTTAGTAAAGCCAAATAGTTGAAGACCTCATTTGTGATTGGTGGGGATAGATATTCAATCAGAGAGGAGAAAGCACATCAACCTCGAGGAGTGGTGAGAAAACCCAGGTAGGGTTCAGATAGTTTGTCAGTCATTTGCTGACAATGGTGTTGCAGTATTCCATACTTGCAAAAGGTTGACTAGTTTATGACCGCAACACGTCACATCATCCCCCTATTTATTTCTACTTCTACTCCACTACATTTTAGAGGTAAATAGTATACTTTATACCCCACTACAGTTATCTAAGAACTATTTTTACTCTACTTGTTTTTACTCTACTACTTTTTACATTAACGAAACGTGATATGTTTCTAATATGCAACACATTGTTAAAGATTAAACCAGTGCTTCCCAACCTTTTTGGTTTGTGGTCCTTATATAAAAGCAGTGTCTAGCTGGTGCCCCATCACCTTGCCACGTTTCACATGTCTATGAGTCGTTAACAGTTTCGCCAAAGAGACATTTTCTCCTCTAAACCTCTCCAATATACTTCTATTTCACTAAAAATGAAAAAATTTGAGAAATATCCCAAAAACGAAAAATGATTTTTGTAGCGGAACTTTCTTTTTTCACATGAATCATCTCGCCACCCCTTAGATTTATCTTGTGATAGATTTTGTAGTACATTTCGCTGATCCAACCTTTTGCCCTTTTACATCATTGTAATGGAATATTTTTTCATTGTTGTATACTTTAACTTAAGTTAAAGGATCTGAGTACTTGTTCCACCACTGACTATTCTGACACTCCTGAAAAACAAGATGATTTTGTTTATTTCAAACCAAGATGTTTGTACATCCCTTTTCTTTAAATATACTTCAAAGCCATATGTATGATCACATAGGTGTACAATTGACTCATTAAAATTGCTCATTGAAACACGATCACCCTCATATAATAGCAAGTATATAGCATTGATAACTACCTTTTTAGCATTTAATTATGCCATTCAAATACTATAACTGTATTATCCTACATATTATTGCAATGCAGTGTCATTTAAATAATGCACCAAAATGACACTGAAGTGCTTTAAAAATTCAAGCAGCAAATCCTTATTGAGTGGAGGTTTGTGGACTATGGAAGTTTGCATTAGCTGAACGCATTGCCATGACCCTGAAACCTTCTTCACGTGACGAAATCTTTGACGAAGTGCGTTGTTGTGCTGGAAGGACAGCGTGTAAACCTGAAGGAATGCACCTTAACAGCAACAATGCTTAGGTACACTGTGGCTTTACAATGACCCTTAGTTTGAATTGAAGGGTCTTATGTGTCAAGGAAACACTCTTTGCACCATTACATCTATGTTCTTCCTTTGACAAAACGCAGGACGAATTCATGTATTGGTGCCGTATTTTAACCTGTTTTGGTGATCATGTGTGCTAGTATGCTGCCCCTGTCAGCCACACAAAGGTTCGATAAGTTGAGAGATGCCCGCTGTTGCGCTGAGCTATTATTTGCATGCTTGTGGCCTTACTGTTAGCTTATCCTCTGACATATCTCAGTGACAAGTTGTTTAATCCCATGAAAAACTGCTGAATACATGTTTTTGTGTTATAATAAAGGCCATCTTCCGCAAACAACGTGTTTGAAAATCCCAGGACAGCAGCTGTATCTGCAGTACTGGAACCACCTTGTCAGGGCACCAACAATCAAATCACATTAAAGTCAGTTTAGTTATGTACTGTATCTTGTTCATGCTAATGTTTGTTCGTGCTAATGCCACGTGATTTGCTGTTTGGAGGTGCATGCCTGTTTGTGTTAACAAGAGGCTGTTTCAAATGTGATTTAGTGAAAAGTAGTAACCCTAATGTACACATGCAAACATCTAGGCACACACGTAGAGAGACAAACCGGCACACACATTCTTTCATCCCTTTCTCCATTTCCCCTGCTCCTTCTACCTCAGGGAATCTGATCACCTCCTGATGTGAGGCTTAGAAACAGTAATGCAATAGACAGTCAACTTATATTTCCCCAGCGAGACAGCCACAGCTAAAACTTCATATTCTTCAGCGACCACACAGCTGAGGGAGGAGATGGCTGCAGGACATTGAGACAAAGAGTCAAGGAGACGGACGCGAGAATAGATAGATGAATGAAGAGTACATACATACTGTAGAGAAATATTTACATGTCATTCATTAATATTTTAGGTTGAACTCACTAGCAGATGCCATAGAATGATTATTTATTTCTAGGAGTGAAGCAAGGCTAACGATTGGGGTTAAGGGCTCTAAAGTAGAGGCAATCAATATACCATGGACCTCTCTCACTTGCTGGCTGTCAGGCTAGCCTGACGGGCTGAACTGGCTAATGACACCTAATCATATCAGTGGGAGGAAACTCTAACCACCGAGCTTGCCCTAAAATGGTGCATCCCATCAGTCTGGCAAGGAGCAAAGCGAAAAAGAAAAAGTGAGGAGAGGGCGAGACAGAGATAGGGAGGGAGAGAGATGGAAAGATAATAAACTCTAGCTGAAGCATTTGTGAATAGATGAAGCAGGCAGACAAGCATTCTGGCTGTGTTTACACACAAACACACACACACACACACACACACACACACACACACACACACACATACACACAGGCAAGCAAACAAGGACACACACAGTCACAGATGTGATGCAGCCCACACCATCCAGCAATATTGCATAGATAAGGCCAGAGAATTCATATTTATTGTTCAGTTCTGGAGACAATGCAATACCTTCTGTTGGCCACTTGGAGGCCATTACACAAACTGAGTGAGTGAGTAAATAAATAAATTAATGAATTAATTAATTAATTAATTAATAATAAATGAATGAATATGTGTTTAAGTTTCTTAATTGGTGTTCTGTTTTGCATTATTTCTAAAACAGTATGTATTTATTAGTTAAGCTGTATTTTAACAGGAAAATAAACTTTCAAGAGTGATCTGCCCAAGATAAAGACACATACCATAAGGTAGATAACACAAAATAGTCCCCAATATCATAATTAAACCGAAATACATTTACACACACGCACACACACCCATGCACTTGTGATCTATGCTCATGCCCATACATATACGCAGCAAGAGGAAGATGCAAAAATGAGATAGAAAACAAATGTGACATAAAGACATTTTTAAATAAATAAACAAAGAAGAAAACCCATGCCCTATGTGTGCAAAATGATACAAGTACACACATTTCACTCCGACCGCCATTACCAAGATACAATAAAACTGATTCAGAGTGGGACTGGGGTAGAGAAACTAAATAGAAGAGTTTATATTATTCAATGAGAAAAAGCAGTGTGTGTCTGTGTGTACACATGCAAAGCTTGCCTGTGTGAGGTTCAACAAAGCCTGATAGTGAGAAGGAGAAGAGAGAAATGCCATCTGAGCCACAAGCGTGGGAGGCAAGGCGTCACATAATACTTGAGGAAATGCATTGGCAACAAAGAGGAACCAGGTGTAATACACTCATGAATAAATATGCTGAGGGCTGGAATTGATCATTAGTGCTGTCTGGGAGTTGTAAAAAAAACAAACAAGAATGACTAGAGGACCTGCAATTTGATGAGTGGTATCGAAGCATTGAAAGGTCCCATGGCATGAAAATTTCACTTGAGGTTTTTTAACATTACAGTGTGTTCCCCCAGCCTGCCTATAGTCCCCCAGTGGCTAGAAATGGCGATAGGTGTAAACCGAGCCCTGGGTATCCTGCTCTGCCTTTGAAAAAATGAAAGCTCAGATGGGCCAATCTGGAATCTTCCCTTTATGACGTCATAAGGGGAAAGGTTACCTGCCCTTTCTCTGCTTTGCCCGCCCAGAGAATTTGGCCCACCCATGAGAAAGAGAGAGCCATCATTATGGAGTTAGAATCATGCCAAAACCTCACACACACACAAAACGTGTTTTACTCATGCCCAACGATTCACAAACAAACTCAGTGTGGTTTGCAAATACAAAAAAACATCATTCACAAAGTAATGCATTTTGTTCTGCAAATAAGAAACCTACCTATCAAACAAATACAGTATGTTTTACACATACAAAGAAACATATTTCTTCAATGACAAAAAATATCCAAGTACAAACTAAAATCTTTCAAGTACAAAAAAATTCCTTCAAGTACAAAAAAAAATCCTTCAAGTACAAAAAACTGTCACGTGACTTTGGCACTAATTTTCCGCCTTGCTGATCCACACACAAATGCCAGTACATTTTCTAACAAATATCCTGTAATTCGCACTCCACAACAGCAGGTGGCGCTGTTAAGTCAATTTAAGCCTGCCAGGACCATATATACATGCAGATTTTTTTAAACGTTATTACGGTGCATAACTTACTTTCAAGACTTTCTTGACTTTCAAGACTTTCAACTTTACATTCAAGAGATACTGGCGTTAAAGACCCACTGATCGTTGTCTGATTCTCTGAAATGAATGCCGGCATTGCATTGTGGGAAATCGGCTTTGCATGCGCCCAGCTCTGATCATATCGTGTTCTGTCTTACAGCATACTATAATATTTCACCGGTACTAAGACCAAAATAATATTATTAAAATAAAGAAATGCATACTATGATAATATCTACATATATGTTGCTAGATGTAGCATTATAGTTTAAAAAATATCAATAAACAACAAAGCAATTAAACCATGATAAGATTTGGTGAATAAATGTTGATTAAAACAGCGGTTATTGGGCTAAAAATACCAATAATATCAAAGCTGTAAAGCTTCTCTGTACAGAAAGAAACATGCTGTGATCAGGGAATCTGTGCGTATCTCACAAATAGGCCTATATCACTTCCCCATCAATCAGGACCAAGATCTGACCATAATTACACTTGTGCATGTGGTTGTGCTTTCCATAAACTGTCGATGCTTTAGTCTATTATTTCAGTTGCAACCCTGGCAGTGGAAGCGATCGTGAGAGCAAATAAAAAATATAAAAACATAATTCAAACCAATGTGCGCATTGGCAACACATGGCTCAAGAAGCCGACAAATAGCCAATATGTAATTCCCTCCCATTAAAATCTATATATTTCATAAAAATACCCATCAGGGAATGTTAACGGGGTTGTCGGTCTCTAAATGTTTTAACTTTTATGAGCGCATATCTCTCTCTCTCTCTCTCTCTCTCTCTCTGCGCACCGGGCTCTGCCTGATCTTCTAAGAACGGTGACGGCGTTATCAATCGAGTAGGCCTATTGATTGGTCAGTAGGCGGTGCTTTTACACCGGTTGATCTCTGATCTCCAACTTAACCTGCTCCCGACCAGGTTAGGTGTTCAGAATAAGTTACCACGGCGATTGAACCCGGTAACAACTAATCCACCGTCACTGTGTCACTAGTTGATAACCAGCATCGTGACACAGCTTATGCGGGACCGCTGTTGTTTGGTTAGGTGAAGCCGGGTAACTGAAAGAGATCCAGGCCATGTTGATCTTGCTTCGTAGTACAGGCTGCCGGTCTCACAGAATTCTGTGAAATGAACATGGCCCCTTAACTCCAAATCTGTGGCAATTTCACAGATTCGCCGAAAATTCCGTGACGGGCCCACAGATGCGATGCCTATGTAGGTCAATGACAGGCATCATCCGTGGTCTAGGCTACGCACAGATTCCCTGATCACAGCACGTTTCTTTCTGTACAGAGAAGCTGTATACAGCTTTGCTATTATTGGTATTTTTAGCCCAATAACCGCTGTTTTAATCAACATTTATTCACCAGATCTTATCATGGTTTAATTGTATTTCTTTTAATGTTATTATTTCAGTCTATTTCGGCCAGGGAAGCTGGATTGCTTTGTTGTTTTGATATTTTTTAAACTATAATGCTACATCTAGCAACATATATGTAGATATTATCATAGTATGCATTTCTTTATTTTAATAATATTATTTTGGTCTTAGTACCGGTGAAATATTATAGTATGCTGTAAGACAGAACACGATATGATCAGAGCTGGGCGCATGCAAAGCCGATTTCCCACAATGCAATGCCGGCATTCATTTCAGAGAATCAGACAACGATCAGCGGGTCTTTAACGCCAATATCTCTTGAATGTATATATATAGTCAGTGGTTTTGTCACCAGCAACAACACGTGGCTCAGCTTTGTTCCAGTAAGTTATGCACCGTAATAACGTTTAAAAAAATCTGCGTGTATATATGGTCCTGGCAGGCTTAAATTGACTTAACAGCGCCACCTGCTGTTGTGGAGTGCGAATTACAGGACATTTGTTAGAAAATGTACTGGCATTTGTGTGTGGATCAGCAAGGTGGAAAATTTGTGCCAAAAGTCACGTGACAGTTTTTTGTACTTGTAGAATTTTTTTTTGTACTTGAAGGATTTTTTTTTTGTACTTGTAGGATTTTTTTTTGTACTTGAAGGAATTTTTTTTGTACTTGAAAGATTTTAGTTTGTACTTGGAGGATATTTTTTGTCATTGAAGAAATACGTTTCTTTGTATGTGTAAAAGAACAAAATGCATTAGTTTGTGAATGATTGAATGATGTTTTGTATTTGCAAACCACACTGTTTGTGAACAATTGGGCATGAGTAAAACACGTTTTGTGTGTGTGTGTGCGAGGTTTTGGCATGATTATAACTCCATACATAGCTTGCAAATGAGCGAAGCATGGCAGTTGGTCAAGGCCACACCCACCCGCCCCGCCTCTCTCCTCCTCAATAGCTACAGACACAGAAATGGCACATACTAAGGAAAGCTCATTGTGGGACTCTCTAGTAGCTGTAATTCTGCACCAAGGCTGACTTTTGGGAAAGAGACTTCAGATACAGGACCACTGAGGCCTATATAAAAGCATCCAAAAAGCACCATGTCATAGGACCTTCAAGAGACGCTTTCTATTGTCACTGTTGACACGTAGCTAGTTTTTGCCTGTATTGTCTAAATTACTGCCTTTTCTTACTTTTTTCCCAAAACAAACAGCTACATAGCTTTCTTTGCTTTACAATATAAATTGAAATTTGATTGTGCTTGTGTATTGCTTTGTATATGCTCTTCCATCTCTGCCTTAGATTTGTCATGTCATACATAATAATGACAAAATTCGCAAAAAGTAAAACATGAGCCCCTTCTCTCGAATATATCGGGTATATATAGTATACTGTATATAGAGTGCACCACACTCCCCACCACTTTTTGTCCTGCTGTACCAAAACCAGTGATATGCTCCTGGGCTATCATCTCATACTGTGATGTAAGGCCAGGGAACAAAAGGTTGTCTTTCTTGCCTCTGCTGAGGAGTGGAGCAGCACGGTTCTTAATTGGGGCTCTGATCAGAGAGGGATCTGGGCTGAGGGACCCGTAGCTCCCAGCAACACCATCATCCCAGGAACGCCAGGGTGTTGCTCCTGTCTGTCTTGATTAACGACCTCTCCCTTTGACCCCTCCCATGAGTCCTGACAAGTACCTCGCTGGAGCAGGCACAAGCACAAATCGAAAGTGCATACACTCACAAAAGCTTGCAGACATACAGAAAATGTCTTGTATGTTGGAGGACACATACATACAGCCATGCAGCTAGGTTTAATGAGTAGTCTTTTGAAGACAGAGCAGTAGCTCTATCTGAATCAAAAGAGAGGGCCATCGCTGATGGCACAAACGCAAAGACATGCGCACTCTCGTTTACATTAATCATCCTGCGATTGCCACTCAAATTAAATATAGATACACCTGTTGTAGTACACCTGTTGTAAGGCATTTGTGGGAACAAACGTCACAATGCATATTCCCCATGCAGCCTTATTTTGGCGTTGGTCAGCGCCATGTCTGTGTGCTGTTATTTAATCTCAGGCTCCAGTAATAAATGTGATTCCTTCACGCTGATGCTCTCAGCTTGTAGTTTGGGCGCCAGGCAGCCGAGGCAATAAGCGAATCAGAAAGTCAGAGAGCTCTCTTTGGAGCAATCAAGGGACCCACGATGGAACGTGGAAGCAGTAATTGCACTGGAGGCGTCGCATTGATATTCCGTCCACTTGCTGTCTACGTGGTATCCCCAAAGTTTCCAGGGAATCTTAAAGTTTTATTTGATCTCATCCTTACCTTAAATTATACTACCTATAAACTGTACAATGCACAATGTACCATTAGTCTGCTGTACCTTTATCCCAGGGTGTGCATTTTGTGTATGTGTGTGTGTGTCAATCTGTTTCAAATTGTGTGTGTGTGTGTGTGTGTGTGTGTGTGTGTGTGTGTGTGTGTGTGTGTGTGTGTGTGTGTGTGTGTGTGTGTGTGTGTGTGTGTGTGTGTGTGTGTGTAGAGTGATGGAGAGATGGAGACAAGAAAGGAGATGGCATTATTAGGGTGGCATCTAATTATATACATTGTTTTAACTAGTCAATGGAATGATGCAAACACTACAAATGTCAGTAGCTAGCTTATGTTCCAATAACATGATAAAGACTTGGCACAACGGAAAGAAGTAGGGACACAACTGTTCAGACAGTATCGGAGAGCATTCAGGCAATGTGTAAGCCACTGTGTTTGTCATGAAAGACTTAACATGCCACACATCCATTAAACACACCCTGCATCAGGGTAAAGACGAAGAGCCTTCATCTATTACGGTGCATGCCAGCTCCTCCACCTCCTCCCTTCTATCCCCTCATTGCTAATTATCCAGAAGATGGATTACATCATGGGATCTAATAGAGAGAAGCACCATTACACAAAACCACCCCCAAACACACGAACGTATGCACATGCACGCACGCACGCACGCACGCCCGCACACACACACACACACACACACACACACACACACACACACACACACACACACACACACACACACACACACACACACACTACACACTACACTACACCACACCACACCCTAGCCCTGACAAAATCACTCAGCCGATCTGCCCGTTTGGTTCCACATTCTTATTAACAAAATAGGGAGGAGTCCCTCATTATCATCACTCAAAAATATGAGCAATATTAGTCAGGCCTTCAAATTATGAGTATAGATAGCATGCCATGATAAGATAAGAAATTATATTAATACACATGATTGCATGACCTTTAAAACATGTACTAGCTTAGATTGATATACTTAGTGCTGATACAATTATAGAAAACATTATATGGTGTATAAAATAAAGAGTTTTTAAAAGTATATAATGCATTATGAATTCTTTGATGTAGAATTTAACCTTTTAAAAAGCTATTCTGAGTTTTATTCATAGCTTTTTACAGGATATCTGCATCGAGCAAATGTACTGGCTTTGATTCAGTGCAAAGAAATACATTAAGCAGTATTTCCTACAGGTTTCTCTGCAAACTGTAAATTAAATCATGCATGGGGATTAAAACGTGCCCCGGTGTCTTGTTGTTTCAGAGAAGTGAAATTGACAGGTGCTATTGTTGGCACGGATCATGCCCTTTCTACTTCAACACTGCTCTTCACACTAATCTGGTTATTTGAAAATCACCAGAAAACTGCTGGAAAAATTGAGGATTGCTGCAAGGGAGAAAAAAATAAAACACTTACTTTGCAAAAAAAAATCAAGGTGCAAAGAGAACCAAGAACTTGTCTGTGAATGTTGGCAACTCTTAAACAGCTTCTTTTTTTAAAACCAAATCCTCAACTCCTGTTGCCGTGGTAACCGAGAGAGGGTGAGAAAAAAAAGAATATACTAAGACTCATTTGAAGCCACGGTGTTGAGAAAAGTCACTACAGTTAGATGCAAGACTGAGTTTTTTCTCTGTTTTTGATGCCCCAAGGCCAAAATGACATGCATGACAAGTTGGTACACAGACTTGTTTATCACATCCGAGGCAAGGCAGAGTGTGTAATGTATCGTGTTTGCTCTGTGCGGTTGTTAATTCATGCCGTAACTAGCTCTCAAAAAAAAAATCCTCTTGGAGGAAGGCAGTCAAAGCTAAGCTGTTTGCTAGGAGTCTGCTCCATTGAAGATACAGCCTGTATTTGGAAGTACTCGCTGCGATCAACTCACCGTCTCTTTGCACTTCACCCTAGCATTCTTTCACTCATCTATTATCTCTGAGTTTCTCTCTGTCTATGTATCCCTACTTTTATTACTCTCTCCTCTTTGCTCCCCTTCACTGCCTCTCCGTCCTCTCCATCCCTCTAATCCCCTCTTCGTTCTCCTCCCAGATGAGGTGGTCTGGCCCTGGCCTGGCTATTCCATTCCCTTCTAATCTCAGTCCCTCCACAATCTCCCCCACCCCCACCCCCCCTCCACCCAGCACCTGATTTGCACACTTCATGAACTGGAACGTCTCGATGGCTGGTATTCCCCCTAGCATTTGCCCAGCGCGCCATCCCCGAGCTGTTGTGCCACCTTGAACACATCATAAGCCCTTACGACGTGAAGACAAGCGGCATATGCGCGCTCACCAGTCGAAATAATAATCGCGTGCTCGTCTTGCTTGCTCACACACATTCTCTCGCACACGTTCTGCCTCACAAAAGAGCGATCACAGGCTTTTGCTGTCTAAGTTGCTATAAGCTCTCACTTGCTCACGCGTGTGCATCCTGTCAGGGGACTAGATGTAAGTTTGACACTTGATGATGATCATCAAAACAGTCAGATATCTGCCTATATCTGTGTGTTTGGGAAACTTAGCTGCCACTGCCTGTGTAGATTGTGTCTTTGGATGAAGATAGACATTTATTCCCACACCTAAGAGTGCTGAGAAGAGTACCAAACGTCAAACCTTCACAACAAATTCATCTTTCTTGACGGCAAAAAAGGATTTGATTGACTTAAAGTTGTATATAGCACCACATACTGTAGTCCCTTGAATGTATACCTCCCTAGAATCTTCCCCCATGCGAACCCCAACCAGTGACCTCTGGTGCTAATTCACCGGGAAGCCATTCACCAAGGACAACAGTCCCCAGCGGGGCTTAGTGCAGGACGCCTGCTTGCTTTTTTGTCACAGTGGGGAGGTCTGAGTCATTGTTCACTTGGCCTAAGCCTGTTTTGGCCAGGGAGAGTCTGGGTGATAGGATGCACTGGAGAATGCCGCCTGCCTCATGATCCAAGGGCTGGCCTAATTCGTAATTACCTTCTGCAGTGTTCTGGAAGACTGCAGTTTGCGCTTGTCCAGGATGTGGATTATCTAGTGTACTGAGATGGCAGGGTCGTGAACATGCGTGCACACATGCACAGACAGGCACGTCCACACACAAACACGCGTTCCCTTAGCAAGACACTGAAGAGTTATCCACAACAGAGCACTTGATTGACTGAAGCAGCCATGTTCTTAATTCGATTTCCCTGTCATGGTATTGTTACATTTTTAATCAAACCTCTGTGTGCTACCTTCATTCCCTACACTGGATTACATTGAATTGTATAAATTGAATTTGGAGCTAAGAAAGAGTGAGATGTAAACTTGGATCTAGGCAAGGTTTCCAACTTGGCTGTTCTGCTGAAGCCTTTACAGTAGACAATTCGGTCTGTAATTCACTGGATGCTGTTTTTTTTTTTCATTAAACAAAGATAAATAAAGTTGTATAGAATGAATTGAATCAAAATGCTCTGCAGACTGCCTATTCAATCCATTAAGCTGAATAGCCCAGCTAAACCAATTGTTGTGTCATAAAACACTTCACCCTATTATGTGTGTGTGCATAGGAGAGCTGTTGGAACTGAATGAAGCTAGGGATTAAACACGGACAAAGTACAGTAGCAGTTCTGTAAACTTTAATATAAGAGGGGGAAAAGAGGAGCTCCTGATTGATCTTATCATGCAGCTGTCTACCTTTTGATTTTTGGTTTCTGACAAAATAAATGACTGCACTGCAGGCAATTTGTGAAAAGCATTCATTTATAATCAATGATATAAAGTGAGTTATGTTTCTTTTACACTGATGTGTTTTAGTGTGCTGCAGTGATAGTAATAAAGATTAGGCTCTGTCCACTTATTTGTGAACAGTTTTAGATGACCAACTGCCTTGCAGGTGGTTAGAAAGAGGAAGTCAATGGCAGCCTCCAGTGGACTTCCACTAAGCACAGATATTGCCATAGAGAACAAAATAACTGAGGAGGAAAAGAGCAATACTTCCTGGCGGGGTTGACTTCACACATAAGAAGGTGCATGCTGCTTTTTTGGCCCTGACCCATAGTGGCAGCGCCAGGTCTGACCCACCAACAATAGATGTGTACACTGGATGTGACTGTGTCAGGGTGAGAGTGGGATGAAAGGAGCGAACTACCAGAGCATGCAGGAACCTAGGGGCGTTTCACTGAAGGGTAGGACTCTGCCAACTGGCTCCTCGCTCCCACTGAGAGGGCTTTGTGACACAAACTAGGAGCCAAATCCGCTGTGCCACAGTGGAAGCGCTGGAGAAAGAGAGAGAGACCCGGATAGAGGAAGGGCACTATTATGGCAGAGAAAAAGAGTGTTTAAGTACTGTTTTCAGGAGTGATTGACTTCAGCTTTTGAATTTAGACTAGGAGTATCAGTTAATAGGGGCAACATTTGAAGTACTGAAGTAATTCTGTTCCCCATGTGTAGTCAACACAACTTTCTAATGAGTAAAATCTGACTGAGCATGGTATTTGGGGGACAGAAACCTTGAATCCTCTCTAGGTCAGTAGCATGCCGGATTGGGAGTACTGGGGAATACATTAGGTGCTGTGCCAGTTAGCCAAGATAAGTTGGTGGGTCTTTGATTCACAGCTTCATTAAGATGAATACTCTTCTGTGTGGAACAACTTCAAAATGAGCCCTGGCTACCACTTGAGATGTGCTGTGGGACTGAGTGAAAGATGTGCAGAGTGGCACTCACTGGCATTGAGGCCAAGATTTCTTCTCTAATACAGGGGACAAACAAACTTATTACTTTTCTTTTTTGCAATGCATGGAGCTAATAAACATTTAAATTAGTTATGCATTGTCTTTATATATGTTAATTAGACTGGGCCAGTAATTCAATCATTCCTATGAACAAACCTTAATGAATACAAATGTTGGGATCCCTCAACAACGGCTAATAATACCACTCAAGGGCATAATTCAATTGGATGGCATAATTGGCACTCTGAGAACAGAGACACTGGGGAGCTGCCTCCCTACGGTCCATACTGGAATGATAGTGTGACAGAGCTGGCAGCGTTGGCCTTTAGCTGAAGCCTTTTGCCAAGATCCTGTCTGAGCTATGTAGACCCTGATGGCGCTGCTGTCACTACACAGAGTTAGGTACCATATTTTAAAAAGAAAAAGACAAAGATTAAATTGTCTGGACTAGCACACCTTTTTTTCTAAAGAAGCCATGTACCCAACTAAAAACAAAATCAGGAGATAACCAATGTAAGTTAAAAGCAAACTAAATAATTTACCCCCACATCTAGACCCATGCTTGGCATTCACAATGACTCATTTTGCCAGAGCTAGACTAGCAATTATACAATGTAATCTTTTTCAGACTGCATGGCATTGGGATTAATTCGAAGTAGACAATGCTCCAATTCAACAACAGTGAAATGATGTCAGCTTCAGCAGTATCCAATCTGTTGGCATCCTTTTCTAACCTCACAATTTTGCTTGTGCCCCTCAAGAGCACAGGAGTGACTTTGGACATGGGGAGGTGACAATGAGAGGTAATTGCCAAAATCCACAGCGGAATAGCATGATCTCTCTCTGACACAGATGGGAGGGAAAAGACAAAGAGCCTTATGAATATTTAAATTGCAATTTTCTTCATTTTCTTCAATTGACCTTTTTTTTTTTTTTGCTTGCACAGAAGGGAAACTCTGGGCAGGCATGGGTGTCAAAACTTCGGCATGTGGCTCAAGGCAAAAACCAGATCAAACAGCAAAAGAAGCAGGGATTTTCAGTGTGTAAACAGGATTAGGCCTTCATGCAGCAGGTGAACACTGACGAATGAAATAAAGAGTCAGCATTCAGAACTAATGAGTGTGCAACAGATATTGGTTTTAAATGCTATGTCCACAATGTTGATTAATGGAAGTTTGTTTTTCATTTTGTGGAGTCATAAATGTATAACTTGACTGGTGAGGAAATGCGCTGTTGGGGTGGCTGATTCACATAAACAACAGCTTAACAAGTTTTTTCTCAACCTCAGACTGCATTGCCCTCGGTCAAACGAATAACATGACTATCAAAACAAGTGGCTATCTCATTTAAAAACACAGTGGAGGTTGTGAAAGTTGGGGGCTGCACAATTCAAAAGAATATTAGCTCCACAAAAAAGAAACTTCAAAAAGCTTTTTTGCCTAAAGTCTTCTATTTTATTGGGTGATGTAGAGGCTAGAATAATGAAGATGACTCGCGGACGAACTATTGATTCTGTCTATGCTAAGCCGGTGTTCGTAAGCAGTGCAATATATACTGTAAATCTACGTGGAATTTCCCAAATAACAAAGTCATGTTTAAAGCCATTAAAAAAGAGCTAGTTCAAGATTCCGGCTCCACTAATCTGTGCAGTTACTAATCATATCATATCTGTTAGGCACTAATTATAGCACATGCCCCAGAGTGTAAGGGCATAACTGATAAAGCAAGGAGATTAACTCAAACTACTGAAAGTTGCAAACATACACAAAGTGTCCACTGAGACCAATAGAACATGATGCATATAGTTAAATAGTTTGGTCTACATAAATAGTCTAAAATAATTCAGCAAAACCTTAAAACGTGTAATATCTTCTGTTCTACTTTTTCTCAAGGCAGGATTACCAATTAATTTTTTAAGTAATCTGAAAAGAAAAAAAAGAAAAAATCGAGCACAATAATGTTGACGCCAAATTGTAATCATTAAAAGGAGCAGAAGGAGTAGTAGCTGTCTGCCAAAGAAGTCATATGTACAAAAACACATCAAGGCAACCTCTGTCTGCAGTCGCAGCTCGCTGTGGTTTGGCAAGTCCCCTGCTGATTCTGATGGTCAACCTGCCAGATAGTTCCTTCGCCTTGGTACATGGCGTCTGTTTGACCCAACATGAATCATAAACAGACCCAGCATGGCCTAGTGTGGTGAGAAACACAAGCTCTTTTTCTCAATGTCACTGCTGCCTTGCTCAGTTCCTAACCCGAGGCAATACTGCATGCTACCACCAAGTAATGACCAAGTCAGGCCATTCTAATATGCTTTACCTCTGGCTCCTCACAACATCTCAGCCTATTTAGATTGGAGATTTGCAAATGTGTTTGAATCTTTGCGTGCTGCAGACAGGGCTTTGCCCCGGGCAGCATTCACTGATCGGCAGCCCTAGCAGAATAGTTAAGGAGGGGTTTCATTCACAAAGTCCAAGCTCACTCAGGGGAGAGTCCTTGTACCGCCGTGTTATAAGCATATTGGCATGGCCCTGCAAATCCTGTTCATTTCCTTGTGGATTCTGCTAAATCCCTTTCCCCCCTCGCATTTCTGTGCGTAAGCAATGAATATAAACCAAGAGTCACAGGCTTCATATGAGCATCTCATAAATGAAACATAGGTTGGAAAAATAAGTTCTATTTGGTTTATATTAACCAAATAGAACCACCTCCCCCCTTGCCGGGATAACATGGTATTGTTATTCACCTTAAGACAATTATTTGCCTTCCACAGCTGTTTTGTGGGAGTGTATTGCCAATAATCCTCACAGGCGTAGAGGACTCCCTGCTCCGCTAACCCTGTGCAGCCTCCCATAATAAAGGACTGGAAATGCTGCAGGTAATGTATTCCCCCCCGCCCCCCAAACCCCTCCACATTGAGATCTGAAACCAAAAATACCTTCCCCAAGTATCTGATTCCAGTGTCAACAAGAGGTATAAATAATGGCTTCCTTTTTCATCTTACATCCATGATATCTGATCATACTGGAAATGCGTTGTCTTTTTCTTCCCAGTAAGTGGATGGATGAAGGTTGAATCCAAGCTAAGGTGTCATTATCACAATGACACTCAGGCATATTCATATTTCCTTTGAAGGGACTCCACCCCAGGGTGTTTAATTTCTACCTTTGTTTTCTCCCAAGATTGTTGTTGGTATTAGTGCACCTTTTCCATCTCAGCCATCGCAGAGTGAGATTTTGCATTTTAAGCTGGCTGTTTTTGATCATGCCAGTAAGCACGTCATTGAGGCATCTCAGCATCTTTGATGTATTGCATACTGATGGAGCGCATGCATTTTATCCCCCCGCAGGTTTTAACAATCTCCCAGACTTCCAACTGCTTTTTCAACATGCCAGTGAATCATCTGCCAGAATGTGCACCCAGGGAATAGATCTGGGCGTTGATGAGGACAACTTGCAAGAGAAAGTGCTGCAGATGAGGCTAAAGATGGACATCATAAGGCTTTTTTAATAATAATTCTACCTTTTAATTAGAAGAGGATGGGAAGGAATTAACTGTAAGGTGTGGCATTGCTTAAAATACACTTCCACATGCAGCTGCCTTTAATGAACATGGGGCAAATCGCTTGCATCAACATAATTCATTATGAGTGAGTCATGACGAGGTGCAGCAGCACTGGAAATGGGGTTAGTGGTTTCTAATGCAGGAATCCTTATTGATCCAGATTGGTGTAGAGGAAAGGAATCGATAAAGCTGATCCCTCTCAGTTGATCTTAAGAGAGCGGAGGTGCCAGGTGAAAAATGATCCATTAGAGGGATGTGAAGCAGCCTCAGTGGAGTACATTAAGTCATTGTTCAAGGCTTTGCTACCGTCCAGTACAGCTGTGTGTCTTTAACCCTTTCACTGCTTACTCAGCATAAGAGGAGAATATGCTCTAGTAGCTCCAAAACAAGTTGTCCTGATTATTTGTTACAAACCTTAGTGAATGCTTCAATACAACCATTCAGTATAAATATTTACTTTATGAAGAATAATATAATGTAGCCTGGTGTAAATATGTAAATAAAAAATGGAAGTTGCTTTGGACAAAAACATCTGTGTATTACAATGTAATGTAACGCAGTTCAAATACATTAAAACCTTCACAAACAAATATCTAGTAGAACTACCTTAAAAAATGACAGCTGTCAATGTTTAAAAAATGAAGTAATTATCAAATAAGATACATTTTATTTAAAAAATACTTTTAGGTAAAAATCCCTCTGCAAACAAAGCTCCCGCACACTGTCTAACTAGACCATCTTGGTCCAGTACTGAAACGTTGCCTATTATTAAACGTTATATATTTTTTGCAAGTTAGACTTTTGAACTGCTTGTCCCCCTCCGATGCACCTGTCTCACGTTGTAGATGTGCAAAGTATTTTTCTATACAGGTACAAATACAGGAAACCTGTAAAGGTTTATATGTTCCCTCACAATGAATTGAAAGAAAATCTTCTGATAATCTTGACCTTAACCTGCAACCATGCCTCATTAATAGCCATCTTCAGTGCCCCTTCGAATTTTTCCTCATTAAATTCCAGACAAGTAGACATTGTTAATTTCACAACTTTGTCTCCCTGTCCCAGAATTTGTTTTAATTGTAAGTCTGCACAGCCTACCTTCATTTTTACTCGGCTTAAAGCAATACTATATAACTTTTAGCGCAAGCTGTAGTTCCAATGAGACAACCTGTAGGGGGACTGAAGCGGGAAAAGTTACATAGTGTTGATGTTCTTTCTCAAGCTTGAGAAAGTTTAGTATTTTTTGAAGGGTTCAAATGACAAATGTGATACAAAGTGGCAGCCGTACATAGTTGGTCAATGCCCTGCAGAGGCTTCCTTCAGACGAGGGGCTGTAAATTCACAACACATGTTACTTCTATGATTTATTTATCAATTTATATTTATCTATTTGATTATTTTTTATTTTCATTCTTCTTTTTATAACATTGACCACGTTCTCATCTGTTGTTACAAGTTGTGGGAGGAGGTTGGGTGGTGCTATTGTTGTTAGTAATGCTCTGTAACCACTGCAAATTTAATAAAGTATATTTAAAAATAATATATTTTACAAGTAAACTTTAAGTCCAAAAAAAGAAATACAGCCTTCACCTACACCAAGCAAAAATAAAACACCTAGACTCAAAAAACATTTTCATAAAAATGGAGTAATTTATCAAATGAAAAAGTATTCTAAATTTCATCTACTTTAAATTCAGGAGTAGCCTACGGTCAAACTGCAAAACTAGTAAATCCAAATCGATTTATAATTTTATATATATATATATATATATATATATATATATATATAAAAGACAAAGCCTTCTATCTTGGACAAGACAGATTCCTGACATTGTTCCCTCAGGTGAACAGATTTGGAACCACCAGAGAACGTGAGCCCTCATTCATCTAGCTGCACATCTGGCCCAACACATGATTTAACACGCTGCAACATCTGCCCTAGTGTGCAATCACCTCGTAAGGACATTTCCTGGACATTAATCTGAGATTACTGTCAAAAACTGCAGCAGGACGAGCAGGGATTACAGTCTCCTCCTGTCACTCTATTTATTTCAAATTTTCACACCAAATGACATACAACAGAGGCCATGGCGAACGAAACATTGTCAAAACAGTATGTCAATTCTCCTCAATTCCCCTACCCACCCACAAACCAACCCAGGTCCAAAACGGACGGAGACAGACAACACAGACCCATGCACACAGACAAAACAAAACACACCAGTAAGGACATATAACATCCAAGAGATAAAATAAAAAAGATAAACAAGTTTAACAAATAAATAAATCCTCCTTGTCCCTTTTATTTGGCAGGAACATGGTATGATCACACCTCAGGTATTACCCACTCTACGGCGTCTCTGCATGTGGCGCTGAGCTACAGTACAGTAGGTGGTTTCAAAAAGATGACTCCTATCACAACGACCGCAGATGATATATAACATGTCATATAATTCATTGGATTTCTTCACATTTGCAGCCAGTGATTTTATAGCATTATTATCCCATTTATACTGTGATTATCTATTGTTTCATGTGGTGTAGAAATCCTATAATTATATTTCAATCTGTTCTTATATTGTAGATTATTCCAGTTGCATTCCAGTTACACTTTGTAGTATTTTCCAGTTCGATTTCTTGAGTACAAATTGCATGATTACCTTATAATAATAACACCTACAGTACAGTAGTTTTGTCTATAGAGGCAACATGAAACGGTACATGGCCTGGATTTTCAAGTGAAAGAACCCAGCTAATGATGCCTCATTATGTTACTGATTTTTAACATAAGAGCAGACTGTATCATTTAACAGTACAAAATCTGACAAGAACAAAACAAAAGATGAATGAAAATAATGACGCAGGTCCCTAAAAGCGCACTTAAGAGCCGGCGGCTGGCTCTCTGTATTCCGCAGATTGGTGGCTTAGGGAGAAGAAGAATATAAAGAAGAATGGAAAATTCTTTCAAAGATGATGAAGCCAAAGCTGACGGATTAGCAATGACAGAAACGGAGCCAAAATAATCATCACCGACCAATTGGATACATTGTATATCACAAGATTGTTTCCCTGTCAATTCTTACCAAACACTAAATTATATCTGTATATCTTATTTGTCTTCTCACCTTTTGTATTATGTGTGCTGTCAAGAATATGTGAAACAATGCATCACAAAATATGACATAATTTGGGGGTGATTCATATAAGCACACTGGCCTTGGCCAGACGGTGAGGGTTTGAGTCATCACTTTGGATAAGGGTTCACCCTTCCTTGACCTGTGGAGATGGAAGTGCAGTAGCGCAGCACACGTCTGCTGGATTCTACTGTTTTTTCTACTCCCTGCTTCTAAATGAAATGTTACTGTGGATCTTTTACTAAAAGACCACACATGTTTTATCACCTACCTCTCCTCGCCCATCCTCAAACTGGATACCTGGTTTGGTTAAACTTGGTTAATTGTCTCACATCGTTTGTAGATCAAACAAAGCTTGTGTGAGGCAATGTATTTACAAGGAAAATATGAGAGAGTATGGAGTTATTTTTGAACATGTGCAGGATAGTGTGGGAAAGCGGCTACATCACAATACGCTGCCTCCTGCAACTGCCCTCTGTGTTTCTCAGCAGTTTCCAGCAAATGCTTTTTAAGAGCAGGAAATGGCTTGAAAGACAAGTGATGTGTGTGCTCTTACCCTGTAATCTTCACTCGAAGTGAGGCCAGTAGTTACCTAATGAACAGCTGATTGCAGGTAATAGCCAGTCTTTAGTCACCAGATATCGCAAAAGTCAATGCAATTCCTAACCTATAAGAAGCATTGTTTGTCTGACTGCTCCACAGTGAAATGGCGTGGTTTCTGGTTGTTCAATCACTTCAGCGCTCGCTGCATGAATGCACAATGATGTTGTGTACTGAATGCCACTTGAAAAGCTGAATGATTTCAGTGACTCATTTAATCTAGGCTGTGACAAAAAAGCCATGGTTTGAGGCATACTTCCATGTTTTAAATAACAAAAATTGCAACTGATTTTGTCATTATAAACTTCCTGTGAAGTGCTGTGGAATTACAGGGTGCATTCAAAAGGGCTGTTACAACATGAAGCAGTTTTGAATGGTTCGTCCCTTCCTGTCTCTGCCTCCTTGTCATCAGCTTGCATAAATGTATGCATACATTTCAAAAAGCTTTGTCAAAAATCTGAGAAACATAGAGTACCTGGGTTGAGCAGCTCAGTTGCACACTGTTTAATTCGTTGGAATCTCAATTTCGTAGCCCAAATAAAAGAATGAAAATGGTACTATATTGTGTCCCACACATTTAGCGCTTCAGCCAAACACTAACAGCAGGCTAATAGCTACAATTTAGTATGTAAGTAAGAAATAGTGAAAAATAGGTTTAAAAATGCAAAAGAGAAAACACCACCACAGCTCGATATGTTTTTGTGTTTTCATTCATGTAATCAATCAGCAGCCACATTTGCATCTGATTAAACCAAAAGGTAATCTCCAGGGAAATACTACTACCGTACATACACCCCCTTGATATTAAGCCTCTGAGCTGGCAGTAGGGCACCCTCTCTTGTAATATAAATATATATGCTCCCTCCTTAGGAGCCGCCTGGCTGTCAAGGGGAAGGGCACTTACTGTAAAACTGCATGTAAACATAACACAAACTGCCAAGTGTGATAAGAACGGGAAGGAGGCTTCAACACCTATTTCGACAGAAGACAAATGACTGCTGCTGGACTTATCATTGTCGATTCTTGTATCTGGAGGAAGCTTTGCTTTTGTTTTTTCCTCCTTCTGCGAGGCTGCTATTTATAGTCTGGGCACTCGTTTTAGTTCTTCCCAAAAAGCCGAGTGTGGGTTTGAATGTGAAATATTTGTACGTGAATGTGATTAAATATTAATAAGCAAATGTTCCCAGGTGGCTTTGGAGCATATTCATCATAGATTCAAATTCAATACACCCCTCTTTCTCTTTCCTTCTTTGCTGTCATTCGCACGTACAGTATTTACTGTACATGAATGCCTCACTTTATTCTTTTAGATTAATAACTGAAGAAGCTGTTTCAAACTGACAGGGAGGCAACACAATTTAGCTAGACGTTATTTCTTAAAGTGCTCATATTATGTTTTTTGGCTTTTTCCCTTTATTGTTATATATCTTTTTTGTGCACATTATAGGTTTAGAAAGTAAAAAAAAGCCCAAAGTCCACCCCAAAGGGACTTACCATCTTCCAGAGAAAACACTGTTCACAAACTGCTCCAAACAGCTCTATTGTAGTCCAGCCTTTACTTCTGTGACGAACGTGCGTCACTTTGTAACACATGTTCTAATGCTCGCCTAGCTGTTAGCATGGCACGCCCTCATACTCTGCAACTCACAAGCTAGTAGTACTTACCGCGCATGTGTGACACCCAACAAAGATGGAACAGAAGTGAGATGCCTCACTCTGTAGCTAAAACACACAGGGTGAAAAGAGGAGCTGCAGCAATGTGCAGTACAACAAATATATGGTGTTTTCTGAATTAAACCACATAAACCTATTTGGTAGAATCTATCTGGTACAACCTCTAAATACAATTATGAACCTGAAAATGAGCATAATATGAGCACTTTAAAACTTTCTCCTCATTTAATGTTATGATTTCAGTATATACACCGAATAGAGGCCAATCAGAACAAGCTTACTCTTTAGTTTCCTGCATGTCCAGTCAGTAATATTCTGCATGGCTTATGAGTTCACATGATGTTTTTTTTTTTTTTTTTTTTACACTAGCCTCTGTGTTTTATCTGCTTGGCCTGTCAACACCGTGCGGTTTATGCGGGGACGTAGGTACACGGTGAGCATACCCCTGAGGCCGCTGTCTACTCTGCCACTTGAGCTCCCTTCGTTGTCGACTCAGCATGTCGGACAAGCTCCCTGGGTTGCTACACAGCCACGGCTGACACACTGCGTGGTTAGTATGTATGAGTGTGCGCGCGTGTTACGAGGTCAGCGGTTGCCAGAGGCCGGTCGCTTGAGAGACAGCAAGGTTCCCAGCGGCCACCTGCCGTGCGGCCCCCTGCGCTGTGTGTTGTCACACGTTATCATCGCTAGGAGAGGGTGAGGGAAACTAACACAGGGAAACAAAGCAGCAACAAAGAGGCAGTGGTAACCAGTATGCACAGAGGGTTATGTTTTGAATTAATGATGTAATAGTTTTAATTTACGTTTACAGGATTAGGTTACTGTAGGGATAATAACCAACATATGGCAATGGGGTGTCTTTAAAAGCATAGTGATTCAAGCTACAGAACTGGTGATTTGCAATAAAACAAACAAAGCAGCTTCATTTAACAATGCCACTGAATGTGTAATTTACATTGTTTAAACATCGAGAGCTGGCAAAAGGCAGTTAACATTCTGCACCACACTACATACTGTACACAGCCTCCGTTCTGAAAAGCACCTCTTGTATCTTAATGAACTACAGTAATGAACTGTGTAAAATTATGCACGCGAGTTTTGTTGAACAAGCCATTTGAGTACGAGACATAATAGCCCCCACTTTTATGGCTAGATTTACAGGCAGTAATCATCTCAGAGTCCCCTTGCCAAATCTCATTCTGTGTGATTGGTGTTCAAGAGCGATTATTTTTTGTTAATACTCCTGTAATTAAATGCATGCTTAGACTCAGAGTGATTACAGTTCCTGACGAGTAATTGCTCTGTGGCGCAGATCATTGCATGAATGATAATCAAATCTGCAGAGGTTTTGTCCACGTGTCCAGAGTGAACAACTGAATGGCTGTGAGTAACCGCTCTGACAATGAGAGGAACAGTCATATGATAGTCCCTTTTGAACACTGACTGTATTGACTGTGGATGGCAATTAGTGTATTACCATAAATGTATGCCTTCCTGTGTGTTTCAGTTTAAATGCCCTTTTGTGACAAACCTTCTCACACCAATTATCGGCCTTTGTGAGAGTGAAACTGAATGCTGAAATTGCACTCCTGCTGTCCACGCCTCTGAGCAATCGCGGCTTCGAGCAAGAAACAGCCTGGCTCCTTCATTGCATCACACAACACCTTATGTGACACGCTGCCCACATATCTCACTGCATGTACTGTATACGTTCTCATTGAACTTCAAGCTAAAGTTGTCTCTTTTCTTTGCATAAGCACTATCGAAACCTTAAAAGATTCAGGCAATCAAAAAAGCTGCTATTTTATTCCTTTTCACTTACCAAACAATACCAAAGTCGGCACATAGCTCTTTAGGAAAAGTTGGAAGCAACACATCTTGAAGAGCTGCCACAAAAACGGCAACAAAATCCCTAAGAGAAGATCTAAATATGAACACAAAGTGAATGTTGCTGATTAAACAATGGTCCCGTTGGTCCCCACTGTTTTTTTGGCTGTGACATTTTTCACTAACCTGGAAATAATTGCAACTCTCCGCTGTCAGTTCGGCTCTGTCAGTTCGGCTCCGTCACTGCGCCGTTTTAAGCAATGGTTTCAGCTCGGTGGAAAACACCTGGGCCTAGTGACTACGCCTCACCTTGATGATCCTTGATATCCCACATTTTTATCAGCTCCACAAGGACTCAGTTGGATGTCATGTAAGACAGTAAAGGGAATGCCAAAGATGGAGCCATGAGGGAAAAAAATATATATAAATTGTATTTAAAAGAAGAAAAGGAAATTAGGAAATGGATGGTTGAAATTGGTGGTGTCAGTTTCACAGCTGAAATTGTAGAGTGTTATAGATTGAGGACGGTATAACACTATAATGATATGCTTGTTAGAGGAGCAAATTTGCAAACATTGTGTTGGGACAGCAAATAGCTCAGTTCATTGGCAAGAGTATAAAAGTGGCCAATTAGCATGAATTTATTTGACATTTTGAGAAAAAAAAAGAGTTCGAAAATAAGATTGATACTATTCTCAGATATAACTGTAGTTTTACGCTTGAGACTGGGACTGTATTAATCTTTTACTAAATGGCTTCTCATTTTTCTGTAAAGGAGTGTATAATTCAGGAGAGGCTGACCAGGTTAGCAGGACAACCCAAGCAAATGCCTCCTACTCCTGCTAGGTATGCACAGTAGTGCAAGCTTAGTTCAACACTTAGTGTATTTTGACTTCCCATTGCTAAAAGGTCTCTTTTAGCTCTATATTGTCACTAGAAAACTGTTCAGTCTTTGAAGACCTGGGTTTGGTGAAAAGGGCCCATGTTCTCTCCCATCTTAAGGCATCCCCAGGGTCCAGGCCCCATCTCTTTGACCTGTTTCTCTCTATATATATTTTTTTTCTTCCATCAAGGCTCACTCAGCTGTATCTGTCTTATTTCAGCTCGCAGACCCTCTGGGATGCTCTCATTCCCATCACTCAGGCTACCCTTGATATTGTTGATACCTCCCCTGCACACAGGTGCGGAGATACATTTATACCAATGCTCATATAGTAGGAAATTGCATAACCATATCGACAAATGCGGTATAAAAGCAGGAATCCGCTATTAAACACTAGACATTCTGCCAGCTGCATGTAATGAAGAGCTGGCATGTAAAACAAATTTCCCACACAATCCATGAATGTGATTCCATGTTAAGATAAATTGTCCAGCTCCAATTTTATGCATAAACAATCCACATGGCAAAGTATTGCAGTCTGAACATCTAAACAGTCCATTTATTTCCTGAAAGTCAGATGGAAATTGTCAGCTAAAGGGCTGCCTATCCACCACAGAATTATTCATATATTAACCAGGGATTTCCATGCCTATTACTTATGTGCTCAGTAGAGGACATGTGCTGTGGGTCCAAAACGTGCAGTGAATTCTAAGTGCCGAAAAGTGCCTTTCACTTTAATGTGACTCCACGCATAAACCTTACTTTTGTGCATGATCGTTGCCAGCTAAATCTCAAGGTAAGAATCCCACTTAACAAGGCAAAAACTGGCATGAAATAGCCACCAATGACTTTTACATATCCAAAACCCTTTTAGCTCTGAGAATGTAAGAGTAACAGGACTTTGCGCGATATAATATCTGGGGTGTGAGTAGCAGTAGCAGTGCATCATGATTAAACGCTTGCGTGGGTCGGAGCGAATGATCTCTGCATTTGTCACCAGAACAGAGCTTAGCGTCCATCAGAGCTGCCAGCGGAGGTGCGTCTGCCACTGAGTGGGAACAGAACAGGCCAGATTGTGTGGGGAGGGAGGCCTTGGCACGTGACCAGGTGCATCTGAAGCCTTCTCTGATCCTCCAATGTGCTGTTGAGCTGCTCTTTTCCCCCAACACAACGCCAAACACCTGCTTGGACCGATTGTCAGACTGAAAACGCTGTTATCGGCGTGGGCCGTCCAAATGGTGAGGCACTCTGCTTTCATCAGCAAGTAGTATTGAGCAGGGGAGAGGGGCAATTGATGCGAGTCTGCGAACATTTTGAGAAGATGGAGACTTCATGTGGTCAATTTGATATTTTGTTAAAGAGACATTGCTTGGAATAGTGCAGTGAGACAACCCAACAGTGTTAGAAATACAAACAGCACATGACGCAAGCACACCTGTGTATTCATTTGAACCAGCATAATAAACATGCAAGTTATGCAGTTATTTTTAGATTTACTTGTCGTCTTCCTGTAAAAATACATCGACAAATGTCATTAAAAAGGCAGATGCCTATCCGTTGAGTGTAAATTCAAGTGCACTATATGAAATATTGGCATCTGCTGTGGTGAAATATTTATGGGAATACTCTATATGGTAATTAATTGGGCTTTAAATGAAAGGGGTGTGGGTCATAATCAAAAGGTTGCACGGTCAACAATGTGAGTTGCCTGTGATGGAATAGAGATGCATTTGACTAATGAGAAATTCTGAAGGAAGGTATCTGTCACATGGAGAACTAATGCCCGATTCCCTCTCATCACTCGTAGCAATGAAGATGACTGAGGCACAGCAATATGACATTCTAATTGAAGGCATATTTCAGAGAACAACAATGTGCTTTGGGGGCCCATAGGTATTTTTGCCACAGTGCAGCACAGGGGATATGAATGACTAATACAGTCTTTATTTTGAGCCTTTTGGTAAGTCATTAAATGACAGGACTCTAGTGACAGCCACGATGTGAAGTTGTTGGGGCAGCAGGCAGCTTTCAGAGTGGCCGATCACGGCATTTGGCAGAAACGTAATTGATGGAATAAAAACAAAAGTGACGGGAGTTGTTTCAGCTCAACGGCGACGGTGAAGGCGTGTTAGACAAAGATGTCTGGAGTGGAAGAGGGTTGGGGAGTAGGAGGGGTGGTGACAGATAAATGAGGCCATCGCTAGCTGAGGGAGGAGGAGGGGAGGAGGAAGTTGCTAGCGAGCTCCCCCGCGATCTGTACCTGCCAAGTCCCTACCCTGAACAGCTGCTAGTAACTCTGAGGATATGTAGCAGCTCACTCCCTCACCACATCCATCTTTTACAGCTTCTAATCCAACTGCTCTGAGATCTGTTCGAGGTGTTTGATGCAGCATTTTTTTTCATAGGAATGCGTTATTTTAGCTTCACGACGCCCATGCAGTATTCATAGATGCAGCACAAAACCCTCCATATTCAGTCCTATTGGGTAGCTGCTTTGATAAACTAGCATGGCTTCTATCCTTTCCCATTCTTTGATTGGCTAACATACATAATTTAAGACTGAAAGACTTTGTGTGAATGTGATGGCAAAAAACATTTGCTTTGTGAGCTGTTCACACATATCATACTCACCCTGCCATGATGGTGTTCTGACAAACTCGCACCTGTCTTGCTACACCAGAAATAGTTTGACTATTATTATCATGTCTGATTTCAGCCTCAGACTGCACGGCAATGTGCAACACTCCTCACTTGTCGTGCCTCTGATGCACCACCCCCCATGCCTCCACTCGCAGGCTGGTGGTCACTTACAGGCTGCCGCCTGCCATTCATATCCGCTCACTATGAGTTGCACCTGCAGTGGTGTGTAATGTAACACGCCCAGTGAAGAGCCGCTCAACATGACCTGGATTTGCAATGATGCCCTACTGTTAAAGACATTCTGCTGTCTGGGGCGCATGGGTATTCTCTTATTCATAAACTAAAAAGGGTTTCAATTAGGCATTTGTGGCAGGCCTCCCAGCGGTTTGCATGTTTAAATGAGATGCCTCTGTGGGGGAGATGATGGAAGAGTTCTCTTAAATAGTGGCCGGAGAATAGCAAGCGAGAGATGATGAAATACATTTTCATATTTACAGTACATTTTGGAGTTATAAGTGTTTTTGCCACATTGTGGACCAACATTTTCTTGTATGCTTCCATTTGAAGTTTGAACAATGCCAAATTTGTTGCGTTCTTTGTTGAGCTGCATATATTTTTGAAACCCTGTAGTGAGTATTAAGGTTGATTGCTAAACAAGTTCAAATAATTTCATGGTATCTTTTTTAAACGTTTGTGACATCATGATTTGAAGTGTTTAAGTCCAAGCCTCCACTGGGTGCTCTAATTTGAACAGAAGCCTACTCTATCGTAAATGATAATGAAAACGCCACGTCGAGATACAACACTAGCTGATTAAATCAACCCTGCCGTGACTGAAACCCAGACGGGAGGACAAAATAAATTGATAATGAAAATGAAAAAAGGTGCCTCTTATTGTGGCGCCTTTTAGGAAAGAATTGCTGCATTTAGCCACAAGTTCACACCATCTCCAGGTCATCTCTCTGGCTGTGATTGCAGCTGAGCTTTGACCTGAATAGAGAGCGCTGACAAGCACTTTGTTGTGTCCAAGTAAGAAACAATGCTTTTGCCGTGACGTCAATAACTTGAAGGGGAAGAAAAATATCAGTTGGGATGAAATGCTGTATCCCTCCCCTCTGGAGATGCATTTTAAGATTTTGAAGGAGATTTTGTCATCGGATAAAGACTAGAAGGACAAGCTCTGACTGAGCCATTGTGCTCTCAAGACTAAAAGAGATGCATTAGTTGGGCGAAGAAATAGCTCTCAAAAATAAAATGTGGTTGTCCGTAAACAAGTTGACCCTCATGGCAGGAAAGACATGGTAAGAAATGTATCGCATTTGACGGATTCTTTTTCTCTTCCTCAGCATACAGTCCATGCCTTTGCAAGCATGGTTTGCCACAGAGTCCATTTAATATGCAGAAGTAGTTGTATCTTGTATCTTATTTTGTTGTGTGGTCTGTGGTCACTCTGAAAGAGAAACAGCCTGGGGCCCGTTTCAGGAAGCAGGTTTAGTGAAAACTCTGAGGGCCTGATTTACTAACACTAGCGCAGTTTGCGCTGCGTCCGTTTATGCGAGTTCGGTAATAGCGCACGCTATGCTTCCACATTTTGCGTAGTATTTATCAACCCTGACACCCATCAGGCAATCAGCGTCTTTCTCCGCCCACTATACCGTAAATTGCGCTGTAGCAAAGCGGTACTTGTGCTATGATACGGCTGAGTGCAGACTGCGATATTCCCACTGCTGATGCTATGACTGTTTGAAATGATCCTGATGCCAGTATGTGTAATGTAGCGAGGAGTTACTGCTGGAATGGGATGTGAACGCTGAGTGGGAGATTCAATTTCATCTTTGATTTCTTCCAGTAACTCTAATATTGCATGTCTGCTTGATCTGTAACGCTAAATGATGTTGTGTTCACTGACAAAGTGTGATTCTTGTGTTAAAAATATTTTCAGCCTCGCCTATGTCTTCGTCTTGCTCAAATTACTGTTGCCATTTCACCAGCGGCATAAAGGTCTACGAGGAAACTCGATTGCGGCTGGTTTAAAGAGGCGGAGAATTTCCCCCTCAGAATAGAGGCGCGCTCTTACTGACAGTCTTTGTAAATACCACGGAATATATAATTAGGGGCACTTTGCGCTTATCCTCCCACCTTTTTGGGTGGAACTCCCACTTTCCCCACGACCCTCCCACGAACGCATATTGAAAGCGCAACTTGTCTCTTCTCGCTCATGTGGCAGACAATCTGCGATTTTACCCAAGTGCGCCCTGTTTGTAAATAGCCCGCATCGGTTACGTCCGTCTTTGCGACCAATTAGCGCCTGGAAACAGGCGCAAACGGCTTGATAAATCTAGCCCTGAGTTTGTTAACCCTGAGATGAGGGAAACTCTGGGTTTTCTGTTTCGGAAAGGGAGGTCACTTAACCTCAGAGTCAGTTACTATGGTAACTGAGCCTGTGAACCTAACCTGGTCGGGAGCAGGTTTTGTTTCTCTCAGTCTCCTCCCGCTGACACAGCGCTCTTTCATTTCCTCATTCATTTCCTCATTCATTCATTCAGTCTGTATCAGGCGCATTTTAGCGCACTTTGTTATCGGCATGAATAAAAAACCAGGGTTGGTTTATTAACTGTGTTATGCAGACTATACTTTTTTTTTTCTCTCTCAAAACATGGCATTTCCTTTTGTCGACGATCCTGTTGATGAAGAAGCTGTATTACTTCGCAGGGAGTTAATCATACGTCGGGAGATGATATTGAGGCCCCGACTATAGATGCATTTTCATTTCCAGATACTAGCCTAGCTATTTGAGCGGTATCGTTTTTCTTCCCAATCTATCAGTCATGTAGCCTACATAACCTTATTAATACACTATATTGGAAATTACGCATTTAGTCCAGCAGCAATTTTCTCCCACGCAAATTCTTTCTCTCTTTTGCAGCAGCCGCTGTGTTGCTTTTTTAACAAAATACATGTTCAAACTCGCTGTATGTGCGCATGAGTATTTCCGCCGACCAGTTTGTTTGTGGTTGTTGCCATGGTGAATCGTAGCATCACGGCTCCATTCATGCTGCCTTTTTATAGTGGTGGTGCACGCGCTTAACTCTGAGTCAACCTACTCTGAGTTGATTGAACCAACTCAAATCAGCTGTTCTGGAACCGAAAACTCAGAGTTTCCCATCTCAGGGTAAATCAACTCAGAGATCAGGGTTAGACTCAGAGTTTGTTAAAACTCCTTCCTGAAACGGACCCCTGGTCTCTGGTATGGCCTGCCTCAACTCCACAGTCTAGAAGATTAATACAAATTACAGGTCAGAACCTTCATTAAATAGATACCCAGTATACTGTTTATTTAACTATACTACACTAACAAAGGGGACATTTACCTACATCATTCTATCCAGTGAAATTAAAATACCAATGAAAATATAAAAAGTGAGAACTACTTGGGTGTTTTTTTATGTCTCAGTACTAAAACAAATGTGTCAAACTCCTTAACCAGTAATTACTGATCATTAGCTGACAGAAAGTAGAATAAGGCCACAGGAGTCTCAACAAAGGACCACTCGAAAACAAAGGATTGAATGGGTGGACTATAGAGGACTGGGATTTAATTGGGGTAAAAGATACTTTATCCATGAATAGAATTTATTGCAAAACATGTCACCTGCCAGAAACTAGTGTAGAAAATTAATTTTGGTTGATTAAAAAAAAATTTTTTTTCAGACCTTTGTACTTATTTAAAAGCATCACTGTAGTGTACAATAGGTACTGGCAGCTTACAGACACGCTTGAGCAGAGTCTTAGATGACAGTCCTTTGTTCATGACTGTAATGTAATAGAACTCTAAACCATCAGTGCATCTGCATTTAGATCCGCCACAAACAACCCTATATCTGGATCCCGCCATCGATTTGCATAATTGGAGATTGTGGCCGGGTGCTTATTATTCATTGACATGACACTGCAGAGCGGCAGATGGAGTGATGTACTGAACTAAGTGTTCCAGTTTCTGTTGGGTATAGGGGTGGCTACGTCTTGGCGAAAGGGCCCTGAAAAAAAACAGCCTACCACCCAATGCTACAAGCTACATCTAGGTCCTTTTTATTTATTTATTTTTTGAGTGCTGAATCGTAAATTGACATGCAGGCCAATGTCTAAGAAGTACCAGCAAAAACACATCCCTGTGAACAGCTGGAAAACAACCAAGCAAAATGAGCTCAGTTTTGCCTTCCCCCAAACAAATTTTAAGCTTTTAAAAAACTAGCTATGTGCAGTTTACCAGCCAGCAGGCCTCTAAATAACCTGAAGTACATAGAGCATCTGACCGAGATGAGGCAGCGCTGACTGACTGACACATCCATCTCCCCTGCTATCTGTCTGACTGAGGAAGGGGAGCCATCGCGAGTCCCTCATGCATGAAGACGAGAGCACTGTTTATTAGTGAGGGGAGACGGAGAGAGAGAGAGGGGGAAGGGTAGGATGAAGGGGAGAAACAGAGATTGCATCGTCTCAATTTAAGTTTGATGAAGGACACAGTGTCTCCTCAGGATGAGCAGAAAACTATGTCACGTTGGCATGGTTAAGACTTCAAAGGCGTACAGTAAAAATGTACCGTGACTTGAAATGGTCTGCATATGCAATTCAATAGTGACACTGAGCCGGGTTATCCTCTAATGTAGGCTCTTATATTCCTTTAGGGTCAAATGCAAAACCCGTGTTATGTGAGCAACAGATTTTATTGTGGTTAACATGCATGTTGAGCTATATATACTGTGTGTGTGTGTGTGTGTGTGTGTGTGTGTGTGTGTGTGTGTGTGTGTGTGTGTGTGTGTGTGTGTGTGTGTATATATATATATATATATATATATATCTTTTAGGGACTGTACAAAAATTATTATGGAAAGTAGGGTGATGGTATTGCAATTTTTATTATGGCTTAAGGGAGGGTAGTTTGACTTCTTAGGAGAGAAGGGGAGGGTTTTTTTTATTTTTTCTAAGTATTCGTTTTATGTTTTTGTTACTTTGGATTTATATTTATTTTTAGCCTTCCCTCGTAATATAGTTAATCATTACACCATACAAAGATATAGTCCTGTCTCTGTATGGGTTTTATTATGGCCATCATTTTAAAAGCTGACAGAACCAGTATGGTAATTTTAGGCTCCATTTGCATCTGCTATTAACGCTATTGTGCGTATTTTCTGTCTCCCCCATGAGGAATTCTAAGTAATGCCAACAAAACTTGTCGCGTCCACATGATACAAGCCGTCCATTATCGCCCCCACCCCTCCTCCACGCAGTTGCTAGTAGCCAAGGAGGACACGGAGGATTAAAAAAACATGATGGACTCCTCAGAAGAGTTAATTATCTTCACTCGAGTTTCTGCGTGTGAAAGTCGCCGGATGACAACATTTTCTTAACATAGCCATACTGAGAAATACAGAGAGTGTTGTGTGGAGCTGATAGTCTTAATTAGCTTTGTAGCAACTCATTTAGCAATGGCTTGAATGTAATGAATGTTCATTACTATCAGAAAGTTACGCACTAAAGCTTTAACATTGGTTCTGTATCTAGATACGTTAGCTGGATAATGATATCCAATCCATGGACTTTTCAACTTGCTGTGTGGATTTATTTTTTGAAGCATGTGCTCACATTGTACAGACTACATTGACACCTGACTGAAATCTGATCACAATGTGAAGGGGTTTAATCGCAGTTCTTTTTAAGTTAAATATAACAGTAAGCCTCCATATCTAATAATTCCCATACAGTACCTAAATAAAATGAAAGTGGAATATGTTGTGGAAGTAGTTAAAAGGCCATTTTGGAAGGGGTTTATAATGCTAATTTATCAAGAAAGGTCTGCTTCCAAGAGCATGGATGCCACACATTCAAAAAAAAAATCACAAAATTAAGAGGGCAGTAAATGTCAAATTACACAATCCTTAACATTTTATTACTGCACAGAATTCATGATGCGTCCAACTAAAAACCATCTCCATGTGTGACAGCATAGGTGAGACAATGGTATGCGATCTGACATACAGTATGAATCCCAATTCTGGCACTGTAGTTTGGCTGAGAAGGCACTTTCTATATTCAGAAACTTTAGGTTGCCACGAATGATTTATATTTGCGTGGCTTCTCAGCCAACAAACCTTTCAAAGCTATATCTTCTGCAAAATTTGTGCCAGAGAGACATTAAAATCATTTTTTTCCAAGACATAGATAAATCACATACATTGTCAGCTGTTTGCTTTATACATGGACATAACATTTCACAGGAAGCCATCCTAAAATGTGTGTTTATGAACACATCAATCAATACATCTGACCTATTACCTGCAAGGGTTTGTCATGGGTACTATTTCAGGTTTAGAGCCTTTCAGCTTGAGAGCTCTATTGATTGCTCGCCTCCAGTAACACTTCTGGTGTAAGGACATTGAGGAGGGGGGGGTGGAGGAGGAAACGGTTTGTCTCCTATTATTGGAGTTGTGGGGATTTTGATCTAAGGTTCGCCAGTACCACAACAGCACAAATGTGTGACACAGCAGTGACTGACAGACTTTTCTTAGTCAGTGAAATAGTATTTACACAATGAACTGGAATTTAGGAAAACATGAGAAAGGTCTGAATGGTGAAATATTGAAATGACAAATAGCTTTAATAACAACTGTCACCAAAAGCAGTGAAACATTTACTTGTGCCTTGTTCTGTATAAATTGGCAGCTAGTTCTCCTAAGGATAAGCCATACAACTGTGAGGAAAATCAGGTTCAAGATGTATTGTGTTCTAAAATACTTCAATCTTTTGACAGTTTGGGTACAGTGTGACATTCCACACAGAGAAGTGGAAAAAAAATCATCCTCTGTAGTTCAGAATAAAAAATGGCATCCTTACTGTCCGTGCTCATGTTATTTCACAGCGGCACTGAACATGAAGCTGCGCACATCAGAACTTGATTCGTCTCACCCTGGGATCCAGGCTTTTTGATGAAATCAGGCCCAGTGTGTCTGGAGCGTCACGGTCAGTGGGATGCCTACCTATGCAGTGAAAAACTAAGCATTTATGTGATGTCTGGCTTAGCAAACCATGTTATGTTTCAGATCACTGATTCCCACAGATAAGCATTTCTGTGTTTGACGATTCTGGACAGTGCGAATAAAAACAAAGAAGGCAACACAGCGGCAATGCACTGTTGCACATTAGCATCTTGTTTTTAGACCAAGCGACGCCAATCTGACAGTAGACGTAAACTGACATTTTCAAAGATGGAAACTGCTCTGTGCTGCAGTCCCTCACAGAGCTTCACTAATTGTGCGTCCTTACATTGGATTTAGTTTAACAGCAATTGGTGCGGATGCTAAACAACACACAAAATGAAGGACTCAGCAAAACAGAGTGCTTAGAGCACACAGACTCACACCTGGCTCTCAGTGCTTAAGGGAAAGAATAGTGGCTGAAATTATGTACACAGAGGAAACATCACATGACGATACCGTGTAGCTGCTGAAAATGATGAGAGAAGCGATTTTGTCCACGATGAAGAAATAAAAGGGGAACAAACCAATCAAAACCCTTGCTGTCCCGTTCATCAAAATACAGACAAAATGTCATCAATCAATTTAATTTTCACTCTCAGTGAAGTAACTGTGAGGCAGTGCCAGTGCGCAGCAGAAATAAACATCACTAACATCAGCCTCAAACAAGCGCAGATGAGATTCTTCAGAGGGTGTTTCAAGTCAAATGGATGGATAAGGAAAATGAGTCTCTGACTAGGGAGGAAGGAGAGGAGGGTTCTCTAAAACCTAGTGGCACTAAAATACAATTTGACATTTGCAAGAATGTTTTTTTTCTTGTCAGGCTGCAAACACTTCTATCTAACCAGAAATGGTTATTTGATCTGTTATGTTATATAGAAATATAAGTACAGTATAGACATTTTTAACAACAAATGCAAATATTAGTAGTCATTTGATATATCCTTATTCTAAATATATTGATCATAGTCGAGCCTCTGTAGAATCAATTTGTAAACGGCTATTCTTGTTAGCAAAATTTGGTGATTATATCTACAATCCAAGTTTTCAGACTGTGAATAATTGAGATTGAATGTTCATCCTTGACTTTGGAAACGGCAGTTGGCAAAACACTCACCACAGGGTCCATTAGTTTTTGATAGTTATTGATATTGTTTTGCCAACTGCTGTTTTCAAGGTCAAAAAGTTAACTTTAACTTTAAAGCGAACACAGATGAGAAGTCCTTGAAATGATTCGGAAAACAGAAGCATTAACATCTGCATGCTATGACAAGTGGGAAATCGTCATCCAAAACATAATCCTGAATTGAATTTTGAAAAGCAGTTGAAATGAATAGCTTTCTACATTTGGCAAGTCCAGTTTTGTTTACTCTTCATTTTTCTTAATTGTGTTTTCCTTATCCATTTAAGGTTATACCAACTCCCATTATTCTTGTCAGAAGTCTTTCTCATGCCATCAGCATGTTCTCACCATTCAACTTCACTTTAAGCATCTTTCCACTAATTATGCTCTTGTGTAGTTGTCTATCCTCTGCTGTATTGTATAGATACAAGGAATGTTGTATTGGTAGTACTTCCTGATGTACCACCCTAACAAATTGGTTTCAGTGCCAGTATGATTGTTAGTGTATTTTATTTTCTGAACCACAGAACAGAAAGCAGACTTGAAAGATTTAATTTCTCTGAAGAAAGGAACCTTACTTGTGAAGTTATGCCTTCGGTGAAAATATTCCAAGTCTGAGCAAGACAACTCCAAAACATTTTAATCATGGCTATAATTGATGGGGAGGACCGTCTCTGTGAATTAATGAATCCAAAAGGGGCCCTTTGATGTAAGCGGGACTGTGACATTCAGATTTGTGCTTGACTGAGTCTGAACCAGATAGCTCCTCCAAAATAGCTGACTTTAGCATTGGCTGGCCATCATCCATCACATTTGATATCAGACTGCAGACAGGTAGATTGATACCCTGATACATATTTCAGGGAGAGCCTTTTCTTCAGGTCAGCTCATGGTGCATAGTTTTTAATTAAATCTAAATGTATAATCATTATAGATCAGTTGGTTTCTATTTACAAGAGGAAAAATCAACTTACTTCAACTTACGTAGAGTCCCGATGCAAGTGCAAGTTAGAGGATCTATGTGGTTGTTCACTTATTACAGAGTGTCCCCTTTTTAAAGTTAGAGTAATTTGCCACATTGTCTTACGGTTGTCTGCAACACTTTTTATTTCTAACCTAGAGGAAATGATTAACCCTGCCGTAGTTGGATCCCAATAGACTCAAGCACTGTGAAATATCTAGCACCATATTTAATGAAAGAGAAAAAATAGGCCTACAACAGTACACTGTTTGTCAATGCAGAGTAGTGTCTTGAACCCCAGCCCCACTATAACAGCTGGGAGTAGCATGAGGCCTAGCTTCCCAAGCTAACAGGCAGCTGACCTAGTAGCCTCTGGCTGGCACTGGCTGGCACTGGCTGGCACTGCTGCGTCTTGTCGAGACTGCTTGGTCTTGCGGGCCTAGTGGGTAGCACATGTCAACATGGGGATTCACATTGGTGTGATGAAAGTTCAGAGGCATGGCTGAGCTAAGCCTGTGTGAACTTTCCAGGAACTTTCCATCCACCCCCCTTAATTTAACCCAGATATTATGTTATATACTTTATAACTTTACTTCGCTGAGTTGTCATTTGATTTCTTTCTGTCATGAAAGTAAGGCAGTCTAATGACGGCAGATGGAATGGAAAGCAAGAATTAACCATTATGTAACTATCCTACATGATAAAATTAGCAATTGGTCCAAGAAAAAAGTAAATTGCAGCTGTTGCTTGCTGCACTTGGTCTCTTTAATAAGGTTAAGGGAACAAACTCCAAGGATTACTCCTGATGCCGCTAAAGACAGATGGTAATAGGACATGACCTCAATAACTGCTGAAAGCTGAGGGTGTTCTGACTGCAAAAGAGATCATATAGCATTGGGGAGGATTCTGCAGCCAATGGAGAAATAAACTGAACTTAATTGATTAAAAAAACACATAATTGCACTATGCTAAATAGGCACATGCACATTGCACACATTCATTTCATCAACAGGTATGCCACAGAGAGATTTGCCAGACTACTAGAGCAGGTCAGAACAAATCCAGTGTGCACACATTGCTCTTGAGGGGGACTTACATCATTAGCTGGATGAGGCTTCATGGTTTTGGACACAGTGCACCTAAAGGCAGAATGCATTTTGGCACATTTAAGAGAGCTTGGCAGTGTGGTGTACTGTATAGCCTTTGGGAGAATTACATGCTCCAGACAACATGGGCTTGAATATGTGCTGAGATAGACCTCCGCTCCCTTATTGGAGGAGATTTATGTTCAAAGTCAGTCAAGTGGGAAAGAAAGGTGACCTTCCTACAATACAGTCATCTTAAGTATTAACAGCACTGTAAGGAGGCTCAACACATTGTTGCCCAAGTCAGGCCATGCAGGGCATATTTTAGCTCCACGCCAACCGAGAGCTTTCTCAGAGAATACTTATTGTTTCTCTTGGAAAGGAACACTTTATTTTCGCCTAGATAAATCATTAATCCAGTGATTGACCTCTTTGTGTGGCAGTGATTCTAAAGGGACCCTGAGCTGTCAAAGCTGATTTGTTTCAAATGTCAACAGGGCCAAAAAGGTGCCCTGACTTGAACTCTCTGTGATGAGAGAAGTTAGCAGGAAAGAGAGGAAGATTTACCACCGGAGATGGAATTCAGCAGTTCAGCATAAACTCAATTTATCATCAACGCATTATCCCGCCCTCTCCTAAAAGAGTAGGGGGAAGAAACCACAATGCTTCTCCGATTAATGACCCATCCCAAGTGCATCCAAAGGCATACAAAATGTGTTTTTCCTTTTGCATGCCTCTCTCACAAACATAAAAAAAAAACATCACTTCTTGTGAGTGATTAATAGTTTGCTAAAAATGGATCACCTCAAATGAATTATCTTCACCATAGTTAAAAACCACCCATCTGTAATTACTCACCATAAGTTTTCTCAGGCATATACTCCCAATTTTTTTTAAATAATTTTTCTAAAGCTAAAATGTAGGCCTATGTGTTCTTATTCTCTGAAACCCCAAACATCTCAGTGACCTGGTAAATATCCACAGTGGAAAAAAAGTTGTTGTTTCAGGTTCAACTGAGAGAGCAATATAGCACACTGGACTGCATGGTTAAATGAAAGCACTGCTAGCAGACCTGATAGATACACTCATTCATCCATGAAACCCACTACACTTTGTCAAGTGTCAAATTACGCACCAGCAGAAAAAAAATCTATCCTTAATCCTGAATGATCTTTTACTATGAAGTCTCTTTTTTTAAGCATTTGAAAAATGAGAATTGTCAGTGCAAGTTGTGGTAAATTAATATTTTATATTTCTCAAGATCTATATCCTGGGATATTTGGTATACCATCTATGAAACTGCTCAAAAAATACCAGCCTCAGAGATCAAGCAGTAATAAATAAATATCTGTGAGCAGTGGGTGTTTTTTTTCTTTTCTTCTCTCAACCCTGGAGTGATGTTTTTTATTTGATCCTTTCTAATAAACTCCATACAGCATTGTAATTAAAAAGTGTTTTAATACATTTCTACATAATGCTAATGAGAAGACAAGTTTGTTTGCATGTCAAAAGGATTTTACATTTTTTTTTTTCCCTTTGTGATTGAGTTTATAACTAATAAGTGAATTTCACTTCATGGGCCTACAGAGGAAAAAGACAAAGAGAACAAGCCTGTCTGTAAAAATGCCAGGAAAGGAAAAGGGGAAAATCTTTCAGGTCCCTGCAGATTTTTAAAGGCCTTGATGATCCTTTCCAGCTGAACTTGGGATTATTTCCGGAGTTGTCAGTTCATCACGCTCGCATGCGGGAGGCGCTGGGGGCGAGAGACTTGTCAGGAAGGCATTCTGCTGCCAATTAGTATCAATCGGGAGGAAAATAAGGGCTGCACTGTTGCAATTTTTACAGGGAGCTTTTTTTTCTCCCCGCAGCTCCACTCCTCCCCACACATTAGAGCGGTTTTACCCCTTTATCTGAGTGATCAGACCTTTGAGCCATAACACTATCTGTGACACGGCCTGATCAAACTTCTTTTTGTTAAATTACATTAATTATCACCCATTTTGTCCCAAATCGGAATCACAGTAAATGCTGCTAGGTCTTAACACTGATGGGTCTATATTACAGTATGTACATTTCTCATTAGCATCATCATTTAATATGCTAAAAATGGTGAAAAATGTATATATGTATGTATATGTATATTATAATCACTGCCCGAGATAAGGGTGGAATACAATTAGAGGCCTACTTATTTGCCAATTCACACATGTTTAAAGGTGTCCTGCAGAGTTTTTGGCCGCTAGTAGTGCTATGGAGAAATGTTTTTATGGTTTTATCGGGCATGTGCACAAGTGTGTGGACCGCAGCAGTCCTGCCACCAGCTACCAGAAACAGAGAAAGATGTGTAATAATGATCCAACAGACAAAGATTAGAAGCTAGCAAACATGGATGTAAACAATGTACAATTTAGAATATTTAAAAATGCCAATGTTTGCAAATCGCAAATGTTTTTTTGAGGAAGGAAATGCACTCAACTACTTTTTTAGACCTTAAGGATACACACAATGTGTGTCTGAATGTAAACAAGAAACATTTGCTTACAGAAAAACTCCACAGGGCACCTTTTGATACCTACATGTGTTAGTCCATAACACATGCTACTTTTTGTAAGGGCACGGATATTTATTGGGCACACATAGTCTATTTTTCTGTATGGTCTTTCTTCTGGTTGCACACAGACAGTTTTCTAGCGGTAGTACACATTAAACCTAAAGTAAGCCTTAATCTAATCTAAATAATCTTTAAAATGTGTGCTACAGTTTTATGTTTTTCTACTTGACTGTGGAGTCCTGGACTATAAGCTACTGCTACGTTCTTAAAACCATTTTTGCCTAATTGAAAATAAGTAAGTCATTTTGGGGAGAAAGGGTTAGTCTGTCACTCAGACAACAGGGTTATAGGCTTTTTAAGGAGTTTGAATATATGTGAAAATCTCAGAAACTGATTTCACAAAAATGAAGAAGTTGTTCCTATCTGTAAGTATTTTTCTGTTATGTTATGTGTAGTCTGGCTTGCCGTATGTAAAATGCTGGAGGTAAAGCCTGACATCTGATGTACCTCTCGTTCCGCTATCTCCACGATATATTTGCTCGAATGTTATTGGTTTAAAGAAGTGCAAACAAGCCAGAACGTTTTTATTCCACTATTTCAGATTGATAAACCGGTGTAGCCAGACCACACTCATTGACTCCAGCACTGACACAGTGCTGTAGAGATAGGTATATATGCAAGACTATGTTATTTGGGATGGAACAACTGTAGCATGAGCATTTAACGACTGATCTTGGTAAGGTTGAAGGGGTTAAGCCTTTTAGTCCTGGTAGATATCTAACCTTTCTTCGTGGAATCCGATAAGTTTATTGAAGAGTAGACTAAAAGCTATGGCTATTCTAAACCATGTTTGAGAGGGCCAAGTTGAGTTCAACTGCTTTAAAAGATGCCTTTAGTCTAGAGGCCTAATCTCTGGGTGGGAAATTGGCAAATGTTACAAACATGGGAACATCCTACTCATTTTTTAGTCAACAAAAAAATCCAAACATAGATTAAGGTGGTTTAGATACTCACCCACTTCATCTCTTCACTCTTTTCACAACCATTATAATAACTGCGAAAATAGACATACTGAGTCCACCGGGGACGGCCAGTTCTAGTTCAGAGGTAAAAAATTAATGAGAATAATAATATACTCTAATTTTACTACTAAACTAAAATGATGTAGGCTGTGTGGGAGGGTGGTTCATTGCTAATACGGGTTCAAGTACACTGTCATGTGTTGACACAGACACACATTGTGCTGTTCACCCTATCACTACCCACTATTAAACAGTGTCCAACCTTGTTATATTTGCTCGAGACCCTGGAGGCTCCGGGGACATTACATGCCAGAAAGCAAAGGGATAAACACCTCCAACTATGGATGGATGCTTCATCCTCCTCTCTCCTGTGTATTCAGTGAAAGCCTCCTCCCCAGTAGGCAGGGAGAAGTAGGGGGTCTGTCTGTGAAGGGAGCGTTGTGTAGGAGTTGGAAGCCTCCCTGTTTCTGGTAATGTGATTAGCATTTTGTGCTGCTGTAATGCTGTTGTAAGCCACACTAAAGATGATAAAGGCTTGTGTATGGACACAAGTAATCTTAACTGCCGTATTTATATTGACGTAGTCCGCATAGTTCTCAGTAATTTTGTTTGTCTGGCTGGACGCAGCTTCAGCCTTTGTCATATTATAGTGAGGCCTATTTGAGACATGTTGTTGCCAATATTTATCTAAATGTAAGACTTTTAAAGAATGAATCGACAGTTGGATACAGGGTGCGAATTTCCGGGGGAGGGGGTGTGCGTTGTCTACGTATGCCTGCCTCTGCAGAAAACAAAATGTACCCCTCCCCTAAAAGTCATCAATGCTACTTCACCACTAGACCATATGTTATACAGTATATAACGCTGTAACGTGAACAGTCTATAGTGCCATAGAACAATAAAATCTGAGCGCAGTATTTAGCCGCCAATAGGTGACTGTGAACCTGCTATAGGTACCGTCAGACGACGGTCCTTTCAGGGGCTGTAGAAGTGGAGTTTAGCCAGAAAAAGTAAGCATTACTGGCAATGACAGTTAAATTTAGGCATCAAAAAGACTAGTTAAGTTAAGGAAAAAGATCGTGATTTGGATGTAAAAACTCCCGAGGAACGAACACGCTTTTCCTGGGTGAAGTATTTTGTTTTTGCCGTAAAGTGAACTCCTCCCCCGTTTTATGTTGACACCATATTGTGCTATTTCGTTTTGAGATTATTTCCCTTTAAATGATAAATAAATGATACATTTTGAAGTTCATAAATAAGTCTTATGTCATGGCTGGCTGAGTGGCACTATATCCATGGTATTGAAAGGGGGATTTAATTCTTTCATTTTTTCTGTTGTTATGCATGATCAAAAAACATTCGCCCCTCTGCTTTTTTTCACAAATCAAACCCTGGATATATGAGAAAATCGATTCCATTCTTAGGTCTGTATGGTAAATATTAGTTGCTGGGGTAATCGGCTAGTTATCTTAGCTTAGCATAAAGTCCAACGGGAACAAAATGTTCCAAATGCTCACTAATTAACACATTCTTGTTTGTTTACTATGTATGTTTACAGGGGAGGGGGGGTTAGTAGTCCAACACAACCTAACATTAAATGAGAATTATTTGAATACTTAGGATTATTATTTATTATAGTAAACAAATGAGATATAAGCTGTTAATTAGTAAGGGACCGTTCAGTATTTATGGAATGGACCACCGGAGGAAAATAGGGGAGGATCATGTCTTTTTATTCTTTGTTGAGGGGAGGGTCATCCATTTTTAGTCCAGGGTGGGGGTCATTCAACTTTTGTAATCATAGAAACAGCTAAATGTCCAAGCGGCTTGTTTGGTGCATATTTTTCCATGTAGCCCTCAGTCTCGGACCTCCTTCGCTACCAGATGGGTCTGACCCATGATTTGGCTGTGGGGCACGGGGAGCACTGCCCCCCTGGTGGCTGAAACGGATAATTGCATTGTTTAAAAAATGAGTGGAATAATTACGTCTGGCATGACCAGATATTTTATAAATATCTTAAATAACACAAAACAACTAAATGGTGGTAGGTAATACATCAGAGTTCATACTGCTTTAGTAAAAAAGTATTTCCTGGCTGACTATGGGAGCAGCAGGACGCAAAAAACGAAAATGAATGTTGCTAGTATGGACATCTTACCGTGCCAAGGTTGCAATAAAGGTTTCCTAAATGCCACATTTGATGTCAGCTTACTGATTAATTGCGGGTTTTGTGTAGATTTGGACTCACGTTTATTCCACTTTGTTTAAACGGCGAAGTTGAGGAAGCCTAGTGACGAGCCCATAGCAACCAGTTTGTGTGTTGAATGTTACCCAGTGTCCTTTACTGAATGGTCTCAATGTTTTGTTTTATTTCATGTGAATACTAGTTTACTAGAGGAGTAATTTAGTATTTGAAGTAATGCAGTAATGCAGGAAGTGTGCATTTAGTTTCCATGCTTATTGTGTTTCCACAACAATGTTAGTGAGTAAATCTGAAATGGCCACCACACCATAACAGAGGCGGAGTGTGAAACGTCAGATGAGAATGCAGAGGTTTAAACACATATGTCATTGCTGTTTAAAAACAATAGTAATCTGTATATTTTTGCCAAGCACAAACCAGTGCAGAAGGTATTATTAATACCTTCTGCACTGGTTTGTGCTTTTTTTGTTGGGAGAGGGTCATGCCTTTTTTCCAAATCTTTTTGGAGGGTCATAGAAAAAATATTACTGGCGAGGGGAGGGTCATGTCTATTTTGACTAAAGGTCCCAAAACTCCTCCGGTGGCCCCTTAAATAAATAACGAACAGTCCCTAAGCTTTAGCGATGCGGGTATGTGGATTGTGTTACCTTTGGACAGGCCCTGTAGCCTGTTTCCCTCTGCTTCCACTCTTAAAGCTATAGCTCGCCAAACCTGCACCTAGCTCCAGCTACATATTTATTATACAAGCATGAGAGTGGTATCAATCTTCTCATCTAACTCTAGGCAAAGAAAGCCAATAAAAGTATTTCCTAAAATTAAATTAAAAAAAGTTAAATCCCCAATTTCTACTGAGCCTTTGATAATTGGAGTGTTTGATAAGGCCATCAAAGCGGCACTTTACCAATAACCAACGTACCAACAACTCTGTAAGTAATGTTACTGAACTCCATTACAGCATTACAACCTTAATATCCGGCTCCTGAAAACATCAAATGAAAGGAACAGCGACTCACAAAATAAGCAATCAATTGCTAAATAAAAAGCAATTCAATTTGTTATCTCACTAGATCAGCCTGCCGTCATCATGGCTACAACTGACTCATCTGTTCATGAAGAAAAAAAATCCAATGTAACATGTATGAATGTTATTATGAAGTACGTGTTTTCCAGGTCGGGCCAGGTAATGAGGTGGGAGAGGAAGGTCAGAGGGAAGGGATTTTTTCATGGTAGCATAAGCTGACAGGTCGGTTGCCCTGAGTAGAGCACCACCTTTTTTATTCCGAACTTATGAAATATTCAGCTGACCGGGAGACAAAGGAAGTGCTCCAGTGACATTGACTAACACTAGCTGCTCCCCCTGGGTCTACCTGAGAGCCCTGGCATGTGAATGCACCTTACAACCTTTAGAGCTATTAACTGACCCCCACCGCCACTCCAGAACAGGTCCGTCCTATAACAAACTTTGTGACTGATCATTCACTCTTTTGAAAATGAATATGAGGTTCCATGCCACAAGAGTTATGGCCATTCTTGTGAATAGTGAAATTATGATTCTGAACAAAGGTAATTTACTGTATCTTGTTATTATACTGAAGGCACTAGATTTATTCCACAAAGAGATTTAGACAGGTTATCTAGTTTTTTACACTAGCACAGGCTGGATCAAAATATTGACATTGTATCTATTAGAGTACAAATTGTTATGGAGATCGACGGAAATGGATATGTCAACAAAGAAAGCCATCACGCAAACCGTCAGCAGCAGCAAGCAGTGTAATGTATAATTTGCAGATGTCTTGTTCCTATCAGTTCAATACCATGACTTCCTTTTTCTAATACCCACACTGACAAGAAAATATAACATCTTTCATTGTGTCACGTTCTTAAGCGGAGGTGCCATCTGACAGCCTAAAAGCCAAATCCATTGGTGGTGTCAGTCAAATGCTGCGCATTTTTGGAGGCAAATACAACGTCAGATCACTCCTTGAGTTTGGAGCTTATGATGTATGCAGCCAGTGTTTTGGCCCAGACTGTTGAAATTCCGAGACTGCTCTGCCGCAGCAAATTGTCCTTGCTGAAAAGAAGAAAAGTAAAGCACTTAAACTGTTTTGTGCCCCTAAAAAAGCCATTGTGTGGAGGAGTCAGCAACACACAGCGAAAGGGAAGGAATTGATTTGTCTTTTACTGTAAGTCAACAGTAATTGACTGTGGTTGAGTACTTAAAAGACTTTTCCATCCACAGAACGCATCGGGTTTTGTTTGTGTGTATTGAATGAAGACGCTCGAAGATGAGCATAGCGTGGCTGATGTTTTAAAAGCTCCACTTTACCAGCAGGTTTGTCATTGTACAATACATTAACCTCAATTCCAGATGCTCCAACTTTAAAAACATGACTGAGTCATTCATCTATTTTTAAATATATATATCTGCTGTCCTAAATATCTGCTTATCTACCTGGAACAAATGTGAAAGCAGTATCTTTTTAAAGCCCCTGAATGGTTTCAATTCTTCAGTGTTTCTCTGTAACATTAAAATGTGTGACTAAATAAGCAACAATCCAGATAGTGATCATAACCCAACAACTGTTAATACATTTTGAATCAAGTATTACTAAACTCTAACTGGAGCATGGTCATACGTGACATTACCTTTTTCCCAATTAAGCCTCACTCACTTCAAAAACATAAATAAATCAATATCTCATGTGAAATAACCAAAAACTCTTCAAAGTTACAAACCCCATCACTCAAAGTAATGAGATAATAGGATTTCAGGGCCATTAAGGAAACAATACTTCATAACATGCTCATCTCCCAATAATTAGTAGGCTACTCTAAATTATTAAATTATTTTTCCAGAAGTTTAAAAGAAAAAGACAAATAGAATATGGAGTAAAAGCAAAAACATCAACTATTCAAAGTTTTCAAAGTTAGCAAATGACAAAATGGCCTGGATATTTCCCTAAATGTGCCTGTTAACTTTTGTTGTTTCAGCACTCCCGTGAAAACTTATGCAATTAAAAGATCCAAAAAACAGATAGCTCTGATAAGATGTCCTTGGCAGCAACAATGACCATCTTTGATCTACGCAAGCTGCTCTCTTGGTGGAACAACTGGAAGTAGCTTGTTAATTCTGCAGCCCTGTGTTTCTCTAACATTCAGCTGTGTGATTCATCTCTCTGCTCCACGGCTATCACCCTTACACTCCTTTTCTCCCGCTGCATCCTTTTTTCCATGGGCCTGCTAGCAAGCCTGCTTGCCTGTGCCTGCCGATGTTTATCATCAGTTCATTAGGGCACAAAATGGCTGCCGTTTTCCCCTGACAGCCATTTCCTGACACTGTTTTAGTCATTGTCTAAAGACTAGTCAGCAGTTTGACTTCCTGCCTTCCCTGCAATTCCATACTATAACACTGTAATATACGACTAGGGGTGCTTGTAGTCTTTTCACAGTTCCCACATTTTGACGGTGACATATCACACACATAAATTATGGTTAAAGAAAATCTCCCCCTTCCTTATGACTTTGAATGCCGGTTCTGAATTGTTGCTCTTGTCAGCAAGGTGATCAAAGAGCCGTTTGAAATGAAGAGGCTTTCTGTATTGGATTCAAATCTCACAGCGTCTAATTGTGCTGTTTAGAGAGAGCTCCGGAAAGGCTGGATGTGGTATTCATTTAGTTGTTATTTATTCACGAGTAGGATGTATTCTAGCAAAAATATTTATGCACTGTGTAACATCAACATCATTTGTGCTGTGCCTGTTGTGCAGAGATGATATTTGTAGTGCTCAATTTGCTCATCCACAACAAAATACTACTGTTTATGTTGGGGATTTGATTCAAGTAAGTTGATATTATATCTGTTTAGCTCATCTACAAAATGGATTGATAGAAATGATTTATTTGGTGTCAACATATATTTCTTGCAGTATAATAAAAAAATATTATTAAATAGCGCTGCTATGAATATTACATTGCAATGTCAAAAAAAGGACATGTCAGTAATGTTTTATTTCGGTTCCCCCGTTCTCCCTAGTGAAGCCACAAATCAGTATTTCATAAAATAGTGATGCTTCTGTGCTGCCAGGGGTGGGTTAAATACAGAAAAAAAACTGAAGTTTATATTAAAGGTGGGGGAGAGTTTCCAACAGTTCTTTAGGCCTGTCTGGATGTGAGGATGTGAAAAATTCTCTGTTGTTTGAACATGGCTTTTTACACTGCTACCATCCTTCTAAGATACAATCTGCTGCTTTGTCTCGGGGCCTGAGTCTTCTGCAGATAAATGCCAGATGCTAAGAATCCAGGTATAACAAGAAAAGTAGAGCTCGACCTCTCACCCAGGTTCAGACAGAAGCAATATCCCTGAGCATTCAACAGGGGAGCTGGCATAAATAAAAATGCTGGAGTGGAAATATATTTCCAAGGGAACACACTCGGGGCGAGAAGAGAGGAGAGAAGAGGACGCCGCCTTGAAGGGCTCTTGCTCGCTTGCTTGCTAGTCCGCCTGTCACCCATCCTCAGCACGTCACAACAAAGTGGAAGCCATTCCACATTCGACTACGATTGTCTTGTGAGTCATTACATTCCGCTCAACATAGGGCCCATTTCACTGCTGACACGGCTTGCTGTCACCGCTGAATTGCATTGACATTCACAAAGTCTTTCTCCAGTGGGACACTGGCCTTTACATATTGTGTGTGTGTGTGTGTTGTGTGTGTGTGTGTGTGTGTGTGTGTGTGTGTGTGTGTGTGTGTGTTTACGTTTGTGTGTGTGAAAGACACCAAGTGCATGTGTCAATTTTAAATATATATCAGCAACAGGGAATACTCAAAAGGGGCCTATTACGACTCTTTAGCAGTCACTCACTGGAGGCTGTAGAGCACTTGTGGACTTAATTGAACTATTTTCAATAGATTTGGAGTGATATTGCTGGGCATGGCCATTTGGGTGACCTATTGAGCGGCGTGAGACTGCAAGAATACTAACCTGTGGGCCCTTTACATGTGAATGTGAGCAACAATTAATCCATTATGCATGAACTTCCTCCTGGGATGGCAAAGAAGAACTTGGCCAGAATACCAACATTGCATTATGGCGTCTCACCCACTGTACAGAGAAGCATTCAGATAGAGTCCCATTACATCAAAAAGACAACTAAATCTATCTAAAGCTAGTACTTCACTGACAGATACTTGGCTGTTGCTGTGCACTCTAATGAGTCCAAAGTGGTAACAAATGTGCTCGGGTGATGCAAATGTTATGATATTACTGTCATTGTGATGGGCAGTCTGAGACATTGCTTCAAAATGTGTTCAGTTTCATTAGTACACTGACAAGAGTTTGATTTCATAATGAACTGTAGACCATTTGGCAAATGAGTGAAATGTATACTTAGTCTTACAAAATGATGAATAGGCCTAAAATAAAACAATGTATTGCACTTTTTATAGGTTAGTAGGTCACTGAAGTCCTTGTTTGACAAATGGGTAGCACTGACAGGCCATTTATATCCTAGAACAACTGGATGGTGAACGTAAGTATTTTTTCTTTTCTATGTCCCACTGTTTTTAGCCTGCATATTATATACCTTTCTTAACATATTGTGATTCCAATCACAAATCACTTTACGTCTTTGGTCGCTATTTTCAAAACTAATGTGGATTTACATTTGTTCGATTTCGTTTTCCTTGCATTCCAGGCAGCCGTTGTTTTCTGTTCATTAATTTCTATATCAAAATCAAGTTAGCCAGTTGCATTGTGTTTTATAACGTGACGTTAACTAAATCAATAATGCCAACTTGATGTTCCAACCCAATCTCACGGTAGGTCGTGAAATGGTCACTTTATTTAATCTATTGATTCGTGTACACAGACACGATTTTCTCGTTTATTTCGTGGTGGTCAGCACGTAATTTAAACTATTGTATTTCAATGGGAAGCATCTTTCGTGGTCACGGCACGACTACTCACTACGGTAGCGAGTAGTTTGAAATGCCGAAAATCCACGTAGGGAGGTTGGTTGGGGTGGTGAATGGGTCAAACAACACAGGACTTTTACCCCAGAGACCGGGGATCGTGGCCCACGTGTGACGTGTCCTTTCCCTGTTGTTCTTTTCCTAAACACAATCGTCCCATTTTTGTCGTGCGTCCCCCAGAGACCGCGGATCGTGTCCCGGTGTGTGACGTGTCCTTTCCCCGTTCTTTTTTTCCTAAACCCAACCTCCATATAGATGCTTTCCCATTACGTGCTGACCACCACGAAATAAACTAGATAATCGTGTCTGTGTACACGAATCAATAGATTAAAAATAACGTGACAATTTCACGAACTGCCGTGAGTCCGTGTTGGATGTTCATTATGATGGATCATGAACTCAAACACAACAAGAGTCTGCTAATTATTTTAATACGATATGTGAATGAGTGGAAACCAATGTGTTAAAATGCCTTATACAAAGTACATACATTTAAACAAATGATCTTCCTGAACTGAAGATGATCCTAAAATGGCAATAGCTAGAAAATGTATGCAATATCTCAACAAACGTATAACTATATCATAGCTGTCCCACAAACATGATTGCTGATACAGGCACACATTGAGTCACACCAGTCAGAGTTACAAGTCCCTTGAGAAGTTGTATAGGTATTTTCTAAAATCTACTGTAAGTTTTTGCATACTCAAAATGGCACAGGGACATGCAGACATAAATCCCAATCACCATGATATTTTTGCAAAGGTACTGTTGAACACCATGGGAAATGAGCTTTCACTATTACAAAGATGACTTTTCCCTTTGTGCTCTAACGGTACTAATGCCTGAAGGTGTTTCGTGTTTCAGAGGAGCCAAGGGGCATCATTAAAAAGTTGAGAATTATCTATGGATCACAACGAAAATTGTCTTCAGTTCATTTAGTTCTTCACAGCACATCTGGACATGTTTAACCTATTCCACCGAGCACCGAGTGTAATCCGCGGGGCGTCTAAAAATGGACTTCAAAGAGCAGGGTTTCTTTTTAAAAGGAGATATTCTTAAAAAAAATCACACAGAACAGTATGAATCAGACACCCATTCAGTGCAGGGAGGAAAGCGTAGGGGTGGGATAGCATACGGTTCGTGTTAGTCACTGGAAGTGGAGGGAGATCTCATACAGACAGAGGTAACTTAGAGTACCATACATGTATTACAACAACCCACAATTAACCATTAGGCTACTGACCAAATACAGTAACAGCTTTATATTTAGTATTCGACAAAATTTCAAGTGAGATCTTTGACTGTATTAATACAATAAAATGAATATGGTGCCTTTCCTGATCAAAGCAGCAAAACAAGGCCCGTCATTAATCTCAATGAACCTGCATTATGCTGATGCTTTGGTGTCAGACATGGGATTTTATGCACAATGCTACCAAACCTGCTTCTGTCTATGGAGCTTTACCTTCGCTCACAAGTCCAATACAGTTAGCTTTAGATTTAACAATCAGTCATTATTTTAAAATTTAAAAACAATGTTTCTTTTTTATTTTAGACAGAAGTAGACAAAAGCAGGTTTCTGATTCTTGCCAGTGATTATTGATCTTGCTGGGTGAAATGACACTTGTCACTGGCTGAGTTCAGCGGTAGCTACTAGCTAAGGTGGCTAATTAAGTTTATGCTAGCTCCGTGAGATGGCTCCTCCAGCTGACCAATTTTGAGAATGGGGTCTTAGGTATGCACTTGATGGCATGACATTGTTTGACTTAGAACTTTACAAATGACATGGCTATCAGGATTTGATAAAGAGCAGGACAGAGCTGCTAATATTAGCCTAAATGCTGATATCGTAGCATTCAGGACCAGCTTCCACACAGTGGGGAAATAACTACTAAGTGGATGCGCTATCTTGAACAAGGCTTTCTTTTAACATAACCTGTACGCCCACAAAATGCAGTTAGCTAATGAAATGCTCCCTGGCCTTGGGAGTAAAGCTCTTTTGTACTACTGAAGCTGGTCATGCTAACGTTTGCAGTGTACTTCAGACCAGATAAACACACAGTTCAATTATTTCTTGCACTTTTGTGGTTTTGGTTTTTGAAAGGCTACAAAAGACCATCCTCGATACTCCTAATGAGTATTATTTTTACAGCCCAATGTAGGCTACAGTAGGCTACACCACTGTACTGCCGTGCATTATTGCAATTACAAAGCCATTATTGGATAACCTCTGTTCAGGGTAGGGGTTAAACAGATGGTCTATTCAGATTAATGATTATACTCACCTGCTGCCAAATGGTGTTTGGTTGGCAACTGAACACAACTCTTGCTAAGAGCACTGACCCATTCTAAAGTAAAGTCAAGAAAGTCCCACCACCTACAATTTGTTTGTGTCAATGTACTGAACTAACGTGTTTTGCATACAGTGATGCCCCAAAGTAAAGAATGGTTCAATACCGAATGTTAAGAGGCAAGTGACATCAGCTTGGGCTCGTGGAAATGTTTCCTCTAGCAACACGTTATGATAAAAGGACTTGGAAAGCTCTAATCTGTGAAGTCCAATGGTGGATATTTCACTTGAATGAGACAGATTCAGGGTCACAATACATTCAATCAGACACCTAGTCTTGAAATGCTTCAGTTAGACTTTTTATTTTTTTTTTACTTCACTTGCTACTGCACCTGTGTATTTAGATATGTGTGTGTCAATTCAAATTGCAGTCTGGCAGGCAGGTGTCTAGCCCAACAGTGGGCCGGAAGGAGGTTGGGGAAGGTGGCAGGCGTGGAGGTGTATGAGGGTTGTAGTGCAGAACTACAGAGAAAAATTATTGTTGGCTCTCGCTGTGTCAGCTGGAGAGGCCAAAACAGCTGTGGTCTACCCACCCTTGCCACCCTCTCCCTCCTCATCCCCCTTTCCTTTCCCTCTGTGCTCCACCTCAACATCAAAGGGAGTCAGTGGCACAGCCTCGGCTGAGCTGGCCAGTTGGTTGGCTAGAGCTGCTGCTCTTAGGCCATCTATGCTTTAATACTGCATGAACATCCCACAGTGAAGCTGGAAATCCACAAACTTTGTTCTTTCCTTTTTTTAGACTCGTCATATAACATCCGTCTCTTTTGCTCTCTGACACACACCAGCAGCATGCCGCTGGTCCCTTTGCCTATGTTTCTCAGAGATCATGGTGCTGTAGATTGTGTAATAGCCACTGCCAATGAGGGACAGGGATGCAGGCAAAACCTGCTGTGGCAAATGTTGCCCTGAAGCATTCTCTGATGTGCACTAAAGAGGCCTTGTGTGTGAATGATTCTGCGATTCAACATGCCTATCGAGTCCGCCATGCACCAGCTTTCAGAGGACTTAGTCACCTGCGTAATCATATAACTGGATACTGGGTATATGTTTGCTGCAGCAGCAACATGGCAAAATTATTTGAGGCCAACTTTGAAGAAGTTGTACTTTTTGTGCTGAAGATGTCAAAGTTCTGTCCTTATGTGGTTCACATTGTTCTACGTTTCCAGCTTACTGGAAGGGAGGTCACTTCAGTACACTGTTAGAGACACAGTGTTTCTCTAAAGGGAGGCGCCAGGGCACTTGACCAGTCAGGCACCTGCTGGGAAGATGAGAACACACCTAGGGTTGGTTTCTGGTATGTGTGTTTGTATTTGTATGTGTTATTGTGCAAGGTTGTGTGCACGAGACATACATGCAGAGGAGCCTTTGGAAAGATATGCCAATTTTATTTATTTTTTCAGACACAGAAAAGTATGTTTATAATTATGATATCCTGATCCTTGATCCTGCATTTCCTCAATCCAGTCTGCAACATATAGTGCATGTACAGTATATAGTGTAACTAGTTTTAAACTCCACTTTCATGTATTTTCCTCAGAATCACTCCTTGGAGTGCGCTGAAAGTTGAAAGAAACCTGAAAATAAAGTATTCCTAGCGCCGTTTAACAACACTCCCAGCCACTAACAACACTCCCAGCCACTAAGTAAAATTATGATGACAGAATGTGGCTTTTCTGCTGCGGTTTGATACATTAGACAGTGGTAATATTAAAATGCAAAAATAACTTTATTGTATTGCTAAATTACAGGTACACTGTCTAGCTAATAAATGTAAACATATGATACTAATTACTCTATTTACATCATTTATATATAGTAGATTAAATAAACACATTTTGTCACCCAGTCTTTGGGAAATACACCATAACAATATGAACATATCTATTATCTATCTATAGAACTATTATCGCTCCACCATCTGTCATTTTAATATAGATAAATAATGATTTGCATGAAGCAGCTTGTGAATATGATTAGCACATTATCTGAGACCATCAAAGTTTGATTTATTACTACTGAAATTATTGGTTGTCATCTCTGTTGCAAAGCAGCATTTCTTTCTCACTTTTTGCCCAAACTATCTTTTATTAACGTAATTTTCATCTATGAACATTTCTCCTCCTACGAAATGTGTGTGCAAGTCTCTGCCTGCATCCTAGCAGGTTAGGACACTTCTGTAACACTCCGGAGTATTTGCTGAGATATGACTTCTTTCCAAAGACAGCTAAATAGATAAATACTTTTACTCCTATGCCGTAACGTTTTGACTAGTTAGGACTGATTTCCTACTCTGAGACACATTATAAATACGGGCCCTTAAGTAATTAGAGACATAATGCTCACCCTTGCCTGCAAGCTGAGAAGTTATCCATACATGATGCTTGTTTATCTTAAATGATGAAGACAATGTGTGTACAGACTGAGAGCATTAGAGAAGCTGGGATACTATGTACATTTCTTATTTAGTGCAGACTCAATGGCAGAAAAGTTCATCAGAAAGAAGGACTTTTACTCTTTGTCACTGCTCTTTTTTCACTGAGGGAGACTCTGAGTCTTGGGGATAGGAGAATCTTGCTGTCAACTCTTTTGACACTGCTAGGGATGATCGATAGTGAGGTGTAAGCTTAGCAACCGAAGAGACAGGTACTATAGGCTAGACACGAGCTGGAGAAAGAAAGACATGTTCAAGGGACATTGCTCTGCTAAAACGAGATCTTTCTTTTTCTCTGCCAGTGTCAAAAATGTAATGGAGTTGCTCTACCCTTTCATTAATTAAATTTCAACACCTACATAATTAAGCAGCTACTTTAATGAAATCTCTCACGCTCAGAGCTGTGAAGAGAGTAGAGCGACAGCATCTATGCAGTGATAATGAGCGAGAAAAAGTTCATCTATAGGCAAAATCTCAAGAAGGTGTTAAAATACAAGATCTTCATTTTCACTTAGAACATGAAAGGTTCCCGCAGTTTTTGCAAAGTAAATCCATTATGGGAGACGTGTCTGCATTCCTCCAGTCTGACTGAATTAACTAATGTCAAAAAATGTACTTTTCACAGAAAAAAGTCAACATCCTATGAGCTTAATTCATTTTAGCAGGGGGAATTCTGTTTCTTTCTATGTGTCTTGTACCGTAACTCTTGTATAAAATGGAACTAGAGAGGGAAAAAGTGTCCACATAAGCATGGTGATATTTCAAAACACTTTGCAACGGACTTCAGCGTATGCATTAGCATATACATCTGAGCTGAATTAGGTACACAGGTTTAGCTGATTTGATTACTTTTGTAGGGAAAATCCTTTCCCATAGACCATCAGCATTCATGTGCCACACCAGCTGGTGCAGTTGTGTTATATTTGTTAATGCGTGGCAAAAACATTTTTAGTCATTACAGTGCTATGTACCGTCCCATCACACACCAACAGCTACCAAGAATAAAAAAAGACAGACAGAACAAGACAAGATGCATTGTGGGTTGTCTATACATTTGTATATGCCTGTGCATGCAGCTGTTCCAAAAATCCCTGAGGCTCTCTTATTATCGCTGACTACAATATACTTGAGGTGTGTCATTACTTACAGTTTAATGTATAATACACAAGATGGGGAAGCATAAGATGGAAAGCATGAAGACAGAGCAGAGGGGGGGAAAAAAATGTAGAACCTTGCATATTTTCCTCCTTTCCCCATTTTCGGCTGAGCCCTGTCTGCCTGCCTGCTTACGCCCGCACTGTCACACACGTACCTAATCCTAGGAGGGGATTGTCAAGAGTCCTATGCATAATGAAGGTGGATATTTCTCCTCACATAAGTAGGCCGATGATGTGAATTGTAGCAGTGTGTTGCAGTAAGTGCACCTCACGCGGCAACACAAATAAAGCGTTGTTTGATATTAAACATGAGCAGGGATGGAGGAATGGAGGAAGTAGTACATGCTGCAGTGAGAGAGGATTATAGGGTTAGGCTGAGTGCCCATTCAGCACCTTACTAGGAGTTAAACTCAGGAGAACTGCAGTGCACAATTAACGATGTCTTTGAACAATGGGTTCCACGCAATTCGATGAAATCGAGTATAGTAAGTCCACTGCGTTATGGCACGGATAGCAGTCTTCCCATGTATATCATCACTCCTAATTAAGGGGGAGTGATGGGGTGAAGATGTCGCGTAGCAGGGGTGTGGATCACCACCCCCGAAGCCTGCACTCTTAACAGAAAGACATTTGGGAGTCAGAGCGTAATGAAAGGAAGGTCACACGTTGGAGACAGGGTTCCTCTAAGAAAGGTTTCACAAAGCAGAGTGGGCAAGAGGAATCTCAGGAGAGCTAACACTGAGATATGAATCTGCTCAGAAAATGAGAGACAACCTATGACCCGAGCGCGAGCTGCACACTAGGTTTCCATTTCAGCGGTGGAGAGAGGCGATCTGAAACAGCACAGAGGACTCTGGGAACGGCACATTTTGAAAAAAGCTCAGTTTGTCCACAAAAGCATGGGGCTACCAGGGACACCATTATATTTACTGTAGGACCCTGAGCAGACCCCAAATAATATTGCAAGCACCATGCAACGTACACGGAATTACTTTCAAGTTGTAATGCGACATTTGCAAAGGGACTTTGAGTGAGTCAGTTTTGCGTTTGTAGCACTTGCTATGTAAAAAAAATATCCAAGAGGGAAAACAGTTTCCTTGAAAAAAAACCTTCGATCTCATGTTCAGTATAATTTTCCTAGGGCATAAAATTGTGGTTTTACTTTACAGTTGTTATAATAATATAATTTTCTACATATTGTAGCTGTAATTTAATTAAGTCCTGGAATCCTCCTTTAATCAATTACCAGTGCGTCATGTGATATTTAATTAATTAAGTGTATATTATCTCAGTGGGACTCTGTAGGTTTAGCACCATGGACAGCGACTGAATTGAAATATCCTGTCGCTGCAATTCAACACATTCAGTCATTTCCCTCAGTTCAGTCCCTTCCTACAGTAGCTTCACATCTCCTTCTACTTAACAAGGAAGAGATGCAAGGGGAAAAAACACAAAGATGTACTTTGTGAAATGAGATGTCCTTTCCAGTCAAGCATCATCTAAAGCAACGTCGGTTACTGAGGACGGCTGCACAGCTGAGATACATCAGTCAGTGGGCTTGTGACTGCTGTGTTGCGTCATGTTGCCTTGGAGTTTATGTTTGCACACAGATAATGTGATGTAGCTATTGGAGTTTTTTAGAATGTCCTTGCACATGGGATGACAAAACTGAGTACCACTGCTCCATAATGTCCTTTGAAATGAATTGTAGCAGGAAATGTGAACTTGACAAGCAGTTTTCCTTATGGCAACTTAGACCGTTAAACTATGATGTTCATACACCCAGTATCAATAACTTTTTCAATGTTTTACTGCTCTGTTCTTGATGAGCGAAAGGATTTGTGGCATGTGAATAGTTGCCGAGCTGTGAGAGAAAGACCAGTGGTGATACTGGGAATAATTGTAAAAAAGAATACAATAAAATAAATAAATAAGTAATACACTTTTCCAAATTTACATTTATGGGGCTAGGTTAGTACTTAATATTAGTCAAAAGGGTGTTTTAAGGTGATACTTAGTGGAGACTAACTGCTTTTAGCCTCTAGCAATTTGTAGCAACAGCAAAATATTTCCTTTGCAGCAATTTGCATCAGCATTTATTTATTTATTTATTTCACTTTAAATTAATAATCCAGAGTATGACGAGGGTGGTTGATAATTTGCAGAAATCATTTTGCAACCGTTTGGGGGGGAAGAAAACAATAAGCTTTGAACGCAGCGGGTGTTTCATTCCAATGTACTGTGATTGATTGCTTGGCTGTTACTGAATATAAATAACACAGATAGGGCAAAAAAAATAATTTCTTTGCAGAAAACTGACAAAGCAGGCTCTAAGGAAAACTTTTACTCACTGCCCTCTCCTGTTCTCCCCTGAAAGTGAGTCAAGAGTATGTTAAAAGGAAAATGCTTTTAATAGAGGAATCTCTCTTATGAAGAAATATTTTTATAATTCAGACCTATATTTAGCAAATATTAATTAATTCTACCAGATGATGAATGAAAAAAGGTGGTGTTGACACATGTCTAGTTTTGTGTTAATGGTTTCAATGCAAGATTCGGGAAGGCTGGACACTGGGGCTTACTGAGGGGACTTTCAGGACCCTGGACAGCTTCTCTGATCTTGTATCAATTGTATGAGCTCCTAGCAGCATTAGTTATGCCTAGTTCATACTACACAACTTTAGCCCTAATTTTCCACTTTCCAATAGTTTTTGGAGCTTCCAGACAAAAGCCCCAGATTAGAGGAAAATCGGCGTTTGCTCAGCGCTCGCAAATCGGCGTTTGAACATTGTGTGTGAACTGTTCAAAGATGTGAGCAGAGAGGCTTGCCAGTGAATTGTAGATGCATTCCAGATACCTAGCAGGCTAAGTATCTGGACCTGTCTGGGAGAACCAAGAGCCAATGAGAGCACAAGCCACAGCTTGAGGGGAAACTTTGGGGAGGGGTCGCCTGTTAACGATTGGAACTTCACTGCATTTGTTCCATTTGCAACAGGGACCAAAAGTTGGTGTTGCACCTAGAGGAAAAGAGTAAAGACGTGTCGACGCATGTACCGCCAACATCAACAATCATGACTAAAGGAAAATGTGACAGAATCAGGAGGACTAGAAGAGTGGCGAGAGGGACAAAATAAATAAATAAGACAATGTATGTATATGAATGTGTAAGTGAAAATATGAATGTGAATTAGTACGCAGAGGTTGAGGGAGCCCTTTGAGCCTCTGTTTTGAGGACTCCCTTCCCTCCAGGTGCCCCTTGCCACAACAAGGTAGTGAGCTGTTAATTGTGCCAGAAATTAAGAATCAGAGATGCTGATATGCATATAGTGTGAACCTATGTGCATTGTGCAATTAACTATGCATGAGTTTGACTATTAATAATCCAAAGAGGCAGAAGTAGTTGAGCAAGTACCACTGGCTATTAGCAGAGATGAGTAATATAATGTAATATCTTGTTTCTTTAATCTGTACTGGTAGGGGGATTTTCTGACCTTCAGACAGAGCCAGGCTACCTGTCTCCAGCTGTTTTAAGGCTTTTACACTAAGCTAACCAGCTTTTGGCTTAAAGTCGGACAAATGTATGGGCCTATGGGGGAAAAAGTTCTCTTTATTTTGCACTGCCTAAAATGAAATGGCTTCCTGATTGAGGGGCAGGGAATTCAATTTGAATGGAGCCACTATGTCAAAATCAGTATTATTATAGAGAATGATTCTGACTAACCTTGGGTTTACGAATCTTAACTGCAATTGATTGACATTTGTTAACCGAGGTCCAAAATATCACAAAGTCCATGAGACCCATGATGTCTGAGTACTTTATGAAAGCAAAATGTGCAGTACAGTCATACTGTGTTGCATCCCAAAGCCAACCCCGGGTGCCTTCCTAAGTGGCTGATCTTTTCATGTGATTGTCACCTGTGTTGTTGAATGTTAAGTGGCTTTGTTTTCGGTTGACTGCTGAGAGAGCACGCCGGGTACACGCCTCCTCCAGACACCTTGTGATTTGCTAAGGTACCATGACAACCTGGGACAGGAAGGGAAGAACTGTCTGTCTGTCTGTCTGTCTGTCTGTCTGTCTGTCTGTCTGTCCGTGTGTGTGTGTGTGTGTGTATTTTCAGGGATTTGACTGTGGCACACTGGGAGATGAGGGAAGGTTGTACTTTTGCTGGATAATTAGCGTTTGGGTTTGAGATTTAATTAGGGCCTTGGACGAGTGAGCTCTTCAGTGCTAACAAAGCAGACGGGGAAAAATTATACACATATTTAAAATATAGAATATATATATATATATATATATATTGTATATTTTAAAAATGTGTCACAGCTGTCTTTTATAGGGTCTGTCACCAATTAGGCAAATTGTCTGTTTAAAATTAGACAGATGACTTATTGAGTGTTTTCTAATAAAAGGAAACACAGGACATATGTGGATGTTAATTGCGTTATGCATACTGTGACACTCTTGCATGCTTTTTATTTGTAGTATCGCTATTCTACCACTAGATTCTGTTCGTAAGCATGGCCAGACCTGTGCTTATGTTTACACTCATTCCTAAGTGTAAGTACAAGTTGGTAAATTCCACACTTTGCGTGCCAATGTTCTTATGCATTACATACGCACACATCTGTGCATATACACGGTTGATAAATGAGGCCCGAGGTTTCCATTCTACATATTATTAATACACCAATCATGATATCACTGCAAATGTGGTGTTCCTTGTTTTGTGGCAACCTGTCTATTTGCATACATTTTTAAAAGTCGTATATGTCGGCTTTTTTTATGTAAAAGCCTCAAAGCCTTGCAGGTGAGGGTGAGATTTTTCATCATTTGTGCACACTGATTAACAATCTCTTCTTCAAATGATTTAACACTTATATTTTGAAGGAGGGATCTCATCATTTGATGTATGCTGCTAGCCTTACAGTTAATTGACCAGTCAGCAACTTGTAATTACTACGGAAGGATAACATTTATTTATTTATATTTTGAATAATTTATAAGCACTAATTGTTACATTTAATGAACCAATTAGGTAATTTAAGGGTACAAATTACTAAGTCATGCACACAAATGATCAAAAATATGACTCTTGCAGTGAGGCAAAAACTATACCAAATCAAAATTCTTGATTCAAATTCTTTGACTACAAGGGAAATGGACAATAGAGATGCATTAAAAAACCTGATGATATCAACGATCAGGGCAAAAGAAGCTCATAAAGAGAGCACTGACTTAAAATATGGGCCACTGTGTTTTTTTCTGAAGTAATGCGAGCTGTAATATAGCTGATGAAATCGGGACCCTGTGGGCTGGAATTCAGAAAAAGAAGCCATAAAAGCATTTGATTACAATGCCGCTGGCTTTTCTCATAATGCAATAACCTAAAATGCCTCTGAAATCAGGTAGATTTTATATTCACGGCGTCATTTCTGCAAGAAGGTTCACGCAAACTGAAACGGTACCATTAGAATGCAGTAGAATTAAAAAATCACCGTGGGGTTTGTCTTTGTTGTACGCCAAGGCATAGCTGCATGCATCCATCCTATTTTCTTGCCATAAAAACCTATTTAGAAAAGCCAGTCACAGGCTGTAGTGGAGGAAGAAGGCAGAGAAGATTGTCTTCTATCCCACACACAGCGGCCCAGTCACTACACTGAATTAGACGTGGAATGAGATGTTTTGTTGGTATTATTATGCTCACATTACGCGGATTGCTAGATCTTCCCCACTGGGCCCAGTGGGCTTAGTGCCTGAGAGAGAGGGGGGAAAGGGAGGGAGAGAAAGGAGGAGGAGGCAAGAAAACCTGCCAAAAAACAGCTGCCTGGCAAAATGACAGGATCTAGGTTTCTTTAGGGAGGGGGAGACGTAGGATTGGGAATGGAGATGGAAGAAAATTGGGGTAATCAGGTCCTAATGTGCTTGGGCTTGCAAACATCTCTGGTCCTATTGCATTGAAGGAAAAAAAAAAAAGTCAAGCTTCTCACCACTTCTCCCCAAAACATTAAGATGATTAAGCCACTTCAGTGGTGGGAAAAAAACAATGGCACTTTAAATAATCGGTGTCAGTTGAGCCATGGTCTTAGAATATTAATTGCAGCTTGGGTTTCAGTTTTGCTGGCAACCAGCTGTGAAGGGTTCTATTATTTCTTTTCCTCATTTCTTTTCTTGGTTGTTTGTCGTCTTTGCCTGATTACTTCCAGCCTTTTTACTACTGCATTTTGTTTCTTCTAAAAAGCCAATTTTAGTAATAACAAAATATTCTCCAGAGAGGATACTGATATGATTTAACTAGTGTATGTGCTACCTGTGGGGGGGGGTTAGGGGATATGAGCTTGTGTGCATGTCAGGGACAGACCGAGAACACTGCCTGGCACAGAAGTGTCTAACATAATGAACTTGATTCAATACAGCATCTCTCATGTCATTCAATATTAAATCAACGCAGTCTTCAAATAATGACTTTGTCATGCAGCACAGAAACAGCAACCAGGATTTGTGCTCAGCAGGGACAATCACATTTGATATTATTCCTTTCACCCAGTGACTTTGCAGGAAATGGTACCCTGTCTAGGTGACACTGGTTATGAGTCTGATTACTCCTGAGCAATCACGTCTACAGTAAAACGGCTGTGCATTTATGATAGGGTGTTCCATAGAAAAAGGCCAGACATTTTTTATTTTTTATGATTATACCTTTATGGTGGTTGTGAATGATAATCGCCATCCAAGGTGAAAGAGGTTTTTTTTTTTTTAGAAATGGAAACTAGAGCCTGTCACTGAATAGTCACTTCTAACTGAAAACACCTCACTCGTGACATACATACAAAAACCAACCTTCTCTTAGATCTGTTCGCGATCCTTATAAAAAGGCCTGTAGAACCTAAATGTGGCTGTTGGGTTCGATACTAGCAGCTGAGAGATATGGTGGGGGGGAGCACTGGCTGGCAATGAGTCTGCTATTTAATTGGAAGCCGTGCAAGCGTAATTGTAACTTACCTGAGATTCCCATCGACAGAGGGATCCTTCAGCAAGAGGGGCAGGGCAGGCGGCCAGATGCCCTGATCGATGACTGCCATCTTTTACACTGCAGGAGGCCAGGGCCCATAGTGACCAAGACCGTGAGAGCGAAATTATAGCTATTTGCACGCCAGAGAGCAATGGAAGAGGGGGGGGGGGAACACAGACCAGGGAGAAAGGCCTCTCCTGGAAAAATCAATGCTAATGAATGGCGAGTGCTGTCACACACACGCTGATGCACACCCGGGTGCAAATGCTCATATACACGCATGCAAAGGACACATTATTTAATTATACACATCTAGGGGCACAGATTCACACACACACCTAGATCATTTTGTCTTTCTTATACAAGCACAAGCACGTAGAGCCAGTCTGGGAGGGTTATTGCAGCTGCAGTGTAAATGACTGACATCCAATTAAAACACTGTTAAGGAAGCTGTAGTGATTACTGTCTCTGGAGCTCATCGATTGCTGATGGGCGCAGCTGTCTCATTACGCTGCTAACTACCTGGGCCTATTTTTATTTATCTATTTCTTTATTTATCACTCCTTCCTCCACTCAGCACAGCTAATGGTGCGGCATTGACCTTTTTAACGACATCCTCCCACCCTCGACTTAAATCTCTCTCACTCTCAGGTGGCAGCACGGAGGACAGAAAGCAAAGGGGAGCTTAAGTGTTAGGTGAAAACGTGCCACTGGTGTTGACGAATTCAGAAGAGATGGATTAGATAGCTGATGTATGCAAGTGCTGCTTCATCAGCAAACTCTCTCCGAGTGAAAATCAAAAAGCAGAGCCGAGTGACGTCAGGAGAAGTGAGAGACGATGGAAAAGAACTTATTTCTCCCATATGGACAAAAATACAGATGGAGAGAATAGAAGATCCGACTTCCTTCAAGCATTCATAAATTTAATGAGAAGCTCCCGAAAAAAATTATCTTGCAGAGAGATTGCCAGCAGGTGGTATACATAATCTGCAGAGCTACAAAGAAAGTCTTTAATCTTTAGGAGTCTCTAAAACTTTACCATAACATCATCATTAATGTTGAAGTACAGGTACGCTCAGTCCAACTGTAAAATTACCTAGGCTTTGTATAGTGAATATAAAAAGGGGCGCGCTTGTGTGTGTTTCACTCTATGGACTCTCTCTCTTTCTTTCTGTCTCTCTCTCCTCTACCTCCCTACTTCCCTTTATACAACCACTGGCCCAGTTGCTCTGCTTTGCCAAGTGACTGGGAGGAATCAGCTGTTTCTCGCGCTGCTCTTTCTACCTCAGCACAATGAGCTCTCCAGACACAAGCCCTTTGCTCTGAAAATGAAGTCCATACAGTATTCAAAGCTGTTTACCATTATGCGTATAGTAAGCAGGAGCCGTAAATATATTTGCAGGGTAGGTACTGCTGATATGATAGCAATGCTTATAGGACTCTGCAGGTGCAAAACTGGCTCAAATGCAGGTGCCATTTTCAAAAAGAACAAGCCGAGAAGCGGTAGCTACAATACTAGACATTTAAGGTCCCATATTGTATAAAGTGAGATTACAATGTCTTTTTTATTATTACAAAGCAGGTCGAGGTGCTATATAAATACTGTGAAAGTATCAAAACGCTCAATCTACAGAGAAAAGCCCACAGCCCGTATTCAAAAACCTGTGCCTTTAAATGAGCCATCAGGATTTGTGTACGGTTGTGATGTCACAACCATCCTTTATATAAGTAGAAAGTGGCGCTACAGTGCCGTTACAGTTTTTCCCCTGCTGCAATGATGGTTCAGAAACTCCAAGAGTGCAGATGGGGAAGACCACCAATCTGGGCTTTTTTAGGAGGGGGGCTTAAAGAGACAGGCGCTAAAATGGAGCATTTTAGACAGTACGCTTTTTTTATTAAAGCATGTAAACATGTTCTAGTAGAAACCCCAAATGTAAGTATAAACCTGAAAATAAGCGTGACATGTCCCCTTTAATTTAAGCATGTAAATGTACCCAAACAAAAAAAGGTTTAGCCAAATAGGAACAGATAGAAATAATGGCAACACATTGTATTGCACTACATGTTACTGTAGTTGTAGCCTAAATGCACAATTGTCACTCTCTTGTAAACATATTTGGAGTATATTATCATGTTTGAGGTGCTGTACTGTTGGGCTAACTAAAAATAATTTTCAATAATCTGCAGATTATTTTCTCCATCAAATAATTAATAGTTTGGTCTTTAAAATGTTACAAAATAGAGAAAAATTCATGTGACATCTTCACATTGCCTTTTTTGTCCAACAGTCTAACCCAAATATAATCAGTTAGACTGTTTTGCATTTCCATCAAAATAGCTGCCAACTGGTTCTCTGTCGATGCACTAATTAATATATTGTTTCAGCTCTAAGTACTGTGCATATGTGAGCCTTGTGACATGATCGCTTTTATCTCAAGCCGGCCTGGACTCTCTTCTCAGCCCATTAGGTAACAGTCTGCAGCTTTAAAAGGCATAGACAGGAGCTGAAATGATTGGCCATTATTAAAGCCCACTGAAACTCCACCTGCTGAGAGTGTGTAATTCTTACTTACAATCTGTCCATTTGTTCAAAAACATGCAGTGCATACTACATTATTTAGTTTTTATTTAATTATATTTACATTAAAGAAAGTGGCACTTATGAGCCTTTAAAGTAAATTTATTTCCACAACTTTAATTCCAAATAAATTAAATTTCAGTGAGCATGTGCAAACACATATGGAAGCACACAAAATGCCTCCTCTAACATAGAATGCCTCACTGCTGGCACAGCTCTGTTAGACAAACACAGGCTCACAGCTGAGGTGGTGAACACAAAGCCTGCTGGATGCAACAGTGGAGAGCTGAAGGCTTTGTGGCAGAGTGATTTTTCTTTACCTTGTTCCCTACTGTTTGTGATATTGCAAATGTATTAACTGTAGCACAGAGCTGGGTTTGGATAATAATAATAATAATATACAAAACACGAAACTAAAATGTGAAAATATTTCATATTTGATTAGCTTGTATCATGAAAAATGTGTGCGTGTGTGTGTGTGTGTGTGTGTGTGTGTGTGTGTGTGTGTGTGTGTGTGTGTGTGTGTGTGTGTGTGTGTGTGTGTGTGTGTGTGTGTGTGTGTGTGTGTGTGTGTGTGCGCGCGCGCATTTGTCGTACAGCAATCAAAGTGGAATGATCTGGGTGTGTTGCACCTTGTCAACCTGCTGCTGATCAAAGGACAGAGTGAAAAGTCCCTAACTGTCAATCACTGGACTAGACTAACAACATTAAAGTTTTTTTTTCAAGTGCTGTCATGGATCAAAAAGATGAGATTATTACTATTACGTTATCTGTTCCAAGGGTTTAAATTATAGTTGCAGTTCATGACGACTTCCAAATTACAAAGTTGGTATAGTGACAACTTGCTTCTATTGGATTTCTAAAGAGACCTTTACATTAATTTTTCTTTTCTTTTCTTTTTTGGGGTCATGAAACATAATTAGTCCATGACAGATTTAGTCACATAGCAATTTGAGTGGAAAATCGAAAGAGAAGTCAAACTGAAGATGCAAGAGCACAACAGCACCAATAATGTGGTTGCTTCTTAGAAATGTCTGAATAATTCATACCCACAGAAATGTATTACATCCTTCCGCTTTCTTGTCACCTCCTTGTTTCCTTTTCGTCCCCCCACATGCGTCTTCCATCTTTCTTTTGTTCTTAATTTTTTCTAACTCCCTCCTCCACCATCTCTTCGCGTCTATCTGCGCAAGCCCAGGTACTAGTTGGCTGCAAATGCTATTAGTCAGACACAAGCACATGATTATGATGCAGCAGGAAGCACACAATCACACAACCCCTCACATCAGTATTAGCACACGTCACACTTAGGACTCCAAGTTGGCATTCTCGGCTTAACTGAATGAATATTTCATCTATTCATTGGCAGTAAGTGAAATGAGGGAATGAAAGCGTTTTAGCCCTTGTCATAAGCTTGTTGCAGGGAATGGACAGAGAGAAAACAAAGAATGCATATGTAATTAGAGGGAGGGGTTGCCAAAATGGCTTTGTGAGGGAGAATGCAGCAGCGGGCTGAGGCATTAGCACAGACATTGTCATTGGCAGGCTTATATCGATCTGTAAGCCGGCACTGTGTAACTGAACCGGCAGAGGAATGTAGTGACGTGTTTTTTCTCTGTCGAAAGGTGTGACTATAGACTATTTGTTTTGGTCGGCAAAACACAGAGCTGCAAAGTTCAGGTCTGAGTGGTCCCTCGTTCTGTTAGGGGAAGTTTCTCAAAGCAAGGGTCTGTCCAAATACAAAGACAAGCTTGTAATAATGGATAAAAATACATTCAGTATTGAGTATAATGATTTTTTTTGGCGAAAACTTTGCCTTGCTCTTATCTGTGCCTCGTTTCTAATTACAAGCCTAATTATCTTTGAATGTCTATTACATTAATAGATGGTCACAAAATGTCAAGCTTTGTATAGAAGAAGGGAACTCATTAGAAATTTTTTACAAACTGTACAATAAATCACATCAGTTGCTCGTGATGTGCAGAACTGGCCACCATTCTGACGGATATTCACTAATGATGCAATCTACTTATCGTTATATTACAAATACGTATCTCAAAAATGCAGGAAATTGCATTCAGTCATTAGAAGTCAGCTCTATGTGCCACTTTTTTTTTCTTTTTTTTTTTAATCCCAGCTCTTGGCTTTGTTGCTGCTGTTAGCCAGCAGCAGCTGTGAAAAAACTTTCCAGCCTCAGCAGCTTAGCTGTTTCTCCTTCCAGCTGTTTTCTTTCCTCCTAACACTCTTTTTTTTTTTTTGGACCACATCTTGTGTTTTTCATGATTGGTAGTTCAACAATAAACAATTGGTTATGTGATCACAGGGTGCAAACACATCTTGATGGCAACATTCTGCAAGTAATCCTTTTCAAACAACAGATTTGTTATAAGTAGAAATTAGGTTTGCACATAAAACATATCAATAACAAGTCGAGCAATATTGGTTGATACTAGATGCAAGAGCATCAAATCAAACCAGATGTTGCATACTGTTTATAGCTTACAGCCACTGAGCTCTCCTAATAGGAAAAGTTTTTTTAAGCTTGACAATTGCCTGGGTAGATACCGTAACTGGGCTTTTCTAAGGAAAGTTTATTCTAAGTTTATTCAGAAATACAAACCCATACTTAGCATACTACACTGTGTAAGAGACTCATTTCAGCATACAAAACACCCATAGATATACTGACAATGGTCAAGAAGAAAAAATTCTCTGAGTTTATTGTAAAGAAAAAATAAAATTAAAATAAATGTATTGATCTTCAGATTTGGCACTAACTAAAAAACACACATTATGGTGAAGGTAAAGTGGTGAAATGCTCTCCCAGTAATTCAAAGTGAGGACACAGCAGCACAAAATAAAGGTATTTTTAAGGTGTACAATATAGCACAATTCCCTCTACAATTTTCACAATTGCAATCCAGTTTCACCCCGCTGTTAGACTGATGCCCAAGTACACATGACAGATTCAGCTCATAGAATATCACTCTTTACCTAATACAGACAGTAGCAGGACCATTAACAATAAAGCCCGTTCAATTTATATCACATTGGCATTAACGCTAATGAGTATATTAGTTTCAGAATGTCACTGGGAATAACAGGCAACATTGATCTCTTGTCGTCATGCTCATAATAGATCCCCCTCCTCTCCTGCGTATATTATTGTGCTGCGTTTCCCTGAGTTCCTATGGGACTTGCTTTCACATTTTAATCTCTCTACTTTAAGAAAAGGCAAATGCGCTTTTGTGCAGAGTCAATGCTAATCACAGTGGTTTCTGTACTGGTTGTTTGCATGTATTTTTAGTCCGTTGCTAATTTGTATGCAGTGCAACTTTGGAATTAGTGTTTGAATTTCCATATATTTCTTTCTCTCTGCGATTTATCTCTAGAAAAGGTGCTTTCTCTAAACAAATTGAAACTCAAATCCCTGAATAGGACAAGGACATTTTATTCGATGTACTGTCTCAGCAAGACCTTACAACCCGATGCACCGCCTGGACATTTCTGCACAATTGCTGATATTAAAACTGAGTTGGACTCATACTCCCAAATGATTAAATGACCTGAAAAATCTATGAGGCATGGATTACAATGGACCATGTGGCTATAGCTGACAACTTTCTGAATTCATGTTATTACCTTCTTTAGTTCCCATTATCATTTAATATCCTTTGAAAAAAATATTTTGTCTTATGTGGTAGACCATAGTGGACAGTTACATAACATGAACAACAACCATGTGGTTTTATGCCTTTCTGTCCGAAGGCAATCAATTAAAGCACCCCTCATCTCTACAAATCAATTTAATATCAGCATTCTGCAGCTTAAAATTCTGATTGGCTGGAGGATATTCAAGTATTTGGCTAAAAACAACTGCTTTTCACTGATGGAGCTTTAATTTTTCAAGGATGATCTCTTTGTGTGGAAATGCTCCTGCCCCCTATTACCTCTCTAACACACACTCAGTGTATTCTCTATGAATAATAATTTTATGAGCATCACTATCAGTGCAGCCATCCACTTAGCCCAGTCCTTGATTACAGAGTCTATTTGACAGACTGTAGAGGACAGTGAGAGTTTTGGCCTTACCCAGGGGACACACTTGGCCCTTCCAGTAAAAAGAGGCCACTAATGGAAGTGGAGGCCCTCGTTTCCACTCCACATTTTTATGTAGGCAATCCAGGCATTTATGGTAATCATAAAGTAGGGCCAAATGGATGGTGGGGTCAGCTCTAAGCGCTGAAAAGCAGTCCTGTTTACAGCTGCTACAGTATATGGAGCAAGTGCTGCCCCCTCCCTGTAAGTTCAGTCACAGCAGGTGTCTGTGCGTGCTTGATGCAAGAAAACATGTAAGGACCCCGAAATGGAGCTCCTCCCAACATGTCTGCCTGTCTTTGTCGCTCACTCAGTCAGGTTCATGAACTCGCAAATCGTTTATGCCCCTCTGGGGACGGTTTATAAAAAATGTATTGGCTCAGTGGGGCGAGTAGCAAGCTTAATGTTTAATGTTGGGCCTTTTTGTCCTCCTATGCCTTGACACCACCCGTTTTTCATATGTTTGAGCAAACGGGTTGTTTCTGAGGGAGCAGAGGTGGCGCGCAAAGGAAGGGGAAGAGTCGCTGGTGAATCATTACTACACTTTATTAATATGCAAGTTTAAATGTGGATGATACTGTTACTCTGTGGAGATGCTCCACCATGATTGTGGCACAGCCTTGAGCTGAATGCTAATTTATTTTTCTCATTTTCCTTGGCTTGAAATCATCATAGTTGGTAGCGCACACATGCTAGCCAGAAACCACAATAAGCTACAAGCAGTCATCCTCGCTGTGCCACCATGGTTGAAAGAGGTAAACAGGCATAATCCCAACAAAAAAACATTATCCCAAAAATAAACAAAATGATTGCTGAGGTGTGAGCGTTGTTTGCCAGGGGTGCGGATTTTCCAGCCTGCGACTGTTTTAAAATTGCATCGACTGAGTGCAGATTCTTGGAATGCACAGAACACATTACCTTAATGTGACTGTCGAGAAAGCAGGAGGAAACACTTTCAGTTTGTAGGATAAAATGTGCGAGCCCAACGATTCATTTAAGAACATAATTTTCAATTACTAGCAGGGAAAATATCACTTTCGGTGGAGATCAGATAAAAGACGATAAAAGTTGCGATGATTTTACAGCGCAGGGAGCATTAGGAGATGATACGGTAATCGGATGTAATGCAGTGGAAAAACAGAGGGATGACAAAGAGCAGCCACAGTCTAGACATCCCTGTGGGTGGTCTGTTTGATTGGTAGAGGGAGAAGTTCCTCTGGATGATACATTCATCATGGCCTCCTATCCTTATAGTGTGGACAGATTATGGTTAAACAGTGGTGAAGAGTTCATACATTTATTACTAAAAAAGAGCTAGAAGGTGAGAGTCAGGAATCTGCACAGGACACATTAGGAAAAATGGCAATCACTTTCCAGCAAATCCCTACTGTATGTATGAAAATTCAATCAAAGATGTAGACCTCTTGTAGATGAACAGGATTATGGGAGCACTGCTTCATTTGCCATTCACAACACACTGACAAGGGCAATAATAATGTGGTTTGTTACAGAAGATTCTTATCAGCTGAATTTAATCTCAGTCCACAGGAATTACCTTCAGAGACCAATTCAAATATACTGTTAGACAATGTAATCCATATCCATTGCCTTACAAATCCCTCGGTGCATTAATTTATCCCATACAGTCCTCAAGATTAATAGTAGGCCAGAGTAAGATGGGATAAAGCCGGCAGAATACATTGTCCCACTGGCTACCAGCGCAGAGGCTAATTTGTATGGCACTCAATTGGAGCGCACAATGGTCATTGTTAAGACGTTGATGGAATTTCACTGATGCTAGTGCTATGATTAGCGTGAGGAGTAAGTGTGTTCTCTGATATAAAACCCAGTGAGAGCATTAAGTCCTGTAGGCACTTGAGGAGGAGAGACGGAGGGATTGTTTCTGAGGGCAGCACAGGCTGATGTGTGTGAAGCACGGGGTGGAATACACCTGTGGGTAGCCATGTGGAAGATTGTAACCTACCCAATGGCAAATAATAACAGGACTAGCCAGGTATAGTTAACATTGATGTATTCAATTGCATCTTTGCAAGGCATTCTTTCAGCATGAAGAAGTGTCACCACTTTGTAAATGCACGAGACCTATCCATTAGGGTTGCCAATTTTTATTCAAAATTGAAACTACAGAAATATTCAATTTCGTGAAAATGTCCTATCTATATGTCCTGTTGCCCGAACAAGGCTATTGTGACCTTTGTTAAAGCAAAATGGAGTAAACTAGAGCTATGTTGAGGAAGCAAAGTAAAAAAAAATCATGGTGAAAGACTTTGTAAAATGCAACTGCCTTACATTACCGTTGCCATGACAACTGTTCTGAGGTTCACTGTTAGCTGGTTGCTCAACAAAACTAGCGGAGGCACCACAAATGACCAGAACAATGTCAATTCTAGCCTAACATAGTCTAGAACTAGCGACTTCGAGTTTGTGAAAAATGGTCTATAAATTAAATGTATTATTATTATTATTATTATTATTATGTGGCTTGCTTTTGTATTCATTTGTATGATTTATGTGGTAGCTTCCATTCGTTTGAACATGATGGAGGGGCTGCGTGTGTGTGTGTGTGTGTTAGCCCTAATGCATACATATACTCTATGTTTAGGCCTATGTGTACAGTAGAAAATTACTTAACAAGAAGTACAGAGTTACGAACAGACAAACTAAAATGCTGGTCGTTGTAGTAAATGGCAAATGTTCATCTTTTGCAATAGAAGAAATGCTTCATAATTAAAGATAAACATGGAGATTGAGGAAAAAGTAACTCCATGTACATGTACGGTATTCCTGCCCATTTCCAACGCCGTTTGTAGACTATGGAGCATAGCGTATCTTACAACTTCACACCTTGGTCTCCAGTAGCTTCATACAGGCATACAAGTCTTACAGTTTTTGCCTGGGCCTGTGCTCAGGGTTATTTCCACCACTACAGTACCAGATGTAATACGCCCCCACGTCACACTGACTGAAAACAGTGTGCCTCAACAAGTCTTACTAAAACTGTACATCACAGAACTAGAGGAAGTAGAAAGAAGGTGCAATTCAAAGTTGCTGGTTTACATGGAGGGTGACTTTATAATGGTAATGCTGATTAGTCACATGCATTCACAAGTAAGATTAAAGTTGTGTGTGTTTGAACACATGTTCTCCTGGGTCATGGCAGTGTTCTCCAGTGTTTAATCATCTGTCCTATCCCTATTTAATGGACTCCAGACATAACATCTCTCTCTCTCTCTCTCTCTGTAGCTTTTATAACCCTCTCTGCCTGCTCACACACACCTGGCCATATCTACTGATTTTGTTAGGAAGTTGGGATTGAAGGACTGATATTAAATCATTTTTATCAATGAGGTTTATGACACATGGTTTTGTGTGTATATAAGTAAAAAGGGGTGTTGGTGAATTGTTGCTGTGCTACCAGACATGTCAGTGATATGTTATACTGACAGGGATAGGAATGATAAGACTTTGTTATTAAACATGGTGTCAATGATTGGACCTGCACTATATAGAGATATAGAAAGAAAATTGATGTATGTGTTGTTTATATGTATCATTTTCTGAGGCCCTTGGAGGTTCACTACCAAGAGCATGATTTAAAATGCCATGATGCACAATGCAATCTGAGGGCGAGGCTTTAGTGTTTCAGTCACACAAGCCAAAAAAGTCTGCAATATCACTTACAAAGCATGAAAATATATGCATATACATTGTTCTCAGTCTAAGATAAACAGAAAATGTCCCCTTAAGGAAAAGTAGCAGATGAACTGTTTATAAGGTAGTTCAAAAACAATCCCACATTCAGACCACGCTACATAGTAGAGGGGAGAAAAATGCATTCAAGTTGGAGGAGAAAAGAAAGAAAAAAGATCTGCTGTAAAGCCATAAAATACAATTCATCGTGTCGCGGTCCCTGCGAGGAGCGTGTAATCGCAATGACACACTGGTGTAATCCATTTAAAAACACTTTGGCTCGGCCTAGGCTGCTTTGACTTCCTCTGCAGGCTTGTGCCTTCGTCTTCATTTCAGATACGTTTCACTGACTGCTTGCAATTAGCAAAAATGTGTAAGCAGCCTTGCCGTCCACCTGCTCGGGCTGCCAGCCGAGCATCTTGTCCTGGATGCATAACATGATTGGCAAGAGCGTGAAAAGAAAAGAAAAAAACACCAAAAGATAATAACCTGCTTGTCTCAGGCAGAGGTGAAGTGCAAGCATATTTGCTTGTCCACAGACATGTAATCTGTCTCAAGAGGTGCTCTCTCTTGTGGCGCCTTTGCGTTTCGACTTTGTGAGCCACGGTAGACCCACCCAACCTGACTAGGTGATGAGCTTAGAGTAATGGTGTCACCGGAGCGCTGAATCTCATTGAGAGTTGCTTGAGCAAACATTATCGCACACTGAATGGTGTCTGCAGGGAAGGCTCTGGTGAGTTATTTATTACACAGTGAGTTTTAATCTTACAGGAGAGAATGCACTTTTGCCTTTTAATGCAAGGAGACCAGAGGGCAACCTGGGTCCACTCTGCTTCTCTGTGCACGATTGAGGCTAATTGAACTAATTACACACTCAGGGATACCAAATTAAACATCTTGCTGGCATTAAACTGTGGATGATTTATACTCACCTTCAAACTTTGCCCACTGCTGCCCACCACTACTGTGTTTATGCACCGTTGCTTTAATTTTGACTATTTGGGCATTCTAAGAGGCCTGGAGTATTGGTTAAAAATATTCACTGTGACGAGGAATGATAAATAATGGTTTCTCTACGGCAGTGTTTCTCATAAACAACCTTTAATGGACCTCCCAAAAGGCAGCACATCACTCCCCGTTGTGGCCGGGGAATCAACTAGTGATTATTTTCATTACCACTTACTCTGACAAGCTTTGTTGATGAATTTAGTCTATGATATCAGAAAACAAATAAATGACAAATTTAATGTCAGTAACAAATGCCACTCACTATTTTCCCAGAGCGCAAAGTGACAACTTCAGATTGCTTGATTTGAAACTTGCAACTGTCATTTAAATAAATTGTATAGAGAAACTGCCTTAAAACATGAATATGAACAGTAGGTAAACTACTGGGGAAAAAACGGACTGATTCTACTGCATCTTATAGGCTGCAACTTATTCCAGCCTAAAGGATGCAACACATTTAATATGTCAATGCATTGGCCACGTCAAACCACTCATTAAAGGTTCCCCCGTGGAATTTGTGACCAGTAGTATCGCTATGGTGCAATACGTTTGTGAGTGGCTCCCACCGTTTTGTTTGTTCTCATGCACACACAAGCATACGGGTGATGAGAAACACACTCCTGCCAATGGTTTTACACAAATCCACTGACCTACAGATGGCGATAATGTGCCAAGAAACACAGCAATGTGCCAAAAAGAAGACTGCTAGCAAGTCAACATGAAAGTACACAATGCAGGTTTCAAACTTTTTTAAATAATCGCCTTTGCAAGTGTTTTAGGAGGACGTTATGTATGTGATGTGTTTATTAAGCATCCATGACACATTTTGGTGAGCAAATGTAAACAGAAACTTCATTGGGCACCTTTAAGTTGCAAGTTGCTTGTGTTGTCCAGCCAAAAGTCCAAAACCCAAATATATTAATTTGGCAAAAATATATAAAACACTAAAATTCCTTTCATTTGAAATGTGGGAAGCCGCGCGTTAGGAAGCAGCCACTGGATTATCTTCACACCTATTAGAACACAGAACTAAATAGTGTCAGGCAGTAATGACCACCAGAGAGCTGTTTTTTTTTATGAATATGTCAAACTTGAATTATAGAGTATCTTTCAATTATTTTGATTCCTGCCATCAAACGTGTATTGTTTTTGGAACAAAAACACAGGATCGTTATATACAGTCATGCTCATAAGTTTACATACCCATGCTAAAGTTGACTAAAAATCATCTTTTGGAAATTGATCTTAATGCCTTAATTAAAAAAATGAGGAAAGGACACCAATTTTTTTTGTGAACGAATAATGTATTGTAAATAAATAAATGTTCTTCCTTAAAATACTGGGGGCATAAGTAAGTACACCCCTATGTTAAATTCCCATAGAGGCCGGCAGATTTTTATTTTTAAAGGCCAGTTATTTCATGGATCCAGGATACTATGCATCCTGATAAAGTTCCCTTGGCCTTTGGAATTAAAATGGCCCCACATCATCACATACCCTCCACCATACCTAGAGATTGGCATGGGGTACTTTCCACAATATCATCTCTCAGTGCAAATCAAACCAGCTATTAGGCTAACTGAAATAAAACCATGCCAATCTCTAGGTATGAAGTATGAAGGGTATGTGATGATGTGGGGCCATTTTAATTCCAAAGGCCAAGGGAATTTTATCAGATGCCCCAAAACTATGTATAAATCTTTTGAAATAAAAATCTGCCGGCCTGCGGGGGGAAAAAAAAATTGGTGTCCTTAAAAGGTCGAATTTTTCCTCATTTTTTTAATTAAGGCATTAAGATCAATTTCCAAAACATGATTTTTTTATTCCTCTCTTTAGTCAACTTTAGCATGGGTATGTAAACTTATGAGCATGACTGTATATATATATATATATATATATATAGATCAGTGACTAGCCTGGTAGTCAGGTAGGTGATAATATGTCAGGTCTTCACTAAGAATTGTTCCTATCTTGCCAGCGATAATGTAAACTCTTTCTCACTCCTCAAGCATATCGTATTCCCCAAGTCAACAGTTCAATCTCCCCTTCCTCGCCCACCTCTCTCCGAGCAGCAGATGCCATTATTTAACTTGCCCCCACTTCTCCCCCACCTTCATTCTGGGCCCACTAGATGGATCGGCTCTCCCTCAATCCATGCTTCCTCTGCGCCTCCTCAGACGGGGAGATTGATTTGTCTACAGGACGCCTCTGACCTTTGATATGATCCAATAACAGACGCATGGCCCTAACCGAATTAGACAATCAAAGGGGGGGCACATTAGGAGTGAGATGAGGTGTTTCCCTTTCCCTCAGAGCATACCTCTGCCTTTTTCCATGATGGTAAGATCCACCGTCCATCTCCTGCCCGCCCATAGCAGACGCCCAGGGGAAACTAAAAGATGTGTTTCCAAAATGCACTTTGCCTAAAGGCTCTTTCAGCCAAATTTAATTTTCACCTTACATCGATTTTCCCCTTACTCCCAACTCAATGGATCCTAATAATGTTATCTATCGTGTATTTCTGTGCTATGCAGGAATACAGGGAGACGTTGCTCTGGACTATTGCATGTAGACACTGTGTACAATATGTCTTCCTCGTAGTATCTGGGGAAATGATTGAGAGGCTACCCTTTCCTTCATGTCAGTTCTTTTGTTATGTCTTCTCCATCATCTGGGATATTCCTAAAATCAACTTTCAACAGCATCTGTTGACTTGACGTGATCTTCTCAGTACTCAACCAGTAGATTTTTTTATTTATTTAAGTATCTACCACTCTTGATTTTTTTTCCAAACAGTAAAGTAGCAAATTAAAACAGCACAGACATGTTGCCTTCTGTTGCGAAATATAGACAGTGCACACAGTGTGCTAGACACTTTAAATAATACACCTGGTACCAAGGGAGTGTGTGCCTCATCTCATCAGTAGATGATTCACATTTTGTTGCAGTTAGCCTAAAAATGAGTTGGCCCTTTTGAGTGGTCCAGGTTAAAAATCAATGAGCTCTGCAACCTCTAAACAATATGGAGCAGGCCCGTCTGACTGCATGATCGCTAAAAATAGTGCTTTTTTTTCCATGCTTGATTTTGGGTTAAGTAGACCTTGCTCTATTTTTAAAGCCTTGATAGTTAATGACAGACAATTAAGATCCTCAACAAGCTGCATTCTAGCTATGACGTGAATCACGTCATTAGAAACACTGCATCGTGATGTGAAAACAGTAAAAATGTCGATTATAACGTATAAATATCATCAAAACAAAAACGACAACACTTCAGATTCTACCTGTTTTGACATTTTGAGAACCGCTGGGGTGTCAGGGCTGAGTGAATTTCTGTGGCAGCCTGTGGAAAAAGAAAGTTGACAAGGCAGACAGAAGAAAGGATAGATTTTGACAGATCCCAGCCTTCTTTCATTGGAACATATGAAGGGGAAAACAAAGGGAGGAAGAGGAGGATAAGGGAAGGGGGTGGCTTCAAACGGGGCGACAGTGGTGCAGAGCCAACAAATGGTGTGAAAACATACATCAACTTTGCATGGATGCACATGAGACCTGGTATCACACGCCATGTCACATAACCAGGCTTGTGTATGAACAGAAGGAGGGTGTTTGTGTGTGAAGGCAGGCTGAAGCAGTGGGGGTAGTACTGCCCCCTGTTTGGCAAGTCTATACTCTTTGGTACCATTTGTTTGTCATCTTAAACTGGCAGAGAGCTCAGGAAGCCAGGGTCTTACATAAACCCTACCCAGTATGGCTCTGTGCTGGGGAACTGATCCCTCCCAAAACCCTCATTGTTATTCTCTCATGATGCCGAGGGATCTGCCGAGCACCCACAGCCAAACCTACAGCAGGGATGAGTGGGAGGTGGGGGTGCTGTGTTTACATGTGTGCTCTGTCAGGGGACTGAGCTAACTGCTCACAGGATTATAGATGGAACACAACTTCCTAAGTGTGTGCTCTTATCATTATTTTATCTGCACATGATCATGTTTTTTTATTTTATTTTAATCTGCACTTTATTTTTACATTTCTGTCATGCCAGTTTTCCACCATAGCAGATGTATCCCTAAATAGCTAATCCGACAAAAGAAAGTTATGGATTCCTGTTCATTAATTCTTCCTGGTCTGGTATACTGCAGACTTAATGCAATCGTAAGAATATAAAAGATTCCACGAGACAGGTCAAATTGAATTTCCACTCTGTAGAATAACTCACCTATCACAAACTGCTAGATCAAGGGAAAGGGGGAGGATTTTTAGAATGTACAATATAATAGACTGTAGCACACTTCCAGGGGTGTCCACTTTCTCCTATGTGTAGAGATTACAATCCCCAGCCTGAGAGCAGATGAGCCTGTCAGGGGTTTGATTTAAATGTCCAAGGTAGGGCTTGATCAAAACGTGTCCTCTTTCAGCCTAATCAAAGACGATGAGACCTCTGGGTCTGTGTAATCCATGCTATGCACTCTCAACATCAGTATTTACAGTTCAGAGCTCGGCTCCATTCAATGAAAAACGCACAAAGCATCAATTGCCTGATGTGTTTCGATCACCTCTGCAAGTTATGCAAAATACTTTTCCCATGATCTTCGGGAAATCCACATATACTGTATATTTAAAAGTCCATTGGAAGCAGGATTCAGAGGAGTTCTACATTTACTCAAGTACTGCATATATTTTTAAATTACAGTCAGACTATTTCAGCTGGCTGTAAAATACTATTAATAAATGATACGCTGTGGAGACTAGCCTCACTGATCCTAACACAACAGTTGGACTATCTCATATTCAATATAAAGATATAAGGGATTTTTTTCTATAAAACCAAAGAAAGAGTTTTCTAAAAACTAAACTCTGTTTGAATTCAACTTTTAAAACCGTATGACACCCTAACAATCCAACTTGCTTGCTCTTTTCTTTGCAGTGAAACAAAAACTCTGGTGCCCATTATGGTGTGGAAAAGAAATGTTCACAGTGACCTCCAAGTGACGGCTGTAATGGCTCTAAGGTATGAATATAAACATAATAGAGTGAATCTAAAAGCTGCTGGGAAAACAGAGATTGCTGCATCTGCAGGTAAAACTAAGCTCAGCCTTCATTAAACTATTCTTGTGTGGAACACTTTTGCCAGCCTTACTTTTTTCTCATTACTGAGCTGAAAGGACGGGAAGAGAGACACCTTTGCATCCCAAAGTAAAAAAAAAAGATGGGAAGGGGAAGTGTCTGGAATTATAAGCATGCCTGGGATGAAGAAAGAGAGAATGAATGTTATCTTGAGGTCAGAGGCGGCTGATCTGACAAAGAATACAACAAACTGCCACTTGAGTTCACTTTCCTCTTCTTGCTACTTTCTTTTTTTGTTTTTTTCCAAAAGCTTTGATTCGCTCTACCCTTTCCCATGGTGGAAGTCCCTTGGATAGCAACCGAGTAGGTCTAATTGATTTCTCTTGTTCATGTCGGTTAGAAGCAGCAGCATCGAACTGTGGAGAGTACCCTGGCTCCAGCTTGCCTGCATTATTCCTTTCTGTTTTCTTCTTTGCCTGTCTATCCCAGTAGACTATAATGCCAACACTCAACATACCGGTGCCCTCTTGAATCTTTCAGGGTAGCCAGATAGGAGAGCAATACCACAGCAAAAGCAAATCCACACCATGGTGCAGTACATGTGGCTTACAAATAGGTCAAGACAGGAGAAAATTTGTTTTTTGCTCTTTAGGAACAAGTCATTATCTAAGATGGCGCCTATCACATCAGAATAGCTCACCAGTAAGCTATCATGCTAACATGCAAGGGATGAAGGTGATACCTTGAATGTCTGTACAGCCTATTGCAATCCAATGGAACCAAACTGCACTTTTGTAGCTAATGAATATGTATATTTCTTTGAGTCATATAGCTTTTAATTCAGCTTCATAAAACATGTAAAGCTGCGGTTAGTGTTGCTGCTGTAGTGGATTGTAGTGTACTGTACAGATGTTTGTGATATTGTGTCCAGACCAGTGTACATAGCTATTAGTTCAGGTAGAGATTCTGACTCAGGGCAGCACATCCATAACAGTCTCCTCTTGTCTTCGTCTTTTTTCAGCATCCATCAATTCTGTGAGTTCCTGTCATGTTAGAGCAGAGAGAGCGCAAAATTGTTTTTGTTTTTTTTCGGGTTCAAGCGCGCCATACGGACACAGGTTTTCTTTAGGCAATAACAATACAGTAAGTCAAGCAGAGGAGGGAAACATCCACCGCAGCCTTTCACCGCTGAGATGAATTTCAAATCATGCATCGCTGAGCCCGGGTTAGAACTCCTGCTGCCGTGAGGGTGAAGTTAGGTAACAGGGAATAATAGAGTATTATAGAGCACAGCCATATTTTTGGTCACTTTGTCATAGCTTCAAGGTCCAGACAGCCAAGCATGACTAAAAGCAGTGCACTAATGAAATCACCAATACTAATACAACTTCAACAGCAACATTCCATGCTAATTTATAGTCCACCCAGCAAGGCTTCCGCACAGCCACCCCAACATCCTATAATTCATTCAAATGTCATAGCGATATATTTAAATATTACAGGATTTAATTTGTATAGGTCAAATACTATTGCATTTGCCCTGCAGCGTTGCTTTGAATACTGTGTGGAGGTAGATGGGAATTTAAACCACACAATTGCCAATCATTGAAATATTGTGACACTTGCTCACTGCTGAATTTCTTTTACTGCTTCACCAGTGATGCAGGGAAGGCCAGGAAACATTGTAGGAGACAATAAGCTTCAGATCAAATGATGTGATCAAACTGACATCATATTGGCTGCCAGACATGAACTGTACAGTATCACAGCTGCTGAGGTCTAGCTCTCCCTTAGATGTTCTTTATGAAGAGGGTTATGATCTCTCTATTTCACTCTCTCTATTTTCATCTTGACATCTAAATATATTTAAAACAGACTATGTGACATTTGAAAAAAAATAACACCTTCTTTTTCTTACAAATTAAAAGTTTAATTACACTCAGTTTGGTATGAGCAGTAGCTTCTGGAGGCTAATGTTAGCGGATGTTAGGAAACTTTAGCTAGATATCGCTGTGCAACAAAACTGAGTCAGTTCATTGACTTCATTACACCTTTCTATTTGTCCTAATGTTATCCTATATCTTACCATAATCGCGTAAGTGCCACTTGGAGCCACAGTTTAGCAAAAGTTGCATAGGCAAAACTAAATTCAACTGCCATTTAACTAATTTTACATTTTTGTTGACCTATTAAGATACCAACTTGCATACATTTATAAGGACTTACTATTGATTCAACTCTAACCCAGAGAAAGACTTGTACCGGTGTTGATACTCAGCTTTTAGGTGGCAAAAAGTACATGTCATCTGTGTTATTTGCTTGTTTCCTGCAGCGACTATATCCTAACCTAAACAGCTTTCAATGGCTCACCCTCCTCCTGTATCACATACATCAGGCTTAATAGCACTGATGTCTCCTGCAGAAGGCAAAAGTTGTTGTTTAACAACTTAATGAGAGTCTGATTTATGACTGGAGCCATGTGCCTGATAAATAAACGGCACAGGTGAGAGGGTTTCATCACACGCAGCATTTTCTAATCAACGGCTAAGAAAAAGACATATGATTGTGTGTGTGGGCATGGGTGAATTCAATTAATCATTCACCGCTTGCTGTTTACAGTATGTGCATGAAATGGCTGATGAGTTGCATGTGCATCCACCAAACTCTAAATCTCCAAACATGTCATCAAGGATGCAGAAAAGGACAACTCACATTGTCTTAAGATGAATAATACACACCTGTGCTATTCACACGTGATTGGCCCCATGCACAGTACAGTTATGTGATGTGCATGTTTAAGCTTTCTGATGAGTGAAATGCATTGACATAGAACTGTCTTAGAACCAGGATGAGATGGTTTGTTGTGCCAAAGGGAGTCTTGGCTGCATAGGATGAGAAAGGGATAAGAAACTTTGGCAGCTAATGCATCAGCTAACACAAAATGAAGCCTGCCTTATCCAAGAGCATTAAGTTGTGGATAAATAAATAAAACATTGCCACCATGAGAGGAGAGGCAATGTGACAGCGGGATTTTTTTTTCTGCTTTCATGTTGGCAGGCACAGACATTTTATTTTGGGATGAATCAAATTTTCCTGCAAACGCCTGCATCAGGTGTATCTAATTATCTGACAGCGCATCCTCATTATAATACGGCCCCTGGGATTCGGCTACTCGGCTTGCCGAGCCTTGGACCGCAATCAAGGTGTACCTCACAGTAAAAACAAAGAGATAATACAGCCGCTGCTCTTCTATAGGTGTACTGCTTTCACCTTTTTTTGCTGAGAATTGGGCAATATTTGCTCTCTTCTCAAACTGTATTCCTTTTAAATCGTTATATGTAGGAAAATACTGTATAGTGACTGCAGTTTCAGCGAGGATTAACTATATGCATTGTATGACGTCCAACAAACATGTTCAGTATCTGTACAGTGAGACAGTCTGAGAAAGAAAAAAAGGAAACCGCTATAAATTCATTAGCAGCTGTTATGACAGCCCCTCATCATCTCAGCCATGTCCTGATTATGTCACCAGGATGAAGTTTAAAAACCACAATTACAGCTTAAATGTGTGTGTGTGTGTGTGTTGTCAACACAGCCGCACAAGATGCAACTTCCGTTAAAGCATAATTAATGGGAGAAGATGATTTGCAGAAATGCGGCTAAATACCTGGGGGGTCACAGTGAGCTTGTGCAACTGTGAGAAAGCAGACCTGTCTACCCCACTCACTACTTCTAGCTGTGGCTCTAATCCCATCCAGCAGTGATTGATGCGGGATGGCGAGTAGTTTTGGGAGGATCACTCAAAAGGAAGACGAAGGGAAAATTGCAAAACGTTGCCAGTTTATAAAATGGGAGCGCTGCTGGGTACAGGATGGCAAGGGACCTTCTTACCTGGGATTAATCTTTGCCTGACAGCAAATTATTCTACTTTTGTGCTCAAATCTGTATTTACTCACAGGGATAACTAGCCTTAAGGAGTGCTGTATTTCAGCATGTCCTTATGTTGCAATTTGTTGTGCAAGCAATACTACTTTAAAAAATGGAAGAGGGTGTGTATTTGTTCCCCGTTAGTGTTCCTGCTGGACTTGTTTATTTTCACATTGGAGCTGGCCTTTTTTTTTGTTTATGTATTCATTGTTTACTATAGGTCAGATTTTGTATGATGTCCACAGTGTTTCTATATTCCTTAGTGCCTTGCAAATTTAAGAAAGAAACACATACGCATAGATAGATAAATAGGTAATGCCTTATAAGCACAGCATCAGCCAATCTCTAACCCCAGGGCCATATTAGTGAAGCAATTCTATATCCAGCTTTATCCAGCAATTACGATCATATCATAACTAAAAAGTAGCTACTATTGAGCCAAGTAAGGCTGTTCTTGGGTGTTAAGTGCCCTCATGTCATAGTTTCCTGTCCTTGTGTGCTTCCCATTTAGTTCTTCTTGAAATGCAACAGCCTATCTCTTGCACTGCCTCATGACTGGCAGACCGTAATGCTATTACCTCTCCTCGATGGTCATGCTCACTTAGCCCTCTGTCACTCTGCTCTAGCCAGGGAAGACACATCTCCTTGGCTGTGTGAGCTGTCCTTGCCCTCATTTGCGGTTGCTTCTCCTTGGCTTGCTACAAAACACTGAGGCACACAAACTTTTCAGCTCATTATACTGCCTTTTAGAGGCTTTCCGTTTTTTTTTGTTTTTTTTTTTTCTCTGGCTATAGAGTATGACATGCAAATCACAGTTAATTGGCTATATATATATGAATCACTTGTCAATAGTAGTCTGACAATTTTTTTTTTATAAATCAGGGGATTTGGTAACTTCTAAATATAGCTGGCAGTGGGGGGGGGACTCTGCTGACACATCACTGTGCATGATCCCCTGTCAATCACCAGTCAAATCTGACATCAAAGCCTGTCAGATAACAGCAGCAAAATGGGTAAACTGAGTGAGTCACAGCCCACCCACCCTCTACATCACCTGAGTCAGGAGCACTTGTACACGCGCGCACGCGCGCACACATACGTTCAAAGACAACCCATTCAAGCCGCCTCCGTTTTCAGGACCAAACACTGAAGCAAACTTTCTCAGCACGTCCCACAACTAACACAGAATAGCCCAGAAAAGGTGTGCGTGCGTGCGTGCGTGCGTGCGTGCTTGGGCATCCTCTATATTTGAAAGAGGGGCAGACCATCGTTTGGAGCAAAGGTGCCTCTGTGGTTTGAGCACAGTATATGTGTTATAAATGATGACCACAAATCTGTAAATATCTCGCCACCGTCTGGAGTGTAACGGCGAGCAGCAGACCGGTTCACGTTGTGCGCTACATTATCCATAACGCAGCTTCAAGATATGCAGAAATATGCGCCCTGCATGGGCACCGATCGCGGCACGACACGTAACTCGGAGTAGACACCAAACCGACACTTAATTCCACACATAAAAGCACGAAGAGCAGCTTTCAACTGTAATTCACAATTAGAAGAAAAAGTCTATGCTACTTACTATGTACCCAGGCGGTAGAATGCAAAGCCCCGGTAACTGTAATTAAAATAGAAGAATGGGAAAATGAAGGATACGCTTGTTTATTTTTTCCATTAAAAAATGAACTCCGTATGGTTAACAGCTTCATGCATTCTAAATCATGAAGCTTTTTTCAGGCAAAATGTCCACTTACCGGAGCTGTCCGAATAAATTCCTTAGGAAATTCCAGAGGAGTCCCTTCTTTCTTCTCTCAAAGTCAGAAAACAGCAATGCTTTTCTTATTCCAAAAACAGGCCCGTAGTTGAACTGAAAGAGAAGAGACCAAAACAGCCACAACAAATTCCATTAGAACCGGGAGTCGCCCCCCCTCCCACCACCACCACCACCACCCAAAAAGTGTTGACATAACATCTGTGAAGAGCACCAAACAAAAAGGCAACTCGTAATAAATTGGCGGAATGGACAGATGGTACCTGCTCTCTTTATCACAGTCGACAAAGACAATGAGAGCGGCAATAAGACAGGCAGAAAACTGAGAGAGCTGAGCTTTTCTTAGGAAACGCAGCCCTATCGCTGTCAGATTATACCAGCACACACACACACACATACACACTCACTGCTCCCGGCGACGGCTGGAGAGAGAGAGGGAGGAAAGGATGCAAGGGATGCTGCGCTCCAAGCTGCATTTCACAGTCCAGCCGCTTGATGGCCAGATAGAGGAGCAGCTGACACTGGGATATTTTCCACCACGCCGAATTTATGTCTTTCAATGAGGTGCTGAAGGCTGACAACCAGTCTTTTAAACAATTTTAATATTAACGTAAAAAAAAAAAAGATAATAATAATCTGCTATCACGATAGTTGTTAACATTATCATTATGTATTACTTTCTGCACTTGGCAGCTTGCACAGTAATGGCTCTGAAGGGCAGCTCACTTAAGCCAACAGCCTAAATCATACAGTGGTGGATTGAAACTAAGTACATACATTTACTCAAGTACTCTACTTAAGTACACATTTCATGTAGCCTACTTTAACTTTACTTTAGTATTCCATTTGATGCTATATTTCTACTTCACTACAATTCAGAGGAAACGTAGGCTATAGGCTAAAGAGCATAAAATTGTTAATATTAGCTTGACATTGACCAAAAATGACTGTATAATGCTAGTTACACCTTAATGCCTCAGTAATAGTAGTCACAGTACATAATACTCCCTGGGGCATTTTTGAATAATTTTACTTTTCATACTTTATGCATTTTGTTCATAATAAGTTTACATACCTTTTCTTAAAGTTAAACTATGTAGTTAGTATAGCTTTACTGTTTGTAAACAGGCCATTCAGAGTTGGCCCCTCCCCAGACCGGACTGCTAAGCGAGCTAGAGACTAATTGAAGAGAGGGAGCACCGTACAGAGCGCTAATCAGAGCAATCAAAGACTCTTTTGGTTTCGCAGCGATTATGTTCTAAAGCCCAAAAAAACATAGTTTTTTTTAACTATTCCCTGTTATGTCTTTGCACAATTTGTGTCATTAATGAGACAAGTTTAATGCTGTGGGATGTTTCGATGCCTACATTGTGACATTTGTTTGATTTACAGTTGTAGACTGTGTTTTCTTAACTGTTATTTGGCACTGGACCCCAGTATGTGTGATCTGTGAGTTTAACGAGGTTAAAATGTATGCGGTCTGTTTTTTTTCACAGAGGACATTTTGACATAACCTGACTCCACCAGATGGATTGCTTCGCATTTGCTCGGCATATCCATCTGGGAACTTTCTGTTGGAGAACTTTTGGGAAGGGACGAAAATACTGGTTAGCTGATTGGATAAACCATCTGTCTAGATGGGCCAACTCAACCAGTCAGATCAAACTCTTGCCGAAACCAGTCGGGAGAAGAGCAAAAACATCTTTTCCTCAGAGATAAGCCTCCAGTGCCGTTTTTTGCTCTTCTTTCAATGAAGGAATACTTTCTAATTCGGATAAAACTTGCGCGATAGCTACACTCATCTCATCCGTGGAAGCTGCCATGTTGTTTAGACTAACAGTCGCTTCTCGTTGCGTCACACCTAAACCCGCCTCAAAACCAACGCTGATTGGTCGGTCGTTTGGCGAACGGCTCTAAATTTTCTCTATCTCAAGATGCCAGACTGATCTGCGAGTAGAAAACTGGAGCTCGCGAGATCAGGACGGTGTCAGTACCCGATCCGTTCCACCGGCACGATCCGTTCTGATAATACTGTTTTACGACCTGCCCAATCTGTTCCACGCTAGCCTCCACCACTGTCTATGGCCTCCACCGGGATAGCTAACAGCTAATTCGGCTAACCGCTAGCCGACAGCCTTCAGTATAAAATAACGCATGCGCAGAACGGATCATGCAGGCAGAACGGACAGCTAGATTCAGTCTAAAATAACGTTAAGTCAAACATAATAGGAAAAGCAGGCTAAAGCTAAATTAAGACTTTGCAGTAATAACAATAAAGACAAGTATTGAGTGATTGTATTTTAAATGAGCACAAGTAGAACTGATGTAACAGCGGTTATATATGTTAACGTTTATTTTCAAGTTTTATTTTGAGGGTCTTTTAAAGTTTACATGCTGTCTCAGCTAGCGGTTAGCCGAATTAGCTAAGCTAACTAACGTTAGCTTAACTGTGGAGGCTAACGGCAGACCGCTACAATCAGCTAGCGGTTAGCCAAATTAACCGTTAGCTAAACTAATGTTAGCTTCCCGGTGGAGGCTAACGGCAGACCGCTATAATCACCTAGCGGTCCGCCGAATTAGCTATTAGCTAAACCAACGTTAACTGGAGGCTAGCGTGGGAACAGCTTGGGTAGTGTCGTAAATCCTCGTACCACAGCGCATGCGTGAACATCTTGCGCATGCGCAGAACGGATTGTGCAGGTGGAACGGATTGGGTACTGACAGACGGTCTCACAAGGCTAATTTTGTCACAGTCATAGACAGTATATAAGAGGTCACAGTAGAGAAAGCGCAGTTAAAAAAAACAACCTGTTGATGTACAGCATCAACAGGGGTCGCCATTGTTTATGTGTGTGTGACGTCAAAAACTGTAACTGGGAGTACAACGATCTGGTACGAGTTCACACAGGTAGTAATGCTGCGTTCCAGGTAACCCGTAACTCGTGTTTTCACAACCTTCTACCCGTGAAAGTGACCTGGAACTGCAGTCAAACCTTACTATTCGTGAACTCCTACCAGATGGTTGTACTCCCAGTTACAGTTTTTGACGTCACACACACATAAACAATGGTGACCCCTGTTGATGCTGTACAGACGCTGGTGATTTACAGTGAGAAATATAAATAAATAGACATAAATAGGCAACGTAAAGTAATTCCGCACGTTGTAATCAAAACAATACACATACGATGGTGTACTACTACAGGTTATGTTTATTAAATGAAGCCCAAAATATGTCGCAGACTAGAAATCGCTAGTATCAGCTAGCGCTAGCTAGTGCTAGCTAACGTCAACGTTAGGTAGCCGCTAGCTAATGCTAGCTAATATTAGCTAGAAGGGTTCGTGGTGACTTTGCCTGGAACAATACCAAGTCGTGAGTTGTGACTTGAAGTCGTAACTTACGGGCTAAAAATGGTGTCTGGAACGCAGCATAAATTACGGGTTTGACTGCCGTTCCAGGGCACTTGTAGAAGGTCGCTGACCTGACTCACAGGTAGAAGGTCGTGAAAACACGGGTTACAGGTTGCCTGGAACGCAGCATGAGTTTCAGGGTCCAGCAACATGCTGGCTCACTGTCACACTGGGACACTTGAATAGAATCATCGTTAATGTTATTAGTAACACCTGTGCTTTCTCTACTATAACAAATCATAAGGTCTGCTGTGAAAGTAGAACATGATTATGGGATTATTACCATGGGGAATTATAATGTTGTTCATTCACTTACATGTTACTTGTTCGTTTACTTATATGTTCCAAATTACTGAGCATACTGACAGACAGCGGAGATGTGGATAATGCTACAGGATTGGTTTGAGAAGTTTCTAAGGACATGTCGACACTTTCTTTCCCATGAAACTGGGTCAGCAATGGAATCCATTGTTACTCATGTGAACCCAAGCTGACTACAACTGCTGTCCTCTGTGAATGAGCCAACTACAAACTTGTTTGATACTCAAAATGCTGGTGTTTGGTTAAGTATTCCTTTCGACATCCATACACTGATGCAAAGTGAATTGTTTACATAGAATACAGGTAGAATAGACCAATACAAGATATGTAATGTTGAGAACTGTTAAAATAGTTTTTATGTTGGATATGTTTATTTAGTCTACTCCATCAGTTCAATGTATGATACACAGGGATATGTTTAAAAGGTAAACAGTCATTGCAGAAGAAAGTTAGGTAAGAAAGGTGTTCTTTGTCATCACAGAATTGCCAATTACAAATTTCCTTGTTAATATAAATACAATGATTCACCTTTTTTGTTAATAGATAAATACAAAGGTTTACAGAGGGATATATTGTTTGATGTGTTGGGAATAAGATGCAATTGCAGATGGGATGATAGATGAGATGAGTTAAGGAAAGTTGTTTTTCAGACAAATACACAAATTGAAAAATTGAAGACTGGAAAATGTTCTACTGTATATTCCAGGAGGGGGGACATCTTTTCCAGCACAGATGACATAATTACACGCTCATTATCAGGTGCGTTTGGTCACGTGGACTTTCGTGTAGCCTTCCCAATCACACGCAGGGATCTGGAGCAGCTTCCAGGTGTGCGGTTTTAAACTATTTACAGAACTGAGTTGGAGTTGGACTTTTGAAAAACTACCTTATCGAAAAAGGAAAGCTTTGCAAAATGCCCCCGTCACAAGCGCACAAGTAAACTAGGCTAGTCATTTTTTGTAAACTTAAAATGAGCAGGAACTAAGGGACTTTCGCTAGAGTGTTCCACGCCAGGTCGACAACGCACCATCAAACAAGATGAGGTGTGTCCGCTCCAATTGAATCATATCTGGATTTAAACAACTTGGTGGATTCTATTAGGCTACTCAGAAACTCGCCACGAATGTCTGCAAGATCGTGTCTGGCGCCAAGACGTGATTTAAGGTAAGACTGCTTAGGCTACTTTGTTAATGTTTTGGCTGTCTCGTGCGTTTTTGTTTGAAGTTTGTGCATTTGGTTGGTAGAAGTTAACCATAAAGCTCTCAGGCGGTAGACTGATGGCTTGGATGGAAAATAGTTTATACGGTACGTGTTTTCATTGGTTTTGATAAAAAATAGCCTACATTGCAGACATCCAGTAGTGGAAAGTAACTAAGTACGTTCACTCAGGTAGTGTACTTTTGAGGTAGGCCTACTAATTTTGAGGTACAGTATTTCCATTAGGCTACGCTTCTACTCCACTACATCTCAGAGGTACATATTTTACTTTTTACTTCACTAGATTTATTTGATATAGTATAGTTAGTAGTTACTTCTATGATTCAGATTATAAACACAAAATATAAATCAACTTATCAATTATTAAACATTAAAGATCACACTACTCAGAAATAAAGTAATGAAAAATAGCTTCACATCATTTTGCCAGCTGCAACATTAAAGTGATGAACAAATCAATAATTAGTAGCCCCAAATGTTAGAGAGAGAGAGAGAGAGAGAGAGAGAGAGAGAGAAAGAAATGGGCCATTCTGCATAATTCATACTTTTACGTTTGGTACTTGAAGTGATGCAAATACTTGTGGTTTTTTACTTAAATTGTAAATGCAGAGTATTTCTACACTGTGGCATTACTACTTTTACTTAATAAAAGATTTGAGTACTTCCAACACTGCAGACATTTTTGTGTTGAATGTCTGGCATTTGTTTTATAGTTTTATAGGGCTACCAGTAGGATCGGGGAGCTTGTGCTTGCCCACTGGTGTTATGCATCACTTGTATCTCCACTTGAACTAACAAGAGCTAACCTATTTAATTTATCTATCTTACTAGTGTAGTCCTGTTTGGCTTGACTAAGATTGCGTGTGAACATGACACTACTGCTTATATTGTCTCATAGTGCAGTTAAGTGAGGATACACAATTAGGCCTGTCACGATATCAAATTTTGCTGGACGATAAATTGTCCCAGAAATTATTGGGATAAACGATAATATAATGATCATGGCATAATAATGCAGGTACACCTTTTCAAAGAGCAATAAACTTTTATTTCTGAAGAATATTTAACACTGGAACTGGAGGACATTTTAAATATCCACAATAAATAAAATGGACTCTCAGTCTCTGTTAACAATGGAATAAAAACCACACAAGCAAAACAATAAATAAAATGGATGTAAACAAAATTGCACTTGTTAAAATATTAAACTTTAGGCTCAGACATAAAGTGATATATTCCTTAACAGGCAAAACTGCCAGGTAGGACCTTTTGTAAACAAAAAGTGCAAAAGAGATGAAGCAGATGCCTCAACAGGCCATATGCAAAAAGCTTTTTAAAAATAATTTCTCCAGCATAAAGCTTTGGTCAAATAAAACTAAAGTCAATTGCACTCTTATTTATTTATTTATATATATATATATATATATATATATATATATATATATATATATATATATATATATATATATATAAATGAATGAAAAAAAAAAAAAAAAAAAAAAAAAAAAAAAAAAAAAAAAGAGAAAAAAAAAAAAAAAAACGTTTAGTTACTGTTTTACAACAAATGCAACATACCGACTCGCTCAGGTTAAGTGGTTCACCACGGTCATTCAGTTTGAATCCGAAGTGCTCCCACACTGCAGCTGTCACGTTTGGCTTTGAAACCAATTCCATCTTTTTTTTTTTTTTTTATTCCTCCAACTCTCAAGTAGCGTTTTCTCTGGCTATACTCCTCACGCAGCTCTTTTGCTGCACTCTGTGGTAGGCTACGCCAGGAGTCTCGCCTCCCCACACAGAGACCATGCGGCTGACAAGTGACTGACACGAGGGTTCACTTCTCGTTACGCTAAGGAACCGAGAGGGGTCACCGATGCACCGGAGTGGTCATCCCGTCTCTTTGAGAGAGAGTGGAGAGAGAGAGAGAGAGAGAGAGAAAGAGAGGAAAACAAACAAGCATGCAAATGGCAATTATCACGGCGGGAAAAATGATCAAGCTCATTTTTATTTGTCATGCAATTAATTGATTTATTTCATATCGCGACATGCCTATACACAACTAATACTTTATGAAGGACATGGTCACGTAATTTAATCTATTGATTCGTGTACACGGACACGTTTCTCTTGTTTTTTTTTCGTGATGGTCAGCACGTTTTTTTAAACTAATGTATTTCAATGGGAAGCATCTTTTGTGAGCACAGCACGATTCTTTAGTAGTGAGTAGTATGAAAGCCATTTACTAAACCCAACCGTCCCGTTGTTGTCTCGTTATTGTTTTCCTAAACCCAACTGTTGCGTTCTTCTTTTCCTAAACCCAACCCTGTTGTTGTCGAATAGTGCTGTGATCACGAAAAGATGCTTCCCATTGAAATACATTAGTTCAAAAAATATGCTGACCATCACGAAAAAAACGAAATAAACATGTCCGTGTACACGAATCAATAGATTAAATTACGTGACCATTTCATGAACTGCCGTGAGACTGGGTTGCATGTCAACCTCATCCTATACTTCCAATGTAGTCCCTTCCAAATTCTTGGGTGTAAAATAGGAACAACATGTTGAGATTATCTTAAAAAAAAATCAGCATTTGTTGAACCTTGGAAATCATTACCATGTCTCACACACTCTGTACATGGTTGAAATTTGGGCCAGGTCAAGACTGTATTTGAGTCAGTTCAATTAAACAGTTGGTGATGACTAGTGTGAGCTCTGTGCAGCAGGGCAAACATTTGGGCTTCCATTAATGTGGCACATATCTCCATTTGTACCTATAATTTTCCCAGTTTGGGGCAACCCTTGAGCTCATGAGCAACTGTCCACTGAGAGACGGTCCCTGTGGCGAAATAAGAAACTGAGCTGACGCATTCACTGGATTAAACTTCCTGACACATCCTCCATCCACAGCTGTACAGCTGCCTAAAGGGTGCCTTGGATTGGTCTTTTAGCATATTTGGCTCAGGAGGACAGCATTTCAGTTTCTAATGCTGCTGTATTCTCTGACTTGCAGAGGAGGAATGCCATACCTTCCTTTAGTTTATGTGAACTTTCTGTGACTATTCACCTGTTGTTGCAGTCTTGGCATGTGTATTCAAAGACAATTGATCAGGGTACAAGTCACTTAAGAGTAGGGTTGGGCATCGAGAACCGATTCCTAATCAGAATCGTTTCAAAAATTACGATTCCATCGGAATCGTTTCTTTATTGGAATCGTTTGGTAGCCTGACGTGGTCATACTCAGATTCTAGTCAGAATATGAGTCTGAAACCGCTCCATTGGGCTGTGATTAAGGGCGCGTGTTCCAACCGAACCAGGAAAAAAAATGCCTCTGCATTCATTGGATAGACCTACATCCAATCAGAGCAACGGAACTCAACTCAGCTGTCAACAGAACTCAACACTGTGTATCGTCTCCATTGCAACCACTCTTTGCACAATGCATTCGCTTCTAACTTCCGACTTTTAGACCTTTTTGAAGCTGGATATATCATTTGTTGCGTGTAAATATAAATGTGGATAACGTTAGTGATAGTGACATGCTTGCTACAGTCGCATTTCTAGAGATGAATCGGCGAAAACACGTTTTATTTCTCTGATTCACGGCTTTGTTCTAGCGCCGCTGGGCGCTCCCTCTCTTCAGTCTCTCTCTACGTCTCTCCACCATATAACGCTCTCTCTCTTCAGTCTCTATCTCTCTCCACCATATAACGCTCTCTCTCTTCAGTCTCTCTCCATCTCGCTCCACCATAAAACGCTACCATGCTTTCGGGCAGTTGTTGAGGCTCCTCTGCTGAGGATTTTAAAATGAATGCGCTGTCGATATCTTCTGTAACAGACGCGATGGTGGAATCTACACATCTCAACAAATTCAACCCAAGCGTTCTTTGGTGACGTGGTTGATTCTGTTACTGTTGATCATCTGTCCGACAATCTGATTGGTCCGAACAGATCCTGTTCGGGCAATAATTTCTTCTCAACGGAGCGACTCCAGACCGAACTTCCCGACCTTGAATTTTCTGGGCGGGGCTAAGTTCGGCTGGCATCCAGGCTAATCGTTTGGAGGATTTGGTTTCAAATCTGATCATAGGTTCCAAATTTAATATGCGCAAGTTTTGGTTTCCGTAGCAGCCAGGCGCTTGTTGTGTTGCAGCCGTGCAGCACAGTAAGCGGAGCTCTAGTGTGGCTTTATTTTGCATTGTAAAAGCTGTAAAACTGCAACCCACCTATGAATCAAAATAAAACTTTCCTCTTATTTGTGAAATAAGCATCTAACCTGTTTCAACTCCACCACTCAAAGAATCGGAATCGAAAGGAAGAATCGGAATTGGAATCAGAATCGTTAAAATCCAAACGATGCCCATCCCTACTTAAGGGCTTGGATATTAACAAGAATTGGGGAAGCATCACTCAATAATCTTGCATGTGTGACTGTTAAAGCCTTCTCTTTCAATGTAATGATAATATCAGGACATTATTGGTTCCTAAATAAGAAAGTAACTTTGAGCGCAAACTCTGTGGAGGAAATACAGCAACTCTTCTGGTGCAGCAGAACAAATGTAAAATCGGATGATACACCAGACACAATTTTTTCTACGATTGTAAGACAAACCAGTCAAGTTTTGTTTTGAACCTGCAGGCAGATTGACCTGACTTTGAGAAGGCAGTTTGGTGACGAGGGCGTTGCCGAGGTGTGTGGGGTTAGTGGCAACCTTGCCAGCTCTTCTCTTCTTTGATTGATGGTAGTTTACAGCAAGCACTTCCATCCCAACACTGTTGTCTTACATACTGTCCTTCCTGTCAGAAAGTTGGTCACCACCTTGTGTTGAAGAAAACCATAGATAACTTAACTTACTGTAGGGAAAATTGTGTTGAAGAGAGCTGGAACCCTCAAACGGAATTCTGGAGTCAAGCGGTTTGTATAATTGACTAAGCGGTGTGAAAAATTTAGAGGATTATACAGATAGTTGAAAATACATTTAAAGCCTGTTTTCACAACCGATTTCAGCCAGTTCTTAAAGGTTGTCATTTGAACTTTGAGTTGTAGACCTTTCTCAGGCGGCTTGCCTACTGTGAGTCGGGGCCTACATAATAAAAGACTAACTGTTAAGTATTACATTCAACTTTAAAATAACATTGGAATTTCATCATTTTGTCTCTGTCTTGCCTTGTCTTACTCACACACACCGCTCCACAATAGAATTTTTCTGTCTGGAGTGAATGCGGTATGGTGTTTTTATTAAACTTTACTTTTCTTCTGCACATGGACATATACCTATGTGCTCAGGGTTTGTGAGCTTTATCATCAGTATATCACTGAGAGAGGCAAAGTTAATCAATGTTAGTTTAATTCCTCATTTAATTTATGTCTACAAATTGTATCAAATCACTTCCAAGTGTAACATGAAGTAGTGCTACACCCTTCGTCCTATAAACTAACAGACTGTAAGGCTGGTTGTGTTGGTATCACTTGTCACAGTGTCAGATCATCTATTGGCTTAGGGCGGTTGATGTAACCTTTCTATCGACCGCCCAAGGTTGTGCTCTCTATGCAGGAGAGCTGCATTACTAAAGTGCTTTTGACCTTTTGTGGATGTGTCATGACTCGTGAACATTCCATTACCTGAGCTTCCAAGACCCTTTGTCACCCGTTGATTGACCATTGTGTGATTTTTATTTTGTTTATTTTATTTTTTTCTCTGTACTAGTTCCAGTGATTGGCTATCATTGAGGAAAGAAAAAAACTAATATCGCACACATCTGTACTGACATGCTGTGCACACAATCAGTAGCATTTTCTAAAGCTATTTGCATCTACTGGATGAGATGCAGTGCACAGCTCTCTGAGCTTATTTTCTTTGGCATTCCAGGCCTTCATTCAATAATGCAGCCTATACATGAAAAGGGAGAGAGAGGGGGAATGATATGCAGCAAAGGGCCGCAGAGGTGAGGACTCTGTACGTGCACCCGCTAGGGGTGCATGACATATCGACTCAATATCGTTATTGCGATATCAAGTTGCGCAATATTACATTGAAAGTGTCGCGATAAGTAGGCAATATTTTGTTTATATTGTGTAGCGCTGCGTCCTGTCCGTTGGCTGCGTGGCTTAGTTGTGTTAGATTTAGAGCCCGCTTGAAACGCTATGATCATCATTTCATTGGCCAGTTACGGTGCCACTAACACACGTTGGTACAATTCAGCGCACCGGTCCACTACGTGACAAATCATATGTAGCGTATCGCGTGTGTGCATATTTCGACAGAGTGACAGTGTAAGTGAAGAAATAGAGACAACTAAACAGAACGAATCAGAAAAGTGAAAGAAAAGTTGTGTCCTGTTCTCTTTATTTATATATTTGACTGTACAACCAGTAAAACATGTCCTGTTCTGTAGACATGGTCGTTATTTATTCATTCATGTTGTACCAGTCCAGTATGAGTCAGTTGAAATAAACCTTGTGTTGTAAGAAAACTTGTTTTATTTGTTATGAATCTATTTTGATAATAAAAAACAATATCGAAATTAATAAATCGCAACATTCATAATCGATATCGCAAATCACATTTTGTCAATATCGAGCAACCCTAGCGCCCACTCTCTGAGCTTTTACAATGTTTACATAACTTTGTGTGTGTGTATGTATATATGTGTGTGTGTGTGTGTATGTGTGTGTGTATATATATATATATATGCTGTCAAAACTTTTAAATCACATGATTAAAATTATTTTATTTTGCATTTGAGAACTGTTTTTAAGTACATATAAAAAATGGGAAGCAATTCTTACCAGTGTATCTTGAAATGAATGCAAAGAAAGTGACTTTATGAACTTGATTTTAAGATTTGTATTTATTATTTATTTACTGTAAACAAAAGAAAAATGTGTGAATCTAGTCACACATTTGAATCTAGAGTCGGTGCTAAAGCGGTACTTTTAAAACGGTACCGGTACCTTAATGGTGCCTGAACCAATACTTTTTAAGAAAGTAAAAAAAAAGAAGGGTACTAAACAAAAGTTTGCGACATTAACGAACGGCTTGTTTATTGCTAAGGCCATATGGTCAAAATTAAATGATTTAATAATAATGTAATAACTATAACAATAACTTATTTCACTAATAAATAGACAAAAACAACCACCAGATTGGAAAAGGGCATTTAACAATAACTTTGAATGCACCACGAGGCTGTAGGTTACCAGTTTCATTGAACACACCATCTGTGTTTTTCCAACAACGGCAGCTGCAGATTGTTACATCCCGGTGTCGGAATCCTCTACAGTGAAATACAGACAAACTTTACACCGTTTTGCATTAGCTGTTTGCATTGTAACCGTGTTTAATCCAGCTACTAGCTAGCGGTAGGCTAACGTTAGCTGCTCTCGAGTGTAGTGTTAACTAGCATCATGTGCAGCGATGTTTCTGTTGCCTGTAATGTCTGTTTCAGACAACCCAGTCTCCTATTGTAGCATCAGAGAGAAGCGCAGGCATATCAGTGGCACCGAAATCTGCTTTGCCGGTCGTTAAGGCACCGGACAAGATCCACTTGTCCGTGCGACGCTTCTGTCGCATCGCGCCCCGCTCTATTCCTATGGGTGACGTCAAGCGACTTCAACGCGCACGCAAAGCATTCCGGGAAGGCGGCGCTGCATTTGAGAAAATGTTGCGCGTCAAGAAGCTTGCCGATGCCCAGCTTTACGGTACAGATCCACTTTTGCGACACGACTGTCGCGTGGTGTCGCGACGTCATATAGCCATGGTTGATGCTCCACGCCCCTGACCAGCAGCTGATTGAACGAACGCGTGACGTGGGTGTGTCTACTCGAGAATTTCAACAGAGTGTCATGGCAGCTCGTTGAGAATACGATCTCATATTTTACAAAAATAGTTCACCGAAATGTGTTTCTGAAAACATTTTAAGCGAGAAATAGGCCATGCAGTTGCTGAATATGTCTTCATTTCAGATCAACAAAGGTCAGTTTGAAAGATTTTCGTCTACTTCTACTGGATAGTAGCATTGCGTTCAACGCGATTAATTTGCATAAAGCTGGGCATCGGCCAGCTTTTTGACGCGCAGCATTTTTTCAAATTTAGCGCCGCCTTCCCGGAATGCTTTGCAGGAGCGTTGAAGTCGCTTGACGTCACCCATAGGAATAGAGCGGGACACGTCGCACGGACAAGCGGATCTGCACCGATGTGCCACATAATAATCAGTGTATTTTTCTTTTGGGAGCCTGGAATTATTTGGAACATTCTTTTGCTCATAACTGTTTCAAGAGGTGCAGTTCTGTGACTCTATGGCTCTTTAGTACCTCTTGTGATCACTGCTGTATTAAAGCACAAAGCAGATTTGCAAATTTTTCTCGTACCATGAATTATTTTTTCCATTTTGATTATGCCACACTCCAATGTACAGCGAGCTCGTCTGAATATCTGTTGACGTAAAATACAACGGTGTGAGATGGAGTAAAAAAGATGGAGACTGAGAGGGAGGAAAGAAGAGATGGGGGCATATACTTACCCCTGTGATGCTATCATTAGCTCTCTTTAGATTACAGAGCTCACACTGGCCTTGCCTAAGGTAAGAATAATGAGACAAGCTAGGAAATTGGTTGGCAATGTGCCATGCCAAAGCAACACTAAAAATGCTCTTCTGTTTTTACAAACACGTTCATTCCAACAAAAAATGCCACGCTGACAGCTGAGTTTGTGGGGCAAGCACCAATGTGAACTCGCTTGTCACAAACGATTATATTGGAGTGAAGTTTCCCTGTCCTCAGAGGTCACGTCTCCTCAGGCTCAGACTGAATGTGATGGAGAACAGTGACAAAATCATTTAAAAGTCCAAGTCCCCAAGCCTGAACATCAGCTTCATGGTGGCCTAACCACAGCTATGCAGCCCTCAGTGCAACCATACAGTAGTCACAGCTTTGAGTATGTAACTTTTAGTCATTCACTGCTGTCTCAGGATTGAGGTCACATGTACAGATTCATGCTGGTGTGGTGCATTTTAAATATTCCTCACATCCAACATACAGTACAGATCCAAGACCTCTGAGCATTCAAAATGTTTCCATAACTGCAGGCCTTAATGTGTAGAATTTGTTTTCCTGACCTCTATTGAAAATCTAGCAATGTCTGCTAAACTGGCAGCTCCTCTTTGACTAATCACAACTGGGATTGGTATAAAATATGAGAGGATGGAGGGTAATCCATTACATACATTGCTATCAATTATTTGTCAAGTCATGGAGGTACTTTGCATAATAAGAGTCCTACAAAGGGATCCTAAAGGAATGGGTCAGGACTGTGATTGATTCTAATTGGACTGATATTTTGGAGACCGTCGTCTTAAAGGTCCTGATAGATAAAATATCTTCTCCAGGACGCTATAGAATATTCTTAGCCAACACAGTAAGAGTCACGATAAACAGTGATATGGACATCCTAAAGACATTGCCAGTTAAGCGGCAAATTAACAAAGTTTTGCTGGAGGACTGCACACATCTACACTAATTGGATAACCAGAGGCTGGGTTGCTGTCACATATGAGTCCCCACTGCAGAATTTCCCTCAATCTATTTAGCTTATTGGGCAGTTTCATGCACATTGACCCTCTTACTGTATATGAGCTCACAGGTGAGAAGGGACTGACAAAGGTAAAGTGTTTTCCAGCCCAGTTATTTTCTCATTCATTAGCACATTGAGAAGTCACAGTTGACCAAGCATTGTAAGCAGTGGCTTAATGAGATGGGATTACTCATATGCCTTGCCAGAAAATGTTTACATGCTGTGTAATCTGAGCCAAGCCGTACTGTGCAGCGAATTCCCAAACCAAATGACATAACAATTTAAAACGGTAAGTTTTTTTTTTTTGTCAGTATATAATGCATCTTTTTTTGTTTTTATTTAAAGTGCCCATATTATGAAAAAAATCATAATATTTAATATAATTTTTCTGGGTTTTGGGGTGTTATTTTGTGTCTCTGGTTCTTCTACACGCATACAAACTTGTAGGGGTGTCCCCGACTAAGGATTTACACATTTGAATCAGAATTGTCGAATCTTTCTATAGTCGACTGATAGTCGAATCATCTATATGTGTGTGTGAATGGGTTGGGAGGGGCACGACACTAGTCAGCAGGAGGGTAATACAATTTTATGGACACGTATTTTGCATCCACCGCATGCATAACCGTCTCTCTTTTGGGAACTGTGTATCCTGGCTCAAGTGTGCGCATTAATTCTTTAAAACCTTCACCGTCCACAACATTCACTGGCCTCATGTCGAGCGCAATTAACTCTGCAATTTTGTCTGTGATTTCTCTTTTCTTTTTCTCAGACAATGGCGGTCTCAAATCTAGCTTTCTTTGAGTTAGTTTTGGCGCAGCTCCGGTACTACTACTAGATGAATTGCCGTCAGTCTGAAGTCCCAACATATGATATTGCTATTCGTAAATTAAAAGCGCCATTATATATATGAAAGAGTGAACCGTCTTTATTGGTAATAAACTTACCCGTTTCAAGTGGAAAGCCATGTTTGTTGTTGACGAGTGGTAGGACATGAGCTGTTGGCACAACTTGCATATAACTTTTTTTGGATCATATTTTACCATTTCAAAGTGCATCCACACTTTAAATTTTCTTTTTCCAGACATTAAGTAACCTTAATCCCTGCCGCCAAGATGCTCTTCGTCTGTCACGGATCAGGGAAAGTGAAACTTAAATCTGTCACAAGGGTGGTTGGATTTACACACACACACGTAAAAAATATTTATTGAACGCTTTTTTCTTTTCACTTTTTTTTTTTTTTTTTTATTTTTTAACAGCATTATCATAATTAAAGGCTGTATATAACTTAATATAACCGTACAAAACCAGTAGTTCTGTGTGAAATTAGACATTGAGCACCCCCATATTGCCAAAATGGTATGATCCTCGTTTCATAATAACACCCGCGAAGATTCGATTGTGAGATTGGTGGTCGAATCGGGCTCCGCATATCGATGCATCGAATCTTCGACTATTCGGGGTCACCCCTACAAACTTGGGAAAAAAACATCCATGCTGTTTTGAGTGAGATACGGGTTTCTGAATGTATCCTTCCTTCAGTCTCCGGGTGAGCTGTTCAAAATCTGAAGGGCTTTCTACGTCACTAGCTGAAACGAAGGGGCTAACCGTAGCATGCTAGCGCTAGCATGCTAGCTTGTTCTCAATGGCAAAACTGCTACAACACACACTAGTTCACCATAATCTACAAAAGAACTACTTACATGTCCCTGTTCTGCAGGTATTCCACACAAAGTTGGAAGTGCGCCCTCGTTTAGAAGAAGTCTCCCGGCTAATGGCTGCCTTGTAACTGACCAAAGTTGTTTAAACAGCTAGCTAGCTGTTATGATCCTTACCTAGCTACTGCGCATGTGCGACTGCCAACAAAGATGTTACAGCAGTGTGATGCCTACTCTGTAGCTAAAAGAGAACATTGAACCATGTAAACCTATTCTGGTACAACCTAAAAATACAATTATGAACCTGAAAATGAGCATAATATGGGCGCTTTAACAGAGTATGACTCATTGAGATCAATTATCTTTTATAAAGGAGACCTGGCTTAGCTAAAGTTTATGCATCAGTATAACCACTACGCTGAACATTCTCAGCAAATCAAAATGTAAGAGAATGAAATCATTATGAGCCTAGGTAATGCTGTGAGGGCCCCACTCATGCAAGGCAGTGTCCACACCATTCCTCATCCACTTTTCTTCAGCGACACAAACCAACAGCATAGCAGAAGGATGACTTTGTTAGACAGCTGTGGCTGACGTCTTTCTTTGGCCTTGTCGTGGTTGCCACGGTCGACCTGCATTAGCAGAGCCTCATCTGCTTTGGCATCAAGCACTTTAATGTTGGCTTACAGGACCAGCCAGACAGCACTGAATATCTTGCCCTGCCAGTAGCAGTGATTTTACTTCTGGTGATACTGTACTGTGACAACAATAGTAGTAGTTTGGTGGTGATGCTTCAAAGCCCAACTTTTGTGCCAGTCTAGACAAACTGCCCTGCTTCCCACATTTGCCTTGCTTAAAGCTATAGTGCGTAGTTTCTGTCTCCCCCATGAGGAATTCTAAGTAATGACAACACTGTCGGCACGTCCACAAGCCTTACGTGATCGTGCACGTGCCCCCACCCCTCCCCCACACAGATGCTAGTAGCCACCGAGGACACAGAGGATTAAAAAAACTCTTCAGAAGAGGTAATTATCGTCACATAAGTTTCTGCGCGGGAAAGTCACCGGACGACACAATCTTCTGAACACAGCCATACTGAGAAATACAGAGAGTTGTGTGGAGCTGATATGCTTGATTAGCTTTGTAGCAACTCATTTGGCAATGGCTTGAATGTAATGGACGTTCATTAATATCAAAATGTTACGCACTAAAGCTTTAACCATTAAGGTCCAAAGGGTGCTGTGGCTAACTTGCAGACTAACTGGGATCCCCACCAGCCAGAGATTGAGAAAGAATGACTCCATACAGGAGTGGCTGACCCAGCATGTTTGACACCCAGATTGCCCAGTGACTGACTGTGTGACCACCCTCCCAACAGATAAAATGCCGAGCCCAAGGCAGCCACATAGATACATTACACATAATTACTGGAGCAGTAATTAACATTGTTTCTGTTCTATTAGTCCACCACAATTGTGATTGTGCAATCTTGCATGATAATGAAATTAATCTTGATTTGTTAGTTGGTAGGTCATCATAAAAGTATCTATAAATGCAGGAGGCAGCCTTAGCAAAGAGGCCTGTGTATTTATTGAGCAATGGTGGAATGCTGTTTTTGGACTAACATTGGCCCACTCAATTATTTAAATGAGACAAGCATGTTAGTATAGTGGGTTCCCAGCGCAAAGGGCTTCTGCAAAAAGTTAAACCTAGCTCAACTTCTGCAGCATTGCAATTCAACATCATCTGACAAGGCACTGTGTTGGCCAGTCAAATACATGCAATCAAACATTCCTGTTAGATTTCTTTGTATGGCCTACTCCTGCTGTTGACCTGGTGATTTCTTAGACCAGGGATAACACAAAATGGACTTTCTGGATTTTATTCTGTCTCCTGACTTGTACCTGTAGTTACAGACCAACACAGTGCTGCTTTTTTGTTTGCACTTGCAGATATTGGATGTGTTGCGCCTAAAGATTGGCTTTCCCAAAATAAACCTGTCATTAACATTGTTATTGCTGTGATAGATGATTCTATCCTTTAATGAAATCACTTGTGTCTAAAATATTTTGCCTCTAGTTGTAGTAATTCAGGTAGTTCCGAAGGAAGTAGACTCAAATACAGACTTCCATATACTATATTAACTAGGTCAGCATCTTGCAAGGTTACAACCATTGGATCAGTCAATGATTAGAAACATGAGGGAGCAACATTCCTAGAAATGTCACTTTAATAGATCTTACATAACTGCAATTCAATCAGGAGAGACTTTGTTGCAGATATTCAAACATTTATTTGTAAGTTACTAAGTGCAAAGTAAGAACATACATAAAACTGTGGAGATTAGACTCCATCTTAGAAGGGGTGTATGTATGTGTGTATGTGCGTATGTGCGCACAGGCCTTTCAATTTGTTTCTTAATTTTCATGACTATTTACATTGTAGATTCTCACTGAAGGCATCAAAACTATGAATGAACACATATGGAACAATGTACTTAACAAAAAAGTGTGAAATAACTGAAAACGTCTTATATTTTAGATTCTTCAAAGTAGCCACCCTTTGCTTCTTTTGATAACTCTGCAAACCCTTGGTGTTCTCTCAATAAGCTTCATGAGGTAGTCACCTGAAATGGTTTTACCTTCACAGGTGTGGCCTTGTCAGGGTTAATTAGTGGATTTTTTTCCCTTTAATAAAAAAAGCAAAGGGTGGCTACTTTGAAGAATCTAAAATATAAGTCGTTTTCAGTTATTTCACACTTTTTTGTTAAGTACATAATTCCGTATGTGTTCATTCATAGTTTTGATGCCTTCAGTCTACAATGTAAATAGTCATGAAAATAAAAAGGAAATGCATTGAATGAGAAGGTGTGTCCAAACTTTTGGCCTGTACTGTATATTTTTGAGGTTTAGAGAAAAAAACCAAACATATCCCCCAATGGAGTCTAGACACTCGTGGTGGCAACTAAAAACCCGTAGACCGGATGAAAAACCAAAAGGGAGCCGTCAGCCGGGAGAAGACAGAACACCGTGGTCGAAGAAGCCTGGAGGCAGAAGGGGAGGAGGCGGGTCGCACTCTCATCTGAAAAGACAACTGACAGAAGCAGGAGAGAGAGAACAGATTTAAAACATGGTAGTCATGCTGTGATTGGCTTGAACATATGTGCCCGATTCTGATTGGTTTACATGAACGTAACACCCACCAAACAGCTGATCAGTTTAAGAGAGAGAGATAATGTGAATGAAGTCTCCCTGTCAGAATTTACGCTGAGCTACATTAGTGACAAGGCAAAAAAAAAATCACACTGATGGCTACTATTTGACTCATACAGTTGATAGCATACGTAACAGTCAAGGCATACATTCTGCTTAACAAGTGACTTGGACAGAACTAAATAGTAAATTGAGTTTATTTAATTTGTAGTTCGTACACAATTTCATAAGTCATTCTCCATCTAGTATCTGTCTACTTAATCTAAAATTAATAAACAGTAAATGCTTAAAAGTCAAAACTGCTTGCACTCTGTGTTCTGTGACCACAAAATGAGCACCTGGGATGCCTGAGCAGCATTAGGAATCCTCCTTAACCTACAGAAGCATGCTTTCACGTGCCATTCACCTGTACAGCCCAATGTACAGTCGTTTTTTCCACTTCATGCCATTTTTGAGGAAAGGACATTTTGTTTTCCTCCACTCAGCCTAGTGCTTAAAGTATTTGATAGAGATAAGAACATCTGCATATTGAATCTCTTCCACCCTTTTTATCCTCCTGGAAATATCGGGCAAAAACATTTACATGATTGCCCCTTTGCTTTTTTGCAGCTATAAAGGGTGAGATGCTATTTTCAATAGCTTTAGTTCAAGCTAAATTTTATTCACACCCAAAGGACTACATTTTAGAAGTAGATCTCAGTTACTGATCAATAATTAACAATCACTGCAAGCAGACAATCACAAGAGAGAATGCTATTTGAGATAAAAGCACATGGCCAAGGATTTAAAAAATGCATCAGAGCATCAGCATAGCTGGGTGAGTCCAGACATAATCAAAACCACTACAATTCACAAGACAAATTATCCAGAATAGAGTAACAATGTGGAATAAGTTGAATATTTTAGCTGCCTCTCGCAACATTGGACATACTACTTTAACAGATAATCATGACATTTAACAGAAGCTTAGAAAAATGGCTGCACACCTGATAATAGCATGACATTTGGGCTACGATATTAACTGCCTTTCACATCCTGAAACCTCTTCATTAAGGTGATTTTGGCACTGGTACCGGACATGTTGGCACCTTAAGTTATTAATGTTTTTTTTTTTTTTTTTTTTTTTTAGGGACAGTTGTTAAATCTTATCTGCTCTGTTTCAGCAGTTATTCATTCACCTCGCAAAAAGTCACATTGCACCACCAGATGTTTCAGTTTGCTCAGTATTGATTTTCACCCAGAACAAGAAGTGCTGCTCCATTGACATTATGGATTCACTGGACAAGAACTTAAATACTTAAGCTGTGTGGCCATACACTAAGACTAGTGAAGGAGTGTGCATATCAATAACAACCTTGTTGTATAGGAAATGGGGTGTATCTGGATATCCAGTGATGGAGGCATTGATCCTGTACATGTGCCACACAAGTGACCACAAATGGATCCCTAACTTTCAGGGAGGCTACTGAATGTACTAGTACAAAAGAACTTCACCTGCTGTTAGGACAAACCAACAGTAATATCGAATAAACCTTGAACAAAACTTATTTGCTTGTATTGCAATGTTCAGAATCACAAATTTCAATAAGCCTCCATTTCATAAAAGCTGTTTTAGTCCAGAGCTGTTTAAAGCTCTGGACTTTTTAACTTTTTAAGCTTTTTAAGCTCATTGTAGTTAAACCCCAATACTCTTAAGTAGTGTTTCTAGTACTGTGGACTAGGGCTGAACGATTTTTGAAAATAATCTAATTGCGATTTTTTCCCCAAATATTGCGATTGCGATTCGATATTCGATTATTTTTTTAAGCTCTTTGTCTTCTGTATTATTCAACAAAGACAAACAATAAATCATTGTATAGTATGAACAACACACAATTACACTAGACAGTTAAATAAGTAAAAACACATACATATATATATATGTATGTAAGTATGTATATATATATATATATATATATATATATATATATATATATATATATATATATATATATATATATATATATATATATACATACATACACACACACATACACAATATATTTTTTACAGTGCACAGAGAGGAGCTGCCTCCAGCCCCTCTGCTGAAGTTGCGTGCCGACACCGTCAACACTGCACTTGCTCAGAGAGGCTATCGTTACGTTAGTTGCTGTGGTCTTGCCGTGGGATTAACTGTACTAATAAAATCGTTGAAACACCGCGGCCACGCTGCTGTGAAAGCTCCCCAAACCGTCATTTATCAGTCTGATTGTTACCCCTCTCAGTGGCAGCTCCTCCACCCATATCTTTATATCTTTATAACGGAGCTAACCGCTAACCGGAGCTAACCGCTAATCAGAGCTAGCTCGTTGCCAACCGAGCCTTCAGTTCTGCGTGCCTGTATCCATTAACTGCATGTATGGACTCGAGCCCAAACAAAACCCTTCATTTTATTAAAATGGCTGTAAAAGTTTTAAACTTCAACTCAGAATTGTTTGAATGAAAGAGATCAGCTCAAGGTACAGTGTAGCGTTAGCGTGCTAAGTTGATGCTTTCTCTGCGTAGTGCAGACTGATTTGCTCTTGCGAGTCATCAAATCGAGACCAAATCGCAGCCTTTGCGATTAGGAAATCGCGTTTTAACATATCGCGATATTATCGCAAATGCAATTAATTGTTCAGCCCTACTGTGGACACACACATACAAAGACCAATGTGCACAATATGGTGACTATGCATTTGTAAATGAAAAGCTACGGTTTTCTCATATGCACTGTGTGTAACAGCTCCATCACTTCATGAGATGGCACATTCGAACCTCTGGCTTTTCTTGTTATGAAAGAATATGGCTTACACATTAATTATTATTCACACACACACACCGGTTTAGTGTTTATCATCCCCTAAATTGTAGGCATTTAAAGTGAAGTAAGAGGTAGAAGTGATTATATCCTGTCTGATGCAGGTTTGGATGAGTGAGTCTGATAGTATCAGATTTATATTGTACTGATCCTCTCCCACAGAAATGTAACAAACTCTTAACTTAGCATCTCCCACTTTGATTTCCCCCAACAAATGCTGTGTGTGCTCCCTTTCCCTCTCTCTGTCTCAACACATTGCTTAACATTAGTGCTCTCCTAGATATTGATATTGTGTGCTCCCCTTACAGCCCTAGGAATGACCAGTGCTCCAATTAGCTTCACCCTTGGGCCTCCAATCCCTTAACTTTGGAGCCACTGTCCTGCTACCATGTGTACCTTGCTGCAAATCAGCAAACTTTACCTAGTCTTTTTCCTTGGAAAAGTGAAGATACTAGTAGCATCACACTACAATGTATACGTTTAACCCTAAATGCATATTAAAATCAAAGTATTGACAAACTATCAAGCCATCACATCAACTCACATGTGGCCTCTGCTTTAATGTTAAATGGCTGAAGTGTAGCTTATAGCCTTGGATCCCTTACCTTGCACAGCAGCTGGATTTTCGCGATATTACGAAATCATGCGAGAATCACTGTATCACATATCACACAAATTGTTTGTCTGGACCATCCTAGTCAAGAACTAAAACACAATTCACCTTTCAGTACTCTAGCAGGCAGCAGCTACTCAGCATGACATGTCTTCATAATGATGGCTGGTGTCTCCTCGTGGTGGGCACAGAAATCCAGCTTGAGTGCTGAACTGTTTAGGATCTCTTGTGTAATCACTCTCAAGTCACTGACCGAAGTTCTTCTGTAGATCTCAAGTTGATGGTCTTCTTCCGGCAGAACCGTTTGAGTTTATCTCAGCACCACAACCATAGTCCATAACCAAGCACTGAGACTTCCACCTGGCACATGGATAAATCTTAAAGGAGAATTCCAGCCAATTTTTACATTAATCTTGATTGCTATAAATATGCGAGTACTTTCGATTGAAAAAAACCCCGACCAGGATCAGTCCTAGCAAACTGGAGTTGCTGCAGCTACCTCTACGAGCTTCCACTGAGCTAAAACGGCAGGTGTCAGGGGCACGTTTTAGGCCCTGTTTACATGATGACGCTGTCGGGTGAAAACGAAAAAATATTTTATCAGATGTGCCTTTCGTTTATACGGCGAAGGCGTTTTTGGGGCTTAAAAACGCAAAAAAGTGAAACCGCCCTCCAGAGTGGAAATCTTAAAAACGCTCCACCGTCGCGTTACCATCTAAAGGGTAAAAACGCAAAAGTCTGAAGACAGAGATGTGGAGAGAGACGAGAAAAAGGCATCTGTTGTTACGGAGTAGGCTACAGAAATTATAGGCTCCTGTTAGAATTTCAATGTAATGGCTCAATATTTAAATGATTTCGACAATGTGGATAAGGTTGTTATAGTTCGATGACGATATGTAGGCTATTCATTTGAGCCAGAGCAGGCGACAACGTTGCAGATGAAGAGAGAGAGAAGAGAGCGAGCGAGTGGCAGCGGCCAGCAGGCAGAGGATGGTCCGCTTCAGCCTCCTCTGCCCGCTGCCTCTCGCTCTCAAGCAGCGGCTGAAGGGCCGCGAGGCTCAGGGTATTGGTAGTGTTCCCGTGGGTGCTGTGCTGTGGCTTATCACGGTCAACTGTGCCGGTCATCAGACAAACATGCAACTCCACCTCCTCGTCTTTCCAGACAAGCTTTTGTTGTTTGCTTCGGCATGTTTTGGTTTCGCGCTACTAAGTAGAGAAGTAGAAGGAAGGTTCTACGCAGGCGGGTGCCTTGGTGGTGTTGTGTTGCAGTGCCACCTAGTCACCTGGAGTGCATACTACATCAAATTTCACACACTTTTGCGTCACCATATGCACGCAGATTTCCCCCCCATAACGCTCGTCTAAACGCAGAATAAAAAGTGATAATGCAACGCCACTTTTGCGTTTTCTCTCCAGATCGTTTCCGTGTAAACCTAGCCTTAGAGTGCTTTTGTGCCTCTTAACAGACACAAAATGCAATGAAAATGTCATGAACAGGGCCCTTACGTGACAACAAGATGCGTTTTCAACTCAGACATTGTTTAAATTCATCTACCCTGTCCCTGTCTTGATCCTGCCGGTAGGTAGCTCGCCAGGTTAGCTGCTAGCTGCCGTCCGTGATAAGTGTGTTCAACCAGGCTTCTGTGAAAATCACGCAGCAGTTCCGTGTGTATTTGTAGCTCATCAATTTTGTGTGTGATCGATCTGATGTTGGTGAGCTTGGCAGTGTCCATCTGTGGGGTAGTTCCCTTAGCCGGACTAGCATGCCCGACCGGCATCCTTGCTTCTCGGAGCGATCTGCACACTGTTTACCTTTTCCTGCTACACCGGGACTTCAGCACGAGACTACAGCTAGCTAGCCTTCTCTAACGCTATCACTGTGCAAGCCACAGACGACATTTGGCCCGTTTCCATGTAGTTATATAGTCAGTGATATGATTGTACTATATATATAACACATGTACTATACAGATGTATCAGCTGTAAAGTGATATACACCATACTTTGCTCTACCGCTGTTAACTTCCATGGTGTGGACACAGTCAGATACACACTGTATAGGGCTCCTATCTGTGTGCAGCACAAGGCTGCTCGGGTCAACCTTGTCCAAGAAGAAAAATCCCTTTGCATAAATATAACCCTCATAGCCTGACTTCAGACCAACAGCAGACAGTTTAATGCTATGACTTAAGGTGTAGCATTTGCACCATCTGTCAGCAACGACCTGAATAAGCTATCCAACTATCCTCAAGTTCCCACCACAACCTTAGTCCATGATCAAGGTACTCAGCAGACAGCTTTTGGTCAAAATGACTGCAAATCCCTAAAGCATACTATTTCGCTAATCTCTGAAGAACAACCTTGGTCGAGCACAGATGCCAATAGACAAATGTGTCCTTCTCCTCTTGACTTGATGGCCTTGAAACATTGTGATAACATGTTAGATGGTCAAGCTAGAAAAGGCTAATGCTTTACATGAATTGAGTGAAAATATAACATAAAACATAACCAAATAAAATCATGTCTGCTGTCCTGTTTAACAAAAACGTCTACTTCTCTACATGAAGAGCTATGAAGTAAACAAACTCACTTGGGTGTGAGAATGCAACAATAAAAATGCTAGATAATTAGTTTCTGTTCAGTCCAGTTAAAAAAGAAGCCATGCAAACGAGTGTCATCAGAGCAACATATGTTGCAGAGGTTGGCCACCACAGCAGAGACTCTCTTATTAATTGCCTGTCAGATATGGTTCTCACGTGTGGCCATGGCAGATGGCCTACAAGGCTCACTGAGGTGGCTCCTTGCCTCACTATGTGGCACCTTTCAGTTACATAGAGATAATTGTGCTTGGCCATTTTAGTCGTGCATCTGGATGCACAAAACTCTTAATTACCACGATGAAGATGTTCAGTTTAAAGTAGTTTTTTTCGTCAATATACTATACATTTTTTCATAGTGCTTTCAACAAAATATACTGTATATAGTTATATATGACGTCTTTTATACACAGTATTTCCTGGCAATGTGTTGATAGGGAGGTTCATCAAATCCCGTGAAACGGGCAATGTGCTGATAGTGCCTGTTGGAGAGAACCGATCAATTCAAAGGAAAGACATTGAAACACAATACATAATTGAATCTGTATATCAATAAAACGCACAGTTTTAAGACTAAATAATTGAAGAGCTCTTCCACAGATTTGGTATAGAATGGATTCCAGGAACAGTGTATTTTAAAGAGTTGATTTTAGATGTAAACATGTCTGAGAATTTAAGGTTAGTTAGTGATGACTGCTTGATTTAGATCTTTATCAATATGTAGCATAAAAAATTTGCATTTGTAAGTTTGTCTTACTTTCTTTTTTTGTATTTAGACATAAATGCATAGACAATATGATTCCATATATATATACTGTGTGTGTATACGTATATATATATATATATATATATATATATATATATGCACGCACGCACTGATATTTAAGGACCATTCCGGCGCAAAATGAACCTAGGGGTTAATAACATGTGTACCACTGGAACATGTTTTCATGCTAATCGAATGACCGGTGGTTACCTGCCAACGCTAGCTTTCGGGGCACTTGGTAAATCACTATTTTATACCACTAACAAGGCTCAAAATGGCACCACACCTAAACGGTAGCATAATGAGGGTCCATACATGCAAACCGAAGCATTGAGAACAGACAGTTTATTAAAAAGATAGATTATAAAGACATTAGTGTTCGTGTTTACATTTGGGCTGCCATCTCAGAAAACAGTCATGAACAGTCGAATCACAGTGTTTGAGCTATGTTACTGGTTATAGTTAAATTTTTCGAGAGGTGCACGTCAGGCTACAGTGTAGGGTCTGGCGTAGGTCCGTGGAGACACAGACCTACCATACTAATTTCCTTGATTGTAGCGGATTTAAAACAAACTTATAATGGTACTATAGTGTAGCATTAGAAAACAAGCAAGCATTTGACACTGTGGTATCTTAATTTCTCTGCTCTGTCTTGACGTTAACAAACTGGGATGAATTTCTCTGCCGACATAAAGGGAACGCTCCAATCCCGGTGCATCTCTCTGTGTTCTCTGCTTTTTCTTGAATCAGATCATGACGGGAAAAAAACATCCATCCGTCTCGCACATGACAAGAGAGTGAAAAAGATCCTTTCATGTTCCCTGTCAAAATAACCAGAGATGTTTGAAATTATACGTGACAGATATTACCAGGATAAATGTTATTACTCAGTGATATTTCTGAAGTGGTTTCACGTTAAACTGTAGCATCAGCTGTAGGCAAAGACATGTAATAAATTGAATACTAACCTTCTTCATGAGTGAATAGCATAATGTGTCACACTGTCAACGTAGGACGGAGTCTTGTCCTTCAGAAAACCAATCTTTATGTGTTTACAAATATCTGGCCTTAAATTCGACAGTGAAAATAGTTACTCTGCTGCACTGGGGAACACCTATTTTCTTTCCCTGCAAATGTGTGCTCGAGGTCAGATGTACATCACCACAGAAACACCCTATGACTGATATTGACATTGATTCCCTATCAATAGGTCTCATGCTACTAGCACCATTGAGCCCCTACCAAGTATAACCAGATTTCAAAATTGACCACCCAAGAATATTATTTGTAATCTGACCTTTTCCATGAAAATGGAGCCTCTGTTTACTTGTCATGCAATTAAGCATCTGCTAGTTTACTAAACTCTACAAAGCGCACTACAACCCTGTTGCATGGAATGAGAAGGTATAGGCGTTTGTGTGAATCTGGTTAAAATGCCTCAAGCCCCGAGCCATTTTTGATATATTTTATTGTCTGTCAACAACCCAGGTAATAGATCTTGTGTTTTCCAGCCTTTGTTCATTCTCCCTCTACTTCTCTTCAAAGGGAGTGATTTATCCCCATGTTTAATATCTGATGATATTGGTCTGAGTGTTGGTGAAAAACTCTTGAGCAATATCTTTTCCAGCCCGCCCTCCACCCCCGTCAAAAATTCAATAACATCCCACTAAGTTGGATCTTTGAAGTGACTATATCAACTGATAGAGGCTTGAGGAAAAAAGTTGGATGTGGAGGGCCTCATACAGTTTCCTTTATGAGCAATTATATCAGAGAAATGTGTCGAATCATGTCAGAAGATCAAGCATTGAACTCTTCTTTGAGCTCCATAACTTGTCAAACTGTTGATGTTAAGAGTTTACTCTTGCTTGTTTTGCTTTTATTTAAAGTTAAATTTTTCTTAAATTAGCAACCCACTTGCCTTTTTCATACGAATATCTAAATTAAAAACAAATAAATTGTTATGTACGTCTAGTTCTTTATTCAAGGTTGTGTTTTGTTCCGGAGACTTTACTGTGCCACAAGCAGTGTGATCGTCTAAGGCCTAGGAAATTAAAGAGTGTGTGTGTGTGTGTGTGTGTGTGTGTGTGTGTGTGTGTGTGTGTGTGTGTGTGTGTGTGTGTGTGTGTGTGTGTGTGTGTGTGTGTGTGTGTGTGTGTGTGTGTGTGTGTGTGTGTGTGTGTGTGTGTGTGTGTGTGTGTCCCCACCAAACATTTACTCTGCTGGGCACACTTTCTGAAGTGTGAACTGAATTATAGATTTCTAATTTCATCTAAACTTGAGGCCAGTAGGCCTTTGGTGAATAGCATGGATATTTTATCACAAATGAAAAAGTAAATAAAAATACAGTAGCCTAAGGGCCTGATGGAAAAGCATATTTTTTGAGAGGATAAATGAAGGGAATTTTGACAGTAACAAAGTTTCAGTCATTTCCTCTGGGTTCAGTCCGAAAATAATACAAGCAGGTAGCTGGCACACTTGGTTACAATGTACAAACATCAGGTCGTAGTTTAGGCCTGTTCCCAAAGGCATTCATCATTCTGTGCCACACTACGAACTTGCAAAGGGGAAATGTTGTTAAATTTCTAGTTCAACCAGAGAACAAGTCCGGCCAGGGAGATGTGGATGCATGACTAATAAACCTACCCGTTATCCCATAGGGAGGTCAGCTTAAGGCAATTCAATGGCAGTCAATCAGGCAGGTCTTTGTTTTATACATGCTTGGAGTCTATGGGGAAACTGGTTAGAACATTTCCACACTTAGCATCAGTGTTTATGGATTGTTTTACACATTTATTTACTCATTTATTTGTGTACTGAGAACTCTATGGGTTGTTAGCTGGCCTATGTCACACTACCAGCCTTAATTAGAACAGGAAAGCAGGCATTAGCATACACATACACATATTTGTAGACAGTATGGTTGAGTGTGCAAAATGAGTCCAAGGGGCTTTCGAATGCGACTGAGGGTGGAGAGAGATGAAGAAGATGAATAAGTGACAGAAATGACAAATCAGGGTAAAACCAGAGTGTGAAAGCATTCAGTAACAGATGCAGGTATATAATCGGCCTAATAATGGAGCAGACAGTGCATTAAATTTCTGATTTTGCTACATGTGAATTAAATATTTTTTTCAGTTTTTAATTTTTTTTTTATTTAAGTAATCAAAGCATTGTAGTCAGCCGTGGTTACTAGTTCACCATTAAATATGATCAGTTTGTAATGTGTAAATGCATAGCAGGAGTTACTTTGGAAATACCAAGACATTAAGCAAAAACGTCTTGCATTCTCATTGAAACCATTCCGGTTTGCGATCAAAGCATCTCCATTGGATGTCAATGGTGAAGTCCAGATTAGTCCGATATGGACATAATTCTTGGGATACTATGGCTTTCTGCACAGTGTACATACAGGTGGAGAGTTGAACTGTGCTGTGCAGTTGATCGAAGTACAAAGAAACACATCACAGCGGGAACTGTATTTCATGTAGGGCTGCTCCCTCTTAGTCGATTAGTCGACTAATCGGTCGTTTTGGTCTTAGTCAACTTAGATTTCTTTAGTCGATTAGTCATGTTTTATGCTTTTTTTCATGCTGAATGACTTATTTCCAAGAATTGTACGAGCACATCTCTGGTAAACACAAGAATTAAAGTGGTGCTTTTGCATGACTCTTTGTGGAGAAACTCAGATTTACAGATCTGTCGATTAAATCAACTAATCGATTAGTCGATACAATTGAATGAGTGTTAGTCGACTAAGAATTTCTTCAATCAAGCACAGCCATAATTTCATGTGCTACAAACAGATAAAGAACCAACCTCTGACTGCATTGCATTTTACTGCAACTACCATAAGTGAAGAAAATTGATGTGCCTTTTTCCCCTGTATGGTTGTTGAATGGTGATGCAGGCTGAGCTTTATATCTCTTTTTAGAACAGTATAATGGCTAATAGACTTCTTCCTTTAGGTGTCTGCTCTTCTTTGGGTTGCCACTTGCTTTTCCCATTTGAGCTCCAAGCTCCAATTCAAGACTGAAAATGTCCTTTTAGAAACCAAAATGGATGTCTTTTTGCTACAGTCCAGAGTCTTCAGAAAACATAGATCTTCATTTATGTTGGACATGCTTTTGTCCTTATAAATGTGATATGGAGAACATTTAAATTTAAATAGTTACGCATCACATCAACAGACACAGAGCGACACTAGCATTTCTTAGGTGTCATGTTTCTTTTCACCTGGCAAATGTGAGGCCAAAATTATTCTTTTGATATTGATATGCTGGAGATCTTTCCCACTTTTTAAAAAAGATTTTGTACTTTCCTGTTTACTAATGAAAATTCAATTTTAGATATACTGTCTGTATTACATCACAGCCCACACACAGTCCATGGTTGTATTTTTCATGTTATATATTTTTCATATTATATTGGTATTGCTATATCCAAATAGATATAACTGGAAGGTACGATGCACATCTCCTGCTCACACTCACAAGGCAACACATGGCTTATAGATGTTTGTACAAGTCTATTTAAAAGCATATTTAGGCACTTTAATTGGCCTTTAAACACAATACAATCTGCATCTATCTTGCTATCACCTACCACCTCGTAATGTTTTATTCCTCCATTTCCTGCCAAGCTCTATTTTTAACAACTCCCAGATCGAGGCCCTTTTGTACACTTGGCAATGAAATATAATTGCATAACGAAAAATGCCCCCCAGCTAAAGATTACCATTGCTACTTTCTTGCGTTACACATCATTTTATCATCCGTATAGCTTTCTTTGTAAGTCTCAATCGAGCTTTAGCGTCCCTTGGGGGTTTTCAGGGACTGGAGTATCTCGCACAGGAATGAGGTGAGCAGAATAGGTTCAGTTAGGTGTTAGCCAGGGTAAAAGGAGTTCTGTGGTGCATTAATACAGCAAAGTTGCATGATAATGAGCTTAGTTCCTTTTTTTGGCCCCTTGAGAATAAAATAATAGTATAATTTGCATAAGGACAAAAGAAAAAAACAATCACTCCAGGGTCATTGTGTCCTCAGAGGCCATACAGTCAGACAGAAATAACTGTAGATGAGGACTGCAACAATAATGACAATGTCCTCCCAACATCATTAATGTCCTTTTAGCATTTTTAGAGGTGAACATGAATTTGAGCAACACATAGACAAATGCTTGTTTTTAGAGCGAACTCGTGTAAATACCAAAGCTCACTGTTGTGACAATTACCCTGGAAAAATATTCCACCCACCATTTGCCGTGATCAATACTTCAGGGAATTGTGAAATCGAGACAGCTCCCTACCCCTGTTCTATATGAAAGTATGAATGCATCTATTTTAATGCTTCCCCATATTATTGATTAACTAATCCACTCCGAAGCTTGGCTCTCCTTTTCCCTGGCTTACTCAGTACCATAACTTAATAGATCCCTTTGGGAATGTATGCACTGAACTGTGAGACAAAATGTCAGGCTGCGATTGGCCCTGTGAAGGCCTGCGTAAATGAGAGGAGCATCGGCGCTTGGGTGTATATCCCTGCGTGTTTGAGATAGTGGGAGGTGGAAAGGGAGCTGAGACTTGGAAGGAAGAGCAAGAAAGATTAGGGAGGGAGTAAGAGACAAAGTGAGCGAGAGAAGAAGAGATTGTAGAGGTGGAAGAGATTCTCCCTCTATCTCTTTCTGTTTTACTCTGACTGGCCTCTGCCAACATCTGAAGGGCTTTTGTCTAGCTCATATTTTACATTGCTAAAACAAGGATGCATTTAAAAAAGACTAACTGTGGTGCTCCCAAACTCTGTCCTTTGTTTACATGAGCTGAAGATAATTGAGATGCAAGTGTGATTTTTAGACTTTTGCTGGTTTTCTGCTACAACCACGGCACCTTCTTGAAAATAAGTTTTCATGGAAGTACAGCATCCAGTGTACATTAAAGGATATGCTATCAAACTTGTTCATACAATTGATGCATGCTTGAAATGAAGAGATATAATAGAGTGAGCCATACTTATGATGATTTAATAAGAATCTCAAATGTAGCATAGGACTAAAAAGACTGATAAAGTGGCAACGTTTTGTTAGTGTTTAATCATTATGGCCATCATGGGCGGTAAATGTCCTCACCTTTCCTTTTTTCCTCATCAGATAATTACTGTGATTTAACAAATGTGTCCGATATTGACAGTGATGTTTTTTCAATTGCATAAAGTTTACACATGAGTTAAAAGATGAGCAATTACTCTTGAATTTGTAAATCCTATCACTACAATTACAGATTTGTATTTAGTTCTTTAAAGAAACATTCTGAAGAAACTTCTTTAAAAACAGTATAGACTACATGCTGCAATTAGAGGGAGTAAAAAAAAAAGTTATCACGGATGTTCCAACAGTGATACCTTTTTGAACATCCTATCAAACTCCCAAATCAATTACTAAACTCATAGGCCAATGGTTTACACTTAGGATTGATTCCTCTCTGTCCTGTATAAAGCCAACAACCTGTTTCAACATGAATTACATCACATAAAGGAAGTAATGATTGTATGGGACGTTTGTACACAAGTAGGGACGGATGTTTATGGCTTCTCCTGGTCAGAGTGACAAGTGGCAAAAGAGCAGCTCATATGTCCTTTTAACTTGCAGCCTTCTCCAGCTGTCGTAGGTCTACATCAGGGTAACCTTCCATTGGTCACATCGAGATCACCTGGAAAGGGGACAAGAAGGAAATCTTGCTCAGTGCCAGAAGCTTTTCAATTAGCACTATTCAGTATTCAGGAGATATGCCAAAACCAATTAGCATCTTACTCTAATCTTAAAGTAAGACCAGCTCCCCTAGTGAAAAACCTCATCTTGACCGCTTGTATGCATGCGGATCTAAATCTCTCAGGCACTACCAAAGCTTTTAACAATATAGGTGAAAAGTCTGATGGCAAAATCAAGATTTTTGATTTATAGCTCAGCTATCTCTTTCCCACTATAGTCTGATACAAGGCCTGCAGTGATGCAGGGGGTGCCTCTAAGCTTACAAGCCCTTTTACCTTTTACTTGTGTGTAAGAACCAAAGATATCCAAACTCATCCACTTTGAGATGCTCGCTTTTCATCTGAATTGGGAAATCAAGCCCAGATTTACATCTTGACAGCATCACTCACCACTGCTCTAGTGCACTTGAGGTCCATGTCCAATGAAGTCAAAAGGAGTGCCAATCCAAGTGTGCTGTTCTTAAACTCCATGCAACAATGAAAAGGAGTGTCAACCATGACCACTCAACAGTATCTAGAGCCTGGAGTAGTTTAGGATGAATCTCCTCCAACTCTGCTGCCTTGGCCTAGCCTGACAAGCCAGACCCACATCAAGATGTTGGGTCTGGGAACTCACCATTGACATGATTGGCTCAATCCGAGGGGCGGGATAAACGGTTGTCTTTCATATTCCCTCTGCACGCAATAGGATAGCGCTACAACCAGGCAGAGCAACGAAGAAGGTACCAGAGCTAGTTGATGGATTAAACTTTTGCCGTATCCGGCCGGCAAAACTCCGAACACATCTTCCTTTTTTAAAGGGGTGATGGAATGCAAAACTGATTTTACCCTGTCATAGTTGAATAACGATGGTGGGTAAATAGGACATACATAGAAGCTCAAAATCCTATTGACACTCCTTTACTATGAAAATCTCATATTTTGAAACTGCCGCTGAAAACGGGGGAATCTCAACAAAGCTGGAAGTTGACGTCAGCCTCCCAAGACCTGTAACTTTCTCACGCCCATGGGTGTATTAAGGGAACGGTCACGCCCCAACATTTACATAGGCTACACAACTGACCTGAGATCAGGTAGTCTTCTGAATCTAGCTCGTGCAGATCTCTGCTATTCCATTACAAAATTCACTTCTGAAACTTTTTTTATGTGAGAAATCAACTATGTAAAGCTCAAATATGGGCCGTTTTACAAAAATGGATGGCTAATTGCAAATTTTGTCCGACTGTGTCGGAGTTCAGCAGCCGGTGCTGCCTGTGTTGTTGCCTCGCAGCCTGGCCTACCTTCCTTCACAGACCCCGGCCTACTTGGAGCTCCGTCACAGCTGGCAGCCCACAGCACTCCATACACGCGCAAAGTCACCGTCTGTTGGGCTAAAGGACAACCAAACGCCGCTGCTCTGACAGAGCTCCAGGGCCTGCAACCCCCCTCTTACTGCTAGCTAAATGCCCGCTGTATGTGAGTGAGAGCGCGGTCAGCGAGCTTGTTACGCCGGCAATCTCTTACCACAGTTCCAGTTAATCTTTTAATGTGTGTAATTATAATGTGTTGAGTTATTTAAACAAACGATTGGGGAAATAAACGCTGCTTGTCCGTCTCATCGATAGAGCCTGCGGCTGGATGTAGCTCTATCAATGAGAGCTAGCCAGCCTCCTCTTAAAATTCCTCTGAAATTCAGAAATGTTCATTAACTTGAAATCGGACACCGTTGTTAGCTTTATAAGACATTTAGCTAGATGTTGTATACGTGGCATGACGAAATTCAAACTTTAAATATACTCGAATTACGCCAAAAATGAAGCTAACTATCCGTGATTTGTAACTACAAATCACGGGCTACATCCAGCCGCAGGCTCTATCAATGAGAATCGCGGACAAGCGGCGTTTATTTCCCCAATCGTTTGTTTAAATAACTCAACATATTATAATTACACACATTAAAATATTAACTGGAACTGTGGTAAGAGATTGCTGGCGTAACAAGCTCGCTGACCGCGCTCTCGCTCACATACACGGCCATTTAGCTAGCAGTAAGAGGGGGGTTGCAGGCCCTGGAGCTCTGTCAGGGCAGCAGCGTTTGGTTGTCCATTAGCGCAAAAAAAGGTGACTTTGCGCGGGTATGGAGTGCTGTGGGCTGCCGCGGAGAGCTCCAAATACCTCATAGCGGGCCAGGGTCTGTGAAGGAAGGCAGGCCGGGCGGTGAGGCAGCAACACAGGCAGCACCGGCCGCTGAACTCCGACACAGTCTTACCAAATTTGCAATTGGCCATACATTTTCGTAAAACGGCCCATATTTGAGCTTTATATAGTTGATTTCTCGCAAAAAAAAAGTCTCAGAAGTGAATTTAATAAGGAAATAGCCCAATAAACAATGTATAACTTTGCAGTGTCTGAAATATGAGACCTGCTGTCGAGTCTCCCATGTGTTTCTATGTAGTTTGCTCAAACGTAGCTCATTCTGAATATTCATGAGCATACCATATTTGGAAGAAAAGCTCTTGTTCCAAATAGAGACATATTCACAGGGTAGTTAAGGGCCTAATAAAACAGCATTCGGGCAATTTTCAGCCCAACCAATGTTACATACCCTATTAGGAGACCTTAAGGAGCAGTGTAAAATACCCTATACATGGGTATCAATGACGTCACCTTTTTGTTGTGGCCGCCATCTTTAGGACTGAGCGCCACCAACCGTCGATTCCAGGCTTAATTTTACTGTCTATGATGCCAGGGAAAATGGCAAACGTTAACGCCAAAGAAACGGGTTCTGCTAACGTTACTCAGACGAAAATCGCTCATCTCTCTGATAAAGAAAAGCAACGCTATTACAATAAAATTGATATTTTGGGTTTTGATCCGTATTTACTTCCGAATCAACTACTGACCCCGCTGAAATCTGTCGTTAGCTTGCCAAACATGTCTTTTGGCGACATTTACATCTACCTCTTCCACAATCCTTCTCCTTACACCGGGGAGTCCCTTAAAGGGGAACTCCGGGCATTTAGCATGAGCTCCCACTCAGCTAAAACGGCAGTTATGGGGGCATAAGATAAAGAGTGCCTTTGTGCCTCTTAACAGACACAAAATGCAATTAAAATGTCTGTGCAAACAGACACAAAATGCAATTAAAATGTCTGTGCAACATGAACAGGGCCCTTACATGACAACAAGAAGCATTTAGCAACTTAGCCATTGTTTAAATTCACCTACCCTCTTAGCTGCTAGCTGCCGTCTGGGATGAGTGAGTGTGTTCAGCCAGGCTCCGGTAATAATCATCACGCAGCAGTTCCATGTGTATTTGTAGCATATATATCCATTTTGTGTGCTGTCGTTGGTGAATATGAGTCTCTGCAGTGGGGAATTGTGTGGTAGTTTCCTTAGCCAGGCTAGCAGCCTGGACCGGCATCCTTCCCGGCATCCTTCCCGGCATCCTTCTCCTTCCTAGCCGCCTCCCTCGCCTGCTGAGCCCGATAACAATCCAACAAGCGCCCGCTGGTCGGGTGGAGGTCTTCCAGAAGACCGTTCAAGCCTTCGCGGCGAAAATTTTTATTTTATTTCACCCTCATAAATAGGTAATTGAGCACTGTAGTGGTTATGACCATAACTAAAAACTCAAAAGCCTCTTCAATGTGTTCAATATCTTCTGTATTCTCCATAGTTACGTTACTCTAAGCTTCTTCCCTTGTGAACACCTCCGATCGTCACTTTTCACACACTACGCTCCTCCAACCTGCAGTGTGCTATTTACCTTTTTCACGCTACAGCTGAATTCACACGGAACTTCAGCGCGAGACTACAGCTAGCAGTCTAAAACACTATTTTACTGTACAGGGCATAAACATAATTTGGTCCGTTTCCATGTAGTTACATAGCTAGCTAACGTCAGTTAAGGAGCTTACCCGAAATAAAGTGTTCATTGCACTTGTCTGAAGTGTTCTGTGGGAGTCCACTGATCCCTTTTAATGGCAGCTAACCATTTATGTCTCCTTTCAGTATTTTTAGGAATATTATAAAACGTATATCCCGATTTTTTTGACTTGCTGTTATCACAGCCCATGGCACAGCAGATAGAAGGCATATTTTACCTGTTTACTTCCGGTCCCTGGGTGGTCCTAAAGATGGCGCCGTCTTTAATGTGTGACGTCACGGGATACCCGTGTATATAATCATTCTTCACCTCTTTAAGAATGACTTCAGTGTCGTACTTTATTTTCTCAAAGAAAAGCTTAACTCCAAGTCTTCCAGAAGACCGCTGTTCCCAGCAGCAGCAGCAGCTATTAGCCCACCCACCGACTCTATACACAATGTGATTGGCCTGACCAGAGTTTGGTTTTTCCAGCTCGCAAGCCAACGGAGAGTGCCTAGACCCCCCTGGCTGCAAAATAAATTTGCTGCCACTAGGGTGCGTCTAGATTTCTAGGCTATCCTTGGCCCAGAGGAGTATAATGACCAGTGACCTGATTCATGGAGATGGACTTAAAACCCTCCAAATCTTCCATTTGTTTACAGCGCCCATATTATGCTCATTTTCAGGTTCATAACTGTATTTTAAGGTTTTACCAGAATAGGTTTACATGGTTTAATTTTCAAAAAACACCATATTGTTGTTGTACTGCACAGCTCTCTCTCACTGCTGCAGATCCTCTTTTCACCTGGTTTCTGTTTTAGCTACAGAGTGAGACCTCTTTTCATCTTCTTCTTCTGTACTATCTTTGATTGCACTCGCACATGCTCAGTAGCTCAGATGTAGAGCATGTCAGCTAGCTAACTCTAGAGACAGTAAAAGAAAGCCTGTTTCTCCAACTTTGGTCAGTTACAAGGCAGGATTAGCTGGGAGACTTCTAAATGAGGGCGCACATGTAAGTAGTTCTTTTGTAGATTATGGTGAACTTGTGTGTGTTGTAGCAGTGCTTTGCTATTGAGAACGACGTAACATGCTAGCGTTAGCGTTAGCCGGCTAACGCTACGAGCTAACGGTTGTGGTTAGCCAGCTCATTTCGGACTGTGACGTCACAGTCCAAGGCCGATTTTGAACAGCTCACTAGGAGACTGAAAGCAGGACACATTCAGAAACCTGTATCTCACTCAAAACAGCATGGATGGATTTTTTTCAAAGTTTGTATGTGTGTGGAAGTACCAGAGACACAAAAGAACACCCCAAATCCCAGAAAAAGTGTTTTTTTCATAATATGGGCACTTTAATGGGCATGTCTGTTGGGTTTAGGAGATGCTCAAAGTCCACCTTCCACCATTTAATTGTTTTCACCATTGATGACACCAATTGCCAGCTCTTACTGAAAAGCCTGGGTGTGAGGTGTCCCCTCCCTAAGCCTTACAAATGGTTCTTCATAACCTCTTTGAGGTTTCCCAAGAGCCTTCTTCTGCACTCTTTCCAAATCACACCAAACACAAATGAATACTAAAAGGTGTACACCATCAGAATCCCAAATCACTAACTTATTGTGGGCATTTTTCATAGTGGACATTGACTTGTCATCGTAGGAAAAGCACAGGAGTTAATGATACAATATGTTCTATTCAACTGTCTTAGCAAGCTGTGACAGTGTGCCAGAATCCATAATACTAGGATATGTGACGTCTTCAAAAGGTTATTTTTGTCCGACCAAAAGTAAAACACCCAAAGATACTCAGTTTGCAGTTATATAACAGAGACAAGTAACAAATTATCTCATTTGAGAAGATGCAATCAGAGAATGATTTTGCATGAAAAAATGCCTGAAATGATTTGATACCAAATGATTGGTAATTAATTTGGTCCTCTAATCAATTAATTGTTTCAGCTCTGACTGTTTGCTAAAGCCTGTGCATTAAACCGAACTAACACCACACATTCAGTATCCTTCTATAGCACGACTGCTCAAAATCAGCAAAGTAATACATACAAACTGTTCAGCGAACAGTTTTTTTTGTTAATTTCTCAGTATTGTTTCTAAATATTCCTAATATTTTAAGTAAATCAGTAGGAATTCTCAAATGCAGGAATATGTTCACCTTGTCTGTTCTACTTTTAAGATGGCTCAACCTTAAACTTTTCATTATTTGCTTTAAAAAGGTCTGAAAGTGCCTTGCGGTTACAGTTAACTTGGCAACAAAATGGTCCTTATCTGCGACTCCACTCAGTGTGTCTCAGCTCTAGAGGTGAAAGACAGAGAGCCATGGATCTCTTCAGACTGCTGTGCTAATTAAAGGTATCAGTCATAAGAGATGCATGTCAGTTTATAAGGCGAAGACGCAGAGAGGGGCCTCATTTGTCACTGCCCAGATATATATCCAATAAGAATTCAATTGCTTGGCATAAATGCATAGTTTGATGTATGGTGTGTGTGTGTGTGTGTGTGTGTGTGTGTGTGTGTGTGTGTGTGTGTGTGTGTGTGTGTGTGTGTGTGTGTGTGTGTGTGTGTGTGTGTGTGTGTGTGTGTGTGTGTGTGTGTGTGTGTGTGTGTGTGTGTGTGTGTGTGTGTGTGTGTTTGAAGGGGGAGCAGAGAAGTCTCTGAAAGAGAGCGATGAACAGCAGAGTGGTGAAACATGGCAGTATCTCCTCACCCATCTCTCTCTCCTTCACACAAACACACACACAAGGTACTTAAACCAACCTATATTACTGCGTACGTGAGTTGTCTCCACGTTTTTGAGATATACCTTAACTGGTGAGATTTGGTTACGTTAGCAGGCCAGTTGTTCAAATAATATGCTCTGGTTTTCTTTCCAAGGTAACAAGAAGTATGGACAACACAAGAAAGCAAACACATTTTTTTAAAAGATGCAATTTTCTCAAGTGGAGCAGTGAATATTATGCAGTAATGTGGCATGAATAATTTTACCTTCTTCTGTGCCACTGTGATGAAGTTCCCGACAGCTTAGGTAGACAGTTATTTTGTGTTTCCGAGAGCATCACTTGGGTATCTGCTCAATGACCATCTGACGAGGTGATGGCAGTTTGGACTGTGTGGGTTGTGTTGCTTGGTATGTGTTCCTCGCCATGTCTCAGTCAAAGTTTTAGGTGGTAGTTTAAGATAAATTACCCAGTCCAATATATTACCTGATATTTGCTCATTGTAGATATACACAGATGGATAAATAGGATTACAAATGTTGACAGCTCTGTTTTTAAATTAGACGACTGCATACTCAGAAAGTTCTGTATGCATACTAAAACAATTACTTGATTTTTGAGTATGCTGTTCTTTTCCCACAATGCAATCCACAAAGGTAAGGAGCACTTGGTTGATTTTCTTGTATACTGAGTGTAAAGCTCAGTATACTAAAGGGCCTTTCAGACCAAAGGCAGCAATGGCATCGCTGCGCCACGGCGGCATTTTGCTGCATTGAGCGAAGCAACCAAACCAACCTGGTTGAACTTTGGGCACAGCACACTGTAGATGTGCAAGCGCAGCACAAACCCATTTTACAATTTCCACTGCATTAAATAGCCCAGCAGCTAGAAGAGTTTACCTCTGCTCATAGCTTAATCCCAACAAAATGCCACAGTTGAATTTTAGCCTGCATGCACGTTTTTATAGGCTAACATTGTTAAAACAGAGCAGCTTATATTGGTACAAAGAGCAACAAGTTAGTGGACTGCCAAGTCTCTCTCTCTGCTCGCTGCTAGATCGCTGTGCTGCGGAGCCTCTGCTATATCATGCCCTCTGCAAACCTATTTCATACAGTCTATGGGCAAAACGCAATTTGTTTTAAACCTCATTGACGATTGAGCTTTCTGGTCTGTGAAATAGATCAAAGGCAAGGAGAGAAAGCAGCATGACTGTAAATGACAGCAAAATGCAGTAAAGTCTCACACTGAGCTGAAATGGAAACGCTGTGCTGCAACATTTGTCTTTCGGTTTAATTAAAGGTTGTTTATTCTGTTACTCTACAGTATTTAAAGAAAAAGCATATAGTAAACAGTTGGAGTTAGATAATTTTGCGGAGGCGGTTAACCGCCATACTGTATGTGATACGTTGCTTCGTCACGGAATGTGTTGGGGAGTTGAGAAAGTGTCTTAAAAGTGGCCCAAGGACAGAACTATCTCTTGCATGATTGGGTGTCATCATTATCACTGGGAGAGAAGTCAAATGAATCTCAGACACATTGTCAGACTAATTTGACTCAAACTTCTTACAGCGGAATGGCCATTTCAGATTCTGTTCTACAGCTGGCAGATTGGCACCTCAAATTGGTTTTCCCCCTCCCTTTGCTGCCCTCACAACTTGGTCTCCTCCTCTCATCCATTTGTCTTTTGTAGCACCAGTGCCAAAGTTCTTATTGCTAATGTGCACAAAAGCTAACAACCATCAGCTCCCTTGTTTTAAACGCCACTCTGGATGAAGAGATGGACTGCTTCTTGGATTTTCCCATGTTTCTTCCTTTTTGTTTTTATTTTGTTTTGACCGTTTCAGACGCAAAGTGCAACAAAGTGAGGAGATAGATCTGGCTATTTCATGACTAGTCAGAATCGCTTGATGGCCCTGGGTGTAAACTTGCATACTTTTTTCTTTCAGCATGTGGATTTTGTCTGCAATCTGTGCCAAACTAGGCAACACAAACCTCAGAATGCAGCCAGACAAAGGTGTGCTACACCAAAAAGACGAACACAGGTAGCAATACTGCACAACCACTAGTGCAGGTAAAGAATATATCTCTTTACATAGGTACTGTATGTTCTGTGGTGCATGCAGTTATGTGGCTTTGGTGTGAGGTAAGTAGGAGGAAACTTTTGTGTTCAGCTTGTGGCTATTTTTAACAGCAGCTCCCTGCCAGCATAAAGTTAGATGGAAGCCTGCAGACTCCCTCTACCTTTAGCTTTTAGAGTATCTAGCAGGCATAAATGCATACATCTTAGTGCTGGAACTATTAGTTAAATAATCAATTATGTAATAAAAAAATCAATTGTACATCTGTATTGTTAATTATAAATTTTAGTCAGTTATCAAATACAATTCAAACATTGAACATTTGGCTGCTATATCCGATTAAACAAGAAATTCCAAGGTCCAACATTGTCTAACATAACCTGTGGTGGGCATGAGTCATGATAATTAGGTCAACATGGAAAATCAGAAATGGACTACATTTACGTAACGTTCATTCATCCATTTACACACTAATGGCAATTTGGGGCTCAGTGTCTTTCTGAAGGACACTGACATATTAGCGATGTAGTCTGGCAGAATTTTCTTACAAACCATATTTTTGATTCCTTTTATGATTGTAAAAAGTAGAGAGGTAATGGGGGCAGAGTGAAAGTAAGGACGACATGCAACAATGGTGTGTTGCACCAGTGTTATAGCAACGGTAAGATATTTTATTTTACCTTGATCTTGTAATGTGCATTGCCCAGATATGTTTGTCTCATGCAAACCACATGGCCCAACGGTGGGAGAAGAGGTACAACTCAGTGGCAGCTGCATGAGATAAGTAGTACAGGGCGAAGTATTGTCAATTTGGTGAAAAATGTAACAAAAGCTCCTGCACATTGTCTTCGACCTACAGCCACAACATTTTATTAAATTAATTTGGTGTTTCCGCTCTAAACTTGTGAGACTGTTCTTGCAGCACAATGAGGGAGAAGGGCCATTTGTTGAGCACTGTATGCAAACACTACTGTAAATATGTTGAAGGTTTTGTGATGTGAAGACATGAAATACTGTAAAAACAAACAGTTTTTAAAGATATCTGTAAGGGAGTTTGGAAGTATTGATGCTGTGTGATAAATGTTGTATAGTGGTAATCAAATCCTAGCTTGTTTGGCCTTTCTGATTCCTGGGTCAGCATTCAAGCTGTCTAGCTGTCTTTGGATTTGAAATTGGATTAGGGTTATTGTTGCAATGTGACCTCTTTTACTGGCTCCTTTTGACCTTAAGCTCCCAACAGTTAGCGTTGTACAGCGTGCACCCCCATAAATCTGTTGTGTTGGCATTATGTGACTCATACAGTGGTGTCAGGAAAATGGTTGTGCATGGAATGTAATAATTTGTTTGTGCAAACATTCATTTGGTGTAGTCAAGTTTATGATCACTTTGGAGGCTATAGTTTGTGGTGCTATTAAATCGTATTGGGTTACACTGAGAGGTGTTCTAATATTTTGTTAATCCCATTATATCAATGAGGGTAGACTAAACATTAAAAATAGACCTTCCCTTTCTTAATGCAAGGTGAGCATACATGTGTAGAATCGTGCTGAACACATTTAAAATCAACCTAACTAAGACTGTCTACTTCTCCTGCTCTTCTGTGCAGCGACATAGCTAATGTCCTCTGAGTCAAACCCACTCCAGGAAAAAAAAAGAAACTAAATATTTTAGCTTCTGTCTGAAGTAAGCAATTACTCAGAATTAATTCTAAGTGATTATCCTAGATATTTATCTGTGTATTAAGTGTGGACATTGCTTAAAGTTGCTGAAATTTCTAAATTGTCTAATTTTGCATTTTCCCACGACATGCATAATTACTTACATTAAAGCGCGGGGGAGGGGTGAGATATATGATACGGGTTCAATATCATATCTGATCTTTACTTACTCAGGTTTGACTCACTCAACAGTACAGCAGGATAGTGTTTGTCCCTCCACTCTTTAGACATGTCACACTTCCTCCTTTTTCTGTGGTTTGGGGAGGGATTATCAAAACAAGGCCTAACATCCCCATCTGGGTAAGCTTGTGAATTATTCACAAAGTCTACGGGCATGTCATTTGTTCTCTTACAGTGTCTATAGACCTTTTTTCACGGCAGACATGTAGACATGTCATAGTAGGAAAAGCACAGGTGTATTCAAACCCATTAATGATGGCTGCATTCCACTTAGGAGAGGCCCTGGTATTGTGCATGCTGACTCACTGAAACAGCTCACTGGGTCATCGTTATGGTTATCAATTTCAGCTGTGCTTTTCCTACTCTGACAAGTCAACATATCTGCTGTGAAAAAGGTCTATTAACACAGACTGTCACAGAGGAGAGATCTCATCTTTCACTCATTTCGAAATGTCACAACCTGGAAATTTAATTGATTCAGTGTGATTTACTTGGATTTGACTTATTTATGTTTTGCTGTTTGGAGCATCTTTATGGTGACGTGGCTCGTGTTGACATCCTAAGTGCATGCCAGCTTCACGCTCGGTTCTCGTTTAGAGTCTCCTAACTAAATTGGGTAAGGGAGGATTGAAAAGTGTTAATTATACTTTAAGTGATGGTTCGGAGTAATTTCACCCTAGGGTCGTTTGCATCATGACCTCGAGCCAAACACCCCCCCCCCCCACAGAAGCTTTTTTCACCTGGGTCTAACATTGGGAGCGTTAGCGTAGAGTAGCGTTATCAGCTGAATAGCTTAGCGTAGGGGCTAATGGACCCACATTTGTATCTCGTAAATGACCCCATTAATAATGCCCGAAATCATACCAAACGTCACTTCGTCATTTCTACACTAGTACAAATAGGTTATGCACTCATAAAACGATGGATTGGAAAGTTTGTAAGTACACCAGAAGTTTATGTAAGTAACACTTGCCTGCTCTCTTCTGCTCTCTGCTGTTGTTGTTGTTGCTGCTGTAAGACGAGTGCTTAGGGACGTCTACAAATTACAACACCGAAAAGAGATGCAACAAAAATATTTTTTAATTTAACTTTTTTTTTAAGTGCTGTAGTATAACTAGCAGGAGGAGACAAGTAATAATTGAGGTAAGTTTGGAGACATTACCTTATTTAATCATTAAATTAATAAATATTTTTGTTGTATCTCTTTTCGGTGTAGTAATTTGTAGATGGCCCTAAGCACTCGTCTAACTGCATGTAGCAGCAGCAGCAGCAGAGAGCAGAAGAGAATGCTACTCTACGCTAACTCTCCCAATGTTAGACCCAGGTGAAAAAAGCTTCTGGGGGGGTGTTTGGCTCGAGGTCATGGTGCAAAGGACCCTAGGGTGAAATTACTCCGAACCATCACTTTAATAACCAGGGTTTCCTGGGAAACACAATTTGTTTTGGTTCCATCTAGGGCTGCAGCTATCGATTATTTTAGTAATTGAGTATTCTACCGATTATTCCATCGATTAATCGGATAAGAAATACTTTTGTTTTATTGAAGAGCAATAATATACAATAGTTTGGTTTAATTTTTGGAAAAAGCAAAATTTTTATTGCCTACATTGCTTACAATAGCTCTCAAAAAACGAAACATTAAGTGCATTTAAGTGCCATATTACATTGTTTTTAAAGAAAACATTTTCTGAAATGCAATAACAACCTCAAACTAAGGCATACATTAAACATACATAAACATTACCTTAAGTTATGCAACTTAACTTTCAGAACTACAAGTTTCAACCTGAGACTGATCTGTATATAGGCCTATATGTAAATATTAGTTATACTCAACCTATTTTCATTTATAAATTTGATTACAATGTCACACAGCTCTGTTACACTTATGCTAGTAGATCGTTGATCAGCTGTTTCTCCGTGAAGAGAGAGAGAGTGAGATACGTCCGTACGACTCTGTCATTTATTTTTGTCGGGTCCGCTTCGTGGAATGGATGATTAAGTTGGACTCCGTGTTTTCTGTTGAGATGCTGAAGCATTGACGTCGTGCTATTATTGTGGTAAGCTAGTTTGATTTAGCAGTAGACACTACACATTGTACAGAGTTTTCGTTTTAATTACGTTTGAACTAGGGGTGTGACGAGACACTCGCTCACGAGACAAGACGAGACACGAGATTGGGGTCACGAGAGCGAGACGCGATTTTAACACTAATTTAAAGAAAACTTCAGTTAAGAAATATGACTGGGAAAAATAGTCTTTACTCAGAGAACCAAGGTTACAAAGCTAGGGGTGTGACGAGACGCTTACTCCACGAGACGAAACACATCGAAAGTTTGGGTTCATGAACGAGCGGGCAGATTTCTCCGTGCGTGAAAAGTTGTCGTCGTGGTAATGTGAGCGTGATGGAGCGTGGAATTACTATAGAAAATCCCTGCCACTTTTAAATCATTTGTGTGGCAACATTTTGGTTTTCCTGGCGGAAATAATAAACGGCGAACAGTGACACACGAGACACAATATGTAAACATTGTAAGAAAAATGCCGTATACCGCGGCTAACACCCAAGCACTATCCAAAACACTTACAGCAGCACCACCACGGCTCCATACCACTGCACCGCTCGCGTTACGGTGAATTAAGTGGTATCTGGCGCATTTCTTTCTTACAATGTTTACATATTGTGTTCGTCTTGTCTGTCACTCTTTCACTCTTTTCACCTCGACGAAATCACGCGTGGATCTCGCGAGATCTCGAAAAACGAGATCTCGTCACACCCTTAGTTTGAACTGATTCCAAACTTTGGACACTTTCTGTCGTGTTCTCCAGCCATCTTCTTTTTTTCCACAGGAAACATACCTTCTTTTGTTCACTATTACCTTGAGATATTTTCTGTGTCTGTAGCTTTAAATGCTGTTGGGGGGGCAAGGTGGAGGATGGGGGTGTGTCCTTGACCAGCTGCCACTTTTCTTGTTTGCAAGCCATAATGTCTCTCTCTTTCTCATGGGTGGGCCAAATTCTCTGGGTGGGAGAAAGGGGAGGTATGACCTCATGAGGAGCAAGATTCCAGATCGGCCCATCTGAGCTTTAATTTTCTCAAAGGCAGAGCAGGATACCCAGGGCTCGGTTTACACCTATCACCATTTCTAGTCACTGGGGGACCATAGGCAGGCTGGGGGAACTCATATTAATGTTAAAAAAACTCAATGTGAAATTTTCATGCTATGGGACCTTAACAGAAACCATTCTGCTCACTTTTAATCCAAAATATACAACTGTTAATGTGTGCAAATGATTTGTATCCTAACTCCTTCAATGTTACAATTATGGTGGTTACCGTTCAGAGTCGTGGTCACATAATGTCTATTTTTAGGCTACTTACACATTCAGTTGGTCCGTGAACGATTTCTCTTGCTTTTTTACTACAGCGGCCGTGTTTCCTACAAATAATGTTTTGCATCTATCAGAATTATCTTAGCCTGGCTCGACCAAGTCGCACCTCCTCAGCCTGGCTTGGCCGTCGTGAAACGCACCAAGCCAGGATGCACAGATTAGACTAAGTCAAGCCTCGCTTTATCAGTTATCCTGGATTTATAAATTCTGCTTTTGTGAATCAGCCCCCTGGTGTTGCAAGCACAATCCAAGATTTAAAGGGATTCCAGATTGGAATTTGCTATAACTCCCAAATCAATTGATCAGTCTTATATGGCAGTCAACAAACTATTATATGCTAATAATTTCTCTGTTTTGTTTTATTTATTTATTTAATATTAGCAATGTTTGTAAACAAAGTATATTTTGTGTAATGGTCAGCTTTGGAAAACACAAAATAGCAATTTCCCTTCTGTACCACAAACTCATGAATTATGGATTTAAGTAAATATGCATCCAGCCCACAGAGCCCCATTACAGGTTGAATCCTGTATGAAATGGAATGATTGTTACACAAAGTTAGTAGTGGTGTGGCCTTTTTTGGTGCTTTTGAAGGGATACAGTATATTCAGTAATGCCGTGGTCTGTGCCTGACCTTTTTTTTAATTTTAGTGTGGAGTTGAAGAAGAGGCTAGACGTGTTGATTTGGAAGCCATCTGACCTGGCTTTTAGAACCCTCCACGTGCTAGGGTTAAACACGGCTCGGTCACTGCTGGACTTTGGTGAATCGGCGTCTGTTAGGGATGGGGAATTGAATTTAGTATTATTGATGTTTACTGGCAGTTAACTGCCTCCCCTATTCAGGGGGGATAATTAAACATGATGTACTCAGTTTTTTTAGCAGTAATGAAAGTTGCACACTTAACCTTTTTGAAAACTGACGTAATTGATTATTAAAACGTGTTCCGTAGCCACAGGTCATATGTCTCTGGTATTAAAAGGCTATAAAAGTTGTGTGTTATGAGTTTATAACGGTGTAGTATTTTTCATCCAGCCAGTTGAACCATAATTAATATCCGTTGTATTTACTTTAAGATTTCTCATCAACTGCAAAAACCCAACTCTTTTCTATTTGTGTGCAATTATACTGAATATACCAATTTGTTTCAAAGCATTTCTTCTATAAGCCCTTTTGCCCAGTTATAATGGTACAATTAGGGTCTTAGGCACAGTGTGGCCCAAATACATAACATAACTATACTGTGAATAGTTTCTCCCAGGAAAATTAGTAGGTGCATAACACATAAACCGCATAGTTATTCTGTGCCCTACATAAAATTATCAAAAAAATGCATAATGGTAATAGTTTTACAGCTGAATGAAATGCATCCCTTTTTCAATGTAGAAATGTTTCTTGCCCTCCTAATCCTTTGAGAATCAACAGTCCAATCTACAGCTCCATGCTTCTTGTAGTTCGGTTTTACTGTAAAGAAGTTGCTGGTGATGAGAAATGAAAATTTAGCAAACCAAAAATGCAATATGAGGTTTTCCATGTGTTTAGGATATAGGACAGTGCAACATTTCAACTCTTCTGGTCCTTCTGAAAAGCATCGCCTTCAGTCTGTTCATTTATAATGCTGACCTCAGTTGACTGGCCTCAACATGCTGGTTTTACTGAAGTAAAGATAGGATGTCTTGCTGGAAGTCAAACAATAATTTCACTGATAGTGAGGAGTTGGTGAAGCGTTTTGATAATAGTCTGGTTACCTTGCAAAATGGTTTCCACAACGTTGTGCCACTCACCCGTGAAAACGCCCTCTTCCCTCCATGTGTCAAGACACCCGCTGCTGACAGGTGAAATGAGTTGCGGTAGCTGCACCTTGTCAAGTCTGCTGTGATAACTGGGACATCTGACTTAAATTCAAACGGTTGGCAGAAGACAGCTCTTTTTCCTGGATGAATGATTTTTTTTCAATAGCCACTATGCATCCCGTCAAAAGGCCTATCATGTGCAGGAGCATTTTGGGTAAAACTGACAATTGTTCGCCTCTAGGGAGCATGCAGAAGAGGAGCAGTGATGGTGTGAAAAAGATGAGAATGGCGGCAATTATGCATGTTTTTCTGTTTCCGTTCATGTTGAAAAAGAAAAGCTATGAGAGAAGATCAGCCAAAGAGGGCAGAACGAGTGAGCTATATCCCATTTTAAAATCTGCTTAATGTAGTGTTTCAAAACAAATATTTTATATTTTTCACCACCTGGATTTTAATATATTTGTATGATTTTAGATGGATTGTTTATATGCGTTGTCTGAAAAATAAGATCTAGAAAGGTCCTAGATTTAAGTAGGAATGAATGTTACCCACATATTGAATTATACTTAATGATCATTGTGCTCCTGAGATGGAGAACTTAATCTTATTAATCACATTCTTGAATCAAGTTTTAGGACAGCATTAGAAAAGGCAGCTTTAACAACACTAGTGTTGATTTTCTCATCAAGGTGAAATGCTCTGTTCTGCGTGAATCAACACCAACTTTGCAAAGAGCAAACTGCAGTGCAGCTGGGTGAAGTTGTCAGTTGTCCTAATCCTGCCAAAACAAGCTGTAATCCAATAATCAAACAGATGCTGGATCGAAGGTGGCTGAGATCAACATGTCAACAACAAGCCAGTCCGACACCGACCAATAGTTTAACATCGAAATTGACCGAGTGGGTGCCAGAAAAACAAGCAGCTGTTTGAGGACTAACGTAACCTAAAACAATGCAGCCTAAGCACTGTTAGGTGTATACGCAGCTATGAAAGAACACACATTTGTCCTTACTTTTGCTCTGCAGGGAGATTCCATTTGCCTACTTTCCACAAACTAGAAAGCATACAGTAAGCATTTATTCTCACTGTACAGTACTCCTATAGATGTTCCAGATGACATAAAAAAAACCTGATAAAATTCATGGCTCTCATTATACCAAAATGTTTTTGAGTGAGCAGACACTTCTAAACAGACCGTTTTTGTTATTTGTCTGCGCACCCACCACTAGCCACAAGAGGATAGATCCTGGAGGTAACCGGCTCCATCTAGCCTACTGCTCCCATTAAGTGACAAAATAATGCCAACATAGTGTGATTTGTATAGTCACAGCGTGTACAAATAACAAGGTCACATGAGACGCAGCCATCTTCTTACTGTATACATACTGGGAACTATATTCTCAGAAGGAAAAGCACTGCTACTTGGGCGGAGTGATTAGCACAACACCTGAAAAGCACCGTTGTTACTCTCTGCTGCTCACCACGGGGCTTCTCAGGTGCTGTGAACAAATCACTCCACCCAAGTAGCAGAAGTAGCATGTAGCAACATGTAAACAGGAACATGTTGCCGTTATTTTGTCAGTTATTGGGAGCAGTAGGCTAGATGGAGCCGGTTACCTTCAGGATCTGTGCTAAGCTACACTAGCAGTGGGGGCGTCAGAGTTACGACACGCACGGAGATGAGAAGGGTATGTATGGACATATCTAACTCTGGGGGTTACGGTGAATAAGCTAAAGTCCCAATAAGTCAGTGTGTCCTTTAAATGGCCCGCATACATAGCTTGTTGACATGGATAAATACATTCCTTGACGTCATCATTTAAGAGTACTGCAGATCCTTGAGTGCATTTTATTTCATTTGTTATCATGTGGGGATAAGTTACAACACTACAAACTGCTTGTGTCACGGTGATGCACAGTAATTTGTTCAAATCAACTTTTAAAAGCCAAATCTCATGTTAAAGATCTGACAACCTGGCTTACAATCTGGAAATGTGTTAAAGATGTGTTAGTACAAGTAAAAAATGCAACGAATTCTTCAATATTGCAGCCTAAATTACATTTAAAGGAACACGCCGACTTATTGTGAATTTAGCTTATTCACCGTAACCCCCAGAGTAAGACAAGTCGATACATACCCTTCTCATCTCCGTGCGTGCTGTAACGCTGTCTGACGGCTCCAGCATTAGCTTAGCCCAGCACAGATCCTGCAGGTAACTGGTTCCAACTAGCCTACTGCTCCGAATTGTGACAAAGTGACAAAATAACGCCAACATGTTCCTATTTACATGTTGTGATTTGTAGAGTCTGGCGTGTACAAAAAACAACGTAACATGAGACACGGCCATCTTCTATCTGTAAACAAACCGGAACTATATTCTATTACAGGCTTGCGTGCGAGCATATCACTCCGCACAAGTACTATATTCTTCCGCCTGAGAATATAGTTCCCGGTTTGTTTACGGTTAGAAGATGGCTGTGTCTCATGTTACGTTGTTTTTGTACACCGCGTGACTCTACAAATCACAACATTTAAATTACAACATGTTGGCGTTATTGTCACTTTTCGAAGCAGTAGGATTACTGGAACCATTCACCTGCCTGTTCTGTGATGGGCTGATGCCGCTGGAGCCGTCAGACAGCTTTACAGCACACACGGAGATGAGAAGGGTATGTATCGACTTGTCTAACTCTGGGGGTTACGGTGAATAAGCTAAATTCCCAATAAGTCGGCGTGTTCCTTTTAATATGAGAAATGTAGATGCTTTATTTTCTATATATATCTATCTATCTATCTCTCTCTCTCTTTCTCTCTCTCTCTCTCTCGCAATATCAATTGCCATGAACACAAACACATCGCGAAAGACACTCAGAGATTAGTTAGTTGAAAGAAATTATCAGTAGAAAACTGCACTTTAAAATGTAACTCATTCTTTTTTTTAGTGGTGCCTTTATAAATTCAATGTTATGATGACATGATTTCCTTTCCTTTGTTTTAAATTAAACAAGCTATTTGTTGTATTTTAGCAGAATACTGAAAGCCACACAAAGGTAGAATTGAGTACTTTAGTAGCTGTTTCTTTCTTTTTTTTATCGCACCTAATATTATCGCAATAGTCAACATTATCGCATATCACATAATTTCCTTCTATTGCGCAGCCCTACTGGACCGCTGCACCGTAAGATAAAGATACTGATTGTGTGCTCATTTCATGGACTTTAAGACTGTGTTGTCCTTTTTCAACAAGTTTGTCTGAGGAGGCAAAATAGCCTCAACAAATGACAGAAGTTCAGAAGTAGGGCTAAACCTTTCAGCCTAGATACAGATGCTTTGATGTATGCACCGGAAAAAATATAGACCACACTTATTTCCCAACCCATTTCTTTTCAAGATTTGTTTCTCTATTTAAATCTGCTTCTTCAGCCTAAGTTTTGGGGTCATGGCTGCTGGTTGCTTTAGCTGTGAGGACATTGGACTTTGGTTTGGGGCCCCTCAAGACACAGAGATGTGCTTATGTAGAGAATTGCTCATGCTCCACTGGAGAATTTGCCAGCCAAGCCTCCTCATGGCAGATTTGTCTGCTCACTTATTGTGCCTAATTCCTTTTGCTGGCTAATGAGCTGCCCAGTCCACATAGGGACCACATAAAGAGTCAGACTTAGCAGGTTTCCCTCCAGACCATGATGGGATTGTCACGTAAGGAGGCTATTTCTGCTGCCACTGAGAGGGAGAGAGGTACTTTTAGCGATTACCCTCTTTTTTTTTTCATCTTATAATATCATTGCCTGATGGATGTGAGGTAACATGTTTGATGCAAACAAGATACTTTGTTAAATCCCACTGTCAAAAGCTGTACTGTGCTACAATCACCACTGCAGTCAAACATTCAGGAGTATGCCATTAGTAGCTGTTAAATTTTTTAGCAACTACAGGACTGTTCAAGTGTTTCCCTAAAGTAATATACTGTAGTGTAGGACAGAACTGCTATTACTTTTAAATGTTCAGCTTCTTGTCATACAGGACAACTCTAATGCTTGCAGAGAGGTGCACGTAAATAGGGATGAGTCAGACATTTAAAAATAACAGTTTTTCACCGATTACTTCCCCCCTCCTGCTGACTCTCACACATTCTCACTCACAATTTGTTCTTTTGCGTACCCATAACACTTCAACATCACATAAGGAGATTTTTTTTAAGGAAGTTAACTCTGAAAGAATTGCTATCATCTAAAAGCAAATGGATGATATTTCTATTAAAACTTGAATCAAATTAAAGGTATTTGAAAATGTAGTTGATTAATTACTCTTAGTATAAACATAAGCATTAACATGACTAGAATGCTAATAGAGTTGGGATGTAGTGAATATGACCCATCTTACACAAACGCAACCAAATTAACCGATTAAAATCAGATAATTTCCAAGACACGCAAGTGAAGGCTATGTATCTTATAATGTGAACTCTATTTCAACCTCATCCTCGGAGAGTGCTCCTGTAATTGAAATAGGGATAGTGTCCCTGAGCCCCGGCAGCATAACCTCATCCTCTATATACAAATGGATTGTTAAATGGACAGCCAGCAAATGTTTGAGTTGATTTTTGTCACCCACAATCTGTCAGGGTGAACATTCGTCAGTGCACATATTGATTTAGCAATATAGGTGAGATTGGCTGGGAGTTAGGAAGCAGTGCATCAAACCTCAAATCAAGAGTTCAGAGAACACTCAGGGAACAGGTAGTGCCAGACTGAATCATGACTGAAAATGCAAGATTCTTTTACAAGTAAAGACAAAAACCTATCAGTAACTCATAAAATATTTTTCAAAGCAACATGAGTTACCAGTAGAGCTTCAACAAGGCCAGCTCCTCTGTACCCAATTTGCAGGTGTTTTAAAAAAAATGCTAAATTAATTAAAATGGCAAGGCAAACGGTCTGGATATTCAGTTGACATTTTTACTAATGCCATGTGAGTGAGAACAGTAGTGAATTTGTTGTGTCAAGGCAAATTAACTGACTAGGTTTGTACAGGCTGCTTAAGTGTGTTTTGTTAACTTTTTTAATAAGATTGAAACTCTTTGCTCTGAACACTTTCTTTTTTTAAAAAATTTTTTTTTAGGTTTACAAATGCATTGGGTAGTTTGAGTCCATCCATGGATCACAGACCGTAAGATCCATTTAAGATACTTTGGCGAACAAGTTTGACTCACTATTCACTCACAGCCAATAAAGTAGAATTGTATAAGTCTTCTTGTTTTTTGTCAGTCGAGCAGTTCAAGAATAATATGCTGTTGTGTTATGATTTTATGGCTGCAGCTACTTGTACTCATGGGTTCTAATTGAGAATACCATTTTCTTGTCCTAATTGGGTCGATTTGCCTTTGAACCTGTCATTGTGCTGCAGGCAGCACCTTCTTTGGATACATTCAAATTTAAGTAGACACCTACAAAGGGCAGGCGCACACCTACGCAGTGAGCAAAACTCATACTAAAGTATACACATTCATAGGTTTACTCTCTCTCTCACACACACACACACACACACACACACACACACACACACACACACACACACACACACACACAGCACTCATCTGAGGAGTTTGACTTTAGCAGATTGTCAGCATTTGCAGACAGAGACACGTCAACATCACAGGACTCTCCCCCCGTGACAGGCGTCTCCATGGCACCCCTCAGATCACTGTGGCGCCACCGCTCCAGCTCCTTACATTTCAATCTCCCGTCTCTTCTTCCCCCACAGCTCGAGCACCGGGGTCTAGAAATATGTTTCAAAACAGAAGCAGCGCTTTGCCCACACACATACACACACACCTCGACAATGCTCGCTTACAAAGTTTTAGAAAAAGGGAACATCACCATTCTGCATCCAAGCAGTATTAAAGTGGAATAATCAGGGTAGGGGTACGTGTCACATCAATGTGAGTATCGTACATTACCTCATACTGGGTCACTCCAGCACAGTGCATCATGCTGAAAGGCAAAACTCAAGGTCTTTAATTTTTTTTCTTCGTGCAGTGAAGGGCAGTGCACACAGTTAAAGGTCCCATGGCATGAAAATTTCACTTGATGAGTTTTTTTTTTAACACTAATATGCGTTCCCCCAGCCTGCCTATGGTCCCCCAGTGGCTAGAAATGGTGATGGGTGTAAACCGAGCCCTGGGTATCCTGCTCTACCTTTGAGAAAATGAAAGCTCAGATGGGCCAATCTGGAATCTTCTCCTTATGAGGTCATAAGGAGCAAGGTTACCTCCCCTTTCTCTGCTTTGCCCGCCCAGAGAATTTGGCCAACCCATGGGAGAGAGACATCATGGCTTTCAAACGAGAAAAGTGGCAGTTGGTTAAGGCCACACCCCCACCCTCCACCTTGCCCCCCCCCCCCTCTCCTCCTCAATAGCTACAGAAACATTAATAGCACATACTAAGGAAAGCTCATTGTGGGACTGGCTCTAGTGGCTTTAAGTCTGCACCAAGGCTGAATTTCGGGAAAGAGACTTCAGATACAGTATTAGGGGACCACTAAGGTCTATATAAAAGCATCCAAAGAGCACCATGTCATAGGACCTTTTAAATGGTGCATATAATTACTGGAGTATTTCATAATCTGTTTTTATCTAGAGTAAAAAAATAAGATGGTATTAGTATCAAGATACTATTTGAGAAATGGCTTTTTTTGATGCATGTTGCGTCTAACAGTCCAAAGGTGTATAAGCTAGGTGGATCAAATCCTCAAAATGGCCCGCAGGTATGAATAAGTGAGTGATGAGTCTAATCCCAATGTCTGCCCTCACAAACTCGCAGACACTTTGATGCTCTTTTCCAGTAACTCCACAGGAGCTCAGGGCTGTCCAACTGTGGGATTTGCAAGTGCGTGAAGTCTCTTCAGGAAGACTTTTCAATTCCTTCATACATGCTTTCAGGAAGTTGTTTTATGCATACTTTCAGGAAGTTGTAAGAATTCATGGAAGGCAAAAACTAAATTGAATGTAAATAGTATGCTAGCCAGCACTGTGTGTTTGTTCATCCTGACATGGCAATGTTGACAGTTTTAATTTGATCCATCAAGTTTAATTTACTTGCTGAACAGACAGCGATAAGAAACTGCAGTCTCTGAAGGAGCCGGACTTCACAGGGCACAGAAATGCCTCTGACCCTGGTAATATTTTATGTCACAAAGTGCTGGCTCGGGCCACGTTGGAGCGCTGAACCGATAAGTGAGGCAATACGTCCTCGGTCAGAGTTAACGTAAGGCTAGGGTCCAGCTGGCCTCCGCCAGTCAGCGTGGTGCCCTGCTTTGAGGCCGCAACACGCCTTTAAGTTGCAAGTTTCAGGTCTGACCTTTGACCTTTTTTATTTTTTTACCTACATGTAAAGAATTGCAATATAAGCCTGTATATAACTATTAAGACTGTAGCCTACATATGACAAGGATGTATAAATTACAAATTCAGACCTCAGCTGGAGCCTGATTTACTAAGGCTGCCAAATACTACACGTTCGTTCAATTGAACCTGCAATGTCAAGGTTTCAATCTCCACCTCTGAAAAGTTCCGCTTCTTAGCTGGATTCCGTCTTGCCATGTCTTACATTGTAGGTGCAAGGCCTCTAAACCGAGAATATATAGGGGCATGATATTTAAAATATGATTTTCAGCCACCGCATTTATAAACGTACGACCATTCTTAGGTTCTGATTGGCGCGATATGAACGTTTCATGTCGTAAGATGATTTCTGCGCTCAGATCTGCGCTGGTTTCTATGTTAGATTGATAAATGAGGCTGATTGAGCACTTAAGTTAAAGGCTGTGAAGATTCAGCAGTTCAGGCTAGAAGTCTGCATGGATCCACTCAGTTCCTAGAATCCAGGTAAAAGTGATATTCAAATTATAGCGTTATCAAGTTTATCACAGGAGAAAAATGTGGTGTTTTAAAGAACAAAGGAGACTAAACTCTGAGGTAAGGGGAAACATGTCTATTGCATCTCTTCGTAGATTGTGGTGCATCAGTGTTGCTGCCATTGCCGGTGTTCTCTCTATTAGGATCTGTTCAGGTTGACCACACTTTGGATCAGCTATAATTATCCTCGGATCTATTTGGCTTAGTTCTGACTGTGCTCAGTCTTCTTTCGGATCAATTCCAAATTTCACTTGGCTACTATTTGAACTGTAGCCATTAATTAACACATTAATGAAATGCTTCAAACGGCTGGTCAAAGATTACATCTGCTCCTCACTACCCAACACTGTCGACAGTTGGACTACCGTCCCAACCGATCAATGGAAGAGGGCATAACTCACATCCTCCACACCACCCTATTTTACCTTGACAAGAAAGGGAGTTATGTGAGATTGCTGTTTGAAAACCGTTCCACATCTGACTTCTTGACAGGCAGGCCCCAGGTTGTAAGGCTGGGCGGACACACCTCTTCCACCCTCATCCTTAACACTGGAGCACCCCAGGGCTGCATTTTGTGCCCCCTGCTGTACTCCCAGTATACACACGACTGTGTAGCCGCTTTCAACTCCAACACCATCATCAACTCTGTTGACAACACTGCTGTGGTGGGCCTGTTCACAGACAATGGAAAGGCCTAGCTGGAAGAAGTAAAGGACCTGACCCCCAGGTGTCATGACAACAACTTACTCATAATTGTTAGCAGACTAATAGTGGGGCGGCATAGCTAACCTATTGTTCATTTTGTGATGAAAGCACCAAAATTGGTGTATACAGTATGTATAGCTCAATATATTTAGAAGAGATCTGGATATTGGGCCACTGCAGACTAGCATTATTATGACCATGGCAGCCATCTTCCAAAACAGCTGACAGTGGTTACTTGCATAGAACACTTTGGCGGATCCGCCAAACATGTCGACTATAAGGAGATAATTGGGGGTTTGGACTTGGGGAAAAAGCAGTGAAGGAACGATGCCCCCCTAAAATCAACAGGTCCTCAGTGGAGAGGGTGGAAAGCTAAACAGAACAGGACTGCAAGGCCCTACAAAAATGTGTTTGGCTAAATACAATAGGTGGTGCTCTGCCCTACCAGGCTTTCTATGTAATTATTTCAAATCATCCTGACACTATATTTTACAAAAGAAATAACACCTTAAATACAAAGAAATAGCAATAAGGCGGCCCAAACCATGAATGATGGATTTTGTTGTGCAGTAAACATGTAGCACCATCCCCGGCTCTCTCGAGGTTTAAAAAAATGTTATTGATTTTGCTGTTGCTGTTTCATGCGGTCTGGTGGTGGCAGATTTCTGAGGGCACTGATGAGTGAAGAACATGACCTCTTGTGTTGGTGGGAAATGAACCCAGCATAGAAGCTGGAGAGCACCAGTTTGAAATCCTCTGAGGATTTTGTGACCTCGAACAGGCCATTGTGTTCATGCCTTGGTGAAAATGTTTGATTTTTTTTTTTTTTGTGTGTGATGATTTAGATTCAAAAGTTTGTAGAGATGTGCGGTGTTCTGTACCATGTACTACAAATAAGATGACATTCCTTAAAAATAAAAAAAAGCATTTAATGTACTTGCTGTCCATAGTTTTGTCCAGTCAGCTCATTATACAGTGACTGTGATCAGGGTTTGCAAAGGTAGGCTCTTCCCAAACATCTGTACAGGCGTGCATGTGCCCACACTTTCAACCAGGAGATGAATAATGATGTCAAACCAGGAGAACAACATTTTTGTACACATCGTTCATGGAGTTTTAATCATTTCTAGCTGTGGAAAATACTGATCTTCCTTTCCTTGCATTTGGTTTCTATAATACATAGTTTTATTGGTATGTTGAAGAATTGTTCTGACAGTTACACAGATGGATATGCTGTCTTTTGATCAATTTTATCTCCTTACTAACCTGATGTTGGTCAAAGGATCTTTTTCTCTTGCTCTCTCCAAATCTTATTTTCTTTATTTTGAAACGAGACATGTATGATTTTTAGATTTGTGTGTGTGTGTGTGTGTGTGTGTGTGTGTGTGTGTGTGTGTGTGTGTGTGTGTGTGTGTGTGTGTGTGTGTGTGTGTGCGTGTTTACGCAGCTCATAATGCCACTGAACTGTCCCTTAGAGTAATTAAGAGCTTACCCAATGATCCACTCGGGCAACACAGGGGATTGGCGCCACTCAATACATCCAGGATTCTATCACCAGATAGCAAACAAGGAGCCAAAACATTGTGTGTTGGGCAACAGACAATCGGTTTCTTCATATTGTTCTCCCTTTATCACATTTATGAGAGTCTGTTATGAATGGGACTGGTGATGTGCAGTGGAGGGCAGTTGAATTTGAAGCATGTATGCATCTATCATCTGTGGCCATCTTCCCCCAACTAAACATGGACTACATCAACAACTCTTGTTGGTTTGGCTATCTGATGCGGTTATTTTCTCTCCTAGGAACTGATTTTGTTCACTGTGCAGAACAGTTAAGAATTTTGCTTTCGCTGGTCATCACTATCCTCACTCAGAAGAGGGTGGTATGTACAGTGCCATAAGCTTTGCAATCTTCTGGATCTGTTTTCACAGAGAGTGGTATAAGTTGATATTAAGCCATATGTGTTCTAAGGGTGGATGTGTGGTTAGCCTCTCAAGGCCTTTTTCCATTCAGACAGTAGTCAGAGGTGAGGGTTGTAGGTTGCACTACTTGCACTACACTACTATACTGGCATTACATGAGGGTGTTCAGGCACTGTTAGTCTGTCACTTTGTTCTCCTGTTCCCATTGTGAAAAGAGTACTAGAGTGAAGGTCCAATCTTTGAAAGCCACAGTGCAGTTTAGGGCTGCAGTCATTTGACTTTGCCTCTTCGAGCCTTTGAGGTCCATTAGAGCAGTGCTTCTCAAATGGGGGTAAGCGTAACCACTAGGGTGTTTGTGTAGAGTACTGCAAGGGGTACATGAGATATTTTTTTTAAATGTTAATTTAAAAAAAAAAAGCATAATTCCTAGAATAATTATACTGTTATAATGAATAACGTGATGGATTCTATACATTTTAAATAGCATGCAAGTGTTTTATTTCAGTTACAAGGTTGTTGTTTAGCAAATGAGACACCATTTTTCAAAGGGCGTAACAAGTTTGAAAACCACTGTATTAGAGGAAGCTGTCAGGACAACTAGGGTTACAATGCATGGGCCATATTTCAAAACAACCCCCCTGCCAAAATATGGCTTTTGAGTATAAGACACCCTCTGTAGACATGAAAGGTGGCTTTAAAACCTTCTATGCAAAGGCTGTCTGTAGTCTGCTTAGATTCATGGTGGATTCCAATGGATTCCAGTGATGACTGAGTTTCAATGTAAAAAATAAATAAAAAAAGTAATATAGAAATGATCATACAAAGCGCATATCTTAACCATTGGGAGTCTCAAATGAAATGAAATTATGGTTAATAATGACCATGTCATGAACATGTATGGATCTTTTCTCAATTTATCCAGTTCAACCACTTTTTTTTCCAAGCTTGTTTTGAAGAACGAAGAGCTAGGCATGAACACCCTCATGGCACCAGATAGATTTGTGTGTGTATACATAGGCACACATACACACACATATATCCAAACTGTCCCCCGAGCTCACACCAATTTGAAACCGGCAAGGTTATTCATAAAGAGATAGATGTTGCTTTTTGTTTCTGCTGTCATTTGACGATCCATCTTAATGCATGATAATACTTGGCTGTTGGCTTTTTCCCCGTGCCAGGCTCCACACGGGTGCATCCAGTTTCTGTTACAGAAGGCTGATGATAAAGACAAATTAATGTTCACAGGTGTCTTACTGTACTTCCCAGTGGCCAGAGAGGTGAGAAGAGGCTATAATACATCTACACCAGGAACTGATCAGGTACTACATGTGTGATTTTCAGAGGAAAGCAAAATTGAGGTGAACATTTTTGTTACTTGCTGATACAAACTCTAAATCCTTTCAGCAGATGTAATAGAGGTGTGAGATTAATTTTGGCAAATAGCCCGGTTGAATCGTCATTAAAAAATGAACCTCATAGGCCACACACCCACACACACACACATATATATATATATATATATATATATATATATATATATATATATATATATATATATATATATATATTATTCATGTGTAATATGTAATTCTGTTAAAAAATTTAGTGTACCATATCTGCTTTTTGCACACTAAAATGAGACCATTTATGAGGACCAGCTTAATGGAAAGTTTATTGCGTTTTCCTTCTGCGCCAAGACTCGTCTTCTTCCACCATTTAGCGGCGACAATATATGAGACACTAATGGAAAAGGTGAGTGTGCCATGTTAAATATTTTGCACCTTATCAGCACAGGGTGTGACTGGTATATGGTGAGGCATTGCAATGTTTCCCTCTTGATACCAAATCAATACCTCGACATGTGTAACCCAACATGCTTTGACCGTAATGTCCTCTTAATTAAACGTGATGCAGTATCTGCTGAAATTGCAGTTGTGCTCTGTTCGCAGCAGCTTTAGTCGGCCAATGGAAATATTGACAGTCTATACCATCTCGCAGTATACAGGGCATCTCTCTGTAGTGTATGACTTTCATCAGGCCTGTTGACAAGGACAAATGATTTAAGAGAGCTCTGTATACATACTATCGTTGTTACACTTGCACATAAAATAGATTTACGTAAAAGGGTTTGATTGCTTACTATTTTACTACAGAAATATTCCCTGGGACAATTTTACAATAGTTTGAAAATGGCATTTTGAAAGACTCCCTCTATAGTTACAGGTTTTGATAGAGAAGCAGGCAGTTGTGCTGATGCCCAACATAAAGTTGGGCATTTTTTCCAGCTGACTTGCTGACACATTAGTAGAGGCTTGTAAAACTTGCATTGTCATAATAGGCAGACATGTCCTTGTTATTGTCAATATATAGTCAGGCACAGAATGTGCTTGTTGCTAGGGGATAGGAGGACTTTTGGGTATTATTCAGTCCGTCTGCCATGTTCACTGCTGCAGAAACGCAGAATTAAGCATGCTCAAATAGATCGAATTCAATAATGGACTGTTCCCCAAAAGCAAAATTGCAAAACCGTTACATACATGGATAATTGTTTGACAAGACTGTTAAGCCAATATTACTTGGCCTTAAGACTGGAAGCAATGCTTTATAATCATGTACATTGCTGAGCATGGATTTAATTGCCGGTTCCAACAACCCTAAAAATGTTTTAGAGCGTTATAAAAATTTGGCTATTTTAGCTTTTTCAATGATTTGTTTTTACGTGGATTGTGTGGATTTAGGTCTAAGTCATAATGAGCGTTTTCCCCTCTTTTGCCTTTGCAGCTTACCTCATGGCTGCCCTTAATGGCTCTGCCCCAAACCCTTCGAATGCTTCCTTCACTGAGCGGAGCCATCATCCACCCTCCATCCTGATCTTTGTCTTTTACAATCTGCACTCGTACTTGTCAGGTCATCAGCCTGTTTGTCCTTCCCTCTATTGTTAGGTCTAGATGAGTCCAGCAGCCCACTCCGGTGCTAGAAAATGCAATCCCATTTAGGATTCAGCACAAAAGTGAATGGAGTAAATGGAGATTAGAGGCCAGTTGTTGCTGTAAACTGCCATCCATTTAAGCAAAAATTGATTTATTCTCAAAGCGTTGGTGTTACTTAGCTGGAAAAAAAGTTTAGCTAGCTGATTAGCTGTAATCCCAGGGACTGCTTGTGTGATTAGATAACATTATCATACTAGAGAACCTTTCATAAAAAGGAACTGTGTGAATGATGTAAAATGTTCTGCCATGCGATTCTTTTAATCCTTAAAAATATGAAGCAGAGGGTTTTTTTTGGGGCTAAGGACTTTTATTCTGAAATACAGCGAAGAATAAGACATTTTTAGGTGTAATAATGCTTAAGTTGTCAGTGACCTGTCATACTAAATGTAATTATGAATAGGAAGCATTGTGTCTTACTGTATACAAAACCAGCAGTAATATTGAAGTGAGTTAGAATTATCACACTGTTTTTTTTTTTTTTTGTCAGTCAGTGACAAATCCTAACATGAATTTATTTGCACATAACCCAGTCGACTACATAGACTCTTTTACTACTGCATCCATGGTTCACCTCAATCAAGTCACACCATAGACCAGTCAAAACAAACCTTACTTTTACCATTTACTTGATATAGCAATGGCTTAGAGAGAAAGATGGAGAAATTGACCCACAGGGGTAGTTGCTCAATGTCAAGGTTACTGGAGAGTTGTCAGCGCTACAAGGAAAAATCCATTACTGAGGCGAGGGAAAGGTGAAATATACGCCATTCTCAAATAAACAACAGTTATATCTTCCCTATTGGTCAGGTGTGCAGCCTTTGGGAGTTTTATCTGGCCATGGAAAATGTAATGGCCTTCTCTTTTAAGCAAAACCAGTCCCAGTATTTGATTCTTCTTTTGCATTAGAATAAGCCTGTAGTGGATCTGGACTAGAAGTGTCCTGTGACTGATGCAACTTGATACTAAAGCACTAGAGCCAGACTTACTGGATTTTTTGAGTTGAGAAAAGTCTGAAAAATACTTGCTAGTTTATTGGATGCCCCTATCACTAAACTAAGGCAGTCTAATTAAACAAGTCAGTGGTTTCTGTTATTAAGCCTGCCCTCACTGATATAAATGGGGTGGACAAAATCCTAGAAACAACTGTCAGTATAACAACGCAGTTCAACAGCTCCACAAACGACAGCCTCCAAAATGACCACACAGTTGAATCAGAACCCCTCTTCCTTTTTGGAAGTAGTATATTGTAGGACTTCTGTATAAGACTACATTAGTTTTAGGTGTACCTAATAAACTGGCAAATGAGTGTATTTTGGCCAGTGTTTCTATAATAGCTAAAGTAAGGAGGTGAGATGATGTATGAAAGCTGCTGTTGATGCTTTGTGGCTTTTGATATTGAGCACTCAAAGCTTACAAGTAAAAGAAAAATCTACAAAACTACCATTTGCAAATGAACTCTCTTCAAATTTTCCAGCATTTTAAAATAATTTAGTTTTCTCCAAAAGTGAAAGTGCTACATTACCTCACCATTTTTTAAAGAATTACCTGTTTTATAAAATTGTAGGTTAAATTACCTGGTAATATACTGATTGTGCATGAAAGATGCCACATAATATTAGAAACTCTGTCAAGCAGAGATTATCGCAAGATAAATGGATTTAGTGAAGAGTCTGTGACCCTTTTTCTCACAGTCCTATTGTGTAAGGAGATGAAATGATTGCACAAGAGACATTTTAAAACTGGGTTACTCTGACAGTTCCCTCTGTGAACTGCTTTGACAAACATTCAAAATTTAATCTGTTTATATTTAGCTGCTTCATTAATAAATAATGCACCCCTTTTACATGCAAAAACAACTGCAGGGCGTCAGCGATAATGAAAAATGGATACATTCAACTTACCACAAAAAAAGTCCTCTACTGCATTTCTCTTTTGCAAACTCCGCCAACCAAATCCATCATTAACGACATTAAATCCATAAGACGTCAACCAACCTGAGGAGGAATGAAAGGAAAAGCCAGCTGAATAGCTTGCGATCAATTCCATCACTAGCTAAATCCATTTGAGATTTATGGATTTGTAATTAGCATAAACATGAAGGAGCTCGATAACAATGACATTATCTCTGCTGAACTAATCGGTTTATTCATACATCAAAAGACTCATCATGTTTGCACTGTATTTCGGTGTTTAGATACTTTGACAACACAGTGCAACAATGGCAAAAGCCCACACATATTTGGGATGCTTGTATCTTGGCATTCGGGTTATCTTATGTAGAATCAAGACACTGGGTGACATCAATTTAAAGTATTTTGTATTTTGGAAAAAAAAAGGACAAAGACTCATGGTGATGGGTCATTTGCTTCAGTGTGAAAATGCAGGCTATCTGGGAAACTTCCTCGCAGCAGTCTCTCCTTACAGACAGACCGATGTATAAAGTGCAATTATTGTGCCACATTCAGGCTACTTGAGATAGTGAGAGGATTTGCTGTGCCATCATGTGGATTCCACCACTGTGCTTTAGAGAGAATCTCTGCACCATCTCATGATTGACATGATGTCATCTCCTCGTCAAGCACAGGAACGGAGCTCAAGGGTCGGAATCCCTGACGACTCGGAGCCTGCGGAGAAATGCCAGGGAGCCTGCAGGCACTTGTGTTTTTAATAGAAACCCGGTCTAAAAAAGAGCTGTCATTTCCTCATTTACTCTTTGGTTGACTTCTGGAGGCCATTAAGAGCAACTTCTCCCTCCCTAAGCATGCTACCGCAAAACTATCCCAGGCATCCACTGACGGGAGTCGGTGCACCTGCTTTTAAGGAGAACTCCATCTTCAGATAGTTATTAATTTTAAGGAATGACTTGCAAATGTAATGCAAGAGCATCTGTCTGGATTTCCATATCACAGTGTGCATGTGTGCACATGTAGAGGCATGTAGCGCACAGTGCAAGAGACCAGATGAATTATGTTTTTGGACTGTTGATTAATGAGCTTACCACGCTGAAGTAGTTTTCACTTGTTTTCATAAATTTGTATAAACTATATGATGAGGAACATGAAGAAAAAATGCAGCTGTGTGTGTGTGTCTGTCTGTGTGTGTGGTACAGTAAGTGGGTGAGTGAGTAATAGAAAATGAGAGCCTTGATCATGAAGTACAGTATATGCAGGTACAGCATTTCATCCTCAAGTGAGAGCCACTCCATCTCTTCCTCTGCTATGTAAGAGTCTATTTCACCACATAATGTGTGCAATTAGGTCTTGGCCATGAATAATGTTTAATTCATTATAGTTTTATTCACAGCAGCTGTCACTGTTTGAGCAAGAAATGCATCAGTAAGTGAATTTGTTGTCAGAGCTGATGTAAAGGGAACAGTATGCCTTGGTTGAATGGAGGTTCCTACATGATTAGTCTTATGTTCTGTAACTGATAGTGTAGAAGATGATGGTCATGCGATGTAAACTGGAATTTGTGCTGACCACCTATAATGGCTGCACACATGGAGTAAACCAGTGTTGTAGTACTCAAGATCATTCTTGGTCTCAAGACCACTTTGTGAACGTCTCGTCTCTGAATCGACTGCATTTTTAGTCTTGTCTCGGATAAAGAGGACTCTGGATTTTATTTCAAAACCACAACTGCCTTTTGATTATTTTATCAAGGCATTTCTCATGATACTTTTGTTTACAATATTTAATTGTTGAATAGTAGCAAAAGGGAGTCAGAGCACCACAATTTGTGATGGCATTACGTGTTAATACAATTTCATTTTGATTGAGTTTAGTGCACAAATTCTCTATTTACTTGGATGTTTTGGTGATTATGGGCTATGCCAGTTGGTAAAAAGGCTGTTATCATAGAAACCGTGGACTTTGTGCTGCTTTTTTTCTTAATGATTAATCAATTATAAACGCATCAAATAAAAGATTAAGGAAACTGCTTGTAATTTGCATGTCTAGTTGCTACCTAATGCTGTGACAACAGTGGTTGCCACAGAGTAAATCCAGTTATTACCTCTAAGCTGCTTGTATTTTTATTACAGGGAAATATACAGCTCTACAAAAGTTTCTTTTAGAAACTAAAAAGAAAAACACTCCAATGTCCTTTTAAACTTTCCAGATCTTGCAGTCTGATAATGTTTCCTGTCAATTTGCAGCATACACTCCTGCAGGCATTTGCAAAAATTCTTTCAAACAACGCAAAATCCATCTTTGGTTCAGCTAGCTTCCTCCATGATAATTCTTCCTCGGATTGTTGGAGAGGACCACTCACACAGGAGATAGCAAGTCGTGGCGGCAGGCCATGAACTTGGCTGCGCTTGCTGACTCAGAGGAGGACATTAGCATACAGCTGCCAGTAGCCAGGCTGCAGCTGCTACGGAGGCCTTCCTTAGTTTGCTAAAAGGAAGAGATAGTATGTCGGACTAACTTGTGTTGGAAAGATGGAGGGTTCATAAGGCGTGCTCTCACAGACCTCAGGGACCTTTTGCTGACGCCTTCTCCCTGTCCTGATGACTGATAATATGGTGTTCTTAGAAAACACACCTTAAGGATGGTCTGTTGTCTGAATGACATTATATATGGCAAAAGGAAAACGTAAATCCTGTTATGTAAATATGGAAACACCTCCTGGCACGCAGACACAAAAAGCATACATTTACAGATTTTTTAAGAAATATGGCCTCAGCAAATAGTTTCCTTTTAACAGTGCCTTTTGAATTGATTTCTGCTTGTTCCCAATCCACTTTGAGAGAGCCATCTTTCCGTGTCTAGTTGAAGCTGAATCACATTCTGTCAGGGTTGAGGTGATGTTGCAGGCAGATTGCTTATCCGTCAGGATCACGGCAGACACAAACAGGTTGCTGATGCTGCTGCTTAAACCTGTCTCAGTCAGGCCTCGATCATCAAATCTGTCCCTGTCTACCATGATATATTGACAGCATTGCATTTGTCTCCCCCTTCCCCTCCAAGCTGAATTCCTGACCAATCCCTTGCCTGGTTATCGGGCCATCATAAAGAATGTATGACAGGACCTTAGAGCAGTGAGGGATGGCTCCGGTGAAGCCGGCAGGGCTGGTGAAGATGGAATAACGCAGGTGTGGCGGCACATGCCAGCTTGACTTACGGCCTTGATTCCTTTTTAAGACCACCTTGAGATCTCAGACTGTGGACACTGTTTGAGAAGTTGTTGAAATGAAAATAAAATGGATACAAATGTGATCTGGTGGAGGATCCTTCCGTCGGCTGAATCCTCGTCTTTAAACTCATTAAGATGTAATATGATGACTTTGGTAACAGTGAGATCTGCTTCATTTATTCCAAAAAAATTGATTTATTTGTATTTGTGAATTTAGTTTTGCCCATGACCACCAGAGACACATGTGCAGCTTACCCATTTACCAGAGAGGTAGAAATCCCAGAAAGTGTTGATTGGTCATGGTCAGATAAACTCAAACTGCAAGTTTTCTACACAAATTGTGATCTCCAGAGATAAAGCTTAGACCTAGATCAATACAATCGGCAGGATAGTGACGTCAAAACTAATTAAGATTGCCTGTGTAGCACAATGGTACCAATCTGTGCTGGGTGGGCCCAGTGTCAGCATGGGCTACCGCAAGGTTATTTTTCTTCCATTGTTTGAGGCTTAGAGACACCTCCAGAGGGATCCCTGCAGCCAAGACACTATTATCTGGCTAAGGTTTGGGACAATCGCACTGTCCCTCTCATTTCTTGTAAAGGTCCCTCTTCAATTAATCTAGGAGCCAAATCTTTTTATGCTCTCCTGTACGGACCCCATGAAAAGAGACTTTTTCAAAGGGCTTGTGAACAGGCTGGCTTTCTGTGTTGAAAGGTAACAAAAAGGGATTATGTCATGGGGAAGAGCGGATGTAGCTGGGTGACTCCGATTATGTCCAGATAATGTAGTGTTGTCACGTCTGACGGGAAATATTGTGCTTGAAATAGAGTGAACATTCACAGGCCAATCTTTAAATTTCATTTCGGTTCAGTCCAATTTGAGTAGAATAAGTAAATTGAGAATAATTATCGCTCCAATGTAAATCAATATGAGGAAACTGTAACTGCTGCAATCTTTAAATAACAAGATATTTTATTGATTTCCAAAGGGAATTTCTAATTACATTGGCCTTCCTCTACAAAATCCATGCATGCATTATGCTATTAATATAATTATATTATTATTATTATAAAATGTGTGTTCTGCCTCCCAACTCTCCACCTCCCCACGATAGGATTAGAAGACACAGTTGCGTTGAGATCAGGGTGGTAAATATGCATACAGTAACGGATAAATCCGGTTCAGAACAACATGGATTTTTTGTTTGTAGATTTACATGTATTCATCTGTGCTATTGGTTATGACATTGCGATCTGGGAAACTGCTTAAAAGCAGTCGCATGGGTTAAGAGAAATGAGCAGTCAAACGAATATATAGGCGACCTGTCTCTGTTTAAAAAAAAAAAGAAAAGTGAAATAATAATTTATATTCCAAATGTATCATTTTAGAGTGACCAACATCATAACTTAACCATTAAGAAACCTTCTCATATGATCACAAGGAGAAGTCTGTCCAGCATAGAGTATTGTCACATATTCACACATCAAATCTTTAACATACAGCATTTTCACATACATTGTGTTCACATGTTGTTTACATTTTGTAATTTGTTCCTTTCTCAAACTGTGCTGTAACAATGTCCCTGCTTGCCACGCTGCCTTAACTTCTAAAATGTATTTTACTGACCACTGCAATTTGTTGACGGTAAATGTTTTTTTAAGTGAATCATTATGCAGAGACATGAGATAGTCAGTAACATTTAGCATGGAGATGAGACAAATTGAAACTAAATTGTAATCTTAACTGACTGTTACAAATGTAAAACATTCACACTAAAAATGCCCCAGCTCGAGCACTCAAACAAACCAAACCAACAAAATGGCTTGTGTTTATTTGTTACTAATAACAAATATTCTCTCCTTAACCAACCTTGGTTCAAAATAACCTTGAAAAATGCAAACAAGGCAATTTGTGTTGGGGTGATTAATTCATTTCTGAATGGCTGTGCCTAACTGCATGTGGAACACAGTAAGATTAATTTCGTAAATGTATGTATTTCGCAAAAGTGCTTTTCGAAAGTGCGAAGATGAATGTTTAGTCAGATAAAGCAGCCAACATATGAGGTTACTCTCTGGCCCTTGCAGTGTGTATACACACACACACACACACACACACACACACACACACACACACACACACACACACACACACACACACACACACCGCAGTCAAAGTTGTTTTAAAGTCAAATGGATTGTAACAGGAACCCAAGATGCACTCTGTTCCTTACTCTGAGGATTAGGTAATGTGTAGTACAAAAGACATATGAATAATGTATTGGCCACTGCGTGCATTGCGGTCATGCACATACAAGTGTTAGTTTCCGAATCAGTGTGTGAAACTCTAAATATGTTCATGCGCGATTTAGGAAAGGGTTTGTGAAGGGTTGCATTGTGTGCTAGTTAATCGTTCATGCAAGCCTTTCATACAAAACTAAACTTAATACAAAATCCCTTTTTGTCCCCATAAATATATGAATCCAAAAAGGTTGGATTTTAGATGCTATTTTCATAACCACTACATTACTAATAATTACAAAAACATTAGTAATGACATTCTTTATCAACAGACGGTAGAAAAAAAAGCAACTGTCCGCACTTGCAGCAAATCAGATTTGCTGAACAATGAAAACTTCAGGTGTTTCATGTGATTCATTTTTTTCAGTTGAATTGACAAAGCACTTTTGCTGTATGAAAAAAAGCTACATTATGATATGACTGTAGCTCCCTGTGCCACATTGAGACATTTTTTTTTTTGCCTTGAAGAAGCACTATAATGGGGACTTCATCTTTTTTTCTTTTGGGGCTATTCTAGAAAAAGGTGCCAGTGTCTGAGGTCCCAGCGGTACCTATTACGGCAGCCTAGTAGTCATTAATCACAGACCAGTATGCATTTCAATGCAGCGTCTGCCCAGAGTTTCCAATAGCCATTCATTAACAGTTTCCACCGCCATCTCTTTTCTTAGCATCTGCCCCCTCCTCTCCATCGCTCCCACCTGGACTCTACGGATTTGGTCCTTTTCTTGCTGACATACCTGCTTTTTATTTCCTGTGTAATGTAGAAACTTTAGACGAGGGTGTGCTCACTTTTCGGGGCTTTTATATAGTGTGTTAAAGATGTTAAGCTAACCTTTGCAAAAGTTCTCCCACGTCTTTGCTTTCTCTTGTCCGTTTTTTGGTTGTTGTTTATAAGTATACAGTATTGGGTGTTTATATGAAAAGCACTGTCTGGTGGGAACTGATAACATGTCTTTAATTGCTTGCATGCATCTATCTTTGATTGGAACCAGGTGTACACGCAGCAGTGAGGCAGATGTTGTAGAAATAGTTCTTTTGGAATTAAAGACACTGAAATACTTTCAAGCTGTCATATAGAATCAGCAAGATAACAAACAAACTTGTTCTTAACTGTAGAATCATTTCTGTTCATACTGCTGCTGTTTCATTTCATTCAACATGGGAAACCAATCTGTCAAACATCATGGAATAGAGTAGCCAGTGGGGAAATTATACCCATTATTAATGGTCTCCAAGATCTCTCAGGGGCTTTCCATTATATTTATTGACTTTTTCCCTTCTTGTCTCAGTGTTTTTTACATTAAAGTGTAGCAGTGTCAGCAACTGGTAAAGTAGCAGAAAACCGGAAACCAAAGCATAAATAAATTTCTAGTTGGCAAGGTTTTTTTTCGTAGAAACAGACAGAAAAGCAATAGTTTATGTGGTTGTTCTAATCAGAATTTGTGTATAATGTGTTTTAAATCATTTCACCCAAGTGATTATTAAACTGTAAAAGTTTTCCAGGACCTTCAGACTGCCTCCTTTGACTACACATATGATAGTTTGATCTTTTAAATAAACCAAACTGGGCCATTTAAAGAAATGTGGGGAAAGTCTCATCTAGATTTAAAAAAAAAAAAAAAAAAAGAGAATATTTGATAAAAAAAAAGAAACCCAAAAGAGATGTTATAGTAACTGTCACTCTTTTTGTTGTGCTCAATTCATTCATAAGATGTGATGTCGGTCATTTTGAGAAGGGTATCTTTGATGGCCAACACCCTGCCAACCCAAACCTGAGCGATTTGGCTTTCTGCACTGATTGATTAGGTGGAGCTCTCAGCTTTCTCATTGAAATGCATCAGAGAAGGGAGTAACTTTCCTCTCAAAATAATTTGCTTACAATTACAGTGAACCTCCCACCTCGGCAGCACCTTACTTAATATCAATCACCAGAAGAGGGATAACCCAAAGTGCTGATCAGCAGATAAGCAGGGAGCTCCCTCCTCCTCAGCTTTCCTCGTGTCATATAGGACATTAACCCTCAGAGTTAGATTTCCCTCGGCAGCAGCCTAAACAAAATGATTGCCAATAATTTGTCATCTGCTCCCCGGAAGACTGTGGGTGTAAGTCTGCATTGATTAAATGGAGAGAGAGAGAGAGAGAGAGAGAGAGAGAGAGAGAAAAAAAAAAAAAAAAAAAAAAAAAAAAAAAAAAAAAAAAAAAAAAAAAAAAAAAAAAAAAAAAAAAAAAAAAAAAAAAAAAAAAAAAAAAAAAAAAAAAAAAAAGGAATCTTCACTTGACTAATGCAGATGACGGGGGAAAGTGTGACAGACAGCAAAAATCTGCTAAGATAAGGTCACCTGAGGATGAGCCTTCTTAACATACGATCATAGCTCTCGTGCTAAATCTGTGGTTTGAAGAAAGCCTCCTGACAGCTTCAGTTTTTAGAACAATAAGATTTCAAATCAAACGTTTGCTTTATTAACTGAAATGTTGTATTCACACTGTTTCAATGCTAGTATTAATTGTGTGAATGCTGATTCAGCAGCATTGACAGTATCGTTATCCCATTCTTCAACTTTCTTTGGTCGCCTTTAACTTCTGCATACATTCAGCTACAAAAAACATTCAAATATCAAAATGTTCAGCTCTTTAACCACATGATTGGACTTCTGGGACAACATTTCTTCTGTTATTTATACTTTTTCAGATATTAAGCTTTTTTCAATTATTTTTTTACAATTAAATTCATAGAGCGCAGGCTTCAAATCCTCTCCTACTTCAAAATCTGTCTCCTCCTTCATACTTTTACCTACAGACGCAATTCAAACTTTAAACCATTTTTAAACCATTTAAACCAGCAGCAGTTTGATACAGGTGACACGGTCGTTAGCTGATTACAGAGATCAAAGCCATCTCCTCTGTGTTTACAAGCATGATGCAGCATTTTCGCCAGACAGTCAAATTGCAACTACAGACAGTAAGTAATATGAAGATTAACACATTACGGTTAATTTACACACACATTGTTATTGTGCACAGGTGTGTCGTAAATAACTTAAAAGAAACTCAGTCACTCGATGTCTGCATCAGAGCGTATCCCACAAAAATTGTCTGTCGCAAGCACGAATGATGCTGAACGAATAGATTTATTCCACCAAAATGCCACAACAAAACTGAAACCGCTAGCCCCAGTTAAACCACCACTGCAAACCCTTACGTTTTACACCGCATCAGCTTTTTTTAATACAGCCAGTACTTGTCCAAAACCGTAGCTCCCACAGCGAGCTGTGTACACTGTGTTGTTATGGAGATAGCTCTGGCAAAGCGATACATGCCCGTTGTGCCCCTTTCACACCAATGACCAGGGTTGTCCTTTTGGGAATTCAAACCAAGCCAGTCAACATGGGTTTATCCCTGGTATGACAATTAGAGATCACCTGGGTCAACCTGGGAGCACTGCATAACAATTACCTTAAGAAATGGGCAGGGCTTTACACATCACATTCAGTGAACAGCTAACATCACATACTCCAGTCCAGAGAGAGAGAGAGAGAGAGAGAGATTCCGCAGTGACTACATTATGATTCCTCCTCCTGCATATTTATTGCAGCAGCTGGACAAGGAAGTAGGTTACTCTAGTATTGATTTTTGACCATTTTAAGACGAGGGGAGAAGATTTCTCTTTGTTTGAGTTAATGTAAAGTAAATATGGGCTTCGCTGTTGCCATTCACGACTCATTTAAAAATAGACGGAGAGAAAACAGAGATTTGCGCTACGCAGCAGCCGCACTGAACTGCAGTCTGCGGACGTTTACCACTGTGGTGCCGCGATGTGTCGCTCGCTTGCCACTGCTGTGCCACTGTTGTAACACCTATAACTTTCATACAATATGGCTATTATTAAACCGTCATTGCATCATGTTATTCAACTTTTCAGTGAAATTCATCCTTTTTAAAACCATTCCCATTTTTCCAACTATTCTCACTACTTCAACCTCTTCTTGCGGATTTAAGCTATTAATCCAGTTTAGCTTTTCAGCATTTACACGCATTTTCTGCAGGAAATGCATTTTTTAGTTATAATTGATTCTACTACTACACTCACAAAGTTAGCACAGACTTACATTATTTGAACTTTGGAGTTTCTACATGATCAAGAAATGAAAATACCCCTATGGCCACGTAAAGAATGGCAGAGCCATTACTCATACCCTGGAACAAAATGAATAGGCCAAAGTCTACCATACTGTGGGTGCGTGAGTAATGCAGGGTCTTGGCTGCTGGTACGTTTCAGAACAGAAGCTAACAGTACTTGCCAATTCCACGATAAATATCAAATAGTCTGGCAGCACATTTTGGAAATTGAGCTCCATGATGGAGTGGAAATTGCCATCAGGCTGATGTATTGTTAAAGACAAGTGGGAACAGCTGGTGGCCTTTTCTAAGATAATCCAACTCTTGATGTTGTTGGACCCTCTACTACTCCCAACAATAAACTTCCCCTTCTTGGATTATAAATGAGAATGCATTTTATTCACATCAACAATTTATGCTCACACACATGCTTACCATGCAGGATGAAAAGCCTGAAACAATTTGGACAAGTAGTCTAGAGTTTGCAGATATGCAGAATCTTAACTACTGCTCCATTAACACACAGTAATGATGCATGCCATCCGTCTGTTTGCCTGTTGGTGATTTGGAGATGGCACACTGTTGCATGCCGTATGCCCTCTCTCATTCTGGCTGAAATTTGAAGCCTCACAATTGGAGGAAAAAAAGCAAAAATAACATAGGTGCATCTGAGCTGGAACGAACAAAATGGTCCGTGCTGTGAGGACTCAGTTTATAATTTAGAGAAAGGCATAGAAAAGAGGTGTGTGGAAGCCCACTGTAGCATTCTTTTTCCATATTGTGAAGTGTATCTGTCTGCAGTGCGTTTGGAAAGCTCACAAGCAGATTGAACTGAAGACATGTTTTCTTTATGTGTGAGTCAGCCTCTGTGATACGATAAGCATTGAAAATGCTATTTTTTACCCCCAACTTTTGTTTATGGGAAGCAAGTGTCAAAAACTACTTCAGTCTCCAAAGTGAATTTGATAAAAGTAACAATATGAAAAGTGCATGCTCTTATTTTCGATCTCAGTGCGGCATGAGAATTTAAAATTTTTGCTTGTGTGATTCTGGAAGTCAACTTCTGTCCTTGAAGTGTGAAAAATGTATGCAACACTCAACACAAGAAAGCAGATGGATTTCTCAGCTGAATTTGCCTATTATTAAATTATATCCGCACACTGAGTCGCGAGGTGTACAGCCTAATTACTATGCTTTTGAAAAATACTGGTGTTATTCTAGACTCATACAAAATTGAGGATGATGTCAAGAATAAGTTTGTTGAATGCAGGAGACTGCATAATGCATGCCAGCAAAACTTTTATACGGTTTATAGGACTGTGCTCGGTATATATTCCTACAATTATGACTTTGAACTCATGGCATTGACTTCACAACAAGAGAAAGGAATTCTTTTAAGAGCAATATTCAATTCATATAATACCCTCTTTGGAGAATGTAATTTTGGTAGTACCGTGTCACATTTTCCACAGCATTATCCTGTGAAGTGAATGTCCCCTGAGAGACTGATCAGTGTGACTAACTTCCTCCGTTGTATGGTTTTGTGCATTAGCGCTGTGGACCCATGCAGCCACTTGTGTTTCCTCTATCTACTGAGCGAGTGCTCCAAATACAGTTTTCCCTGCTAAGATAAGAGCTGGATAATATGTTTGTTGTGTCAGTTCCTGGAATTACTTGACTCTCCTATTTGTCTCTGTTGTTTTGGATACTATACTGGACACTGCTCAGTATCTCTCACTCTGTAATTAATCACAGGTTGTGGTGTACTATCAACCTTGCCTACACTTATCTGGATGTTTAGCCTAACATAGACAAAGGAATTACATTTTGCCCTTATGATGCCAAGCGGTTAATACGTACGTTACATATAATATGTGCGTTATAGACCAGGGCTATTTATTCACAGGGCTCTTAAGGATTTTCTAGCCATGTCAGGATAGTTTGATCCAAGTTATTTACTTGTTTTTGCAGAAAAGAGTGATTTAAAGCTGCATTAATCAACATTTTAATAGAAACATGTCATTCAATATGACATGGCAATAGATCACAAAAGAAAATCGCAATATTCAACACTATCGAATAGCAATACTTATAGAATCGCAATAAATTATAATTGCAGATCTAATTGACACTCACGTATTGTGAAATAATCGAATCGTCCCAGCCCTATCAACTAGTATGATTAGCATTGTTTCATAGCAAGAGTTCACTAAATTAAAAATATTAATTATTTTATTCTTTTTTTGCAAGCTATTTTGAAGTATTTTGTCAATAAACCTATTATCTTCAAATACATTATTCACAACTGAATGTGTAACCAGACAAATCAACCCACCCCCTGACCTAACCCGCTCTGGATCAGCTTCCGCTACCCCTGTCTGTAACCTGGGGTAACACTCATCACAAACCGTTGTAACATCTTGAAGCCTGTCAGAGCTGCTTTCTAATGACTGCTTTTCCTGCTTCGTTTGATGAGTAACTTGTCACTCTGCCATCTACTGTCTAAACTCGAACGTTTTGATACATTTGAGACAGAAAACAGGAAAAGTACTCCAATGATTTTCTTGCATCACCTTAAAGCCCTGGTAGCTTTTGGGTGACATGATTGAACAGCAAACTCCTGCTCCCTATCAGAGCTGAGAATATCGAAGACCAGGAGGCAAGAGAGACACTGCATCAGGGATCAATTTACATGACGACACTGTCAAGATGGAGCCTCGGAGGTGGAGGTGACTTGCACTGAGCATTCGAAAATTATGTGCAGATATATTTGAATATTATAATCAAGTTCATTCTGTGCTGATCTCCGAAAAGCATTAAAATCCTGGGAACATGCAAATCACTCAACAAAAAAACGGCCATTTACTATGATGATAACTTCCTTGAAATGACAGTATTTCAAAAGAGCACTAAAGCACACTGCGGTGGTATTATGTTTAAATATCTTACCAACAAATGAGCTCAAAGGGCATACTAATTGCATCGCACTGCAAAATTTGTAATTGATTATTAAATACCTGACTAACAAGCAGTACATGTTCATTTTCACATTAACAAATCTGCTTTTGAATGTCAAATCAGTCCACACTGTGTGATGAAGCTATGATTAAATGACAAGAAAATGCTGTTACCATCATACCTTTCTTTTTGAAAACCTCAAGCCTCTTTTTGAGCCTCTCCTGCTCTGTTCTTGATTCAACAGCCGATTTAACATTCGACCCAGTTTCAGCAAGGTTCTCTACTGGGACACAACCCAGAAGTGTCATACAGCAGAACCAGAATAATAAAGCCCTCCACTCTGGATATGAAAGCAAACGATACCCTGTTTATGCTCTATAGATTAACATAGAAGCACAACATCTTTCTGTATGGGTGATTTGCTTATTTAAGAAGCACACACAGTTGCCAGCTTGCATTATTGCAATCAATGTGGATGAAAAAGAGGCACAGAGAAAAAGACAGGATAAGTACAGTGTAATCCAATACCCACGCATCTAATTTTGAAGGCTTATTATGCACACTCTGCCCCTTGGATGTTAGTTTGGCATGGAAATGACAGCCAACAATTTTACGCGACCCTTAGGAATGTAATTAGTATTATAATATAATGTAATTAGTCTTACCATGCCATGTAATCGCACAAGGCTCGGGATATCAATAGTTAATGTGCAAACTGGATCACAAACAACCTGATTACATTTTCTAACTTACTTTCAAAGAGCAAGTAGCAGTCTGCCAGCAGGTCTCCCAGGGACTTGAATTTTTACTGAAGTTAGCGAAGTACATTTTGTCTCTGAGGTGAGCTCCGGCTGGAACAATTATCGCTGGTCTAATTATACAGTAGTAATGCTGATATTGACAATGTAGTCTTCAATATGTGTTTAACCTAAAGGAGTTGGGAAATCTAAACATAAGGCAGTGTTTTAATGTTATGCCCTTGTGGCTAAAAAAAGAGCCGCAGCATATTCATGAATTGTTTGGGAAGCTCAGAATGTAGTGTTGTGATAATAGATACCACAGTAAGACACTAGTGTAGAGCAGGGACTCCCAAACGGTGTTGTCCGCTGTACCCGCACAGTCCTGCGAGATGAACATACCTCTTCTGCGATACCACCCATCATGTTCTGGATGTTATTTAACACAATTAATTCTATAAAACAATTATGTTTTCAATTGTCAGTGTGTAGGTTGTTTTGGTCAAGTTTACATTTGTACTCTAGTACGTGGAGTGTCTAGAGCTGCAAGTTTCACACATTTATCCATTATTAAAGCATTTATCAGATATATTTAGCTATTTCAACTACAGTATCCATTGCTTTTAGCTAGCAGTTTCAACTCTTTATCTGTTAATTTGGATAAAATGGATAAATAATTCTAATAGTTAACTATTAGGCCTGCAATTTATCCATTACTTTTAGCTCTTTTAATCACTAATTTATTACTTTCAGCTAACTGTTTGGATGTCACTGTTCGCTGGCTAAGTTTTCATGCACTCTCAATCACAATATAGTGTTCAGGTGTTAACAGCTGAGTCAATATGTGGATATGTTTTTCTAATCGACGCATCATTTCTATCGTTTGTTTTGTACAAGTTGAATCTAGGATTAAAATCTGTATTTACTGCTACTCCACAGGGCTCTTTTGCTAACTTTCTTCCCAAGAAGTGCATGAGTTTCTAAATGAAAAACGTTAGTAGCACTAGGGGTTTCACCAACTAGTCGACTGTAACTACTGGTCGGCTGGCTTTTGTTTTTACGTCCATCGCGGCAACAGAGCTGCCAAAAGAGCTGCCAACAGAGCTGCCAACAGAAACCCGTGCCCAGGTTGGCCGAACTCTATTGATGACAACTGGTTATTTTGTTCTTTTGTTTAGAATAACACCCAAAAAAAAAATATATATATATATAAATAAATTGTGATCCTGCATAGTATTACCTGCCACAGTAGAATGCTTGAACTTTCTGCGTTAGAAAATCCAATTTTCATTGTTACCTACAACTCCTCTCTCTGCGTTTTTCTTACATAACGACTAGTTGACTACTATTGTAAAAACTATTAAAAAAATATTAACCTATTAAAAACCTGTAGTCGTGGGCACCCGGATAGCTCAGTTGGTAGAGCAGGCACCCATATATAGAGGTTTACTCCACGACGCAGCGGGCCAGGGTTCGACTCCGACCTGCGGCCCTTTGCTGCATATCGTTCCCCCCCTCTCTCTCCCCTTTCATTTCTTCAGCTGTCCTGTCAAATAAAGGCCTAAAATGCCCCCCCAAAAAATAAATAAACAATAGGAGTCGTGCTAGCTCTGCTCCACACCTGCTTTTACACACGGTTATCCATATTCATGAGTACAGATAGAGTTGTAAAAATGCCCAAAAAATTAAAAAACTGTAGTCGTGAAACCCCTGAGGAGCACACATACATATTTATTTTGTGTCCTAGTATCTAGACATGGGCCTTAACATTTTGACAAAGCTTTTTAAAATATTAAAACAGATTCTTTTGACTCCAGTGGACGTTGAAGTTACAGCGTGGGTCACGGTAGCTTCACTAACGTTCTCAGCTGCCCTGTCGTTTCTAGCTGCCATGCTAACGTTAACGTTAGCTCCCTCCTTTTAATGCGAAGTGCGAAGCCTCGTTCATTGAACCTTGTGAATCCTCCTCGCCGGATTCTTTTCTCTTTTTCGCTCTAAATAAAAATGTATGGGCTTCATTTTTAGGGAGGTCTGCACATATACCGTATAGCCTGATTGTACGTAATAGCCTATCGTACTGATACTTTATCCAGTGTTGTTCATCTCTCTCTCACTTGACACCTGCTGCGTCATCACAGAAAACTCTACTGTGATTGGCACATTGTGGCTGGTGGAATTGTGGGACTTGGGCTTTTGAACAATTAGCAGCAGGGGAAAAAGAGATTAAGTGAGTTGTAATCTTTACTCGCACAGTGTGGTCGTACATATCTGATTTAAGGGACAAATGCGAGTAAAATACTCACACTGTAGGTCTCTGCTCCACAATCTTTCCATGTAGCCCCTGGCAAGTGCAGAAGTTCCTCCTGGGATACAAGTACCCCTGGTTCGGAATCACTGCCGTAATGTACAATGCTAAATAAGCCGGCAGTTTTAATGTAATGTCTCATACCCTGTATTTGTTGTAATATTATTTTTTTTTTGTCTTAACTCAAGAACTTGATGGGAGATCAATTCATTAGTTGGCCGGTTAGTCGGTTAGTTCATTGGTATTGCACATCCTGATGTGCATAAAACGTAATAAAGCAAATAATTCCTCTTAGTTCTTGCTGTGATGTTTTAATCATGTCTCTAGTGCTTTCATATCAGTGATTAATGTAATTACTGTGGCTTCAAGAAGAGTCAGTTATTTTCTTACTGTCAAAATGACATCATTGTCACTAATATAAGTGTGAAGTAATACATTTTTACCTGAAATGCATTTAGAATGCCGATTAGAATAGGTGCAAAGTAAACGATGTATGTAAGATCCATACACACATGAGCACACACAAGCTTCTCTGTAATCTAGGGCAGCTTGCTGTAAATTACACTGCTTCAGTAGTTGTTTTGAGTGTCTTTGAGAAAGCATTTCTTCTCTCCAAGCATGTTTCCGCTATCCAGTCTCCAAAGTGTTACAGTCATAATTAGCCTAGATTAATGAGGAGGCGACTTCAAAATGAAACATATGAATAATAAAGGTGTTGTTCTTCAAACACTGTTTCATCTTTCATTGTAATCTTGCACTGCACTCACATGGGATAGTAAAAAAGCATGTTATCAAATTTATTAAGGGCACGCTGACTATTTGTGCCCGTGAATATTGATGAAGGGGAAAACCACATTTTTCCATCTTGTCTTGTTATATATCAAACGACTCTATTTCTGAATGACATTTAAGAAGCCTCATAAGTCGATAAAGTTAAATGAAGCACTGCTCTTTTTATCTGTGTATGATTGGCAGTATGAATTACATTGAAACTGGTCAGAATTAGGGTTGGGTATCGGTTGGGTTTTATCCGATATCTGTGCCTACTCTGTATTTTTAAAACTGTTCCGGGGCTTAAACGGTTCTCGAACCAGTACTTAAAAAAACAAAACTGCACACACTTTGTCAAAAAACAATAACCTTTTATTTCCAGTTCCAAATTGAACACAATATTCTAAATCTAGTGTTGAAACTTTGTTAAAACATTTTGCATACATACACGACTTGTTATGAGTTTCACATTAAGCAGAAAGTCAGCACACACTGAGTGGAAGTAGAGGACATAGCACACATTGTCACACACCCTGTTGAATGGCAACGGTGTTTGCTAGCCTACTTGATATGCAAGATTTGCGGTTGGCATTAAATTACTAGAGGAATTGCTGCTGTCATCGTCGTCATCATCCTCATCATCATCTGTGATGTCCACCACCACACTGGCAGGGCTGGGACTCTCTTCAATTTGTCCGGCGAGGCCGACACTGGCTGCTGCTGTTGAAGTGCTTGTCCTTGCGTCACGTAGGTTATCAAACACGGTGCATTGTTCGTCTTTTAAATAAACTCCATGTGTCACCAGATGTTTCATCAAATTTGACGCGTTACCTCCCTTGCATGACATTGGTTTAAGGCATCTGTTGCAAGTCGCAGAGTCTGCATCCTTAGATGTGAAATGCAGCCAAACCTTGGAGTGTTTTGCCTTCGGCATCTTCATTGATCCTCTCACTATCGGTTCTGATCAACAAGTGTGCTGAGTAGCGGCACTGACGTCACGCAAGTTGACGCCGGAACAACAGGGGAGCGGTTAAAAAAAAAAAAAAGTCAGGCACCAAAATTTTCGTTCTTATTCGGTCTCGTTACTACAATTTACGTCGGAACTGGTGCCCTATCGGCACCGCGTTTCGGTACCCAACCCTAGTCAGAATACATAAAAGACTGCCCCCTTTTTACCTTTCGCAACACTTACAGATAATTAAACCCACGGGGAAACATTGTGAGTCTACTCAGAGATCAGCATGGCTTAGGGGAAGAAAGGTGTGTAACTCTATAACATTAACATAATGCAAACACTGGCTTCTCTTCACTCAGGAAATGAAACCTTAAACACCCTTCAAACTATTTCTATATGTATTTATAAGGAAAGTTTACTTTTTTATCTCTAAACAGCCCGAATGACTACTGACCTCTGACTACTGAAGGAAATTATTATGACACATTATTACAAGAATTGGTCTGTCAAGGGCTTACTTAGGATGTTCTGTTCATACCACTTTTTATACGTTGATCACAAACATTCCTGCCCACATGAAATATTCAGTAATTTGCGGTGTGGAATATTACCACAGAGTTAGTGCTAATGGGAAACCTACACCAAATGGGCTGCCTTCTGCGTGAAAGAGACAACATATTTCCCTCATTTCTGTCTAGCTCCCTTGATGGACCAGTGTTGGATAAATCACTTCTGAAAATAGCTGCTGGAAAAGAGAATTTTATGTCTATTTTTGTTTTCTCCCCACGCACGCACACACACACACCAAAAAAGGTTAAATTTATCATGACAGAATGAAATTTAATTTCCACATTAAACATATGTGCTGATCATTGATTTTGTAGCAACAAACACAAAGCACTGTGAAACCAGTGAAAAGTGGAGAGAAAGTGGAACAAACTTTTCCTCAGAATCCAGGCCAATGCTTTACCCCTCTGCCAAGTGCTGGGTTTATTTTTTTTTTTGTTCCATGATGCCAGTGATGCTCTATGATAAGGTCTTTGTTTGAACTGAGTAGAAGCCCACACACACATACTTTTCTCTTAATTGGGGTATTTAAAGGATGAGAGTGGGTAGGAAGGAGACGAAAAGCTTCAGAACTGAGGTAGGAAGCCTAAATTTGATCTCCGGCAAAGGCGGAGTGTGACTTCCAGCCACTCACAATCTTAGTTGCTGGAGATCAAGTTTAGCTTTCTTTCTAACTTGTAACTTTATCCAGTATGTGATGCTTCTCACTGTGGCATGTCCTCGAGGAGTAAAACCCCTTCAGGAGTTATTGTTAGTTGACCAGCAGGCATTAACAAAGAAAGTTCATGAGTTTGGCAGCATGGACCCTCAGGGCCTTGGCAATTCGGAACCAGGCTTGTTTGATCTATAGAGAACACACCGTCGATGTCGGCACCGGGAATGGTTATTTCCCCGGGGAAGCAGCCAGTGGGGACGGCAGAATCCAAGAGGCTAAAAATATATTTGTGAGAGGCGATTAGAGGTATAAAGTCGGATGTGAGCAGCGGAAAGGCTTTGAAATGCTAAATTTGTGTCCACTCCCCACCTGTCACAGATACTGCACTTGAAAGGGGATGATTGTCATCTTCTGTGATTTGCTCTTTCACTTGCATATAAACTATATAGATTTGCGCTCTATGTAATTATCTCTAGTATGGAACCAAGAAAAGTGTGCTGGGATGGACAATCTAGTTCATGTATCATACGAATTGATTAACGAACACAGGCATTCATGTAACCTATATAAATGACAGGTTACAAGTGATAAGATAAGAATTTAACAAATATTTAAACAGAATAGTGCACAGCATAGAAACAATAGCTATTAGACTGTAAAACACAGTTCAAACAGACTATTACAGGCTAGCGGCTAGCTCTGAATCCCATCGTTAACTAACAGAAACCTAAAATACATTCACGGCTAATAATACACACTGACTGTGTGTAACCTAAAGGAACATTTAAACGGACGTGTCCATGGACGCACACACTAGAAAGGAACTGTCCATCAGAAATCGCTGTAGTCTAAAGTCAAGTCCAGCTGCTCCTCCGTGCTTCTCGCTCACTGCTGCGTTCAGGGGCGTCGTCAGTGTGTGCACACAGAGTGCACATGCAGAGCGCGTGATCAGGCACAGTGGATACGTAATGGGAATGCATGCACAGGGGCACGGCCTTTTTTACATGTAGTACAGTATCATAAAAGCAATGAGACTGCTATCAAAAAAAGATACCATCAATTTCATCAGCAACTGGAATCTGAGCAAAGAGATAATTTCACTGAATAGCTTTAGTATTGTCTGCAGTGCTCGGAATACATCTGCATTAATGTGCTGTACCCTTTTTATCTGCCTTTCCTGTGGCCAAATTGCCTTTGGTCTGTAACCCTGCATGTAAGAAAAAATGTTAAACAGATGCTTTCCTTATCAGAAGCCCCTCTAAATTCTTTCTATGTTCCTCCTCCTCTTGATTAAGAGTAGCCCCAGACACAAAAGAGCAAACACACTTATCAGACAGGGATCAGGGAAGAAAAATAACCCTCGCCGTGATGGCACCTCTCCTCCCCCTTTTTCTGTGACTTCTCCAGCCAACGGAGGGAGGGGACAAGCGGTCGAGGAGGACACATAAGTGCGGGGATGAGGAACAACTTGTCAAGATGGTGGATGATAAACCGAAAGCTCCATGTGGGTGGAAGAACTGAGGGTTGCAGCTAGCCCCTTGGGTGGCTTTACTCGCATTTGTAACGAATGAGACTCGTGTCGCATTGGCATTCATCATTCAGACCTTTTTGGCAAGGTTTTACCTTACATAAGTCACAGTGTTTGCAGGATGTGGTCTGCAAGGGCACCGCCATAAGAGCTTCAAAAAACTGTTGTCAGAATGCCAGAGTACATTAAATAATTGTCAGCTAACTAAATGCAAGCTCCTCCATACTTATTTGCAACTAAATTGTTCTTTGTGAAATTGAGCAGAAGTAAGCTAAGAAATCTCACAGGGATTTAAAACACCCTGGCAAGAAGACAGTGGCTGCCTGTATTATTCGCAGTCTCTCAGTAAACTTTAAAGGGTGAGGTGAGGTAGCATGAATGACACTGGCAAGATGCAATGTGATTTCACAGATCTAAGAATAAACCCAACTGTTGCCTCACCACGCTTGCAAGTAGAGTTGCATTGGAAATTTGCTAATGAAGTGTTGAGGCCAGAAATCCTGGTGTATTTCACCACATATTGTCTATCTCCTTTTTGTTTTTTGGTTTTCCACTCTGCTACGGTTGTCCACAAGCAAAATCATTTGTGTACTAAATGATGACCATTTAGTAAACATGGATATGATAGTTTTGTCAGATTATTTATATATATTCATTCCTTTTTCCTTATCTTCTTTATAAGGAAGTCGGTACACCTTGTGGGTTTTAACATCAAGGTGCAAAAGTTCTAATTCGCAGTATGTAGTAATTATTTTCATGAGGATTGAAGTAAGCAAAATGCAGCATTACTTAACCATGTCTCATTCTGGACACCAAAGCACTTAGTGTATTAAATACAGGTTTGAACAATGGCTTACAAAACCCAGGCCCACATAATAAAGAATGAATGAACTATTTGCCAGGGTGATGCATATTAAGCTGTGTTTAACAATCTGTCAGGCGAGGTCTCGACAGCCACTTGGTCGGGATGATGAATTTCAAAGCGGGATGAGACATCAATCACTGTCCTGTGGCGATTGGTTGTTTGTGTGTGCGGCGGTGGCCCTCCATCTCAGCAAGGCGAAGGTTGGCTGATTGCTCCCTCTGCCTCTCTACATTCATTGTGGCTACCTGACACCATGTTATACACCCAATGCTGAGCGCGGAAATGCTTATTTACACTTCGCTGGGCCGAGACTCCACATGCGCAAAATCATTTGGGTGTCTTGATGCTGAATTGGCTGGTGTGTCGGTGCGAGCGGAGCGGGTTTAGCAGTCTGGTTATTGCCTTCCTTGCTGCTTTTGCCCATTTATTCCAAGATAGGTTAGATGGAGGAGTGTTGGTTGTTTGTTTTGTTGGCCTGCCTGTCTTCTGGCCCTGCTGCTACGATAGCTGACTGACAAGTGGTTAAGATGTCTCTTTGTGCTTATCAAAAAGTTGGCACACAGAGGTGAAAAGCTTTGCTCTGGATCTGCTTTGAAGCTGCAAGAGAATTCAGGTTTTAGAGCCACAACAGCAGGTGAAAGCACACATGAAATGACAGTGTATAAAAAGACCAACATTTTTATTATAACCTCCTTTACCCATCAACTAGATGTAATTATAATATTGTGAATCAACAGATTTATCTGTATGAATTTAGCTTTGCATAATGTTCAGTATGTCTGCATCATTTTTATTGGAACTGCAAATAATCATATTTCTCCTTGTGGGCATTTTCTTTGTCTTATTATCATCATCACTTGTGTTGCACATAATTGTAAAGTTTTTTTTTTTTTTTACTGTTTTCTGGTTAATACTTTTCCACAAGCTATACAAATGTGGAAAAAGTGTTCCCAAATCTAATTATCGCTTGGTATTATTTGAATTTGTGGTACATCTAATATATAAAAGCCTGGTTAAACCTGTAATGTTAATGCGTTACAGAGGAGAAGTGGAACATCTTCAAAGCTGCTGAACAGGAAGGAGAAGCATGTTTACTGACTCGCTTTATTTGCCAAATGAGAAGAAAATGTTATATCACAGCGCTCTATATTTTTTCTTTGACAGAATTGGAGCAAGAATAGACGACGGAGGAGACTACAGATTGAACAGGCTTCTTGAGGCAGCGGACTTATTTTAATATTGAATTTTTTTTACACTTCCATGTAGGCATTCGGTCCAATGGTGCAAGTGTAAATAATTGCAAAAGGAATTTGAATATAGCTTTTTTATTTTTATTTATTTATTTATTTATTTTATTTATATTATTTTTGAGTAATCTCTCTGTACTGTAAGTGGCAGAGGTGTGGACTCGAGTCACATGACTTGTACTCAAGTCAGACACGAGTCACAAATTTGATGACTTTAGATTCTACGTGAGAATTTCAGAAGATTTGTGGCTTCGCTTGGACTTGAGCCTTTTGACTTAAATAGACTTGATACCTTTCCCCAAACGCAAAGATTAAATATTTTTCAAAACGTGTTTTACAAATAAATTAATTTCCGTCCATTTCCTGAATCAACTAATGCTATTAATTCCAAGCAAGTCTATACTTAAAGGGGTGATAGAATGCAAAACCGATTTTACCCTGTCATAGTTGAATAACGACCGTTTGGTGGGTAAATGGGACATACATAGAACCTCAAAATCCCATTGACACCTCTTTCCTCAAATCTCACAATTTGAAACTGGCTCTGAAAACGGGCGAATCTGAATAAAGCTAAAAGTTGACGTCAACTTCTCAACTCCTCCTTATTTGGCTCTACCTTCTATCTTTGTAGCGCCCCAAAAATGTACATAGGGCACTAACTGATCTGAGGTCAGTTAGTCTTCTGAATAGGTCGGGCAGATCTCATAAATTGTTCATCTGCTGTTTTACCACTAAATTCACTTCTGAGACTTTTTTATGCGAGAAATCAACTATTTAGAGGTCAAATATGGGCCATTTTATGAAAATTGATGGCTAAACCGGCCTTCTGTGAGGTAGATGGAGCTCCGTCATGGTTGGCTCGATAGTGCTCGATACCCGCGCAAAGTCAGCATTTCTGGGTTAGTGGACTACCCAAAGCCGCCCGCTCCCCTGACAGAGCTCCAGGGCCTGCAGCTCTCATCTTCCTGCTAAATGGCCGGTCTGTGTAAGTGAGGGCGTGGTCAGCGAGCTTGTTACGCCCGCAATCTCTTACCACAGGTTCCAGTTAATCTTATAATGGATATGTGTATTGAGTTATTTAAACAAACGATTGGGGAAATAAACTCCTTGTCCGCGAGTGAGCTGAATGGAGCTCTATCAGTGAGAGCTAGCTAGCTTGCCTCCTCCTAACAAGACAGTTCACAAAAATGCATTCAATTGAAATCGGCTTTAAGACCTTAGGGAGCTGTGATATACATGTCGTGATGAAATTCAAACTGCAAATATACGATAGTTATGCCGAAAGTGTAGCTAATTAGACGCGATCTGTACACATAGGATTGAAGGGACACTAGCAGCTAACGAAACCCCTCGTGTTCACAAAAATGCATTAAATTGAAATCGGACACAATTGTTAGCTTTATAAGACCTTGGGGTAGCTGATATATAAGGCGTGACGAAATTCTAACTGTAAAGATACTGTAGTTATGCTGGCAGCTGGCTAGCTCCGCGGAGCCCCGAGCCCCGGTAGTAAGTCACCGAGAAACGGTGACTTTCACTGGGTGTGGAGGTTGCCGCTTTCTCATCAGACTGTGTGGAGCTCCTAAAGTCCGACACGTCTTAACAAATTTGTAATTGGCCATACATTTTCGTAAAGCGGCCCATATTTGAGCTTTATATAGTTGATTTCTCGCAAAAAAAAGTCTCGGAAGTGAATTTAATAACGAAATGGTAGACAAACAATGTATAACTTTGCAGTGTCTGAAATATGAGACCTGCTGTCACGTCTCCAATGTGTTTCTATGTGGTTCGCTCAAACCAATCAGCGCGCAGCTCATCTAAATATTCATGAACATACCATATTTGGAAGAAAAGCTCTTGTATATAGGGCCATATTCACAGGGTAGTAAAGGGCCCATAAAATAGCATTCGGGCAATTTTCAGCCCCACCAATGTTACATACCCTATTAGGAGACCTTAAGGAACAGTGTGAAATACCCTATATAATCATCCTATCACCCCTTTAATGAATGCATCATTTCCAGATCCACTATAAGTAATCAGTGTCCAATCAATGTTGCTGAGTGCCAGTTGGAAAATGATGACACCAAAGATAATTTTGTTTGCGTATAAAGACTTCATAAAGCTATTGTTAGCTTAAGCAGCTACTTAACAGCGGAGACCAGGCTGTCAGCAGTATCATTAGTTATCTTCAGTCAGGTGGCAAAACCATAACCACATTGAAAGTTTGTCACTGTCATTTCATAATATTTAATTTCTCATTTGTGATGTCCAGGAGGGACTGTATTTCATATTGCAATGCTATGCTCACTGATCCAGTCATTTACACACTGTAGTCAAAAATAGTACTACTGTTACAATGCATCAATAGAATGGGGAGCATCAAACAGGAGGAGGTGAAAGATGAAGTCAGCGGAGGAATTCTTGTCCAGCTGTGATCTGTCCTAGCATGTCGATGCACATCCTCTTTGTCCTTCATGTGCTGAATGGCTCTCTGAACCATGCATTTGTGCCAAATACTTTATAAATTTGCATCAAGAGTTGGAGTTTTCTTCAAATTACTTTGTGCTGGAAAAGGAAATGATGAGAAAAATGTGCAGGGAATAAACATCCTTAAGCTTAACTGAGAAAAAGCTGTCGGTACACACAGGTGTTGTGGTGCTTTTGTTCGGAACATAGTTTCCCTGATGATCACATGTGCTACTCTAGATCTCATTCTTTAGAAACATTTTCTTGACAGAGCATTTTTATGCCATTATTTGCATAATCCTATCATTGTAATAGAGAGGCCGTGGACACCATTGAGCTAAATTAGTAGCCAATCATTTGCCTGATCTTGGAGTCATGTACCATCTCTGCCTTTTTATAAAATGAAGAATGGAGGAAAATCAAATTACTGATATAATTTAAAACATGTTATATACAATTGAATAAATAGCGATGAAGCAATACACCATATGAAACAGGTGATAATAACCATGAAACAAATGTCTTTCCCTATTTTTTTTTTACCAAACTCGTACATCAAATCATATTGGTGTGGTTGATTGTTGTTGGTATGGTCTTAGTTGTAATGCCTCCTCCAGATGGCCCTCCTCAAATGAGCTATTCTTTTCCAACACCCTGAAGAAAACAATGTGGGTGCTCAGAGTCTTGACAGTAACATATATTTCAAATTTGTTGCTGCGCCCTTCACAGAAGTAGTAATAGGGGTGTGAGCATTATTAGAGTCAAATTAGAACCCCACTGTGTTTGAAACCGCATGAAGAATTGAGGATTTTTTTTTTCTTCATTGTTCACAAACCGTGAGAAGGAAAGTTAACACTGAATTACCTATCCATATGCTATGAGATATATATATACTGTATGTGAGAAGGACACCTCTGTCAGTGTATTTTTACTGCTTTGTTGTCTGAGGGGCAACAGCAAAAACGTTAATTATGGCAGAGGGTTTATGCAATTTTGAGTGATGGCACAGTGGATACGACACATGCCTTTGGTGTGGAAGATCTGGGTTCACATACATCAACCAACGTGTCCCTGAGCAAGACACTTAACCCATAGTTGCTCCAGAGACATGCGGCCTCTGACATAAATAGCAATTGTAAGTCGCTTTGGATAAAAGCGTCATCTAAATGACATGTAATGAAGTATATCAAGGACTTATGTGGCGATCAATAGCTAACAAGACAGTCTCCCAATGCTTTCGGCATTTTTGACATATGAATGACAGATTGATGGTGCTTGGCAGAAGAAACGCATGTCTGAACACTACGCAACAACCCAGCCACAGGGTTAGGGTGAAAAGGTTAAGGAGGAGGGTTAAGTGAAAATGAAACGGCAAGCTTCATTTTCTGCACTCAGTGTGACTGACAATAGGACCAATAGATTTATTTCAGTTTTCTATAGTTCACAGAATTGATGATTCACTGGAATTAAAGCGCCCATATTATGCTCATTTTCAGGTTCATAACTGTATTTTAAGGTTGAACCAGAATAGGTTTACATGGTTTAATTTTCAAAAAACACCATATTTTTGTTGTACTGCACAGCTCTCTCTCACTGCTGCAGATCCTCTTTTCACCTGGTCTCTGTTTTAGCTACAGAGTGAGACCGCTTTTCTTCTTCTTCTGTACTATCTTTGATTGCGCATGCGCAGTAGCTCAGATGTAGATCATGTCAGCTAGCTAGGTCTATAGACCGTAAAAGAGAGCCTGTTTCTCCAACTTTGGTCAGTTACAAGGCAGGATTAGCTGGGAGACTTCTAAATGAGGGCGCACATGTAAGTAGTTCTTTTGTAGGTCATGGTGAACTTGTGTGTGTGTTGTAGCAGTGCTTTGCTATTGAGAACGAGGTAGCATGCTAGCGTTAGCATGCTAACGCTAACGTTAACGTTACGAGCTAACGGTTGTGGTTAGCCAGCTCGTTTCGGATTGTGACGTCACAGTCCGGGCGATTTTGAACAGCTCACCAGGAGACTGAAGGCAGGACACATTCAGAAACCGTATCTCACTCAAAACAGCATGGATGGATTTTTTTCAAAGTTTGTATGTGTGTGGAAGCACCAGAGACACAAAATCCCAGAAAAAGTGTTTTTTTCATAATATGGGCACTTTAACACACTATGTGGTGCCTGCCTAATCACAATGTCCTTTCATTTTTACAGGGGTCAATGATAATAACTAGATTAGATGATTGCTGTCTGGGTCAGCCTTTTTGTTCCATACTGTACGATTCAAATTCAAAAGCCTCTCTGATTATCTTTTAAATTAGTCTCTGTTTTTAATGCTTGAATGTTATACACCTACTTGACTGTGGACCCTTGAAGTGTTCAATATTGAATAAATAAGTAAGAGACTGAAATAAATTATCACCTAAACTGTTAAATATACGAATTAACTACTAACTTCAGAAATAATTAAATGAATTGTTAAAGGTCCCATGACATGGTGCTCTTTGAATGCTTTTATATAGGCCTTAGTGGTCCCCTAATACTGTATCTGAAGTCTCTTTCCCGAAATTCAGCCTTGGTGCAGAATTACAGCCACTAGAGCCCTTCCCACAATGAGCTTTCCTTAGTATGTGCCATTTGTGTCTGTAGCTATTGAGGAGGAGAGAGGGCGGAGCAAGGTGGAGGGTGGGGGTGTGGCCTTGACCAACTGACACTTTGCTCGTTTGAAAGCCATGATGTCTCTCTCTCATGGGTGGGCCAAATTCTCTGGGCGGGCAAAGCAGAGAAAGGGGAGGTAACCTTGCTCCTTATGACCTCATAAGGAGAAGATTCCAGATCGGCCCATCTGAGCTTTCATTTTCTCAAAGGCAGAGCAGGATACCCAGGGCTCGGTTTACACCTATCACCATTTCTAGCCACTGGGGGACCATAGGCAGGCTGGGGGAACTCATATTAATGTTAAAAATACCTCATAAAGTGAAATTTTCATGCCATGGGACCTTTTAAAACTGATCTGATTATTATGAAAAGTTGTTTTTATCATTCTTACATAATTTAATATAGTCTTACTGTTTTATGAAGAGTTAGTCAATTTTTACAATATTGCCATTTTTTTCCAATGGCAGTTTTATTTCACATTGCATTTTATTTCATAATAACCTTTTTTTATAATGACACTTTTAATTCATAATGTCACTTTTCATGATGAGTGGCCATTACCTTTCTTCAGCAAGCAAGCTCAACAACTGCAACCAAATGTAACCATTTAGCTCCTGCTAGCTAGAACAACAAAATGCCAAAGTAATTCTGAATCTATGTGATTGGTTGACTAGCTGCTGCCTTGAACACAAACACAGAAAATAACCTCTCCTTTTATTTAGCTTAACATGGCTGCACATGCTAGCTATCTAACCGGCTAACTACATGTAAGTTGTGAACATGGATTTATTCCAAAGTGTCAAACTGATTTCAAATATGCATTTCAGAGAAAGAAGTACAACTGTGTTAAGATTTTAATAAAAATGAAAAGGCTTTCCTCTGTGGTCAACTGGATCTTGTATCTAGCTAGCTAGATGGCTTTGGTAATAAGTAGTCATGCACCGAAATGAAAATTCTGGGCAGAAACCACAAATTGAGTATGCACTGGGCCGAAAACGACTTATTTTTTTAAACCCATTTTGTTTTTGTATTAATATTATACTTTTTAATTGATTTCATGAATTACACCTGAGCTCCAAATGTCTGTAGTCAAACTTAGAGCTGGGATGTGTGTGGTCATGAGCTTATGAATGTGTTTTGCAACACGGTCAAACATTTCAGGTAGACAGGTTTCTGCAAAGTAGCGTCTGCTTGGCAGTGTGTAACGCGGTTCAATATGTTGCATGAGCCTACGAAATCCAATGTCTTCCACAACAGAGACTGGCTGGTCATCTAAGGAAACAAACTCCATTATTTCTTCTGTAATGCCACATTCCTTGGCACTTTCATTTGCAAATTTCTTAGCCTTATCAAAGACTGCAGCGACCGATTGTGTTGGTGTGCTAGTTGGGTACTTTTAAGTGTTGTTGTTTTGATGTACTCTGCATATTGAATTGGATGTCGTGTTTTCAGGTAGTGTATCAAACCTGATGTGGAAAAGTTCTTCGGCACCATACCCCCTCTTGAAATGTCTGCTGAACAAACACTGCAGATCGCAAATTTGATGTCCTTGTCAGAAACTTTGAAGTAATTCCACACCGCTGACTTGATCTGCCTTTGCTGGGTACCACCGTGATAACGGCTTGATGAACTGAGAGGAAAATGTGAGCACTGAGGGGCGGAGAGGCATATATTTTCGGCTCATATTTTCGGCCGTTTTTCTCTTTCGGCCAAAAAATGTTCGGCTGAAAGTTTTCAGCGGGTGCATCCCTAGTAATAACCGTGCGTTCATGCCACCTCGGAATAACAGGCACTGCCCCCCTGGTTACGTTGTTTATCTGACTGGTAGCGTTCACATGGTCGGGATGCGTGTTCTTCTTCTTCTGTTATATTGGCGTTTGGCATAACAACTTTTTGCATGACTGCCACCAACGGTTGGCCGTAGCCGAGAGCATCAGGTGTGTGAAAACATGGAGGCCACAATAACAGAAGATTCTCTGCTGTTTTCTTATGCAAGCATCCAAACAGCACATCGCCAGGTGTTTGTTTGTGTTATCTGCAGGACAACGAACGGGAAAAGACACGGATAATGTGTTGTTTTTTTATACATAAGCCTATTTATGAATAATTTTAAACAAATTATGTCTGTATGTTTCTTGGCAGAGGCATTTGTCCACAATGAACAGTTTATTATCATTGAAATATGTTCAGTGAACCAAAGTCGCCTCCATCAAACGTCAGTTGTCAACAACGCGTCACCAACTGGGAAACTCGGTTATTAAAATCCAGCCCGAGTTTCCCACCTCTGATTCCCACAGGACGTTACGTGAATGGTGACGTTTTCACTCGCAAAAACGTTTTTCCGATGTCCATGAACGCACGGTTAGTTATCCTGTTAGGGTTGTGGCGGCATGTGATTGGCTGAAAGTTGAGGGGCCGGTGAATAAGTGAAACAAAACAAAAAAATGACAATAAAATAAAAATGACATTATAAAATAAGTTATGTAATAAGATTATTTTCTTTATTATAAAACATACTCTTGAAACAAATTGATTTGAAATAAAAAATGTCTATAATGAAATAAAAGAACTAATAAAATAAATATATTTGTTTATTTAATATTGAACATTTACACTCATGAGCAGTTTACTTGGCAGTGGGAGCTTCAAACTGATGCCTTCAATGGAGCACTCAGCAAAAGTGAATGACTTTGCATTTTAACAAATTGGCTCATTGCACATTTGTTGAAGATATGTAATGGTAGCTGAAAAACCTTTTTTACATTCAGGCTTTTCCATATCAGAGAACATACATATATATTACTCAACGTAATGAATGTGAGCAGAGATCAAGTGCAAATTATAAAATTAATTATAATCGTGATGATTATCACAGTTAAAGCATGTGATGGATGAATTTCAGAATAGTACACATCTCTTTGACATGCTCAAGTAGCCAGTACTTTCATCTATTGAACTATCACCTTTCAGGTTGTCTCATTACGTGCCTTGATCTTTTATGCAGTCAGGTAAAAACAGAAGCCTGGCAATGCTTTGATCTGCAGCATAAAAGCTCCCAAAACACTGACAGTGTTTCAAGGTGGAAATGGTGTTAGATAGACCACGTTAGACTAAAATATTGTTTGATATTTTGATGAATTATTTACTGCGAAACAAAAAGCAAAATGTTGACCCCATGAAATATTAAAGGGGTTATGACAAAGTTTGTAGAGCAGCAAGGCTGTCCAAAATGTTGTCCCTTTGTGAAGACATTTTATCCGAGTCAGGGCCACTGGGAAGGGCATTGACTCTTGCAGGTGGTGTAACACTGCCACTGGACCGCCACTATATTGGAAGACATCGTAACTGTATTCAGGCCAGTTACGTTAGAAAATTATAGGATATCTGAAAGTTAAGAATTTGTTCAAAGACCTCAATAGCTGTAGGAGGATTCCTTTTATGTGCAGTTTGCTGATATTTAGTCCCTCTTCATGTTAATTGTTCAGACTTGTGTTTGAACAGTTAAACATCAACTCAAACAGTCCTCCGTTTGGGAATTACAAACTCGTCAGTGACTTTCAAAGTGCTGCCTTCATTTGTACCAACAAAGAACAGAATGTGATGATTCATTCACTTTTTCTTTTTGGACACATTTTGGGTGATAAGCAGAACCCCCTTTCTGGCCCATATGGCAGTCAACACAAACTGATTTTATCTCCATATTTATAGAAAATACCCCACTAAGAGTTTTTATATAATTCTTCATATTCACTGCAAGCTACGAGTTAAACCTCTTTCTTTCCACAAGTTGTACTTGTATTAGCTTGTGCTAGATGTTGCCTGCTGGCCTGACATAGGTCACACAGGTGTTGATAATTAAGGCTGGTATTAAATAGGCAGAGCTTAATTAACATGTTGATTTTTATTGGCTGTCACCTGGGCTCCTCCTGAGAATAAGAATACCTAGTAATGTCAGGGAAATCAAGGCTCCGGCAAATTGAGGAGTGGGTTCAAATCAATGCAGCTGCAGATTTGAGCAATACAGATAATGTTACAGTGGTGTTGTATGAATATAAGCCCAAGACTGCTAAGGGCATCAGAGGATGTTTGTAGCAAATTATTAAATTTCAATTTGCCCAGCAGAATGCTCTGTGTTTATGACTTTATCTAATTAATTTGTTCTCCAAGGCAACAAATGAAGTCATGTATTGAACTTTGAGTAACAAAAAACTTTTACACACCACGTGTGACCTCCTAGACAGTGAAGCTAATGACCTGCAGCCAGGAGCGGCACTTTGTCATGACATAATCAGCTTAGCCGCACTTTAATTTAGAAAAATATTGAAAGCAATGAGAAAGTAATACAAGATGAAGCACTTGTGCTGACTCCGCCAAGAAATAGGTTCATTAATTCTGACGTAATTGTGATTGTACATCCTTTAACTTAATGTTAGCTGTATCCCAAAAGGGTGAAGGACAAAGTATTCTTTAAGGATGCTTGGCGCAATGGGGATCCCAGCATGTGCTCATCTCAACTTTCTGCATTTTGTATGCGACTGCTTAGCAGAGTATCATATGGTATTACATTAATTCCCCTGTATCAACAGTGTAATGCTCCAGATTCAGAAGCACGCAGAGTGTCTCTTTAATTGTTTACCCTTTTTCTTCTCCCGTTCTGTTTGAATATGCATGCAGAGGAAGAGCACTTGTACTCCCAAGGATATATACTGTGAGAGAGTTTGGATCAAAACAGAACTGGCTTAAACTGGATGATGCTCAAAGAGGAGTTAACCTCGTTTTCTGCCTTGATCTGATTCGAAGTGTTTTGAAAGAAGGTGAAGATTTCAAAACTTTTAAAATACAGTACGTCTGCTTTAATGATGTGATCAAGTTCCACCTTTTGGAGTGCTAAGTTGCTCAAACTTATTGATTGGTCTTTACTTTCTATGCCAAAAAGGGGAATTTGTCTCCCCTAACTGGAACTTTAAAAAGAATGAACTCAAAAGCGGCCTCTGTTGTAATGGAAATGTGGTATGACATAAACAGTGCATTAAGGAGATAGACCTGTTTTGGCAAAGCATAGGAAATTAGCATCTCTTTCTCCAAATGACTAACGTGATTTGCCAACGTGGCTCTTAAAATCCTTCTCTCTTCAATTTTTCTTTTCAGTTTAAAAGCAACGTTTTAATAGCATAGTTATATAATATGGTGACTTTGAAGGAAAATCCACCCCAGAACAGAATTTGCCTATTGTTGTGTTGTTTGAACTTGAACATGAACATTAATACAGATTTCCTCCTTCTGCTAGGAACAACAACGAGGCAAATCTTCCAGGTGTTCCATTGACAATGACTAATAAAATAACACAGATTAATGTGTTTGATTTGTTTATGTTACATAAATTGATTGATCAGTCTGTGATCACGGTGAATTGTATATTAGGGTGGATCTCTCTGTAGCAGAATCTATTGAACTACTCTCTGGGATAAGTCCATTTCATTTAAAAAAGAAAAGAAAAAAATAAACCTAACCGCAGAGCTTACGATCAGATATGTATTGCTGCTCTGATCACTGCCACTTTGCGTAGGTCATGTACCACCCACTGTATCAGATGACATTAAGTTCAGTGAAAGATTGATGAACCAAGACAGAGAATAGTAGAAAAAAACAAGATAAAAGAAGGTGAACTGAATCTGAAACTAATTTGCAAAGAAATGTACAATGACCGGTTTGCTTCACAGTTGACTGAAACCATCCGTTGATAACTCAAAAAACAAATAGAAAATAATGGATTAAGCTGTTCTCATTTGTGTGGTATTTCTATATGTCTGGATGGAGGAACTCAATGGCCGACACTTCCCTCCCTCAAAACCTAGCGTAAAAATGTCATCGAGTGAGGTACTCAACCCCCTAACTCCTCCTTAGAGCACTGTGGTTGAATCAGGCATCTCCTAAGTGCAAATGTGTGTAGCGGTGTGACCCTGTGATGCTGAAATGCAATTTAATGCTTTCTTCCAGCCTTCTCTGATTGAATGCATCTTTTTTTTTTTTTTAAGTTACATGACTTTGATTTTCTTTGTAGATCAGGACACTTTTATAAGTATTTCATGTTCGAGAGAGATTTCTTGATTTTGAGGTAACGTTTATGACCAAATCCCAGAAGTGATTCCATTTCAAGTGGCATCATTTTACAAATACAAAACCATGATGGATTTCTTAGTTTCTTAAGTTTGTTCTTTCTTTAAGGTCCGTTAAGTTTAGGTTCTTTCCTTTTCTTCTCATGCTTCTCCTCATTTTGTGACTTACGTGTCGGGCAAGTTGACTAAATACTCACCATAAACATAGAGGTAATTTGAAGTGTTTCAACAAACGACCAAAGCTGTCATATTTCTGGTGAGGACAGTTTCTCTTTGCTTGCTTTTTAGTGAGTACATGTTGTGGTAGACTCTTGCCTCCAGTGACCCTGACAAGAATTCACTGGTGAAGGCAATAAATAAATGATCAGGAATGTCATACAGTAGCAGATCTACTAAAGTCTGGAATCAATCAACCCTCAATGGCATGTATTCAAAGGATCAAGATAGTCACTGATTGGTTAAAGTAGAGATGGCCATTAAATGCTCTCTGTCCTTGCTTGACAGAGCCGTAATAGTGATGTTACTCTTGCTCACCTCAAATACTACCATTTTCTTTTTAATCCTGTCTGGGTTTTTGAAGATAACCGCACCTTTAAGGGACTAAGCGTATCTCTCAATTCACATCAAAGACGGATGTCCGAGACATTTGAAAACCTTGTCTGTCAATAACTGGTAGAAATTCAGACATTTCTGATCATCATTATCTGCCATGTCTTTGTTCTTTGGGCAAATGTGCCTGGAATGCTTCAAAGGCATGTTAATCAAGCCCCGTCTGAAGATGCCAGGAGACCAATTACACTTGCGAGCTGCTCTTCAGCTTTCTCGTTTCCCCGAATCCTGCTGCTCAAATATGGTTATAGCCCAGATTTCTTTTCCACGCCGATGAAATAGTTCACCTTGACAAATAGCCCCATGCTAAGAGGAATTGGTAACATGGAAACAGTATGGGGGTACTTCAACTTATCTGCAGCTCCTGTGGAAAGCAGCAGTATCCCCCTGTGTGTGAGCAACATTGGTCTGTATTTTCATGAACAGAAGATAGAACGGCTTTGTTGCTCAACGCTTGTGTGACTGTAGATTGAATTGGTGAAACATTCTAAAGACTATTGGAAGTTCTTGGTCATAGTTTTCAATAATTTAACCTGGACTTCATAATACTCAATAGCTTTATTTCAAGGACCAGCCACCAGCATTTTCTTAACTTTTCATAACTGCTGAAGGTCACAGTTAAAGCGCCGTAACTCTGCCATATAAGTTATAGAGGCAAAAAGCCAGTCTTCTTTCAAAGGTGAAGTTTGCAGAGAACAGATGCAGGTTGAACACTGAGCTCTCCATCCCTCCAGCTGTTTCTCATTTCGCTGCAGGGTGCATTGAAGAACAGAGGAATCCATCACCAGTGGAAGCTGCGTCCCATTTGGCCTCACGAAGCCACAGCCTCGTCCTAATCATCGTCCGTCCATCCGTCTGCCACAGGATTGATATGCCTCCGGATGTCGTGAAAAGGCCCCGGCATGCCCCTCGCCCCCGCCAACCAGCGAGGGCCTGTCTTTGCTCGGCTGGCATTGCATTCTGTTCACACCAGGACAAACTTGATTTGACCAGAGGGAGGCTCTTGTGATTGATGATTCCACCACGTATCTTCAGCCACAGCAATCTGGCCTGGCTCTACTGCTGTGCAAATGTTTGCGTGTGGGTGTGCATGTGTGTACAACTGTCTGAATGTGACGGGGAATAAAAAAAGGATATTTAGGACAGAAATAGTTTAGATGTGTGTGGAAGGGTCCACACTGGCCGAGTCACATGCTCAGCCATAGCAGCTCCAGTTGTTCGCTTGTTGTTTGTGGTGCAACATTTCCCAAGCATGATGAGACAGGCTGCGACCTCACTCTATCTTTTTTTTTTTTTTTAAGAAGATTTTTTTTGGGCATGTTTAGGCCTTTATTTGTATAGGACAGCTGAAGATGTGAAAGGGGTCAGAGAGGGAGAATGATGTGCAGCAAAGGGCGCTACCAGGTGAGCTACCCAGGCACCCACAGGCTTTCTTAAAGGAAGCTCAAAATGCGAACGGGTTCCCCTCACACCCACGTTTCCTCAGCTGTGGCAGTGATCAGCGCTAAGAAGTGCTGTCCACATCCAGCGCCAAAGCCAGAAGCTTTCCACACTGCTTCTTCTTCTGCTTCTTCCTTATTTTTAATAAATGTCCTCTCCCATCGTGCTCATGTCCCATGGTGTTCCTCAGGCTAACAAACATCTATATACTATTGTAGTACAGTGTGGATCAATAAGACTAATTGTACAGTGTGTGGACAAAATGATGTAAACCCCTCCATGGGAAAAAAAACTATGCTAGCTCTGGACTGTCCGTGCGTTCATGCCACCTCGGAATAACAGGCACCGCCCCCCTGGTTACGTTGTTTTTCCGACTGGCAGCGTTCACATGGTCGGGATGCGTGTTCTTCTTCTTCTGTTATATTGGCGTTTGGCATAACAACTTTTTGCATGACTGCCACCAACTGTTGGCCGTAGCCGAGAGCATCAGGTGTGTGAAAACATGGAGGCCACAATAACAAAAGATTTTCTGCTGTTTTCTTATGCGAGCATCCAAACAGCACATCGCCAGGTGTTTGTTTGTGTTATCTGGAGGACAACCAACGGGAAAGGACACGGATAATGTGTTTTTTTATATATATATACATGGGCCTATTTATGAATAATTTGAAACATATTATGTCTGTGTATGTTTCTTGGCAGAGGCATTTGTCCACAATAAACAGTTTATTGTCATTAAAATATGTTCAGTGAACCAAAGTCGCCTCCATCAAACGTCAGTTGTTAACAACGCGTCACCAACTGGGAAACTCGGGTATCAAAATCCAGCCCGAGTTTCCCACCTCTGATTCCCACAGGACGTTACGTGAATGGTGACGTTTTCACTCGGAAAAACGTTTTTCCGATGTCCATGAACGCACGGTAACTTATAATTAAACACAGAGCGAGAAAGATGCGACCATATTAGGACGGATGCCTATTAACAACTTTGTCAACCTGAACAGAAGTCGAGTAACCTGCACAGTGATTGAGTATGTGGGGTTTCAAAGCAACATGAGTCCAAATTATATGTGCCTAAATTGCTGGTGCATGAGTAAAAAAAGAAATTAGAATTTAGAATTATATAATATGTCAAGGGAAACTGCCAGCAAAATCATGACAACATATGTCCCAAACGCAGACAAACTGCATCAACAAAGAGGAACGGCGGTCAAAAGTGGAAACGACAACTTGACATAATGGCATCCTGTTTAATGTCAAGTTGTCTTAATAAGGACACTCCAAAGAAATTTAATGTCAAGTTGTCATGACAAAGACATCTTCTGGTAATGTCATCCTGGTTAATGTCAAGTTGTCATTACAAAGACATCCCAAACAAATTTAATGTCAACTTGTCATGACCAAGACAACTTCTGGTAATGTCACTTTGATTAATGTCAAGTTGACATAATCAAGACAACCCAAACAATGTCAACTTGTCATGAAAAAAACTGAATGACAGTTAATGACAGAAGTCATAAACGTTTATGACTTGTTTATAACGTTTGACACGTTCATGACAGCGTCATGTCATAGTTATGACAGTGTCATGTCACGATTATGTCGATACCTTCAAGTAAAGTGTTACCGTGGAAGGTAAACTAACGAACCCAAGGAGATTTGATGGACAAAACAGTATAAATTGGATTTGACAAATACACACCATTGACATGCAACCTAGCATGGCCCACATTTGTTGCAGTGCTTCCAGTGATCTTTTGAAAGTCATCTTTTTCATGTCTTGTTATTTTGTGTGGCCCTTTTGATGTCTCGCTGTGTAGTGAACTAAAGCAGAACACACACACACACACACACACACACACACACACACAGAGGCACACACACACAGAGGCACACACAACCAACCTTAATGACATAAATGGCATGTAATGGTGATGATACAGAGCTGGAGGGGGAAAATAAATCACTGATGTAATGTTTCCGGTGAAAGTGTGGTTCACGCTGCACATGAAGCCAATGCTAGGGGCTCCATCTGCTGTTTGGTCACATGAACTTCATACTGTGTGTTCTGACAATGCCCCAGCTGACTCACTTCAGCTGCCTGCCCGTAAACGAAAAAGGACAGCCAGTCTCGGCAATGACGCTGAGGCAGTATAATTTATGCCTGTGAATTATGGATATACCAAGCAAGTGAAGGCCAATATATGTTTTATACCACGCTCCCCTCCATTTATTTTGGCTGGGGTTATGATTTGATAGCTGGCACTTCTATTGATGATGGACTTCCTGATTTATCCGCTCAAGTCAGGCAGGACCATCAATTAAGGCGCCTTGCCAGGATAGACATGCCGAATGTACTGTCACCTGTTGTTTATGACTGACTGACTCCGCGAGTTAGCTTCCTGCAGAATGCGGGGCGGTTCTCCACTCATTCTGCTCACCGCTTTGATTACTCACAGACACCAGGCAGTAAAACAAGGTGCAATTTGTGCAGCCTCTAAACTGGCAGTATCTGTTTTTCGGCTTCATTAAAACATTGACTTCTTTTTATCTGATAATTGGAATTACAATGACTGGAAACTGTAAGGCAACCCCTATACATAGCATTGGTTTATGACCTCATTTTATAACCTCACAGAAGTCGGGAACATATAATTTCTCACAGGCTGAGATGTATATACTATCCATTCCCCTGGAAGCCATCGCCAGCAATTTCCTTCCTCTTTCATCATTCTAAATGTGCCTAAATGGTTTGGGTGGGGTGGGGGTTGAGCGGCAATAACTGCAACTTTGTGTCAGGAGGGGAATTTGGAATCTTTGATGCTTTCCCTGGCATGAAATGTATTTACAAATACCTTTGTGGGAGCCAATATAAGGTTTAATATTTAATTAGGCCTAAGGGCATCTCACAATAATTTCTGATCAATGGTATGATAAAGGAGTCTTCCCTCACTGTCAGTCTGTGTGAGGAGAATGCCTGGCTTCCTCCTTTAAATGTTACTACAGTTACTTGCACGCAGACTGCACTTTGGGGTGGACAGTTAATCATCGTGCATTTACAATGCGCCTCTCTGGAATGCCGAGCAGCCAGCGAGAGCCTCTGGATTCATGTTTGTATACATTTGTGAATTTTAAGGCTTCCGACTTCACATGATTACCATGAATGATGAATGGTGAACAATGATGAAAAATTTATTCGGGCTCTTTGTGCCAACGCTGATGAAACTTTCATGATCCCTGTGGGGAAACCAGGTACGTCATAGTGCACTGTGAGATTGGATTGTATAATCAAGAGTTTTAACTCGCCGAGAGGTTTTTTGAAAGAACCCCCTTTCTCATTTTTTTGAGTGTGATAATAAATACCCCACAGGTCAGACATGCAAGCCTGCTGTTGAAATAAAATCAGGATCCCAAATATCTCACTCAGACACTCTGAACTTTGGTTACTTTAATGTGATCCTGCTCATCTAAACATTCATATACATGTCTTTATAATCTAAAGATCTTTGCAAACATTTTCAGTAGCTTCTTTGGAGTAGGTCAGCCAAATAAATTGCAGAGAAGTGGGAGTTTATGTTGAGAATAGAGTTTTTCCAACAAAAATTGGTTTTGAGCACGCTTAGATAATATGAAGTTGGATCTCTTTGGCTACGTTCAGACTGCAGGCAAAAGTGCCCAAATTTGTTGGGGTCAAGTGACCAGGTCAGACTTATCACTCAAACACTCAAATCCAGCCCAGATGTGATTTCTTTTATTTATTTATTTATTTTCGATTCAGGCCACTTCCATATGTGGTCCTGAATCAGACCCAGGTTTTTTTTTTCAGTGCGGCCGCATTATGAACAACCAAGGAGGATTTGATGCAACTTTGACGTCAATAACCCTCGCTGCGCCCTCTCTCCCCACGGGGAGGGACGGGGCCCCCCGCTCCCGGTGCGGCTGTCAACCGGGGCGGACTGTCCTCAGTGCGCCCCAACCGCGTTGCATCGCCAGGGCGGGGAACGGCTCACGTCACTTATGTCGCACTTAAAGCCCGGGACACACGGGGCCGAAAATCGGCCGTTGAACAGTCTGGCGAGGTCAGTGACTCGAATCTGTTCGGTGTGTCCCTTGCCGTCGTCAGTCTGGGGGACTGTCGGCGTTCATTTTGGCCGACCTGACATGTTCAGTCGGGGGCAGGGCAGCCGGGACTCACCCGGAAATAGCGAGCGGAATGAGCGTGACCTAGAGTCTCTCAAAATCTGACGAAAATCTTTTAGACTGACCTTTGTTGAGCTGAAATGAAGACAGATTCAGCAACTGCATGGCCTATTTCTCGCTTAAAATGTTTTCAGAAATATGTTTCAGTGAACTATTTTAGTACAGTATGAGATCATATTCTGAACGAGCCACCATGACAGTCTGGCTTTGAATTTCCGGAGAAAACAAACCCATGTGATGCGTTCGTCCAATCAGCTGCCGGTTTTCATTTCTTGGGCAACAATACAGAGTAGCGTCGCCTGCTGCTATGGAGATGTGTTACGTTTCTCAAGTCGGTGTCGCCTCAGTGTGTTCCGAGGCAGTTTTTTGGACCTCGGGGACCCGACTGATCATTTCGACTGGCTTTTCTGCCGAGAGTCGGCCGTCTGGTTGGTGCGTACCGGCTTCAAGTCGCACAAACGGCTGACTTCAGACTTGACTCTGACTCGACCCAAAAGACTTCAGACTTGACTCGGACTCCAGCTTCGAGACTCGTCAACAACCTGTTTTCATGCAATTATTGCTTTTTAAATCTAAATTTATTCATGTATTTCAATTTTCTTTTATTGCCGCATATACGTTGGGGAAACGTATGACGAGCTGCATGTCCCCTGGCCTTTGCCATAATGTGCAGCATGCGCTATGCCTATGTGCGCGCACTCACATATAAAAAAAAATGCATTGAGGATGGCGACACCAAGTCCTCCCGGAGTTGTGCCTTTTTGTCATTAGTTTTGCTTTCAATAACTTCCTAAACAGTGGCAGTAAGCGAACAGCTACATGCAAGGTGTGGCACAAAGATAAATGATGCCAGATCAACAATGTTGAACTTCATCAGGCATCTCAAAACGCACCCAGATAGATCAGTCACTTGCTAATGTGAAAGAGACGTTAAATTTAGTATATATCGTCACAGGTAACAAGCTAACTATCGCAAAGTCTTGTACTAATGCTGGGAACTGGCAAATTGTATCTTTATAGTTAATAGTTGCTGAGGCTCAGACATCCATGGCGCACAGGAGGGGGGACGCAGAGATCCATCTCCCCAGGAACAAACGCTGTGTCGGGTGGGCAAACTCATGTGATGCGTAATTGATCCTGTGGATGATTTGTATGCTATTAAGTGAACAAGGTTTACCCGGTCCACCAAACACTGGTCTTAATTCTGCACATATTTCTGTTACTCCTCTGAGTCGGATCTCCCTCGCGCTGGACTCAGTTTCACTGAGTGTACAAACACTTAGAAAATAAATGGAATTACATCAGTGAGTTCAAACTGCTTATTGTGCGTAATTTGGACTGACGGTGAGATGCATGTTGTTATGTAACTGGTGTGGCGCTACCACTATTCTCTTGATTTCCACTTCGACATTAGAAATTTTTTTGAGTGAAAGAGACGTTACATTTAGCGTATATCGTCACAGGTACAAGCTAACCATCGCAAAGTGTTGTGCTAATGCTGGGAACAGGCAAATTATATCTTTATAGTTGTATTTATATGATGATGATATGACAGATTTAGGTTAATATTTCACCAGGTCTGAGGGCTAGAGGGATGTGTTAAGTAGACCCCATAGAGTTATCCTACAACTGATTTTGATACTGTACTGTATGGATGGTAGCTACAGATCATGCTTTGAATTCATAAGATTTAACAATAGTGTTAGGGACAGATCAGATGGCCAGAGACTTGACTTGGACTTGTGGCAAAAGTTTTGAGACTTGACTTTGACTTGCCCCTCAAAGACTTGAGACTCAACTTGGACTTCCAAAAAATGACTTGTGAACATCTTTGGCTCACGTAAAAGGCGTCAGGGGTCTGCGAAGATGTCGGCAACCCACCTGACCCGTCTTGAAACCTGGACCAAGGAGTATAACTGGCGCGTGAGTCAGAGGGTCACCCCGTGGCGCAATGAAAGTGAGGGCTGGCGACAATTTGGTTCTCTTTCTCTTCATTCTTCTTAATGTTACGGCTGCCATTACACAAACATTTTGAAATAAAAGGGAAAATGCTTACTTTCTCCATAACCACCCTAACTTTAGTGCAACAGCGTGTTGCATCTGATAGTGTTATTGTTCTTTTGCGCATGCGGGTCAGTTCGAAACCGCAAACAGTTCACACTGGAATCTGATATAGGCCACATTTTAAAAGGTAATGTGAACAGCCAAACAAAAAATCTGTAAAAAATCTGAATTAAGCATCAAGACTTATGGTGTGAACGTAGCCTTTGAGTCCTACATGATATTTTGCCTACTGTATGTTGCACATCTTTTCATGCAGGCATTCTCATTGTCAAAGCTACAGTACTTTCTTCAATAGACAATATAAAAGGAAACATTTAGTTGTCCGGGTTAGCTCAGTTGGTAGAGCAGGCGCCCATATATAGAGGTGTATGCCTCGACACAGAAGGTCCAGGGTTCAAGTCCGACCTGTGACAGTTTCCTGCATGTCTTTCCCCTCTCTCTTCCCCTTTCATGTCTAGCTGTCCTATCCATTAAAGGTGGAAATGCCCAAACAACATCTTAAAAAATCAGGAAACATTTCTAATGAAATTGTTATAGAGAGACAAAGTCCCTCCCTTCTGGTGGACCCCATGGGACCTTATTTCGTAAAAAAAAAAATAATGTATGGTAGAGAACAGATCCTGTTTGAATTGAGCCATGAATTAAAAGATAATTTTGCAAATGAAGAAAGTCTGTTTGTCGGTTTGTCAAAGTACCCACTTAGTTTCGTGCGAAACCACTCAGTGAACTACATATCTCGTCTCCCACAATATGCTTTACCTTGCTTTCTCCTTGGCTTGCTTGCTAGCTTAGCTATGTTCCACAACACATGTAACCCTATTTTACCTGATATGTTTTATCCAGCGTCTTTTTATCAACTGGGATGCGAAGGAATGAGCAAGATCTGTTGCTCTTGTGAATAACGAAACACAGATATCGTAGCTTCAGCGACACGTCACATACGCGACTTTGGGCTGAGTAGTCTTTTTAATTACCTATTATTTTCACCGTCTTATACTTAAACAGTTTAACGACTTTCTTGACTTGCAAAATTATCTTTTAAATGGACGAACATCATATGTTTAATTCATGGCTCAATTCAAACTGGACCGGAAAAATTATTTGTCTCTTCCTCATTCACTACAGTACATATTTTTTTTTAATAATAAGGTCTCTTTAGCTCATAGGTGTCACTCATTTTCACTAGGGGCCACACTGGAAAAAGAGAATCACACCAAGGGCCGGACATGTAGAGTTTATTGCTGTGCTTTTGTTACTGCAGGTCACTTTTTTTTTTAACATTTTGATAGCTTTTTTTTTACCTAATTTTTGACATTTGTCACCTTTTTGTAAATTTGTTGCTTTTTCCAACATTTTTGTACGCTTTTTGTCACATTTTTGTTGACATGAAGCCCTACAAAAGTCATCAAAAGAGTTCCTTCTGGGAGGGGGGATTTCTGAGTCTCAGAGTCAGCAAATCTGCCATATTCTGCTTTGATTGTCACGTAATTGCAGTTTAAAAAACACTTTCCTGTGTTTTTGGTTTGGCGCACAACTAGGTGGGCCAAATTGTATTGTGAACCCAAATTGATATACAGTTCGGGCCGGATCTAAATCTACAAGGACCAGATTTGGCCCGCGGGCCTTGAGTTTGACACATGTGCTCTAGCTGGTCAAAGCATAGCACCTAGCATCAGGGGAGCATTATTGACTAAATCTCACTGCTGTGTAAATTAGCACACCTGCTCTGTGGTGCTAAAGCCTTCAATGTAGCGCTTTCAAAATACGCAAAGCTTAACAGCAGCTGTCAAAGCTCCGTGACAGCTGTCACAGAGTCAACACACTGCTTTCTCTGCTGCAAGACTTTTCTGTGAAACTTTCTGGTGCTAAAAAAGAAGCAGTCTGTCACATTTTCAGTCCCAATGACAGGATGGAACCTCTGCTGCTCTAGTATTAATCTTAGAGATCAGCATGTACTCTTGCGCCACATAGCAATGAGGGGAAATTTTGCTTTGTTTTGGAGACTTGTTTTCGCTGCCACTGATCTCACATCAGAGAGCGTCAATACCTCAGAGACAAGGCATAAAACCTGTAAACGTCCAATTATAGTTGCTTCAAAGATAGATGCATTTAAAAATTAATAATGGGGGGCATTAGGCTACATAATTCACGACGGTTGGTTATGTAAGCTGCCCAAATATGAAGAAGAGACAGGGTATTGTCTCTAACTCAAATGGCAATTGGTGTGCCTGCGTGTCAGTTTTTGTGTCATTGTGACCACTTGCGTGTATTGCCACGTGCTTACTTGCGTCAGTGTGCGTTACACTATTTTTTTTGTTTTTGTACGTGCCTGAACATTTCTCGGATGGAACATGTAAAATGAGGACAAGACATTGTTGACGGCAGTGAACAGTCTCTTTTAAAAGCTCCAAGTTGCTTCAGTGTCAAGGTGCATTCAGTCTTCCGCCCTCCCAGAAGATGTCGACCTGCTCTGATCTGTCTCCTTGTTGCTTCAATTCAACATCAAGGCAGCTCCGCCCGATGTCTGGGTGGCTAAAGCACGGCACATTAATTCCCTCAGAACCATAATATATAAATAAGAGGATCCCAAGGCACGATGATCGCCCCTACGTGCCAACTTTGTCTCTCGCAGCAACATCAGCCAACATTTTAAACGTGTTTCTTTTCAATAACTCAATCAAAAAACAAAAAAAAAGAATTCACATCCATCTGTATGGTTTTCCTACACAAGGGAAATAGAGGAATAGTTTGCTTTTCAGAAATATGTATAATATTTTACAAGACTGCAGTAACTGTAACACAAATTGGGATGTATCCTTGGGCAGTGTTCTCCAATTAGAACTTGAGTACATTCTCGGTCAAATCTTGGTTTCAGTTTAATACTCGCCTAAATAACAGCATTATGTAATGGTCTTAATAATTTCCCAAAATCATACAATTGAGGAATTTTGAACAATTCATAATATAGATGAGTACAAATAGGGTTAGTTGGGTTTTAAGGATTTGATGTGGGTTAATTCAGGTACTCCCATAATAATGCCCCTGATCTTCTTATTCACACCCAGGGGACAGGTTCCAAGCAGCTTGTTTTTACCAAAGCAATGAGTCTTGACAATGAGCAAACGCATTGGGGTCTTAAGGGAGCACCGTACGCTTCATAGTTGCAGCACATACTTTCAGAGCATATTGCTGCAAAGATAAAAAAAAAAAAAAAATCTGAATCTATCTTTCCCTTAACACATAAAAAACTAAATCTTTAAGCTTGCTTTTTTGACGCTATCTTGTAGATTAAAGTTCCAATGTGTAATTTCTCCCACCTAGCGTTGAGATCATATATCGCAATCAACTCTCTCGCACCACGCAGTTCAAAGTAGATATTACAGCTACGGTAGCCTTCACGCTTCAAAAAGCCGGTCTCTTGCTCTTTTCAAGATCCTTTTTTTTTTTTCTGGGCAAAGAAGACTCCTCTTCATGAAATTTGGATTTTGAATACGTGTGGTCCTCCATGTTTCCTTCTTCAAACTTGCCGGGGCCGGGAAGCGAAGAAACCCATTAGCAGCATTAGCAGCACCTATGAGTTTATCATGTGACAGCAAAAACGCGAAAAGGCGGAGCAGTATGTCCTGTATGTCCCTTACCGGCTAACGTATTTCAAGATGGCGCATGAATATGGAGCGTCTACCCCAGTTCATGCGAATGCAAATATAAAATTTCAAGCCAAAAGGAATACTTGGAATTGATGGTGGTGGTAAATATTCATGAAATAGGACAACTAACAGGCAACACAGATTTTGATAATGAACAACTAAACACATTACACACTGGACCTTTAAGAAGAAAGGAAACGATAACAAATGTATGTGCTATGTAGGTTCTTAATTAGTAGTAGGAATCCCAGTTGTTGCATGATTTAATTTACTGTCTGAGGACTGAAATTCTTTCTTTTGCATTGATCACCTTGGGCTCTGAATGCAATTTATCTGGAGTGTTTTTTGCAACAGTCTGCATTTCTTTGTATTCCAATTTGTTAGCTCACTCTTGGTTTTTATGTGGCTCAGTTTCTCTAAGGGTGTGTGTGTGTGTGTGTGTGTGTGTGTGTGTGTTTGTGTGTGTGTGTGTGTGTGTGTGTGCGTGTGTGCGTGTGTGCTTCTGCATTTCTTTTGGCCATTTCTAAAGAGCCTTTAATTCCCAGAGAAACATGCATTTAACTTATGAGCACCTTTGACCAAGTAAAAGAGAGAAAAGAAAATATTAGACAGCTCAGGTGTAGCCCAAATCCATCCAGTGACAGTACCTAAGCTCCTGTCTACCTAGAAAGGTAAGACAGCAGCTTGATCTTTTGACTAAGGATTGCAGAATGGATGAAAGAGGGGAAAAAATACAGATGGATCAGGCTCTTCTTATTTCTTAGTTTCTACTTGAATTACCTGAATGTTCTCAGTCGTGTGATACAACTGCTAATGACCAAAAAAAACTGACTATGCTTTTCAGGAAAATTTAGTTAATCGCAACTTGAATATTATTTTCAAAGGTTTTGGGGGGGGGGGGGTGCTTGTTAATTATTGTATTACTGAAAAAGCAAAAACATTGTTGAAATAAACAAAAAAACAATTATGTCCAAGAGTGCCTCATTTCAGTGACGCTCCCAGATCTCAGCAATTACTTTGGTGACTACAATGCTATCGTAGCTGAAAGAAATGATGGCCTAACCTATAAAAAATAAGATATAAATTGTAATAGACAGGCGGCATTTTTTAAACTAAGAACTGAAATGAAATAAACTGCAGCTGCGTGGATCAGGTTGTCACTTCCAAAATGTATACACATTTACAGACATCATACATGAATGAGATTACTTTTCATACGCTTCATATTTTAACCTTTCACCCGGACCACATCGGAGTCCCCACTAACTGTATTGTATTATGCTCTGTACACACTAACATCACCAAAGCAGCCCAAAAAAAGCAGCACCTCTTCACATTTAAGAATCTGGAACCAGCGAATGTTTTGGCGTTGTTGCTTGTCAGCTATTAAGTATTACACTAACATGTTAGAGGACTTGTGAGAGACAAATTCTAATATTTAGTCCCTGGAGTGGGCCAAGCTACACTAGAAACTACATTTCCCATATTGCAACTCGATAGCAGGTTTCACAAAGTGACAGTAGCTAAGTCAGTTGGGAGTTGGGTTGGGAACTGGAGGGTTGCTGGTTCAAGTCCCCATATGGACCATTATGATTGTGGACTGGTAGCCGGAGAGGTGCCACTCTGATATCTCTCAATTAGTGCATGTATAGGTACTGAGCATGTGTGTGTAATAATAACAGAGTGAAACATTGTAATTTTACTTAATTAATAAACTGTAAATTATTATTATTATTAGACCATCTCTGCCTCCTAAATGTCTACTTCTGTTATTCTCTCTTATTTTTTCCTTTTCTTTTTCCTTTTCTTTTTTCTCTCTTCCTTTCTTTTTTTTTTTTTTTTTTTTTTTTTTCCTTTTTTTTTTTCTTTCTTCTTCTTTTCTTTTCTTTCTGTGTGTGTTTTGTTTTTCTCTGTCTGTGTGTGCCTCTTTTTTTTTGTGTTTTTTTTTTGTGTGTGTTGTTTTGTTTGTGTGTGTGTGTGTGTGTTTTTTGTGTGTGTTGTTATATATATATGTGTGTGTATATATATATGTGTGTGTATATATATATATATATGTATATATGTGTATATGTATATATGTGTGTATATATATATATATGTGTGTGTATATATATGTGTGTATATATATATGTGTGTATATATATATATATGTGTGTATATATATATATATATATATGTGTTATATATATATATATATATATGTGTTATTATTATATATATATACACACTACACACACACACACACACACACACACACACACACACACATTAAATCTTTTTAAAAGTATCAGTTCAGGCACCGTTTAGGCACCAGCGCCGTTTGTCACCTTTTTCAGCCCTTCTGAGTTTGCAGGTATGTATTAAACCCCACATCTCTAGTTTTTACCACAGCCTTTCTGTTAGCACATCTCATGTCAAATAAGCTGAAATGTATGTGTAAAGTCTGCGGAGTAGCCCTTTATTAGATTTGAATGAATGAATGGATTATCTATAAACACTTTAATTTTATTGTGTTACCGGTAACGGCATGTAGCCACCCACCCACGGTAGCCACCCGCTCTGTTTTAAAGCAATGTTTTCGGTCTGAATCCCCCGCTTACACACTTTTTATTACATATTATTACTATAATATAATAAATCTGAACGTGGTACCAGGTCCGTTATGTTCCACTGATGACGGCCTGTTTTCCGAAACCCATAAAACTGACATTAAAAATAAATGTGGTAAAATAAAGCCCCCATGTGGTGCAACATCTTTTTGTTTTGCAGTGCTGCTGTTTGAATTGATCCTCTGCTGTAACTGTAGAAGAGCACCCAGTCAAATGGAAGAAGCACACCTGTCCCCAATTTAAAGTGTTAAGGCTTGTTGCTGTTACTTGTTTTGCTTGTGCTGTGCCAGCATATTAAGCAATGCAACATCTATTCATGTTACTGTCTGTTAGTTATGCATGAGTTGCCACTACAGCTTAACACTGTTTTAGCTCCCTTGTAGTTGGTCATTGTCTTGATATATTGGTTGTAGCCTCACTGCTGGAGTGTAAGTGGACATGCCTTTCTTTGTTCTTCATTCTGCCACAACTATATTCCTATAGTCCTTTATGTCACCTGAAATGATATTCTCTTAAAGGTCCCATGACATGGTGCTCTTTGGATGCTTTTATATACCCAGACTGCTAAAAACCTGGGTGTGACACTTGACGACCAACTCTCCTTCACTGCTAACATTGCTGCAACCACCCGATCGTGTAGATACATGCTGCATAATATCAGAAGGATACGTCCCCACGAAGGATACGGCTCCTCCGCTCTCTTCACTGGTTACCAATTGCTGCCCGCATCCGCTTCAAGACACTAGTACTTACATACAGGGCCACGAACGGATCAGCCCCAGCTTACATCCAGGACATGGTCAAACCATATACCCCAACCCGCCCACTTCGCTCTGCATCAGTCAAACTGCTTGCTGCCCCCTCACAGCGAGGGAGAACTAATCACTCAACGAAATCCAGACTGTTCACTGTCCTGGCTCCCAAATGGTGGAACGAGCTCCCCATCGACATCAGGATGGCTGAAAGCCTACACATCTTCCGCCGAAGGCTAAAAACACATCTCTTCCGACTACACCTCGGATAAACAAAAAAAAATATATATATATATATATATATATATATATATATATATATATATATATATATATATAATTTCTTGAACCTGCACTTTCATATGTCTCTTTGTAGCTTTGCTTATTTAAAGCTAATGTACTTGCACTTACTACTTGTTGTCTCGAGTTTGAACCTTCACAGTTGAAAGCACTTAATTGTAAGTCGCTTTGGATAAATGCGTCAGCTAAATGACATGTAATGTAATTTATATAGGCCTTAGTGGTCCCCTGTATCTGTATCTGAAGTCTCTTTTCCGAAATTCAGCCTTGGTGCAGAATTACAGCCACTAGCGCCAGTCCCAGAATGAGCTTTGCTTAGGATGTGCCATTTCTGTCTGTAGCTATTGAGGAGGTGGAGGGTGGGGGTGTGGCCTTGACCAACTGCCACTTTTCTCGTTTGAAAGCCATGATGTCTCTCTCTCATGGGTGGGCCAAATTCTCTGGGCGGGCAAAGCAGAGAAAGGGGAGGTAACCTTGCTCCTTATGACCTCATAAGGAGCAAGATTCCAGATCGGCCCATCTGAGCTTTCATTTTCTCAAAGGCAGAGCAGGATACCCAGGGCTCGGTTTACACCTATCACCATTTCTAGCCACTAGGGGACCAAAGGCAGGCTGGGGGAACGCATATTAATGTTAAAAAACCTCATAAAGTGAAATTGTCATGCCATGGGACCTTTAACCAACACATTATCATGCCTAAACACAATTAGAGGTTGATTTGCAAAGACTCCCAAAACGAAACATATGACCGTTCTATTTACTGCCGCACGGTGGCGGTTTAATCATGTGACCGTAATGATATGACCGTTCTATTTGACGTAACAGCCAAAGTTTTAAACACGTAAGACACGTGAAATGGACCTAGTTAAGTTTAGGCAACAAAAATACTGGGTTAGTAAAACACCAGCGATTAGCCTAAAATGAGTCCCACAAATCTACTAAAATGAGACAATAAAGTAACAGAAGTCGATGCGTCACGGACTAAGGTCCGTAAAACCCGGTTAATTCCAAAATGACAGTTGATTTTTGGTTTCATATAGGAAACGAACACCAGTCTCCTGAGTGAAGGTCCTGTGTTTGTTTGGCGCCCTTATATAGTGTCCCATCACTTCCTCGTTTGCTGTCAACAATTAATACAGCCACAAGAGGTGGCTGCCTCACAAGAATCGTAATTGTGGCTCGTTATGAGCTGCTTGCATAATCAATTTATACGGTCGTTTTCTGGGTGAAGACAGGCTGCCCTTTCTCTTATCATGTTCCAAAGTTATTTTTTTGCACATTCGGACCAACCTGGGTGCAAACCTCAGCAAATCTCTGCTGGTTCCCTGAAACATCCCAGAAACCCCATCCTCCTCCAGAGACTGACTGTGATTCCAATTATAAAGGAGTATGTACAGGAGTTTGGGTGACTTCTGCAGGTCCCATGGAAATATCGTTTTAATTAATCTTGGGCAGAAATTGGCAGCTCGGGCATCGCAATACTCATCACAGCTCCCTGAAGTAGATCCAATTTTCTGTCTCAATAGGCATTAAATTAGCAAGAACATTTCAACCTTTGTCACCCCGGCACGCATAACAAATGAAATACATTTGGCTACACAGCATAATAGTGCTAATAAATGACTCGCCACCGTAGTGAGGTACTGGTAGACGGTGGCAGGTAAAACCAGTAAACCGGCACCTCACCAACAACATTTGGGATGTGCGAGTGAGAATGCAGACATTTTTGCTTTGTGTGAAATTGTCAAATGATTCAGAGACCATTTCCTGGATAGTTTTAAGAATAGTGGAGAGCAGTATTACTGAATGCTTCCTTTTGAGGTCAAAATAAACTACCATGACCCATTCCACAAGTATTTACCATACTATGCCAAGCTTGATTGACAATAGTTTGCCCTAATCTTGCATTGGCTCTATAAGTTCATGCATATGTTTACCCTGTCTCATTAGGCAGTAGTCTTGGCTGACTGATGGATCACCTTTAAGCGTATGTTCAGAAATTAAACAAGTGTTATGTATTTATAGAAAATGGCCCACACCACTGTTATATCATTTACGCTGGGAAGCTTTGCATTCCTTTTGTGTTTGGAGGATGGATTGTTATCAAAGTTTCTGTCAAAATTAATACCCGTTGCAGCAACAGGTCAATGCAAGTCCTTATTAAAAAGTTCTGCTGAATTAATTTCCTTCAGGAAAACTCCAGCACATACCTCTGCGAGGAAACATATTCACTTACTTGTTGGCACAAATGAACATGTTGCAAATCTATTCTGGGTAAGTTTGTGTAAAGTTGGTATCAGTCACAAAACTTTAATCACCACGTGACACAGCACAAAGGGAATATGACATTGTTATAGGGATGTACAGACCTCAACAATGACGATAATCACCCAGAGTGGGGAGCTCATTTCTGATTTATTATTTTGTTCATGCATGCCTCACCCTGACTTTCATCCGCCCACAGATTGTGGTGAATTGCTCTATACTCTGAATAACTACACATACAGCACCTACTGTACATTATAAGAAAATCTCTTTTTTGCCCAACCTGGAAAATGAAAAATGTCCTTTTAAAGAACATTGTCCATACATTGTGCACACATTGATTGCCATCTATCCACAAGTTGCAGTAGAGTCCAGAGCTGGGATTTTACAAAGCCTTGTCAAAGGCCTTTGATCTTCTGTCTTTCTTTCAATCCCTTTGTTCATAGTGACTGTGGGCTTTAGTGTTTTAGGAAGCAACATATAAGGGACAACTAGTGAGGGTCTCAGCAGGACCAGCATTTGAAGGACAGATGGCAAAAGGATGGCAGTATGTTGTGCGAATCAATGCAGGAGTTGAAACGAGTATTGATATAAGGAATTAATCAGCAGCAAAATATTGCTGGGCAATATGTAAGCAGTACTACCCGACATGTTATAGGTTCCATTATTAGAATGGAACATACAACTTAGCCTGCCGTTGGATGGTTTAACTCTGTGAAATTGATGGCCAACGTTGTTTCAAAACTTTTCTCTTTACTCCTCCTAGCATCAGTTGATTTGGACTTACAGATTCATGCTAACATAAACATGTTGGAAACTAAATGTGCATGATTCTCAATAAGAAGCTGTGTATCTTTTTGTTAGTAGTGGTGGTGGCTACACAAATAACCCTAACTCAAAGTTCTTTAGCTAAGCCTCACTGTTGCTGTCCTTACCTAGTTTAATACTGAAACATTAAACTCAGCACTGCAAACAAACACCTGTGTCATAGGTGTCCGGTTATACTTTTCAGTTACTAAAAGTTCAGCTTCCAGCCAATGAGAATCAAGAATCTTCAGTAGATAATAGAAATGTTTTAACCGCCAGAGATGTTGTTACTAAAGTTACTAAGGTCTGGTTTCTGTCTCTCCCCTTAATATCTCTGATTGTATTACTACAAATTGGAATTTTTGCATTGATGTCTTGATTTGTCAGGTATTTCATTCACTGAATTGGCAAAAAACAAACATGTTATATCTATGAACAGTTTCTCTTTAAATGAACCACTCAAGACCACTTCCTCTAAGTGCATTATCAAACGTGCATTGTTAAGTCCTATTGAGAATCAAACTCTGATTTACGTTCACCCTTGGTACAATCTGCTCAAACAAATCAAATTGCTTGAAAATGCCCAAAAGTAACGTGTTGGGCCACCAAGAGCCACCAGAACAGCTTCAGTGTTCCTTGACATAGATTATCCAAGTTGCTGCAACTACAGGATGCACGAACACCATTCATCAGACATGTTGTTCCAAACTCTCCCACAGGTGTTCAACTGGGGTGAGATTTGGTAACCGCAAAGGCCATAGCATATGATTCTTTCAGGGACCCATTGTGTCTAGTATGGAAGTATCTGCATTCGTAATGTTTTTTTCTTCTTCATTTTTCTCCCGTTTATTAATATCACAATATAAAATTGCATATACTGTGACCTGAATAAGTTCGGGATTTCAACAAAGTAACAACAATCTCGGCAGGTTATTTTTCGGTGGAGAAAAATGAAAACTACATTGCAATGTAGCTGTTTATTTATCAGACTTGACTCCCGACCTCCATCAATGGGCCCTAATTTGACCACAGATGGTTACAGAATCCCTAACCTTTTTTTATAACCTTTTCCTTCCCTAGCATAGAATCATTGAAATGTGTTTGTGTTTCTCCAGTAATGATGAGCAAACTCCATCTTAACCCCCTTCCATGTCATCATCTACTTCAGTGCAGCATTTTAATTGGCCAAGGCTGGCACAACCTTCCAACCCAGCTGTTTCCCTGCTACATCCTGGAGCAAGACTAGTGTTCCTCACTAATTACCGCTGCTGTCTGCGACGATCTGTGACACAGCCGGCTCCCGCTGAATTACCCTCACCTCTCCCATTTACAGTACCTGTCAATGTCCTTCCTCATTTTCATACATCAGTGAAAAAAATCTGTGAAGTAGAGCGAAGGATTGACCGAAAAATGATGCCCTTTCAAGAGGCTCCCGCAAGACTAATGACTGTTAAAAAGCAATCAAGTGGTAGCAGCAGTCTGGGCGGTAGATCTGCGTATTTTATTGCTAACGCCTGGTCACGACACCTCTACTGTTTAAATTATTGCTATGTAAATCACCTGAAGTGCTTTGGTATTGGAAAGCAGCAGATTTAAGATGCTGGTGCATGTGCTAAGTAGACAGTATCCCGATATTCGCAGAGGCCTTCATTGAGGGACTAACTCCTGCTATTCATCAGCATGTCAGTCTACCTCAAGCTGGCACTACATTCTGAGAAGTTCGCTGGCGGAACAAATCAAGTTCTCTCTGACTCACATATAAAATGCTTGTTCTGTATTTCTGCCAAACTGTGCGCCGAAAAGTTCTGAACTAGCTTGTAGTAGAAGCACGTTTAACATACCTCTGCCTGGTCTTCCTTTCAACCAAAGAACTTTGCACACTCCAGTGTTCCAATGTAAAAGTTTTTTTTTAAGGTTTATTTTTATAGGGACAAGTATGTAGCATAGACCTATGCCACACACCACAGCATTTATAGCCTAAACTAATTTGCAATGCACGTCCCTAGATGGACCCTTTTTTAAATATAATACCTCAACACTTACATAAAAGACAGTAAAGAACACAAACTCAACAATAGATACTGTTAACTGTTATGGTATACTTATATAGCCTTTAAACTTGGGATTGGGACATTTTTAAGATTGACGTGATGTCTTGAAATCCTCATGAGTTTTCATCTAGGAGTCAAATTCTTCAAGATAAAGCATATTTATAGCTAAAATATTATCTGAAGAAAAAAATTTTTGTGAGTCTACAGGGTTTTTCCTGGTGCAGAATGGGCCTTTGGGCAGGGGCTCAAACATACAGTACAGTAAAAGGCAAAGACTCTGTACCTTATTTGACCGAAATCTATGCATTTACCGGTTTTTCTGACAATTTGATAAAGAAAAAAGTATATCATGCTTGAGAAAAAAAAATAAAAAATTAACATAACAAAAAATAATAATTAAAAAAATAATGTTACTATTTAAATAAATCAGCAGGAGAGTACGGTACAGCCTGACTCTGTTCAGTAAAACTGCGATTAGCTCTCATATTCAAGTTTATGTTCTTGTTTCAGGGTGGTTTTAAACACATTTAGAGAGGATTTGAATGGTTATTTTTCTTCTCAATTTTGGTGCTGGTGATTTTCCTTTGGGGCTGGCTAAAACCTCTTTGGGGGTCTCTATTGTACAGTATGTGTACAGTGGATGGACCCCCACCCAGGACTGCTGTGAATGCAGTTTGGATGCTCGTCTTGGTACAATTCTTTATATAAGATGTCACTGTCCTCTGCTGGTTTTTAGAATGTATTACACCTAGAGTGTAGAGATCCATTTTAGGCAAAGTTAAAGCCTGGTTTGTTGGAAAAAAAAAAAGAAGCAGCTTTTTCAGGTTTTACTTATTGTTTATTCACGACCTGTTCAGACTTTGTATAAACTGTAGTCAAACTAGCTGTATTCTGTCACACTGCTACCCTGCCACTGAGGACAACTTTGTGTTGGAATTCAAGCTTGTGACTGTTAATATGCTTATCGTGGAAGAAAAACTGTACTGTGAGAATTAATTGTTTTATTGTTTAAAAGTCTCTGTTGTCTTTCTCAGCACGTAGGCTTATACCTTTTGCAATAGAAATGCATTCCCTTATTCCCAAGCTTATGTTTATTCCTGTGCCAGATATGGTGTGAAATTTAATGGAGTTTCTTTTTTTATTCAAATTGATTTCTTCTCGGCATAAATACATCGGTCATGACCACCACAAATGTATGTAAGAAATGTCACTGTGAGACCTGTGGTGCGTTTTTATCACATTGTTGGTCTTTGCATTAGTTTTGGTATTTCATTTGAGATACCAAGCAGGGAAAACAAAATACATATTCTTCATTGTTTTGCGCCCACGGTTTCATTTTGCAGTAACGCTTGCTGGTTTGTGCAAATTATGATATGCATGCAGTTTAGGAAATTAAACACAAAAGATACAGTGTACAGGATGCAGTGAGAAAAGACCCCCCCCCCCCATCACACTCACATTCACAGTTCTCCCCTGCTACACCCCCAGAGCTTTGGTCATGAGCCTGCTTCATTCCGTCAGCAGACAGTCCCGCAGGATAGACCTCCATTCACTCCCAGCTCAATTAGGAAGTGAACTTTTTGTAAAAGTCATACTGTAGTTTCAGCATGATAAGGTTTTCATAAGCTGTTCTTAATGAAGTAATTACATTTAGATGGTTTGGAACATGGTATCAAATAGCAGCCCCACCAAGTAATAGACTTGTGTGTGTGTGTGTGTGTGTGTGTGTGTGTGTGTGTGTGTGATAATATAGATGCCTTTCCATCTACCCGTTTTGAATGACCATTTTGAACTTGCGCATTAAAAAGATGTAATATATATGATATTGCAAAGAAGTTTTACATTTCTGGAAGAAGACATAGAGATCTATCCCAACTACTAATATCCGCATAAAGGTAGCGGATGGAAACGCACATTAACTCAATTTTCGTTTTACTGAAAATTCTCTTAAAATGTGCAGATGAAGCACCTGGTTAAGCACTCCCCTCCAGCTGTTACAAATCACATCCGTGTATCATCTGATATTGCTATGGTTACGTTTTGTTAGTTTAGCCCCAAACACTTGATTAGGGTTAGGAAAAGGGTTGAAATAAATTGTTGGTTAAGGTTAGAAAACTATGTTGGCTTGTGTTAAAATGACTAAGGTTAGGTGGTAATACTAATTACCAGTTAAGGCTCGGGAATGGCCGCTGCCATGGTTAAAAGAAAGCGAGCACTGCTGTGCCTAAGTACAGCCTCACAGAGCTGCTAGCATGACTGTGGACTCTCGTTGCTGTTTATGCCATAGATGCCTCGAGCTCTAACAATGTGTTCACATGGGACTCATTCTTTCAGAGAGTGAAAAGAATTATATTATTTTTCCCTCTTTTACAAAGAAGCAAATGAACATGAAGACAAGCAGGAGGTGAAATGAATTGTATGAAGGCACCTTGTGATGAGAGGGTGAAAGAGAATGACAATCAGTTGCAGGCTTTGTCTTAGAGGAGAGGGGAAGGGAGGGGAGAGACGGAGGCAGACAGTCATATGAACCGCTTGTGTAGCTCCCTCCTAATGACTCCCACTGTGCCATTTTTACCATAGGCAAGGATTACCATTAAACCCGAGTCACATCTTCTCACATGATCCTCTATCCTGCCCAAGGTTTATGCACACACATGCACTGACGTGCGCCCACATGGAATGGGGGTGAGTGGGGATGAAAGGGAGGTCGGCTGAGGGGTGGTCACGGGACGAACGCCGGGGATGTGTACACGTGTAGTGCCCAGGGCAGATTATGCAAAAACAATAAGCTAAAATTTGTCTTGTCTTTGTACATAGTTACAGTTTGGTGTATTCCTTTCCATTTCAACCATTACATTATCACGTCACATGACCCCTGAGCTTTTAATTACTGTTGTGTTTTCACTGTTAAACTAATCTAACAGGCATACGTTTATAGATAATTGACAAAATTATATTTTACAGGCTAAACTAATTGCTAAATTTGCATATGGCAATAAAGGAAATTAGTTTGGATTACAGCTATCAATTTTGCTGCCTCTGTATTTGTGAATGTAATCATAATAGGTTTGTATTAGCTCTAAATCAAATTCATATACACTCATTTGACACATGTATGGCTAAAGGTGAACTGTGCAGAAGTTTGGCAGAGAGATGGTAAACTTCTTACAGACTTAATCAGTAAATAGCTGGCTCCTCCTCGACTCAAATGTGACCGTAAAAACACTGCAGTGCATTTCAGGTCGATAGCACTTTGAATTATTAAATACTCAGCAGTCTATGATGATGATGATAAGTTTCATTTAGAGCAAGCATACGACTCTAAGGCCAAAATAATTTATCATTAGAACGATTACAGTATTCATCTTGACATTTTTAAAATAATTGTAAAAAAAAAAAAAAAAAAGACGGGGACTCTAGACAAATTATGTTAAAAAGGTCATAACAACCTTGACACGCTAATGGATCTGCTACTAGTCCTCCAGGGGAACATGGGAACTGCACATACATAAGGAATGTGGCTGTATTTTCAAATGTACTTCTTGAGAATGAGCTTAGCGCTAGCTTTGTGTAATCCTCGCCGTCATGCCCCAATTATGAAAGGAATACATGCAGCCTGGAATAATGATAACCAACGTGATACACATGTGACTAGGTTAAGAGTCTTTGCCTTTCAGTGTGTAAGATCACATTGGGGGGGGGAAATACTCCTTTCCTCTTAGAAAACTGCTATGATGTGTAAGTTCACATGCAAATTGTTAGTTCTGATAGCAGCAGGTTCATCACATCTTTCCGAGAAGAAAGTTGTTGTGAATATTTGATCAGTGGTGGAAGGGGGGTACTCACATCCTTTTATCGAAAGAGCTCCATCATTTGATGAGTGAAGTTATGAAGCATCAGTTTGCTAATTAGTGACTGTTGATACCCTTGAGGATAACTGATATACCTCTCCAAAAAGTTAATGCAATCAAACCGCTATTGTTCACACTATCCAGTGTCCTCTCTGCAACCCAGTGAAAAGCCTGCAGTGAATAATAGGAAGAATGTAGAACTTTGGAGGATTTAGAAAGAACCTTCCTTGTTGATATTGGCCTAGATTCTAACTCCTTTGGGCTATTATCGCTGTAGGGTTTGTCAACAATAGAAGCCAATCATTTTTTTTCTATCTCAAAAACATGTCCTGAGGTTATAGTTGCAGCAGACCAAAGTAATCAAGAGTTTGCCACATGTATCATCAGCTCATTTAAACTAATCAAAGTTTTGTTTTTTGTTTTCAGCCCGACTCCTTCCCTTACAGAACACTGAAGCAAATAAACAAATGGCGCACATGCTGGAGGGGCGAATTTAAATGAATGTTGCACAGGCAGTTCATAAAGAAAGGTAAGTAAGAAATAAAACTGCACGCTGGAAGCGGAGGAGAATGGTGAGTTTTTTCCACATTGTTATAACTCACATTAATTAAAACACATTTTTATCCTTGCTTGACTCCACTTTCAGCTGAAACTAATCACATTGAAGGCTAATTTTGACTGCTACCTCTACAGGAGCTCACCACCTATTTCACACACACACACACACACTCACACACACACAGACAAGTTTACTAGTCATGAATAGTCACACTCAACATAGAAAAAACAGTTGTGTAGTGTCTTGTGTGGCTCTGGAGGAGCTTTGTCAGGTCTGAAAAATAACCCTGCATCTGATTCACTTTGATTTGAAACAAAGGCATTACAGGAAGAATCCTGCATGCCTAGAAGACCTCTTTCTGTAGAACAAATGCTCTCCATGCTTCCATGTCTCACATGCTAATGGCAGCACAAGCAGCATAGGCTGGGGTGAAAGGAGGAGGCGTTTGTTCAAAAATTCATATTCCAAATGGCACATTTTGGGTTGTGTCGTGCTTTTCTATTTCATTTTTAGTAATGGGCTATAGTGCAATAGTAGATAATACAAACAAGACCCATGCTGTATTTCTGAGCTTGCTTGCAGCACCAAGTAATTTTACATTATTTTAATTCCACACCGATCTGAGTGTGCCAGAGGCTGCATTTGTAAAAGGCTACCACTTCATAACAAATATTTTAGTGTTCATAAAAGGCATGCTGAAACCTTACAGTCCATGTACACACATTTAAGTTTATGGATAGGCCTGCTCATTCGTCATCAATTTAGTTTTAATCTGAAACACTTTTGTAACTAATTACACTTCCTCACATTTAATGCTGGACCCATTTAGGCAACTGCAGAAGTCCAGGGTGGTTTTTAGAAGAATAATACTGTGCCCGAGGAGATCACACTACCTTCTCCACTCAAGGAAATGCGATGTTATGTGATGCATCACGCGGGAGTCAGAAAATCCTGGTAGTCATGCGCTGATCCGGTATTTAAGGTCGACGGGTTACTGTTTTGGGGGAAGTAGATGCTGGTTCCGCATGGAAGGGGAACTTTTATACACACTTAGTTGACAGAGAAAGTAATTAATGCTGTGTTTAAGTAATGCACATTCACTTTAGGTAAAGGCTTAGTTGAAGTGCATATTTGCGGGTGAATCATCATTCGGTAAACACCGACTCCAAATCAGCCGTGCGTAAAATTTGGCAACACTTTTTGGATAATGTGGCAGGGCTGTTTGTTGGTGCTTGTGGGCGCGGTGGTCGTAAGCGCTCAGTTTCCCAGAGAGTGTGTGACACCCGAAGGACTCAGGAGTGGACAGTGCTGTCCGTCGCCCCCTGGACTCAACAACGACCCGTGTGGCTCCAGCACGGGGCGCGGACAGTGTGTTTCCATCACGGTGGACGCGCGCCCGCACGGCCCTCAGTATCCGCACGACGGACGGGATGATCGGGAACGATGGCCCATCCGTTTCTTTAACCGTACCTGTCAGTGTAACGGAAACTTCAGCGGTTATAACTGCGGCCGCTGCAGACACGGATGGACGGGGCCCAACTGTGACCAGCGAGTTTCTGTTGGTAAGTGCGCGTCCTCGGGGACATATTTCAATAATAATGTTATGGTAGCCTATAGTGACTCTAGCTCATGGGGAGATAGAAGAGGTCATAGCTAACAAATCTAGGGTCTGTGCTGCTGCTCAGTGGCACTTCAGCACTTCTTTAGGACACCACACACAGGGAAATGGACCGATTCTGGCCCATGTAATGGCAATTTAACTATTTGTATGGCAAAGAGAGATTATTTTACAGAAGGTTATTCAAATGTGGTTCCCATAAAACAGGCTAGAATGCATATGAAATAGCCTAGGTACAGCCCTGACACTTAGAAAGGGCATTTAATTAAAAAACTGCCATTAAACCTGCCTGTTACGGACATTTATTTGCTACTTCTTTTCTCGGTCAATAAAAACTGATCCCCATTTAACGCATGACTGATTGAGTTAATCCACATTCCCTCTGCGATAATCCCCCAGTAAGAAGAAACGTGATGCAGCTCAGCGCGGACGAGAAGCGTGCGTTCGTGAACGCGCTGGACCAGGCCAAGCGCACGGTGCACCCAGACCTGGTGATCGCCACGCGGCGCTATCCGGAGATCTTCGGGCCCGACGGGAACACTGTGCAGTTCGAAAACATCACCATCTACAATTACTTCGTGTGGAGCCACTACTTCTCCGTCAGCAAGACGTTCCTGGGTGCGGGGCAGGCCAGTTTTGGGGGAGTGGACTTCTCACACGAGGGCCCCGGCTTTGTCACTTGGCACAGGTTCCACCTGCTGCAGCTGGAGCGAGACATGCAGGTAAGATACTGTATGAAGAGGGCTGACAGTTAGATTCATAGCCTACACAATAGAAACCCATTTCGGGTCATTCTAAGATTAAAAGCCTGTCCACATTTTTATTTTACCTAATGCGTTTCAACTATTGGTGAGGAAACCATAACTGACGCAGTTAGTTATGGTTACTGATTACACGCTTTAATAGGCGAGCAGCGCGCAAAATGTGATTTGAAGACTTTGAAATTCAATTTGATCAGCGCACCATCAATTTGGAGATGAAACAACAACGGTATTGAACCGAGCTTTTGTGAGAGGAGTTATTAAGCCAAGTTTGTATAATTATTATTTCCATCCAGTGGTTCAGAATTACCCAAGTTGTTTTTGTAGGCTGTACAGACTTGCTAGCACAGACAGTAAGGCTGCTGGATGGTTTTTGAAATCCTGGCAGCATGTTAGACTCCTGTAGAGAAACTCTTATGTGCAGGATGAACTACATCAACGACTAAAATATACATCTTTGTTCTACTCAAATTAAATCTTATATATTATAACGACAACACTTTATAATAATGGTACATGAATTAATATGAATTCATGCAGGACTTCCTGCATGAAAAAGCATGAATTCATTGATGTAGTACTTAATGAACTATCAGTAATGTACAATAGTATTTATAAATACTATTAGTTAATAGTTAAATAGTATTTCATTCATGACTTAATGCCGGAACAATATGTTAATTAATGCATCAATTAAGGTATTTGAATCATCATGTCTTCTGATTTATTAATGATGTTCATGTCTTCTTCAAAAAAACTGACCAGTCCCAGCAGTGTACAGATATTCTTAAAAAAATGTAGTGTTGTAATCATTGTTAACCAAACATTGCTTCTTCATTACTTTATTGTGTTTGTGGCCCTTCAAATAAAGTACTGACCTGGTCCATCTTTAACATTGATACATACAGTAGATATGATTAATGGTGGCATAAAATGAAATGTATTAAGAATTAAAGGAGTGGGTTGGCAAAATGATACTGAGGTCACTACAGTGACACAAAATACAGTATACTGCAGATGCATTTTTATAGTTGCTTTATTCACAACAACATAAGGCAAACAGTAATGCCTGAGAACAATGCCCACCCAAGTAGGATATTTATGAATTTGAAGTGACATTTTTATTTTATTTAAAAGATTGGGGCATATGCCACCATTAATCATATCTATGTATCAGTGTTAAAGATGGACCAGGTCAGCACTTTATTTGAAGGGCCACAAACATTATAAAGTAATGAAAAAGTAATATTTAGTTAGTCATTGTTACAACACTAAAATTTTGTTTTTCAACTACAGATTTACCTATGAAGAAGACATGAACATCATTAATAAATCAGAAATCATGATTGAAATACTTAATTGATGCATTAATTAACATTGTTCCTTCATTAAGTCATGAATTAAATACTATTAATCATTGTACATTACTGATAGTTCATGAAGTTCTACATGAATGAATTCATGATAATTCATGTACCATTATTATAAAGTGTTACCATAACTTTACAAATATGTTATATGTTTCTCAAAGGAGTGTTTTTCACTAAGCCATTTAAAACAAAAGTTGTGGAAAAGCAAGAATGAGCATCACACTTTCACTTCTAAAAAAGTATTTTCTTTCCAGTTAAAGTTTCTTAACCATTTCTCAATCAATCATGGCTTTATATGTTTCCTGCCGCCTTGTTGCATGTGCATTTTCATTTTTCTCTTCATGTAGACATAGACATACATTTCATATTCTGTGATTAGAGACCCTAGAATTGTTTCCACAAATGCTTATAAAGAACACATTTTCAGATTTATTCATGCATGAACTGTCTTCAAAAGCAAATCACAGTGTGTGAAAATGATAACCAATTTATTCAGTGCATTGACTCATTGCCAAATGAGACTGAAAGGAAACTTTGGCATGAACAAAGGGGATGGAAGTACATTATCAGCAGCATAATAAAATAAAGCCTCAAGCTAACTCCTAGCCTTCCTAGCCTTGATCTTCACATTCACAAACTCATACTCAGCCATCCTTTATTTATTTCAAACAACCAGGACATGCTGCGAGACCCCTCCTTCGCCCTGCCCTACTGGAACTTTGCCATCGGTGGAAGCACATGTGACATCTGCACAGATGACCTGATGGGAGCCAGGAGCAGCTTTGACATGAATTCCCTGAGCACCAACTCTATCTTCTCCCAGTGGAGGGTCATATGTGAGAGCGTAGAAGACTATGACACGCTGGGAACCATCTGCAACAGTAAGACTATTGTTTATTCACCATGGCAAATACTCTAGTGATGTTACAGTGGTTCTCTTTATTCTTTTAGTGTCTAAAAAAAAAAGATTGCTATAGTCTACCTTGTCTGGTCCCTGTCTCCTTCCAGGCACAGAGACTGCTCCCATCAGAAGGAACCCAGCAGGAAATGTCAACAGGCCCATGGTCCAGCGTCTCCCAGAGCCCCAGGATGTGGCGGACTGTCTGCAGGTTAACGCTTTCGACACGCCGCCCTATTACTCCACCTCCTCCGAAAGCTTCAGAAACACAATTGAAGGTGAGAGACTATGACGGTATGTCTGTCATACAGTGTAATTTCATTCACATATTGTTTCGCCATTGTTTCAGCTATTTTTTTCTGTTTTTCATGTTTCGACAGGCTACAGCGCCCCCAAGGGGAACTATGACCCCGTGGTGAGGAGCCTCCACAACCTGGCCCATCTGTTCCTGAATGGGACAGGAGGACAGACTCACCTCTCGCCCAATGACCCCATCTTCGTCCTGCTCCACACCTACACCGACGCTATTTTTGATGAATGGTTAAGGAGACACAGTCCAGGTTTAAAAAAACAAAACAAAGAAAACACACTTTTTCTAGTCCTTGACTTTCTAATACCTGCATATTTCACTGCTTTATAGTTAGCATGATGAGTATTAGGCTAACTTCACACATTTCTTGACAGATTCGACTCTGTATCCTGAAGAAAATGCCCCCATTGGTCACAACAAGGGCTACAACATGGTGCCTTTCTGGCCTCCAGTGACTAACGCAGAGATGTTTGTGACCGCCCCTGAAAATCTTGGTTACTCTTATGAAGCTCAATGGCCAGGTATTCATTTTGGATGACTTCTAGTACTCGCACAATTGTTTTTGTGGGTCTTCTTTCAATCTAGCCTTTGAAGAAATCCAGACGACAAACGTAATAATCATCCTCTTCTACCTTTCTAGCTCAACCTTTCACTCTGACTGAAATCATCACCATGGCAATAGTCGCTGGCCTCCTGCTTGTCGCAGTCATTTTCGCCGCCACCACATGTGCCGTGCGTGCCAGGTCACACAAGATGGAGGGCCACCAGCCTCTGCTTGGGGATCAGTACCAGCGCTACGACGACAACAAAAGCCAGTCTGTAGTCTAAGTTTGGTGTTCGAACACGCGCCTCTCTCCTTTCTTTACTTTCACAGTGATACAGCTATGCAGTTTGTTAAAGCGTCAATCACTTCTCACTGGAGAGCATGTTTAGATTCTTGAATGCTACAACTTGATAGTAACTTGAAGTAATCTTTTGGCTGCATTCATGTCCCTATCAAAAGGAACTTGTTCATTTTTCTTTACAAGTCGTATAGATGTGAATCAGTTATTGAAGATGCATTTTTTCAAATGGAAAGGTTTAGATACATGCAACACTTTTTAAGAGTATGGTTTTGCGAAGATTGCAATGATGCAATCTTTGAAATGTTCAGATTTCTGGAAAATTTGAAAATGTGTTCAAATAAAGAGAACCTGGACAACTGACGCGTTGGTGTGCTAGTGATGCCACCAGGTGGTGCTGAACTGTTATTCTAATCAGAGCTTTTAAAGGATATGTCAGTATCAGCAATGATGCCTCCTGTAGTTTAGTGTCTGATGTTGCAGTTACAGTAAAAGGTGATCAGGTGTAAAAAAAATAAAAAAATAAAAGTAGATTCTTATAGGGTATCGAAAAAAAATTCTAAAACCATTAGAACACATTTGAAGTAATAGAGTAATACCTGCAAAATAATTTTAAAGTAGTTGCACAATGGTGTCATAGACCTGAAGCGTTAGTAATTGTTATAAAATGCACTGCCCATGTAACAGAGCCATAACGGCCACAAGGGGGTGCAATAGTTCAGTTTCTGAAACAACTGGCAGGAGAATGAGCTATAGGGGGGGAGAAGTTTTGTTTTTAATTGTATATTAAAATAAATTGATCCAAATGACCTGCAATGTTATTGAATGAAGAGATGAAAAGAACGGGTGTCAACAGGTTGCAATCCTCAAATCTTACTGAACTGTGTACTCGCACCATATGCAGCTTTTTTTTAATTTCATTTTTTAAAACTAAATATGTGAAATGGTCATTCTGTTTTTTACATAGATACTTCTGCCAGAATGTTGTTGGATCTGACTGCATACCAAATTATTGAAATGATTAAATGGTATGCCTACACAGTGGTTTGTTTGACTGCTGAATGTGATTAAAACGTTAATAAACGCACCAAAAGACTAAATGTATGTACACATCAAATCACGATATATGTTATAGAGTCTAATCTATTACCATTTACGTAGCACACACCTGCGTTCATCTTGCAGACACACGATAATATAGGAATTAGCTTGTAGTGCTCACTCCCATGTAGCCTAATGAGGGCTAGTGGGTCTAGCCATTTTGCCTTATGGTTGGACTCCCAACTCCTAATTTGTAATACATGACAAATTTATTCCCCTGCGTACAGTACTCGTTAAATAACACCCCAGTGTCCCTTCACCTGTCTGGTGTCTGGTGTCTGGTTTCAGAGGAGGCTTCCCTTATGGGAGGGTCCACGGACAGCACGTTGTCGTTAAACTATCGAACTATTGGCCAGCCGCTTGGATGGGAGGGCTGTGTGTCTAACAGCGGCGCGCTGGGGTTCAGTGAAGTGTCTTTGGCCCTTCATCATTACTTCAGTCTGCGAGCTGGTTGAATAAAGTTGCGAGGAGCACGCGCTTGTTGCAACTTTGAATCGATTCATCGCGCGCGTCTCCCCCAACAACTCGCAGCTCTGTCATTTAGGCTACTTGTCTGCCTGCTCCATTCAATACAGTGGAAACGTGTGATCTTTCAGGCTGTCTACAATGGACGAGGATAACAACGTCTTGCCTGATTTGAAGGATATAGAGACCAAACTGGGTCTAAAGGTCCCGGATAGTCTCATTCGTTCTCTCGCCGGAGGGAAGCATCACGACAAGCACGAGAAGTCGCCAGCACCGCATTTAGTGAACTGCAAATTACATGCTAATAATGCGGACTTGAAAAGACTGGAGACCAAAATGCTATTCCTCAAACAAGAAATGGTAAGCTTAAGTCTTTTTTTCCCTGTATCCTGTTTAATTGAACGAGCTGTTAAGGAATTGTTCCAGTAACTTTTAAGGAACGTGTGCCAGTTGTTAAATTAGTTTACCGACTTGTAATTACAAGATATGGGTCACTTACACTTAATTGTAGCCTACAGTTGTGCAAGTCGTTTATTCGTCTACAAACGTTCGTGAATAAAATAAAAGACCGTAATATGACTCATAGAAATCAGCTAGGCTATTAGATATCATAGTTTCATGTCAGGCAAGTTACAATGTGTCTCTCTTTAATGGATCACATTTATTGGCGACCAAGCTCACAGGAAAAAAAACTATACTAGTTGCAAAACAGGTCTATTTTGTATATCATCTTGTGGTTGTTAAATGCAAAGTTCCACTAATGGGTGGTGTTGTGCCTCAAATGCACTGAAACCGGTCAATACGTGAGAGCCATTCACACCTGCACACTTCAGTCACATAGACCTTTGTTGATAAACCCTCCTCACCTCAGAAAATAACCCCTCCTCTCTTATTATTCAAAGTACTCTGTCATTACCTTATTATGATTTCATAGCTTCTGCCAACACTCGCCATTCAATTATTTTCAAATGCCATGCTTGTTGGACAGAAGCTTTGTTAGATCCAAGGTCACAGCAAACCCTTATTTTAAGTAGACATGAAAGGTATTAAGATTCCTGAGCAGATGGCCTACCTGACAGTTTTGCAGACTGTAGTAGAGCTGTAACATGGCCAGCAGACCAATCACCAAAAGAGTTTTTTGTGTGGATAGGCTTACGTCTATTAACATCTATTCATGTGACGGAGAGACTTGAAACAATCACACGTATTTACAAAAGGAACAAACCTTACCTTGCTTTAATTCGCTTGTGTTTCAACCTGACAGCTAGCCTGACAAGCCAGACCCAGATCAAGATGTTGCAAATTAAATTTGCTGCCGCTAGGGTGCGTCTAGATTTCTGGGCTACCTGACAGCCATGCCATCATTAAATATTGCTGATATGAGAAAAAAAAATGTATCTAGTGTAATGCCATTAGTGGCCTCTTGTTGTTGGACAGCTCATCTCGAATGTGGGCCATCTTGGGCTTCTCTGTTTTTGCACTTCCCTTCACTAATCCAATCAGATTACTCTGTTTTGGTGAGCACAAACACACACACACACACACACACACACACACACACACACACTGCTTACAAGGGCCTGAACTAATCTACAGCCTATCAAAGGAGCAAATTACCTCCTATGTGCCAAAAAAAAGGTTAGGGACCAGCTCTTATTAGTTTCATGAGACAAATTAAAAATGTTGCAGGTTCAGTGTTACTGTACACTACAGACACAATTATGCAGCACTAATTGTGTTTCCTAAACTCATTTTGTGATACCAGCCCACTGGTGCCACCTTATTAACATGAGATAGCTGCTTGGACTTAAAATGCAATTTTTCAGACTCCATCTGCTGGGCTTCCGTGTGTGTATAAAGCGGGTGGTTATGCTCACAAAACAAATACACCGGCAGCAATAGAAGCTACATAAAGGCTGGATGCAAATCCACCCCAAAGAAAGGCTGTTGTCTCAGGCCAGCTGTCTGGAGCACTGTACCAGCCCTGTTTGCCTTCATCTGCCTCAATGCATTTTGAGGGTAGCAGGCTGTTACAGCTGTTCGTTTACCATTTTTCATTCTGACAGAGTGTTAGTCACCCAGTAGACACAGGGGAATCCATTTGATTGACCCCCATAGGCTGTCTACTTCCATCCCCAGTCAATAGCATGGTTTGTCACGGCAGGGAGTTAAATCAATGGCCATACTGTGTAAAGTAGGCATATCATTCAGAATCCTGGATGCAAACTGTTTCCTGTTACATTAGTACGAGCTTTTTTTCCCCGTGCCACATAGTTAAGTCTCTTTGTTCACAACAAAGCCCGATAGTCTAAACAAAATAGTACATAGTGTTCCTACCATGAGAGGACATAAGAATGCAAACAATTGTTGAGATAAAATATCTCACCACAAGGTTTAATTAGTAGCTGATCTGGAGCTTTACTTATCACATGAACTTAATCAGCAGTTGGGGACTGCCCAGTTATAGAATTGTTATTAGATTTTTATTTTTTTTGCACACTTTAAGCTCGGCTTGCAACCATGTTAATGAATGCTGATCAAAACCACTTGATATGATCAAAAGCTCCAGAATAGCTACTAAATGGACCATGTGGCGAAATTGTGTTCTTAACTTCTGTTTCTGAGGTCTAGAATGAACTTTGACCCTCAGTGCTTACAATAGTTAGCAATGATTACGGTACTGGTTTTGTATTATTTTGACTTCCATTTTAGCTCTGGGGGCATCCTGTTGTACTGACATGTAGTAAAGGAGTAGTTCTACATTTTTGGAAAACAGTAATTCACTTGCTTGCAGAGCAGATTGTTGCCATTCTTATATCTATTTGTTTAATAGAATGCTACAGCCAGCTGCAGGGTAGCTAAGCAATTTATTGGAAAGGCACAGTGACTCAGAGTCTCTTGGGAATCAAACGGTAACGCCAAAACTCCAGGAAATTACTGCTTCTGGCCATGAAATAGTTAGGTGCCTAAACCTCTGCAGAACAACAACGTTTTCATCTTTACATGTGTTAATTCCTGAGTGTGGGAGGTGCTGTTTTATTTCCCCTTTGGACAGAGCCAGGCTAGCTGTTTATACTAAGCTAACTGGCAGATGGACAGATGTGAGAGGGTTATCAATCGTGTCATCTAACTCTCGGCAAGAAAGTGAACAATCACATTTCCCAAAATATCAAACTATTCCTTTAAATGCTGGATCATCTTTAAGTAGCATTACCTGACCGGGATGTTTTTCTCCAACTCATAGGCACATCTACGAGCCATCGATGTGAAGCTGATGCAGCAGCTTATGGCAATCAACGAAGGCATTGAGTCCATCCGTTGGATGATAGAAGACAGAGGTGGCGTGGCCAGCCAAGAGGGCAGCCTGACGGGCAGCTTGTACAGCCTGTCGGACAGCCAGGACGGTACCTCACTGCGCGGCAGCTTCAACAGCTTGAATGATGGTAACAGTGACGGGCTAGATAGTCTATCTGTGGGTAGTTACCTGGACACTCTAGCAGAGGACCTCCCGGATGACCCCTCACCTACGGATCTTGACTGTTTTGTGGATAAAACGGTTATTGATGGGGATGCTTTCAGCAAATCGCCACTGAAAGTCAGAGTGGAATCGGATGAATACTACTGCTTTGGATAATAAGCTAAACGCAGAGCCTGCTGAGATATTCTGTGAAGAAAGATTTTAAAATGTGTTTCGCCACTTTGATAAATTAACACAGCTGTCTGGTTTTTCCTACATGCTTTACATTTGACTCATAATAGCTGACAGCCAAGGTGTTGGCGATTAATACCAAATGACTAATGTTACTTTTCACCGTGTCACCAGCTTCCTTAAATTGTGGATTGAACACACACCTTAACAAACCATTGCCCCTTAATGTCACACCAAATGCAAGTGAAAGCATCTTAACAACTCTTATGTCTTAGTATTTTACCATGCAGGTCAATTCAATTAAAAAATGTGCTCTGTTATGATTTAAAGATTTATTTATTTATTGTGGAGTTATCCAATACCTTAGCAGTTTATTTTCACAGTTAAAATACTTCTTAGCCTAAAATTGCTGAAGATGGGGTGAATAAAAGCAGCAACATCAGTTGAACAGCAAATTTTCTTCTCTGTCTGTGGAAAATGTAACTGCGACTTTGTGTTAGGTCAACCACAATCAGCTGATCTAAGTGAAGGAGTAGATTAGCATTTAGCGGCCGTTTGGAAAATTGTTCAGGTCGTGTTGACTGATTCAAGTGGGAAAACTGTTTAAAGTGGCAAGTGGTAAGTTTAAGTGTTAAAGCAAGTGCAATTCACTTCCATGCCAAATTCTGAGCACCACATGTTGAGCTTTTAATTATTTTTACTTAAATATTTTGACTGATGGAAGTTCCTAAGCTAAACCACACTCCAGAGATTAGTAGCACATTCAAAGCATGGATGCTTGACTGAAAACCAAAGCAATTTGATCGTCTTATAAATAATTTTGGCCTGAGGCAAACTCTGTTAACAGCAGATGGGAGATTTGTTGGTGGTAGACATATGGGAAACATGTTTGCTTTGTAGGCACATTTTAATCCTCTGTTGTCAAAAAAAAGGTTTAACGAGAGCTATACATTGCTGTACATAACTGTCGTTTTAGCTTTAAACTCTTTGTGTTGATTTGTTTGACATTTGTATTTGATGCTGCCTCCTTTTGAAAGAAAACCATGTTTTTTTTTATTGATTTCTGTTCATTTTGTTGTGGAAATGAAATAATATATTGTGATTTTCCTCCTGCTCACATTGCGTACGTCTTTAATGCAAAGAACCACAGTCACTCTTGTGTAATTCTTTTTTAGAAACAACAAAACAGGTCATTGACCCAGAATCTTAATGAGATGGAAAGTGAACATTATGTTGGTTTCCTTTTTTGGTAAATTTAAGTTAAGAATAGTCTCTTGATAATGAAGTCAGATTTTGTGGTGCCCTGTGCAATGTGGCATGAAAAATTCCCCGTATTAAGTCACTTTCTCACTCCATGTCACTTTCTTTTGATAAAACACAACATCGGGAAGATAATTCTAAATTTGAAAAAATTGTTGCTTACGTGTGCCCTTTAAAAATTCCCAAGCTATTAGCAGAGGAATGCCACTTAGGATGCTATTTCGAATGGCATACCAACTATTATCATAAATGAGGAATCATGTTACCCATAGCTCTATCATGAGTGCAATGCTTTGCCTGAAGTAATTTGAAAATAACACCAACCAAAAGTGAGACTGAAATGCCAGCCATGCAGAATATTTGATGGTCTGCTATGTTATTTTAAGTGTTGTGCATCTTAATAGCTTCTTATCTTTCATGTGATGATTAAAGTTCCAGACAGAGTATACAGGGAAAGTTATTATAGGAAAGATGAGAACCTTGGGCTCTTTGGCTTGCAATTGTATGAGTGGCCACTGGCCATGGGGCACAGTACTTCAGTAGTTCTCAGACTGGGATCTGACATCAGGACATGGCTTTGGAAATGCTGCTGTGTTGGATAAGTCTTAATTTATTCACTTTGTCCATAGAGCTGTCTCATGTTAGGATCTCATCTTATTTGAAACTAGCTATCATCAAATCCCGGATGGAGGATTGTGTGGATGTTTTCTCCATGCGCGGCAGTCGTCTTGCATAACATGGAATGCACAAAATAGCAAGATTGGACACAACGGACACTTTTAGTGTTACATTAGTTCCAGACAGATATAATCACTTTATCCAGTCACATTAAGCAGACTTGTAACTTTGTCTCACTCCAAGTGCAAAGCTGCTTTATTTGGTTTTATGCTGCCTTTCCTTATCTCTACCTCCCAGAGGCTTTGGCAAGCTTAAGCTCTCTGTCAAGCTGAACCACGCTGAGGCCACTAAACCAAAGAGCTTTGTGAATGGCAGCACGACCTCCTTGTCAGCAATTCAATTAAAAACAAAGTTCTCTAAACTTCCCTAAATTTCATTTCTTAACAACTGTAACCATGTCATGACTGACTGATAGCTAATTTCCCTTTGGGGAAAATGTTGAGACTAGAGCTAGTGGCCTTGAAATAATTGGACACACAGAACAGGTTCTGCAAGTTTATGTTGTAATAGGTCTGAGTCAAAATTCCTAAGAGCTACATGGTACACTACACATAAACAAACGTTGCTTTTTTTGGCTTTCCCCCGTTCTTATAAGTGTACATTTCCTACATGAAAGGGAGAAGAGATTGACACAGCCTTTGTGGTGAAGACAAGTGTTGTCTTTCACCAAATCATCCAATCACATTTGAGAAAATGAATTTTTTTTGCTCAAGCTGCAAGCTTAAACTTAAGTTTTTCCTCATTCCAAGCAAAAACTTAATACATATTACCAAATAATTGTCCCCTTTATGGAAGTGAGAGAGATAACCCACTATCAGTTTACATTACAGTCAAGTGAAGTTACTCAAAGTTTGTCATATTCTTCTGTCTGCATTTATAGTACCCCTGTTCTGAGGGTGAATGACACCCAGGCTTTGTGGAAAGCAAACAAAAGGGAAAATCAGCTGCTGTCCCCCTGAGTTTGGGAGCAGAGTGCAAAACAATGATTTATTCATTCTCTTCGTTAGTCCTCAGTTACTTCACTTGAGCACAAGTAATTACACTGTCGTACAGTCGAGACGGCAGCTTCCAGCAGGGATCCATTAGCAAATTAGACACAGGGGTTGGGCCTGTGCCGCGAGATGAAGGGAAACCCATACCGTGTGGTATCTGGGAAACTGTCACCATGCTACCAAATGAGGATACAGGATATGGGTTACTGAGTAGGTTTTAGGGGGGAGGGATCAAAAGAGCCGGAGAGACAGTGGAGCCCTTAGACAGAAAGCCACAGATACCAAGTAAATATACACAGTTGTCAAGTAACTTTATTTTGGTTTAATTAGGTTTTCTCTCTTTGGATCTCGGGTTTGTTTCACAGTTCTGTTAGTGTTCCAATAAGTTTAAATAGATTCTCTATAAACACCACTGTTATATTAAAGAGAGTGCGAGTCTTGTGCATAACACGGTGGACTTAACGAGAGTTGCTGGTCTACTGCTGCCTCGAGTGTTTGGTTTGTTTGGGTTTTTAGTCCCTAACCATTTTAACACAAAAGTCACACAATTACACAAACTAACCGATCGAGGCAGCGGTAGACCAGCAACTTCCGTGTTCTGCGTGGTTTGTAAAAAGAGTCTGGTGGCTTTGAAGAGAGCATAGGTGACGGCTCTCCCCATCGGCAAGGTAAAGCAGTGAAAATATTCTAAATATAGCATACACTTCAACAGATTTTTTTTAGGTGGCTAAAATATGCTTGTACCTTGCTTAGCTTCCGTGCGGGGACTCCGGTCTGCTTCTCCAAACTGGGTACCTCATACAACCCCACTTCAAAATATCCAAACTATCCCTTTAAGAATGACTGTTTGTGATGGCTCTGGGTGCTATGCAGTCATGCTAATGCTTGTGATGGATGTAGCACATTAGATCCACTATGTCTGCCTTATTACATTCCCAGACACGAGGAGCTCCATGTTGGGAGATTTATGAAGCTGTGGAAAACTCAATAAGGCCTGTCCCATAGCATGAATATCTTGTTTCGTCTAGGAAAAATACTTAATGAATGTCAAGGTTAGCCACAACTTAATGTTGTGCTTCATATGAGATTTTCCGCACTGTCAATGCGATGGAAACCAATCAAATACCAAGCAAATACCTCATTCTGATTAGATTATTACATATGTGGGAGTCATATATGTCTACCTTATATGTTAGGAAAGCATTTGTTTTATGGAAATCAAGTCTTACAGGAGCTCTAAGCTGGCCTTCTGCCAAGCTGTGGATCTGTGAATCACTTCTTGGGAGTCTTGTTAAACTTCTGTGCTTCTGGGAACCACTGTTACCAAACACAGCATAAGAGACGTGACTCTGTTTACGTCAGCGCAAATATTAAACATTAACAATGGCCACCACTGCTACTCATAAATTAGCTCAACTGAGATTTAGAAAGAACACCCTTCAGAAGCTTCTGTAAACACTAAACAGAAACCATCTGAGAAAGCCAAATAAGAAAGTGGCCGGCCTGAGAACACATTACTCCTGCAGGCTGGTCAGGCTGCATTCCATTCATAGTTCATGGGGTTATTTTTAATCACCATATACACAAGGAGTGCTTGATTATTTATCAATGTATTTACAGCTTTTACGATTATAAATCACCCCATGAGATCTATCTTCTGAGCCATTTTTCCTCTAGTATTTAGGAATCTCATGGGATGTGACAAATTACATCTGAACCACTACAGTCTTTAGTGTTGTACTGCCTTAGTAAATCATAGGTTTGTTTATAGTTCAGATCCACTCTTTAAACGTGTACTGTAACTTTTATGAAAATATATCCGACATTATTGGCTACATCAGTATTTGGGATGATGCTAGGCTATGCTATGTGAGAGCATCTTTCTCAAAAGACGACTTCAATCTTAACCAAGTTATAATTTAAGTGTTTACTAAGTGGAGATTTATGCATCACTAAATTAAAATGGGCTGCACCACACAATCTAGTTTTTTTACATAGATTATTTATCTCAAAGTATTTCCAACCAGTGAGTGCCAAGTGCTGACAAACTGTCGTATAGCTAACTGAACTAACAGACCAAATTAATGTTTAAATGAAGAGAAAAATGGGATGGTGGAAACATTTGACCCAACACTTACTCAAAATGCTATCAAATAATTATGTGAGTAGGACTGTGCAATTAATCGAAATTTAATCGTGATTATGATTTCGGCTCCCAATGATCACAAAAACAGAATAATCGAGAAAAACTTCAGAAAAAATTATTTAGCTCATGTTTTAGTAAATGAAAAAATTCAGTTTCAATAGGAAAAGTATTAAAGTGCTCATACTATGTTCATTTTCAGGTTCATAATTGTATTTAGAGGTTTCACCAGAATAGGTTTATGTGGTTTAATTTTCAGAAAACACTATATATTTGTTGTACTGCACATTGCTGCAGCTCCTCTTTTCACCCTGTGTGTTTTAGCTACAGAGTGAGGCATCTCACTTCTGTTCCATCTTTGTTGGGAGTCGCACATGCGCGGTAAGTACTACTAGCTTGTGAGTTGCAGAGTATGAGGGCGTGCCATGCTAGGAGCTAGGCGAGTATAATAACGTGTGTTACAAAGTGACGCACGTTCGTCACAGAAGGCTGGACTACAATAGAGCTGTTTGGAGCAGTTTGTGAACAGTGTTTTCTCTGGAAGATGGTAAGTCCCTTTGGGGTGGACTTTGGGCTTTTTCACTTTGTAAACCTATAATGTGCACAAAAAAGATATATAATGCAATAAAAGAAAGGGTAAAAAGCCAAGAAGCATAATATGAGCACTTTAAAGTAAAGTTCACAGTTGTGTGTTTTTTTTACTGTTGATTTATTTAACTTTTTCCACTGTTTTTTAAGTTCAATAATTGCAACATCTTTCCAGAAGTCAACGAGTAATCGTGTTAAATCGTGTTTTCAATATTGACTGAAATAATCGTGATTATATTTTTTCCCATAATCGAGCAGCCCTACATGTGAGCTGTGAAGATTTTAAACTACATTTCATAAAAATATCATGGTATAGCTCAAATTATGAAACATGGCAATAACAAAATGAGCTATGGCCTAAATGACCAATTAGTGCAAGTAAGGTTAGCATAGTCAGATATTTCCCACTCACTCCCCACACAAAGTCGATACAAACTACATTTTGTTTGCCCCCATAAAAAAACTGTTATTTTGGCTGTTATGACTTCCTGTTTACATGCTGTAGTTGGTTGCTTTTGATTGGGTGGCACTACAGAAGTTAGCAACTAATTTACACAATGTGACAAACCCTTCTTGGCCTTGAAGAATCAAAAATGTATTTTAACATTTAAAAGCTCCATGCAGACACAATCAGCGGCTGCTTGTGAAATCATTTTCTATTGTAAGCACAAACTGGTGGAACTAGTAATGCACTGTTACCACCTCTAATGTCAACATATTTCCCAACTAGTATTATGAATTTGCATTTATGCTAGGAACTAAGGATTGGCCAAATTAGTAGCAGTCATCATTAGTCACCAAAGGAGTGTAACCGTAATGTTGAAGATCATTGAAGTTCACCTTCACTCTACTTAGAGCCAGCAGAATTTAACACATCACATTTTGTATAACCTGCACAGTGCTGATAAAGGGCGTCACGCTGAATGTATAAACAGATTATAATTCATGAGCAGTATTACAGTAGGTTCAGTCATAAAAGTATGTTTAATATGACATAAGCTATCCTGATTCACAAAATATACATAGTTCAGACACAGTTCAGTACCTCCAGTATTCTCTTAGCCTCTAATATCTTCTATTCATTGCTCTTTTTACCTTTGTATCTGTTGAGTCACCCTGTGACACCCTGGCTGCGCTTGATGGCTCTCTGGATTGGGTGCCTTTTTCCTGACCACACTCTGGCGAGCCGCGCCGTTGAGCCAGCTGAGATTAAACAGCAGGCTACATCAGCCAGGAACCTTCAACAGACAGAGAGGAGAGAACAAAACAAACCTCTATCCCATTTGATCCCCCCTTCTTTCTCTTTCTATCCGGGCCAGGAAACCTTTCCGTGACTATATTAGGAATCAAAGGGACTTCTACAGAAGGCAATGACCCTGCCACAGCTTTTGAACTTTTTGCTTTGCTCTTTGACAGCCAAGTTGTGAGTCATGGAAGAGAAATACATGTTATCATGGTTGCTTTGAAGCTTACGGAAGTTGCAGTGTATATGATTATTTCAGACCTATTGCAAATCTGTTTTTGGGATAGCCGTGTCCACAAACAAGACAGACATGCAATCAGAAATGGACACAAACAGCCTATTAGGATAGTCTCACATTGATTATTTGCGCTGAGAAACCATCCCAGCAACAGGCAACATGAAGCCAAAAGGTCACAAGTCTTTTCAAGTGTGTCCTGGCAACAAGATGACCCTGTGTCGTTAGAGGAGCAGAGCTGGGGTTACCCCTTGGCAAAAATGGTTGAGTAAAATGCTTCCCTGTGGATGACTGCGGTGTAATTCCCCGGACACTCATTCAGGTCACACGAGGGCAGTTTGGGGTCAACACAATTGATTGACCCAGAGAGAAACGTCAAGAATCGTTGATTTGATGACTTTGTAGTTGAGTAGTTTGCATATTCTACCAATCTGCTAGACATAAGCTCATGGTTTTGTTCTGCTGCATGGAGTTTCTTTTCAGGATGGTATACTTTTACTATCTTAACTGGTGCACGTTTGCATTTGTCCGCATAAGAGACTCATACGATTTAAAGTGAAAGACTGCCAGTAGGAAAAACAGCCGTCATAGATCATGTTTGTATTTTTCTATTTACAGTATTTCAAGGCTCATAAAGAATACTTCTGAGAAATTTCATAATACAGTTACTGTTTCCTCAAGCTCTTCGAGTCCTTCCTTCAATTCGTCATTTTCTGCCCATGTGAGTTGTGGACCTTTCTTTGAATTTGCTCCTCTATCTTCATTACTGTACACAAGAGTATCACAGCTATTCTTGTCAGAATGGGATTCTATTTTCCCAATTGTTCTGTCTGCACTCTCTCATAAACTGTCATTTTTCCTGGGAAAGAGCTATGATCCTCTTGGGAAAGAACAAATGGTACACTCCCCCAAAACTGTCATGCAAGGCAAAATCCCCTCTCATGGTCAATGCTGTAGTCTGAAGAGCTGTTGTGAAATTAGTTTTCTAACCTCCTGATAAAAATAACAACATACAGCTTGGTTATTTATCACATACAACCATTTTTGTACCAGTTCCACATTTGTTTTATAATCCTTTTGTGTCTTATCAAGATTTAGCTTTCTTCCGTTTATTGTGTGATAGAGTAATTTCCGCTCATTCTCAGTCTTCTGATCAACTTGATATTGTTTCAGCCAGCCGAGTTTGATTCCACACTGACAGACAAGTAGTTGTTGTCAGTCCCTCCATCCCTGATATGCTAAAATGTGGCACAAATTAGGATTAACTGTTCAGCTTGATCCTGATCGAAAATAAAACCCTCTTCCTGGTAGCACTGATTGGGGAAAAGAAAGTTCCCAGGGTCATCCAACTTGCCACCAAAACGCTCATCTGCATGTCAAAACTGGTGTAACAGGACCTAGAAGATTTTGCTAAAGTGCTTTAGTTTAAGAGGTAAAGGACCTCTAATATCTCATGGGATTAGGATGCAAAACTGGCATGGTTTCCTTTGGCACCCTCTTAAAGCTCCCTCATTCAAACCCGGAGCTTCAATAAAAACACAAGATCGTTTCTACTTGAGTAGGATTTGGACGGTCTCCACCGCAGAAGTGTAATTTTGGAAGGTTTAAATTACCGGCAGGCCCCTTCTACCTGAAAGTTAGCATGCAAAAGTAGATTTACAGTCAGGGTGTAAATGTGGAGAAACAGTTGGATGAAGATTCCTCATGTCGATTTATGAACCATATGATATTAGATTTTTAATCTTATCAACAAATCGACATTTGTCATCACCTTAATGGATGCAAAGACAATCAAATGCAGTGATTTGTAAGATTCCTAAAAGCATCTATGTTAGTAACTGTACGGAAATAATTGGGGTGGGGAGGGGCTTAACTTATGCCTGAATTTAAACTTTAACTTTTGTTCCCCTTTTTGTGAAGGTAGAAACGACTGTTTGTTTAATCCCATATCTATAAAGTTTCTCAAAACAGCCCTACAAGCTTTGACCCACCGTGCACACTAAAGCCACCTTTGATTTGTACCGTAGTATTTAAATCTTTTTTTCTTGCATTAAATCTTGCAAGGGGAGACTGAAATAAAAAACAATACTCAACCCCACCCCACAAATCATTTTTGTACAGTCCCTAATCGAAAGGAGTTCAGTAAAATGTTTTTATTTTCATGTGTCCAGGCAGCAGGTATAGACATTCGAGATGGACAAAAAAAATAGTGTTCTTATTTTTCTTCCTTTGCTGTGGTGTTCCTCTCCACCCAAACATTTAACCCAGACATTCAACAGTTGGATATCCACACCGCTGAAATAACACCATGCTTTTGTCTTGACTTGTCTCTGATTACTCCAGCGTTCAGCCTCCCAGCCCCCACGTACATACCCTGTGGGGATAGCCACCTGTCTCAGCTGACTCCTGGGATGCTTCGCTGGCCTAACAGACAGCTCTTTGTGCTGGGGGGAGTAAAGCCTCTTAGCAGGCTGTTACTGATAGGACTCAGGAGACTGCTGCTGTCGGGGAGGGGTTACAGCAGTGTATTACAGTGACGTCATTCAGCTACTGTTACCAGTGGTATTGATATTTTTCATGATACAGCTTTGGTGGGTTTTGGTGTTTGGGAAAGTCTTAAATTGCAGGGCCAATAGTACAGTACAGACCAGCTAAGGTGACACCAGCTCCAAAACACACTGTATATCTGCAGAGACTGATAACGGACCTAACAGCGTTCGGGCCGCTGGCAGTTCGCGTTAGTGATTGCCCCTGTAGGGATCATCATTTGAATCACTGGTGCGGTACTCGCTGACAGCCTGTCTGCCCATGTAGTCTGATGGCTGGATGTTCTGCCCCCACCTTCTCTTGAGTGCTGCGGCCACATGGGTGAGGATGTTGTACTTGCTAAGAGACTAATGAAGACAAATGATTGCGCAGATTGCGGATAGGGTAAAAAGTGCTGGAAGAGCAAGGTAGATTTCCTTTAAAGTGGCGAATGCATTCAGTTGTGAATAACTCTGCTAATGGCTTTCAGGGAACATTTCCTCATCCATTTACACTTGGATAGATGAAGTTTTAAACCTTTTACCCTATGTTAACCTTAGAGAGATTCAGCAAATAAATACTGATGACATCAAGGAGAAATTAATTAGATATTGGACTACCATAAGTCCCATTTTTGCAAAGGCCACTGCTTGATCTTTCCGTAATAAAAAAATAAATAATTCTAAACTTGAAGTTCCCTTACTAGCTTTTTCTGGAACTTTTTACTGTATTTCCCAGCCGTCTTAAGGCTCTGACACACCAACCCGACTGCCGACCGTCTGCAGAAAAGGCAGTCGGACTGATCAGTCGGCTCCATGAGGTCAAAAAATGAGGAGGAGAGATGAGAATGATACAATAAACAGTGTTTTCTTTATGTTGATTGGACCGTGGCGGCCCCCCATGGCAACATTTCTGCCCCCCACCGTTTCAGAAATAGGGCTGCATTGTTAGAGTGCGTGTCGGAGAATAATGCGGACACACAAGAATAACCAGCCAGTTGAGATTGTGTGTGTACGTCCTTGAGAACTGGTAGTCGTATAAGTTATGTTGTCAGTTCATTTAAGCCTGGTCTTGCAAATTTAAATTAAGTTAACTGTTGATTTTCGTTGTTTGTATTCTTCACCTGCGAGCTAAATTGCACGTGGCTGTTGATTCGATAGCGATTGCTGAACGCCCTCGCCCACGTTTGTATTTTAGGTGCATTATTTACATGCTGAAGTAGTAACACTGCATTAAGATAATGTAATTAATAGTGGATTTATTGTTATTTGCTACATAATGCTTATATATGCATTATGTGCTATATTGTATGCCTATATGTCAAGATCAAAGTTGGCCGATACAGTAACTCAAAAAAGTTGAGTGTGTGTGAATAGAGGTGAATAAATATATTAGTTTGTGTTGCAGTGAAGTGTCTGTTCCGTTTCATGGGGGGGGGTGCGGACCTGCCCCCACTGCTAAAAAAAAATCCTAAAGGAAACACTGCAATAAAGGTCCCCAGCCCGAAATCTAAATAGCTGTGAGGTACAGTCAAAACTAGTAAGTGAACGTTGAGTTATGTTTTGTTCCAAGAAGGTCAAGAATGAAGCTGCATACTAAAGCTCCAATTTTGCACTCCATCATATCTAAAAGGACTATTCAGTCCACATTTAGTTTTATTCTGGAGGGGTTCAACCTCAGAGGAATCTAGTGAAGACAATTCTACGAAATAAAAGCCTTTTTCTTTATTTTCCTTTTTGGATTTACTTGAAGCTGACAAAGCATTTGCCGCGTTATTTAAGTGCTAAATGTCATTCAGAAGATGTGTATGTAACATGAAAATGAATTGAATTGCAATTACAAGCTCTTTCTTTACAAAGTGTTGGAAAAGGAAATTGATGGGGCATCTCTGGATCTTGGCAAGAAATGCAACATAGCGGGGATTCCACTACAGCCCTCTTCTGAAAACAGTGGGAGGATGGATGTATGGCTGCAAGGCTTCGCAAAAAGCGTTCTCTTTTGTTTGGGGGATGCTGACATTCCATCTTTAGGTGGCATAGCATTTTTTTAGCACTATAAATGTTTGCAAAGGGTTATTTGTATGTGGAGGACAATTCTGCGTTTATACAATGGAGTTTTGTAAATCTGATATTGCCTGTGTTAAATGAGCTTAATTTAGTTTACTAACTCATTCTTCACATTTAGTTTACTACGTGCATGCATTTGTTAAGTTGTTGCAAAGTGTTTACCTCAATATTCAAAGGAGCTGAATAAAAGGCATGGTCTAAATGCTGATTAAATTGTAGTTAAATGGTTTGAAATACAAAGGGCGTGTTAGCATTTACATGGAAAAAGATGAGCTTAACACAACACTGAATACAAGCCATTATGCAAATTCAAACACAAGTCCTTACTAAGGAATACCCAATTCTTGGCATACATTTGCAGCAGGGGGGTTACTCTTCTGATGTGATCTGATTCATCTTGTTTCTTTTTTTTTTTTAAATGTGATGCATTCTGGAGTTATTGGTGCACTGATCTTCAAAGGATAGAGAATAGCAGGATATCTGTGACAGTTCATTATATCGGCAAACACAACAGCATATAAACTTTCAAGAAATGTGTGTCGATGATCTGGCCCCGGGAAAATGAGACCTGTCAAGTCATGTGAAAGTGTCCACTAATGATGTCATGTGTTCGTAAGACCCTGCAGCCATGTCTGTTGGCTGCTCACTCTCTGTGCTTTTCAACAAAACACAAATGTGCTGCTGACTTGATAACTTTCACAAAACAACAGCGCCGACTGGGCCAATGTCTGCTTTTAGAAGTCATTAAATAAATCCTCCAAGCAAAGTAACAATTCAGCCCAAATTCATTGGATGGTGACGCCTAGATGAACATAGCAACATATCAGGAGTGCATAAATCAGTTTGGCTCCTTGCAAATAACAGGTTCATGCAGGTCTGATGGAAAGTGTCTCCCTAAATACCCCACAGCTTTGGTGTGATGGGTGCTTTGTAGGCTGCTGACACTTGTGTGCTCTCTTTTGCTTTTGACATTTTCTCATGTGGGACCTGAGTAAATGTGCTCTTAATCAAACAATGTAGAGTGCTGCATACGTAGCTAAAGGGCATTTATTGTTGAGAACGGATTTTGTTTTGGCCATCATATGCAGCTATTTTGTTTTTGCATCTTATGGCGATGCTAAATAACTGCATATGTATTTACTCCAAGATATGGTCCTGTATACACACACTGCTAAATGTTTTACATTGTTTGACTTTGAGTAGGATTGACAGTTGTTAATTTTAAATTCCAATCATTGCCGATCTCCACATGCATAAAAGGATTCCTTTTGAAGAGCTCTCCAAAATATTTTCCTCTTAGATGCATTTGCAGAATAAGTCAGGCTCAAGCATGCGTTTTTATCTTTTAAGGACATGAAACATCGTCACCAAGTGACATTTCTTTCTTTTATCACTAGTGTGACCTTCAACCAGACGCATGTCAGATAGATAACCATCAATGAAATCCAGTCTATGACGCCCTTGGGTGCTTCTCATCGTCTTTCTATTTGCAACGACTAAATGGCAGCAGAGTATGAAAGCCTGTGCAGGGGAAACAAGTTTGTGTTCCCTCTTTGCCTGACTTTACAATGACTAGAAGACGTGATTACACCTGTTTAAAGCTTGGAATCCACTCAGGAAGTATAACGCCATCAGAACTATCTAGCATCTGTGATCTTGAGGAAAAAGGGCAGTGGAAGCAAACTTTAACGGCACAAACAGACATTTACCGCAGGGATACATTCACCTGGTCTGCGGCATGTAAACCTGTTTTAAAGCACTGCTGAGCTCTGCGTTCAGCATGTCGTGGTCTCGTTCAGAGGCAACTGGAAGTCCTCATAAATCAAGCAGAGGAGCAGCAGAGCAGGATTTAAAGTGCAACACCTTAAGTACTGACACAGCAGTGTCATGGTTTGCAATGGCCACAGAACAGCTTCACACACTGCTACTGTTGGATACAAAGGCAAACATATTGTTGAAAGTCAAGGAATTTAGACTTTAGATGTCTTTTTGTGCTCTATAACTAATATATTTTATAAAATGGGTAATGCAGTTTCTCCTGAAATGGTAACTTTGTAAAATGTGCATGTTGTTTAAAACCAAACTGGCTAACATACCAATGAAACAAAACTGAATTCAACGGGGGGAACTTAAATGTTTAGTCCAGAGCCTTTTTTCAAAAACTGTTTATAGGTCTGTCTGAGAATGCAACCTTGCAAGAATGCCCTCAAAATCCCAACCTCACACCTCACCAGTATTGTTTGGCTTCTTCATGTCATCACTGGAGCGCTACTCAACATGTAAGATGATAATAATAGAGTAGCGCAAAAAACCTTGCAGGCTTTGAAGCAAGAAATTGCTAAATAACTTTCACACAGGCTGAATTTTATGACTTTATCAAGCCTTTGTTACAGTATAACACCAATTATAGGTTAAGGTGAGTTAAAGGTTGCGTGATGCAAGTAATGACTTGGTAAGATGCCAGAAAGACGGCAGAAAGCTCTCGGAGGAAACAGGTTTGAATATGAATTTAAAGTTTTTAAGGGTTTACAGCTCTAGATTAAGTGGATTGATAACGGGGGTCTCTGAACATGTCATCCTCAGAATAATAAAGGGAGCTTGGCATGAAACAAAAGTTAGACATTCAAGTTGAAGCCTGAGAAAAAAGGTTATTTATGGAACATCATTTAATTTGACATGCATTGCAATGTAATGGCACAGGCAGATTTGCAGGGGGAAGAAGGAAATGGGCGCAAATGGCCGCAAAGGCTGGAGGCATGAATGGGCTTTTATCACTAGCTAATTTTTCCATCCTGCCTTAAAATCAATAGGATGCCTTTGTTTTTACGCCAGCAATGCAGAGAGACAGCAGTCAATAACACAGACCATTAACACATGTGGCACAAGCACATTGCGGTGTGCTAGACCTTTGCTATGTTACAGTACTGTGTGTTGGCTCTAGTCAGCTTGTGGGTTTTCCCACCACTTCCCCGATATAGCTCGACAACTATCTGACGTGTCACCATAAAAGTTTGTATATACTGTACATTCATGGTCCCCAGAGGATTAGGCCTTTCCTCTAGTGCCTCCATGAGGTTGACACCTAACTATTTCATTCAGCACCACAAGCAGGTCAAACATATATTCACTCATCCTCAATGACTTTTTCTTCAACCATGAGGGTAGAACCTGTGATTTTGAGTGAAATTTCTTGACAAATATTGTATGGATTACCATAACATTTTCGTACATACATTTATGTTCCATACAGAAAGAATTGCTATAACTTTGGTGATCCCAGGACTTTTCCTCTAGTTCCACCAGCAGGTCAAATTTTTCTCCAAAACTTTGGTTTATGACAAAATGCTGATGACATTTCCATCAGCATCAGTTGTACTTTGCGTTTAATGCTAATAGCAAATGTTAGCATGCTAATATAGGCCACAATCAACTTTAGCCTTGGCATGCATCATTTGATGTCATGTCCTTGGTCTATGTCTGTTTTCTGTCCATGAATGCTGCGCCACAGCCTCGCAGCCGCGTCCTTCCACACGGTCAGACATGTGCACCTCTCACGGGCAAACACAGGTGATTGTTGCACCCTCAGTTCTGCAAAAATGTCCCAGCGGCTGTGTCACCGCATTACTTAACGCACAGCTCATAAAACGATGATTACACACTCTGCCTTATCAGGCCTCGGCCACGGTGATGTAATTGGGAGCTGTAACTGAAATGCAAACATACCAAGAGAAACACGCAAGGTGTGTTTGAGACAGGCGGTGGCCTTATGGGGAAGCAGCTTCCTGTTTTCAGAGATAGTTTAGTTTACTGTATGGGATGGGTCATTAAAAAGGTCTCGTCTGTTGTGTTGTGTTGTCAGAGTCTGAGCTGAGTAGACTGTTTGTATTGCCAACATGTAATAACTGCGGTTAAGGGTTGAACACCAAACATTTAATGTCAGTGTTCCCTCGCTCAACATGTGCTCTGTTGTCTGTGTAAACACGCGCCTCAGCCCTCACACTCCACTTTGTGCAAACACAGATCTTGCATGATGTCATCGCTGCTTTGGTTAACTCCCAGCCTTTTTTTAAACATTTTTTATTTTAACAAGAACGCAGGAGTGTGTGCCAAGCTGTAGCTATCCTTGGGACTGTAAATCATGATAGCATCCAGCTTCCTGCTTGCAAAGTATGACTCTGGCATAATTTGGGTTTATGGAGAAGAAGCAAAGTATGTGTTTGTTTGTGTCTTGCACTCAGAAAAACATAATTGTTAGCATCTAAAAAAAAGGAGGATAGTTATATATGTTTTTGTTTGCTCTGGAAACGAGACGCCAGGGCGAGATATGTAAAACTAGAGTAAACAAATTAAAACGCCAAATAAGCAGGGCTGAATAAAATTTGTCATGCAAAAATAAAATTGTCTCACTCCCTATTCATTATACTAGCAATAATTCCACGTTCCCAATTTGAGTTGTTGGACTTGTTTATCAGTCTTATGCACTCGACAGCATGATGAGTTGCTTCCTCACATTCCAATGTTTATTAGCCATTTAATGATATGGATTTGCAATACATCAGTTTAAGATAGAAATGTTCATGTGACATGTTTGTCTCGAGCGGATAGATTCACAATCTCTACCCAAATTTGCCTGCGGTTCCACCACCGCGTTGAGAGGAAAGGACTGTTAAAGAGCAACTAGCGTATGCTGACTCAAACAATGCCGAGGATTGTGTGCCTGTGATGTGCTAATCAGTTTGACAGCTAAGTAAAGACTTGAGGCAACAGAGTGCACCGTGCAGCGAGGCCAAACGATTGCCTCAGAAACCTTTTTATGATTAGCTCTTCCCTGCAAAGCTGGTGAAGGGAAATATTGTCTTCCTCTAGAGCGGTGTGTTCATCAAGCAGCAATTTTACACCCCTGCCACAGTGGAAATTTAATTATGGTTGCTAGTTTGTGTATGCAAGGGCAGGCAGAAGGTGACCTTTTAAGACCCTCTGATTTCCAAGACAAAAAGTCACTCAGCGTGTAAAAGGAGATGTCTGATTATGTCTGACTCTTTTTCCGTGACGATCAAGAGTCCACAAGGTGGATCAGGTAGTCAGGAGATGAATTATGTTGTTTAACCAAGCGGGTCTATTCAAAGCTGCGTGTGTTCCTTGTGACAGTTTGATATGTCGGCAGGTTTGAGAATGGAAAAATGATTTTAACACTGGTAAGAAAAACAAATACTGGCTGTTGTACAAATACTTACTTTCCTCATACTGTCATGTGAGGGCGTGCCACTGTGAGACTTGTAATAGAAGCTGCCAGTTTTGAAAAAGACTAGAGTCTACAGCCATGTTGGTGGTTCTGTGTCTGTATAGGCACAGCTCAATGCTAATGATAATATGCAAACAAGCTCACAGTGACAATGCTCAGGGGCGTAGCACCAAATTCTGGGCCCTGTAGCAAGGCATTTTCTATGGGCCCCTCCCTGCATCCACAGCTATTCATTCTAGCATCTTCACACGAGGGCCCCGGGTACTCAGTCCCCCTCCCCAGTCTGACTCCCCTGACAATGCTGACATGTAGATGTTTAACAGATATAAGGTTTACCATGGTCGCAATATTAGTTTAGCGCGTTAGTATTCTAATGTTTGCTAATTGACACTACACACAAAATACAGATGAGGCTGGTATTTAAATTCAATATATTGTGACCTGATTATGGCGCTAGATGAAAAGTCATGGTATCAGCAAGGTGATTACAATTCATTGTAAGGGGGACATGATTGTGTATAAAAGAAATCATAGCAATCCAATTGCTGTTGAGTTTTCACTTAAAAACAAAAATGTAAACCCCATCGTGGCGCTAGAAAACATAATGGCATCACCCCAAAGCCATTAGGCTTCACCCTCTGGGGACCATGAACATCTGTTTAAAATTGTGCACCAATCCGTCCAGTAGACGCAGAGATATTTCACAAATTATAGTTGACTTATTGTTTGTCGTGGAGTGACAGGATCACTACAGTCCACTAACAAACACACATGAACATTAATCTCAACGAATCAACAAAACGAACAACCACATGAGGAGGAGGAGGTTGGGGTGATGGAGGGAATATGAATGAGCCAATGATTCTGAAGCGAATTAGAAACATCTGACACTCAAGTGTGACTTGTGTTGATGATACATTTGAACCTTTATCAAAGTCTTAGTTACACCATGTTTGCTGACACAATTACACGTAACGGTTGATGAAAACCCAATTTAAGCATCTCTTTGATGCATTTCATGTTTGGCACGTTTGACATTTCTCAGATGATAAATGATACATTCCTCAGTTCAAAGAAATCTACTGCCTTCAAGCCTGAACAAAACACGCTTTCACATTGTCATGATTCAAATTTTCTCCGCCACCTCTCCATATTTGCCCTCTGATATTCAAAACAAATGAGCAGAACTCCTTTTGGAGCGGTTTAACCAGCATGATGGGGTCCCATTTTGTATGAGTCATCATGGCCCAATCATCAACTATAGGTTTCTGTTTGCTTAACTTCTTGCTAGCCAGTGTGCAGCTAGCATGAGTCATGATGATACTGAGCTCTGAAATGTTGGAACGGGCGGCCGACAAACTTACCACACAGGCTGCATCTAAAGCTACGGGGGCAAACGCTTATGGAGTTGACATTTTGCGTGGAACGGGACAGAAAAGGTGTGCTTGTTATAGCTCGGGTTTATTAGGGTCAAGAAAGAAGTCTTTTTCTCGGTAGAATCCCATGAAAATGTACAAAAGGCCTGATTGACATCTTGATAATGCAGTCTTTTAAAGTGATTTAGCTTTGGCGCCATCGAGGTGGTAACTTTACACCATTCGCCCGCATTCAAGCCAAGCGTGGCGTGGTGGCAACATCTGATCTCACATCTGAAAGGCTTGTGCAGACAAGTCTTGTGTAAACCAACCAGCGTCTCCTGAACCTGGAGGGAGGCTAGGTAACCTCTAAAACCCACTGGGGCCATTAAAACAACAGGTGCTGGAGGAAAGCTCAGCTGTCGAGTGCAGGCGGTGGCTAGCCAGCTTGTGGTTTCGCTCGCAGCAGCTGCAGGTAACTGTTGGGTCTTGACCTCAGGGTGAAGGAGTCGCCCAACAGTTGAGCATATGTACTTCTACTAACAGCCCACTGAATCTGAACGCACCCCAGACCTCATTAGACAAAGGGCTTCAAAGGTCTTGCGTGACTGGTGTGATTAACTGGTAGCCCCCATGTTTGCTGTAAACTGGCTTAAGAAATGGACTTTATGCATAGGACTCCACACAAACCACGCAGCAGGCTGTGAAGCAGCTGTGCTTGTCAGCGCACAGACAGATGGGATGCCATATTTTAAGGGAGAGCTCGGTCTCTCTCTATCCACGCTTTATTAAGTCTCAAGTGACAATAGAGAGTCTATTCAAGCAAGTCCACATGTGCTGTTCCACATGGCCGTATTATCCCATATCTATACATTTTTATTCATGTGCATTTAATTTCAGCGCGTTTTAGCTTCTGACCTCCTGCAACAGTAAATTTCTAGATAGAAAATGTATTTATGTAATGTATGGCAGATGTATACTGTGCAATAATCAAAAGTAAGGAGCAGTTTGATAGAGTAACAGCTGGTGCACTTGGAAGGTTGCCCTGCATTTCACGATGCTTAACTATTATTCATTTAAGAACATTATATTTTCATATTTGAGTTTATAGTCACTCTACTAGGCTTAACTAGCTACTTTTCTCTGTGGATTCAATTATTGTACAAAAGAGGATGCTGAAATAAGAATGCTGTCTTCTTCAGACATAAAAGGCACAACAAAAAGCAAAAGTGCAACACATTGAATCCAAAGGTCACTTTTATTTAATTCAGTGTGAATAACTTTAATAATGTCACATTGACAGTGCTAGAGACAGATATTTAAAGCGATAAGACAGAGAACAGACACATTTATCATAGACTAGACCACACAACACATGCCTAATGATTTTAGGAAGTACACATTAGATGACTTTGTTTTGGGTAAACAATAAGGTCAGAATGCGCTCAGGTCCATTATATATTTATTTAGCAAACAGCAGGTGCCTTTCTGTGTACTTCCATGAAGTGATTACTTAATACTTAAAAAAAAATCCAAATACTGACATAATACCTTATATATCGCCTTTAGCAGCACTATATTTCAGTGTGTAGGTCATACACACGCACTCACAATTCATCATCTAGCCAAATGTGCACTCAAACCATGCTTCTTAGTTTAAGGATTTCACATCTTTGTGTATTTACAATATGAGACTTCTAGCCATCAGCACTTAAAAATGCTCTATTGGCCATTTTTGCTAAAACACTTTTATAATAAGTTGATTAACACCAGTTGGAGCAGCATCGGCCTTTCAGGATAATCAGCATGCTTAGTGGCCAACAGCAGTGCAATGCCAATGACAAATAATGCTGTTATCAGCTAATACAGCCATTAGCTTAATTCTGCTCATCTGTTAACTGCCTCAAGGCCGTTTCCATGCTGCTTCATGCTCTGAATTTAGTGGGAGGTCATCTCTATAATAGACTCCAGACTGTTAAAAACCTTGAAGAATAGGCCTCTCCTCTGTAGAAATATTCTGATATTGCTCTAGGGTGCTCTCTGTTGTAAAATACTCCTGAAAATAATGATCTCCCAATGCATTTATATCAAGCAGGAAACGGCAAAAAAACAAAAACTTGAGCCACAATGTTCAGTGAATACTTCAATCCAGAGCCATGGAATGTAAGGGAGTTCTAATACTATTTACGGCCTCTTTAAGATGCATAACAACTTAATTAAAACTGTATGGCTAACTTTTTATGAATTCATAGATCTACTTTCCATACTATTTTGCAGGACTGTTTCAGTGATAAAAGCTCTTTTATCATGACTATATAGTACATAAGTCTACTTGCTGTAGGCTTACGTGGGTCACAGTGTTCAAAGCTACATTGAGCAATAGGCTCCTTCATAATTATCAGTGTATGGTTGTTCCTATTTCAGTGTGCATATTTTCACAGATGAACAGCTGGTGATTTTAACACAATCGTCTAGTCGTGAAATAATGCTGGTTTGAGTTCTCCTACTGTTAGACGTGACATCAAGCTGTGTTGCTATTTTAAAGTTTCAGTCTTTATAGATGTGGAATAACTGTGGGTGTGATAAGAAGTGTAGGAAAATAACTGAAGACGGTGTGTGTGTGTGTGTGTGTGTGTGTGTGTGTGTGTGTGTGTGTGTGTGTGTGTGTGTGTGTGTGTGTGTGTGTGTGTGTGTGTGTGTGTGTGTGTGTGTGTGTGTGTGTGTCTGACAGCACTGTGATCTATGACAGCACTGTGAGCGTGACCGTTCCTTTGGTCCTTTTCAGGATGCCAACGGCTTCTTCGTGAGTGACGCCCTCCAGAGTCTGCCCGTTAACGGCCATTATCTGGTCTCCTCGCTTCAGGCGGCCGTCCTCCGCTGCTGCCCCCTAAGCGCACACCCATGCAAATAGAGTTGCTCAATAACACGCTGTTTGTCAATTGTGCAAATTAAAAAACGGAGAAATGTGCTACGTACCTTTCCAAAAACAGTTTTAACATAGATCGGCAAGTCTCCATGGGGGCTGCCGTACCCTCCCACTATACTGAAACCCAGTCCGTCTGGTCCTCTTTCAAGATTGATGGTCTTATACTGAGGTGGGCTGATGGGAAGACAAAGACAGTTAGGGACTACTGTATACAGACTACATTCGCTTCAGCAAAAAGAAGAAAAAAAAAAAAAAACATAACCCTCCCCTTTTTTGTGACCCCCCCCCCCGCCCTCACTAATCATTTTCATACAGTACTTAGACAGACTGACGTAAGGGGTAAGATGGATGCTGAGACACAGCAGAATGTTCTTTCTGTGTAATAACCACTTCATACCCGAGGTCATCCTGGAAGATGCAGCTGGGTGTGAGACCTGCAGCTGCCTGCTCCTGAGAGGGACCCGTCACGGTGGTGTCTCCACCCGCTACCACCTACAGGTGCACGAAACACACACGCACACACACACACACACACACACACACACACACACACACACACACACACACACCAACACACACACACGTTTTATGGTATGTTAGACTTAGATAAAGACTGATAGCATTGTGGTTGTGCTGGATGAGGGAGACAAGTTTTATGGTACTTCAAAGCCTGCCGCTGGTAGCCTTCAACTTTTCTTTTCAGGTAAAACCTTTGTACGCAGATAAAGTAAAGAATAGACTACTCAACTGTAGATTATTTAAATGTCTGCATGTTTATCTAATTAGAACACAAAGGGTGTGTGTGTGTGTTGTGTGTGACCTGCAGTTGTAATCTAATTAGAACACAAAGTGTGTGTGTGTGTGTGTGTGTGTGTGTGTGTGTGTGTGTGTGTGCGTGTGTGACCTGCAGCTGTATGGTGCCTGTGGCGTTCTTGAGCAGAGTGACAGCCTGTGAGTGGGTCATGCCTTCAGCAGAGGTTCCACAGATACTGACGATGCGGTCCCCAATCTAGACAAGTGAGAGTTTAATACAATTAAAATGCTAGATGAGAGAAAACCAACTTGGCACGTTCAGCTGTGAAGCTGGCTTCTCCATGTTTCTGACACGTCAGTGTTTGGGTTGGAAACAATGGTTAACAATTGGAAATGTAAGTTTAGCTCTGTGGTCTGTTTTATATAATAAACACTCAAATGTTTTCTTAATCCCTAAAACCGGTATGAATATGTGTCACCACTTTTCAAAGCGTGCAGAAGTGCCGTTATGTGATTTCTATGATGTTACTTCACAAAGGTCTGGATAGCTCTGCATGATAACAGGATGTGGCTAATACTATTTGAAAATGTAATTCTCCAAGCCATACAAAAGCAAAACTATGCTTGTGTTTGGCTGAGTAATTACATTATGTAGCATTCTTATCTCTCATTCCTGCAGAAAAAGATAAAGCAGCATGAATAAACTATTCAAGATTCCCCCCCCCCCCTTTCATTTCAATGAGCCCTTCTGTAGGCTTAATGATCTGAATGCAGGAGTGGGAGATTTATTATCCGTGTTAGCAATGGCTTTTGTTCTCCTCCAGTCTGTGTCACACAGAGCTACAATTGTCACTTTCTCTGTCATTTAACTGCTGAGGTCACTGCTTAAGGCTGTAGGCTCTTGACCTTTGGGAGTCACACGGAGTAAAGTGAGTGGGAATGACATCGCTGTCCATAATTAAGATTCACATTAAATCCTACACAAGAATTACTGACGTGCAAATTCTTAGTCTTTTATTCCGCTGGAAGCTGAATAAAGCTTACGGAGAGGGAGGTGTAAATCTTGTACCTTGAGCTTCTGGGTCTGAGCAGCCAGGCCGACGGGATTCATCATGGCGATAAAAATGGGAATATCACCCAGAGGGCTGCCCACGCCCCCTGCTATACTGATACCCAGAGAATCACTGGGACCTTTAGTGAACTCAACTGTTCTGGTGTCCTGATGCTCTGGAGCTGCAAGGAAGCAAACGTGCAAAATGTTAGGATGCCTTGTACACAGGCGGTCATTTTTCCTATGACCGCCTCAAATTAAAATCCCTTCTGAAGATACCTACAATCTGGATTCCTGCTTAGTTTGTCACAGTCACTGGGCACGTTCCCAGAGTCTGAACATGACTGTGAGGCCACCTTGGTGCTGCCTGTTTCACTCATCTGAAACAAAAGACATTCAGCGCTGTTACTTCCTTTGTTTTGTTGTTCTGTCAGAACAATTTCTGTTCAACATTAAAATGTTATCCTTCAAAGATTACAGTACCTGACTACACTGAGACAGCCGTCTTTCTGAGTGGAAAGGGCCTGCCTTAAACCGCCCTACTTCCATTATTATAGGCCCCACGCAGCACTACAACACATGGCACATTATTTTGAATACAGTTATCCAACACAGTTTAAAGCAGATGTGTCATTCACTTCTGAGGGCCAGAGCAATAGATGTACCTTGAGTAGTGCAGCTACGGCCTCCTGAGTGGTCGACCTGACATCCTCCCCGTTGACCGACAGGATCTGGTCGCCCTGCATCAGTCGGCCGTCAGTGTCCACCAAACCTCCTTTCACAATGTCGGACACAAACACTCCGGTGTCATTCCTGGTAGGAAAGGTTGAAAGACAAAGTCGTGACAGTGCAATATCATTTATTATTACTGTAAGTCATACCGTAATTGTCTCTACTAGTTGACCCTAACCGTATCGTACTGCTGACGTGAATATGTAATTGATAGTACACTATTGATCCAGCTATTTTCACATTTTTCCAATGGACGTCTGCACAGTTGTGGCTTACGTTCCTGGGAAGCGGCAGACGGCTGGTAAGATGGAATATTTAATAGCAACTGTGACCTCAATAAATGTTTTCCATCTCAAATCCTGCATATGCTTACTGTGAACATTCAGGCCCAAAAAGTGAGAAGCTATCATGTATTATTGAGAAAACACTTATTTAACTGCACAATGCTGACTTCAACTAACTTAGTCAGTTCCTTTCCTCGAATAAGTGTATTGGTGGCAGTTCTAAGAATCCTTCATGTTAAGGAGATATTAAGCATTTATGAGAAGCATTTATGAGAAGCATTTCTTGCGGATTGTTTGCTTGATTGACGTGTCTACACCTCTACCAAAGTCAGCTGTTGGTGATGTCACCTGCTGCATATTTGGGTTTTGAGGCTCTATATCTGCCAAATAAGCAGTGAGTGTTTAAAAAACCTGTTGGTTTTGTCACAGGAAAATACAATTAGACCTTCTTTGTCTAAAGCCAAAGGTCATCATAGTCACACATGTGCTTGCTCTGAGTACTGACCTTTGGGGAATTAAGTTAACTGCAGAGACCTGCGTCTGTTTTCCAAAAGCACATATCTACGTTGACTTTCCATATCTGAAGTGCAAATCTCCACGTAGATTAAACAAACACAAGCAGAAGCTGTGAAGAGAGGCAACTTGATCATACAATCCCCAGTGCCAGAGATGCTTGGCTGTCACAGCTCCTCACCACTAACTGCTAGCTTGCATTTCCATTTTAGCCCAGGGTTTAAGGTTGTCTGTTACGTTGCAGCCTTTTCCATCCTATGGAGCGTTTCAGTTGTTGTTTTTTCCACTTGTGTAGCAAAACCACTTTGACAGAGGCAAAGATTTACAACTACATTTAAAGTTGAACTGCCTACAGCTGTCTAAGCTGTGCAACCCACGACCCTAACCTGACAAACCTGCAGTTGTCTTACTTTGTTTTGTGTGTTTTTGACAAGTTGATTTCAACATAGAACCAAAAATTGTATGCACCCACATTAACACACAAATCCAGAGTTATACAAACGGTTATTCACACACATAATCAGCTGTGCATATGCATTTGTGGTCTGTGTAAGCCATTCCTGAGGGTTATCCCAGAGGTGAGATCAATCACCACACTACACACACTTATGGACCCAAATGTGCCCTTAACCAATAAATGCTACTGCGAGAATCGAAGACGGAGCTGAGTTTATGTGTAAGACAGTTTGCCAATCCTAGTAAGACTTATGTAAATCTTCCTCCACAGCTCTAATGGGAAGGAAAGTAAAAACGTTCCCAGATATAAGCTGTATATTTCTCTAACTCTCTATACACTACGCACTATCTACACTCACCAAACGATTATTAGGAACACCCTACTAATACCGTGTTTGACCCCCTTTTGCCTTCAGAACTGCCTTAATTCTTTGTGGCAATTGATTCAACAAGGTGCTGGAAGCATTCTCTAGAAATGTTGGCCCATATTGATAGGATAGCATCTTGTAGTTGATGGAGATTTGTGGGATGCACATCCAGGGCACGAAGCTCCCGTTGCACCACATCCCAAAGATGTTCTATTGGGTTGAGATCTGGTGACTGTGGGGGCCATTTTAGTACAGCGAACTCATTGTCATGTTCAAGAAACCAATTTAAAATGATTCAAGCTTTGTGACATGGTGCATTATCCTGCTGGAAGTAGCCATCAGAAGATGGGTACATGGTGGTCATAAAAGGATGGACATGCTCAGAAACAATGCTCAGGTAGGCTGTGGCATTTAAACAATGCTCAATTGGTACTAAGGGGCCTAAAGTGTGCCAAGAAAACATCCCCCCCCCCCACCATTACACCACCACCACCAGCCTGCACAGTGGTAACAAGGCATGACGGATCCATGTTCTCATTCTGTTTACGCCAAATTCTGAAATCGAGACTCATCAGACAAGGCAACATTTTTACAGTCTTCAACTGTCCAATTTTGGTGAGCTCATGCAAATTGTAGCCTCATTTTCCTATTTTTAGTGGAGATGAGTGGTACCCGGTGGGGTCTTCTGCTGGTGTAGCCCATCCGCCTCAAGGTTGTGCATGTTGTGGCTTCACAAATGCGTTGCTGCATACCTCGGTTGTAACGAGTGGTTATTTGAGTCAAAGTTGAACTACTATTGGCTGGAATCAGTCGGCCCATTCTCCTCTGACCTCTAGCATCAACAAGGCATTTTTGCCCCCCAGGACTGCAGCTTACTGGATGTTTTTCCTTTCTCAGACCATTCTTTGTAAACCCTAGAAATGGCTGTGCGTGAAAATCCCACTAATTGAGCAGATTGGGACATACTCAAATCAGCCCGTCTGGCACCAACAACCATGCCACGCTCAAAGTTGCTTAGATCACCTTTCTATCGACGAAAGACGACACCCCTAAATGCAGTGAAGCAGCTGCCATGTGATTGGTTGATTACATAATTGAGATTGAAAACGAGAAATCTTACAGATGTTCCTAATAATCCTGTAGGTGAGTGTATATCTAAATATACAGCTCTTTTAACAATGATTACCTCTCGTCCCGTGATCTGCATTAAATAAAGAAAAATACATAAAGTTACTGCTGTACAACTATGTGGAAGATTCCTTGTATGCTCACTCTTTTTGTGATCATAAAAAGCAACTTAATAACTGCATAGTATTAAGCAGTAGTACTAATAATAAATCTGTTATTCTCACCTCCTCCCTACGATGCTTAGGCCCAGGCCCTGGCCAGGCCTCTTGTGGAGTTCCACAGTGAAGGAGTCCCACAGGTCTTCCTCCTTGTACTGGGCCTCATCCCTGTAGACCACCAGCCGGACTCTCTGCGGGGTCTGCCTCAGCACATTGATGGCTTCATCATGACTGGCTGCACGCAGGTCGATGCCGTTCACCTGTGACCAGAGAAAAGGAGTTTAGTATTTGTGTGCTCCAGTAATATGGTGTTGTTCTATTGTAGCAACCATTGGCCAACAGAAAAATATAATAACAGACAGCCTAATGTCTTAATAATCCTAACCATTGTTCTGAACTGTACTTATTAAAAACTAGAAATATCTGCTTTACTTTAACTTTACCTTAAATAAAAAAACAAACAACTAATGTTAGGCTAATTTCCATTTTTAGGCATTCTGCAAAGTAGCGAAGCCCTTTTCTTCTATTCCTGATATAAAGTGAATGCAGCAGAGGGCTATAAAAAGTGCCAACAGCCTAATTTAATGGCAAAACAGATTTTTCCTTTTAACTGCTGAGGTCACATTTCTTCTTCAGAAACCCAAACTGCTGAGCTTTTTGAACACTGGATCATAATATTAAAAATGCTACAATGCTTAGTTTCTACTTAAGGGAAGCAGACTTCCCAGTAAAGTCTGCGAGGAGCGTGAGTGGTCAGTGTAAGGATTGATGTCCTGCTTCTTTTACCACATTAAAGAGGGGAAATAGCCCATTAGCTATCACCATGGACATGCAAAGGATTTTTCCCATCGCAGCTAATGGCATTGCTGTGGACTGGGAAACCGCTTTTTTTTCACTTTTCCCTCTCTGAGCCTATTCTCTAAACACAGCAGCTTGGCTTAAGGACAGAAAGGAATAGTAGAGGGCAATTAAGTCATAAGGGTGTGTATGTGTGCGTGCATGCATGTGTGCCTTTCAATTCAGGTCCACTGATTGAGCTGCCTTAACAGAAGTCTTGCGTTCCACCCCTGCCCGCCCTCTGTGACAAAGCATAAGGTCAGATACAGGGCAAATCCAAGTTGAGCTGATACTTAACCTGTCTCTCCACATAATGCATACAGGATTCATACCATTTACTCACTTCATTCTTCAGTACTTGTCTCACTAACAGCAATAAGTTGTTTGGGTTAGATTGTTTTGTTGCCAAAAATTGATATAATTTTTAGATATATTTGAGATGTATATTAAAGAATGTATTGCATGTGATCCTTGAATGAACTTGGGAACCCAAGCTTTCATGTTAAAGCTCCTCAGGCAGCCACGTCTCAGTTATTGAAATGTGTTCAGCCTCTTTTTAATTTAGGTCATATGTAACGCTCATTATACCGCCGCAGCCTCGCACCTCTAGGATTTGGTCTCCTGCCCAAAGCCTGCCATCTTTGGAGGCTGCCCCTTCTTCATAAACTTCATGGATAATGATGGCCCCCTGGAGTGAGAGGGAAAAAAATAGAGCAAATAAGAACAGAATAGCAGAAGAAGGTGAACAGGATTTGTAGGAGATGAAGTAAGAGAAGTTATGATTTATTTGGAGGAAATAACAGTAAATAGTGGGGGGGTGGGGGGACATGTTGAAGATAATACTACATTTAGCATTTGACAGCAGACGGACATTATTTCAGACATTATTTTGGATTCTCATTCTGAGTGTGTATGTTCCTGACTTCTAGTGTGTTTTCTCTGCGTTCCAGTGTGAGTGTCATTTGGGGTTCAGAGGTTACATTCCAGGGCTGGATATTGTGTGCTGTGGCCGAGGCCAGACAAAGAGCTGCTCCCCCAAGCCTGACTGAGCAGACAGAATAGATGGGCTGAGGAGAGGACGACGGAAGGAGGAGGGAGCCTGTGACAACATCATTTCCTACATTCCTGAGCCACCGTGGCTATTTGGAACCTGGGTTATACCACCACTAAAGATTCTAAGTGGGTGGCATGGTGGGTGGTAACTTAAAAATACAGTCATGTAACTTAAGTCATTACAAATTTACAGTATATTTCAACAAAAAGGATTGTAGATTGGAAACAGTGCAAATATGTATTGACCTTATTTGTGTAGTGTTTTTTGTATTATTTTAGTGAATGGATATACCCTTATTACCAGATTGTAATTCATAATTTTGTTTCCTACCAGCAGGGTGTCACAGCCTCCCACGATGCTAAGGCCCAGGCCTGTGCGTCCCTTGGAGATGTCGATGGTGGTCTCACAGCCGGGGATGATGGGACAGGTCGCCGGGTCACAGGCCAGAGTGGAAGGGGTGGAAGAGCGGCTCAGACCTAAAATAGTGGAGGCGTAACCTGACTGATCCCCAAATTAGCTTCCTGAATAAGAAATCAAACTTCTTAAAGGGGACTCACTAGTGACTGCTTCCGCCTCCTGTTGACTCAGGGTAGTCGTGGCGGCACTAAGCATGCTGGGTAGGCTGGCAAGGACGTCAGGCGAGCAATCACCATCCAGGCAGGTTGACTGGAGAGAGGACAAGGAGGAGGGGGTCTCATTTGTAGAGAAGGCTACCTTCACTGGACCTTTGGCTTTTCTCAGTAGAGAATTGACCTAAAACACAGTAGAATTACTAATCAGACTCTTTACATCGTGACTGTTGTTGTTTTCGAAGTAATTCTTATGAAAACAACAAATGTCATGTTCATTACATTTGGAAATTTAAGTAAATCCTTGCCTTTGCAGGAAATACAATATCATGATTACAGTTTATTTCCAGTGATGCTGTACCTCTTCCACAGTGTAGCCTAGCACCGATTCACCATTCACAGCTAAGAGCTTGTCCCCTGGTTTCATGCAGCCCTCCTGCGTAGAGCAGATCACAATTTTGATTAGAAATCACCTGTAGAATGTACACAAACCATAAGCTGCATGGTGTAATACATACTTTGCCTGTGTGCCCTTTCCCTTCAGATATACTCTGAATCTCAACTCCACTCTCAGTGTTTCCCTCCACGAAGGTGATGCCAAGTCCTCCGTCCTCCTATTGGAGAACAACATGATTGCATAAAAAGGAGTAAAATTGATATAATTTAGTACAGTCTAAACATAGCCTGCAGACTGACACATAGCTGTAACATGAGCTAAGTAACGTAGCTGCACCAGCTGCCGAAAACAAGCATAACTGATGACAATTATCTCCAGAAGGATAATTAGTCACAGCTTCACCTTCCATCCTTCACACTTCTGATCTTTTGTTCCCAGCAGGGAACATTTTGTGCTTGCGTGTTCATATCAATGAGCTGCCCAGATGCTGCTGCGTTTACAATGGCATCCCCTGTCGCCTTACATACCATATGGATAGTCCCAAACGGGGGCTACCATCAAAGTCTCTTTTTCACTCATTTGGTTAGTTCACTGGACCTCTTGTTGTATGTAGCCATGCAGATGTTTCTAGTTTAATGGGTAAGAGTTTGAGATAACGCCTGGTGAAACTTCTTTGATATGATGGAGCTAAATGGATGGTGTTATTGGTTGGAAGTTTCAAAGAATGACAAAATAATTCACAGACCTCACTGTGGGCAGTTTTCTGTGGGAACTATTTTCTGGAAATGACATGTCGCTGTGAGTTTTTGAAATTAGATATTTTTTTTAAATGTCTGACATCTTGGCAAATAAAACTGAAAATACCTGCATTGCTAGAAAGAAGACACCACAAAGGGGCAAAAATCTGTTCCTCTTTATTATTTGGGTGAACTGAGCCTTTATGTCCCTTTTGGAACGGCTCTTCTCCCATTGACGTGTTTTGTTTATTCACCCTTTCGTTTGACAATTGTCTGTCTCTTTTCTCTTTCCTGGCAGCTTGTCAGACTTGACTGCTCCAGTGTGCTCCCTCTATCATACCCCATTGACTTTTTTTTTGTGTAAACCTCCCTCATTATAGCATATTTGCTTCCAAGACTTCCTCTCTATTATTGGTTGTCCTGTGTGTGTGTGTGTGATGTGTATGGGGGGTCCAGTGTATCTCACCTTCAGCTTTATGACGTGATGCTCATATTTTGAAGTATGGGCATCACCGTTAGCAGCAGTTGTTTCTAGCTGTGAGGAAACGGGCAGTAGTTGAATCAGTATGAAGTAAATAACTAAAACTTGTGTTCGTGTCTGTTGGCTAGTGGGAAGACAGTACTGAGTGTGTTTGTGGTTTTTGGTTGTCTTGGGAGTTACACACAGGCTTGGGAGGTTAGGAACTCCAGGACCACACATCGTGTGTGTGTGTGTGTGTGTGTGTGTGTGTGTGTGTGTGTGTGTGTGTGTGTGTGTGTGTGTGTGTTTATACCTCAGTGTGGGGCTCCACTTTGTCTCCTTCGTGTTCTCTCACAGGTCCCACAGCCATCTGGTTCAGCGCCTCCGTGTTCCTGTTCCAAAGAGTCATAATTCACGTAAATCGTCGCTCCTCTGCTTTGTGACAGCGGAGCCATGATTTACGTGGGCTGATCACAGTGTCTCTTCCAGGGTTCAGAAAAGGGATACGAGTTAAGTAGAAGGTTAAGTAGTGTGATTTTGGCAAAGACTGTTTGAGGCAAGGGTCAATGATCAAACATGTCTGACTCTGTGCTGATATGTCAGCTGCTACAGTATGTCCCAATTACATACTGCATACTAACTGTATACAGTTTATACTACATACTCATCTTTATAGTATATTGATTTTTGTAGTTAGTGTACAAGAAATGACAGTTCACTGTTTTATGTTAGCTAATAAATATGCTTCTTCTTTTTTGATGTGCATGAGAGAGAATCTGTTAGTCACCACTGAATGTGGATCACTTCACCTTCAAGCACATCCTTCTGTTGAATTACAATAGCTCCCTCTATTGAATTTTGAATAACATTACAATAGACTTGAACTTTTTCAGGGCTGTTTTCATCATAAGCAGTCTAAGAATGAAATGTACTTGCTGTTGCCATGGAAATGTATTCATCGAGGCTTTATAATAGGAAGAAAAATGTTGTCTTTTACCTGACAAAGATGATTTTGACTTTGGATGGAGAGCTCTTGATTATGGAGGATGCATTCTGGTGACTGTGGCCATAAAGGACTTGCCCATTGATCTGACAGAATACACAAAATATAGAATTATACACACCTTTTCTCCAAGAGTAAATGTGTAATGCAAAACAGTGCCGCCAAAAGACATGCACATAAAAGCATGCTTAAATTCTAGATAAAAGATATTAAGGAGTCACATATCAGGCCAACTGTTTTCAAACCCACGAGAGTTGAGAACCACAATCGATACACATCTTACCTCCAGCAGCTCATCCCCCACTACCATACGTTTGTCCAGGCCGGCTGCCCCGTTGGGGTCTATTCCCACCACAAACACACTCATGCGAGAGCGGTCCCTGTTCCCCGCCAGGCTGAGGCCCAGGCCTGCCTTGCCTTTTTCCAGCTCGATCATGTGTATGACACCGGGGAGGCTGCCATAGCGCTGGATTATGTTCTCTGAAAGAAGCAGGTAAAGTCGTTGCAGACAGATGTAAGCTGACAATACTGCTGAATAGGGCCAGATTTGTCTTGAATGTGGGTTTCCATACCGGTTTGTCATGTTGCTCAAAAATGGGGAAGGTGTTTGGATTGGGTGAGATGTGTAGGCACCAAAAGTAAAAATGGTAACAGTTTTAAATGTCAGAGTGCTGGGTTTCTATCTCTTTGTCTCAATGTGGTGTCCACTGTTATCCCTTCCTTTCTTACTCCAGTCCCCTCTCTTTCTCCCTCCACCTCTGCTGTCTCTGGTGTGTTAGATAGCCGCTGTTCAGACCAATGAGCTCCTGTTGTTCTGGGCTCCCTGCCACTGTTGGACCATCAGTCCTGTACTAATCTCCACAACTCACCTCCCCGGGCCCTAACCTCATCAATCTTATCCCCGCAGGATTGGAACACACTCCCACACACACACATTCACAACTGTCCCAAGTGTTTGGAGGCTGGAAGTCTGTCCTTTATGCTGGTTGCCTGAGTTGAATGTGGCTGACTGTGACCCGTTCTCCTTGAAGCGGTGAGTGCTTCCTACATTAGAGCGTCTGCAGGATGCTAACAGTTTAATTGGGACATTGAGTCCTTTTAGGTTTTGCTAAAGTACAGCCACCTCAAGCATGTGAATCAGTGCTCTTTTTATTGCAGACTCTGGATGGCTTTATGAGCAGTCGGGAAATAAAATGTACCTTTGAGGACATCTAGTGGCAGATAGGTGATAAAGCATGCTACAGCTAGTAAATCAATATACTGTCTGTCTCCTTTAAGTTATTCTTTTTAGCTGAAACTTCCAGTAGTATATGATGCAAGTCTCTAGACCCACACCATCCTCACAAGTCACAGTCACACCAAGAATTCACACACAAACACACAGGATTTACTTATGATAGGCCAGTGTGAAATGAAATAAACAAATGAAAAACAATGGAACAAATTACACCTTTTTACTGCTGGTTCTAACAGAATATATCATTGCACCCTTAGAAAACGATGAAGTGAACTCACTCCAGCTGTATCCAAACTCATCCTCCTCCTCCTCCTCTGTCTCAGCAGGTCTGCCAGGAATCTCTGTCAGCGTGTCTGTATCGGTCTCTCCCACATGGGGCACCACTGGCAGGAGGACAGTGCTGGTGGGAGATGTCTTCGCCGCTTCACGCTTCGCCAGCTGTCACGCCACAGATGGAGTTGGAAAATAGTTTATTAGTGAAAGGTAAAGAAAAGGAGGAACGTTTTATCTTTGTACTTAAGTTTGAATTAACTTGATATGAGGTTTACAGAGATAGGAAAACATGTGAGCGCTGTTGATGTAATCGACAGTAGCCATGTGCCTGGTTCACATTAACAGCTGCATCAGTTTTAGCAGGATAGGTTAGTTTTAGCCTGAGGAATAATGATGTGATTATTCCATATAGATGCCAGAGGCTCAAATCAGAATGAGGTTAATAAGAAATAGCTCAATTTTTAATAACATTATGCTTACTGAGTCATAAATGAGACATTTAATTGCTTAATTATTACTGATATAATTGCTTATCATTAAATCGGTAATTACAATTACACATTCAACCATCATGTGTGCACTTACCTGAAAACCAAGAGCAACAAATCACACTTTTGATTACTTAATTGTTGTTTAAATACAAAAGCTGAGTACAAACAAGATATCATGCCAAACAATCTAAAATTTGCTTTTGTCATCCACTGAAGTACAGCTCAAGATAAAAAAAAAACAAAAAAATTAACAAAAAGCAAAAGACAAAACAAAAAGGACAAAACGTGTTCTGATTCCACAAAAATGTACAAAGGAAGTCAGACAGATGGAGGAGATGTTAGGACACATACGAGTGTATGCATGTACAGCACGAGTATATTCAGTACATGAACTGTAATGTGGTGTATCAACATATCTGTACGAGCATACACAGAGAGGGAAAGTGGAAAGCACAACACAGAGACCCACAAACCTTAAACGGGGTAGGAGTGAAAGGGTTAATTGGGGAGAGGCGGAAAAGTCTACTGTGACTGTAACCCTCCTACGGAGAAGAGACAAAGGGCAACAACTTTAGATGACGACACATCGCTGACAGATACCTACATCTATTGACAGACATATGCCAGTGTTGCGTTTGACAACATATTGAGTGCATGGTGAAAAGTTGAACACATCTACTTTTTATATTTCAGACCTGGTTCTGTGGACTGTGGAACGACGACAAACACAAAACACTGATACAAGTTGTCAGAGGAGGGTAATTGGAAACACCAACCTTGTCCTTGTTGTCCCTTGTCATAGCTGCAGCTCTCTCCTCACTGGAGTCTGTTACCGATGACTGCGGTAACAATAGGACAGACATGAAGGTAAATCACTCTACATCAGACACTCACAATAAGGAATTTTAAATGAATTTGCACCGCCACGTATGGAGAGCAAATTCATTATATTCACTTCAATGGGAGGAGATAGTATAAGATACTGACTCATATTGTAATCCCATAAATATTAATAACGTTCATATATAAAGTCATAAGTGTTCTGAACGATTGATACCAGGACCATATGCTGTATCATGAAAAGCCATCTGTTTAGAAATGGCACTACTGAAGAAAAATCCACATCTATTAAATAAAGAAAAACTTTCACTTGTTTTCTTCAGCGAACTTGAAGCTTGGCAAAACCAAACTCTCATTACGCCAAAACACTGATGAAAGCTTTTCCAGCACTGCATGTCGATCCAAGCTTGACCATTTCTCCTCAATGACTGAGCTTAAAAGGTTTTATCCAGAAAGTCGTGACATTTAGAAAAAAAGATATTGCGGTTTACAGTTGTTCACGTAATGGTATTTGTGTCGAGTGCCGACTGACTTATCAAGTTGTCGTCGTTACATTGGCACTGAGACGCTTGGCACAACGTTTAAGGGATAAGTGGGAGAAATTGAGCCTCCAAAGCTGGGGACAGGAGGAAAATAAAATGCACTTATAGCAAAAGCCTCTATGATTGTGTTTGATGCAACAGACGGACGCAGCAAAGCACTGAAGGAGAGATATAAATAAGGCAACATATGCTAACAGATGAGAGAAAAAATATAGATTCAAAATAGGCATACACACATGTATATACAGAACCAGAAGTAGGAAAAAAAAAGTTTTAGGATAATCATTTTCATGTCTGACAGCAGAGGTTCACTGTAAAGGAAAATAAGTTATTTTTTTCTGAACAATACAAATTTGAATGGCTATCTTGACACTATATTAAATTATGTGGTAAACTTGCAGACTGAAACCAAATAATTTCTAATGTTTATCGCATGACTCGCATGACACAAACACTTGCAGTCTTTCTTTCATTTTCTTCTTTTTTATTTCTTCTACTCATACCATGGAATTGTTAACACAATTCTAACAAGTCAAAGCAGTACATGTCAAGTGAAAGACACACCAATACAAAAACAGGCAGACACAGACATGGGGTAGCTTTCTAACCTGAGGGAGGGCAGGTGCTAAGTAGGTTTGATTAGTGCAGCAAAGGCTTGACCCGCGGTGGCTATTAAGCTGCAGAAAGGGCAGCGGCGGCCTCTAAAAGCAACACACAGGGCCGACAAGCTGACAACATGACAAATATGTATTATGACGGCCAAGCCTTCCTGACAAAATTTAATCAGAGGCCATCCGGGAGAAAAAAAAAATGGGAGTGTGTGGAAGACAGAGGCACCTCAGGTTTTATTTAAATGAGTAACCATTAAAGTTTGCGGCTTCCTTGAGGACAGCCATTCCTCTACATCAAAAAAGAAAATCAGAGCTAAGCCTCTTTCTCTGAAATACTTTAACAAAATGTTTCAAAGATTCCTCCAGGCTACCTTGAGATTATTCACTGCTTACAAGAGAAGGATTTGAAAGTTAAAGGGAGACAGCATGGATATGCTATTATACTCTCTAGGTGGATCCCAGTGGCTGCATTTAAAAACGGCTTCACTGACCTGCCTACAGCACTATCTGCCTACAGGTAGCCTATTATCCAATCAAAATAATATATTTCAAACTGTTCAGTCCATTGTTGCGAATTTCAGTAACTCAATATCAGTGACTTTATAGTAAATTGAAAAATGTCTTTTTCCTGAATTTGTTGGGTCGAAGCATGTTTTGACAGCTGCCTAGTCACACAGGTACAGTACAGGCCAAAAGTTTGGACACACCTTCTCATTCAATGCGTTTCCTTTTTATTTTCATGACTATTTACATTGTAGATTCTCACTGAAGGCATCAAAACTATGAATGAACACATATGGAATTATGTACTTAACAAAAAAGTGTGAAATAACTGAAAGCATGTCTTATATTTTAGATTCTTCAAAGTAGCCACCCTTTGCTTTTTTATTAATAAGGGAAAAAAATTCCACTAATTAACCCTGACAAAGCACACCTGTGAAGTGAAAACCATTTCAGGTGACTACCTCATGAAGCTCATTGAGAGAACACCAAGGGTTTGCAGAGTTATCAAAAAAAGCAAAGGGTGGCTACTTTGAAGAATCTAAAATATAAGACATGTTTTCAGTTATTTCACACTTTTTTGTTAAGTACATAATTCCATATGTGTTCATTCATAGTTTTGATGCCTTCAGTGAGAATCTACAATGTAAATAGTCATGAAAATAAAGAAACACATGGAATGAGAAGGTGTGTCCAAACTTTTGGCCTGTACGTACTGTATGAATGATTTCCTTTTTTGCTTTTCTATTGTTTACTTGATGAGTTCCTTTATAAGATATAGCAATGCAATTTCAATAACCCCCATGCTGAAATTGCATTAAGAATCTAGTCTGAATGTGTATTGAATGTCAGCATCACACACCTTCAGCACAGAGGTTTTACTAAAATACTTGGTATTGCCAGTGACAAAATAGATTTACCATTTACTCAACCTTTTAATTAAAAACATAATTGTGGGTCATTTGTTTGTTTATGGTCAGATCACTTTGTGATAAAAAATAGAATAGGATGTCTGCATATTAAAATAAACCCCCGTTTCTTTTTTTCTCCCAGAAGAAACCTCCAATTCTAGTTTGTCTTTATTTCCATCAATACGTATTATGTGTATATCAAAGTCAAAGATGCAGTAAAAAGAAAGACTCTGCTAACAGTGTGAGAGACGGAAGGAAAGAGGAGGCAGGAGAGATAATGCAACAAAGATGAACTGTAATGGATAGCTGATGCAACATAAATGAGAGAGACAGATTACCTGACATGTGCGGTGTGGCATGCATGTGAAAGAGGTGGTGTGTTTCTCTACAGCAGGCGATGGAGCTGGCTTATATATTGACTCAGGCTGAGAAAGCAGTGCGGAGTAACATGCAGATTTGAGGCAACTCATAATGTAGCAAGGTTAAAAATGAAGGATAAACTCTTAAAATCAAGGTATTAACACCTTTAAAGGAATTGTTTGACATTTTGGGAAATTATAGTTATTTGCTTTCTTGCTGCGAATTACATGAGATGCCATTCTCATGTCTGTATGCTAAATATGAAGATACAGCCATCAGAAAGTTAGCTTAACTTATCATTAAGATTGGAAACAGGGGGAAATGGCTAATTTTAGCCTGGCTCTGTCCAAAAGTTGTGTAAATTAGTTATCTTTAGAGGTGCTGGTAGGCCAATTTTGCCTCCAAGCTTGCTGTTTACCCTTTTCCAGTCTTTGTGCTAAGCGTCTGCAGGCTGTTACTTTAGCTACATGTTTAGCTAGCAGACAGATGAGAGTGGTATCAATCTTCTCATCCAACTTCCAGTGACTAAGTATATTTCCCAAAATGTTGAACTATTGCTTCAAGGGTAAGATATGAAGCTATTCTCCTGTACTATAGATTGTTACAATGATTGCATTAACTAGTTATTTGTCCACTTGGGAGAGTGGAAAAAAGCTGTAAACATACCACTGACTTTTTCTTTTATACACATCGACACATAGCAACATTAGGATTCATTTTTTTCTGTCACCTGGCAAATGCAAGTCCAATATTCACTCTCCTGAGGGAAATATCTGACTGCTAAGTTAAGCTAGCTGCTAAATACTCCATTGTTGTTACCCGCTAGTTGCTAACGTTGTCTGTCTGCTGTTTGTGGCTGGGCATTTAGCATAGAGTGGGTTTTAGGGCTTTTTCACTCCAAACCGCTGGCTGCTAGGTCCAAAAAGAACAGAGTAACACCCTCTATTGTTATTAAACAATATTCATTATAGCTGCTTTAAGATCTTTTTTTCAAGTCACTACAGTTGAGTATGATTCTCCATTAACATTAATTATTGATCCCTCTATGTGTGCCACAGCACATTATGAGTTGCTACAAGGCAATGGGTAACCAGAATGTTTAGGAAAGCAAGTGGGAATATCTCATAGATGACACTCAAAGTGATTGACTATGAGAGATCTGACACTGGAGCCAAACCAGTTGCAGTCCCAGCAGGAAACTACTTAGTCATGCTTTAGAAGCCTGAGGGCACTTTCGAACAACACACAAGGTTGTTGATATGGTGATTTTCAATGTCGCAGTTAAAGGTTAAAACTTGCTAAACTATTTAATATGCCACACAGGGTTTGTTGTTGCTCTCATAAAAGATTTAATCTTGGCTTTCTTTCAACAATCAAAAGCAAACTTGATACTTCAGGAGTTGTATATTGTATGTTGTAGTTTTTGAAAGTGCCCTGACATGAGAATGTCCATGAAAATGGAAAAGGAAATTGTGACCTATAGATTATGAGGCAGTTACTAGCAATTGGTTTGACACTATTATACAGACTTACCCTGGGCCTGTGGATAATACTCTGCACCAAGAAAGAGACAGTGTTGCCTGCCCTGCGAATGGCCTCCACTGCCTCCTCGTGACTGGCATCTCTTAGATCTGCTCCATCCACCTGACAAAAAATATCAGGGTAATGACTCTGTCAAGTACCCACAATCTCCGCTCCACATGAGGATTTCAAACTCTCCTAAGGGTTTTTTGGTTCTCTCGAATTACTGCACCTAAATAAAATAACACTGGATGACGTAATAAGTCCAAAACAAGCATTCTGATTAAGATCTTCAAAAAAAATGGTCAAAAACAACCTTTATTTAGCCTGTGACCTGAAATATTTCTTTACCTCCACGATTCTGTCTCCAGTCTTTAGGGTCCCATTCTGTCCAGCAGGACTGTCCTCCAGGATGTGCTTGATAAAAATGCCTCTCATCACCTCACCATTGTTCAGCCGGCTGCCCATCCCTCGGCCCCCGACGATACTGATACCCAGGGACTTGCCTGGTGCTCGAAAGAGCTCCACCCTGATGAAGGTACGCATGCTAGATTTTAACATTTATCCCTTCAAAGCTGTGACTGTGCTACTGATTTGATACAGTAACCTTAATTGTATGCTAGACAGAAAAAAAGATTTTTATCTCAGAAATCTTCTTTTTCCAAAGTGTGTCTTTGTGTGTCAATGCTTCAAGCTTGTGCCATCATTCTGTTGTATAAGTTATCCAAACCATATCTGTCATGGTCATGTTCACAAAATCAGATTAGATGCGTATATACAGTGTGTACTCACTTTCTAGGTTGGTTCCAGTTGCTGTAAGAGGCACTCTCCTCTCCCTCTCCATCTTCCCGTTCAGGGAGGTTAGGAATATCTCTGAATAGAGAAAAGTGGAAGGAAAGAATTTGCTAAAATTCTGAAACCTATTATCAGAAGTCCATTGAAGCTCTAGGGACAAAAAAACTCTGATATGTTTTGTTATATAACCTGTGGAGTTTCTGACCACGTAGTAGTGCTATGAAGCAATTTTTCACGAGTGGGTCCCGGTTTTGTTTTTGAAGTGTATCAATGTGCTAAATAAGACTGCTGGCTAGCAAACATACATAAAAAATATGTTTTTTGAATAAAGGAAATACATTAAACATGTTTGTTAGATCTCATGGATTCACACCATAGACTGTTATAAAAAAAAAAAGAAAAAAAAAAATGGTCGTAACAGCAGTGATGTCACCCATTGGTTTTTGTACTACCGTTTTAAATCCTTGAGTTTGGCATTTTGGCAGTTGCCATCTCGGTTTCTTGAAACTAGACGTGACAATTTTAGGACAAGAGGGTGGAGCTGGGGAGGAGAACGCGGCCAAACCATCCTTGATTATGGTTTCGATGGCTAAAGAGGCAAAGTTGGCGATTTTCAACCGGCGGAGATTTACCGGCAGGTAAACTATTTATTTACAAAAACAATGGGACCATAATTTACAAAATGAACATCATGCTGTAGTGACGAAGACTTGAAACTATCAGGTAATAAATCAAGTGAGAAGTAGAACATTTTCCCATAGACTTCTATGCAAGCCAACGTTGTTTTTCAACAGAGCACATTGTAAGTACCTGTTTCTAAGTGTAATAAGACACACGTTACTGGGGTAGAGAATGAGAACATACTTTGGATCTGGAACTGGGACTGGAGCTGGTTCAGAAAAGAGATCATCTTTAGCCTGCGCTAGGCTGGTCTTGTACTCCTCCAGATACTCTGCTGGAACATATGTAATGCTGAAAACACACACACACACACAAACACACGTAAAACATTTCTTGCAGCAAACAACTTGGCATCCCCCATTTTTAGACACTCCATTACCTCCTTAGTAGCAATTATGCCTCTGTTCACTATGAACTCACATAGTAATTTAACGAAAAATAGAGAAGAGCTGGCATTCAAGCGCAATCAGGTATGAAAGCACTAAAACTGCCCCTTTTTTTAACTGAACAGAGGAGCTTCTTTCAAATCTGCATATTTACATTCAGAAACTTTTTTTTCTCAACTCCAGCAAATATACCTGTAAGCAAAAAGAGCAGTAACACTGAACTGTCTATTTCTTTAAAAGCATTCTCTCTATAAGCAGCCCAAAGTGAGATGCAATGACTTCTATATAGGCCCATGACCTCTGACTGTTCAAAACAGATACCTTTTATAAATGTTTGAGCAAATCATCTTCTATCACCTACTGTGTGACAAATCTCCAGGGCGTATCCATCCATAATTCATGAGCAGGTTACTAATTTATGTTAAGAAATGAACCAAATGCTAGCTGACAAAATCTGACACCCACTCAAAAGTCCCATTTCCAAACAATTCGGAGTGAAGTTGATTCCGAAGGGCACATTAACACATTTAAGTGAAGCTGACAGATCTTCAACAGACGGGTTGATTAGGTTTTTAAACACGATGGCATGCAGACAGATTGGGAAATGAATCCTAGTAAAATAATAAAATGGATGAGTCATTTGAGAGCATCACAGCATGCAGTGAGAGACGACGTGGAGCTTAAATACCAATGGTTAATAAAAAAAAAACAGGGAGTTAAAAAATGGTACAAAAATACCCAGAGAACATAGCGGTAATAACTGAAAGAAACGAAAGAAAAGGAGTTTATGCAGTGAGTTCAGTAAGTAAGTGATGCAGTCAATTAAGATTTATCCAGATAGTGTTTTGACGATGTGTGCACTGACACTATTTATTTTTTGTTGAGACAAATGTCAAATGTTGGTTAATACACAGTGCAGTGTCTCAGCATAATTAAAATATGAATTAAAAACCGCATCTTCACCAATTAAATTCCAAAACATTTAACCATTATAGTTTGTTGTTTTCATTGTTCTTGACACTCCGCTAAATGAAACTATTCTATTTCTGTGTCTGGATAAAGCTTTTTAACAGACTGCAATGAAGCCGGACAGCAGATGGAGAGAATGAGAGGAAGGAAACCAAAAATGGCAGCTTCTTGCCGAAACGCCACCAGCGTGGAAGTTAGTCATACTCACACATAAAATGGGCACAGATCTTCCTCAGGTGCACAAGCAGATCTAGAATGTGAAGAGTTGGCTTTTATGCACCGGAGCTGACAAACTGCCAAGGTTTTTAGCAGAACTTGTGAAACACCACAACCAATTTTCTTGTGGAACGGTAACTCCTTTAATGCAACATATGACTTTTGCAGGAACAGCAAAGTCCAGTTATGTAAGAGGATTTACTTTTTCTTATTTTGCTTTTAGAATCACTGAATACCACTTTTGACTGCATTCCCAGCAATGTTTGGAAAAGCTTTCAAAGTTGACTTAAGTTGCAACTTAAACATACCTCTTTTACATCACCCAGTTTATAGAAACAAATAACAATGATGTGCATAATCAAGTACAAATATTAAATGCTTAAAAGTTAATATTTTATATATTTATTTTGCACATTAATTACATCAACATATATTGTTTGTAAGGCTTGCATTTGCAGAATTAACAGGCACTAAAAGTTGGCACAGAATGCTTATTAAGATTTTCTTTTCAAATTTGTAATCACTTTGCAAACTGGTACAGTATGTAAATGGCCAACCACATTGTATCCTTGCAAGTGTGTTAAACAACTGCACTGTGAAGAGGAATCCATTATGTAATTTACTGTGAATCAATGCCAGATCAGCAGAGTTGAGGGATCAGTTATTGACTGATAAGTTTCAAACATTTTGGATATTTCCTTATTTAAATCACAATTGTGTCTATGTTGTGCCCTCCCACTATTCATTTAGCCCAAAACAAGTTTTTGTTATATTTTACCAAGCAAAGTAGTAGGGAAAAAATGTTTGCTATTGGTTCTAAAACTTACCAACATATTGGTACTTCTATTGAACAATTTCAACAATTGTATTTGTGGCACAATCAACTACTTCCTTTGCAGAGTTTCAATAATATGTGTAAACATGTGTGGCCACTGCTGTCTAATCATAGTCTCTTACCCCATGTCTGGTCCAATGAGAGAGTGTCGTCTGAGCATGGCGCGAGCCTGAGCGTTAGTCAGGTTGGCTGTAAGCTCCCCATTTATGGCGAGGATGAGATCGCCAACACCCAGCCGTCCGTCTCTGCTAATGGATCCACCGTTGATAATACTGCGGATCAGCATTCCCAAACCATCTTTCAAGGCGCTCACAGTCATCCCTTTGAGGTAGATTATAAGAAACTGTTAAGCACTAAGTTTGCATGTTGATCTGAATTGATAACAAATAGTTTAAAGCTCTGACACTGAAGAGCAATCACTGAAAACTGAACACCTCGAGTAAAGAACAAAACCTCAATGCCACCAAGAAACATTTTCAGGACTAACTCCATTTTAAATGAAAAAGTCCCCTAATATAGAAAACGATATAGTTTCATTGATCATTTTTAATCAAAATAAATCTGATTCATGGCACCGGTATCAGGTCTGAAAAATAGAAAAACTCCTCATATCGCAGCAAAGTATCCTAGAAACTCTCAGAGTATTCACACATTTGGTTTGTTCATTCTCAACGGAGTTACTTCAGAGTGTGGATTTGGAGACGAGTATCTTAAACTTTTAAACTCTTTACTTTTAGTGCAGTGTACAGGGGTTCTTCTGCAAAGATCATAAAAATAACATCAGTATGTTCTATTTAGGAGTGGATTTTGGTTTATATTCAGTGTGGGAAACAGATAAAAAATACAAAACCCAAATGTATTTTGTAAAACATTTTGAATTGAGCATGAAATAGAAACAATCTAAGAGTACTAAAAAGCAAAACAAGGTACTGTTTTCAATGAGGCACTGAGGATAAACAGTGTCTTCATAACACCTATTTGTTTTAGAAGCTGAGACTTAGTATTCTCTGAGCCAGTAGCAGCCCCGTGGGTAGGTTTTGAAAACCCCGTATAGCAAAGAAATTACCCTTTCAGACTGACAAATCTTTTCGATCATTTTGCTTCAAATCTGGCATTCATGAAAAATGCCACAAAGGTAAAAGACCAATACTTTCAGTCCTGCAACCTAATTTACACTTATGTGAAGAATAAGGAGAAAATAAACAAAACAACAAATAAAAGAATGTTAATAAAAAAAAAATAATTAGACAAACCAAGGCTGGAGTTGCCCTTGACGACTGTGATAGTCCTTTCAAAATTGCTCCCTGAGGTCAGTACTTCTTCTTCGTCACCGTCTTCTGCTGATTCTTTCACACCAGCCTCCTCGTCCTTGAGGGTGATAATTCAACACACTTATTCACGAGTAAATGAAAATATCAGGCCATACAAAACAGGGGTCTTAACAGACGAGATATGTTCAGCCAATTGGCTGTAGGAATGAAGTGAAGCCAAAAAATACGTAGAACTTCTATTTACTTTTTATAATGCACCTCGAAATATCTGTGATGTTCACGACATGCCAATCGCTAATACTCATTAATCAAACAGAATATTCATTGCTCATCTTATTTTTTCCTACAAACTTATTATATGGTAAATCCTCCAAAATCTATAGTTTGTAATTTACCTTAATGAACATCTTTATATCTTTAATGTCTTCAAAAGCCATGGGTGGCTCCTTCTGATAGGGAAGAGACTCCACAGGTTCATCTGGGACAGACGATCTGGTCCCTATTTCAGCAAACGGGCTGTATGAGTTTGAGCACTCCACAGGTTCTTCTTTGGTCGAGTGCTGTGCCAGAAACTGATCAGAACTGCTTAGTATGGCATTCAAAGTCGGGACGTGACCTCTCAAACTCGGAGGAGAGAAAGAGGCGGACTTCTTCGGGGAGAACGCTTGAGTGTTGTCTGCAAGGCCGGATGGTGTTGCAAAGCAGGGATGCTCATCCAACAAGTCCAGGCGAGCTGTCAGCTAGGGTAAAACAAAGTATAGCAGCAGAATGAACGTTCCACTCTGATAGTTAGACACTTGTCCAACAGGGGGAATTTGTCTTGCTCAGTCGCTATCCCACCCTCCTTGTAATGAGCCATAGAAAAGCCATCAGTGGCCAATAGAGAGCAACAGGAACTACTGGTGATCTTGAGCTGGCCGTGCAAAAAAATGTAGTTTTATTGTAACAGCATTTAAGACTTTTTTAGAACCAGACTGAGTAGTGATGAATCTCAATAAGCACTTCCCTCAGGGAGCCAGAACAGAAGTATAAATCTTTAGAAAAAGTTAAAATATGCAAATATGTATTACAAGTGGGGCTCAATAAGCAGACATGAGAACAAGAAATAGGTTTCATTTTAATAAGGTAGTGCTATAAATTTAGGGTGAACTGGGCTGTATAAGTATTCCTATACTGCAATTATAAAAATAGAAAAGACATTTACAGGCAACAGTGAAAAATGTATAGTTTTTAGCCAAACGTTTTTGGAATTCCTGTATTATAATATAGTGTGTATAGTATATGGTATGTCTATAGTAAATTCACACCATTAAAAAGTGTCCATCTTTACATGTAATGGGTTGATTAATGGTATGCAGAGATTACCAGAGAGGAGGGTGATACATAGACATTTTTGCAAATATCTAAGGGCAGAATAAGTCAGACATCTCTAAAAATGTATCAAAACAATTAAAACATCAAACTTTGACTGTCATGCTCCAGGGGGCTGTTTCACAAAAGTAGAATTTATAAATCCAGGATAAACGATAAAGCGAGACTTGACCTAGTCTAATCTGTGCAGCCTGGCTTAGTGCGTTTCACGAAGGCCGAGCCAGGCTGAGGAGGAGCGACTAGGTCGAGCCGGGCTGAAGTAATTTGGATAGATGCGCGTTCACAGCTTTCCTTAACAGACCGCGAGGTCGATCACAGATTTACTGATGCTACAATGGAGAATACGCATTGTTCATACTTAATACAGAGTGAGCAGCAGCTTCTTGTGGAAGTATGATAATGTGCAACACATTATTTGTGAAAAAAGAAACACGGGCGCTGTAGTAAAAAAGCGAGAGAAAGCCTGGCAGATGATCGCGGACCGACTGAATGCGTAAGTAGCCTAAATATATACATTTACTGACCACTGCTCTGAATTGAAACCGTCATAATCATACCATTCAAGAATTAGGCTACTAAACATTTGCACAAATTAACCGTTAACCGTACCTACTCTTTGCCTTAAAAGTAAGCATAAGATAATGTTACTCAGGAAATTTACCATGAAGATCCATTTTCTAAAATGCTAGAATATGATGCATAAATATCTCTCTCACTCTTTCTCCCTCTCTCTCTAATGGGCTAAAATATAAATTTCCTAAGTCATATTAACTTCCACTGCTCGCTTTTAATGCAAAGTGTACAACTGTTCGTTTTTGCAAATGACAAGTGGCTCATTGAATGGTTTCAGTTAAGAGCAGTAGTTCGTAAATGTATATTTTTAGACTAGCCTATCATCATTCAGTCGGTCCGCTATTATCTGCCACGATATTTGTTACGTTTTTTTTATTATTATTATTATAGAGGACGAGTTTCCTTCTTTACATATTACAGTATATGCTTTGCTCCCTCGTATATGTGGACATAGAAAAGAAAGACACTGAAGAAATTGGTCTCTAAAATCTAGAAACTTATAAAGATAATTAAGTGATAACTATAATGCACACTGTAGGCCTAAACATGAATGGAACGGAGTATATTCATCAGTTATTTCCCCCCCAGCAAAATATAAAGTCAAAAAACACTATGGTGTCCTCTCCCTGTTGTTACATGAATGTACAACATGTATAGTGTAGTAGTCTACACTATATAGTTACTGGTTTAGTGAACTAAGACTATAATAAAGGAGGATTGGACAATTAGGATAGGTTTTATAATTGTACAATCCTCCCAAATTATAGTCCCAGTTTATTGGACAACACAAATTGTGTGATAAGAATGCCAGTTTATTGAATCCTTTATTGTTAAAGAATAAAAAAAAAAATCAACTAAAATAATTTAAGGTGCATTGGTCCACTATAGAAACACACATGTACAGCACTTTATATATTGCCCTTAGTAACTGACTTCATTTAAAACACAACTTGATCAACCTTTTCTAATTATCTCAACAACTGCCATAATATATTCATCAAACTTCTAACAACAATATGAACAGCAGTCTTCATACATATAACAGTAACAATGACTGTCACATGAATAATTACAACTTTAAATAATAACAGTACTTAAATGAACAGCAATATGCACATGTATTTTAATGCAGGCTGATAATAATAATAAGGTAAAACCACTGCTGAGGATTAATAAATCCTGGCTGTTAGCCTGGTCGGTAGCAGGCTAGCTGCACAGAATAACTCTCCGTGGTAATTTAGGTGCCTCTGCTTTTGTGAGTCAAGGCTAGTCATCCAGGATAACTGGGAAATCCCGGCCTAATCCCTTATCTTGGTTTTGTGAAAACAGCCCTCTGGCGTACCCAGATAAAGCTGAGGATGCCAATAAACTCATAATTTTTTAAATAACCTTTTGAAATAAATCTATTTCACAGCACTAAATAATATTGGTTTGGTCTGTTAAATTATTCAAATTGGCTGCATTATTTTAAATATAGGAAGAGAAAAGACTAGAATACTTATGCTAAATATATTTTTCTATGGTCTTGGACAGAACAACTAATGCATGTGGACATGAATGACTCTTCAAAGCTAGACACCAGAAAAGCAAGAAGTACAGTTGCAATCTATCAATGCACTCATGAGGAAAAGAGCTGTCACTGTTTTATTGACAGTGGCTTGGAGGCTGACTTTGTGGACTCACTCATCTGATCTTTCACGCCCAGTTGACCTTCACATGTATGGGCCAGAAAGAAAAAAACATTTATATTCCTAAAAGAATATAACCTTAGATAGTGTCAGCAAGTGTGAAAAAAGCTGGTCCACCATTTACTGTCACTGAAGAAGATCTGAGCTTTATCAACAGACTTGTTGCCTCTCTCTCAAGCTTTAGGGAAAAAAAACATTTAATCATCACAAGAAGACTGAGCTGTCTGACCTCATACAAACATTTGATCTGTTTTGTGAAATCCCCCAGTAAAATAAAATTCCCCATGTTGTCCTGGCCCATAGCTGTCCCTCTAGGCTCCCCTGTTATAGTGTAGATTTCTGTGGAAGGCCTACAAATAAGTTCAGCTGTGACCTTTGGGGAAACAGTTTGTGTACCCCTTGCTCTTCTTTGTTTATTTTCCTTATAATTGAATATCCATTTGGGGACTTGCTGCTCTTGTGCACCCAGAGCAACAGAAGCAGACACAGCTACAGCCCTCACATAACAAAAAAGTCAATAATGTTGTTACTGCCTTAACAAACAAAACAAAAAAACATTTCTCATGATATTTTGGTTCTTCATAGCAAAAAAAACAAACAGAGAATAATGACTACATGCTGCATAGCTCATTGTAACAAAGGCCAGTAACTATTGCAGTAGTCTGGCTCTGCCAGACCTTCCTCCACACGCTGCGGAGGGGGGTCTGGCTAGTCCACACAGCATTCCGGGATGGGAGAAAAACGTGCTCTGGTTTATGGCCACGTCTTTAAACCAATCACAATTGTCATGGGCTGCGCTAAGCACCAGGCAGAGCCACGGTGCCGCTGCAAAATAGCCTCGGAAAGGAACTTGTTTGGTGGAACATGTGTACATTCAAAGGTTTTTTTTAGTCGTGCAAGAGAAAACTCAGATTGGACAGATAGTCTAGCTAGCTGTCTGGATTTACCCTTCAGAGATCTGAGGAGCAGTTAACCATAGTCCTAAATCAACCGGAGTTTAAAATTCCAACACAAAGAAAGCGTAAGGTAACAGGCATCCAGCCGAAGAGAGTGAAATCCGGCGGCAACGTAGCAACCGCGGAAGTGGAGCGTCGTGGATATAGACTACTATTGCAGTAACATCTGATGAAATAAGGGAATAATTTCAAGTTGTGCTTTTGGTTTTAGTAGTGGATTTCCTCTGCCGTGCTGTCTAACGGATGCTTACCTTGGGCGTAGATGCGTGCAGGTAATCCAGGTCTGCGCTACAGCTGCTACCATGAAGAGCAATCATGGACGCCTGGAAAGTGTCGTCCTCCATCCCAGAGTAAGTGTGATCGAACACCTTTTCATCAGACAGGTCTGCTTCGCTGGTGTCAATCTGTGATAATGAATGGAAATAGTGTAACCAACTGACACAAAACTGGCCTTTAGTAATAATCAATTTGGTGAACTATCCAATCACATTGAACTACAAAAAATACTGTTGAGACAACATATATGTATCCCTTAATTAATGGCATCTATTTGTCAGAATAATACATATATAGGCTAACTGTATGAACTATTACAAACAAACACACCTCTCTTGGTAAAAAATTAGGCTGAAGCAAATATCACATGTTTAGTACAATTTGTTTTCCATTTTTTAGGATGTTCTGATTAATTTATCAGTTTTTCCCAAAAGCTAACTAACCAATGCAGGCTCTGCTCGGTAAACGATGCCCTCAGTCAGTCCTTCTTCCTCTCCTTCTTCAACCAAAATATTGTTGAAGTCAAATGAATGGATGATGGATGATGAAGTAATTTCCTGCTCACCATATGGGTGTGGAGAGTGGGAATATCCACATATTCCCTAGGAAAGTGGAGAAATTCTTTCAGTGTCTCCAGTTTCATGTAATTTGATTTTTGATTATTTTTTGTGTGTGACCAAATCAAGTACAAATAAATTAGTATGGAATCAAAAAAGATGTTAGAAGTTAAGATTTTTCCAATGCTAATTAAAGTTAAAAATTGATCTTGGTGCACAAGCGTTCAAGCAGAGAAATTGCTCAAAACTGCACATTCATGACTCTTTTTGAATTATTTGAACAGAAAAGCTCAAGAACATTTCATATGTATTCTTTCGTAATAGCTCTTGATATCGATTTTGTTGTCGCATGCATCCTAGACAGATAGAAGAAAACCACGAAGGCATACTGGAGGATTACACTTGTCAGACTCAATTTTGAGAGGCAATACAACAAAATACCCCACAGAAGTACATTCCACGTCCTGCAGGAGAGTTGGACAACTCCACAGAGGCTTCCTACAGCTCAGTAATCCAGCTAACCTTGGCCGCTCAGAGGTCTCACTGTGTAATCCAACGGCAGATTCAATACAAGAGAAATGCAGCACTGAGGCAGAAAGAATGCAAGTGGTTTTGCAGAGAGAAACATCCCGTACAAAGAGTACAGTTGCCTGGTACGACGAACATGCCGTTGGACTGACCCAATATTTTGACAGGTGCCCCTATGTGTTTAAATGTACAAGAGGGTCTGTGCTTTTGGAAAATTCAATAACATAATACATGACACAAAGGGCGCAGGCCATTTTAAGCTGGTTGCCTCCTCTGAATGAAACAGTGGGTGGAATGCTAAACCTTGCGGCCAACCTCCACTCTATTTCCTGCATGAAATATTCAAGCCCTTGTAAGCTGAACCCTCATGACTGGATACAATGGCACATGATATAAAGACAACCGGACTCACAACCTCACACACACGCAGTGATAAATCCCTGACATGCTGAACAAATTTGACAAAAAGCAATATGTTTAAAAACTCTTAGTAACCCCAACAGATATGGATACACTTGTCCCTTTATCCCCCGACACACAAGTCATATTTTACCTTCAATTTTCAGACATGTTTAAAGCAAAGAAAAAAGAAACAATACTAATTCTAATGCTTACAGGCAGTGGTTTGGCAACTCCTATCTGGACCTTGCCAAGGCCGGCTCCCTTCAGGGCCTGGACAGCATCGTCCAGACTGGCGTTCTCCAGGTTGGTAGTGTTAACATACATGAGTCGGTCTCCTGGCAACAGTCTGCCATCCTGTTCGGCCACACCGCAAGGAACCAGAGAGCGAATCACGATCACCGTCTTGGCGGGGTCCAGTGGGTCCTGTGGCGGAGCCAGTCCAGAAAAGTTCAGTGACAAGAGGTCAACAGGTAAACTATCACAGCCTTAAACTTACATGGAAATCACAGGAAAATGAATGTATATGGTTAGCATTGTACATTATGTCCTTTTTTTCCAGTGGAAATACTTGTATGAAGAAATTCAATGTGGATGAAAAAAAAACTATCAAACATTTCATCCTACTGCTCCACACATATATGATAGAAAAATACAACATCTATAAAAGTACAAATACGGTCAAAAATAATAACAATTACCCAATTTTTTTTGATAAAAACCTATAAGTCCCAGGAAGATTTCCCACCTGGTAGTCCAGAATGCTGAATCCCAATCCCCCTTCGGCCTTTTCAAGCTCGATATTCTGGATCTCCAACTCCCACATAGCCAAAGGAGATCCTATCGCCTCCTGTGTCACATTATCCTCTGCCGCTGCTGCTGCATTCACCTCTGAGTCTTCAGCAACCAGAACGCTGCTCAGGTCTATTTGTTTCTGCAGAGGAAAAGCCCCAAATCTCTATGTAACAGCTTCCTCACTTTTACTCCCAACCCCATAGGCTGCTACCCTCTAGTCCTGTTTCTGGCAGCAGATAAAAGGGAAATATCTTTGGGATGCTAGGGCCTTAGTACATTATCACAGATAAAGCTGGAGAGATGAAAAGCCCTTCCCCAAAGGGAAGCTGCTTTTGATGTCTCATATCTCTAGCAAATGTTGTTGTTGGCTGCTGCTGAGGTATTACTAGAATTGGTCTTAATAAACTTTCAGCCTCCCCTGCTTATTGCTTAGTCTTAATCTATCATGGTTGACAATGTGGGAAGCCAATGGAGCGATTGGCAGCTCGAGCTAAACTAATAACAGGAGGAGAACTTTAGGAGTATTTCTCTCCAATCATATCTCCTTGCTCATATGCAGAGGGAGGGGAATATTTTTCATGATGCATTGCTGCATGTCGAGGTGATGCAAGGAGTTTCCATCTCGTATAGGCATCGGCTGCTTCAAAAAGCTGCGTGTTTTTAGCCTTGAGCAAGCAAAGATTCCATCACTTTTCACACGGTTTTTACTCCTAAACATAACAATACTTGACAAATATCGAGGAGTTATGAAAGTTGAAAAATGTACATTTTAAAAACAATACATATGAGTAAATTTGTGATGGTTCAGCACAGTACCTTTAATATAGACGTTTTGGATAAAGTCTCTGATTCTGGTTGGACAGCATCCATAACAGTCTGCAGGTAAGGGGCGGGCCTACAGCATGTCATGTATACACAAAGTGGAAGCTCCTTCAAGATCCTGACTACTTCCTTGTGGGTTTCACCAATCAGGGATATACCATTGACCTAAGGAGAGGTAAGCATTAGCTTTATTCAAAACTAAATGCAGTAGCTAAGATTTAAAGCAGCATTATATGATAGTGTTTTCTTTTGTTGGGTGATTTGAGGGCAGCAGAACAAATTTCAACTTGTTGTGGCAAACATGTGGAAACGGTTTCCTATTCACACATCCAGCAGACACAGAGCAACATTAGCATTCATGTGGACTCATGTCTCTGGCCACCTTTTAGCTCTGGTATGTGTATACAGTATATCAAAATAACTTGTTCATTACTGCTCCATAAACAAACTAGCTTTAAATACATGTAGGTAGTTAAGCCGGTAACACTTTACTTGAAGGTATTGACATAATGGTGACATGACATTGTCATAACTATGACATGACACTGTCATGAACATTATAAACAAGTCATAAATGTTTATGACTTCTGTCATTAAGTGTCATTCAGTTTTTGTCACGACAAGTTGACATTAAATTTCTTTGGCGTGTCCTTATTTAGACAACTTGACATTAAACAGGATGACATTATGTCAAGTTGTCATGACAAAGACATCTTCTGGTAATGTCATCCTGGTTAATGTCAAGTTGTCATTACAAAGACATCCCAAACAAATTTAATGTCAACTTGTCATGACCAAGACAACTTCTGGTAATGTCACTTTGATTAATGTCAAGTTGACATAATCAAGACAACCCAAACAATGGCCAACTTGTCATGACAAAAACCGAATGACACTTAATGACAGAAGTCATAAACGTTTATGACTTGTTTATAATGTTTATGACACATTCATGACAGTGTCATGTCATAGTTATGACAGTGTCATGTCACGATTATGTCGATACCGTCAAGTAAAGTGTTACTGTTAAGCCTCTGCAAATATTAACAGACCACACACCTCAAGCAGTTCATCTCCACTGAACAGCTTGCCACAGCGACCTACGGGTCCCTCAGGTAGGACAGAGCGGATGTAATGATGCCCACTGTTGGCTTCTAAACTGATGCCCAGGCCGCTGTTCTCACTAAACTTCTCCACCTGAGCCACCTGTTACGGGAAGAAGAAATCACATCTCAGTTAGCATGGTAGTAATTCACTTTAAATCTATTAGTGACTCAGTCCCTTGTGTTTGCCGACTAAGGTCATTCTTCCTTTTAAGGTAGCAGTTTTGAGTTATTTAACATTATAAGTCAATTCAAGCAGGAACAAAGTTCTGGTAAATACAATTCGATGCATGAGAGAAAGGAATTGACTTTGAAAAAGAAACTTACTACAACTTCATTACTTGGACCCAGAATCTCGAGCCACTTCTTCATTAGATCTTCCTCTTCAACGGGTGTTAGCTTTATCCCTTGATAAACACAATACAACAGTATTAATATACAAGACAACATTTAAGGAAAATTGTTATAAATCATTCATAGCCAGCAATGCAACATACATTTCTAACTATTTGCAAGGTACTAATGTTTTCTTTAAGATCAGAGATAAGACCCTCTTAAAAAAAAAAAAATCTTTATCTTTGCTTATTAAAAAAACTACCCAACACCCATCTCAGTATTTCCTCAGCATGTGTGTCGCTAGTCAGTGTGGTACTGACAACAATAACCCCTTATCTGTCAGATGTGTGGCCATTATCTCTGCTGGTGCACTTAGAGAAGAATCCCAGCCTCGTACCATGTGTGTCTTCTGTTAGCTGATCCGTTGCTGGGCTGACATCAGATCCTCCACTCTTTGTCTGGAGTGGCTTTTCATCTGTGGTGACTGTAAACACACAATGAAGAGTGAGACAGACCAAAGCAGGCAGCGGCACAGACACATGACAATGTAGGCACACAGCCACTGGAAAAAGTCATCTACTTTCCACTAACAGCACACCAACAGACAAAAAAAACACAAACCTATACCAATGCTGAATTTATTTGAAATAGTGTCTTTTTTTATTTGACACACTACTACTTCACTGTTCTAAAATAGTTTGAGCATTTCCTACTCTTTAATAATGACGCTCACTTTAGAAGAAGGACCCACCTATCTCATGTCCTTATTAGCCCGAAAACGGATATACATGCCCTTGATGATGTTATCCATAATGACAGACTTAAACATTCCAGGACTTCAAATATCTGTTTAATGACCCTGGTACTTTTTTACGACTTAATACCACTGTTTATGTCTTTGGAGTTCCACAGGGCACTGAAGTCACCCATGAAATTAGTACCCATGCGCCCAGGCAAGCCATGGGTCTACGCTGTACATCAGCACCTTTAAGTGCTAACATAAAACTAATACTAGCTAGTCTGCTATGTGAAAAGGAGCTTGACAACCTTAACACTGACTTGACAACAATTTAAGTGAGTAGTTCATTTTCTTTTGTTAATCCCAACCATTTAATGGCCTATTACAACTCTGTAAATCAGACCTATGAGCTCATGCTCAGTAAGTTAGCTAAAATATATTCTTACTCTGCAAACTTGTGTTTTTAACAAGGGAGCTCTATGGACATAACCTCATATAATATGGGGATGCACTGATGTAGTCCTTTTTTATTATCTGTAAATACTCAGAAGTGCAAACTCTATTATTTCTAACAGGTTGCAAAGCAGCCAAGAAAAATCCTCTGTCTGTCGACTGCCTGCTGCTAGTTTTCCTGCAGGTTTTTGGGGCTAGAACTTCCTGTTGCCAGATCGAATCACTTTCAAGCTCCATCTATCACTATTGACAACTTTTGCAAGTTGCTTCTCTTGCTTCTGTACTAGCCTGGAGGTCCTGTCGGAACAGCTGGGGACAAGAATCTTTCTGTTTACTCTTTGTCTATCTTGTTAACATTTTAAAAATGCAAAAAGTAATTGCAAAATTATTATAGGTACTTGCACACACATACAGACCTCAGCTGTAACCCAACTGTCAATGTCTTAGATCAGGGTTCTTCAACGTTTTTTAAGCCAAGGACCCCTTAACTGAAAGTGAGATGTAGCAGGGACCCCCTACTACATATTGTATCAAATTAAGTTGCATATTAAACTGGGCCTACAATAACTTCCATCTTACATATCCTTTTTGCATAAGCTATTCAAATATTAATTGTTGGCATGATTTTATAAATCATATTTTAATGTTACACATGTGGCACAGTGAATCTAGGATAAACTATATCTGTGGGCTGATATCTTAGTGACTACCTTACCTATAGACCAGTAAGCCTATCATCAGTGGGAATTTATATTTGCTAATAATATGTTATTATGTTAAGGCATTTTTTAAAGATAATTTGGAGGCCCCCCTGCAATGACTCTGAGGACCCCCTAGGGGTCCCGGACCCCCTGTTGAAGATCTGTCTTAGGTGATGTTGGGCATCATATGCTGATTCATTACTGGATATATTAGGGTCTAAACAACATGGTAGGAAGGGTTGTGGGTTATTTCTTTAGAATTGTGGTTGTTGGGTCAGTCCATCCAGTGCGTTATTCTGCCAGTGCAATACAGTAATGAATGAGAAGGGTAGGACTTGACAGAAGTGTTTACATTTCTTTTCCATGTGTTTTTCATGTATGAGAAAATAGCTGTGTCCTATTGGCCTCTGTCAGTGATTATTAATGAGTGCATTTCTCTCTTTTTAGGTGAAGATGGCCAGTAACGTGGGCGTACTCATTTTATTGCTGGTATTAGGAAGAACCCTCTGAGAGGAAAATGTAATTAATTTTTCAGCATTAAGCAAAGTGTTAAATGGTGTAAAATATACTCAAACTATTAACAAATAAATCCTTCAGTAGCAGAATAAAGACACCTGCTACATATTAAATAGAGGGCCACCGTTCTCATTCTATAATAAATCACAATGTTGACATCAATTTGGACTGTATTATTGGAGTATAACTCATGTAAGTGTTTTTATTTGCGGCTGGAGAAAGTCCTGGTTCTGTATTTTAACTATATTGATAAAAGTGACAGAAATTTCCATTTGGAGTCACTCATTACTACATCGTGATAACTTCTCTCTGCGCCACATTTACACATCAAATGACAAATTTTTTTGGCAGGGTGATAAGGAATGTGTTTTTGTCTATCCTCATTAAATTTCCCTCGCTTCATCCTTCGTACCTTCAGCAGCCTCCTCAGCCTTCTTTCTCTCTAGCTCCAGCTCCATCATGACAGCGGCGGTGGTGGGGATGGTGGTGCAAGGAGACAGGGCGCTGACACCAGGGGCCACAGCAGGGGGGATCTCATCAGGCCTGAAGTCCCGCCGGATCAGCTTAAGGTGGACTGTCTGGCTCGTGTGTCTGAGCACTTCCACTGCCTGCTGATTGGTGTATCCCTGGATGTTTACACCGTCAACCTGCAGAGGGCCATCATTTGTGAGCCCATTGATTAGACGAGGGCCAGAACAGCTTGTGCTGACATTGTGAGTGTGCTAAATTGCCATCTAGATTCTTGTTTGATAGAGGTGAGATTGAAACATGAATTACAGTGGTTATAAATACCAGCAGACATAGAGAGTGTTGCACATGACTATTCCCATCTATTTATAGCCATTCACTTTATTTATTTGGATCATTTCAAGATGAAAAAAATCAGACAATTAAGTGTTTTACTAAGTTTTTAAGTTGGGCCCCAAAACATTTCACCATATATGCTTTAAGAACAAAACTTAATCAAGCACACATTCACAACACAAGGCAACATTAAATCATGTTTCAAAATGATAAACTTAATTGCTCAGTGTGCTAAAGAAAAAAACACTTTATGAACTATCAGTTCATTGTGAATTATTCATTATCTCAAAATGGCCTTGCATTGACTAAATGTGATCACTATATTAGATGATATTAAACATGCACTGCATATTTTACATCATGCCACTGAAGACAGAGAAAATAGTAATAGCTACAAAGAGCATAATTGGGGTACTTACAGCTATTATCTGGTCTCCAACGTGAATTCGGCCATCTTGATCTACGGCGCTGCCTTTTGTTATGCTCTTAACAAAAATGCCAGAGGGCTCTGAGGAGTCGGAACAAGTACAAAAAATTTAAGAGATGAGGAACAGCCATGAATCGTGACATTAAATAAGACCCAAGGAGAAAAGCAAACAGATGTTTTAGTTTGATGTTAAAAGTCAGGGTTAGTGAGCATGTTTCAATATTGTATAAGTCATGAACAAGATGGGGTGATCCCAGTGCACTTATGCTAGCCTTGAAAAATAAAGACTTTTAAGCCAAGGCCATTCAATATTACGACCGTAAGTCTAACATACATCCAAAACAATAAGCTAAAAGATGCTAAAACACGCTGTAGAGTTGGATGTTAATACCGGTAATCAATATGAGCAACCCCTTTCATATTACACATTTAATTTATTGTTCATAGGCTAGAAAGGTATTAATCATTGCAGTTTAAATGTGCATTTAGGGAAGCACGGAAGTAATTAAGCATCAATATGACACTTTAAATTAAATGGTCATCTATTCTGCCATTTCTCACCTGCATTTTTATCTCCAACATAGCCAGCAATAGTAATCCCCAGTCCCTGCGTGTTCTTGGTAAGGCTCACATCAAATGCTTCATCCTCTTCTTCCTCATAGCCCTGTGAAAAGATGAATGGCAGGTCAACATCCACTGACAACAAAATAAAAGTATAAGATGACTCATTTGACAACAGCAGAAAAGCAAGTCATGGCACCACATTGGGACCAAAATACCTCGTAGCTATAAAAACAGAGCTAATGTTTGCATTCAAAAGGATATGATGTCACATAGTGAGTCACTGCATTTCATTCATGTTTAAATAGGGATGAGTGTTGATAATAGTCATGAAATCGCTGTTTTAAGTGCTGTTTCTGAGAGTAGTTAAGGAACATTTGCTCTCCAAAACATGAGTCACAGGAAATGTAACCTGCTCTTTTCTTTAAATTGTGTTTATTTAAAGCTGTCAAGAGTTAGAACTGATAAAACGGGAGATGAAAGACCTGAACTTTAAGTCTTAAGTGTTTCTGATATAAGTGTAGGACTATTGAGTGTGCCATGTATGGTCATCAATCATCATCTCAATCATTTGTTAAAGAGAAACTGCTTTGCTATATTGACACTCCAAATAATGAAATCCATTTGAATGTGACACATTTTCATATTGTAAGAATGTGTGTCACATTTCTGAGTGAAACAGCCCCTCTCACCTGTTCATTGACAGTGGGGAGCACCACAGGCATGACAGCAGAGACGGAGGGATTCTCATCCACAGGACCCCTGGTAACCACCAGCTTCACCCTGTTGCCACACTGCCTGAGGACCTGGGCCACCTGTTCGCTGCCCATGCCGTACAGGTCAGTGTCTCCGATTCTCAGGATGTGGTCCCCACTGCGCAGGCGGCCATCCTGAGGTAGAAAAAGTAGGTTTTCTGTCTAAGTCTGTGTAGCTTCAGTAGAATTCAAACCCATAATGACAATATCAGTACCAAACAAAAGACAAGAGTGACAGTTAATTATGTGCTTGCTTGCAATTCTCATTATACCTAACTGAAAAGAGCCATCTCTTTAGAACATTGAAAGTGTCATAAAATACAAACAAATTGCCTTTTCATGGTAAACACTGTATACACAACTATTAACAATGCTAAAGCAAATTCCCAAATAAAGTAGGGATGCATTATTGCAATCACCTGATCAGCTATGCCTCCAGGAAGGATGGTTTTGACGATAACCCCAGTGGTCTTTCCTCCCACAATACCGAAGCCAAGACCGGTGCCGTCGTTGACCAGCTCAATTGTTTCCACGTGCTGCCACTAGGCATCGTAAAAGACAAGAAACAATAAAGCTACTAAATGTACTTTTGAACAAAAACCTTTCTTTAATCAACCATAAACGTTGGTGTTGTCACTGAAAATATAGTGTTCTCCAGTGTCCTATAAGAATAACTTTTAATCAGTAGTTGTAGCAAAGTTAAATTTTTTCCTATAAGAAACTGTGTCTGCTGTTGTCACATTTTACTGCCATGTTGGATTGATGTTGACTCAATTGTGTATACATGTAAGTGTGTGACTGTGTTGCATGTGTGTTACACTCTTATGTCAAGGCAAGCATGTGTGTGTAGTTTTTTGTATCATGTCAGATCAGTTTGCACAATACTTGTTCCAAAATTAGCAAGTGGGCGTGCAAGTTTAAAGGGGTGCTATGCAGTTTTGGCAATTTCGCTTTTTGCTCGCAGGTTTCTCTATAGAGCTCCACCTAAAGCTTTAGAATAATAATAAGAAGAATTTTTAACGCTGTTGTAAAAACTCGTTGGTAACTCTCCCCCCTCCCATCTTCTCCCTCTGGTCATGTGCATTTGTTTTCAATGAAGCCAGCGAACGCACGGAGCCATGTCCACTGAGGTTTTTCTCGAAATATTACCCTTCTCTCCCGGGTCCGTAACATTATTCTTTTTTCCTACAATGGCCTTAGAACAAAGTCAAAAGCTGTTTGCCAACATCAAGCTGACAAGAAACTCTGTGGCAGATAAAGTTTCTGATCAAAGATACTTACAAGTGCAGCATCGGATTTGCAGGCTTGTGTTTGTCTCAGTTCTCGCCATTCTGAAAACGCAGGTCCGATATTTACTCGTGTCTGACTCCTCGTTAGGTCAGTCTGCCGTCTATTCCTCCAACAATGCTTTCCTAGCTTTCTGCTTATTTTTTGCCGGCTCAGCCATGATGATAGTGTGGAAAAACTCCATCGCTACCTTGTTCTTATAGCTAGCTGGTTCCTGGATGGGGGTGTGTAGCGGTCATAGACAGTGAATAAAGTAGCAGCGTTTATGTGTGCAGTGCCATGAAGCAATTCGTTACATCGCGAGACCTGATATCACGCGATATTTCCTGACGCTGTGGCCGGTGGCTCGCCGGCCGAAAGTTGCAAGGGTGGTTTTTCTGCTCACAGGCGCTAGGGGGGAGCGAGACGACCACCATTCAACCCGAAAAAAGTCAAATAACCATTCCAATGACTCCGAAGCCGTTCAGTTAAGGTAAATTAAGCTAAAAAAAACCTGCATAGTTCCCCTTTAAGTTTTCATGTGTGACATGAATGAGAATGTATCTATACCGCGCTGGAGTTGGCTGATAGTGTACTGGCAGCAGAGGGCGTGCGGGACACCGCGGGACTGGTCAGTTGAGGTATTGGTCCTCGTGCCACAGTGAGCTGCACCCTCTCTGAAGCACTCTGCAGGATGCCTATAGCCTGCTGGTGGGTCACTGTCTGGTCCAGGAGCTGGCCATTGATGGCTAAGATCTGGTCAGCTTCTTTGAGCTTCCCATCACTGTAGGGGAAAGAAGCATGGAGTGTCATAGTGAGAGGGGGACATAATGCAGTATATGGTGTCAGAGCCGCTGATATTTGAACTAAATCTGCCTCTGATCAAGTAATTATTCTTCATCTGTTTCCTCATTTCAGATATAGGATATTCACTGTCTACTCATTGACAGTGTTACTGTGTCATTTGTTCTTACAATTTATGTCAAATGTCTCTCTGACAGAAATTGACAGGTAATAATTGTACACATTTAGTTCCTATTTTTGTTTTGTATGAAGACACTATATATATATATATATATGTGTGTGTGTGTGTGTGTGTGTGTGTGTGTGTGTGTGTGTGTGTGTGTGTGTGTGTGTGTGTGTGTGTGTGTGTAAGAAAACATCTAAAGCCACAGTCTAGGCAAAAAGAAATTTTTTGAAACCAGTTGTAAAAACTTATTTCTAAAAAAGGGCCAATTTGTAAGATTCCACAAAATCTCCCTGAACGTCCGTGACGGTCTGAAAAGGACTTCTCTAACTCCTTCATTCTTCACCAAATATCGAAACACTTTCTGGAAAGTGGACTTTGTTCAAAGATATGTTTAATCAGTCATTGCATGCCATGCTGATTCTTACATACCAGTCAGCCACACTTCCTGGTTGAATTTCCTGGATGAAGATGCCGAGCTCTCCACGGTTCTCGCTCTTTAGGCCCACCACGCTGAAGCCAAGACCTCCTGACTCTGGCTTCTGCAGGTCCACGTGTGTCACGTAGCGCCCCTGGGTTATACACACATATGCAATTTGGCTCAAGGCTGAGTCACTATAGCATCAAAGCTGCAGGCAGTCTTTAGAAGTCTATTTGAAGTGTCTCAAGAGAAAAGAACGCAGTGAGCAGCCTGTAGCTCTCGTCTTTGGTTGGAGTTATGAAAGACATAGTCAAGGTAATCTACCTGTTTACAGATGAGGTGCTGATTTTTGTGCTTGTGTTAAAATGACCAAAACATAAAATAATGTGGTGATAAATCTACTGGGAACTAAACAACAGGCCAACAGCAGAATGTCACATATAAGCTTAAGTTATTACACTGACATTAAACTCAAAAGTAGTGTACACACAGTACAATGATTGATTTGGCTTTACAGTTGTCTATACCTGTGCCATGGTGTGAATAAGGTGTTCAAATTCTTCAGATGCTGTCTTGCCAGTGATGAGTGTAGAAGCTGATATGTCTGAGTAGGAAACATGGCCGCCATTGGGCTTGACTTCTGCTACGTGATCGCTAAGGTCACTCCCACGTGACGCTGGGACACTCTCCTGGAAAAATAAAGAAATAAATGTAGTGAGTGATGTGGAAAACCGCAGATGTTACACTGAAGAATTATTCTGATATGCATTTTCAACTAAATACCTAAATTTACTGTAAATGTGATGTTGTCTGATAGGTTTCCAGTTTGCAGCTAGATAACAGCTTTGACTTTCTGCAACTTGATCCTGCAGAGACTAGTAATTACTAGCAACAATCCAACCAAAGACAATTAAAAGTTCAAACAAAAAACATGACTCATTCCTACTGTGGACGTAAACATTAAGCAAGTTTAATTTTAGACACCAAAACCCCAAAGTCTGAAACCATTGGGATGCCAGACAGTTTATCCCACCATGATTAGCTAGATCTATGGCAGCCTAATCCTTCAGGGTATAATGGCTCTTAGCTGATGTTCTAACAATGACTACGCTCCAAATACAATATTTCTATCATGGTGGGGGGGGGAAGCATCACTGGCCATCTGGATGCCTTAATATGCTTGGGTTTTAATTAGTGCAATGACTTTACTTGTGTGACAGATGAATTACATGACTGAGACAACTACATAAAATGGTGTTTTTCCAATTTCATTAGCCAAAGGGCATAATGTTTATGACCATCTGAATTGGATTCAAAAGGATGGGCATAATATACAGCAGTATTTTCATAAACACTCCATTCGGCATATGGCATTGCTAAAGCTGGCCTTGTGAACTTGTGCATTTGCACTTTGGAAAGTTGACTGCACAACTTTCAGTTTAGGAAATGCATACTGTAAATGATGCCTCCTTTAATAAATACAGTCCCAGATTAGTCCTGAGAAACAAAACTCAATTGGACAGTGCTGCACGCTGCAAACAAAACCCTATGGGCCAGGGGCTAACTTAGCATAGCATGCTGCTAAGTTGCTGTCCTCATGCATGAGCTTTGTTAGCTGGGGCCTGGCTAAGAGGATTAAAGTTCCAGTTTGGTTCTTGCACATTTAAGAAATTATTTCTGCCCCACTTCACACGGCGGCCTCATTCTCATTGGCGAGTAGGGCCTTGTCGCCATAGCGACATGGCCTGAGCAAGGCCTAACTAGCAGAGCCAAAAGATGGACAGTGTGTGTGTTTATGTGTCTGGCTCTTGTCTCACAAAAAAAAACACACCCTCTCTCCAAATTGATTTTGCTTATGCGGGACAAACAAAGGCAGTTGTTTGGACGCTCTATAACAACGACTTGTTGCAGTTTCTGATATACGTCTCTTTACAGTGTTTACAACATAGAATGGATCCATTTCAAGATCCAGAAGGGAATTTATGATGAATGGCTGCTTGATAAATTTTGCTCAGTAACACAAAAACATACATGAACACACGCAGTAGGAATGTACCTCTTTTGAAATAAGCGAAATCTCCAGCACACAAAAATGCCAGCAGGACTTTTATAATCTAAATTCCACAAGGGGTAAAAAAAAAAGCTCTAGCATCCCTGCCTCCCACTGCATAGCTCACATATTTTCATCTCTATTTCTCAAATGCTTACCCTGGCCCCTTTCCACAGCGACTTAAGAGCTCTTTCCTTCCACTCAAATGTTCTATTCTCAATGGAGAGAATCAGCTTGAAAAAGAGTTCCTGACTTAGACCAACTATCTCTGCTCATGTACCCATATTATGTCTGGCTCTTGTGAACCCTGACAGCAATTTGGCCATAGCAGCAACACTATTGGGAATGGGGATTTAAAAGGGTGGGGGAGTGTGTGAGCCAAAAACAGAATCAGTGAGGTCGCCCAGGAAACAGGAAAGATAAAGGCAGTAGCAATTGTGGAAAATGTGGATATGGAAAATATTCTAACCTTACTGTGCGATACGGGTAACGCAGGAGTTTCAAGTTGACCTTCTTCTTGGCGATGTTATGTTTAACATGTAACCATTGACATAAGACTTCATGTCAGTCTTAAACCAGTACTTACATGCCCATATGTACATCAAAAACATTGTACCCGCTGGTTCTCTTGTCTGTAGCAGCTGTTAAGAGCCTTCCTAATGTGATTCCACAGTCCTCTTTCTGTGCAAAACTCCATTCTAAAGTTAATATAAGGCTTTAACTGTCTGATTAAGTGGATATCCTCCCAAGGTCACAGTCATTTTAGTTTGTGGGGATCTTGTGTCTGATAATGTGTTATCTGTTCCTCCACAGTTCCTCCACAGTTAACTGTTCGTGAAAACACTAAAAGACAAGACTTTGAAAGACCAACAATTAATTTGGCAGCCTCATAATAATAATAATGTATACTTTATTAATCCCGCAAGTGGAAATTCCAATGTTTTCACTCTGTTGTTATTACACATATGTCTGAATTACACAAACATGCTCAGTACCTATACATGCACTAATGGAAAGGCGCTCCGAGCAATTGGGGGTCCGGTGCCTTGCTCAAGGGCACCTTGGCAGTGCCTAGAAGGTGAACTGGCACCTCTCCAGCTACCAGTCCACCACGATACTTTGGACCAACAACCCTCCGGTTCCCAACCCAACTACCTACAGACTGAGCTACTGCCACCCCCCATATTTGCTTCAGCTGAACTGTAGAATGCATTTGTGCACAGGACGACCAAGGTTTTTGTCCCCCATCACCTACATTGATTTTGCTTCAGGATGGGAACTCTTTCAGTGTACATGGCCTGGCATTCATTATTAAGATGGAAAAAAGTGAACCTATTCTTCCGAATCCATTGTAACCTAGGAAAATGCATTGTGGTTGGAATAATGCTTGGGCCTAAAGGCTAGTTAGCCCTTGTGTTGTCCCGGTGACCCGAAGGACAACACAAGGGTTAACTAGGCTATACGTTTATTTGACGTTTTGTATTGGCCTGGCGTTGAGCTTCGGGGTTCATGTGAAATGACATCACGTAGTGTGCGAGGGTCACCGGGGGGGGGAGGGGGGTGGGACCCCGAAGCTCAACGCCAGGCCAATACAAAACGTCAAATAAACTGGACGGGTCCTGGTGACCCGAAGGACAACACAAGGGTTAATGTATTAACATCAAAATGTCACCATAGCTAAGCTATGGGAATAGCCCCCACCACCCCACTTAATGACTACTTCTGTTTATATTACTTCTGTGCTAACAAAGTGTGGCGCTGCCATCTGGCATTTTGGCATTTTATAGTCATACACTAATAATGCAGAGCTCTAAATAACCATAACCTTTTGATGCCCTTCCATGGAGCCTTCACAGCCTGGGAACCAAGCATCACTCGTTTGTATTCAGCATTGTCATTCTAATCTAACATGTTTACAGTCTCGCAGGCCCAGGTAGGCTTACAATAATCAATACTGCATTGTTTACATGTAAATAAAAACAACTTTTAATAGATAAAAAAAAAAGTCATACTGTAGTTATGTGTATTGCATTATTATGGATACCTGGGCCTACAAGGTACAGGGACAAAAAGTGGACACCATGAAATAATTTTGAGTTTACCTGATCTCTGACATGCTGGACAGACTTCTGCAAGGCGAGGATCTGGTGGAAGAGAGGGCTCTGGAGCACTGATTTGAGCAGGCTGAGCTTCTCCTCAGTGGGCACCTCCCCCCGCTCCTTCAGCTTGGCCTGGAGACGCTCCACAGCCTGCAAGGCACGCTGCGTATCTGCAAGCCGCCGCATATTTCAGTGACAGCGTCGGCCAGAGTGAAGGAGTGGATGCAGGGAGAAGCAGGCGTGGGAGAGATAGAGGTGGAGAAAGGTGATGAGGACAGAGGCTTTATCAGTGCATGGGCATGGATAGTGAAACAGGGCAGGGTGTTTATACATGGCCTCATTGTTTCATTTGAGTATCCTTATTTCATTTTACTTTTAATAGTATGCTTCCTGTTAAATATACAGTATTCCAGACTGCCTTTAACTTATTTCTTTATGTCTACAATGGCATGTAAATAAGCACTGAAGAATGTTGGAGAGAGCCACACATCTCGTAGCCTTACGCTGACTGGTTCTTTCTCAACAGACCTAACAATATATTGAAATCACGTAGCATCAGGTTTTGTATTAGAGGAAAGAAAACATGCTCTGTAAGTTTTCAAAATTGCAATGGTTCCTTTTTTGCCTTTAGGGCTAATGGTGGGTGGCGCAGGAGCATTGAATGGGTATCAGGTGGGATAAAGGAACCAGGCCCTCCACAGTTTGCTTGCTGGACCCTGCATAAGCCCCACAGTCAAACTCCAGAGTGGCTTGTTAGTAAGGATGGGCCGACCCAACGTCATCTGGACAAAAATGAAGCAATTTCCGAAGCTCACCAACTGTGACTAACACCTAATAGGGCGTGCACAATGTCCAAAAGCACATTTTGCACTTACAAGCTTTGTTGTTGGAACAAAGGTTGTAAACAAGCCAATGACATTGGGGTCTCAGCAGGTTCTTTTCTGTTCGCCACTGGTCCTGTGCAGGTAACTTTTTTCATTGGCCCTGCCTCAGTGAGCATAACCCACCAGAGTGTGGCATGTACGTGTGCGTCGCTCTGTTTGCATTTGGGTGTGTTCCAAAAGATGGGTTCTGGAGCATAGCATCAGGATGATACTATTAAAATTGTCAAAATTGCAGGCCTAGTTTGATCCATTCAAAAAATAAATACAATACGAATACAGTTTCTCTAAGTATGAGGTAAAACATAAATTGAAATGATTTAAGCCTCAATTTTCATGCTACCAAGACGCGATTGATAGTACATAAGTACATGGTCAACATGCCAGTCTTGACAGTGACCACAGATTGCGGCTTTAAAGAAAGAAGCTGGCAGCCCCAATTTGTCTCCGTTCTTGACAGTTGGACAAATAAACCTCTATGGGGACAAACAAACAATCAAGTATATGGCAACATTTTCAGATATGGCAACATTGGCAGTCCACACGCCTTGAACTGAATCCAGTGCCTCTTATACTGGTTGAGAAAAACTCACAGCAGGAGCCAAATACGGATGCAGAGCCAGCAAAGACGGACACCCAACTGACTAGACCAAACCCCTCTGCAAAAAACACTCATTTTAGATATGGAGATTGGATGGAGATGGAAGCAATATTTCATGTTTTGTCTTATCATGATAGAATTGAATGTTAACTATTGGAGACATTAAAGCTTGGGCCTGCTAAATTTGAGACAGAGGAACGAGAGAAAAGAACATTTGATGGATGCAATGAATACATACTGTAGCCATATGCACAAGTAACTATCATTTCCCTAACGTGTATATATGTAATCATAATAAATAACACACTGACTCAATTAGGTGTATCTGGCTGCCATAAAACAATAAAATAAAAATAAAAGATGACTTACCCATTGTTTCTATCATTTTTAGAACTCCATGTGAATGTGATTTCTCCCCATTAACAGCAATTTCAAACTCTTTCCTTTTTCAAGGGCTGCAAAGAACAACACATTGGTGTTATGTATTTTTCTCAACAATCAGAGAACTGAATATCAGCTGATATGTTTTAACTTCCACAGCACACTGGATGCAAACAGGAAATAAGAGCTTGGAAAGGCTCATTCTCCTCTATTCGAAAGGTCAACATGAAAGAGAAAATGGATATATTTAAATTCCGTCGGGCCATATTTATCTCTTAAGAATGCTTCACCTTAACATCACAGAGTAACCATTGTACTGAAGAACTGTAGGCTATTTACTGAGTCCCCAGCGCAATGGTGCTGCGTGTCTGTCTGAGCGCACATCCACCGTAGGTTGTTAGTTCCCTTATATTTGACTAATGCTCTGATTGATGGATTAACACCTGGCAATTTAGATTCCTGGGACTTCATTCAGTGCACTTTGTTAGTAGTTTTGTAATAGGCCAGACATGTCTGCAGCCCGCATTAAATATGATTATCCATTTTAATCCTATCTGATAAATATAGCCATAATTCTTCCTTAAACAACATTCTGATGATTAATAATCATATTCAGGTAAACAGTCTTATCAGTTATTTTAAAACTAGTGTAAGACCCTGCTTGCATCATAATGGGGCTACAACAATTATTTTTATCATATATTAATCTGCCAATTATTTTCTCAATTAATCTACTAATTGTTGTATTTCAAATGTCAGAAAATAGTGAAAATGGCCATCAGAATTTTTCACAGCCCAAGGTGATCTATTGCAATAGCATGTTTTATTTAACAACAGTCCAAAACCCAAAGAAATTCAGTTTACTATCACATATGACAAAGAAAAGAAAAAATCCTCAGCAGATTCATTTTGTCGATTGACTAATCCTTGAATCGTTGCAGCTCTAAGTCATGATTTCACTAGCCAGTTGTAATGTAGATTTTTGCTTTTTTTCTTCAAATCAAAGGTTGCATATACTGTTATTTGTTGTGCTTCTTTGGATGAAAATATATATTAAGGTATATTGAAGGTCCTCATTCTTTCCCAGCCCACCATAGCTCTTTATACATCTGATTTATAATATGATTGACAGTAAGAAGACTATATACATCAGAATCAGCTTAATTGGCCAGGTTTGTGCAAACAAACAAAAGGAATTTGACTCCGGTTAAACATAAACATGTTGCCATTAAATTACATACATGTATATGTCACATGCTTGAAATAACATAAATAGGTAGTTATGTGTTTTAGATTTGACTAATGCTGTTATCAATGATGTCATGGCTGTCAACTCCCATCTTAGGAATGTCACACTTGACTTTGGAAGCATGGCATGACTCAGGGAGACATTACACGATTAAAGGAGATTGGTAAGACCGTTAAAAGCCCTACATAGACGCTTAGAATAGCTACAGTACATGTGGCAACAGGATCACCACAGCACTGGTTTGTTTATGTTCATCATTTGAGTCATCAAATGTTAATAACTTTCCACCGGACTGAGCGTCCTAAATACTGTATGTGGCCGTTTTCTTCATCTTAGACCTGTATATTATTGGGTTTATTTTAGTTTTGATTAGTGTTAAATTCTCTGTACTAGTATAGGCTACATAATACATTGCTGCAGGAAAATATATTAGTGCAGCATAAATCTGATTATCTTTACTACTTCATTACTGCTACTGATCCTGTATGACCCCTCAAACAATGATTCAAATGACTTAGTGGCACCCAGTTCCAGAGAAGAATATAGCCTACATTTCAGACTTAACAAATACACATGTATATTATATTCCAATATGGCCTTGGGCTTTAGCAGTTTGTTTGTTTCTGTAGGGTGCCCAGTAGTGGTGTAAAAAAAAAAAAATTCTGATGCTATTACAATAATACGGCTATAATAAGATAAATAATATAGCCTTGGTGTTGCTTTCAGGGACATAAAGCAGAGTGCCCGTTTAAATGTATAGGACGTGTATTATGGTTCATATTCTTACATATTCTTAAGCAAGAGCAGAAGTGATTCACTCTTTAGGTAGCACATCCAGTTGCTTGGAATGATTCACAGGAGGCTTAAGGAACTCATTAGCTACTGTGACACAGTGGACTTCAACCCAAAACACGGGAGCTTTAAGGTGACATTTACCTCCGAAAATAACAGTTGAAGTCATGTGTGAGCTTTGCCGTGACCACAAATAGCTAATGATAACGGGTTGTCGTTTCATCGTGCAGTTCTTCGCCAAAATAATTGGCAAATGTCGGTCGAGTACGTCCCCATTTAACACTTTCTTATCTTATTAAAGCGTTTGCTACAATAGAAGTATGCGTATTGTTTGTAAATCCAGTCAGGTTTGCTAGTATTTTGAATAAAGTCGCCAAGGCACTTGGGACAATCCGCTTTTCTCAACTCCTCCTCCTCCTCCTTCACCATCTCATCCATGGAGCAAGAAAGCAACAGGCTTCCGAAAGAGAGACGGTAAAGAAGTTAGATAGTGTCGCTAGTTTGGGTCAGAAAACGCCACCCGGGGGCTACTTACAGTACACAGATAATACTTTATACTTGAAAAGAGACACTAAAAGCAATTTAAATCCCGCCATTCTTGCTGAGTGACCCACCGCGACAACAGGCGTCTCAGATATTTTCCTCTCATAAGCGACAATGTAGCTAACAAAGGCACGTCTCGCAAAAGCGAAAGTTGGTAATATTTTCCCAAATCTTCAGTAACAAGCGAAACCTGTCAAAAATAAACACTTACATGGGTGTGGAGCCTTTGCTTTCCCGGCGGCCAGTATCCTATCCTATCCTCTGTTGTCCTGCGGCTAACGGCGCACTGACTGGGGCTTAAAGATGGGGCGTAGTGTAACTCGATCCTCTATGGACATTTTCAGCGACAGCGGCACCGAGAGCTGAGCTGGGGCTGAAGCGCCGCTTGCTGGTTGCCCTGACACCTAGGCCTGAGATGTCAGGCCTGACTCCCAGCTCCAGGGGTCAGGGCTGTGGTCAAATATAAAAATAAATAATAAAATCTGTCTCTAGAGTAGAGGTCCACTTGATACGTTGAAGGAGAAAACTAAGACATGTAGGCTACCTCTAACTTTTATACTATCTAATAATAAGAAAATAACTAATAAGACTGATGGTTTACCAACTGGGTAACTGTCCCAGACACCCAGGGCCCCTAGTTTAGTGTGTCTGTAGATGAAATGCTGTAGTCAGCAGTGTGCACTTAAGGGGTATTTAGAGTCAAGCTTGTACACAATGCACAGATAGCAGGGTCAACAGGGGCCTAACAGGTTATTTTTGCTGAGGGCCCCCATATTGTGTTAATTCAACCCTTCTTATCACAGAATATTTCAGCCCTAGAAAACCACTCAGACAGTTTTTAAAGGGCACCAATGAATGTTGATTGTGAATGAATGTGAATTACATCAGAGATACTTTGAAGGATAACTTCTTAACATCATGCTGTTTAGTCTAAAGCCGCTGAGTTAATTCCTTAAAATGATAACATATGAGAGTACCTGGCCTGAGTGACCCATACGGGTCACAGATGCAGCAGTGCACTGTTTACATGCCCTTGAGCAAAATGCTGAGCTCCGTATCTAACATTCATACGGAGAAATAATGCTGTCATTCTTTTTTTTCGACATATTGGAGTCATTGTAGGGCAAATAAGTAAGAAAGCAGACCTGAATTCCTAATGTAGGCCTATTACCAACATTGCTTCAGGGGAAATATTCTTGGCAGAATTGACACAAATGTTTGTAATGATTCTTGACCATTTTTGGTCAGTCAAGAAATAAAACATGAGCGAGCCAACTCCAATACACATTTAGTTTATCTGTCAGCCACATGCAGACATAGTGTAATACTGAACAAGTAAGATATCAATAATACTCCCACACAAGTACATGTAAAAGCTACACGTTTTAGACTACTAAGAATTCCAGTGTAATCAATCAACTGGTGTGATTTTTGATTACAAGTAGAAAGTAAAGTATTCTTAGGCCCAGGAGGCACCTTGGAAAAGGACACAGCCTGCTGATAAAACCAGAATTTCTGCGTTTACAGGATTATGCACTCCATTTCAGGTGGCAATGTGCCATGCTTATCAAATTTCATATTAAGCAGTTACTCAAAATGAAATGCATCAAATACCCACTGGGTTAGAAGCTGTTGCCTATTAACTCATGACTCCGATCTAAAAGCACCAAAATAGCAATGCTCTGATTATAATTGCATCGTTTTCCCCTTCATTGCACAGGAAAGAGAAGGACTGTGTCTTAGGTACTGGCTGGTCAGGTAGATGCCACCAAGCTGTTGATTTGCCCTATGACCCTAACTTCAGAACTTTTAGATTTCATGAATCACGACCCCAGAGGAGAGCAGGAAGGAGCAAGATCACTGTGTAAGAAGAAGTCATTTCAACAGGGGTGAAAGGGAGCTGCTTTCAGAGAGCTGATACTGACTAAATCCCTTCACCATTTATATTTTCACTTCTACCTCCCTCTTATCCACCCTATAACTCCCCTCTTACTTTGACAATAAGCCACTTTTATGTGGGAGGTCTGACTCAGCCAAACGCTGAAAAAGACAAGAGATTGAAACAAGAAAGAGTGGAAGAAAAAAAATCTCAGCTCGGTGCTAGGCAGCTTCAGCAGTTTGTATTTTTTATACCTGCCTATTATGGGCCCTCAGCAGTAGACATTGTTTGAGACTCCAGATCTGTGGTAACTGGATTCATATCTCCAGTGTTTTTATCTCAACTTTGCTCCTACTTCAGGGCCAGACGTTCATTTCATTTGTTCATATCGATATCCTTTTTAAATGGTAAAGTTTAGTGTAGTTAAAGCTGTAGCTGAAAAGGTTAGTTGGTGTATTTTGTGCCAAAAACACACACACCAAATAACCTTTTTACGTGGGGGCCACTGTGCGCTGTTGTCCATGACTAGAGGTGTAACTAATAACATTATCGAAGGCACTGCCCCAGTTAGACAAGTATAGGACACGTAAATGGCATGCTGCCATGACTAATGCTATTAGAAACACCTGTGTTTGACAGGTCAAAATGAATGGTCTGTAGATAGCTGAGATACAGTACTTTGTGCCAGTCACAGTCTCAAGGCTTTCTCTGACGCTGCTTGATTGCAATTTAGTGTGGAGATTAATAGTGGAAGTGATTATTCAAGGTTACAATGATTTAGCAACCTCTGCTATAAAAAAAAAAAATAATAATTAGATCACTGCTTAAAAACCACACTTTTTCTTTAAAGGTACTCACTTTTCAGATAGACTTTATTGGATACTGGCGAGGTATATGAAGTCATATTGTGTAATAAAGAAAATGCCCTGAAGGATTCAGAAATTCAGTGATTGGAAAGCTGACATTGTCTCCCTGTCTTGATTTATTGCCAATAAATCTATCAACATTCAAATAGCCTTTGAAACTATACCATCCCAATAGATATAAAAGGGATCACATAAAGAATCAGACAGCATTATTACTAGTTTTCATACAATAGGGCTAGCCAGAGAATAATGGAATAATATTTCAATTTGGCTGCAGCTGGGGGACTGCATGTTGGGTCACTGGTACTGAATGGCATACAAAAAGAAAGAACAATTTAAGATTTAGGGGATTTAAACATTTGAAAACTAAAGATGTTACTGATACTGGCCCTATAAGGAATTCTAACTTCGTGTCAGCTGGTCTTCGAGATCACAGGATTGAAAATTAAGAGTTTGGCCTGATAGCGTTGTAGAGCAAAGGTGTTTGGAGTTTGAATATGCAGACGAAATTAAATGCCAGTCTAGCGTCTACTTTCAGATATTCTGGAGACTGTGTTGGCCACAAAAAGTTTGATGTGGAGCGTTGAGTCAGAAGTCATGAGGTCATCAAAATCAATCAGCTTCTGCCTCTTGGGAGCAGGGATGTGTACACCAAATGTCATGCCAATCCAGACATGGAAATAAAATCAATTGTGCACATTCTGTGATAACTACTGAACTGTAACGTTCCATTTTTCTGGTATTTAGCCCTGATGCAGGACTGAATTGTCTTAATACATAAGTATGAAAGCTGGGTTTGCTAGACATAGGTCCTGTATAGCAAAGGTACAGTACAGCCTTCTAGATTATTTTACCTTTTTCCTTATTTTTTAATATAATTAATACATTTAATAATTAAAGAGCCCTATAAGATTCATCCTCTCCTCAAGACCACTGTGTGATTAAAAAAAAAAAAGGTGTGGCGTAGAAAGTGCAATTGAGGACAATTTCCGTCAGCTGTGCGATTGCTTGTTATAGGTCGTTGATTGCTAACCTGGCATGGTAGCTTAATACAAACAATTTATTGCCTCCATCTTCTTTTCAAGTTTCTGTAAAATCACAGTCAGAGGAAATTACAACATGCATCACACGAAAGAGCTTTTAGAGCACTTATCTGACCACAGTATATCTGACAGCTGAAATTAGGGCCCTAAAGCTTGAAGCTTATTCAACACCGTGGCGCTCTATATGACCCACGAAGTCAAGAGCTTTTGAATGCACCCCGAATCACAACAGGTGAGGTGAGCAGCAATGAGGATAATAACAGTGTTTGTAAATGTTGGGGGGGGGGGAAAGAAATCTGACAAATAAATGAAAAGGAAGGAAGAAAGTTCAGATTTGGTTAATTTACATAATACCGCAGGTTGTGCCTCTCATCTAATCATTGGCTATACATTTGAGACGGCGTTGATGAATATATTCAAGTCACAGAGCTATAGCATCTGTTTTTGTCAAAGATAAAATACAAGCCAGACTTTGAAAAACACCGCAGGTCACTTAGACTAACTGCTGTTTTGAAGACTAATCCTGGCTCCTCAAAGACTTTTCCATCCGGCTGCAAAAATAAATATTCAGTGAGCTGCAAATTAAAACAAAAATGATGTGTAACCTGCTTCCCAAATTTCTCTTTCTCAGCCGAACAAAGATGGTATCTGGAAGTGGCATCATATTTCCATTTCTCTGTATTATATAATCTTGAATCTGCCCCGGAGTCATCCTCTCTCTAACCTTGCAAATATCTGGTTGGGATCTAGTGACTGCATAGGCCATATGATTCCATCTTTATTTTTACGTGATAATGAGCTAATAACACTAATTGTCCAGCAACTCTTAGCAACCAAATTGAAGTGCAAGACAGAAAGTAGTATTTGGGTGGATTAAACCTTTAAAACTATAAATATTTGGACAGAAAATAGTATTTGTAATACTGCCTTGGTTGCACTTTTGCTGTCATCCAGTTTTCTTGGTAGCACTGTCATGAAAAACTGGGATCCTAGAAATGCGGGACAGCCCTGAAACTGCAGCTTCTTCTTCTGCAGGAACATAATATTGCAAAACTCACTAATCGTGATTGTTCCACAGATCTCCAAGCTTGGTTATTCATCAACAGTTCAATCAGCTGAGACTTCATTGTAAGAGTGATCAAATGAATGTATTAACGTGGCGCACAATAATGTTGAAGAAAGAAAGTCTTTGACCCCCATCGTGGCGTCATTATTTTAGTGATTTACCGGAATATTCCCCTTGATGGAATATTATATGGAATATATCTGCTGATTTTTTTGCAGGTTTGCCTTCTTGGTTATGCATGTTAGCATGCTGACAGCAATCAATTTAAAATACAGCTGAAGCTTATGAGAAAATATGTGGTTTCGCGAGTATTTGCAATACTTTCATGGCAATTCATTCAATATGTGTAGAGACACCTGTAGCTATTGTGAACAGTGCTACACCAGCACAGTCCATGTTAAGTTGCTAAAGTTTTCATGTAACTAGCTTTGTGTTTCACATGGCTGATATGCTGCATGTAAGTACATATGTGCAGTGACATATTTCCCTTCAGAAAATATAATACATACAGTGGGTATGGAAAGTATTCAGACCCCTTTACATTTTTCACTCTGTTTCATTGCAGCCATTTCCTAAAATCAAAAAAAGTTCATTTTATTTCTCAATGTACACTCAGCACCCCATCTTGACAAAAAACAACAACCAGGAATGTAGAAATTTTTGCAAATGTATTAAAAAAGAAAAACTGAAATATCACATGGTCGTAAGTATTCAGACCCTTTGCTCAGTATTGAGTAGAAGCACCCTTTTGAGCTAGTACAGCCATGAGTCTTCTTGGGAATGATGCAACAAGTTTTTCACACCTGGATTTGGGGATCCTCTGCCATTCTTCCTTGCAGATCCTCTCCAGTTCCGTCAGGTTGGATGGTGACCATTGGTGACAGCCATTTTCAGGTCTTTCCAAAGATGCTCAATTGGGTTTAGGTCAGGGCTGTGGCTGGGCCAGTCAAGAATGGTCACAGAGTTGTTCCGAAGCCACTCCTTTGTTATTTTAGCTGTATGCTTAGGCTCATTGTCTTGTTGGAAGGTGAACCTTCGGCCCAGTCTGAGGTCCTGAGCACTCTGGATGAGGTTTTCTTCCGGGATATCTCTGTACTTGGCCGCATTCATCTTTCCTTCAATTGCAACCAGTCGTCCTGTCCCTGCAGCTGAAAAACACCCCCATAGCATGATGCTGCCACCACCACGTTTCACTGTCGGGATTGTATTGGGCAGGTGATGAGCAGTGAATGGTTTTCTCCACACATACCGCTTAGAATTAACGCCAAAAAGTTCAATCTTGGTCTCATCAGACCAGAGAATCTTATTTCTCATAGTCTGGTGTCCTTCATGTGTTTTTTGGCAAACTCTATGCAGGCTTTCATATGTCTTGCACTGAGGAGAGGCTTCCGTCGGGCCGCTCTGCCATAAAGCCCCGACTGGTGGAGGGCTGCAGTGACAGTTGACTTTGTGGAACTTTCTCCCATCTCCCTATTGCATCTCTGGAGCTCAGCCACAGGGATCTTTGGGTTCTTCTTTACCTCTCTCACCAAGGCTCTTCTCCCCCTATTGCTCAGTTTGGCTGGACGGCCAGGTCTAGGAAGAGTTCTGGTCGTCCCAAACTTCTTCCATTTAAGGATTATGGAGGCCACTGTGCTCTTAGGAACCTTGAGTGCTGCAGAAATTCTTTTGTAACCTTGGCCAGATCTGTGCCTTGCCACAATTCTGTCTCTGAGCTCCTTGGGCAGTTCCTTCGACCTCATGATTCTCATTTGCTCTGACGTGCACTGTGAGCTGTAAGGTCTTATATAGACAGGTGTGTGCCTTTCCTAATCAAGTCCAATCAGTTTAATTAAACACGGGACTCCAATGAAGGAGTAGAACCATCTCAAGGAGGATCAGAATAAATGGACAGCATGTGAGTGAAATATGAGTGTCACTGCAAAGGGTCTGAATACTTATGACCATGTGATATTTCAGTTTTTCTTTTTTAATAAATTTGCAAAAATTTCTACATTTCTGTTTTTTTCTTTCAAGATGGGGTGCTGCGTGTACATTAATAAGAAATAAAATTAACTTTTTTGATTTTAGCAAATGGCTGCAATGAAACAAAGAGTGAAAAATTTAAAGGGGTCTGAATACTTTCCTTACCCACTGTATTTGAATCCAGCTAGTAATTAATTTTTTTTTTAAGATGTCTTTTTTTTTTTATTACAGTATGACAGTGGTAGAAATAATTGTGCAGTGCTGATGTTCCGTAACTCAATAACAACACCATTGTATCCAATAAATAGCAAGTTATTTTACTTAAGAAAGCTTGTGGTAACAGGCATTTGAAAACTTTCCAGACTTTTTTAGCCAAAGTTACAGTGATGTAATGGTCTGCATCTGTTTCATTTAAACTTTTTTTAAGGACATTTTCACACTGAACTTTAAAGAGAAAGTGTCACAGTGAGTTGTGGATGCCTGTCATGGTGATAAATAATGTAGTGTTGTTTGTGGAAATGCTTTTAATTGCTGAGCAAGTGGCTGCCATGCTGTACGTGTGACAGGGTGGGGAAAAAGTGTATCTTGGCAAGAATCTGTGCAAAGAATCTGCTTGTCTGATCTTCCATGTAGAGATACACATGACCACCTTCATACTGTTGGGCAACCAGCGATTCTAGACAGCCAGTTGAATTTAGGATTGATAAGGACACAATAAATTATTGTGATGATGTACTACAGCACATAGTGTGTCAGAGAGTTTTATAGTAAATACTATTGGATTAGCTAACCATCCCTGTTTTTTATTTTGTGTCTTTTGTTGTTTATTCACATCATCATATATTACTGTAATTACTTATAAAATCTGAAACATATGGTATTAAGACACGTCATATCAGAGTCCTCGACTTAATTCAGTTTAATTTCAAGGGTTAAAAACATGTCAGCACCATGAGACAGAATGTCCATTCTGAATTTACAACACATGCACTGTTAATTCAGTCCTTTTTCATAGAAGACATTTTTGACATGTCACAGTAGAAAAAGCCCAGGTGTTTAATTAATTCAGTGATGGCTGAATTCCATTTTAGCTGCTTTGATTTTCTGCTCCTGGTATTGTGCATGCTTGCTTACTGCCACTCTCGCTGGAACACTTAAATGGAACAAAGCCATTGTTAGTGTTATTAGTATCACCTGTGCTTTTCCTACTATGACAAGCCAAAATGTAGAAAAAACATGTAAAGTTGTTGGCAAATGTGTTAGCAACAGTTGCCTAATTACACATCCAGCAGAAGAGGAGCAACATTACAATTTGTTTGGAGTAATTTTTCTGGTTACCTAAATGTAGGCCGTAAATCCAATATTCACTGTCCTATTACGTCTGTTGTGCTGGGGAAATAACTGGCTGTTTCTCTGCTAAATGCTCCAGTAACGCTAGTTGTTATCTTGTTTGTTGTTTAGTTCTGGGCAGGTAGCTTACAGTCAATCGTTAGACTTTTATACAGCTTGCTTCTGTGGCTGGAACTTAATAGTTATTCCTGCATAGGCACAGACAGTTGTCCATGAATTTATAAATTCAAAATGCTAATACAGAATACTTGATTGTATAAGAGATGATGTACCTGTGTAAAGTACCAGCTAGCTAGCTAACAGAACTAAAGCTAGTGTTATGTCATAGTTAAAGTACTTCAGTATTTTTGGAAATGCGCTTAGCTAGTTGCTTTCTTTACAAGTGTTAGACGATTACTACCACCATCATGTTTATGGGTGTGGAGTATGTAGTGTTAGCTTAAGTTTGCTAGATATGTGATAATATTAGTCCAGCTTAGCTAACGTTAGCATAGACTGGAAGCATGGGGAAACTACGGGTAACAGCAAGCTCGCTCTCCCCAAAGTTAAAGGGACTATATACGACATTCAGAACAGTATTATAGCAACAAACACACTATTTGCTATGTAAACATGTAGTGGACTAAAGTAACTTTAAAGCACAGACTGGAGAGTAATATTGGTATTTTCGTGAGGCAAGTAAGCAAATAAGAGTATTTCCCAAAATGTTGATTACTTTTCATAATCAGTCAAAGCAATTTGCCAAAACATAAGTCTCGTACAATTCATGAAGGGAATTATTGATTTTCTGTTCTTTTCTCTTTAGACTGTTCCTGATTGCATCCCCATATTTGATGCCAGTTACTACACCTCAGGCTCTCTAAAGGTAAGGAATGTGTCCTATCTCCATATAGTTTACTGATAATTGAACATGTATATTGGGTACTAATCTTTGTATTGGCCAAAAACAATGTGGATAACATGTCAGAATCGCGGAGACAGTAGTCGCACCACCACATCTTTTGCTTTCCAGGGAATTTCAATTCGAAATGTGTTGAAATCCATCCAACCAATGAGAACTCTGAGTGCAACTAGCAGAAACTTTTAACAATAATGTGGGTTGATGAAGTGTCTTTTTAGCTCAAAGCTCCAGTCTTTGCCTTTGTGGTGTCTCTCTCTCTGTATATGCGCTGCTGTGTTTTTTGTGGGGGTTTAAACACAAGAAATGTCAAACCCAAATCTCAAAGAACACACAGATACACTGTAGGTGTACAGTATATGTAATTAATAATTTTATAATATTGATATAACTTTCTTATTTAAAGTGATTTAGATATATTTAACACATTTACACACGCATGCTAACACAGACTAACTTTTTTTTACCATGACAGACACACTGACTAGCTCCCACTCTTCTAATAGAGGAGAGAGATTAATTGATCCGGCTTTTAATTTCAGTACATTGAATTATGCACTCATATTTTTGAGTTTGTGTCGAAATCATTATACCGCTATTCATTAGGACACAAATTAATCTAAAGTGGATGGCAGCCAATATTCTGAATTGTTCTTGTCGATTTAATTATTCATAAAATTCTATTAGGGCTGCCTTCAATATGTCTTAGTCACTAGAAACTTTTACCTTGATCCAAAAAGAGGCTAATACATACATGGACACCCACACACACCAAGACAGTCGATCACGACCAGCTTGTTGGACTGTACTACAGTATGTAAACTGACTTGTGACAGTGTGGGGTTCTCGGCCAGCTTTAATAATTCTTGTTTTGGGCCATTTTAGTCAGTTATAAGTCAACTGATTCTACACAACAGCATTAGTTAAGTATCTAATTTAGCTGTATTTCTTTCTTAAATGTGGAGGATTGATTTAGCCTCGTTGCTAAAGGTTATTGCTAAAAATATTCCCTGGTTGAAGAATTAAAGCAGCAGTGGGTAAAAGAAATGTAGGTGTTGCTTGGTGAAGTTTATTGCAGCTGATGTAATGGTGGATGTAGGAAGGCATGTCGTGCCCACTGACTGTGGGTGTGCGTGCAGGGACTGAAGTTAAATACAACCAACTTTTCAACACGTTAACATCTACAAAATGGGTATATTAATGCAAGATATGTTGTATAGATAGATGCCTAATTGTGCCAACTTTTGACTTGTAGAACTCAAATCATATAATGTTTTGCTTTTGTTTGAAATGATTTGTTTTAATCATAACAAAGTCAAATTTAAAGGACAGGTTCAGATTTTCAAGTGTAATATAGTTCTCACATGCTATATGTATGCTAAGAGTTATGCGTTGCAGTAATCATACTTACTCATCTTTCTGGCCATGAAGCAATTGCTTTGCTTGATCAACTACACTGAAAGAAATGGAGACAAAAGGTAGTGTAACAATGCATTATGTAATAACAACGCATTATGTAATAAAACGTCAAAATGTAATAAATGTATACTTTACTATACAAATTTATTACATATTGGGTTCAGGTCTTTATTACAAAATGCGGCAGATTATTACATAATGCGGGTGTTGTTACATAATGCAGTGAATATGTATTACATTTTGACATTTTATTACATAATACATTGTTATTACATAATGCGTTGTCACAGTCCCCGTTATGTGCAAAAATGGGTTCTTAGGTTTAGCCAAAGCTAATATGAGGCTTCAGTTTGGCAGTCTGAATTTGCCAAAGTTGTGTATAAATGTATTGCTAGTGATTTGTCTTGGCAATGCAGCTAACTAGCTTTATCCCTTTTTTTGTTGATCCGTGGCTCAGCAAGGAAACGACATCCCAGGAAACACAAAGAGGGATGGAGGGAGAGAGGGAATTCCTCACTATAAATGCTGCAACTTTTAAAGACCACCACTCAGTTTTGGTAGTTAAGACTGCTGAAGCCTTATATTAGCTTTGGTTGATCTTTGAAATGAATTTTTTTATTTCTTTCTTTTATGAAAAAATGGCTGTGGATTTTGTCCCCCATTTCTTACTGTGTAGTCGCGGCAATTGGGGAGCCCAACACCAGCTAGGTGTGAATTATGACTCTCGTCTGTCAGGAACAGAGGCAGAAGTAGTGTGACATTGTTGTTAGTTGCAAACCCTTTCCTGACAGGGACTCAAAGTGGATGGATGGGTCCAGAACAGCTGTAGCTTGAGTAGGAAGATCGTTGCTTGTGGCAGGTGACGCTGATTTCATTTTACCATGACCTGGATATGTCTTTTCCTAACCTTAACAAAGTAGTTCTACTTTTAAACATAACCAGGATTGTTTTATACAATAAACTTGCATCTAGCGTTATGCTAATTCTCATTTTGTACTGTAGCCCTCTTTTCTAAGCCAAGTGCACATCCACACCGTTCCCCACAAACAGTTGAAGAAGAGTGTCTAGTTGTCTAAGCGCTTTAAGCACTGCTGCATATGTAAGTGTCAGCACTGTGAAGATGATAATTCCTAGGCTTGCTAGCATGGATAAACAGGGAAAATGGCTTCTACATTATTGGATTCACTTTGCACAACAACTGTCCCCATAAGCCTTAATTTTCCTGAACAGCTTTATTTTTGGCAGGAGTTTCTTACAACAGCATGGTGAGTAGCTGTACAGAGGTTTTATGGTGCCGTGCATCACTTTATGGTGTTCAATTATGACTGTGTCTCAGATGCTTAACTCTCTGTATTTAGTAAATCCATTGTTGGCAGCTGGAGATTTAGCATTAGCATGTTACACACACTATTATACCTATTGCCATGAACTGAAATGTTGGTGTTTACAAGGAAATGGACATTGCAACGAGTTTTCCGTTATACAAATGACTTGGCTTAGAAACTATGTTTTACATTTTTCCCCCTTTCCTTCTGCACATTTTTATTCACTAACATTTTATAGTGTTTTGCTTGTGGCACACAATTACAAAAGCAAACAAATAAACAGACAGAAAAACAGAATTTCACTTCTTTTTTCTTAGTTTGTTAGAAGGAAACACTAAGTTTGTGAAACCCAATACATTCTACTTTAACTTTGTGAATACCACATGTAGTATATTTAATGTATTATGCATGTTTTAGAGTTGATTGATGCATATTGTGTCTTCCACAGCACCCAGACACAAGCACTCACAAGCTGAGGGTAACAGCAGAGTAGGGTGAAAATGATCTGTGGTCGGTCCATCTGTATGAGCAACCTCTTTCACATACAGGTAGTCATTAAGTCAACTCTTAATAAAAAAGCATTGATTATAGCAGCTTTAAAATTGTAAATCCACCCATGGTCCAACTTATGGAAACATTTTGTTATGCTCTGTCCCTGAATAAGGTTTACTGTAATGAAATAGGTTTCAGCCTGTTTTTCTGTTCATAAACTGTACTTTAATAATTATGTTTGTATAATGACGAGTGTGTTGTGTGGGTGTTGACTTTGATTTAGTCAAAATACTTCACCTCCAAAATTTAACTCATAATTAATTTTGCAGTGTAGAAGAGGCATATGAAAATGAATGTCATTAAAAAGAATTCCTGCAAGGGTACTTTATTTGAATTGACAGTTGTTTTATCTATTAGAATTAGCATGAAGAAATCTGATCCAGCATGAAGTGGGGAACAAATCCTTGTGAGGAACTACTTATTGTAAATACTAGACTGGTAATAATAGAATAAAAGGTATTAATGTTGCTAATGGGGGTATTTTATACGCATACAATCTGACATGTTTGATTTCTCACAGTAAGCTATTCATTGTTGTCGGATCAGAGCTTTTTCTTTGTGTTACAACTTTAAATGAGAGTACCTAATACTGACTGAAGGTACTGAATAGAAAAACCATTTATTGTTGATGATCTTTGTTATTTTTGATTTGGAGCTTCAGCTCACATTCCTTTCCCATCACTTTCATAATTTACTGTCTTTGTCTGCAATGACACTATAGTAGGGTCTAACTTGCCCCCATTTCAATGTTTTTGAAATGCTTTTCTATATTAATGGACGACATGCAAAGCTTTTTATGTAACCATGAGGCATGTGTTATTCAGAAGATAAAAAGGAACGGATCCTATTAGTCTGTAGGCATCTGCATCTCCAGTATCGGTGTAGTATTCATGTTACTGCTAATGTGGATACTCTTATTTTGTAGTTCTTGTATATTTTATGTAGGCTAGTCGAGACGGCAGCAGTATATTAAGGTGTCGCTTTGAAGCTACTTGGTTTATGCGAGTGTAATGGCAGGCAATGCTCTACCTGGAGAAATCCATTTGCATCGGGGGTGTATGGAAAGCAGTGCCAGGGAGAGATAACGCTGCATCTTTTCAAACGCAGGCAGCCAGTTATTTTTCATTGGGGCGTTCAGGAGTTCAAGGTGTTTCTCAGACAGGAAACAAGCTCAAAAATGTGCTTTACCAAGTCTGTGTTTGCGTGGGCTCATTAGTGGAGCACTGGGTGAGTGATTGGATAATTGCTTATTATTGGGTGATTGTAATTGGGATTATTAAAGTGATTAATTGGCTATGGCGTGATTGAGAGATTGAATGCTGGCTGGCTCCAGCTGGAGATGTGCAGCTGGTGCAGCGTTCAAAGGTCATCAGAAAAAATTCTGTGCGTGTGTTTTTTTGTTTTTTTTTTAGCCCATTTTTAAATTATGTTTTACAGTCAAAGGAACAGCTGGGATGATAGTATATGTTGTGGAATAAGAAGATGGAGCTTCAACAGCCTCCAGCAAATTGATCAGTATGAATAACAGGCTTCCAGCAAGAAAAGGGACTGTGAACTCTTCTTTGAGTACATGTATTGTAAAAAGAATACTTGAGTGTATCCTTCCCTGGAGAATGCAGTTTATTAAATCGATTCACTTTTTACACCTGCAGACATCTTGGATTAAGCACGTGTGGCATTGTATCAGCCACACCTAAAAAAAACAGTGTTTGGCATGTTTAGTCATCAACTCAAATCTCAGTTCTTCATTCATACTACATCCTTTATTTGGCAGTTCTTATACTAGTTGCATTTTCAAGAAGCATCGAATCTTTTGAGAGAGAGAGAGAGAGAGAGAGAGAGGCACAGTGGATTTCGCATAAATGTTGCAGCCACGGGCGCACAGACAGACTGTAATAAAACATAGGTCTCCTTGCCAGCCTCGGGTGAGAAATAGCCTAGTGTAGGTAGAGAGGCTTTGGTTTGTAGCATGTTATCTAGTGTTTGCTGCTAGGTGGAGCCCGAGTATACGGCGAGAGCGGCAATCCACATCCGATTTTTCCCTCCTCACCTTTCACTGGCTCTCCAAACCCTCGGTCTCCATACAGAGTTACTCCCAGCCAGTGCGCACAATTGGTTTGTCATAGTCGCAGAGAGCTCAGTGTTTTGGACCCAAACAACTTAGATTTTTTTTTCCTCTTCTTTTCCCTTTCTCTCAAGATCCCCCCACCCCCTACCCCTCCTTAAATTCTTCTGGATACTCTTGTTGTGTGTGTTTGTGTGCGTGAGTGAGTGAGTGGTGAGGGCTGCTGGCGTTTTCGCCTTTCAGCTTCATGGGACGTGATGTAGCCCCCGCATAGAAGGACGTCTCGTGCTATAAAGGGATGTAAAGGACAGTACCGTGGATACAACACGAGGAAGCTGCTGTTTCTCCTGCGACATCACCAGCACTCTGGATTCTGGGCGCACAGCACATTCGACCGAGGATATTGAACGGAGCGACCGGGAGGCAAACTATTTTGGATTCGTTGTTCTCTCTCTCTCTCCCCCCGACCCCTTTATCAAGTCCGTTCCTCACACACAGTGCGTAAGGACGCTACCCAACGCCTGAAAGACAGTTGGGAGAGAAATGAGAGCGAATACTTTGAATGGAAGGACATGAGCTATCCCTCCTTTTTACCAGTCATTTCTAAATCCGCGGTAAGTGTGACTTTCCGCCACACAGTGCATGTCTGTATGTGCGCACATCCACAATAATCTGCAGATTCAGCTCAGGGCGATAATAATGCCCATGAATGAATCCCTGCAGCAGTGTTGATGTGCTCTGTAATGCAAGTCTTGGGATGCTCGTTCAGGTGTAATCAGCGCCGATTACGGCGCAACACATTGATATAGCCAATATGAACATTTCAATTTCCTGTTGGACTAATTAATCCGTTCTGTTAGAGGGTTGGATTATGAGCTAATGTATCCTGTTGAGTAGTGAAATGTCTTTTTAAGCATTCACATGGTGCTTGAAACAATGTGCTCATGTCTAAAAATGGCTTTGCAAAGAAGTTGCATATTGGATGCACACAGATGGAAGTTTTTGCATTATGAAGTCATGCAGTTTAATTGTGGACAGTATGCTTTTTTTGCACTTTAAATTGAATATGTAGCCCTTATGTATTTGAACTGAAGCTAAGACAGTAGCTGACTGTAAAGCATAAAGTGTGTGTCTTTCAAAGGTGCTAGAATCAAGAGATGTACCAATGCAGGCCTGTGTTTTCTGTTGCAGTTTGTTAAAATAAAAAAGTACTGGAGTGTGAGAATAGATGCAGCGGTGTGAGCATCTGCATTTTTCATGATAGTTTGACTATATGTTAAGAATAAAATATGCAAGGGCTATGTAAAATTTACACACCACATATGATTTAATGCACACGTATGAAAAGAGGGAATAGTGAATAGATGCCTGTGCTGTGTCTGAGAGAAGTGCAGGGTTGAGGGGCCACAGTATCTCATGCTTTGATGTGAGGACAGCACACTGTCTTTCAACATCAAAATCAAAGTGGAAAAGGTAACTAAGCCTATCACTTTGAATCGGATCTGCAGTTTGGAATATGCTTCAGTCTTTGTTGGATTTTATCCTAAATAATATAGCAGCTGTGAACTTGGAATGGGATCTGCCATGACTAGGCTTTGGCTTCTTGTGATTCAGATGTGTACTGTGTACTGTGTGCTGGTTGTGTCCTTGTATGACAATTACATTCATTATGTCCCGGACTGCAACCCTGTCTGTCATATCATCTGCTTTTGTGGAAGTGCCCTCAAGCAGATGACTCACACACATGCACACACACACACACACACACACACACACACACACACACACACACACACACACACACACACACACACACACACACCACCAACAGGAAAATCCTTGACTTTCTCCACCAGGGGAAACTCAAGGGGACATTTGATGTTTTCTGACTAAACTGCACTTTGTCTTCAGTGTGTCTCATCCATTTTGATTTAGCTAAATGCTGCTCCTTGTGGAATATAATCTAGGTTATATTTAATATAACAGCAGTTGAACTTAGCATCCGGTGTGATACCTGATGGGGCTGTACTGTATAAAAATAGAGTAATTGTTCCCTTGCCTTACTTAAAGCTGCTGTTATGTTGCAGTCATGAGACACTGTGCTACGTATTGATTGAATCGGTTATCTCGGGTAAAGAAACACATTGAGATAGTGATATGTGTTAATAAAAATGGAAACTGTCAGGGTACACATTGATCCACTGTATTTTAGTGTTTTCACCATAGCTTCTTATACCAGTCAATGCTATTACTGGCATTGACTGGCATGTTTCTCTCAGCACTTGAAACTGAAATTCACAAAAATGGTTAGATCCCTTACCCTTAGAAAACGCTTTACTGGGTTCAGTAGAGGCCTCATACGGGTTATTCAGTACTTGTTTTATCTGTATAGTGACTTATATTATCATATTCTGAAATTCTGTTAAATTTTTTACAGTCTAAATCCAACACTGCGCTGGCACATATTTAATCCGGTTGTAATGTATTACACGTACATTGTTTAATTTGTTGCCCTCATTGGGATGCTAGCTTTTTCTTAATTTGGTCATTTGTATTGTTCCTCTGAAGTGATCCCACTCTCTGTGAGTGTAGTTTTTCAGCTAGTGAATTTCTTTCCATCGCCAGTTGTCATTGCGGTATGAATGAAGACATGTGCTCTTCAATTTCTTCATTAGCTTAGTTTGATGTGGGCTACAGTTTCATGCCTCATAGTATGTACAGTGAGGGCTTTTACTGGTGTATCAGTTTGGATAACCATTCTTCAGAGTAGCATTTGAAAAAAAGTATTCTTTCAGGTTAACATCTTTTATCTATTTATAAGTTGCAGGAACGTCTGTCTGTCTGTGTGGGTGTTATGCGCATATTTCTCGAACCGTAAGTCGGATGGATTTCAAACTTGACAGGTGTCTTGCTACGGGCACGACTAAGTGCAGTGCTAAGTTTGACGTTTGGATTAGAAATGCAAAAGATATCGTCTGTAAAAGAAGCACACATTGGCTTTTGCCGCTCTAGCTGCTGGCCACTCCCCCTCTCACATTGCACAGTGCACACTGACTGAGCACTAAACCTGTTTGAGTCGTGACTCACTCGGATCTTTCACTCTTTAAATTAACTCATGAGTCGCTCATACGACACGAGACCTCTCTCTCTCTCTCTCTCTCTCTCTCTCTCTCACACTCACACTCACACACACACACACACACACACACACACACACACACACACACACACACACACACACACACACACAAACAAACAGTCCGGTTCTGGTGGTTGATTAACGCAGATATGTGCTGTTTAGCTCTCATAACGGGCCAGGTGAGTAGCGCACTGCCATGAGTCCATGACGCTAATGTCTGATTACTCCACATTTGCATTGTGATATTTTGTGATTACATTCTGAATCTGCAACGTTCTCTGTCAGGTAAATCAGTAAGTCTGTAGTAGGATATACAGGGGAGCTGCATTTGAAGTGGTTTGGGGTCCTTCTGTAAGTAATTTTGGGGTACAATTTGGTTTTGATGAATTCTACAAGCAGCAATAGGCTATCGCAGGCCAAGCAATCGTCCCGTTCCAAACGGGCACATTTTCAACGGGCACTGCACTAGTACTACAAATTTATTTTTTTAGATGAACGTAACCTATTGTTGCTTTAAACTCATAACCTAAACTGTAAAGACACTGAATTCCCTTTTAGTGAGACCTTCAATGTCCGACTATACCGACTAATATCACTCAACCCTGGTCTGAAAAGCAGTATAGCAGAATCGCTGAGTGATTGAATGCCTTTTCATGTCTTTATCTAAGTGCTTTATCTCTTGGGTTCTGGCATGTCACTGATTGTACATTGAATGTAATGCTCTATGTAATACTGCACAAACATTTTCAGATGTAAGATTAATGTTTTCTCGCACTGAATGTACAGACGTCTCTGTCGGGATCGAAGGCTGTGGATCGGTTTTGATTTACTTTTCATATTCCCATGGACATTAGCACTAATGTGGGAAATTATTTATGGGTGTTTTTTTTAGTTATCAGAGTCAGTAGAGGTACAGACTGAAAAGCTTTAAACTCAAACCCTTTTTTGGCAGTGAGGAATTACTGTTAAGTTGGTGCAGTTGATTACAATTCCAGCAAAGTTGATGGTCTTCATGCCTGCCAATCACTTATAGTAATGTAAGGTCACTCCTTCTCCCATTCACTTCAATAGAAGCCAGTACAATGGCATGTATTAACTGTAGAGCTGGAATGGTGACTTTGATTAAGTGAATTGATTAGGCCTTTGACAGAAAATTACTTTATAGCTATTTTGGGTATTGGACTGTTGAACAGACAAAACAAGACATTTGAAGATGTCACCTTGGGGGTTTTCATTATTTTCTGACATTTAAAGACCAAATGAATTAATTGCCAAGAAAATAATCAGTAGTTACAGCCCTAGTTTCCTGTGTTGGGTGTGAGGTCATGGCTGCATTTGGCAGACTTGCAGATCAGATTTCTCCCTTGTTGAACTTTAACTGGCAAATTCACGCTGTGGGCCAATAGAAACACTGATGCACTGTGTGTGGCACTAATCTAACAATGTGCCATTACCTTATTTTGTAAAATATTACACCACCAGAGTACAAACTGCAGTATCATTCTCATACACTGTTCACAGTCTACTTGATAGTTATTAATTACCCACATTGGAACTTTTTGGGCTTTGTGGGGCATTTTTCTTAACTTAAATTAAGGCCATGGTTTCCAGCATTCATAGATCATTTACATGGAAATCTTACTGTTGAATGGATAGTTTAGATTTTTTGAATTGGGGTTGTACTTATCCATAGTTAGTGTATTACCTACAGTAGATGGGGGTCGGCTAGCCCCCAGTTTTGAGTACGGACACGAAAGCTAAGCAAGGTACTGCTGTGGAATGGGGCAGCAGCAAAATGTATTTTATCCACCTAACACAATCAATATTAATTTAAGTGTCATTTCACCTTGCAAAACATGGGAGTTGCTCGTCTAATGCTGCTTCGATCGGTTCATTTCTTTGTGTTATTGTGTGACTTTTAAATCCAAACCAACCCTTTAAACACCAAAGTCACACAATAACGCAAAAAAAATAACAGATCGAGGCGGCAGTAAACCAGCAACTCGTATGTTCTTTGAGGTAAAATTACTGTTTTTGTCAAAGGCTTCTGGTGGCTTTGAAGAGTGCAGAGATAATGGCTTCAGTTCCTCGTTGGAAACGGCTGTTTGACGCCAAGGTGAAGTGGTGAAAATATTCTAAATGTAGTGTACACTTAAATTCACTGATATAAATTTTTTTAGGTGGGTAAAATACTTTTTGCTTCCACTGTAGTACATTGCTTAGCTTTCGTGCCGGTGCTCCTGTCTGCTTCTCCAAACTGGAGGCATGCTGACCACCATCTATTATACCCTGACTATGGATAAGTCCCTCATACAACCCCACTTAAAAAAATCTGAACTATCCCTTTAGACCTGCCTGCATGTGACATGACCATTTTCAAAGATTAGAATATTTTTTTTTTTTTTTTTACTTATTATTGGCGGGCAGCACTGCATGAGATCCTGACGAGTTAGAAAATAAGGGCAACAGAAGAAGAAAATTCTGAAATCTCACACAGGCGGTCTAAATGATGGTTTTTAAAACATATTTTGCAGTCAAATGATTGTTTATCCCTGTGGCTGGATGCTATCATGTTAAGCATCACAGAAAAATCTTCAGAGAAGGGAGATGGTACTTTGGCAGATTTTTTTCTCTGTGATTTTTAAATATGGGTGGCTCCAGTACCTCCAGTGTAACCCCATAGACAGGGTAGCCCTGGTGATTAAAAACATACAGTACTAGCTTATATGCTCTTATAGAATTTATATATTTTTTTTAATTATAATACTGATTTGTGTGCTACAGTAAGGCCCTTGGTTTTTGTTGAGGTACCAAAGATTAGATTTATCATGCTGTTGGGAGGGAGACAGGTTGGTCTGATGGGGTCCTTTCTCTGGCAGGAATGTCACAAAAGAAGAAAAGCTGAAAATAAAAAACAAAGCACATGCCCAAGGAAAGGTCCTCAAGGTCTACGCCTCTCAACACTTTAGCTGTCCTGTCTCATGAAGAGCTTGGACACAAAGGTTTTGACACAAGCTGTCACAACCCGCTGCAGGAAATGGTTACAGTTAACATAGAGGCTTAAGATGGTGCTTGATGGCAGGAACAACAGACAATTAGTTGCTTGATTCTGTATAGCCCTGTGATTAGTGACCCTCATGTTTGGGAGCATTTTAAGCGAAAAAAGGTCAAAGAAAACAGTATAAACACACACAAGTGCTTTTAAAACAGCATATTTTACTATAGGTACAGCACATGTTTTATTATACTGTTGAATGTAGGTTACACGGCCAACAGGTTAGTGTTTATCACACCCCTGCAACTAACCCTGGAAGATAAGAGGGTCTTTAAAGATCTATGAAATAGAAAGTACAAATGTACCCTGATATTTGGAAGAAATAATACAATTTAAAAACAATCATGGTGTGAGGCAGCTATATCTACCTGTCGAGAAAAAGAAAAATCAAAACTATAATTTACCAACACGATGATGGGGATTATCAAATTAATTCAGGCCTTTTCTCTGTGGCTGGTTTACCACAAAAGTGGTTAGGATGAGCGAGAGAAAGGGTGTGTGGTGTATTGATACGCCTCTTTTAAATAACTAACGGATTTGTGTATTTATACCACACCTGTGAATCTGGTGTGTTGAGAAGAGTGAGGTCATTGAACCATTTCCCCGGCTCTACCTCTTTGACTTGGGCAAGGATGTTACATTGTGTTTAAGGCTGCAACTAACTACTATTTTGATAATCAATTAATCTGTTGATAATAACTTTGATTATTAATTTGATAAAAAGTAAAAGAAAAAGCTCAATTTAAATATTTCCAGCATTTGATTAAAAAAACAAAAGTATTCCTTGTCTTGTACAATGCTCTTAACATTTACAGTTACATGTAACTCAATAAATACCATGTTGTTTTAGTTAATTGCAAATAAAATTTTAAGTTTTTTCAAGTACAGACAAGGCCACTAAATAAATGTTGCAGCCATGAACTGAAAATATGTAATGTAAAATGTAAAATTAACTAATATAGACTATTTCACAGTTTTAAACCTTAACATTCTAAATGTGTCCCAGTTTATTTATCTATAGATACACACACTGCAATGGAGGACATTTTTATCATTTTTTTTGTCCATTAAAACCTATGATCAAAACGGACATCAGCTGACAGGAAGTAAACATGGACCGAAACCGTTGCCCAACAATGCCAGTAAAATGGTCTATATATTTGATGATCAGATATTGCTAAAGTTTATTTTGTGAAGAAATTAAGCATTCACTTTAGACTGTCTCTGACTAATGACATGAAATATTTCAAAAACTCCACCGTTACGTTATACTCCAGTGTCTCTCTGACCTCATTTCAGCTAATTAGCGTTAGCTTTTTCTGCTGTCTCCGGCAGATTTGTGTCTCTTTTTTTGTGTCAGATTTGTGTGTGTGTGTGTGTGTGTGTGTGTGACTAAAGCACCATTACAGGTTATTAAAAGCAAACATAATGGACAAAAATACCTTGCGTCTGTTTTCTCTTCGTATTGTGATGAATCAAAGTAGCCGGGCGTTAGCTTTGTCAAGCGTTAGCTATCAGGGGCGTTAGCTTTATCAAGGTCAGCTTTAAAATGGCATCATCAGGAGCGTGGCAACATAAAATTATTACAAAATGGAGAGAAAACAAATGGAAGGTATTTCTGTCGATTATGTTCATTTTTAATAAACTGTAATCATGCGTCAAATCTGCTAGAGACAGAAATGTAACCATACAAAATGCCATTTTGTACTGGTACATTCACAGAAGACACTCAGCCTTGATTGTGTTTAGAATTAAACTCAAACATCATTTTAATCTTTGCATTCAATTTTAATAAAGGCCTTCAGGGCTGGTGCATTGTCAAGCTCAAGTGTATGCGTTACATGACCAGTGACAGTGTGTTTGAAAAATTCTTGTGCTTTAGTTTTTATTATCTGCAAGCCACCCCTCCACCCTTAATTTGACACGTAGTTAAGTTATCCCCAGGGGGTCAAAACACTTAGCAGGCGCATTTTAACACTCGACAACTCTTCTACAGGCAGAGATACACAGAGTGCATTCCAAGGGGACGTGAGCGCAAAGCATTAACTTAGCTTGTGCAGATGCAGATATGCATTAATTTTATGAATGGAGATGGAGATGCCATCTTTGTATTGCAGCAATGATTCTACACTACAGTATGTCTGACCAGTGAACAGTACTGTGATCAAATCAATTTCCCCTTACTTGATGAAATCAGCAATGGCGTTCTTAGCAAGTATATCTGTGTTCCAAAAAAAGCAGTTTGTTGTATAACATTGTCAACCCTACCCCCACTAAGGCTGAACTGGCCCAAGGAAAACAAATGCCTATGAGTGAAAAGGATACATTCTCGGCTGGAGTGCAGACATGGACCCAAAAATGTCAACTTAGCATTTAAAGCAATCCAAGCCATTCTTACGACCCTGTTGGTCGTGGTAAAATGTACCCAAAAGCTATCAAACTGACAAAGCCTGACGGAGCCACAGTACATCAACCTCTTTACTACTCTGTAAAATTTGATACATTTGTCTATGTGCATTTTACAGAATGAAGAAAAGTTTTTTTGCAACAATATTGGTTGCTTTCCTTTGTTCTGAGTGTTTTTTTTCCTCGTGAACTTTGGACCAGTGAAGAGGATTCTAACAAAGATGCAATGCTTCTCTGAGACTGAAGCTCTAAAAGAAGTTAATTTATGGCCTGTTTGGGAGGCAGGTTTGGGCTTGAATACATAATAAGGTAGTGCACCTGCAGCCGCATACAAATGAATGGAAATGACGGTTAGTATTTACACCTCCCTAAACCATTGGGACCTCCTGATCTGACCACTAATTGGCCAGCGAAGAGAAATGAAGCTTCCTTGTTCTCAGGATGCTGTTTCTGCAAAAATCTGGTGCAGATAGCAGCTTTGCACCCACAATCTTAAACCAGTTATCAAAACGCGCACCTTCAACTCATAATAAAGCAGTACAAAATAGAAATATGGCAAAGGGGTAATGCACAATGATCACTTAAATTCATATTTGTGCTGTTTCAAATTAGGTAGATTAGACCAATTCTATTGATACAGAATATATCTTTCTGGATCCCTTTAAAGCAGTTCTGTCAAAACTATTTTGAAACTGTATAAAGTACTGTAGCTCCTCAGCATTGTCGGATTATAAGACAATGGGCCCCTGACTGACACGTAAAAGGCCCCCCCACACCTCCCTCATGGGACTAAGACCCCCAGACTGAAAGAGACATAAAACGACTACAGACAACGAATGGTGTAGTATCCTTGGGGTCAAATTGTCTCTTTGTAGTTGTTTTGCATCTCTTTCTTGTCATTTTGCATCTTTGTATTCATTTTGTGTGTCTTTGTAATCAATTTGTGTCTATTTGTAGTCATTTTCTGTCTTTTTGTAGTCATTGTATTTCTCTTTGTTGTCATTTTGCGTCAATTTGTAGTCGTTTTGCATCTCTCTGTAGTCATTTTGCATTCCCATTTCACCCGTTCAGTAATCCAGCCATGCTCTTCAGTAGTTTTACATCTTTGAAACATGCCGGCACACTGAAGAACATCAAGTTTAATAGTGTTACTATTATGTTTGGATAAAAATTCCATTACAACATTTTTTTATTCTGCCATACTTTCAGCCTTCCACTTCAAAAGAGCTTGTAATGGAACACAAAGCATGAATGCCTTGCAGAAATGTTGATTACAATATCCTGCTGAACCTTTTGGATTAAAATACCATTTCTCCATTTATTTTATACTTGATAAAATGTACAGAGGGTAGAATCATCTTTGCAGGTGGATAATTAAATAATTTTCATACAGGTGGGTGGCTCCACAATAAAGGATTTATGCTTCTATTGTCGAGGTCATTTACTCTTTTTCTGAAGAAGGCATATTTGTCATGCACTATACCGGGGTGTATTGGTTCAGTTGATCAGTCTGATTCCACTTATGAATGTATTGCGGCATTTCAGCATCTCCCTCTGTGCTTGTGACTTAGACCAAATTGATTTTCCTAATCGATAGCCTAGGATTGGATTTAGGAGTGTGGGAGTGGGGGTTGGGATCTGGCGGGGCTGACTGCCTCAGCCAGCAGGCTCCTCAAGAGTAGTCGCTTGTTTGTTCCCTTCTTCATGAGCTTCTGCTCACGGGAAACAGTGCCTTTTAAATCTGGGCGCTTTGCTACACTTGCTATCCTGCTTCATCTCAGGTTGGTATAATGACAGCAGAAATGTGTATCCACTGGCAAATGTAAACTTCCCTGCCAACCCTTTGTCACCTCTGGAATGGAGATGACTGAATTGATGCACCGCCCCAGTGGAGCAAAACCGTTTAAATGACAACACATTTTTGTCTCACCTTGAACTTAATTGACTGCTTGAAAGCTGGCGTTTGAAAAGTGCTGACAGAATGACTTCTCTTCTCTTGTGAAACGGTAGCTATTGACGGAGCCTGTTCTGTGTTGTTTTCATACTGCCGTCACACCTGCATGCATCTGTATACCACATTCATAAGTAAGTATGGATGGTGTCTTCATAAGGCTGTGCATTATGGATGGTTCATGTGACACATATTACTCCTCCTAATGGGCTTACTGTCTGTATGCATTAGTATGTATCGCATTTCTGCAGGGAGGAGAGAAGTGGCAAATGCGCTCCTTACTATTCAATGGTGAAGTAAAATACATGGATCGTTTATTTAGTCACATTTCTTGCAGTTTGGCTTTGGAGATGGAAATATCTGATGTTCCCATTTCAGCCTTTTAGTTAGAAAAAGCAGTCGTTAACAAGGCACCTGATGACAAGTAGCTTGATGACCCAGGTGTCCACCAGTGTCCCTGTCAGTCATGACAGCTGGAGGACTGGGTAGCAGTTACGCTGTCACTGGAAAAGACCAGCTACCCCCACTCCTCGCCATCCGCTAGTACATTGGTCTTACCTGTGATGCTGAGCCGCCACGGCACAGTGGTGGCAACTGTGGGATTTCTTAGAGGGGAGCCACAAGACTGTAATCAGTCATTATGTCAGAAGCGAGCCCCATGAGCCCCGCTCCAGCTCATTCAGCCAAATAATAAGCAGCAGATAACGGTGCTGGCGTGCAGGCAGGAACAAAGCCCCCCCCGGGCGAGGAGCTAGAAAACGGGGGGGCTTTTCCTCTCGTCTGCCTACGCATGGACGTCACCTTGGTTCAAGGGCTGGATCGAGCTTTTCATATGGCGGACTGTATATTTTGGCTGTTGTTCGGAGACCTCCCTCCGGTTAATGGCAAACACACGTTGAGGTTCTGAAAGGGAGTGTGTATTTTTTGTCTAATGATTGCAAGCAGAAATATGCTTTAGAGCTAAAGGCTAAATGGCTGCTAGATGGTGTTCTTTAATAGAATGGAGATATCTTAATGTGTTTAAAATGTAATTCTTTTTTGGATGCCTATAATACTTAAACAACTTACTACATTGTTAGTTTTTTAGTTCCTATTTTCTAATGTTTCTTAATGTCAAACATTGAAAGCTTGTCTCAGTCGTAATAAAGGTTAGTGGACTACGTAAATACCAGGGATGGATACAAGTTCAGTATTTTATTGTTCCATTTCTGCTATGTTGTATTTTATGAATATATTGGAATGTTGTAAACACTAACACTTTTAGTCACAGATGGATCTAAATTAGCTTTTTTTTTTTCAGCATTTGTCAAGATATTCTTCTTCTAGTATTTACTCATTTAAATGCCACCACAGGACTGCTGACTATGTGATATTGAATAAAAGAAACACCCCCTCCCCTCCACCCTCCAAGTTCTGTCATTCCATAACAAGGGTCACAGTCCCCCATTGTCCCGCTATAGCATTCCTCAGCATGGTAGTATTGACTGGTTCGGCTGGGTGAGCGGTGCCATATAACATCCATACATCATTGTAGAGACAGAATGGCAGACAGTGGGAGTTGAGATGTCAGATCATTCTATCCAGACAACTGACAGCCACTCCCTTCCTGTTCTCCACAGTGATTCTGCATTGATAGTCCTGTGCTGCCGGACTAACTCTGCTTCCAATCAGAACATACGTTCAAAGAGATATGAATGTTATTTGTTCATCAACTACCACATTATAATTCGTTCACTACTGTATGCATGCAAATATTGATAGTTGATTCATCTCATCAAAATGTTAAGCTTTTTATAATCTTCCCATGGACCCCTTTTACTCTCTCATACATAATAAATGTAGCTAAAAGTCAGGCTGACATAGAGCAATAGCTTAACACAGTAGCATGCTACTTCCACATGGAAAGTAAGAACCTGCTGCATGCCACCAAACAGTGAGCTCACTCAGGTCAGTCTAGGTCCACCCTTTATAGAATTTGTGCCCATAATGATTAATAACGTAGGTGTAGTTATTGCCTTAGAAGTCATCAGTGGAATGCTGCAGTTAAGCAGTCATCTGTAATCCAGTTCCATTACACCTGCCTGCGGTTTCTCTTAATGCATTGTCTTTTTTTCCCTTCATTCTGTGTGCTATACAGTCTCTACTAATGAACAGCTCATTATTGATTGGTATAGACAACAAAGATTGCTTTGTTGCACTATTTCCTATCACTTCAGTCTCTCCCAAAGAGGTGTCGAAAGCAGTAGAATGTCCCTTCTTTTGGCGGCCCCAGACCAAAAGTCCATTAAGCAGTGTTTCTGTTGTCACTGGTAAAAGGTTAGGCTCCTGTAATCTTGTTTATGTTTTTGGTCAGTAGTAAGCCTCCCTCAGCCAGCTTTGTGTCAAACGCAGCTGGAGAGGCCTCTACAATTGCAGCAGAGCAGAAATAATTGGTCCAGTGGCTTGGATGCAGCCATGACACGCAGGTAATTTGCTAATTTCTGTCTCTCAGCTGGTGTTATCATTGCAGGACGCTGCGGTTTTTGGAAAGAGTGTGTAAAAACAGGGCTGCCAACTCTCACCCATTGGTCGTGAGACACACACATTTGATTGGTTTCACGCGCTCACACGCCACACCCCCGATTTCTCATGCTGAAGTGTCAATCCGGTCGGTCAAATGCCTGAAAGATGAGTTTATCTATAGATCTACTTGTTGAGCCACTCGTGATCGACTAGTTATGCTTTCAGAGACGGTGAAGGGGTTCAAGAGCGCCCCATGTCTGTGGAAGTTTTGAAATTTTCTCACAATTGCGAAGCTGCTTCACAAGCCATCCCAGGCGCATTTTCCCCCGCATTTCCCCGGCTTCAGGTATGTATGCTTTGAGTATTTCATAAATACAGACCCGTCCGTTGCTTTGTTTCCACGCAGTGACGGGTTGCATCCGTGCTCCACCTCCGATGTAGAGCAGCGTACAGCTACTTCTCTGAACTTTGTCAGAGACCAGAGACCCAAATGGGCTTTTGTGTCTATGAGGAGGGAAGAGTAAATTAGGCCTACATGTGTGTTGACTCAGCAGAGATAACATTACATTAGAAAAAGTTGATCTACAAGAGAATAGTTGAAAGTAATACAGAATGCCTAATTTTCAATTATTTCTACCATAAATTGATGTAGAAATTGGTGCATAAAAATTCTGTGTTTAATGCTCAAAATTATGTCTCCTCACAAAATCTTCAAACAAAACCTATGTCATTGCCAGGCCAGCTGTGACTGGTCCAGATGTTTGTGCCAGCTCACCAGGGGGGCAGATACTGGGAAACTTTGGGCCACTATTGTGCTTCTCTAACCTCTGTGCATCTCTAAATGTAACCGTAAATAATTCATTAAATGTTTCATAGTATTAACAAATAGTCTTTAATTTCCCCAAAAAATTGCGTAAGTTGGGAACAGAGGATGAGGGCCAGACATTACTGGGCCTTGGTACCAAAAAAGTTTGAGAAAGGCTGTGCTATAACACATGCACAAAAGGAGCCATGCTGTGTCTTTTGTCTTGCTGTTGGTATTTTTCAGTCTATTTTCTGCTGGACCTTGTGGTGGGGAAAGGCCTTGATTGAAGAATGAATTTCCCTCATTGCCTAATCTAATGAGGTTTGGTCTTTGGCCATCAGTCCCCCTGGTGTCCAAAAATGGTTATTTATATTTATTTAGTTTTGAAGGATTAGAATTTATGTAAATCAGTGGTTCTCATTCTTTAGAATTCCAGTGCTCCTAGTAGATCCCTTTGGTAGACCAATGTTAATTTAACTTTGGGACCCTGAGAACCACTGATGTGTGTGTGTGTGTGTGTGTGTGTGTGTGTGTGTGTGTGTGTGTGTGTGTGTGTGTGTGTGTGTATGTGTATATATATATATATATTGCTAAGCAGTAAAATGTAGTTTGGACCCACCAAATCTCACTCCAAGTTTTTTGAAAAGTTGGCAGCCCTGGTAAAAATATATACTCTTTATGTTGCTTTGGTAGAAATGGAAATTAAATGGGATGGACAACTTCTATTAAGAGAGTTTGAGTTTTTGTGCCAATTGCTGCAGTCCCAATTTCCCAGTATGTGATTGTATCTTTTTTTTTTGGGGGGGGGCGGCATTATTGTTCAATAATAATAATTGTTCAATAATAATAATAATAATAATAATAATTAAACATGACCACCTGAAATCTCTAATTAAGTGTCTTCATCACATTCCCCTTTGGGTTGGTTATTTCCTGCTGTACACTATCACTGCAAACAAGGTCCACATGCTCATCCAGTGAATTGCCACAGAGTAGTTGTCAATAACCCGACCTTCCATACAATCAAAATCAGTCCTGCTTACGTGATGTCATAACAGTGCCAAGAGAAACCTTTTCCCCTTAGTTTAGCCGTCATGACTTTGAGCAGGCCACCTCCAGCTGACGGGGAAATTTGGATGAAAACGTCTGTCGAAGCCAGTGTTTCCGCCTTTAATTTTTCACAGGACAGCTAGGTGAGAAAGGGGGAAGACATGCAGGAAATTTGTCACAGGTCGGATTCGAACCCTGGACCTCTGTGTCGAGGCCTAAACCTCTCAGTATATGTGCGCCTGCTCTACCACTGATCCAACCCGGCCACAAAGCCACTTTTAATTATACTGGCAGTACAGGATGAAACTGAGCAGGAATGAAGTGCTTTCCGTGCATCGATTTTTCTCTGCATCTGTAGACGCACTGGAGAGAGGGAGAGACAATTGTAACCTCTATTGCTGCACTGCAGGCAAACAAAGGGGGGCTCCATGCATGGCCCTTTTTCTGCTTTCTTTTTAATACAATGAGAGCATGTACATCAAACAATCCTCATCTAATTAGGAAATTCCATTGAATTGGAAAGGAACTCAGGCAGGTCTGGAAAGAGGCCACACAAGCACTTTACCTTGATAGAAGTTTAATGGTTTCTCCGATCTATTTTGACATCTGACAAACTTTGGTCACCCCACCTTGGTATCGGGAGAGTGACTGTCACCTTGATTGGCCTCAGGTCCCCGCAGGATTCCTGCCCAACTCGGCTACTGCAGATGACTCTGCACTACAAAAAGATCTTATTTTGGAAAAAAGATTCCAACCTGGCTTGGGTTTGCTTGTTTTCAGATGACTCTTCCTCCTGTTTTCTTGAGAACTTCCCCTGTAACACCAGCAGATGCGACAATTCGTCATGCATAAGAAACCCCACTCCGGCAGCCATCTGTCACCTTGAGTCTGTTACCATGCACCGGCAGTTTGTTTTGATACCCATTACCCATATACAATTTTAATGGCATGCAAAATATGCTGAACCAATCTCACGACCTCCGAACCTCATTCTTAAATCTGATTCCTGACCTATACATGACCCACGTAACAGAAACCAGAAAATATACTGACTGTCACCATATATAGTTCCTGAGACTTGTGGAAAGGTTTGCCATTTGGTGCCTCGATATACTGTTACCGCCACTGGATGGCTGAAATGAATTATTATGCCCAGTTAAAATGAAATATGACTCCCCCGACCTGATTCCTTAATGACCTAACGAAAACAACATGCCGAACCATAATAGGTAAAAAGCAACGAGGTCAGAGGGGAGCTGATACTACATTCTGACGCCATTTTACTAAGTCAACTGAACAATTTGAAAATGAGTGCATACTGATAAGGGACAACTTTTTCTAAAAAATAAGTTTTAATTTTTGCTTTCTACATCTACAATATGGATAAGATTATGGTAAGATTGTGGTTACGGCAATCAAATTGTTGGTAAGATATAGTTAGGGTTAGGCAGCTAAAACACGTTAATTGATAAAAAGTCGACTGTCAATTGCATTTCTGTGACTGATGTTGAACTCCACCTTGCTACATAAAGGGTACACTACTTCCTGTAGTTCACTGAATGTTGGCATTGGTGTTAATTGTGAGGTGCGTAATCGGCTAATATGGACATCATTCCTGGGATACTGGAATGAATTAGACAGTTGTGGCGATGACTCGATGCCCTTGTTGTACAAGCTGCTAGCTGCTTCAGAGATTTGGGTTTCCATTAGTATGCAGCTCCACTTTCAGTTAAGCTTTGAGCACTGGTAACCAGCACACTGCTGCTCACCATTATGATTGTTTCTGGTTTCTTCTTCCACCCCCACCCCACCCTTTTTCCCCTGTTGCACAGCAATCCCCATGCTTCCCTTGCATAGCAGTTCCCTGTTCAGATGACTACATTTGTCATTTCTGGTTAAAGTCTGATGTTGGAGGTGGGATTCGAGGGGCTTTAGAGGGGCTTTCAGAGTGAAGCATAAAGGTTATCCATACCTTGTTCTTTACTGCCAGCAAATGCACATACTGAAGAACATCAAAGCTTTTCATTTCCCTCTTTCTATGCAGCCCGTTCTTGTAATTCTAAGCATAAACACCTTTTTTCCTCGCATTGTGTGGCCACACATTAGCAAGGCTAGCTACTGTTTCTTTTCCCATCCATTCAGTTCAGTCACATTTGCTCATTGCAGGTGACCTGATGAGAACATGGCCCTTATCTCTCGCTGTGCCCAAGAAGATTTGAACACGTTTTTCCTCAGCCCATATTGTAACATTAAAGCTCAATGGTGTTTTAAGCCCCCAACGTCTCCTCCCAGGCAGCGCTGCGACCGTTGTCTTCAAGGCACCTAACCCTAACTTTAACCATAACCACTGCCTAATCCTAGTGCCTTCCAGGCAGCGCTGCCTGGAAGGAGACGTTGGGGGCTTAAAACGCTGATAAACAACATTAAAGCAGTCGATTGCCACATGCTATCACATCAGCCACTAGCATGGAATAATGCAGTGCAGGCTTGCTCAGTGATAGAAAGATGCCTATCATTCTTTGCTGAGCTTTTACTCTCCTCAGGGCTACGTGTTTAATATGACTCTACAAATTTGATTTAGTGGGCAGATAGCCTTGGGACTCAGAGGTCGCTGCAGCAGAGAGACCTCTGGTATGTAGTATATGGCAAAAACTAATGTAGGTTAAGGTTATCTTACAGATGTTGTGGAACTGGATATAGCGGGGGGGGATTTTTACAGAAAAGGTGTGTATGGGGTTGGGGTCAGTGAATAACCACCAAGGCTTCTTGCTTTACTATCAAGGGCAATAACACAGGCCACAAAACATTTAGAATTTTTCAGATTATTTTCAGCGGTTTCTTTTTTCTGTGCTAATTTGTTGCTTTTTCCTTTGAGGAGACATGTCCTTCCTTACTGCATATTTCCTGAAAGCATTCTCTCACAGAGCATCAAATTCATGTGACATGTTTTCCTTCAACTCTCATCCCACCCCTTTCTATATTCATCCTCGATTCAATTACTTTTTGGTTTCAGCAGAGACTCGTTCTATCCTATATTGCTCTCCGATGCGTGTTGCTACCCATCAGATTTATGTCGGAGCTGAAGGATGGCTGTCCAATTTTCTGCATGGATAGCAGTGCCGGTGGCATTGTGTGTATTTTAAAAGCTCTTGTCAGATGTGCATTAAGGACGTATAGACTACACAGCCATGTAATTCTTTCAGACAGTGGCCATTTCTGTCACATCCAGCCATTAGCTTGTGTATCGCAGTGATTTGCCATGTGAGTCGTTATGGTCTAGCTGAAAGTGTGTGTGTGTGTGTGTGTGTGTGTGTGTGTGTGTGTGTGTGTGTGTGTGTGTGTGTGTGTGTGTGTGTGTGTGTGTGTGTGTGTGTGTGTGTGTGTGTGTATATATATATACAGTACAGGCCAAAAGTTTGGACACACTTTCTCATTTAATGTGTTTCCTTTTTATTTCCATGACTATTTACATTGTAGATTCTCACTGAAGACATCAAAACTATGAATGAACACATATGGAATCATGTACTTAACAAAAAAGTGTGAAATAACTGAAAACATGTCTTATATTTTAGATTCTTCAAAGTAGCCACCCTTTGCTTTTTTATTAATAAGGGAAAAAAATTCCACTAATTAACCCTGACAAAGCACACCTGTGAAGTGAAAACCATTTCAGGTGACTAGCTCATGAAGCTCATTGAGAGAACACCAAGGGTTTGCAGAGTTATCAAAAAAAAGCAAAGGGTGGCTACTTTGAAGAATCTAAAATATAAGACGTTTTCAGTTATTTCACACTTTTTTGTTAAGTACATAATTCCATATGTGTTCATTCATAGTTTTAATGCCTTCATTAAGAATCTACAATGTAAAAAGTCATGAAAATAAAGAAACACATTGAATGAGAAGGTGTGTCCAAACTTTTGGCCTGTACTGTATGTATATGTATATGTGTGTGTGTGTGTGTGTGTGTGTGTGTGTATATATATGTATATATATGTGTGTATATATATATATATGTATATATATATATACATACACATATATATATGTATGTATATATGTGTATATATATATATATGTGTGTGTGTGTGTGTGTGTGTATATATATATATATATGTATATATATATGTATATATATTTTTTTTTTCTCCTGGTATTTAATTTTTTACATATTTGGCACATTCATAAAAAACAGACTACTGCTATATTGTAGGGTGTAGAATATAACTTCGTAATCATTTATTCTGGTGAAGTCTTCCAAGTGTTTTCACTCCTGGCCTATACTGTATAATGTCAGTGCTTTTCTCAGTTATTCACCTATAAAGACCTGTAGTTCCACATTAAACCCATTTTTTTTAGCCTCAATAGTAAAAGTTATCTCAGCAGAATCGGTCTAGAGTAAAAATTTGGAGACAACCTAAATCTGTCACATGCCAGTAGACAGCTACCCAGCATGGGGTCACCCAGCCCATTACTGTGTCGATGCAGTTATAGTTATGTCTTTCTTTGTAGTCACAGTGAAAGGTTGATGTGCCCCCAGCTGACCGCCCCCCTCCTCACAGGGGTCCTGCGATATCTCGGTTGTCTCCTTCCAGGCCTGAATGGGCACATTGTGCTGCAGCCTGCTGCTGCTCTGCACACCACTAGGTCCTCCACACACACCTGTCAAGCCATGTCCGTGGCGCCTTGGGTGCTGAGACACTCCAGAGCCCCCCTGCTGCACACATGGTTCTTGAACTCTTGCGCACACACACACACACACACACACACACACACACACCTACCTAAAGGCAGTCATAAATGAACAAATAAACATATGTGGTTACGCAGACCTATGTTAAGACACAGACACGTATACACAGACATACACAATTGAATTTCACATAAACACAGAGCATGGATACATGCTCTTTCACACACTTTAACACACACACACACACACTCTCTCTCAAAGACTTGACTTTATTGGAAACACACCTCTCTCCCCTCGCCAATGCCAAGGTTATATTCAGTGTGTGCAGGTCGGCTTTAGAATTCAGAAAGGGTCAAGTTCCATATTTGTCAGGGTGGGGAGGGCAAGGCCACAGAAGGTTGGTTGGGGTGCACATGCTTGCACATGGAGACAGGATTCAGGAGTAAACTGTCTGTAACGCGATCCACTGCTTCAATCAGTTGCAGGTTTTCTGCTTTTGAGTTAAGAGTAACCGCTGTGGGACATAGTGTCCTTTGATTCTATATAGCAAATAAGTGGAGGTTACATTAGTGCTGAAATGTTCAGCAACACATTTTTATAAATGATTAATCATTTTAGAGCTGAAACAATTAGTGAATTAATCAATTAGTGGAAAATGAATGGCAACAGTTTTGATCATTTGAATAATTGTTGAAGACATCAAAAAAAAAAAATCTGGCTAGAGCTTTTTCAATGTGAATATTTGCTGGTTTTCTTAGTCTTTCTATGATTGTAAAATTAATATATCTCTGGGTTTTTTAACCATTGGTTGGGGAAAAAAAGAAAATATTATGGGCGAAAAAATAATTGGCACATGAAAATAATGTATTATTAATATATTAGCTGCAGCCCTAAATAATTTTTTATAACTAATCAGTCAAAGAAAAAATATAAAAAAAGGAAATGTATGTTGCAGCTTCTCCAATGTGAGAATTGATAGCTTTCCTCTGCCTCTGTCATTATAATAAGATTTTAACTGTTTTTCAGCCCAAATAAGCTGATGGAAGATGACACTTTGGGGTCTGAGAACTTGCAACCGGCATTAGATCCTATTTTTCTGACATTTTATAGAAAAAACTGCTCTATTTATCAGAAAAAAAAAACATTGAATAGATTAATGAAGAATGAAAATAAATTAGCTGCAGCCCTGGTTTTAATTAAATCACTTTCGAAAAGACACTTTTTTTTTAGTGGCATGACACATTGCGGAAAAACTCATGACCCATTGGTGGTAATCCTCTTTTTTTGATGACTTGCAGCACTCATCTCAAGCCCATCCTCTCCATCTCTCTGAGCATGTCTCCATGGCCTTGGCCAGTAACCCGCCACAGAACAAATGTGCCTCTCTGTGTGGCGTTACCATCACAGAAAAATGCTAAATGGCTCATTGCAAATGCACACAACGTGCACCCTCGTGAAGGACCTATGGTGTCAAGTCCCACTAGTGTCACCCATACAATTTTCCCCTCTACTGACTTTTATGTTTTGCTGCAAGGTTGGTCATCGTGGTTGGAATATGCATGTTTCCAAATAAAGACGTGATGAAGCGTGATTATCATAATGATATCGACCTGCTAGGCAAAGCGCTCCCTGGCCCCAGCACAGGCAAACGTTTCCATGGAAATGTATTGCATGGCATTGTGACAGCTTGTTTTTGATGATGCATTTGAATGCATTTAGTATTGTGCGCCGTAAACATACAGGGAAGCCTTTTAAGATTCGGCTCTGAGCTGGGATTTCTAGGTTAGATCATGTGATAACAGAAATCTCGTTTTGGCTTAAGAAGCTATCTTGGGCCTGGGGACTACAAAAAGATGATATTTACATACATATTCAAACACATTTGCTTGCATGCACCAACAAATACAAATTTAAATGGTGCTGTGTACCACTTTAGCTGAAGGCATTATTCTGGAGGCTGTGTGTGTTCATCACCTCTATTTTATGTGTGTTTCCACAGACACAAACAAATGGAAACAAACAAGAATACACATGCGTACAGTATATAGTAACCTACATCCCTTTCCAATTAAGGCCAATTAAGGCATGTGTATAAGGAAGTCTTCGGGGTAAGGGCCGTAGTGTGCGGTGTTCTATGTCCCTCATCACCTCTTCTCATTGGTATGCCAACACAGAGTGTGAGAGATGAATGGGAACTAGGGGATAATGATAGAGGAGATGCTGCTGGGAGACAACATGATAAAAAGAAGCGAGAGAAAGAATCCACAACCGGAGACAAGTGGGTACTGAGAAAATGAAAAGGCAGAGAATTAGAGTGAGACTAAAGAATGAAGAAGCAGACATGCAAGTGTACATTATCGTCCTGCAGTTGCCAGCAACCTCAGTCAATTGTTATCTGCTTCCCTGAATTTAATGTGACCCTTGGGGGTAGGGATGCTGCCCATGCATTATAAATGCTGCCCATTGACTTCGGTTGGTAAGCCTTCACTCCCTTATGAATGAGCAGGCCAACACTGGGTATGATTACTTAACTGATAATAGCTGTGCAATGTACTTTGTGTTAAACTTACATTTAATGAACAGAGGGCTTGTTTGTATTTCACACTTTGATGCAGTGATGAATTGTTCTCCCTTACCCTTTCATAGTGGGTTTAAACACTTGAAAATAAATGCAGACTCCTTCTTAAGGCCCGGACACACCGAGCCGATAATCGGCCGTTGGACAGTCTGGCGAGGACAGTGACTCATGTCTGTTCAGTGTGTTCCGTGCCGTTGTCCGTCCGAGGGACCGTCGGCCTCCATTTTGGCCTATTGACATGTCTAATCGGCGGGGCGGGCACTGCCGGCAGTCAGACTCAAATGACCCATCTGATTGGTAGAGTGCTCACCCGGAAACGGGGAGCGGAATGAGCGTGATTACAATCTCTCAAAATCTGACGAAAATCTTTTAAACTGAAATTGTCGATCTGAAATGAAGACAGATTCAGCAACTGCATGGCCTATTTCTCCCTTAAAATGTTTTCAGAAACATGTTTCAGTGAACTATTTTAGTACAATATGAGATCGTATTCTGAACAAGCCACCTTGACAGTCTGTCTTTGAATTTCCGGAGAAACCAGACCCACGTGACACATTCGTCCAATCAGCTGCCGGTTTTCATTTTTGGGCGACAATACAGATTAGCGCCGCCTGCTGTTATGGAGACGTATTACGTCTCGTCGCTGTGGTGTGTTCCGAGGCACTTTTTTGACCAACTCGGGGGGACTGATCGGCCCAACTGCCTTTTCTCCTTTTCTGCTGACGTTTGGCCGTTGGCTCTATGTGTCCGGGCCTTTACAGTGTGCGAGGTGTACTAGTTACATTTGGTGAAAGTCATGGTTGCAGTATAGTTTACCCGAGGGTGCAAACCAAATCTTTTTATGAAGCCTGGTTATTTCTGTCTCTGAGAGCAGCTCTTTTGAAAGTCTGTATAATCTACGAAATAGCTGAAAGTAGTCGAATAAGCACTAACATTGCGTATTGCGTACTTCACTCAGGAGCATGGAGGTTACTCATGGCTGACTCTACTTGTAAAAGATGCCACTGTTTCAGTACATTTCCTGTTCATTAGCCGTATCTCCTTTGCCTTTGGCCCCAGTATTCACAGGCCGGCTTGTCAGTTACAGTGTCACAACCACAGGGTCATTTAATTTAGAGCCTTGCTCTGCCGATTAGAGCTTTTGTTGTGAGCAGCCGTGACTACTGTAACGCGGGTGTTTGGGTCAGCGATGGGCACAATAGCTTAGTTACTCTCGCTGACTTCCTCACTATTGCCTCTCCCTCTCTTTCTCAGCACATTTTCCACTTGGCTGATAAAATAAGCCACTCTTTGATGAGCTTTCAGCAGGCCACGGTGCTGTGCCTCCGTAAATGCTTTTATAGAGACACACACCACAGGCTGTCAACTTGGATCAGTCATACAGCGGCTGCATGCATCCACCGCTTTCTCATATGTTCTTTTGTCTCCTGATAGCAGGTTTTTTGGACACACACTGATAAGCTGGTGCGAGAGCCACTAATATATTTCAAGACTGCCCTACAACTGCAATGTGCAACTTTTTGCCTCGAGGCAGGACGAGTCTTGTTAGTCCTGCCCTGTTTCTTTTCACTGTTTATTTCATCATGATTACTTTGAAACAGCATTAAGCCAGAGTGTGAGGTAACACAGCTGCAATGCCATCAGAGAAGCAGACGGCGTGTACAGCCAATCCAAAAAAAAATATTGTTTGCATCAAATTTAGCCATGCCATTCTGTTTTGGTACCATTTTCCTCCACTGTTGTCACTGATTACCTTCCTTTTTTCATGTGAAAAGCAGCTACATTAACTGTTTAATTTGAATGAATAAGAAAAGGCCTACTCTCTTTGTCATTGTCACTCTTGTTCTTCAGTAGTGCTTGCACTCCTTTTTTGTTTGCTTTTTACCTCTCCTTTTTACCTGTAAGTAGTTGGAAAAAAACAACCTGACATGTGTAATTGCTTGTTAAGATTAAACGCATTGTACTTGTGTTTTCTATGAATTTAAATGAAACTAAGTCAACAATGACCAGCTCCAAAATCTTTGATGAATTCAAATCCCCTGTTAATGTCATCATCAACAGAGACTTTGTAAGACTGAGGGTCAACTTATTTATTTGTATGCGCTGAAGGAAATTCTAGTCAACTACTACATTGTTGAAAATGTATACACACAAATACACGATTCAGATTGTTATAATCCCATGATAGCTTCCCTTTTTCACCGTCATCTTTTCTTTAGTGTTATTGGAATGAACATTATTAAGGACGATAAAACTCTACATCTTTCAGAAAGCAGAAAAGCATTGTTGCACCCAACATAACTGTCAGGCATGGTCAGAAATATGGTCCGTTGTGTTATATGTGACCACACTCAACAGTGATATCTAGCACACTCTGCTTCATTGAATCACGTTTAGGGTGTTAAATCAAAATTGGGTGCAAGTTCATGGCAGTGGAAGCAGGATAATAAGCCTGTGTTTCATCACTTTGTAATTTAGAAAAAACTCCTTTCACCATGGGAACTGAAAAACGGAACAGTAGATAACGTGATGAAGAAGAGGGCCAAAGGCACCCTTCCTAGGACAATTGTTTTTCTGTGTGTTAATGCCATAAAGTTGCTACATACAGTACCTTCTCTTGGGTTTGTGCATTTCTGCAATGGGGAATAATTCCCTTGCAGATATCGAGTGATCCTGGCTGGCTTACTTGGCAGTCCAACAAAACTCTTTCACATCCCTTGATGCTCTATGCAATACTGACTGGTTCCTTTGCAGTCACTGAAAAGTAAATAACATGGTGTGAAACCCAAATCCTACTGTCAGTTTCGTCTCAGAGTATCCCAGCAGACTTGAACATGACATGAAAACGTTTTTTTTTTTTTTTTTGCAATATTCTGAACAAGGATTCTTGAATACAAATGATATGTTGTTTTTGTTGATTAATGGCAATTTTTGTACATAAACAAAGCAGGTGATCACCTCCACCGAATTTCAGAAAGGAAGCTAGCGCATATCTTGGTAGTTTTCAAGTGTAACTGACAGACCGCTGGTGTTGTTTTACTTAACCCCTTAAGAATCATTCTTTTAAGCTTTCACATAAAACCGCTACATTGGAAAACTAAGCTAACGTTGCAGAGCTGTCAACAGTTACATTAGGTGCTGTTTGTCCAATATCGGAAACATGGTCAGGCGTGACTATAATGTATAACTAGTAGCCAACTATACAGCTGCAGCTGTAAATATAATGCCACTTTTGAAAAGCATGATTACATTTGAATATACAGTTATGCTTTAATTAATAACCTACCTGGCAATACTAAGCAGCTATCTCACCTTATCACATTGGGTCATCCATGCCTAGTACTTCAATAGAAATGATATATCTTTGGAATGAGCATCCTAGTTGTAATGGTGCAAGATTTCCTTGAGTGCCTGGAACTGCCTGGTGTACATTTCTCTGGTCTAAAACCCTTTGAAGATATTTTGGAAGCTTCAGTTCTCATCTACTCCCAGAACTTAAACACAGATGATTACAAGAGAGCAGGTTTGAGTTGGGTTTGCACAGTGTCTCTACTCATTGAGGAAGATCAGGGAGAGGATATGTTAAAAAGAAAGATTTTTTAAACATATTTTATGTGTGATGATGTTAGTCCCCTTACAAGTAGTTGCCTTTTCATTGCAGTGAATCATGTTTTTAAGACCTCACTGTAGGATACTCACAGCCTCATGAAACGTTACAAACACAAACTGGAGACCTAGGGCATTCAGAGGATGTATGGTGTCCTAGGTATATTTACAATAAGGGAGTTTCTGAGCAATTTTCAGAACAATAGTGCACGCCAAAAAATGCAATTCTTGCAGAAATCTCCAAATATCAGGTGTTCCTTAAGTACTTGGTGTCTTAATGTGGTATTTTGGAGGGATTTCTGACTCATTTTTATTTGTGAATGGTTATTATATTTTGCACCAAATCTCTGCAACAAATGGTATCAGCCCAAAAAATGCTGCAACAATTTATGTGACATAATTGAGCATAAGAATGGCCATCATAAGAATAAACAGAAAAAAGTTACAGTATGCGTGGGCCGTGTGTGGATGTGTGGGTATTGGCCTGGGCTCCTGTTACATTAACGGCCCGAATTATTATCCCAGTCTGGCCCTGCTGTGGCCTCTGCCTCTCCTTTTGTGCAACAGTTTGTGGTTAGGATTGTTGCAACATGGTGTGATTGTGTTCTTTTCCAAACACTTCCAGGCCTGCTAAATGACTGGCAGATGCTCTGTTGATCAAACTAGCTTCAGCGGTTCATCTGAATCAACCTACAGCATCTGCTTTTTCCACCAAAGTCTCAAATTTGATCAAACATAATGAACAGCAGATTTGACGTAGCAGGGCCCCAGCACTTGTTAGGAAGCCAAGATTGGTCGGCCATTGTGCCCAGATGATATTTGGAAGTTTGGCAATATAATTGAGACATTGATTTTAGTCTTTTGTGTTAAGGAAAAACTCCGGAGCAGCACAACTCATTTCACATACGTGAAGAAGGTTCGGAAGACTTTGATGACTTACACAGGAGCATTTAATGAACTCTTAATTGAGGAGACTATTAAGCAGGCAGTACAGTTTAACCACAATGTATGATTGTGCAGTACTTAGGGCCCTATGAAATCCGTTTTATTTTTTTTCAAATTCCGTGAAAAATTCGGATTATTTCGGATTTGCTTGTTTTCTTTTCTCTTCTAAGCAGTATTGACCTTTAAAAACTCAGTAACACAAACTTACAATTCAGCTTTTCTATTTAAATTGTTAATATATTCAGCAAAGCACATTCAAAATGACCTAAATAAAAGCTAATTGGATGCTCATCTATAACAATGTTGAGGACACTGCGATCTCGGTTGTCAGAGGCTTCGTCGACAACAATGAAGATTTTCTTTCCATGGATCTCTTGCAGCACTTTTTGCATGTGCTGGTCAAAGACTAGCGGTATGTCAGCTTCAGCACACATTGCAACAAAATCTTCCACAAACTCACGCCTTGCATCTATTGATTTTGTCGTTGCCTCAATGGTAACCTGGAGGAATTTTCCCGCTGTAGATTTAGCTTTGTTCTTGAAATGAGCTTTTGATTTCAAATGGACGTTACAAGTGTCTTTGCGGGTCCAGTCAACAGTATGTTGACAAAACTTACAAAACAGTCGTCGTTCAGATTCATAGTAGTCGTTGGGGTATTGTTCAGCCCGGTATTCAGCAGTTAATTCAGTTTCTTAATTTTTTTTGCCACCGTCGTCTTATCGGGAGGCACCACTGGCTTCGACATTTTTTCCCCTCGCAACAAACTCAACGTGATGACGTATGGTTACTAGGCAACAGGCTGTGCCTTTTGGCCACGGTTTAGGTAGAGACCTTTCTCTGCTTGTTGTTGAGACCTTTCTACGCTCAAAAAAAATTAGAAGGAAGTAAAAAAAAAAACTTTTATTTAATATGTCAACAAAATATATGCAAATTCCGTGCGATTCCACTTGTATAACAGAATTCCATTTTCATGTGTAGATTCCGTCCGTGTTTTCCGCATCGCGGAAATCATAGGGCCCTAAGTACTGTCCCAACTCTCAAGTTCCTGTCCTCCTGAAGGTGTAGGCTATTTAAGGTCATGCTGGAGGCGTTACAATCAGCGGGAGCTTTAAGGTAAATGAAGATGTTGCAGGTGCCTAAACACAGCTAAAGCCTAGTTCAGCCTCTCTCTCTCTCTCTCTCTCTCTCTCTCTCTCTCTCTCTCTCTCTCTCTCTCTCTCTCTCTCTCTCTCTGTCCGTCCCTCTCTCCCTCTCTCTCTCTCTGGGAAATTTGGCTGGCCTGCCGGCCTCCAAAAGGAGACAGTCCTGAGACAAAACATTACCTTATCATGCAGCTGCCTAGACTCCTTGAATCTGAAGAGAGACAAACATATTTATACATGAAGGTTATTAGAGAGAATATTCTCGTCACCTGACCTGGGACCTATGAATGACCTGATGTTGTCTAAGCTTTCCCTTTGTCATCATACAACATGGTGTTTCTGGAAATGTTATCACATTTTGTGTGTGTGTGTGTGTGTGTGTGTGTATATATATATATATATATATATATACTCAAAATTTTGGAGTAAGATAGTTTTAAAGAAGTTCTGTCCTATCCAATACCTACTTAATTTGCATAGTGCACACAGTACTACTGATTAATTCTTTTTAATTTTTGCTTATTATTCATGACCCTAATGCCTCAATTACAAAAGCTTTGGAGCTCATCAATTGTATGATTGTAGGTGAGATTTAATTAGAAAACATGTAAAGATAGTGTGCATCAGTAATGAAGGAGAGAAAGGTGACATGGTTTTTTTTTTTATCTCTGAAGGTGAAGACGAAACGTGCTTTTCAATTTCACTGAATACAATTTGGATTTACCTCTGTGAAACCGTTCATGTAGCTCATTAATTCAGCCGTAATTAAACTTCACCACTTCACCTGTGCACACTGGTATCAGAGCAGCAAAGGTTTATATTGAATATGATGAGTGAGAAATGTAATGAGTAGAATGACGCGAAGGCCGAAAGAGAGAAAGTGGCACATGCAAAAGATGGATTGAGACAAAGGCTAAGAGGCAGAGCAGGAGAGCAAAATGTGTGCTAGGGACAACGAGGCGGTGCAAAAGGTGACTGGGGGAGGCAGTCATCAAAATGCTAATGTTGTATGGGATATTTACTGCAGAGTGTTAATGCAGTTTAAAACAGGCTCTTTGTCCTGCAGCCCATCACCAAGCCCATGTTGGGCCCTAATAAATCAGCCATTAAAAGCTGATGTGACCTGAATAGCACTTCAAACAGCGGCAATTCAGCTCTATCACCACTGTGGGATACAGACAACAGCTGAAAAATTTATGAAGATGCCACTTAATAATGGCCGACCCAGAAGAGACCACAATACAGAGTTTGTGCGTGATGCGACTGTGACAAACACCTTTTTTTCTTTTAGTTTGTCAAAGTTAATTTACATCATGGATGTGCACAGGCCTATTAAAGTTGACTTAAAGTCAAGTTGGCAGACATTAAAAGTTCCTTCTGCTGCACTGTTTAATTAATTCCCCTGTCACCTATTTTGAAAGAGTAAGTGTTGCCGTGTTTTACTGACGCAAGACTATCGTGCTCTGTCTCCTAACCCGCTTCCTCTCTCTCGGTTTCCTTCCAGGACAGAACATGGTTTTACTATCTGGAATGTGATACACAGCATTTGTGAGGAGAACACTCAAGAATCACAATCAGTCTCACACCAAGGTATTGTACAATTTTATCACCATTTCTGACAGCATCAATACCAACCTAAAAATGTCTCATTGCATGTCATGAATACGCAACAGATCCTCCCCCACCCCCCACCCCCACCCCCCCAACACAGCACAGCACAGTAATAAAGAGCATTCATGTGGGCCAATTGGGCTTTCTCTCGGTGTGCAATAGGATGTTATGAAAATGATTCATGATAGGTGCTCATCTTCATATGCAAATCTGTGGGACAGCACTGGTAAGCCTTTAATTTCTGCCGGCAGCGACAAGGAGAGCTTTTTTTGGTCGGTAACCATACTGAGAATGTTTGGATTTCATTCCCTGATGCAAATGATGTTTTCAGTGTTTTAATCTATTCAAATCTGGCTTTCATATTCACACCTTTCTCTTCCTCTTCCCCCCATTCCCCCCATCCCCCCCACATCCATCCCATAACCACCAAAACCTTCATGCACAGAGCTTTTCCTCCTCTCTATCTGTTGCTCATTGTTTTCTGTTGTCTTCTACAAACCTGTTTGCTCTCTGTTTCTGTACTTATCTTCTTTCCTATTCCTCGCTCACTTGTCATGCCAGCTGAAGCCCTCCTCCTCTTCTTATCCCGTCGATACACACGCACGCACACACAAAACACACACACACACACACACACACACACACACACACACACACACACACACACACACACACACACACACACACACACACAATTTCCTCCACCACCACCAACTCTCGCCATACTGAATGGAGCCACTAGCCTCGGTGCCTCCTGTAGTGAGTCTGGATTGAATTCAATTAGGGAGATTGTTCGCCCTCCAGAGTTTACTAGGGGGCTCTGGGGATGATAGGTTTGCCTGCCGCCGCCCCCCTTCACACACACACACACACACACACACACACAAACATACCCTGCTACATCCATCTAACCAGTTTCCCCTTCATCTAACTCAATAAAGCCACTCCTCCTTTCATAACAACTAACTTGCGGCAGTGCAGACATTTTTGTACATAGAATGTTTACATTGCTTTTCGAGCCCCTGTGGATGTTATTTTACGACATTGTATTCAACAAGCTCAAGGCATAAAAATGTGCACTGTGGTGTAATGTGTCATATCACCTTTTTGATAAGGCCTCAGAGGCTCATATTCTCCATATGATGGGATGGGAGATTTCAGTGGAGAATAATTGGGAACTACATTGGAGCTCAACTCAACTACCCACATATCCCAGGATAATCCAATTTTTTAAATTAATTTCCCAGTTCGCTAACATATCTGACACAAAAGAAAGGACAGTAAATGTTGCTGACATAGGAGTAATGGTCACATTAATTGCAAGGTGAAAATAGATTTGTGCTGTCATTTGAATAACATTGAGAGCAGCAGGCGATAGCTTTACACGTGGTGCTGCCTTGTGCTTTTTAGATATGAAGTGTAAATCTGGTACAGGGATAATAGCCTTGGTCTCTATTCTGTGTAGAAACACTTCTCAGCGACTTGTCCTGCAACCCGCTGCTTTCCTCCAGATGTCACGCTGTGTGGCTGTGTACTGGTGCTTCTCAGAAATCAGATACTGTATTAGTGCTGAAAGATGTCAAATGTATTAAAAGCTGGGGATCGCTTTGATGATAAATATCCTAATATATCCTGACGTGGAATTACAACCTTCATTTGATGCACCTTCTTTTGCCTAATTTGTGGTCACTTTGGATTAAGTCTAATCTACTTCAGGGGGGGATCGGTTTTGGGCTAAGGAAGGCAAAAATCCTGGATTTACAAGCACACTGTGATGTAATGATTCTGCAGATTACAACGTTTGGCAGGAAGAGAAATCTGGAATTAAGATTTGAAGGATATTATTATGGTCTGTTCAACCACCAAACTTTGCATACCCAACATGGTTGCCCATAGTATCAGCCATTCTAGTTAGTTTGACCATAATGGCCTGTGATGACATCATCCCCCGCCAAGTTTTGGTTCTGTTATCTTAAAGCCCTGCCGTTTGTTTTCGTTGTGTGATCCTGCCCGGACTTCTCCAACTGATGCAAAACAGGTCATTTGAATGGAAAAGGAGTGAAATCCTTTTGGCCGATGTCAGCAGTGTTCTTGAATTTGAATCTCAGCCAGAGGTGGTTGACTTTTCACGTCTTTGTTGTTGTGTCCCGTTACCCGGGCAACTACTGTCAGCAGCGAAGCAGCCGGGCTCAAAGGTACTGGACAGAGCATCAAAACCCTCTAAATGACCCAACTTCTTTGAAATGCACACATTGATTTAGTGCATAGCTGATAATGGCAAATTAGTTGACCCTCCGTGCAATTTTTTGTTGTCTTGACAACTGCTGCAAATATATCTGCTCACACACGTTCATGGTCATTTCGTCCCAACAGGCGGAGAGTTCATGTGAGAACACTCCTGCTGCTGCTGCATTAAAGTTTCTCTTAGTCATCTCATCTTCACTAGTGTTTTTCCATTCACCTATTTTTACGGCCGTTTTGAAGTATTGCATTAGAAAAGCTGAATGGAAACGGCAAACAGAGGACTTTGTGCGTGCGTGCGTGCGTGCGTGCGTGCGTGCGTGCGTGCGTGCGTGCGTGCGTGCGTCAAGGATAGACTGGGGGAGAGAAATTTTAGATAAGAAGATCTACCACTTTCATACCTCGCCTTTTAAGTTCGAGACAAAGTTCAGTTAGTTTAGCTTAGCAGGGCTCTGTCCAAAGCTAACAAAATCCACCAGCACCCTTAAAAACTCACAAATAAATGTGATAGTTTGTTTAAGTGTAAAATGGGGGGTTCTGTCAATCTATCCTTGACACACACACACACGCACACGCACAAACCCAGATTGTTATTGCCTGTCACAACCCTCCTCCTCAGTCCCAGAGGGCTATGCAGGTGAACGCTTCACGTGTCTTGGTTGGTAGAGGTGAGTCTCTTGCACAATGGTTTGCCCCTCTAAATGTGACAGAGAGAAAGGTATATTTGGGTGGGGCTATTTCGGTATGAGAGGGCTTACTGGGATGTTATCACAAGTGTCTTGTCATGTGACCTGCTCCTCTCCTGATACCTGCCCGGACAGTTTGGGTATCTCAATAAAACAACACCCTTGACAGAGAACTCACACAGCAGTTCAGCAGTCTCTCTCCATCATCTTCTGCCAGCCTTTCCTCTCCTTCTCTTCCCACTTTGTCGTTCTATCGCCCTCCCCTCTTCACCGTGGCCATTTATGCTAATGTAAACGAACAGAACGATCTGTTGATGACGATTAGATTCAAGCGCTGCTTGCACCTCTGGGGCTACGCTGATATCATCTGACATGACAGAAGAATCCAAAGCAGCAATGGTCCTAATTTGAAAGACACCAATTTTATTTGAGCTCCAAGGCATTGGGTTTCAGATATGGTAAGTGGATACTATCAGTATGTCAGTATTCACAGTCACATGCTGATTTAGTGGAAGCTGTCCAAATGTATCCAGTCCAAAGAAATGGCCACCACCTTGAGTTTTTCCTCTTTGGTTTTTGTAACACGGAGTCTCTCTTGAACTTGGGCTGCACCCTGTCCAAAGCTTCAGCTCCAGCAAGGTGTGCGGCTCTAATCAGCTCTGTTTGATGTGCGGAGGCAGCAGGCTTTACGGAGGAGCCAAGATCTCTTAGGACATTAAGGGTAGAGGAGCGGGAGGAGAGGAAGAGATTACTGCTGGTCTTTTTATAGAGGATCACTCCATCTTGTCCTTTTTAGCTCCGTCATTACTTCTCGCTTCCCCCCCCCCCGGACAGTGATTCTCTCTTTCTGTCTCTCACCAAGACCAAAGTCACTTTGGCGAGGAGCCTGTCTGGCTATCAGTTAACCAAATATGACTCCACAGCCATCAGAAGGCGCTTGTGTGGTCAGAGCGACTCCAGTTCTGGCAGGTATGGAAAGAAATCGGCCCAGGAGAGGAAACGGAGACAGATGAAAAGTAATTGCACATGCTTTCCTTTGTTGGCAGTGGAGGCTGTGAAAGCCCATGGCGTGTCTTTTCTTCATTTTATTCCACAAATTCCCTCCATTTCCTCCCTTTGGCTAGTACCTGGGAAATCAGACATCCCTCTGTCAAAAAATAACCAACACTCTGCCACTCTGCAACTGGCTGTCAGGGGAGTTCACCACCTGACAACGAGCGTACCACTGAGGTAATCAGAAGTTGTCAAACGTTAAGGGTCCTCTGCTATGACTACGAGCGTGCTTTGTGTTTGCCTCTCCAACGTCACAGCTTGGGCAATAGTGTAGGTGTACTAATGGCCTCTTTATCAACACGGATCATCAAATAATGCCCTGCGGCTGCAAATTTGGCAGCGAAATTGATGTTTAGCAGAGGAAAATGGAGACACAGATAGATAATAGGTTCTTGTTGTCACTGCCAGCCTACTAGCCAACCCAGTCGTGTGACGGAGCGCTTCCATACGCTTTCATGACCTCTTATGATTATACATCATTTCCAAGTACATTGGCCGATGTTCATTTTACATATTCCCAAGTGGTTTATGAAAATTTTATTTGCATATTTGCTCTCCATATGCATGGCCTGCTCCTCCTTAGCCCCTCTGAGGGGAAGCGCCTGTCTTGTAAAAACACAACCAGAGAAATTATTGATTTGCATCTGTTTATCTGGGATGAAGCAGAGCACCTCCCTGCTGTCAGCCCCGCGGTCTGCGTGTCAGGATCCCAAAGGTGCCATCGCACCCGTCTGTCCTTTTTACGGTGGCTCTAAACCATGGACAGGGGCTGCAATCTGTTTCCGCCCTCCCTTGAATTTTATTTACAGCCCCAGCTTGGCAAGAAAGCCCAAAATTTATGGCTTAGTTTTTAATTAGAAATAATGTCTTGTAGAGTTTAAGTGATGGATGGTTTAATCAATATATAGACTGCGGCTGGCCCTATGATAAACGTTGCTATTGACAGCGTGCAGAGTAGCCTAACTTAACACTTCACGTCTTTCAAAGAAATATGTAGTGTTTTGTTTGGTGATGGAAGCTGTGCACTGCCCCTTTCTGTGCCTCTCTTCATTCTTCCTCCTTCCATTTTACTGTCATTTGCTACTCTGTCTACACTTTTTCCAAACGGGCAATGTTTCCTCCAGGATGAATGAACCTCCCCTGTCATGCTGTATTTAGGCAATTATTTTACATCAGTGAAACCCTATTGTGTTGTGTGCCACATTTGCTCAGGTTTAAATAGAATAATAGCTGAAGGTGGGTTCTGGTGAATGGAATCTGACAAGCTGGGAGGAATGCTATCCTCAAATAGGTAGGAGATTTTGTTTTAATGGGTTTAATTTTTTCTTTCTCAGGTTTAGAGAAAAGTGAGCAGAACGGATTTTCAAGTAGAATAATTAAATAGGAATCAAGTCAATGGGATTTGTTTCCTGGCGCTGTGGATGATTGCGTAATATACACTGGGGATGACATTATGGCACTTGACAACGTGACAACTAACTTGCGACTTATTGTGAAGTGCTCAAACAGGACTATGCTTGACTCAGTGTAGCTTTTCATTTACCAGACAATGCCAAACACCCAGCAGACATGGGAACAGTTTTTACATTCTCTGTCGAAACATGAACATTTTTATTTTGTCGCAGACTCATTTCAACACACATTGGTTGTAGGAAAGTAGGACTGTTGCTGGGCAGATTTTGTCATGTGTTAAATGAGCTATAAGATTACAAATCACATTAAAATTTCTTTGATTTGTTGATTGATCAGTTAGTCTTTAAAATGTCAGAAATACAATTTTAAAAATTTCCTTGTAAGTACTTCAGAAGACTAAACAGAAAATATGGCATTTTTGCTAGATACCTGACTTAAACGACAGAACGTAGTCGTCTAATGTTTCACCTCTGATTTTACATTTTAAAGTCCCAATGGGGAGTTTTCTTTTTACTTTGGTGAGTCCTAGTGATAGTGTCAAGAGAATGCACTAAGAATGAACTAACAATATGTGGTTTCCAAGGCATACTACATAGCAAGGGTACTATTTTTTTACAGGTTCAATCCAAATTAGAAACTCCAGAAACAAAGACAGAAGGTGAATCACGTTTAGGTCATTGAATATTTCTGTCCGTCCTTCACTGTCATAAATGAATAGTTGAAACATGATGCTGCTGCTCCCATTAATACCACCTACCTTAAAGAGATCACTAATAGACGGGATAATCTTATCCATATGCGCACACACAAACACGCAGACTAACACACACCAACATAATATCACCTGTCCTCTAAGACCAACCATAATACATTTCTTTCTCATTGATTAGTGTTGCATTCACTGCCCAGGGCAGGTAAAGGCCTTAATAATGACTTTGTGCTTTGTTTTCATGGTCTCTGGAATAACCATGAATGACATGGATCCCATGCTATGTAGCTTGTCTAATCCCTCTGGTCAATGGTTAATTGTTCTGCGGTGATACAAAGCATCCGGGTTCGGTCGCAACTGACCGCACTCCTGTAGATCTTGACCTGGGTATGTTCACCCCCACCCGCCTCATTTCCACTTTTTTTCCCCCCTGCATTCCCTCATTCTGATGGTATGTCTTAGCTTATCTGCCTCCTTTGTGCAACATAAGCTTGTAGATAAGCACTATATTGGGCCGGGTTACTCATGTCTGTCTTGTTCATTCATCAGAATCCTCTAATTCCCCCCCGAAACCTATTTGCCAGACTGCAGGTGGCCCGTGTTGTAGCACAGAGGGCATACCTGATCTCTACTAAGCAAACACAGACATTTAGTCACCGCTGCTCCTTTTGTATTCCCTACGAATGCCGGTAATGCCCCAATATGTACGTGCACTGCAAGTGTACACATGACTAATCTCAGAGACGGGGTAAAAACGCCACTGATTGGTACGCAGCTTTAGCCGAGATTAGCCATGAAGTCGGGAATTATTCATTTGTTGTATTTGCCCCTTCTTTATTCCTGGTTGACAGATAGGTGGCACACACAAAAAAAAACAGAAGCCTACCAGGATCTTTAACAGTGGTTACCCATAAGCCCCAAAGTCCACAGGTGTTTCCAGTTGCCTCTTAAATGCCTCAAGCAGGCTTTAGGTCGTTTTTTTTTTTTTTTTAAAGCATGACCCAGTTCTTGCAATTCCATGACACACTGTACAGTAACTATGTTAGAGGAGGGTTTGTTGGGAATGAGCGGTTACAAACCTGAGTAAGAGTAATACCCTGGGACTTCATCTGGTCCTGTTCGCCAGTCAGGGTCACTGCCGACCATGATCTCTGTACTGGGAAGTTAATTAGGAATTAGAACATGGCATGACCCTCAGGATGTTCTCCAAAGTTAGAATAATGAACACCTGGAAATGGCGAGGAGCAAGAGTGGTGGTGGTGGGGAGGGGGGGGGAGTAATTTGGCTTGTGCACAAGTCATTCCATTAAGACTTTTGAACTCCTATGGCCTTTATAATTACACACCAGATTTTTTTTTTCTCCATTTCTTTGTCTCATTTTTTTCATTCATTTTGAACGATTTAAGTGCATGAGGTAGTGTTCTCTAGCTGGATAAATTGGATTTCTATTCAACATGTGATCTGTGGTATAATACAGTGAATCAGAGATACACTGAAATGTATTAAACTCCGATTAGAATGAATACAATCCTACCCAGTGCCAATGAAATCAGTTGCAAACCAATATAACTCTATTAACATTCATTTGATTGCTGTAATATAAGAATGTGTTTGCCTGATTTATTAGCACCATTCCTTAATTTTATTAAATAGATAATCGAGTAGCCTATTGAAAGAAATGCACAGCTATATATATATGGTTTACTGTAGACCATGAAATAGCATATGATTCAAGAACAGTATGACTGCAAATAAAGGAACAGAAACTATATTTTGCAAAAATACACCCTGTTGTCTATGTTGTTTGGGTAGTTTTGAGCAGAGCCTAACTGTGAATTCCTATTGAAATCTGTGTTGCCTGGTTATATCTAGTATTCCATTTGTATTGTCGAAACAAAAAGTGTGCTGTTTGTGTATTCAGAGAGGAATGCAGCACAGGTGGAGCGTGGGTTTCTGCGGCTAAAAATACAGACCCTAAAAATGACATATACATGCTCTCTTTAAAAACAAAATCCAATTGAACCTATAATTCTCATATTGCTTTTGTGGTGCAGCTGGTGCGTTCCTGTGGGCCGACACCGATTTTAACATTCTCCCTGTGTATAAGGCTTAGTTTTGCTCCCGTCTGCCATATCATAATCATTTGGCCCGATGCCTTGATTTGAATTGGTGAATTGTTACACCCTGAGTAGGTAGAGTGTGATACATCTGCTCACAGGCCACATTATTTTATCAACTGCATTTGCAGGTCACAATGCAGTGCAGAAGGTGGTGTTTTTCCCCCTCCGTCTGTGCTGGCAGTGAGTACGCCACAGTGCACACATTCCCTAGATGCAGTCTGGCGGACCTAGTGAATCATCTTCCCGTCACAGGTGGGGGAAATACAACAGCGGGATTGGCAGTCCAAAGGTGGCGTCTGGCCCACTGTTGAGTGAGGTGTTTGGCTTGTTTCCGCTGGAAATGAGAATGTCATATTTTGCAGGAGAGGGAAAGTAACAGTTTTTTTTATTTTTGCTCTACCCAGAAAGAGTGGTCAGTGATACTGTAGATTTTAAAGAAAAGGTTTAAGATTATATTCCAATTTACAAATACATGCATCATCAGTCTGCATATATGTTGGTGCGAATCTCAGCCCTGTTTGTTTTTCGTGTTTGGACTTGCATTCCTCCCATTGTGACCATGCTTTCTAGCACTCTACGTGTGTGTGTTTGAGAGGCCGTTTCATCTGAGCTCTTGTAGGAAGGTGGTTGTGGTGGCCATTGATCAAAGGCAGAATCCTCAGGGCCAACAAGGGCCCAGCGCGAGCAGCAGATGTTTCCCGTCTCTGTTAGCGCCTCAGTTAGAACTATCCTTATTTAACCAGCTCCGGCTAATGCCCCCAGCCGGTGTCAAATACACCGGATCGTTTTTCTCTCTCTTTTGTGTGCGGAACATGGGACAGAAGGCGAAACGCCAGGGATATCTTTTTCCTCTGTGACACTCTCATTGTGCTCCACGGTGAATTTCTGGCCAGAAAAATCCCTTTCACAGTAATTGGGTGTGAATGAAACACTTGCGCTTGCCTATTGTCTAATGTATTGTCGCATTCAGGCCAGTGGTTAAAAAGCCAAGAGAGAAGACAGAAAAGGTAGAGAATAACTGGGTGGGAGGGGGGGGTCGTATGAAGTGTTGTGCAAAGTGAAAGGCATCAAGGGAAGACAGTAGCAAAAGAACAGTGTGTGCGAAAGAATAATTTCAGTGTTGTACCTTGCAGAAAATGAGGCAAGCAAAGAAAAATACGAACTGCAAAAGCAAAGAAGAAGCACTTTTCAGGAAGAGCAAGGCAACAGAAATGGTTTGCCGTGTGTGAGAATAAAGACAATTTGCAAACTAGGGACTGGAATACAAAGTGGACAAGTACTTTGGTTTAGGAGAAACAGGCAGCTAAGAAGTTCTTCATATGGCATCCATGAGATTGATTGAGAGATTCGGTGGGCCTAATTGTGCTGTACCATCTGCCCAAGTTACAGAACCTGCCAGGCATGTGACAGTTTCCAACAGGCTCACTGACGAGCAGATGTGTGCATGAGTGCATTCGCTCTTCAGTGTGTGTGGTATGTGTATATTTAAGCATGTCGGTCTCTCTTTACTTTGTGATCACATCTTCTTTTTTTTGGGAGAATTAAGATAAGAAATCCTGTCTTGAATTACAGAGAAATGCCTGTTTTTTAACATAATTAAATCCCCCTGTGTGTGGCACTTTCTTGTGTACTTTATTATTTGTAGGATCCATCAGTGATGTTTAAGTGTTCATTGTTGCTGACAGTATTGCTATTGATATAACATTCTGACAAATGTCATAGGCACGGAATAAATTTCCATAAATCAATCAACAATTTCTCCCCCTCACTTCAACAATGAAACAGATTGCCAGCAAAATTAAACAAGGAAACTAAAGAAATGCTCTCCACAAAACATGCATACTAGTTCATCCAGAAAATTTCATTGGTATTCAACAAGGGAATGTTTTCTGACCAAAAGTGCAGTTATTACAGGTATTAACTGAAAACCCACAGGGATTTCTTTTTTTGTTCAATCAATTAGTCCACTGAGATTTGTCATTTTAAAGCAATAGGTTGACATTTTGGGAATTATGCTTATTGGCTTTCTTGCTGGGAGTTAGATGAGAAGACTGATACCACTCTCAAAAATGACAGTGCTATCAATCTTCTCTGCAACAAAGCAAATAATACATTTCCCAAATGTTGAACTATTCCTTTAAGAATGTTTGTTTTTTTCTTTTTCTTTGTGGAGGATATTTCAACCCCCAAAAAAAAGCCATACACCCAATACCTGCCCATTCCTAAATATAACAATATGGCTGGTGGTACTGAAATATCAAAGCGCAAGAAAGTGTTTTTATTCATGTACAATACGACTTTCTGAGATATTTAGTTTTAGTGACTTAATGAAACAAAATGCAGGGTTAAATCTCTGCAATGTTGCTAAAACATAATGTGGACAAAGACTAGGCTTTCAAGGCCAAAATCTCTGTACAATAAGACACTAGAGTGAATACAAAAAACAAAGGAAAGCTACAGTACACTGCTCTCTACTTAAAGATAGGATATTGATAGGTTTCACCTGAAATTGGACACCTTTATGTTGCCAAAGAGGGGACATCGGATTAGCAAATAAGGTAATTGCATTTGCATATCAAATCACCAACAACTATCCTTCTGCTGCTTTGTCCATGCCAGGGGTTTGATTCGGCTTTAACATCTCCTCATACTGTCTGATTGAAGAACATTTTAGCCATCAAAGCGTCTCATATTATCAGTATTATTACTTTAATGAATTCATTATAAAGGCCTTAATATAGAAATTGTTCTTTGCTTTTATGTACGTAAAAAATGACATATTTCAGCGTTCAGTTTATTTCATTAAAGCCAAATGTTCAGCAGTCAGTTCATGGCTTTTGAAAAATACAATTTCCAAGATTACCATTCATTGCGACTTATAAAATCCATCTGAACTCTGTTGTCCCCAGTGTGAACATTTAACAGCGTTATTCATTGAGTTATCAAGCCGCAGTATCTCCAGCAAAAATAAAATGACATGGAATCCTTGTAAATGTCCGACAGCGATCCAAGCCACTAAACATGACAATAAAGTAATGGATTGTTAATTTACATGCTGGGCTAGGGATTTCACTGGTGCAAATCCTGCAGATGATGTTAACAATATGACAGCTAGAGCAGTTGTGGTTTAAGATGTTGAAAAGAGGCTGTTCAACTGCAGAACAGTTTACATTTGTGACACATACAGAAAGAAAAAGAAAGGAAAAGGAATCAAAAGTTATGTCCAACGTTGACATATTTTTGTCTTTCATTATGTTCTGCAGCCCTGTGTCCTTTCCTTGATTTGGCCACAGATGACAGGGGACGTTGGCATGTGTTTCATATTCTGCATACTCATATCCCCAAGTCCCTCTAGTAATTATTATTCAGTAGATGCACTGTTTGGCACAAGGACAAAAGTTTGCATAATTTATGCAAGGCCATCATCAATTTTTGAAAAACGGCCCCGGCCTTTTCTTGTGCTTTTATCTAAATAGATGTTCTTCAGCCTGGACATAAAATGGCCGCAAGGAACAGAGAAAACTTTATTTATATCTTTACCTAAACTTTGAACCAATGCAGACGTCAGAGAGTATATTAGGGTTATGTCCAGCTCATTTATTTTACTTGTTTTACTTGTTCTCCTGAGCCTGCTCTGCTCTCCCATTAATAGTATATGAAACATTTAATAAGTGATACTTTATAAGACATCTTCTCTGCCGCCTAAAGAAGTCAGCTTCTCAGATAAAGTATTTGGAGATGGGCTGTGAGAACATGCAGCTCACTTCCTCTGGATGTGTCCCTGAGGGCTCTCACCTGAGGAGTTATTTCCAGCATAGTGCTCACAGGAGGAGGTCCTCTGAGAAAAAGAAAAGGGACTTTGTTATTCCACATCCCAAGAGGAAGTGCTCTATATTTACTTTAATAAAGAAGATGACGATGTAAATAAACTCCCTTTATTGTGAGCCTCTTCTCCTCTTGTCCATAAATCCCACTTTTCATCCCTTTTGTCCCTAATCCTGGTTGTAAATGTTTTCCAACTACATTGTCCACTGGTTTGGATTTCAGTAGTCAATGGCTTGGACATTGTAATCCATCTGTCTTGCCAGACCATTGAAGGGATGTATTTTTTCTGGCTCTTTTGTTTAATGTCCTATAAAGACGGAAAATTGGCATTTGTCCTTAAATTTCTAAATACTGTAGGCTATGTTTAGTGGACTGGAGACCATTGTCCAGAATTCTGGAGGTAAATAACAAGATTAAATAATAAGCTTTTTGGCTCCTCTGCTCGTTCTTTCAGTCTCTGGTGATGATTATAAAAAGGGAACATAAAATAGTATGTTTCTCTGTTCTGTTCCTTAATCTGCTACATGGAACTCCAATCTCCAAAAATGTGATTGTTATATTTTCCCTATATGGACATTTTTGATCTAGCTTTAAAAAAAAAACAATAGTTCCATTAGCTGTATTTGGATAAACCACATCTTGACAGGATCATTATTTCTCATCATATTTGACATTTAATCAATCTTGCTGGCGGAACCCTTATTGCAACTTTCTGCCCATCATTTTTATTTGTGAAACAAAAAAAATCATGATATACTGTATTGTTGCTGCACATTTCAGTAATAATTTAAAGACACATTAAACGGGTTGTGTTTCCATGCGGACCGAGCTCATCAGTTCACATTACTTTTCTCTCCATTCAGACGTAGCATTTCTATTTAAACCTGCTGTTTGCATCTGTGGAACCAATCAATAACCCAGCAGAGTGTGTTATTTGCATGGTAACTGATGTGGAGATGACCAAAAAAAAAAAAAAAAAGCTTTGGAAGAACAGCAATTTTGACCTTTGGCCTGTTTGGGGAGAATAAATAAAAGAAGAATTCAGTGACTGTGCTTATAACCGCTTAACTCTGCACACAGGAGTTGAGGGCAACGATGCAGAAATATTTAGAAAATGGCTCACTAGTAGTGTTTTTTCCCCATCGCTTTTTCTTTCTTTTCTGAAGGAAAACAGATCGATATGCTTCACTTGGTTAGGGGACTCTCGGGATATATTACTTGTCCGTGACAAGAAGCTCCAAAGCCAGGACTATTGCCAAGATTTCAAGGATTCAAGACAAATTTGTGTCTCACTTCATAACATGCCCTCCAGAGCTGTGTGAATTTGAATCCATACATACTGACAAAGAATAATATTTGTCCACGGACAGACTTTTCTGATATCCCCACTCACTCTATGCCATCTATTGTGATGTCAGATTTCAGTTTGACCATTTATCACAGCATAAAGGAGACAGTGATGGAGGACGCTTAATACTGAATTGTATTTCTTAGTGAGTTTCACTTCAGGATAAACAATAATATCAGCACTATATCCTTACAAAGTGTAAAAGCAGGGATGAGCCAATGTTTTAACTTTTTCTGCAATATTTAGGAGGAAGACACTTTAAGATACTGAAAGCAATAGCTTGGGGATAGGTTTCTGATGAGTATTTCCTTTGTCAGCTACCAGAGACAGCTTGAGTTTATCCTTTTGTCCATCACTTTACAGACAACACTGCTGAAAGTGGATACGAAGCCATATGGCACTCTGAACCCTCAAACTACTGTCGTCTAACTGCTAAGTGCTTAATTTTTCACACTTGCACTTGTATTTATAATTTATTTAGGAGAAGGTTAAGCATCACACGGTAAACAGGACATTATATGCATATTTAGGCAATTTAACACCCACAAACTACGACGCCTTGTCTCTCCTAATACTAAATTTAATTTTTTTCCCCCGCTGTTTGAAGATGTGACCCAGGATTTGTTGCCCTATTAGAAAGCAATAACGGATAAATTGCTTTGCTGAAGTATAATAAAGGAGCGCTGTGAAAGACTGCAGGCGCTAAATAATTTCATTTTCAATTGTTCAAATATGACACATTATTAAAATTTAAATCCAGTGTTTTTTTGTTTGTTTGTTTTCTTTTCCCTGACCTGCAGGGTATTTCTGTGTTTATTTATCAGGAAATATCTGCCAGTCTGACTCAATGCTCAGACTTTTCTCAGTCAATACGTTTGCACCGAGTCGAGGTATGTGCTTAACACTTGTTTCCTGTCATGCACAAGCTCCGTATGAACACAGATGTGCATTCATGCTTCTCACACTCAATTTAGCATGAAACATGAGCCAACTTTCAGACCTCGGACTAATGACTGTTGCTCTGCTGTTTAATGTGCAAGTCCTGCTGTTGATTTGATGTGGTGTGATGTCCATGTGCTCCATGTGAACGAAGACATACTATGACTTTGGCATGTATGCCTGGTGTGATTTGATTACAGCTGCACAGTGCTGACATACTTCTGGAGTAGTCAGTTGATGATCCACATAGAAGTGGATAATAAAGAAACAGAATGATCCTTGTGTTATGGTTTATAGCTAGTTGATCCTAGTATTATTAGTATGATAAGGAAAATGTAACATTTGACTGTTCCTCGCCTGTAACCCCGCACGCTAATGTAGCTAATTAATAACGTGCTCCTTGGCGGTAATACCCTATGTAGAATGCTAGTTAGCCGAGCATGTTAATGATTGCTGCTGACATTAGATAAACACGCCATTTAATCTGTTCCTTATGCTTTTGTGGTTTTGGTTTTGGAAGCGCTAGAATAAACAAATCCACACTCTTTAAATTCCAAATATTACTTACTACAGCCCCATGTACACAGCTAAAAATCGGTCACGGTTGCTAAAGTTATGATTGGACAATTGCTGTTAGAATGAGATGGGTTGTTAAGGAGAACTTACAGCATGTTGACTGTGTGCATTGATTCAGGTCTATGCATATCTATCTATCTATCTATCCATCCATCCATCCATCCATCCATCCATCCGTCCATCCAAATATGGTGTATATCACTGACATAATAAGTACTATTTACATAATACTAAAAACAAGACACATCACATACAGCATCTGTGTCAAAATACCTGAACCAGCAGCATAACATTTAAGCAAATTTGAATAAAAACGGTCGTAAAATCGTAATCACTTTAGTCCACTAAATCTAATGGATGCTCACAGTGCACATTTGTGCATTAACAGTCTTTAGGTCGTCTTATTCCCGAGCTCACACACACTGCTTCGTCTCCATCAAGTCATTTTAATTTTTTTTTTAGGGATCGTCAAAGAAACTGTCAGCATCAGCTTGTACGGAGGAAATCGCTCAAATGTACTGAGTTATTGGGGCCATTTGCGGTGAGCGTCAGTGCATGGATACAGGCTTGGATCGCTGAGGTATGCTTCAATCTGAAAAATGATTTGCAGAGTCAGACTGAACAGAGGACATTTCTCCATGTCACTTCACTTAACATGTGGCCTTTCCATCGTGTTGACAGGTCCCTGCGTTTGACAGAATGTCTCCTGGGAAAGTTGTGGTAATATCTTGTGTGCTGTTGTCCTCACCAAAACTAAATTAAAGCTATGTGGTATTTAAAGGCAGCGCTGAAAAATACTGTATCAAAGTAAGAAAAGACATGTCAGTGGGAAAGGGCAATGAAATGTTCTGGCTTTCACAGTCACATAGTGCTTGACATTGTCCTTTGCTATCACATCTGCTTTATTGTGCTGTTTTTAGTTAAAGTAAAGTAGTTAAATTATCTTCACTCTGTCATAGAATTGCAATCCTTGTAATGTTCGCATTACGGCTAAAGCACAGTGCTTGTTTACTGTGGGAATAGACGTATACAGGGAATGGTTTTTGGCTGATGTCTGATTTAGCTCTGGGCATTATGTGAGGTCAAAGCAGATGCCGCTTATATGCAGATAAGGCTGCAGCAACTGAAGCAGAAACGATTGCAATTCACGCCCGTGGGCTTTTTCTTTACACATTTTAGACAACAGAAAACGGGAGCACAGCAGTACATGTTGCCATCATCAATCACCTCAGAGACTCAGTCACTGTGATGTGTCAAAAAGGATGAAAGGCATGATTCTCAATGATAGGGCTGTTAAAAATGCAGGCTCCCGAGTAGATGGCATTAGGGTATGTTGTGGTTGGAGGTGCCAGAGCTGAACCAGCGGGGAAACTCATCTCACATGTTTACATACACGTAGGAATCCAGGTTATTAAGGGAAACCAGGCATGGAGACAGGAAATCAGAGAACATTTTTACTTTAATGATTACATGCACATGGTCAGCAATTCGATTTCTCTCAGACCCAGTACCATATATTTTCTATTTTCAGCTGCAGATTAATACACATCTGGTGCTGTAGTGAGAATTGACGGCAGCAGAATGGTGAATGTGGGTCAGACTCAAAAAAACTATGATGCCCATGTTCATCATAATGAAGGAACATTTCACCTAGTGCAATGTTGTTAATAGTTTTTTGATCAACAATGGAGCTCTATGGCACAGATTAATAAGATATCAGGCTTTTGCTACATAGACAATACTTGTTAGTAGGATCACATTATTATTATTTTACTGACCGTAACAAAGCACAGATGTATTTTTAAAATATGGGACTACATTTTTGCATGTAAAGTTTTTGCCTTAATGACCCTTAATGGGAATCTTTGTGGTGAATTATACAAACCTGCACAGAATCTATGAAGTAAAATAGGCCCACTGATATCTATCTATCTATCTATCTATCTATCTATCTATCTATCTATCTATGGGCCTATTTTACTTCATAGATTCTGTGCAGGTTTGTATAATTATATATATAAAAGGCAATACCATTTTAATTTTTAAACTGATGTGAGTCAGGTCTATGATTCACACTATCTATCTATCTATGGGCCTATTTTACTTCATAGATTCTGTGCAGGTTTGTATAATTATATATATATATATATATATATATATATATATATATATATATATATATATATCTCCCCAGACAAGGCAATACCATTTTAATTTTTAAACTGATGTGAGTCAGGTCTATGATTCACACAAATTTAACTCTCCCCATTGGCTGCATCACATTACTCATTTTTCAATCTCAGTTTGGAAGTATCCATCAAATTTGATGAAGCCTCTCAAACTCAAGATGGTAACAGGTTTTTAGAGGGAAGGCAGCCCCTGTACTGGGAGTGCTAAGTCATCTGTTAATCAGAGACGACCATAATTATGCTAGTTGTGAGGCATTTTCCCCATTTCTCAATTTGTATGCCAAGAGTTGCCTAACTATATCCATTCTGAAATGACGTGAGCATTGTGGTGTTGGCCGCTGTTGCAATATTTTCACCCCTCCCGATGGACATATTGGGTAATAAATATGAGATCCACCAGTACTGTCTCGCACAGATGATGTTATTAGACTTGCCAGCCTGAGGCATCAGCTGTGTGTATTGGACGTCTGTCAAAGAACAGACCTCCCTTCCCCCCACTCCAGACTCCCCCCTGTGCTGAAACCAACTGGTCCAGGAATTGCATGCCAGACTCGTGTAGAGTCCCAGAGACCCCGCTTTGCTCCGTGTCCAAGTCAAAAGAAAGAGTCTGGCATTGAGATAGACTCCCCTGCACTCATGATATAGAAGTAAAAACAACAAAATCCTTTGCCTTTGCCAGCTTCTTTGGGGAACCAGGGTGGGGTGGATTACAAAGTGGTAGTATGAGTAGGATAGTTTCAGAGTTTGCTTTAAAGGTGGTCCCCCACACACTCCTGGTGGCCTGTTGTGCAGGTTGAATAACATTCCAGCGTTGGATTGATACAAAAATGAAATGAGGAGAATGAAAAGAGAAAGGATGGAGGGGTGGAAAGTCACCTTCAGTGGAGCTTTGGGCACCCCACTGTAAGTATGGGATCAAGGTGGCTGACAGGACTCCCCAGAAATGGAGTCTGTAGTTCTGTCTGAGAGGGTGTAAGGTTTTGGATCTAAGAGGATCATCAGTGCTGTAAAAAGAGCCACTGTGAGATTGGCATCAGTGTCAAAATGATTTGACACGCCACAACTCAGTACTTAACCCTAAGATTTTCTAAATGTACAAGAAATGGGAATGCAGATGGGCATTATGGCATCAAATCTTTTTGTCCCAGATTATTTTTTTAAATGCAGGGTAGGTTAAACAAGACATCCACAGTAGCAGCTGTGAGTCATAACGGTGCTTGAAGCTTAATGCTAACATTAACGGGCTAACATGCCCATATCATAATAGGGATGCTAGCATGCTGATGTTTAGTGAGTGTTATATTAACCACATTCACCATCTGACTTTAGTTCAGTTTGCTAACATGCTAACGTTTGCTAGTTAGCACCAAACACAAAGTATAGCTGAGGCTGATAGGAATGCCATTCATTTTGCAGGTATTTGGTCACAAACCAAAGTGTTGTCAAGCTTAAGATTTTGACCTGATGAGATTCACCCTCATGAATTGTCTGTGGCAAATGTCATTGTAACCCATCATACTATTGTTGAGATATTTCAGTCTGGACCAAACACTGCCATCCCCAGAGCCAAACCACTAGATCACAATAGAGAAGTGTATCCATTAATCTAATCTGTTTGCAGAGACACTATAAAGATTGTTAATTGGGTTTAAAAAAAATCCATGACTTTGGCATGAAGAAACTAGCTGGATGACTTCTCTTTAAAACCTTATAGGCCAATCTTTTGGCCATATTAAATACAGGTTGTTCCCAGAGACCTCCCAGCATTGATACACTCAATATTGATTGGGAAAAGGCCAATACCATCAACTGAGCGTCTTTAGTTATCCCGTCGGCATAAACAGGAGGCAATTTCATTAAAGTGATGGTTCGGAGTAATTTACCCTAGGGTCCTTTGCACCATGACCTCGAGCCAAACACCCCCCCAGAAGCTTTTTTCACCTGGGTCTAACATTGGGCGAGTTAGCGTAGAGTAGCGTTAGCCACTGAATAGCTTAGCGCGGGGCTAATGGACCCACGTTTGTATCTCTTAAATGACCCCACTAATAATGCCCGAAATGATACCAAGGTCTACACTAGTTATATAGGTTATGCACTCATAAACGATGGATTGGAAAGTTTGTAAGTACACCAGAAGTTTATGTAAATAACACTTGCCTGCTGGCTTCTGCTCTTGCTGTTGTTGTTGCTGCTGTGAGACGAGTGCTTAGGGACGTCTACAAATTACAACACCGAAAAGAGATGCAACAAAAATATTTTTTAATTTAACTTATTTTTTAAAGTAAGTGCTGTAATATAACTAGCAGGAGACAAGTAATAATTGAGGTAAGTTTGGAGACATTACCTTATTTAATCATTAAATTAATACATATTTTTGTTGTATCTCTTTTCGGTGTAGTAATTTGTAGAAGGCCCTAAGCACTCGTCTAACTGCAGATAGCAGCAGCGGCAACAGAGAGCAGAAGAGAGCAGGCAAGTGTTCATAAACTTCTGGTGTACTTAGAAACTTTCCAATCCATCGTTTTATGAGTGCATAACCTATTTGTACTAGTGTAGACCTTTGATATCATTTCGGGCATTATTAGTGGGGTCCATTAGCCCCTGCGCTAAGCTATTCAGCAGCTAGCGCTACGCTACGCTAACTCGCCCAATGTTAGACCTAGGTGAAAAAAGCTTCTGGGGGGGTGTTTGGCTCGAGGTCATGGTGCAAAGGACCCTAGGGTAAATTACTCCGAACCATCACTTTAAAAAGACTGTGGTCCAAGTGGGTCTGCGATATTTCCACATATTTAGGTTGCTGTACTCTGAAGAGTCAAAAGCATTACTGACTTCCTCGCTTTTATCCACTCTGTGGAGAGGGCAGAATGGTGTGTGTGGTCGTAGCATAAGTGGACAAATAACATTTCACCAGAGTGCATTTAGGACTTGAACCTGGGTCACAGTTGCAATGATTCTATGCTTTGTCAATTAAAGTGTGTTTTAGAGCAATGGAGAAAGAAGAAGAAAGTGCAAGAGGTTGAGGATGTAAGATATTTTGATAGAGCAACTGTGTATTTGTCATAGAGTAAGTGTATGCCCTTGTTCTGTCTTCCACAGTGTATCCCAGCTGCCAACAAACACACAGTATTACATTCTCTACAGAGGATCTGGGTGCAAACCCCATTATTATGCTTTCCAGTCCAATCAATTGTTGGGCCGTTCAGGTCCAAATATCCAAACCTTTTATTTGAATTCGTATTGTCCATTTTTAATTCTTAGACTAAAGGCTCTTCCTCTAACAGACTGCCCAATGCACCAGTCTGTATCAGTCCAATGTATGTGTACATGTGTGTAAGCCCCAATCGCAACACTGTAAAATCCATGGTTTACAGTCTGTTCTTGTACTTTGACATTCACTAACTATCCCCGGCCATTATGGGGCTGCATCACGCTGGAAGACCTCCGCTTTCAGATTTAGAAAGGTTGCCTGCTGAGTCCAACCCAGACACATTCAACTGCTCAGCCAAGAGACACAGGGCAAGGTCAGTGGATTGTGCGTGTGTGTGTGTGTGTGTGTGTGTGTTTTCACGCCACTAGCCAAAGTGTGTCCACGTGCATCAAAACACAAAGGCACACACAGGCCAGAGAGTGTCCTCTCCTCCCACAGTGTACTGCAGGTACTCGCCATCCATGCTCTGATTTGACATGTTACACATCTAACTAATTTGCCTCCCCCTCACGCTCACACACACAAAGCGGATAGAACAACCATCGATGGCATCAACATGGCGTCAATGTGATTCTCTCTTTGTGGTCCCCAATTCACTTAATTAAATCCCTTGTGTTTGCAAATTTGTACTTCAAAGTAAGTCGTTAATGACTTAATTAGAATTAGTCAGCATCTAGTGAAATTAAACCAGTACATCCTAAATGGCTTTTTTTGTAAATAGCTCAGCATGAGCGTCCATGCTGCTGAGTCTATTACACAAGGACAACATTGGTTGGAGTTTATGCAATGCTGCTGCAAATCTTATGTCTCACTTTTTCTTTTGTGTTCACTTACAGTGAATATAATGTACGTAGTGGGCTGTACGAAAAAAGTATATCAAGAAAAAGAATAAAAAGCTTGCTTAAAATTTAGATTAAAGTCGATATACCGTAACCCCGGGGGCCCCGGCTATCTCATCAGGTTTTAGAACTCGTGGTAAGACCAGGCACCTCAACACCAGCCGTGATTTGTCAGACCTAAGAGTATTTGCTTCCACAAGAGAGGAAAGAACTGCTCTCTTCGTCCGAAAACATTCCCCATGAGGATGTTTGCCCAGACCAATCAGACTTTCATCAAACTCCATTCTATACTCGTCTGAGTGAGGGCTGAGGGACTCCACAGGCCGCAAGCTCTCCACACTTCTTCCATACGTTACTCGGCAGGCACTTCTTCCCTGTGGCTTGGAAAAACAAAATGCCCAATTATAGATGATTATCTTTGAGCATTCTGTGATAAGTTGGACTCGGAAGACAGGAGGATGAAGTGTTGGCAACTAGGGTGCCTTCTCGGGGCGACCTGAACCTGACTCTGAAATGGTTCATAGGATCTTGGCTGGGCTGGCAGCTGTTACCAGTGTACTCTAAGTTGTTTCTTTTCTCAGTGGTCTGCATGGGTTGACTGTGAGGTGTGTAAATATCAACAACAATAGACAATTTGACCTGTATTTCTCTGAATACCTTGTAGTAGTATCCATATTCTCCCTCTGCTTGTGAACTTTTGAACATTGTGTGTTTAAAAGTCAGCCCTTGAGCGAGCCAACAGGCATCCCCAGGTTTATTCTTGCTCGCTAATCGATCACTCCAAAGCCAGGTCACTGAGGTCTTAACAAGACAAGCTCTCTCACATTTCAGCAAGCATTTTCTAAAAATCTGCTAGACAACACAAATGGGAGCCTACAAAGCAATTCACCGTGATGACCCTTGACCCTTGTGTCAACTATGTTTGGACGATTACTTACCTTTTAAACACAAGGTGAATAAGAATGTCTGTCTGTCTGAACAAGGAAATGGATGATATTTGACCATAAAGAACAAGTGGTTGGGAGTGTTTGTGCTGTTTTTCTCCTACATTTTCCATCCTTTTAATGTTATTTTTTAGTCTTTTACATCGATGTGCTACATTTCAAGGCTTTTGTAAGACAGTTTAGTCTAGTCAGGCTGATTATACTCTCATTCAGGTCAAATCTGCATAGACAATAAGTTGGTGAATGTAGTAATGTACTGGTATATTATTAACTTGAGATGGTTAGGAGCAAAGGTTAACTCACAGAATAATATATATATATATATATATATATATATATATATATATATATATATATATATATATATATATAGTATGTATTCACTTTATGTTGAAGTGCTTTCGGTGTAGGTAAAAAGCTGGACAAAGAAATCTTTAAAAGAATGTATTTCAGTATTAGTGCCGGTGAATCAATAATGTCTTGCAACAAAACACCACAATATATTGCTTCATCGATTATTTTTTCCCCACTCTCATATTGATATTTGCACATTCAGGAACACTGCTACGACCAGAGCGTTTCACACAATAAAAGGCAGAGCATGTTCAAACAATAGATGTTTTGACTGAAATGTCAACAATAAAAAAGGTCCTTTGAGTGTTCGCTGTGTAGCAGTGAATCTTTTTCCCCAGTGTGTTCACAAATTATACTGTTACCATCTTCCTTACAGGGAGTAACTCATTATATTAAGATAGTTTTTGGAAATATATTTCATTACATGTTATGTCATGTAAGGGTAGAATTAGCTCAGTGAGACTAATCTAGAATGATACATCAATGAGGGAATTTAGGGAATGAGGGAATCAATTTGTTTCTGCAACTTAAAGCCAGATTATTATGTTACTTTGTAAAGAATAAATATTACATTTAATGTGTTACTTATAAAAGGTTGAACTCATAAGCAATGAAAACTCCCTTTTCACAACATAATGAGAGGTCTTCCTGCTATAGCCTTACTGAGTCTGGTATGTCAGGTAATTTATAATGGCCAATGTTAGAAAACATTTGTTTGCACAACAATTTATCTGCAATAAATGAGTATAAATGAGTAAACTCCCTGGTGAGCAAAGAATGATGCATGATCTAAATTGACACATTAGTTTTCTGTGTTTCTGATTTCCCTCCCTGCTTTTTCAGTAAATTTCTGTTAATGTACACCACATAATTCCAGTTTTTCATTTATATGTGTGAATTGAACTTTTAGTGGACATTGATGGATACATAAGTATACACGCACACACCTGCCTTCTGTTCAAACCACTGTATCCTTCAGTTCTCCCTCCCCCTCTCTCCTGTTTGCCTCTAATTGAGCTGTAAGTCCAGTCCAGGTGGAACCTATTTGAATTCCCTGTGGTCTTGACCACTGTGGTTGCCTGTGACACAGTCGTTCCTCTCATTTCCAGGCCATTTCCAACATATTCTTGCCATCGGTAACACTCATGCTGCAATCATTATGCCACCTAGACACACCATAGTGATTTGTGGTCAAAAACACTAACACAGACATGCAGGACCAGATGGAAGGGAGAATTAACATTGTAATCAAGTCTGTATTGAGTGCATGCAGCATGATACATAATGTTGAAAATGTGCATCACATTTGCCTAGCCAGGGATGCTCTGCAATTCATGTTTTAAGATTTCATTATATTCTGTGCACTTGGCTCAGCATTAGATAATGATATTGAAATGCATGTGCCATTGGGATCAGTGTTATTGACATTGGAATTTGCTGGACCCCTGATTCAGAGGCTGTGCTGAAATTGCTGTTTGTTTGCGTGTGTGTGAGTGAGTGATTTTTTTCCTCCCTTCTCAAATCTGGCAGGGAATGAAGTGTCTATTGGAAAATTATGCAAATGCAGTTTGAGGGAAAACAAAATGCAATGAAATTGAGACCTAAAAAAGTAAAATACAAAAAAAAGAAAATAAATGGAGGCATTTTCAGAGCAGATGCCATTCAAACAGGGCTTAGCCGAGTTCAGGCTGTGCTGAAAAATGATAGCAATAATTAGAAATATGGCCTGGTTCGGCTTTGTTTCACATGTAAAAGGGTGTATCCTCTATTGTGTTTCTTAGCATGTTTTGGAACTCATGGTTACACTCTTTCATGCGGTTTGCACCTGTCCTCTGACCATACTGTATGTTGTCCATTTTGAAAACCGTAAAGTCGTTTGTATCAGATTGACGGTCATACCATTTAGTTAATCATTGGGAATTAACCAATTATCAGCTCATTCAGATATATTCTCAGCTTCACAAAAATGTATACACAGTCTAGAGCCTCTGTAAGGCAAGGCAGCTTTATTTATATAGCACATTTCAGCAACGGGGCAATTCAAAGTGCTTTACATAAAACATGAAAGAGCAGTTATAAAACAATTAAAAACAATTTAAAAGACAAGAATACATTTTACAGTGCAGTATAAGAATTTAAAGAACTGAGAGATAAAATACGCGAATAAAGAACAGTTAAAACAGTTAAACATATAAAAGCAGATAAAATAGGTTAATTAAAGAAAGGACCAATATGTCAGACATCTCAAGCAGTTCGGTCCATATCTCTGGTTCATCTCACCAACAATGGGTCCAGATGCTTCACATGGAGGATACATTCCCCATAGTTACAGAAGCTTTAGTCAATTTCAATGCAGTCGTCACCACAAGATTTAGTTCTTTTCTTCGGCAAACCTTGCAAAACCCGGAACTGTCTTCAGACCGTCTCTAATAGTCAGGAAACGTGGGTGTGTTTTATTTTATTCTTAATTTAATAGTTTCTCAGACTATTTCTGTTCAATTGTAATTGTTTTGGTCTTCAGACCCTTTTGTTAGTTATCAAACTAACTTTGTTGACAGTCCACAGCCTGTCTCTTCTGTAATCTATTGTCACACCCGTATCAAAGAAATAATCAGAAATATGTCCGTTACTGCTCGCAGTTCGGTCCATATCTCTGGTTCATCTCACCAACAATGAGTCCAGATGCTTCACATGGAGGATACATTCCCCATAGTTACAAAAGCTTCTGTAGCAGCTTTTGCATGTTACCAATGTGTATATCAAATGTCATTGCAATCATCTAATAGTTGTTGAGACATTTTACTCAAAACCACGAATGTGAACCCTAAGTCGAACTTGCCAAAGTCATTAGGATACATTGTCTGGAAACCATAAAGGTCTGCACACAATTGTGTGCCCATTTACTCAGTAGATGTTGACATATTTCACTGGAACACTTTTCTGGTGGAGCTAGATAAAAAGTAATGAGATCACATTATCACAAGTTATTAGGAATCATCCTGTGAACGCCATGGATATCTGGACCAGATTGCAAGGCAAATCATCCAATAGTTAAAACACTTCAGTCTGGACAAAAGTGGTGGATCGACAGGCAAGCAGACAGACAGACATTGCCATCCCTAGAGCTATGCCACTAACATGGCTAAAAATGTTAAGACTGTGGTAGTGAGGTCATGTTTTTTTCACCACATATCTATCATACCCATGACCCTGCCAATACTGTCAACTTGTATCTTGGAAAATTGCTCTTGTCAGCATAATACATTGCCAATATATTGTTGCCGCTGTCTAAAAAGAAATCCATACGGGGCATGGGATTTATCTTTGAGGTCACTTTGTTTTAAATCTATGTATATATCATATCTTTGTTGGTAATTTGGACATGAAAATATGGAGTATTTTTGCCCTGGGCAATGACGCCTTAGTGCTCACACCCAAAATCAAGCCTGGCCACAAAAAGACTTGCTGTGTTTGTGAGCACAGCATGCCAATTGCTCCTGGTAGGTGCTTAATGGCCAACATGTAAGGTTGTCATGGTAACCTGTCCACATGAGACACTATAGCAAGCATCACCAACTACCTACCGGGTTGTCCGGACCCAGTAGTAAAGATAGCTAGTTGTTTTCCATACAAATGCAGCACTTTAATTTTGCAGCTGGTAAAGAAGGGTGGTAGGAGGTAGTTTGAATTACTTTATGTACTGCAGGGTAGCTTAATCCATAATAATACATCGTCATTTATTAGTTGATTTATATTATATCTGCAAAGGAACTAATATTGTCATATAAATGTAGTGGAGTAAATGGAAATACTCAAGTAAAGTACAAGTACCACAAAAATGTACTTTAGTACAGTACTTGAGTAGATGTACTTAGTTACATTCCACCAGTGTTGAAATTATATAGAAATGTATATTGGTGATTTTATTTGAAAGACACAATTTAGCCATTAGTGGAGTTGCTGGGAGGACATTTTAGTAACTGGACCTCTTTGAATCCCTGCACTATAGCAACAGCAGCTGAAGTGAACGCTGTACGTTGGTTTCGCTCACTGCAATTCATGACCTTCACATATCGGCTAGTACATTTTCCTTTACATCTTTGTCTGTGTCTATTTTCTTTTTTGTTTTTGTTTTTTTAAATCATCTATGAATCTATTTCATCCATCCGTCCCATTTATCTCACTGATTTCCCTGTCTTTCTCTCTCTGTCTTACAACCCTCCTATCCACCATCCCTCAATCTTTTACATTCCTCTCTTTCCCAATTTGTGATGATCCATCCTTCTCTCTTTCCTGTCCTATTACCCAGCCTCTTCCTCTGTTTCTTCCTTTGTCTGGGATCCATTTGTGCTGCATTAGGCAAGATATGCTGAGAGAGAAAGACTGGGAGGATAGAAAGAAGAAGGACTTGGAAAATGGATAGTGTCTGAGCTTTGCATTATAATGGAGAACTGTCTAAAGGCAGATTTGCTCTGCCTTTAAGTGATGCATCTGTCTGCATTTATTCACCCAACTCTACATACGCTCAGGCCTACGTGCTTTTATTTCCCTCCCTTGTGGGAATGTAAACCATCCCTATTGTATGCTTGTGTACTGTTAAATATTCGTAATGGTAATTTCTTTTATTTTTTTGCACCTAGCTTTTTTTTACTGTGTGTGCAAGTAATTACCTCTAATGGGTTGTGTTTCTATTGTCTTGTAGTTGGGAAGTGTTTTGTGTGTCAGGATGGGTTGCAATGCCTTTGTGCGCAAGGAAGGAAGGGAGGAGGGAAGGTCCCATTATTTAACCCAAGCCATCAGTCACACTCAACAAGCCTATCATATAGGACCATTCAGAGACTGTGCAGGCTAAAGTTAGCGCTATTATCTGCCTGTCACTGGCTAGCTGTGTTCGGGTCCCTTGTGAAAAAACCAATTGTATGAGTGAATGCCTTGCTGCTCACGTTGTCAAGCTCCAGGGATGCGCACAGTGCCTTAAAAGAGCCCTCTCCATTTACCTTCAGTTTGTTTTACACCTTTCAACTCGCAGTAGAAAGCATGATTTTGACATTTAGTATTATAACATTGACCGCTCAATTTTAAACCATCAGCAAGGTTTGCAAGCCCAACCAAGTGGAAAAAATAATCTTTAACTCTAAAGGAAAGGAAAGGATCATCTCGATTTTAATCATCTCAGCTCATCTCCTAAGATTTCCGAGTGAGTGCTCATCAATCAAAACTGTATGCAGACAGTGTGCTTGATTAATATTCATTTTATATGAGACACTTCATTTGCATGAACACACTGTCTGTCTCATAAAAATCACCAAGCCCTCCCCACTGGTGTGATAAGCATCTGGACATGAAACAGTTGAAATTCGGAGACATGGTACTTAACCCGGCAACACAATCCCACTTCATTACATAGTGTGATACAAAAGTGGGAGGGATTTAAGCAGGCGGGACTAGTAACATCATACTTAGTATGTACCCATCAGATAACACTGAGGATCAAGTTTCACTTTGTTGCAAAAGCATTGTATGGAATGCGTCTGGATTAATAAAAATCATGTTTGGTTTCCTCAGGTCAGAAAGTGCCAGATGGAGAAATGCCCTGAGGTGGTGAAGTGCATCAGTGTGATGGCTATCTCACCACTTGTGAGATATGTTGGGGTTACAGAGATGAGAGTGCTGCATGGGAAGAAATCCATATCTCTCATTTAAAAGGTTTAAAATGAACATGCATAGTCACAGCTGACCTGAGAGTCAAGTTAGGAATCATCTGAAGAGATTTCTCCGACCCGTCCAGTTATATTTCAGGTAATGCTTAAAAATGTATATTGGCTTGAAACCATCTGTATAACAATCATATCAATGAAGCTGGAACAATTAGTTGATTAATCGATTAGTCAGTTGACAGAAAAATAATTTTTATGCCATGTTTTTGATAATCAATTGTTTTAAGTAAACTTTCAAACAAAAGTGCCAACCCTTCACATGTTCCAGCTTCTCAGTTGTCAGTATTTGCTGCTGTTCTTTATCTTGTGTGATTGTACATTCAAGATTTGTGGGGTTTGGATTGTTAGTTAGAAAGAAATAAGCAATTTGATGACAACTTGGGCTTTAGGAAAGTGTAATGGGAATATAGGCCAAATGATCTTGTTAAATAGCTACACGTATGGCCAGGTAATATGATTATATACAATGTAAGGAGATAGCAACTATTTTTACCCTTTATCCACCTCTTTAATATATGTGGTTGTATTGTTGGCAATGATAAAAAATCAATAAGCAGGACTGTTTAATGACAATATTGGATTCACAGGATTTTCTCATTAGTGTGTTGTAATATAATATTACAGGTATTTTATTCCCTGGTGTAAGAGAAAACATACATTTAGTTATTATTGCATTATATTGTGATATATATTTATAGTCAATTTTAAGATACATATAGCATGTTAAAATAGTAACCCATTTCGCCCACACCTAGCAACAAATAAACAGGATGTTTTTTTTGTAAATTGCAATACACTGTCACATGATGCTGTGCCAGTTCATTACATGAGGAAATTGAAAAAACATTCAGATTCATGCATTATAGTTGGCATTTCAGTGAAAAGTACAAAAAATAATACTCCCAATAATCACCGGATCTTTATGACCCCTCTTTCTTTTAAAAGATCTTGCTGTCTTTTCAGAATGGATTTTTTTTTTCTTCTAGAGCCAGAGCAATGCCTTCAACAATCGCAGTAGAGACACTGACTCGTATGTAAACTGGTAGTTGTGTATTTAAATATGAAAAGTATATGTAAAAAGCATGAAAAACAAGTGGCATACTGTACATTACTTCTGGTAAACTCTCTTGGATTCAGGAGTTGGAGGGAAAAAAAAAAGGCAACCAGAGATAATTTACAGCAAGAAGGCTCATATAAAATATATGAACTGGCCCTCAACAATTTCCCATGAGATAAATTACACTATAGTGGTGACAGGTAATGCACCAAATGCCAAGGCATGCAAATGACTTTCTTCATTCCTATCCATATAGAATTTAATTTAGTTTTCCAGCTTTCCCTCCTGAGAAATGTTTATTTCAGGTGGTGTCATTGATTAAAGACAGTCACACATCATGCCTAATTTCAACATAACACATTTGAATCTCACCCAATTCGAGGAGCACAGGAGTGTTATCAGTATCAAGATAGCGGGATGTTTTTAGTAGTAAACAAGCGGAGCCAAACATCTTCCCTTGTAGCTTTTAATGCTGAAATTATGAACAAACACCTTTACAAATAGGTGATTTTGTCATTTGCAATATCACCACACCGGAATAATGACTGCATATTTTGAATTTACATGTGAGATGTATTGTCTTTTGTCATTTTTAGTCTCCGTTTCTCCCAAGCCCCTTAAATGCAGCCTTCATTTAGGATCCATCTTGAATCAAGCTAATTCCATTGCCCTCCATTTGTCTTTTTCTCCAAGTCCAAGCGAGACAACATATTTCCTCCCCCCCCCCCTTTCAACTATTGCTGTTACTATATCAAGCCACTCCATTTTGCTTTAACTGCATAGCAAAGTCAATTATTTCTGTATGTCAGGTTTCATCTGCGCCCCTTTGGCACACACACAATTACTAAAATAACAAAAACAACTACGTCACTGATTAGACAAAAGTTGTTCTGCAGGAAACCGCTAGTCATGAAGTCATGAAAAAGTCTCCTTGATGTGACTGAGAATGGAGCTGCAGTCGCTGCTCGTCCCGCTAAATGTTGGCCAACTTATCTAAAGGAGTTATCCTAAATCCCCCTCAGAGTAAGTACCCTTGAAACGTCAGCACCATAATGTATCATAAGGCTCCTTTTGGAATACAAGACGAGTTGGCAATGGCGGACTACTGCTCTGTCTTTCTTTCTTTTTTTTACTCTTCTTCTTCTTCTCTCTCTCTTTTTTGCATTGAACTGGGTCCAAGCTCCTCTCATAAATATTTATTTTTTAATGTGTTTTTTTGGTGATTGATAGCAGTTCCTGTACCTAAGCCCACACGTTTTTTTTAGAGTAAATTAACGACTGTGATAGTGAAGTGTTTTTCATTTTATGTGATAATTTCTAAGTAACACCTTGTGCTGTTAGATATGGCGCATAGAGTCTCACTCACACACACACACACACACACACACACACACACACACACACACACATACAGATGCCTGCAGACGGTGATAACACATGGAGCTACAAATTCTCATTGTCTTCTGCTATAGAAACAGCCACTACACTATCCTGCTACTTGCTACATGCATTTATTTTGACACTTTGGGTACTAACCTGCCAAAAAAAGCCATATGCCAACAATCATTTGGAAAACAAGGATATATTGTCTTGTTTTGAAATATATTTTCAACATGTTATGCTTGATTTTGAGTCTGTATTTATTTAGAAATTGTCCTACACCATAAACTTCAGGTCCAATTTACCTCTTGGACAATTTGCCTCTTTGGTGTATTTGAATGTGTTTATTCCTGCAATAATGTATTTATTTATTTTTTGTCAAGGGAGTCGCAGCATCTAATTTGATGTCATATTTAATTTATCTCTCCTGCAGCTGTCAGAGCATTTTGATAAAAGGCTATTACTTTGATCAAATACACTCTTTCACATAGCTATTTAAATGTCTTTAATACCTGCCTATATATATATATATATATATATATATGTGTGTGTGTGTGTGTGTGTGTGTGTGTGTGTGTATATATATATATATATATATATATATATATATATATATATTATATAAAAATATATTTGTGTGTGTGTGTGTGTGTGTGTGTATATATATATATATATATATATATGTGTGTGTGTGTATATATATATATATATGTGTGTGTGTGTATATATATATATATGTGTGTGTGTATATATATATATATATATATATATATATATATATATATATATACACACACACACACACACACACACACAGGAATGAAGTCAATGATACAGTAGGTGTGGTTTAGGCGAGTTATGTAAGCTCTAGTTTTATTCACTCATTTCTGCCAATACTTTGCTGATGAGCACACCAACCTTTACCCTCCTAATATTGCCCAAATGGTCTGTTTAGGCAGAGATCCATAATAGGCTTGCTGCCCTTCTCTTAAACCTATTAATATCTGCTCAAGGAAATCTGATTACTCTAATCTAGGATTTTTTAAATGGGTATTAAGAGTTGGATGGGGAAATGTCACTGTGACATAGGAAGCATACCTCCATGCAGGGATGGACGTGGACAATCTAATATAAAGGATAGAGGTGTATTTAAAATTCACTGTTGGTATAATTTGAGATTTTGATGTCAGTCAGCTTCCCCAGTGCCTTGTCCTTTGATGCAGTGCTCACGTTTTGACCTTTTGTAACCAGATTTGCTGCCGTCCCACAATGGAATTAACTCCCCGCAATATTAAAATGCAGTATGGAATGCCTAATGTGCCAAGGATAATGCTTGTGTAGAGGATGGAGGCATTGTCTGCACTCTTTGGCTTGCATCATTTTGCAGAGATTATATTTCATCAGGAGATCATGGTTGATAGTGGATAATAGAGGGGTTTGGATTACCTAATCATTAAAGCTGACTTAACCTTAATAGTTTGATAAGGATAATCCTGAGAATCTCATCAGAATATAGATGGAACATTTTTTATCCCGATCTAACAATGTTTTCTATATTCATACTTCACTTATTCACTTACGGGATGTGGAGTTGCAAATTTTCACGCATCATTTTGTGAACATTGACACATCCTGAGTGTCAATCTCACAGCAGTCACAAGCCAACACTATATAAATCACATTCGATGTTCATTCAATTCATTTTTTTTGTTAACTTTGCGATTACTTCACTCAGTTTTAGCAGTTTGCCGATGACGGCACTCCCAGTGAAGGGTAGCTTTCAGTGGGTCTGGTAAGTCATTTTTGTTGACTAGAATTTTGGAGCGAAGCCTGCGAGCACAGTAGTTGTTTCTTAGGCCGTGCAAATACATTCACAGGTGCAACACCTCAAGCTGTGAAGTTATGGCTCATGCCCACAGGAAAGAGAAAACACCGCCGCTTTCTTATGTCAGTTACCATCAGGCCTTGCAAGAATACACATAAGGTCTGGAGCACATATGCGTGTGCAAAGACGTATACTCCATACACACACATAGCTGTACGCCAAAGCCTAAAGCAGCGTGTGCTTCATCTCTTACTTCTTGTTTCTCTGTGGGAGTGATTTACTGGTAAGGTGGGGGAGTTAACACGTTCATGAGCAAACAACAACAGAATATCCCAAAATACATTTTGTGGTTCGCAACGCCTAAGTGTTTAGTTGATCACACCAGATATGAGTTCAGCTGACTGGAGATTGAGCAACTTGCACCGTGTCACTTGATGACAACTTGAAACTCACAATGCCATAAGGACGGCGCGCAAGGAGGGTAAAGCCATGGTGCATCCATCTGTTGTGTTTGTTACTCATTAATTTGAGTTCTTCTTTTCAGCTAACATGTATGTTTATTTTTTCATTTTTTATAACAGATTTTGGACGGCATCTGGCACCAGAGCAACACGACTTGTGGGGTTGTGGGAATTGTGGCGCAGTGGAGGGAGCTGTGCCATAAAGAAAGCACCCGATTCGGGCATTTGCCAGCAAAAGACTGAACTCAACTGGGACCTTCAGCAGCGGGCGGTAAGAGGAGGAGGCCATGTGGACCGCACGCCTGCTAGTCCTTGCCAGCCTCTTCGCACCAGCCGCTCTGGGTGAGTTTCTCATTCATTAGAGCTTTTGTGTGTGTGTGTGTGTGTGTGTGTGTGTGTCTGTGTGTGTGTGTGTGTGTGTGTGTCTGTGGACGTGTCTATGTGGATCAGATGTGGGCACAAAACATACCTCTTGCATTTTGTTACTGGCATGATTTGAAGCCGTATCAGAATTTCATCCTTTTGCTATTTATGCGCCACATTCTGTCAGCCAACTGCGATAAAAGCCTCTGACTTTATGTCTGTCTCTTTTTCGCCGTCTATCGAGCGGCTCTCGCTAATTAGCAGTTTTTTTACTCCTTAAACTCCCAGCAACTTTTTTTCTACACTGTTCGTATTTGCACTCTCTTGTCTGTTCCTTTCTCTGATTTTCTATCTATTTTTAGATCTGTCCCTCTTTCTCCCATCTCAGTCTCCTGCTCTCCTGGCAATAGGAAATGAAGTGAAATTAACTTTCAAAGAATCATTAACACTGCTTTGGCTTTGTGGCGCATGTTTAGTATAGCGAGAGTTGCAGGAGGAGAAAAAGAAAACTGTCTTTTATCATTTCACGCATTAAGATCTTAAGATGAAGTTGCAAGGACCCTCTTTTCCCACCTCTCGGTAAACGGAAACCGCCGTAGTTTTAGAGAGAGTTTCCCTTTGGCCTTCTGTGAATTGTTTCAGAGGCAAACTAAATGAAGTAATTTAAATTCAGATTAAAAGAAATAAGTGGTGGTGGTCGGGCGCTTTGTGTGTGTGTGTGTGTGTGTGTGTGTGTGATGGGATGGTTGGTCACAATCAACTAGATGTAGGGAGTGTTGGGAGTGTGGCAATAGCCCATAACAATGTTAATTTGATATGGCTCAAACCATTAATGGGAGATTTGAAGCTAAGTGAATTGTTTTTGTCCTGTGATATCTACGCAGGGCGGAGGCAACTGGGTTCAACATCCAGTGCTAATGAAAGCACGCTTTCCAGCATTGTTAGTTTTGTCTTAATGCTCAAAAGAAAGAGTTCAGGGGACAGCAATATGTCATGCATTAGCTCTATTGACCAGAGGTGGAAACATTATAAGGCAGCGAGTCAGCCAAAATCCCACTAAGAAAGATCATGAGGACTACACTGTAGGTTGCAGTTTTTAAAGTTGAACTGAAATTCATTTTGATAAGATGATTGATTTGATCACTTTATAATCAACCAGAGAAAAATACTTACTTACTTTTGCAGTGATAGCACCCACAAAATTTGTGTTATCAATAGGTTTTTTTTTTTTGCTTCCAACTGACGATATAGGTACACAGACAGTTAACGTTTTTATCTGTCGCTTAGTCCCACCTTTGATTTGAGCAATCCCAACATTACACCGTGCCTCTGTACGTTAACGGCATGCTGTGATTGAAATCATGGAGTAACATACAGATTGCTGAGGTCACAAGCCTGCCCGTTGTGAGTTTTAACAATCTGGTCAACACTAACCCCCCCCCTTCCATAATGTTGGATGGACACAGTGCTGTTTGTGTGTGAGAGCTACCGATGACTCAATAGCTATTGAAATGGCATGAATGAAATGTAATGTCCAGTGGGAATCATCTCTAGCTGCCACTCTCCTTGTGGAATTAGTTAGCCAAGCTCAGGTCCTCATAAATGTTTAATGGTGGTAAAAACACCTGTTGGTGAGTTCATTTCTACCATTTTTAGTCTTTTTATTCAAAATAATGTCACTTTCCCCCATTTTTTTCTCCAGTTGTGCTTCTTCTTGTCAACATTGTGTTTTTGGCAGTTTTTTAATACTATTTTAACTATCACGTCTTAGTACAATTTATTCTGAGAAATTACAGATATATACTATCTTAACATACAACTGCATATCATAGTTTTTTCTGGAACCCTCAACATTAACTTCAATGCACCAACTGTACAGTATACAGTACGCTGTTCGAAGTGACACAGGCAAGCATATCCATGCACAAAGAACCATATAGTAGAAGGCCTGTGTGCGTTCAGTGCTATTACTCCTTATTGTTTTTACCTCTTGACCTTGTATTTGATTAGCATTGACTCTTAAGGGCTCATCTACAACAGATGTGTCAATCACACAGAGCGTAAACATCTCTCGTCCTATCCATGTGAATCTTTTGTCTGTCTGCTGCGTTTTAGCTGCACTTTCAGACATTTTTTTAAGAAGTGTACACTGTCTTCTAACTAGAAATCTTGTGTCCACAACACCATTGGAACGAAAAGCATTTAAGCTTGTCTTGGGATTAAAGAGATTCATATCGATGGTCCATTGGCTGGATAAACACTAACTGTAGGACAGTCAGCCTCAGCCAATTAGAAAGTGTCATGGGGGATGGATGTGAGATGATATAAAAAAGACGGCCGTCTGACAAATGCGTCTGAAACGTGTCCGCCGTAGACGTTCTGTGACAGCCAATTTATTTAAAGGAAGTACGTTGTGTTTTTGCACGTTTTAGTCCATTTACCACACATTTAATATAGTACACATTAGTGCAGGATTACTTTTTCCAAGCATAGTTTTCTGGATTGGTCACAGTATTTTCCTACCTTCCAGGCTGCCATTGCTTTTAGTCTATGTCAGTACGGTGTGAAAGGGGATGAAAAAGCTGTCTAACCCATTTGGAAAAATGATCAGCAGCAATGCATGCATGATTGTCATAAATGGGCTGAAACGTTCAAAAACACCTGCACAGTTCTTTATATCAATCATTCTGCTTTGTTACTCATACCACAACAATCAATCAATCATTGATCCCATAGGAATAGACCACATCCAACTGACACCGTCTAGTAGCTATGGTTTTTTGGTGCTGCAAGTAATGCCCTAAAGGAACCACATTTGAGCATTTCAGGCTTGTTTGAACAACAGATTAAGTGGTTGACATCCCAAGTAAATAATTTGGCAGTTTTACTAAGAAAAAGTAATCATTTAAAACCCAACCCTGATGCTATAAGCAGACACGGCCAGATGTTGCCAGTAAATTGTTCTGCAGCTGGGGAAGCGTTAGTGGGAATATTCACCACAATGTCATTGTGCATGTTGCTCCCTGAGAGTGTTGGAAATGTGTACTCCAGGGGATGCTGGCCTACTTTGGGATCTCCAGTCCCTTTTGTCTATATACAGTCAGGCACAGGCATGCACACACATGTGCACGGATGAATGGAATCGAACACAGGAAATAGCACTTTATCTGCTCATACCGTGTTAGCTAAGAGTCTGCTATTGAAGCTGCGCAGTGTCCTGCCCTTTCTAGTCCTTATTTGTATGTCAACACGTACCCAACTGTCTGACACTTTACACTTGTCTGAGGAAAATGAGGAATATTTCAGGACAAGCGTGATAAGCCTGTTTGGGTGGAGTTATTTGTCGTGTGTGTGTGTGTGTGTGTGTGTGTGTGTGTGTGTGTGTGTGTGGGGGCGGGTAAGCAAGTACTGTATAGCTAGAAAGTCTAGCAAGATTAATAAAAAGTTCTATCACGGATGCTGTCACTGGGTTGAAAAATAAGTAAAAGGCACCCTTGTCATTGTTTCGGTAACAGTGAATAACAATGAAAAAGCAATGTCCCAAACACTCTGGCCATGCCTGAGCAGCACATTAATCATGCGTTTCTGTGCATGTAAAATGCTCCAGGAACGATTTTATATTCATTCCACTTAATACCACCCCATGGAATCGGAGATATAACGCTATAATGGATGACGGCTGGTGGACCAATCCAAGAGATGAAAGCGTGAAGTCTGACACGTATTTTTCATGGTCAGATCCTAGTGCATACATCAAGCCTGGAAGCAGATATCGCCTTTCCGGGGGGGGACAGGTATGTAATGAGGGATGGATGAGACAGCGAGGCAGATGTGTTCTAGGGCAGAGGCAGATCTATTTAGCATATTTGTGTGTTTGTAGGTTTTTGTAGCTCTCAGAACAGTGTCAGGTAATTGGCAATTCTGCAAAAGGGGCTAAGAAAGAGTCGTAAAAATTAAGTTAATGTCCATCTTGCTTTTGTCTTTCCCTTTCTTTCATTCATATAGCCCCATACTTTCGTGCCGAGCTTACACAAAGTTGAGTCCAAGCCTACATACACCTTACAAACACATCCTTCCCGAGGCTATTTTGCAGCGGCTCCGTGTGGAGCTTAGTGCCACCCATGACAATTGTGATTGGTTTAAATAAATGCCAATAATCCAGAGCATGTTTTTCTCCCATCCCAGAATGCTGTGTGGACTAGCCAGACCTTCCTTCGCAGTGTGTGAAGGTTGGTCTGGCAAAGCGAGACTAAGCATTATCTAACCAAACAAGGGCATTAAACTCCAACGTCAGTCTCACTGTTCCCGTACAGATCCACTTAATTAATCTCCTTGTGCCAGGGCACTGACTCCATCCGCCTAGGCATCCCTGGATTTGCCTAATTTGCTTAATTAATTAAACAAATGATTTATTTGAGCTCATATTTCAAAGCGGGAGAAAGTTCTTTGTAGAGCCCACTGAGGCCTGTACTGTTTTGTTGTGACTGTGAGATGCCTCTTGAAGCATTGAAAATAAGTGGGCTTTGGAGTGGTTGGATGTCAATCATTCATTGGCAGCGGCATAATGTACAGGCAGATAGAGTGCAGGGGTAAATTATGTATGCATTTAAATGTGATATTAGATTAAAAACATAACTTCAGCATGTCGATGTGCTCTTATGTGCAGGTAGTGTTGAGCACGATCAGGCTAGCGTGTTAACATGCTTACATTTGTGAAATCGCATGAAACAGCTGAGGCTGTACTTGGAACCGAAAATTTGAAAAACTCTTACTTCCAGCCTCATTTGTGTGTTTATCTTATTAGAGCCCAGTGCTAGTTGTGTAAAATAGAATGCCTTATCCACACTGGATAAGGCATTTGAAAATGCTTACAACATGCCTGAAACTGGAGCTTGGAATGTAGAATGTACTGCACATACTGGGACAATAAATGTCAAGGCAAGGCCACAAAAGTACTAAACGGGCGCAGGCAGGAAAACATCAGCTTGTGCCCGTTGACATTAGAACGTCCTCGGACACTGCACTTGATCTGTGCTGGCATGAAAATATAGCACCATACAGCATGTGATGATAAACATAATTCAGTTTAGACAACAGAGATACTTCATTTGCTTTTGAGCACTGCAGGAGAGTCCTGACTTTGAGATAGTTTGAATAATTTTGTTTCTTGAGTTTCACGTAGAAGTTTTATTGCTTTGAAAACGTTTTAGATGATTTTAAAAATGCCTTGGGTTTAATGCCGATTTTCTTTTATTTGCAACTCTTTTTCCTGGAAATGGATTATGCTTGTCCTATAAGCTACACAAGTCTTACTGAAAATAGATAATAGTTAAATTACTTAGTTTTTTATGCCTCCCCTAAGGGTGGCCTTTACAGCTGTCATTTGGATGCCAGCTTTTTTTTTGTATTGCTGTTTTAGTGGGTCTTGCTTTGTCAGGACGTGGTCTTATTTAAATTAAATTGTAAGATTTGAATTTAAAGTAAATATACTGGGTGTAAAATCCACTTTTCTTTGTATTTAGTTCCAGTTCTCCCTTTAATGTTATCCCTAGTAACACTTTGTGTGGCATTTGGCATTGCTTTCAGAAATCCCCTTTTCTTTTTATGCTCTTCTGTAATGAGTGAAAAATCAATACCTGCTTGATAGGGGGAATAAAAGAATGGCCTTTGCTGCCCATGGCACCAGTAGTGACTGCTTGACATTGCCAAATTGCTGTCAGAACTTGCAACCTAAGAGGAAAGAATGACAGCAACATTAAGAATGGCAGGGTGGGGTTAAATACCTCTGCATGTTTTATAGGTGTCCGTACTGGGACCTCTGTATATCTTCCCAATAAATGAATTAGACTCCCCATTCATTCAGCGCGGTTGCACAGGCATAATTTGGTAAGCGTTGAATGATGCCATTTAAAGTGGACTTGCAGCTGGTCGAATGGTGTTTAATGAGGACAGATATTGACAGCAAGGTCAAGTGGCAGTGGATGTTAGTTTACATTAGGCTGCATAATGTGCGCGTGTGCGTAGTGCATGTGTTCGTGGTGTCCGTCGGAGTGGAGAGAGCATTGCTGAGTAACCTCGCAGACCAGCTCACAGGGCACAAATGGTGGCCGTGAAATACCACAGGGTTTCCCACACTGCTTAACAGCAGGGGTCAGGCAGTAATTTGGGGTGTGGGCGGAATGTGAGGAGCAGGAAGGGCAAACAGACACCACGCAGAGACACAATGCAGCGACCTATGCTTCCCTCAGTTTATGAAATTAATTACTTTTTCCTTCCCTACTGTGAAATCAATACAAGCAGCATATGCTTTTTATCCCTGGCCTGTAAAATAAATCCAACGCGTCCACTTACAGGACGTGTTTGCCTATTTGACATATTTGCATTGTGATGACACATAGTCGGTGCAATTGAAAACTGGGCAGATGATTACGTGCTGCAATTTAAGACAGTGCAGTGCTGTACATATGCAAATGTATCAGCTTTGTAAAGCTTTCACAATCATGAGTGAGGGTGTGTGAGTGAAGCACAGTGAGGCTCCCCCCCCCCCCACCCCACCCCACCCATATGATGAATTGTTGCAGCAGCACATGATTACAATACATGCCTTGAGACCATACTATATGCATATTTGCTAATTATTTAGATTAGCATCTCCCCTTTATAAACCACATGTTGCTAATGACATGCATTGATATCTAGATGTTTTATGTTTCTGTGTTGCGTGGGGGGGATCTTCTTATTAGGGCTATGTATCTCTACATGTCAGAAGATTCGATATATATCTATGTTAACAGTCCAGGATCGCAGACGCATTTGTAATAATGTGATATACCGCAATCCGAAGCCTATTTGATACAGTTTGATTTAGCTGCCATTAGGATTGAATGTTTTTACTCTTTTGATAATAAAACATAAAAACGTCAAGCTATTCCTTTAAGATGCAATTGCGTTATGACTGCTAATGCAATGTAAATTCTTCAGAGAGCACTGTACATGGTGGTCTGATATTTCTTTTAGAGTTGATAAGTATGACACATGCTACAGGCAAAGGAGTGCAGAGAGAGAAGAGAGTTACTTGGAAAGATTAGCCTTAACAATATTTCTTCTGAATGTCACACAGACTTTGGGTCAGAGCTGTGGTTGTGTAGTGATGTAGCCAAATATTGACTCTTGTATTATTTTATTTATAATTATTAATAATAATAATAATAATAATAATAATAATAATAATGAATACTTACACCCCTACTATCTATTCCTCTAGTCATCTAGCTATGTTGCTCTATCTGTGTCTGTCCGTCTTTCACATTAGCGAGGCTATTGATCAAGTTGTAGTGTTTTTGGCATTGTTTGGTGACATTGAGACATGCAGATCTTATTTCAAGGGAAGCTGCCTACTTCAGCTTATGTAACATGTTGCCTTATGGCCACACGGCAGCAAACAGTGAATTGCTTTTCCAGTAGCCCCAGATGAAATACACTGGCACTTTCTGTTGATGAAAAAGTCCACATAATGGCACCCTGTCACCAGAACAAGAAAGCAGGCTCAAATGGAGACCACATTGTTTAAATAATTATATTTAACAGTACAATGACAGCACCTAAACAAATGGTTCTCTGGTTTCATTTGCACATTGTCAGTCAATTTTGATTATAGTCTGTTTGATGCATGAGGCATTTTCGCTGTTATTGAATAATTCAGAGATCAATTGGGGTCATTAGAGAATGGCAGAGAAAAATACAGGTGCTTTCCTTAGTACAACTCAGAGGACGGGGTGAAGCGATACCACCTTTATTTCCTCAACAAAGGCAATCATTGAAAAGGAAAAGGATTAATTAGTTATTGTTCCTTTTGATCTCTCTTTCTTTTTCTCATGCAACTCTTGAGCTATCAGGGTGGATTTTAATGTATGCATAGACAAACAAAGAATACTGAAGATCTAATACCTTTTGCCTGAAACTAAAGTTCACCACAGACGCAGCATAAACCAATTATGGGCAAGATGGTGTGTGACCGTGCACTTTCTTCCCTCAGCTTTGACATTGAATAAACCAAGCATGCACAGTAACTGGTGATTTTGTCTCAGCGAATCAATATGAAGTATTGTAAAGTCTGCATTTGGAGCAAAGGAGTGGTTAGGGATCAAATGATACTGTGGCACAGATTAGCCCATGAGACTTAGAGGATAAGTGAGAGAGGGAGTAAGCAATAGAGAGCCGGTGGTGGTGGTGGTGGTGGGGGAGGGGGAGGTGGGGCGATACTGGAGATGGCCTTCAATATGGCCCAGTGGCCTTGTAGGGGAATTCAATACAGCCATTGACAAAAGAAGGCTTCCATTGTGGAGGAGCCAGCCTCCTTTGGGAAGCTGTTCCATTTCCTTATTAATTGTGCTCTCATTAAAATAAAAGGAAGGAGAGAGGGGAATGGATAGCGCGGGAGTAATGGTAGCTCCTCAGCGTGGCCTCCTTGTTTGGAAGGATGCCAGGGTCAAGTAGTTTACAGTTCTAGTGCTTTACACGGGATGGAAAATGCACCGTAGTTTATGTATTTTATGTACTGCATGCACAGCACACACAGACAGGCACACACTCCCTCCCTTTATCTTCCTTCTCTCAGGCCTTCCCACATTGGAACACAAATCTTCCTCTGCAGATGTACTGTATCAAAACTGTTGGGGTCACTGATTGGCCTCTGTCTCACTCTGCAGCTGTCAGACGTGGGAGGAGTCAACAGTTTAGGCCATGGATCACTGATATCCTAACCAAACATACTCCCTAAACCATACTCCCTTGACCCTCTGCTTAAAGGATAATTCTGTTTTATTACCACTTGGGTCATATTTTGGTAGTTTCAGTCATCGGTTATGATGACATTGTATTCACCAGAGTAATTGCTGAGATTACGCCAACAAGTCACACCATGCAAGAAAACATATGCGGTGGAAAAACTGTGCACGGAAGGTCAAAGTTGACCCAAGAAGTCTGTACACAGTGATGGATGTTTACAACCGACAGTTTGGGTCATAACAGTTTTTTCTCTTCCAAATAAGATTGGCTCACCTGGCAGTTTGTTTAAAATCTTTATGATCCTCTGACCTCTCGGTGTTGTTAAACCATTGGACTTCTGTTTCGCAATGTTGCCGTGTTTCTTGATTTCACCACTGCATTCAGTGAATTTAGAAAAGTATTATTACCAATAGAAAATAAAAACAACACAAATAAGATCTAAGTTATAATAAACTGGAATTTTCCTTTAAGGTCCTGATCTGCTTAATGGAGTGCAGACACTGACCTGATAGATGTTTGATTGATTGATTGATTGATTAATTAATTGATTGATTGACATTGTCCTGCATCACTAGATCACAACAACCAAGATTATCAAGTGGCAAATCTTAATGTACAGATGCATAAATTCCAAATATTTCAAAAGATTCTACAGTATTTTCATAACAGAAATGTCCTGTCCATGGTATGAGAGATATAGGTTATTCTGTCTTAGTCACCACACATTATCTATAAATCTTGGCAAAACATTTAAACACTAAATTAATTTTTTTTAGATTTGGTTCTGTTTTGTAAATGTTCTTTAATTTGAATGTGACGCTCATGTCTTATTCCAGATATTGGCTTTCTGTTGTTCCTTATGAACCTATCTACAATGCTCCATCAACATATAGTGTACAGAATAATACAGAAGCTAATTAAATATAAACATGAATAAATGTAAATGTTCAATATGACTCTGTATGCTCTGTGATCTATGATCTGCAGCTTGTTACAATCTTAGTTCATACATACCCATACATCTGACAGCCTAAAGTAAGATGGAGAGTACCATAGTGAAGATGTCTTTTTTTGGGGGGGAGTGGGGGTTAAGGCCAGGAGCCATAACTTTTACAGACATCCCCCTGTGCATAAGACCCTACAAAAGACCAATTGTGTCAAATGGGAAAAATTGCAGGTGCACATTCCCCAGTGGTGCACTCCCTCTTGCCTCCCACTCTCCACACACATTTAAAGGCATGCAAGCACGCACACACATGCTGCCTCCGTGATCTCTGCCTCTCATTTGGTGGCGGGAGGAGGAGGACGGGGTTAGAAGGAGATCCTTTTTCACTGTGATAATGCTCTTCTTTCTCTGCCACAAGATGAACTGAGAAAGGGTTGAAACTGGAGAGGCAGAGTGAGCGATGCCATTCCACAGCAAGCAACGGCATCAAACAAAATGGCATGTCATTTTCATAGGCCCACTGCAGATGTTTCTCCTCTGCATGTTCACCCTGTGCATAATACAATGGTGGGTATTTTGTATTGGGGTCATGGTGAGGATCACAGGGGCCACCCTTTAACTAGGAGGTGTGGATTTAACCCATAGGGTCTGTTTGACACACATTTTCATTTTATAAATTAATACAATGGAGTGCATTATACATAACTTTAAAAAACATGTAAAAGTTAAGAGGTGCTCCTTATAGCTTCAGATATTGCCTCATAATTATCAACGGTTTGTATTTTCATTGTTGCAGTGCAAAGAACTGCTAATGCAAAATGACTTTTTCATGACTGATTAGCCAACATGTCTGCAGCTAACTTGCTGACCTCCATGTCACCATTGCACTTCCTGTTTGCATAACCTAAAGTAGTGGTTCCCAACCTTTTTACAACATGACCCTTCAAAATGAAGCAGTGTGACCCCTTGTGACACTTATTTGAACAAAAGGGAAGAGCTGCGGAGAATGACCCTCTAAGCTAAGCTAAACGCTAAAAGTCGCTGATTTTCAAGTCATCCAGTTTTACTTGCGGTTAAACGCGGATCTCGGGGTACTGGTGCCGTTCTTCAGCAGCTGGTTGAAAATCTGCAGACTTTCTTTAAGTTACCAGCTAATGCTAGGGCTAGCTCGCTAGCTTGGTTGGTAGAGTGCTGAAAAAGACATTTCTAGTCAACTAAAGTGTTCCAATTAAGATGAAGATGAAAACATGGACAACACGCAAAAACTAGTTCGTGGCTATTTTAATATTTTAATGTACACAGTGCCATGGATATGTCTATTTTAAAATAAATGGGACCATCATTTACAAAATGAACATCATGCTGTATTGAAGAAGACTTGAAACTAGCGAATGAGGCCATAAACTTGTTAGGAAAATGTTTATTGATGTTATAAATCAAAGCAGAAGTAGGGTCATTTTCCCATAGACTTCTATAGAATCTAACTTTTTTTTGGAGTGGAGTCGCCCCCTGCTGTATATTAGATAAAAGGTAGGATTAAGACACTTGAGGCTCCGTTGCCGCTTGATTCAAACAAGTGAACCCAGACTAAGTCAAATAATTATGGCTTTATGTCCATGGAACTCTAAGTAGGCTACAATGGTCTGACTAGCAGATAAGAATACAAGCAATTTAACTTTTTCTGTTGCTGTATCTTTGAGCAAACTTTTGAACAACCTAGTAGATGAAGATGATTTGACTGACGTTTTTAAGAAGAACTTGCAACCATGTGCAGCAGTCTTAAACTAAGATATGCAGCCACTGAAGCTTCTCAGTAACATGTTTGCCAAATAAAGCAGTTGTTTTTTAAGGCGTAAGGCTGTCTCAATGGTATCATGCATTACAGCTCTACACCTGCTTGTGTGAAACCATGTGTGGCATGTTTTGCCTCATCTGGCATTCCCTCCTATTTCCTGCTTTTTATGCCCGTTGTCGGATTCCAATATGCCACATGTTTAGAGTTGCGGCCAGATGATTTGATGTGTGAACACTACGTACATGTTGCTTCATACATATTCAGCGCTCATTATCTTCGCACACTAACCCATTGTCTGATACCTGTCATGTTGAATGCGGAAGAAAAGACGATCAAAGGAGATCATCTTAACTGTGTGTCTCAGATGTAGCGTAGCCACCCAGGCTAATTTCAGCAGCACTGCCTTGATTGCATACATGTGGAATGAGATTACTTTTCACTCTGTGGGTGGTTGAGAAATCTCTTTTTCCACAATTACCTCCATATCCAGCACTAGGTTTTTGCCTTAACACCTTTTATGCCTCTGCGCTGGCGACAGCTATGGCAAGAGGCATTATGGTTTTCGGGTTGTCCGTCCCATTTTTGTGTACATATCTCAGGACCCCCAGGAGGGAATTTCTTCAAATTTGCACAAACATCCACTTAGGCTCAAGGATGAACTGATTAGATTTTGGAAGTCAAAGTCTTTGTGACCTCACAACATGCATTTTGGGAATAACTTAAAAATTCATATGCTAATTATTACATTTCACACAAATGTCCACCACAATAAAATGATGAAGTGATGACTTGTCATATCCAAAATGTCAAAGGTCAACTTCCTTGTGACATCATAATGTTCTGCAAAAAAAGCTTTTCTGGCAATACTCAGAAACAGAAGGGGAGACATTTGGTCAGAATTGGCGACACTAATCTCGAAATTGGTGATTGTGTAGATCTTCAGTGCTGCCGGGTTGAAGTTTGTAAAGCATCCACATTTTGCCAACAAAATACACTAATATGTTTAAATAAATTGGTTTTTAAGGTGCTGTAGGTAGGATTGCGAAGATCCAGGACTTAGCCAAACAATTTGAACATTGACAACTTCTCAGTCTCTCCCCCCTTTCCGCTAAAGCCCAAAATGGTCTCTTAAGCCCCTCCCCCCACATGGGAGAATGGATGCGTGTGCATGAGCAGTGATTGACACGCAGTTAGATACCCCCGCGGCCATGATTGGAGCATCTGAACAGGGAGCTGTGGATTTTTGCAAATCACAGTCTGTAGGTGGTGCCAGAGGAGCCGGATTTCTTTTTAAATGACCTGCTTCATGTAGTTCTACTCGAACATAGGGTCAGTTTCAGCAAATATGACAGAAAGTTTTATAAGTCTTACCTACTGCACCTTTAAGTCTTCACTACAAATATTAAAGGAGTCTTGACAGACATTGATGTAAACTGGTTGGCGGAGGCAGACAACCGTAAGGCGGTAATTCTAGTTTTCACCTGTTTCCTTCTCCTGACAACCTTGTATCTCACTTGGTGACTTTTCCTTTATTCACAAATCCACCTTTGCAACAGTGTCACACACACACACACACACACACACCTCTTTTTTTTTTTTCTTTAACTTCTTGAGTGGGGGTATACCAATGCTAAGCATTTAGCTTTGCTACAAGCTCGCACAATTAGCTGAAAGAGACCTCCTAGAAATGTACAATAGGGAACCACTGAAATGGCCTAGGAGGTGGCTTGTACTATAGGGCAGGCTGGGACACTGGGAGAAGATTAACATAAGATTGAATCAGTGGTACACCTTGCCAGTTACGTTGTAGCTCAGGGAGGAAGGAGTTGCAGAGCAAGCAGGGGGCCTGATTTAAAAATTGTCATCCTTGAACGATGTTACGCAGAGGTGCATACGCCAGATAGCAATATACCCTAGGGAAACACCCCCCCGACCCAATGCATAATGTATTAAAATAGGCAAATGCACATACAAACACACATGTAAGAATGAACAAACCACAGGGGAGGTAACAAAAGAACCTGCTTGCAGTTAAGTACAGATACAGACAGCCTTTAATCTGCTGATGCCACCCAGCACATCAGATTGCACCACCCTTTGGGTTCTTACAGTATATAGGACAAACCCCCGCACCCAACCCCCAACTGTTTCCCCACTTCATCTCAGCGTTATCTACACTCATTCAAATACCTTTTGAATTATACCTTTCAGGGATTATGTGTTTGTGTACAGCTTAAACTATTACCATCCACTGTGTGTGAAAATATCTGCATGCACTCAAGAGTCTAGTGCTACATGTGTAGTCATTGTATGTGGGAAAATTGTTTTAAGCCAGTGCTTGGTATTATGAATGGCTCCACTGGCACAAATAATCAGAGAAATATGAAGTAATGTCTTTGTTAACCTAAAAACATAACAGATACATATGCATGAAATCACATTTTAATTTTGTCATTTAAATAATTTCTTGTTTCTCATTATGTGAGTAAACATTACAGCACTGAGCTTTAATTGGTATTAATTCATGCTTTTGCCCCTCGGATATTACACTGCAGTAAAAATTCCACTTGCAGGAGTATGGGGAAGAGAATTGACTTAGGTTCATTTCCAAGCGTGCTCTGCCGCAGAAAACAAATCACAGCAATGTAATTCACAGAGTTCGGTCCTTGTGCAAGGATACTTTTGATAAAATAGAATCATGCGAACGAAAGTTGATACAAGGACGCTGCGACGTAGAGCTTCAATTTGACTGTTTTTCTCTTCAAATAACGAGAAATTGAAAAATGCTCTTCTTTACTTCCCACAACCTTGAATTCCAAACGATGCCAATTTTTTTCATACAGCCTTCACGACAAACAGTAAGGGAAATTCCATCTCATCATTTCATCAACAACCAATATGCTGTTTTATGTAAATGATGTTACTATCTCCCCCTCCCACTGTGTGCTTGTTTCAAGTTGAAAAATATATATATATATATATTTTTTTTTTAATCAGTTCCAGCTAATTACTGGCTATTGCATGTAAAATTGATGTGGAGTGTTGTGTTCATTTTGCTGTTGTCGGCTGATTGGGGTCATCTCAGATTAAGTTTTATTATTTAATTTTTTTTTACTATCGCCATGATCAACAGACACACACACATATATATTGTGCCAAAGCAGACAGTTATTATCAGTTTGGTTGCGAAGGTGTTAAACTGGTGGCCAGTATGTTAGCTTAGCGCCGGAGTTCAGCTCTATTTGCGCTCACTATTGCACTAGTAGTACACCTATAATGAGTGGAGCCCCTGGTACCCATATTTAGATAGCGATATTGCCTGGTTTCCTATTCATCACAAGAAGAAAGCATCTTCTAGGTGTTCTCTCATCGGTTTGTCTGTATCTTGTGTGAAAGGAGCTCATAGAACTTGTACAATATTGAGGGTTGCTATGGCAATAAATGAAGTGCAGTCAAGTGACATAATGGTTCACATAAATGGTGCTTCAAGTGAAGAAAGAGATATAGAGGTTAGGTAGACTTTATCAGACATGTGCTGTGAAGTAGATAGTATTTTTTTAAAAGTAGTCCCAAAAAAAACAAGAAAACAAATTCTTATTTTAAAAAAATAAGCAAAAGCAGAACTCACTTTGAATTCCCAGCGGTTTTACACACTGCCTGCAACTTGACAAACAAGTCTTTTAATAGAGTTTTTGTTGATCATGGTTACAAACAAAATAGTCAAATATTACTTTTAGCAGTTTTACAAAAACGTCACATTATGCTGATCAGAGTAAGTATTGAAGTTACTGCAGATTACTAAACACAAGTACATTTATTCCCGTACGGTTCTTAGGCACAAGTTTGAGGTACTTGAGGCAACTTTCTACTTCTACTCAACTACATTTTGGATGCAAAATATACACTCTATTTAACAACTGTAGTTAGTAGTGAGATTGAAGGTCAATATTTGGATAAAAAAAAGCATATCATCAACTTAAATGTTAAAAAGAAAATGTGATGTCCTGTTATAGATTAAAATAGATGGTTATGAGTTAAATTTGCTTCACTTCAACAAGCTACAACATTAAAATGCTGCTTACATGTTGATGCATCATTAATAATATAGCATAACATTTACATTTTGCTGGTAATACTTTGGTATTTATACCTAGGTAAAATTTAAAATGAAGCATATTTGTACTTTTAATTTTCCTAAGTAAAGTATCTAAATACGTCCTCCACTACATTGCTAGGCATGCATATACTGTATGTTTTGGAAATTCTAAGGATTTAGAACATTAGCAAATAAACCAAAAAATGGGCACCTTGGTCAAATATGATTTTGAGCTACCACCCCTTTCAGTGTATATTAGTTTCTGAAGTGGACAGTGCGAAAAACAACAATAATGCAACGCTAACTGGAATATTGTATTGAAGAAAGAATATCAACCATCTTACATTTTTGAATCTCTAACAGTGATCCTTCAGTTGAAGACTGGTATAAGGAGGTGTATAAGAATAGTACCTTTGGAAAAATTCTCCTGCTTGGAAATATCGAGCTGTCAAATCTGAAAGAAGTACCACCAATTTGCCGAAACAAAAATAGCTCCCTCAGGATGTTTTAGAAAGTGTGCATGTGTGCATGTTGGCCCCTGTTCTTTTACTTGTCTGAGTGCTGAACAACGTTTCCTGAGAGGTTTAGATTAGCGAGGTTGTACTGCAGTTCTCAGTTCACAATGCTAAACTTAGCCAAGCTCATGCCTCCAGTGTGCTGTTGGGCAATTCCATCTCATGATGTGTGGTAAAGGAAAAGTGAGGAAAAGACCTCTTTACCCTCACGCAAGAGGAAAATCAGCCTGTTGTTTCTTTTGTTTGACCTCAATTACTATCAGGGCATGTGTTACTATAGGGGCATGTTGAGTCATGCCTGCTCTGGGAGTTGTGTGTGTGTGTGTGTATGTGTGACAGTGATTGTGTTCATTTGAGCCTAGGAGGCTCCATACAGTAGGTGGGGGCCAAGGTGCATTAGTCTTGGCTGAGATGTTCCCTAGAGTGATCCAGGCCCATGTGGGTGGGTTACAGGAAGGAGGGAGAAGGCAGTGAAAAGAGAGGAAATAGCAAAACGATGTCAGACATGACGGGAGCTGAACAAAGCCCAGCTCGCTGTCAGGAGCTGCTGCCAGCTCCACAGTCTCACCTCCGGCTTGGACCATCTGACAAAACGTCACTTTGCTGATAGAAAGCAGGACACACATCTCATCTCTTTTTACATTTAGGGAAGGAAAATTGGGAAACAACCAAAATTTGCTCAGAATTAGCACTTAAAAGCAACTAATATTCTGCTAATTCAGCTAATCTAAAAAAAAAAAAAAGAAGAAGAAAAAAAAATACAAATTTACTTGAACAACACTGAAGGGAATTACTGATTTCTTCTAAGCTGAAGTGGATTTGACCTAAGCAACTAATGTTGTAATTTGCACACCAAAGTGGTTTTGAACATAAGACCTTGATGGGAGACTTGCCTCCCATTTCCTCTTTTTTTTTTTTTTTTTTTTTCTTGCCACAGCTATGCACTTAATGAATTGAAGTAGTGATTAATTAAATGAAAGTGCTTGCTGGATGGAAAGACACTTCACCCCTGTGTTCTGAGTATGTGAATCAAGACTTTATGGAGTGATGGCAAGGTACTTGTACTGTATTTGTTACTTGTGTGTACGCAAACATGAGGTTACTGTCTAGTGGAAGTATATCAATGGGGGGAGGAAGTTGCTGTGCTCTGCGGATTTCCTAGCAACCAATTTATTAACTTCCACGGCGTCAATACATTGTTACAGTAGGAAAGAAAAAAGCAATACACTGCTACTCTGTTACGACTTCTGTCTTTTCAGTTTCTTCAGGTAGATGGTTGCATGTAACTTCTCATAAAAAAATAAAATAAATGTGAGGAGATTGATCCAGTGTGGTGCAGTATCATATTATGACTGCTCTGTATCTGATCCTCCATCTGAACTAATTTGTTAACACTGAGGATCTAATTTCCCTTCAGGCATCATGGGCAGTTTGACTGACGGTTTGAAACTCGCATTTACCCATTGCCACCCTGCAAAAACACACCATCAGTCTTTCCCCTCTGCTGGAATTTGCGAGTGTGTGTGGTGTGTTGCCAATTAATGTGTTAAAATGGGTGTCAGTGAACGCAAGTGGAAGCAAAACAAATGGCTCGTTCATTGGGCGTGTTGAATGGATATCTGGGTCCTGTCATAATGAGTAATGCTAATTGTGCTTAGCAGCATCATTGGTCAATGTGTCGAAAGGCATCAAGTCGATTTGAGAAGTTTGTCACGATCGTTCCCGCCGTCGGCTCATAAATTCATCATTACAGAGGTACTGTCTGTCGTTCAGCTGCAACTTTTCAAAACGTGGAATTTTTAAAGCCGTTAAACTTTTTCCAGAAGTTGTTTGACCACCTTGTCCATAAGTGATTGCACCGATTCTGAGCCTCACATTTTTCTTATGAAGCACAAATCTTTTATTGATATTGTTCTCTTTAGTGCTCCATCGGCAGAGTTCTTTGACAGTTGAGTTCCTAGATAATTCTGCATTCTGCGAAAAAAAAGCCTTTGAGATTTCGCTTGCCTTAGGCCATATGTAAACGTAATTTACTTGGGAGAACAATTTGCCTGAACTGTTTTTCACTTCAAGATAAATCATCCCTCATGCATTATTGAAAATGCTATACTTTTTTTTACTGAGTTGCAATTCAAAGTAGTCTTGCAAATTACTTTTTTCTCCCACCCCCAGAAAATGTCATTTGTTGCAAACTAGGAAGTGGGTGTGACAGGCTGCCATTGGTCTAATCAAATAACGGTATCCAGATTCATATGCTAATTAATCACTAGCTCTGGGGGCCGGACCCATCCAGCGTTTCTCGGTAGAAAAAGAGACATTTGATCGGTTGAATCAGCTCCCTTGCCGTCTCCGTCTCTCTCTTCCATCTATCTTACATTAATTCAATGAAGTCAGAGTTCATTTGAATGCAACCCCCCTCCGCACACACATACAGTTTCAGTTTGTATTGCCTGCTGCAGACACTGAGCCTCTTTTAAAAGTATCAAATATTACACCCTCACATATTAATAGCCAATGGGCCATATGGGAACATATTCGGCACTTTGCCAGACTTTCCGGCTGCCTAATCGTAGGGAGCATTATTATTTATTGGGAAATGACCCACTGTGTCGGAGATTACGCACTTCAGCTTAAGCCTGAAAGTGATCTGAAACCATGTTACTGTTGTTGAGAGCTGTCACGTGTCCCCCTCATCTGTTTGTCTGAGTGGTTGAGACTCATTTAGATGGGCTCACTGTAATAATGTGTGGTGACTGACCTTAACTCCTTTTCCATGACATGATTTCTTGGGAGATTAAATGAAAATACCCTCTAAGGCCCCTGTTTTGGTACTAATGATGACTTTTAAAAGTCATTGTTACTCTGCTACGTCTGCACTTCAATGCAGGGCAAGGTAATGTGTCAGTGACCCAAAATAAGCTCTGCTTTTAAAGAGAAACATTTCTCCCTTCGTACTTACTCTCACTATTAACAAACCCACTACCAAAACTCCAGAGCGTTTCCCCCTCGGAGAGATTTTAAATTTTCTGCGGGGGAGCGACATTATCCAAATGACCATTTTTCTCTCTGACCTTTCTGTTGCCCTTTTTGGTGAGTAATTGATATTTTGAAATATTCATTTGTGAGTTATGTCATTTGCGAGCATCGTGAATAAATACACTGCTCTGTGGTGTGAAAGTAATGGAAGTATCCAGCATGACCCTTACAGTTTGCTTTCTCCAAACTACTACTTTTTTTTTCCTTTCATATTCCGCAGTGCACTTGTCAGTGGAATTATCCAGGGAGAATCTGCAGTGGAGAAAAAAAGAGATACACTCTGCATATGAATGCTCTTCTAAAGTAAAAGCTGGAAAGGAGGGGAAGAAAGATAAAATGAAAAGAACATAGACCTAAGATAAGAGGATGGACTTTCTATAAGACCTTTTCGATTTTGGATAGCTCTGTCAATGATGTGTACAGGTAGAGAGCGATACGTGCGAGTGGGGCAGGATGCTGGCTCTGGCACCCGAGGAATATGAGCCCTATCAATCACCGCCTCCGGGCACAAATGTAATTACACTACAGTTGTTGACTAGGCGGGTAATCCGAGACACCACTGGCATGCATTTACTTGCCTGCATTAGGGGATTGCCGGTGCCCATGTTAACAGTGTCATGCTCGCTACTCTCGCTTTTTTAAAGCTTCTTTTTTGGGACGTTGGAATTAATTGCCTTACCGGGTTACAAGGCTTAGAAGAATTATTGATAGAGCAAAATTGTAGAGATCAAATTAGTCAAGATTCATAGTAAAAGGTTGCATAGTAGAAATAATAATAAAATAATAAATTAATGTTTTTTTCTACACTTTGGATGGCAGCTCTCAAAAGAAAGAAACCACACACAATAGAATGAAGATAAACAAAGCACAATTGGTCTTTTTGTCATTCAGAGTCAATTACTCTTTTGTCATTCATCTAAATGCACCTGCCTAAGTCAACCTATGTTATCCTTTTTCTCTGCGTTTGACAGTTTCAAAGAAGTTTGGTGTGATCCTGCCAATACTTCTCAGGGGGCGGAATAAATCTTCCCATTAAGAGGAAGATAATTGATGGCTTTCATCACCAGAATGAATACAATTATTCCAATTTGTGGTGTTTTTCATTGCAAGTGCGCTTTTTTGCTGTGTTGGGGTCGGAATGATTTCTGAGACAAAATGAAGTGACACGATAATGAGGGCCTTCTTTTGTTGTTTGACCTCACCGTGTGTCTTTGTGTCTTTTCTCTCATGATTTGGGTTTATTTTTAGGGAAAGATTAGAAGTGGTACCTGGATGACATTTGAAGAAGTGGAAAAGGCAGAGATTGTTTATTGTATAGAAATATTCTCGATGTGGTTTTATTCCATATAGTAAGTCATGTCGATAATGTTGCACCTACGATTCGTAATTAACCGTGACTGCCAAATCTAACTCGGATAATATTTAAATGCCATATGAGCCAAAACGATGCTGAAAAAACTTTAATGTAACCTCTGTCGGAAAATAGCCGTTATTACAGCTTCCAGAGGAAACGAGCGATTTTTACCATCACCTGAATGACAACACACAGACAGGGCATGTCATACCCTAAAACCATCGGATGGAACGAAATGATTGACGCCAGAAATTTGCTTTTAAAATCTTTTTGTAATATGTGTGACTAAATCATTTCAACTCAAGGTCCACTTACTTCAATCAGGAGAGACGTTGTTGCAGATATGCAAACATTTATTTGTAAGAAACAATTGCAAAAGTAAGACAATACATATCATTTTTGGAGACTAGACTCCATCTTAGAAGAGGTATATATATATATATATATTATTGAACAGACAACCAAACATATCCACCAATGGAGTCTAGACACTGGTGGTGGCGACTAAAATCCGTAGACCCGGAAGAACCAAAAGGGAGCCGTCAGCCAAATAAGACCGAGACACCGTGGTCGAAGAAGCCTGGAGGCAGAAGGGGAGGAGGTGGGTCACACTCTTGTCTGAAACGACAACTGACAGAAGCAGGAGAGAGAGAACAGCTTTAAAACAAGGTAGTCACGCTGTGATTGGCTTGAACATACGTGCCCGATTCTGATTGGTTTACACGAACGTAACACCCACCCACCAGCCGATCAGTTTAAGAGAAGCGAGTAAACGTAAATGACGTCTCCCTGACAGAATTTACGCTGAGCTACATTAGTTGTTGTGTTTTGGATAACAAATGGTCATTCCATTGAGGTGTGGGTGAAAGCTTAGAAAAAGTGGAGCTAAAGTTGATATTATTCTGTCACACTGAATTGAGAGAAAGAGAGGGAGAGAGACTTAGAGAATCACGACATAAAGACATTGTGTCATTTATTGTTACCAATGTAAATGTGACAAGTCGTCATGATATTGCTGTGATATTGACTATTTTCACATGTGGAAACACTCTGTGCCTTTTGTCCGCTTGTCCTCCCTGATGAATAGGGCTGGGTATCCTTCAAAAATATTCAATGATGACACCAGTACCGTGACTTGGATACCGGCTCCTAAACGATACTTTTTTTCGATACCAATTTTATGAAAACAAAAAGAAATTACAACATTACACATTAAGGCACAAATCTTTTTATTTATTTTTCAGCTCCTACTACGTGGGACCTGTCTCTGTGCGTACAGTTTTTTCCTGCATGCCTCTGCGACATGTTAGACAGCCAATCCCAAACATTTAAGATCTTGGTAGAAGCATGCTGCATGCTTATTGGCTCACTGATGCTAATGAGACTTAGGTATGGAAATTTGCTATTGAATGACGAGGCATTTTTCGATACTCGATACTTTAGAGGCAATTCGGTCGATGCCTAAAAAGTATTGAATTCGGTACCCAGCCCTACTGATGAATGTCTGTGCTGCACGTCATCTAACACCGGCTCTTGCAGCTCAGGCGCTTGTCTGAAAGGATGTTTATAAAAAAAATCTATAACTGTCACAGTGCTCCTACAGTCACTCAGGCCAATGTTTACGTTTCTCGCTCATTTTTTATTCTTGCTGTAAACACAGAACTCCTCCAGTCTGTTGTGCACATGCTTGCTTGTGCGCGAGTGTGAGCCTCCACAGACATGTGTGTGTGTGTGTGTGTGTGTGTGTGTGTGTGTGTGTGTGTGTGTGTGTGTGTGTGTGTGTGTGTGTGTGTGTGTGTGTGTGTGTGTGTGTGTGTGTGTGTGTGTGTGTGTGTGTGTGTGTGTCAAGGAGTTTGGCTCTGCAGTAAACTGCAGATTTTTGCCAAATCAGCTTTGGCTTGAGGCAACGAGCGCCTTTTGACCCTCTGCCTCCTGCCACTGTGTGCTTAAATGGAGTGCACTGTATCACTTTAAAAGACAAAGAATTAAGCAGCACTTACGATTTATCTGGAGGGAAATTTACATGGAGGGAAATTTACATGAGACCCGCTCTGCTCTGGTTTCTTTGTCTCTGTGTTTCTGTCTGTCTCTAATTTCTCAGTTGAATGCCCATGTAATGAATGTTTATTTTCTCACAGCCAAATGCAAACACCGTGTCTATATCCTTATGTTTGGTCTGTGTCAATCTCACATTCTCTCATTCCACAACTCCTGGCCTCTCAAGGGCCTCTGTGGTATTGCTCATCCTCCCACTCCAAACAACCAGTGTCCTGTCCACCCACACTCTCTAGACCGGGGTGGACAACCTCGTCTCAAATGTCTCAGTGTCAGACCTTTTGATTGCTGATCCTCCCCTCTGTTATTGTATTTTCCTGTAGGAATATACAGATATTTGTTTTTATCTCTGGTCTCAGCCAATCCTAACTCCAGGATGAGTTGTTTTCACTCTTAGGTGCAAAAATCATATAACAAAAGTGGAAAATTAAGGAATCTGAATAACTCATACTTACAATCCGTTTTTTTTTTTTTTTTACCCCTCTGCAGCCTTCAGTCGAGCACCCATCCCCATGGCGGTGGTGAGGAGGGAGCTGTCGTGCGAGAGCTATCCCATCGAGCTGCGCTGCCCGGGCACAGACGTCATCATGATTGAGAGCGCCAACTACGGCCGCACCGATGACAAGATCTGTGATGCAGACCCAGCACAGATGGAGAACACGCGGTGTTACCTGCCAGATGCATACAAGATCATGTCACAAAGGTAAGACACAATTGCATTAATTATTTTTGACAGATTTGTATGAATTTTGGTAAATGGTCTTAACCTGGCCAACGTAGAATTCAGGGACAGAGGGCTTAGGTTGTACGTAACCAACACTGTGTGCTTGTTGAATAAAAATGTTGATCGTCCATTGGCTAGAGCTATGGCATGCCCACTATGTAAGTAGCCCACCACGGAAGTTGATGGCACATGTTCTTGTTTCCATAAATACATCAGAAAATTGTTTAATCAAGGTATCCGCGGCTCCTTAGTCTTAAAAGGTTTTACATTTGTTTTTCCTTTTAAATTTAAGGCCATAAAAATAACTATTATTAATTATGAAAAGTTTTTCAATTTTGAGACGATTCCTCATGGATTTAATGTTTCGTTTACAGTTGTTCTTCTGTCTAGACCCCAGCCCCGTTTCTTTTTCCTTCGTTTTAGTATAAAGTAAAGTATTTATAGTATTTAAGTATGAGAGTATGTTTGGCCCGGTTCTCCAGACTACTGGTTTTTGCGATTTTTGCTGAAGACAGGATTTAGGAAGTAAACAAATCATTTATCAATCTTGTTAAACTAAAGACAACTCCAAAGTTCTTTAGGGAAGAAGAAAAGTCGTTTTATCTCTGTTTGGTATTTGCTGGAATCTGGACAGTACATCATAGTTATTTATTTCCTAGCACAAGTGATAAGGAGAATACGAATTTCAGTTTGACTTTGATATATATCTAGGTTTTGAAATGGCATGATTTACAATATATTTTCTTTTACACTGTCAACGTTTTACATTTACAAAGGGTCACAAAACTCTTCAATATTAAGTCATTTTAAAGCTCTGTAGATTATGACAACAATAATAAAAAGAAGCTGTTCATAGTCCCCATTCAGAATGATGGAACATACATATTTGCATGTATGAATATGTACACACACAAAGCCACACTTACAGTCTTGTAATATCTTTAAAACATAATTGGCTTAATCTTCAGTTAATGAGAGATTCTGTAATTCACTCCTGAGGTTGGCTAAAATGGATTTGAATGCGGCTCTCCTCGAGACATGTTTCCTTCATGAAACAACTTGTGCAATAAATATGAGGACTAACCCTTGAGATTACCAAAAACCTGAAAATGAATAGAAAAACCCTCCTCTGGGAAGGTGTGTGGTTTAGCAACATATCCCTGTTATGGCTTAATTGGCTCAAGAATCCCAGTAAACCTTACCTACCTGGCGGCTAATCTATATCAGTCATACATTTTGCTTTGACACGAATCAATGTTAATTTGAAATGATGTGAATACATGTTATTTGGCAAAAAAATAAAAAGATGCACTCGATGAGCTTTGCTGCCACACACAGATTTATGACTCGGTTGTGCACAAACCAGGACCTGGAGACCTATTTGTCAGGTCAGACACAGTGTAGTATAACCCTGCTTTGGTTTTTGCAGTATAATGGACTGCTAACATTAAGGTAATATATACACAAGTTTCAGGGTTTTAACCAAGTGCTCTGGATCCAAGAGAAACTATAAAGCTCGAGACAGGTTTGGAGTGAACATATGTATGGTCCATCTTAGCTATTTGTTGACTTATTGCAGCACTTAGAAGGGATGGACTTTATCTGAATTGCTACTGTGTGTTAACGTTTGTCTACCTCTTTTTATTTCCAAAGCTTTAGTTTCACATTGGACGGACCCTTTTATATACAAATGGACCTTTGGGCTTTTTCTAACAATTGCTCTTGGCTTTTTAGTTTGGTACCATAGAGTTCAGATAAGTCGCTGTGTGAAAAGCAGCTGATAGTAAAAAGTGGTAGTTTGAAACATGTTGTCAGATAATTGATGCACCCTGTGGCTCCCTTGTTCTCCAGCCGCCCACTCAGACTAAAAATCCCTGCAGGGATGAATCAACGGGTCCTGCTACTGTCAACAATAAAAATAACAATAAAGTACCTGTACGAAAAGCAATTTTTTTTATACTTTTAGCTTGTTAAAGCATACCCAATTTGCAGATTTGTCTTGAAAGTGGATAAAGGTAAGTGTGAAAGGTGCTATAAATTGAAGTGTAGTGTAAGTGCCAAAGCAGGGATGGGGTGAGAGGATTCAATGATATTTGTGGCTGTAGCGGCACAGCTACACATTAGCATGCGGAGGTTAGCACAACAAGCGAACGCCACCCCCGACTATTTCATTGTAGAGCTGTCAGAGCCGTTGCTAGGCACCCGCCGCTGAGCTCATTAGGGTTAAAAAGAAAACGAGAGCGAAACAGAAACAAGCAATTTGAACAGAGAAAGTCTTCAAAGACTTGTGATCAGGCTGAGGTTGAAGCCAGGGCCCAAAGATTTGACTTTAGATGCACACTGTATGATTTCAGCAAGGACCATGTGATGTCTTTGTTTATTCACAGCGTTGCTTTCTCTTTTTAAATTACAATGAATGTGCTTTGATCCGATTTGTAGCGTGTAAGCACAAGGTTTTGTAAATCTTAAATGTATTACCACAGATACTTATTTCTTCAGTAGCTTGTCTACTTTATAATCTCCAATGAGTAGACGTCAGCAAAGATGCAAGCGCACTCTTTCATTAATATTTTAGCTTGACTTTCCTCCCCCGTCTCGTTCTTTCCTGTCTCCTTTCTCCCCCTCTAATGCTCATGCAGTATGTGTACATGCACACTATAACCCAATCAATGGAAACAACCCAAACAATGTGGTTGTGCGATTAAAGCATTTACATGGTTCGCAGTAACCTGATTTCCACAATAATTGTGGTTTCCATGAGTTGTTTGATTACTGGGCTGATGTCTTAAAGGATGTGTTGTAGACTACAGAATACAGAAGGAAGACAGAAAATGGATGGATTCATTAACGTTTTTTTGTGGTGGTGAATTTGCATAAATACTGTTAACTGTTTGTATATGGACACTATAGCCTGAATCAATACAGTATTTTTAAGGCAGATTCAAACATTGTTCTTTCAAAGCAGAAGGAAAAAAATATTCACAAATGTCGCCTGATATCTATTATTGTCATATAATCACATACCATAAACATACAGTTTTGATACGGATCATTTAAATAATTTTTTGTAGCAAATATATACCCTGAAAAAGACGCTTTAAAGTAAAAAAAGAAAGAGAAACTTGTCAATGCTCTCTGGCTTACAAATTATGTAATGCCAACAATGTGTCTAAATTACATATCCTTGGTATCTCTGCACTGTAATTTCTTCTTATTTATAGGCAGGCATTTATACATACACATATTATATATCAAATATAATTTAGCATAAGCTTATGTTGACCAATATTCTCATCTCAGTGGATTTATCAGTCAGGCCCTAACCAACACAGTGATTGGCATCTGGTTAACTGTGACGTCTCTGGTGAGTGTTGAAAATCCAAACGCCCTCTGTAATAGTTATATAAAGACGGACACTGTGGAAAGTTCAGGTAGCCAGAGTGATGCAATCTGCAAGGCACGTTGCAACTATAAAACACGCTTAATATGAATGGGACTCAAGTTGTGCTGCTCAGGGGGTTGACCTTCTCACAGCAAGGTGGTGACAATGTGATATTTTAATAATTTGTCTTAAATGTAGTCTCCCACTCTAAGAAAATTGCAGGCTGTTTCCTATTTTAATACTACACACTAATTCAAAGCAGGTTTTGAGTATGCAGTGTGTTTACACTGGAAAAGTGACAAAATTAAGTACACTCAAAAAAAGTCAGTAGGCATACTAAACATCACTTGGTTTATATTGTCCCTCATTACAATTCACTAAGGAAATGGAGGTGCTACTCACAGCTGCAAACAAATAAATACATTGCTAATAGTGGTGAAACCAGCTCCTGGGGTGATCTTAGAAAACAAGTGTTAAAGTGCTCATATTATGCTTTTTGGCTTTTTCCCTTTATTGTGTTATATATCTTTTTTGTGCACGTTATAGGTTTACAAAGTGAGAAAGCCCATATTCCACCCCAAAGGGACTTACCATCTCCAACAGAAAACACTGTTCGAGCACCCAGATAGCTCAGTTGGTAGAGCAGGCGCCCATATATACAGGTTTACTCCTCAACGCAGCGGGCCAGGGTTCCACTGCGGCCCTTTACTGGACTACAGTAAAGGCTGTATTCCAGCCTTTACTTCCGTGACAAAGGTGTGTCACTTTGTAACACACGTTGTAATGCTTGGCTAGCTGCTAGCGTGTCATACTCTGCTTCTGACTGGCTAGCAGTCCTTACCTAGCTACTGCACATGTGCGACTCCAAACAAAGATGGCACAGAAGTGAGATGTCTCACTCGGTAGCTAAACCAGAGAGCTCAACACACAGGGTGAAAAGAGGAGCTGCAGCAATGTGCAGTACAGCAAATATATGGTGTTTTCTGAAAATTAAACCACATAAACCTATTTGGTAGAATCTATCTGGTACAACCTCTAAATACAATTATGAACCTGAAAATGAGCATAATACTAGCACTTTAAATATTTAGAAAACACTTTTGCTCCTTCTTTGTGAAGTTTAATTGGCATTGAAATTCTAAAGTTGCAGTTTAATTTATAATTTATGAATTTCCTGTTGGTATAAAATGGTAAAGCATTGCTAAATTGCTTTAGCACCTGCTAAAACTGTATACCAAATACTGTATACATTTACTATGTATTATCATAGAATTGGGACATAGCAGAGTCCGTAAAGGATTTGCGACTAATCTAATCATGTTTAATTCAACAAAGATAAACAGGTTAAAGTGTAATAATCTGAGCATTACCTTAAAATCAAATTAGCATGCTTCTGAATGCACTGATAGTATTTTCCTCTTGTGGGACTCTGCCCCCTTTTTTCCCCTCGCCTGTGTACCACCTGCCTCTCCTGCTGGCACCAGTTAAGTCATGGTGACTGGCAAGCATGCTAGTTAGCATTCACATCCCATCTGAAGATGAGCCACGCTGCTGCCGGCTTAGTCTGTGTGCCAGACTCGCATCCATCACCGGTAAATGCCCAGCCATGTCAACGGCTCTCGCGAGCTGTCAATATACATTTAGGCAGCTCAATCCCTCTGCTCCCCCAGCCTGTAAGAGTGCTCCATTGATATTCAGCTTTCAAATCCGAGCGCTCCCTTTCCCAGTTTAGCCCACTCATTAAGGTGTATACTGGGCCACTTCGGCAAGGCGTTTGCTTCCATTACAGTCTTTTAAGCGAAAGCTAATAGCAGCCTGTATCTGAGTGATAGCACACCACTGAGCTTGTGAGAGCTGTAATGCATCCCAAAATGAAGGTTGTCTCGCACCATGCTGTGACAGGACAAAATGAATGGCTCTCTTTCATTAGCCATTCCTCCCTTTGTGCTGTGAGCATCATGGCTGTGCAGAATCCACAGCCTCTGGATAAACATGTCACCTATAGGTGGTGCCGTGTTGCAAGCTAGATGGAGGCTAATGATGCTGTAATTGAAACATGCTACCAAGGATTAATTCAGCACAATTTGAGTCCATTTGCATAGTGTGTACACACATACTGCAGCCTGTGGTTTTTGCAATCATTGCTATTCCCTTGTGGGCTATTTTTGGAGCGTATTGTTTTGGAGCTGAGGCGTCTGTTGATTCCGTCTCCCTCCAAAGCATGTGTAGATCTAGCGCCATTTCCCACTGTGTGAAATCACTGGAGAGGCCGGGCACTTGTGCTATCAAACAACAGTGACCCTTTTCTCATCAGATTCCCAGTGTCTCCTCTCCTCCCTCTTTTTGTGTTCCCCTTTTTCTTTCCCCAAGGCGGTGTGGCCTTCACGGCCAGTAATTACAGGCTATATCAAAGCTATATATCACCTTATATCTCAGTAGACCTCAGCAGGCACCTTAAGGGACAGCTGATAGCATTGTGGCAGGCCTGTGCATAACCTTTGAAGGAGAAAGGCAGGTCAGGAAGGTGCACACACACACACACACACACACACACACACACACACACACACACACACACACACACACACACACACACACACACACACACACACACACACACACACACACACTTTTGTCCAGACTCTACTTTTTGTCTTTTGTATCACTTTCATTTCTTTCCCCCTCAGTCTCTCTGGGATTCTTTTCAATGCTTTGTCATCATACTTGTCATTTTAAGGAACAAAGAAGAACAATACAATTTTTTTTTTCTACCAGCATTTTGTGTTTATGCACATGACACTAATGATGAAGGTTAATAGATACCACAGCTGGATGAGGCTCTTGAGGACGATAAAACTAAATGAGCGCAACCTGTGATTTGAACCTGCTGGCCTTGTGACAGTTGACATTTGACAACCTTCCTGTTAATGATGTTTATGTGGAAAATATATGCTTCCAGGCCATTATTTACTTCAGCACACTTGGGCTGAAAGGCACAAGACAAATGACTCCTCTCCTGTCGGATGAAAACATGTGCTGACAGAAGGACAAGAATGATTGAGTGATAAGAAGGGGAAAGCAGATGGGAGGATCCTTTCTCCTTTGGCGGTGATCTTTCCTATATGTACCAGTTCTCATTATCCTTGGCTTCTGACCTTATTTCAGAGTTGAAGGATTTGATGAGATATTTGTTTGAGCAGGAGAGTAGGATTAACTGAAGAATCCCCTTCGGCTTTTTTTTTTTTTTTTTTTTTTTTTTGCCCATCTTCATTTAAATCCTCTCATCTCAAGCAGCATGTTATGGGTGTAGGTTTTCTGGGAAGAAAATCAACATTCTGAGGTCCATGCGTTGCCCAGTGGCCAAAAAAACTAAGGCAAGAAAATCAAGGGTAAGTTAAGATGTACACTGACAGTTTTATTTTAATATGTAAGTTACAATTGCTATTAACTAAAAATGTATATTGTTTATGACCAGAAATTGAAAAAAAATACGTTCCTGAAGCAACAAAAGAAAAAATACTCAAAATGATTTAATCCAGCTAAGATGTATACAAAACACAGACATGACAGTTGTAATTCCGAACAGCTTAAAACAAAAGCTCATGCCTACCTGTCCTCACTTGCCCTCAGCTCTGAGGGTGGTTAGGCACATATGAGAGTGTGACCATCTGCTTCATATTCTCCCACATATCCCTTGTCCTGGTTTGGTTTTCAGCATTTGATCATAGTATACAGACAGGATATAGCAGTGTTGTATCAAAAATTGAATAATTACTTTGTAGTATGTCACCATAAAAAGTATTCTGGCCGTGTGCATGTTCTCAGATAAAACAATGGTTGCTATGAATCTCAGTTATTTATCATTAAAGGCAACAAAAATAGCGTCATTTAATTAATGGAGGTGCACTTGTCACAAGGAGTACAGCTCAGCCTGTGCAGACAGTTTTATTGCTTGGTGAGCTGTCCAAAGTTTGAACCCTAATGATGTCATCAGGGTTATTTTTTTTTTCATCTCCGCTTTTTTAACAGAAAGTCTGCATTACAAATTGGAGATGTGGGATTCGAAAGAAGTGGGCATATAGGAGGCAGTGGGGATCTAATGAAAGGTGCTATGAAGTTGCATTATGGGTAGGATACGATGTCTGTGGAGCTTGACCCATATAAAAGTCTGGATATCTAAGCCTTTGGTGGTTCAAGTGAGCCCAGCAGGTTTATGGAAGTACAGTGCTAAATTGCTGAAATTCCCCTAGTCTTCATTTTTTTTGCAGCGTTAATGTCTTGTCTTTGTCTTTGTCTAATGTGTTGTCTTTTGTTTCTTTTATGCATTAAAGAAAGCGGAAACACATTCATATTCAAAGAGTAGCCTTACACTTAATATAGTCTTAATATAAGCAAATAGACAGCTGCCATTGACATTAAGATAAAGATTATCATGCTGAGCAGATGTGAGCATAATACCGTCATTGCTCATGCATGACCCCCAAAGCTCTAACAGAAGTGGCCTCCCTTGTTTAAAAGTCAAGGTTTGCATAAACATTTAACTCTCCAAACAATGGGATGTCAAATGAATTAATGCATGACTTTAGTGTAAATATCACGCATGTGCTGCTTTAAATTAAAGGTTCTATTAGGCAGACTGTAATAAAAGGGGCTCTGTAGTACTAAATCATAAGGAATGATCCACTACCACTTCTACTTTGATTCCTACTGGGCATCCCAAAACTAGAAATACAATACAAAATATATATTATTATGCACACTTTTTTCCCGTGCATACAGCATATTAGATTATTTTGAGTGCATATTTTGCGTCAATCACTCTGTAGAGTTTCTACGAGGTCCTGATTACAAGCTTTTTCTTCCATCCTTTGTCTATTTATGCAGGAATCATTGGTTTGTCTTGCTTACTCTTCGTTAGAGGCTGTTTTTCCATGATGCAATTATTTGTTGAGCACCTGACAATTACAGAACAAAAAGATGACCAATGAGCGCAACGGGGGATAATCGCCTGTTGTTATAGGATGAACAAATAGAGAATGGTGCAAAAGGGTATTAATAAAAGCTCTGACAGAGAGAGATGATAAAAACTCCCTTTCCCTATGAAGCAAACATGATAAGAAATAAACACATTTGGAAGTTGTTGATTACTGTAGGAATTTAAACCGCCTTTTCATTTTTGCGTGTTTGCCTTGTGCCCTTGCATATGCCTCTCTTTGTAAAGGCTTTTTAAATCAAAGCATTTTATTTCTTCCTCATTCTTTTCTTTTCCTGCCTTGGATGACATCACCTGACATTCATTATCCTGTTTCATTTTTCAGCCCCTTCCTGCCTCCAACGCTACTTCAATCCTCTTTGATAAGAGTCTGCCGCATTCAATTTTGGTCCAATTAGTTGCTGTAAATTTCAGGCCTGCAGCCCATCCAGTCATTCCGGGTCTCCAGACGTGGACATACAAGACTATGTGGTGATTAGACGGAAAAGGAAGCCCGGCTTGGCAAATGGGATTTTGTATCTCTCAGGAGATAGAGATAAAAGAGGAGCGGATTGACTCTAACCAAGCCAGTGGTTTGAATCGACCATAACGGTGTCCATTTTTGGATTCTGAACGGAATGCCCCATAGACTTTGTTATGTCTCTACAAGTTAAGCGCTTTGCCGAAGAATCTAGAAGTTTGGAAGTTTTCAAAACGTCTGTATTCTGGGCACCATTTATATAACCCTCAGGAAGCCTCAGCCTAGTCATAAGGCCTGCTGGTGTCAGATTAATAGCCGTCACGGTGGTGGCTCACTAAACATGGCGTTTTATATTGTGTTAAAAAAATGGAAGTAGGAGGCCTCAGTCCATTTGGTGGCTAGGGGAGTGAGTTTCACTTGGGTGAGTGCAAACAGTAAAGAAAGGGCTAATTCAGACAGGAGCAGGTGGTTAGTCAGAGTGCAGGGAGTCGACTTGGCTTTTTCCTTCCCTCTATCTGATATTTGCCCTTCTCTGCGCTCCATAGTCTCTCATCCTTGTTCTTCTAGTTTTCTGCTTCTTCTTTTTTTTTATTGGCAGGTGGGAGTAGGCAACATACACATTTGATGTCTCTTGCTTCTGCCCTGAAGCGGGGGATCCATTTTTTCCTCCAGCAACATAGCGAGGGCATGCAACTTTAACAGACCTTTAATAACTTTCCTGGCTATTCATCATTTCCCCCCTAAAGATAAAAACAACATTCTTTCATGCTGATTCATGGATCATTTTCTCCCTCCGATCCCCTCAGTCTACCACTTTGCCATAAAAAAACCTTTTTCCTTCAGGTAATAATCTAAAATTGTAAACTAACCTGAGTAAATTGTTATGTTGATTTATGCCCGGTGTACACTATTTATCGAAAGAACTTTCCTTTCAGCACCACTTTCTAGTCCATCCATTGGTATTTTTGTGCCCTGGGCATTTAGCATGGCAGAAAAGTGATAGAAATAGTGCAGTGCAAAAATAGTGAGTTGTTAGTATTTAGATGGAACATTTTGTTTTGTGATCAATTTATTTAAATTTTAGGTGAGATTACACATTGGTGGATCACGAATAAAGTATGTTCACAAATGTACATGCATAAAAACTAGGGATCAACTACATGAGAAAACAATGAAACAAAACACATAACAGAATACATTTAAAACAATAAAATAGACACATTTTTAAAATTTTAAATTGAGTCTCAGTACTTCTTAAGGGACGCATTATTGGACATAGTTCAAAGTAAAAATAACAAAAAATAAAAAAAGTTCCATCACTAAACGATGTCAGGACAGTTTCTTCCCACTTGTCTTCACCCTATAGCCTCATCCCAAAACTCTGGTTTGCCATGGGCAACAGCTGCATGAGTCATTATCTTCCCTTTAACTTTGCTGGCAGAAAGAGCATTGTATTTATAATTGCTGAAATAGATTTTGAATGACAGAATAATGTTTTACAGCAGAATTATGATTGTAATAGTTTTGATTCAATTTGATAGGGGTGAGCAGACAATTTATCTTCCTAAAAAAAAGGTCCACATCTCTCTTTGGATAGTCATGTAAACAGGATTATTGTGGAGAATTGTCTGTTTATGCAATCAAATAAACAGCTTAAACAAACTGCTTCAGTCTGTTGTTGGCAGCAGCAGCGCTATCGTTGCATATAAAAGTATGCATATCTAATTGAACCAACCTTATTAGTCAATTGAGTGAAACAAAGGCAAATTATTCATTTTAAGAGCATGATTAAGCGCCACTACCCACCCACCAATAGCTCACTGTACTTACAGCGTAATAATGAAAATAACATCTACCTTGGATACACTCTCGCTGCACATGATTAAGTGATGGTCGCCATGATTGCTTTCGCGATTATGCGTTTCTCTTCTAGCTGTCCATGTGGCAAGAAAGGTCCGAACTCTCAGACCAATTTATAACGTTGCATTATTGGCTGAACTGGTTGGGTCAATGTGTGCAATGGCTTTGGCTTTGAGACCCTCCTCCCAACCAGTGGATCCAAAGCTAGACACTACTGGACTTTGGTGAACAGATATTTCTCGTGTGGATGGAAATTTTACTTTAATGTCATTGACTTATCTCTTACCAATATGGGTTCAGAGACCCATTTAATATGTGCATCTCCAGTATGATAATTCAATTAGATTATGTTATGTTTTTTATGTAGTGAACTCATGGCATCTAAAATAACTTTGATGTTTTCCCACCCATGTTTTCCTTTGATTGGGTTAGTTTTTTTGTTTTTACTACCAATCTTGGGACATTGAGTCATTTCTAAATGCCGTGTAGCTTTTTGTAATGCTTTCAAGAGTCAAACTCTTTGGTCCCACAATAAAAGGACAGCGTTCTAGTTTCTAGTTTTCCGTTGCTGTAGTACAACTCTGGATTCCCAACATGTGTCATGCATATTTAAAATGGGTCTGTTTTTGTATCACTGTAAAGGGTGATGTTTGTCATCTGGCTTGGTTGACGTTGCACATTGCTTGAAAATGACTCATCTTTGAGAGTTTATGCTGCTGATGAGGTACTCCAGTCCCACTGAAACGATAGATGGCTCAAAGCGCTTGGCCGGGAAAGCCTTCAGTGGTTGCTCAGCCCAGCATTACAAGGCACTTTCTACCTCTCTTAATCCTGCTATCTTCCCCTCTCTCTGTCTTTCTCCCTGTCGTCTCAATTACTGTTTGACTATGAATCCCTTTTGCTTTCCTTGGTACCCTTCTTCCAATTGCTCCGTTTCTTTTATTTGACTTTAGTGTTTCTCTTTTTCTTTGTGGCTTTGTCACAGCACCCTTTTTTTAATGAGCTTATGATGAGCTTATGAATGAGTAGCCGCAATCCATGGTCTCCGGGTGCTTTACCTGCGAGGGCAGTGAAAGTGGGATCTACATTCACACCACATGCCCTCTAACCTTGGCAAGACAATATCACAAGAGCGAGAAAAGGCGCTGTTTCACCTTGTTTCCTTCGTGACTCTTTGATGGCTGCACGGGGTTAGCACCTCACAAAGGACCTGTTTTATTAGCCTGGTCTCATTCACCAACAGTCACTACTCTCATCTGCTTCCTCCATTCCAATTTGGCAAGAGGATGGATCTAGAATTGTGTTCAGAAATGTATTTTCTGAAACTATTTCCTCTTTATCTAATTGGATCTCAAAGTAGATGGTGTCTGAGTCTTGGTAGATATGTTTTTTTGTTGGAACATGACAAACTTGAAATCCTAATCAATTAAAATGGTGCAATTATCCCTCTGTTTGATCTCCGGCTGCTGGACCCACCTGCATGGTTAATACGAAATGAAAAGCTAAAACATAATGGGCCCTATCTTGCACTCAGCGCAATTGCCTTTGTACACCGACGCATGTATCATTCCTATTTTGCACCCGACGCACAGCGGACTTTTCCCTCCACAGACGCACGTCGGTAAATTAGGGAATGTATTTGCGCTCCCGGGGCGGTTCAGCGAAAAGAGGAGGCGTGTTCAGGCGCAAACGTTACGTAGTCCTATTTTGCAGTTTCAGAAAACAATTCCGCCACTGACCAGGAAAAACCTGGTCTAAAGTCAGTAGCGCGTTATTCAGATGCTATTTTAGGGGCGCATGCTTGGCCATAATGTAGTGTGTGCACAACGCGCATACACTTCTCTCATCTACAGCAGTTCCCATTTTTGAAAACCATACATAATTACAAAGAAAAATATTACTGAAAATGCGCTTCAGGTGTTTGGATAGGTCAGGAGGCACTTTACAGTACAGTCCTCAAAAAGTCGCAGCATTCTTTGTGGCTTGTTGTGTTTTACACAACATTTCCATGAATCATGGATGTGTTGATGACATAAATGAGGAAATATTAGAGGACTTAAGGAGACGTGATGTTGAACTACGGTGGGATTGGACACTCCGGCGGAATCTGGTGAATCTGGAGTAATGCGCGATGCGCTCCTGGTGGAGCGGGTGGACGGAGATGGAGTGGGGGGAGGAGGAAGGGGCACAACAGGAGCGGGTGGTGCGTTTGGAGGCCCACGCTCCATGGCTGCAGCAATCCTCTCCAGACTTGAGATGAGCCCGAGGGGCCGCAGCAACATCGCCACCCGGCCAAGACGGGCATTTATTACTTTGCCGCATCCCGGACAGCTCCCGCTGGCGTGCGCCAGGCAAATCCGCCGTCATAATAGCAATCCGCCACGGAACAAGCGCGCCTGCTCTTAAAGGGAATGTGAGATGACGCTCTGATTGGTTATTTTCACGTTACGCCCAAACCACACCTAGCTACTTCAGACCAACCCATTTAAGATTTGCGTTGGGCGCAAGAGTCATTTATCCCGCCGGTATAGCAACAGCGCCAGAGATCCGCCCACAAAGCTACTTGCGATTGGCGTTTCACACTTGCGTTTCAGATCGTTAAAATAGGGCCCAATGTGTCAATCTTTAAGATGAAAAACTGATGACCCCCTCATAATCAATGTTTCATAGCACAGTTGCATAATTCCCTTTGATCTAGCCCAAGCAGCTGAATATGCATAGTTTGTACCACGTCAACTCTATGTATCCAGTAATCCATATGGAAATACTCAGCAGTAAGCTTGTATCTTGAGAGAGTCTGTTAGTTGGCATGACTTCCAGGGCATTTAGAATTCATGACAATAGAATTAATTTGGTGTCCCTTAAGTGAGTAACATGGTTTAAATTGTTCTGATAATCACCATCAGGTTAATTGGCCATTTATCACCAATGACGTCCTCATTTCACGGCATTTAGAGATATTTTTGACCTGCCACTTTATGAATTTAACTTTTGTCACTGTTAAGTAGAAGCACTGAGCTTCTCATATGTCTGTACTCACCGTATTGAATAGACCTACTACCCGAGTTGTTTTAAAATCTACAGAAAGTAGAAAGCTAAAAACAAATGCACAGACATATGCATGCACAGAACAGCCAATAGGAACGCTCCCTCTCTCTGAACGGACCTACGATTGGCCAAAATCTCATTTCACAGGCTAGATTTTCTAAAGCCTGAAAACCGAGCCAAGAGGAGGCAGAGAAGTCTAGTTTACTCTCAGACCACTTGAATTACAATATGCTGAAAGAATATTATAAATGACACAGCTTTTGGGTCAAGTCAGGTCTCAAGGTCTTGGCATTTTGCTTTCAGTGTGGTAATAGTGTTTTCTTACATGGCTGAGACCCATCTGTGGACTATGTGAGGGTTATTTCTGTGCAAGCCCCGTCTGTCACTGCCTCATTTAGTTTTTATTGTTTATTGAATTGGCACAGTTCAAACTTGAGTCTTGTTAATTTTTGCTTTGCAATCTCAAGTCAAGTCTTCAGGGAGCTAACTCTCAAATAATTCCGACACACTGAAGTCTCGCTCAAGTCCAAGTGTCAAGTCTGCAGCTCTGCCCACTACGCTAAAATAAAAAGGCTGATTAATTGTTTTTTATTCATTTTATTTTTGAAAATGTAGAAATTTGAGAAATATTTTGCAGCAATCTTGTATACCCAGTCTCAAAACCATTTTTTTTTCTCTAAGCCAGCCATTTCTCAAACTTGTCTTTCCTGTGAGGACAAAACAATCTCACCTCAAGGTCAATTTAGTACAGTAGGTTTCTGGAGCATTTGATTTGATTTGAAAATTCTCCCACAAACTCATCTGTAAATCAGGTGACCCCATGTTGGCTTCTAGTGCCCTGGTAGATGAACTCTGCTGTAAACTGTTCTGATTGGGAAACTGGGATTGTGTGCACCTCCCCACTCCCACATCGCCCTCCTCACATTCACTGGCGCACACGCTTCTGTTGAGGGTTTCGTCTGTGTTTAGAATGGTGTCTCCTGCTGGACCCATACTTGCTTGTGAAAGCTAATTACGCCGGCCTATCTTCTGACCGGGGAGCATGTCAATATTACACAGTGGGAGAGCTCTCACTCAGCCCGCGCTGCATTCTTATTCATGAGCCTTAATTCCATTAATGCCCTCCTCAGCCACTGGACCGAGGTTGTTCCTGACTATGGTGTGGTTTTAAGGAAAGTGCTTGTAGCTGCCACAGAGTAATGCTGCACTATAAAGGAGAGGAGCTTGTAGCCCTGCCCACTCACCATTTGCTTAGAACATGTTCAAAAGTGCTGCGTTTAAAGCAGTAGAGGGACTTTTGTGGGTGCTGACATGGACCTAAATGTACATGCTCATTGAGGTGGGGGCTGCAGAGGGTGGGAGCTGAATGGCTGTAGTGGAGGTTGTGAGGCTCTTGTATGAGATGTGATGCAAAGCTCTGGATGTTAAAAGAAGAGGAAATACAGATTCTGTGGCTAAAAACATTTGCAGGCCCTTCACCACCTCCAGCATAGCAAGTGTTAGAGCCCCCAAAATGAATCCTGGGGATTCATAGAAAATGGCTTGAATTTGTCCGTATTATGTTATAGATAGAGTGAACCTTTTTGCTGCACCATTCAGTAGTAGACTACAGTATGCTCTAATCTGTCTTTTTGACTCAAATCACTTCACAATAAAGGGTCAAATTTGTCAAAAGAATTTAAAAGAGTGACTGTATCTGCATTTGTGTCATAGGAGCAAAGAGGTGGAGGGAGACTCCGAGGAAGTTGAGAAGGGAGAGAGCGAGACAGAGACTGTTTTCATAGTTAGAGGATGATGGAGAGGGATTCAGCAGAGATAAAAGATGGTTCATCTGAGACACCACTGCATCCTTGTTCCTTTTTGCCTGCTGCTACTGTCGCCACATAATCAGGTTTCTCAGGTCACCTTGAAAAGTTGATGGAATTAACGCCCACTGTTCCCTGATACTGTTGTTTACTATGCTGTTTACTTGCCACTTGGTTGCAAGATCAGAATTAGAATGTGCTTTTCCAAGGATCGATTTGACACCACATTTTACAAAGCCATTCCATGGGTCACTGTCGTTGGTCATGGTGTGTGTATTTAAATACATTTTGTTATCCTGAAACTTCAACAAGGTACCTCAAATGTCTCCTTCACTGTTCCATCTGAGGCCTTTCTCATGATGCAAGTTCACATGAAAGAGGTGAGGATTGTGCAAAAAGCATGACAGCAGTATATTTAATAAAAGATAAGATGGAAGTGTTGATTCCAGTTGGGAAATGAGGTTGCTGCAGCAGCATAAAATAATAAAATTCAGCGAAGAAAAAGGCTTAGAATACCAGGTAAAAAAAAAGGTAGAAAACAATACAATATTTAAATAATAATGGTATATTTTCATTAATAATTTAGGTACGAGTAGCGCTGCACTCTTCTTATGAAGCAAGTTTAGCATTTGTATAATTGATGTAATAAATCCATCATCTGTTTTCTAACTACATAGACGTCACTCGGAGCTCCTTTGTACTTCAATGTTAATGCAGTATTTTCTTTCGCTCTGTTGGAATGTCGGAGAAATGGTTGTGCGTATTTAACCACAAGCCTGGACAAAAACATTGCTTGGAGGTTTGGTGCGCAGCATTGAAAACCATGGCAACATAGCTCGGTTTGAACTTAAGAAGTCTTTGTGAGAAACAGTGAGGGTTAAGCCCAAAGTTAGCTTGCCTATCCACTAATCCTGCTTTGTGAGAAAGGCCTCAGGTCATAATAGATAGCAGAAATGATGGAATTAGGGGAGGATAAAAAATTATTCTGTTCTGTACAGCACAACAAGGTGCGCTCCAAAAACTTGTCATTTTTTAAAGTGATTTGCAATAAATCTTCTGCTACAAACAGACGTTGACACCAAATACATACCGGAGTTGGGAAACAAGCCGAGCAGAAACACACAGACAGGATGACACACTCTTGACTTTGTGTTGCACCAGAATGTGACTCCCCCCCTCCTCCTCAGGCTGTATCTCAGGAGACTTGTTGCTATGGAAGAGAAGTTAAAAGACAGCTAAATGTCTTGACTTCCCTTGACAAATTCGATGGGACAGTGATGCTGCGTGGGGTGAAATACAAGAAACGCCTTGTCACCTTGTACAGGAAAGGGCCAGAGCTCTATTAGTCTTTGTACTTCTTGTTCCCTCCGTGCTCACCCTGCTTGCACTTCTGGTCTGCCAAACGAAAGCTCTGCTTAAATCTGAAGCAGTGACACCACGTGTTCATGAAGTAGGGCTTACATCTTCCTACACAGAAAGATGTCAAAGTAAAAGCCTGTAACGTTTAAAGACATAATTAAACTATAGTGCTTAAACAATGACTCGATTAAGTGGTTAGTCGATCGACAGAAGAATAATTCATTCTTTTTCAAGCAAAATCTGTGTCGAAATCATAGTATAAAGACTCCAGAACTTGATAATTATCACATTTGTAAGTTATCTTTAATATTAGTAATCTAGTGATAGTTGTCTTTACATCCATGAGTACAATGCAAAAATAACTGCTAATGGCTAATTCAGCATACTTTTAAAGGTGCTAAGTTGCCAAAATGTAAACGAATACAATTAGCAGTTTTTCATAGTTTTGTCTAAGGGGGACCCACAGTGTCAAACTTGGAGAAGCCCTGTTATAGACTAAATAATTAGTCGATTAATCGAAAAACAAAATTGACAGAATAATCAATAATGAAAGCCATAATAAACTGTGACATTCACAGATAATGTTGTAATCATCCTCTACAGGTTTATGATGAATGTTTGCCTACAAAAGTCTTCTATCTTAATGAAGATCTTGCCCATTTTTAACATACTCAAGGTGTATTTAGCCACAGCTGCCATCCTATCATCAACATAATTGATACATCTTGTACTGAATTAGGGTCTTTGTGCCTTTATGGGCCAGTAAATTACTTTCCTCTCAAGACTAAAGTTGTGACTGACAGTACCTTGGGCATATTGACATAGGAGACAGGAGAGATCAGTCAAGCCCAAGCTTTTAATCCCAACCATGCTGCCTTCAGGACAATTCCTTAAGACCTGCGGTGACTTCCTGCATGCGAATACAAGCCTGGACCCTTGCCGAGCTATTGACGGCTGACCCCTCCTGTATCGAACGCTAAGGTTACTCATAACCCCTGCTTGTCTTTCATTATTGAGATGTGAATGAGGAAGGTCGGGGGGGGGGGGATCATCGATCGGCCAACACAGGAGTATTTGATTGTCGCTTGGGTGGCGTTGCCAAGACACTCTTTTTCATGGCAACAAAGGTGGCCATTTTGAATATATAAAAAGGTTGAAGTGAGCATGTAAACAAACAGTTCTGCAATGGCTTGTTAAAAACCTGCAAGGTTAGTTGAAAGGTAGTTGTACTAACACTGTCTGGTGTCCCACATCCAAGGCTCACTCACTTCTTTTCAGATTTTTTTTTTGTTTACCTGAAGGTAAATTATGAAACAGCAGCTGTAAAGAGAGGTTTATTTATTGCTAAACCTTGTGGCTTGTATAGATAGAGTGGTTTGTTATTAGAGGCACCTATTCGTGCCTTTGTTATATGAAGTAATTAGCAGCTAAACACCCTCCTAGAAGCTAAGCACTATGGGTAACCGTGAGTGAAGCAATGCGGTTTTAGGCTTTGAAAAAAGGGCTTTGAAGAAGGAAAGTGCTGGAAGCACATACTGGCCCAAGTCGGACATAGGAAGTTACCATGGTGACAGCGACTGGAAATGAAAAATCTGTGCTTAAAGGCAAGCCTGTGTGTGTGTGTGTGTGTGTTTGTGTGTGTGTGTGTGTGTGTGTGTGTGTGCGTGTGTGCGTGTGTGCGTGCGGAGAGGGAGAGAGATGGCGGGGGGGATCAGCGATACAGTATGCTTATTGATTTGTGTGTTGATTATAAATACAGAGAATGGAGTGCTATTCTTTGTTCAGACAAACCTAAGAATTTCCTCCAATTTTCCAAAATAGGGATTGAATATTGGTCCAAGGAAAGGATTAAAATCTTTTTGTTGTCGCTGCGCGGTGCATGCAGCCACATAAGCTCCCCAAAGAACTCCTTTGACTCAAACCAGCAGCAGCCGTTGCTCTTTGTGCTTAACAAACAGGACTTGATGCCTTGAAAAGTCAAAGCAGTGGCATTTCTGCCTCTCTGTTTTTATTCCCCATCCGTCAGTCTGAAGGCCAGCACAGCAGTGGCACCACTGGGTATCTGGCTGAAGAATCTGACGCTCGCAGAGATGCTCTTGAGATGGGCTCAGAATCTCAGCAGGAATGGTTCAAAAGGCTAACCCTGGTCAGCAATTCAATGGGGCCTGTCACTGGAATATATCAGGATGGATTCCTTTATGTTGTAGAAAAAGTGTATTGAGTGTGTGAATGCATGTGCATGTTTGTGTGCTCATTACCTGCCTGTAGAGATGCTAGTGCTCATACATGCTTGACCTCAATTTAGCCCCGTATGCACACAGCCATCAGAAATCTTAATTTACCTCTTGCACATCAAATTATTGTTTTGTTCAATATGTGACACATTAATAGTCATATGACTGCGGTTATAAAGAAAAATATAACCTAATCCTCACTTTTACACATTCCGCCTGGAATGAGGCTTAGCTTAAAATGGGCATACAGGCTGAAAATCCCAAGGGCCTTCACTGGAAGATAAATCAAGCGTCACTAGGAAGATAGGGAGCAGCATCATTTGTTGGCGAGAATAGAAAAATTCATCCTGGAAATCGTAAATCATTAGACGGGCAGGCCCCAGTGAATAAGCCTCACCCACCAAACAAATCGATTCGTGAAGTTATTGCACATTTCAATCCTCCCTTCTGCCTCCTTACAGGCACCTGGAGAGACCCCGTGGGCGTTATGATTTACATACAGATACCCGGAGATTAGACGCTTCCTGTGTTTGACAGAGTGACAGATATTTAAATCACTGCACTGAGCTGTATTTATTTGTTTACCTTTTAATGGAAGAGATTTATTAAAAACATGTTTTTTAGACGAACATCAATGTCAGCAGGTTAGTTTCATGGTGTGGTTGCCTGTACTGTAAGTGGAGTAGGAGTGAAAGCGCTTCTCCAAACAATACCTATTCTTCTCATAGCAAACGATTTCAAAACATGTCTTAATTAACTATTGTGCTGAAGCAAGTTTTCCATTTCATCTACTTTGATTTAAATAATCTGTCTCAAAATAATATGCCCACTGCTTCTAATGACTTTATGCATACAAGTTACATTTCTTTCTACATGAGTTTCCAGGTTGAGACTTTCGTTGGGGTTGTGTTGCCCTAAGAAAAGACGTCCATACAATGCAAATGCCTCTGAGATAATTGACATGTTACTTACTGATCAGAAATGAGGGAAACAGCTACCCCATGGGCAATGATATTGTATCACAAATTGTATGTTGAGTTTTCGGTCCTCCTCGGCAGAAATCCCTATTGCCTTGTTTTAAATGAGAGCAATCAGTGAGGGGATATATAGACAGGAAGACTTGTGCTGGCATTTTAATTAACCACCGTCATAGCTACTGCATCATATAAATCATACATCTCTGCATGTATGATGAAATAATTTACATACAGCTCTGCTTCCCAGCCATTTCTTCTATTAAGGCCACAGTATAAAAGGAGCGATGCAAATAATGATGATCATCATGTATGGAAAATGTATAATTTCAATAAGCATTAGTGGTGGATTCAATTGATTCACAGAATAAAAAAAAAAAGAAGAAAATAGAGCGCAGCTAACAATGCATTATTTATTTAAATTTCCACTCTGCCTACAAGACTGTGGTTCAGTATGAGTGTGTGTTTCTGTGTCAGAGAGAAAGATTTAAACTAATATTTGCAGAACTTGGAATCACTATCAGGTTTAAATAAAACATTGTTCTTTGCTCTCTTTTGAGCTGCGCAATTGTCAAGATGTGTATCTCCTGACATCTAAGGAAATGGCTGAGGATTATTCTGCAGAATTCTGCTTTGCCCTTTTGAGATAGAACTCAGACACTTATGTATTTTCTCAATAAGCCCACTTGCTGTGTTGCTGCCTTGAAAGCAGAGATATGCTGTCCATGTGAATGCATTTATGAAAAGGGTCCAGCATTGATGTCAGAGAGAATTCATCACACATGCTCTATTGTCTTCAAAAGAATGGTTGTACTGTATATTACCAGTGTTTGACTGAATACAATTGAACTGCAGCAATATGAACTCTTAACTCATCTAAATTAATTATCATACAGGGCCAACCTTTAATTGTTTAATTTAAACGATACACTTGCAGTATAAACTCTAACTGCACTCCCCCTATAAAAGTCCTTGTCTTTTTTTTTTTTTTTTAACTAATGTTGAATTTGGAAGCGTCTTACTGCCCCAGCACTCTCCAGCATCTGCCAAATTCATACTTTAATGGAATTTCGGTGTGCACAGCCAGATAGATGTCTACAGCATGTATAGAATCACGAATTGACCTTTCAGGTGGAGAGAGAAATTGCATCACCTAATACCTGTTGTGGCACCAAAATAGATGGATAAATTTCAAAGAGGCTATCTGAGCTGTATGTCTGCAGCAAGATTACTTACCCTTCAAAATAACAAAAGGAGTCAAGATTCTTGCAAAAAAAATTGCATTGTTGTTCTCAAGTTTGATGTGCCCCAGGGCTTATATAAAACTGTATTTTTAACAATTATTACCTTAAAGGAAAAAAAATAAATACAAAGCTATCTTTATCCTGCTGGCAAATATTTTTTTCTCTCCATAGTCCATTATGGCCAAAATCAATGCTGAATCAATATACTTTACAAAAGAGCTTGCTGACTTTCAAAATACTTTCTTTCCCTTTGTTTTATTGCACAAGCAGAGTGGTTGGAGCATAGCCTGGGAAAACCTTGACGAACTTCCAGAAAATTTGAGATTTGCTCTCTCAGTTACAACTGAGAAGGGTCTGGTGTCAACCAGGCTAGTTGGAGCAAGCTGTTAGGGCTAAAGGTGAAGTAAACATCTACTGAGAAGCTCAGAGGTTTGTCCTACTTTCAACCATTCAAACTTACTCAGAGTAGTTTTCAAATTTCTCAGACGTATTGAAAGAAGTATTTTTCCACTGGAAAGAGGTTATTTACATAAAACTGGGCTGTCTATGCAGTAGAATGGCACACACATTGTTTTAAATGGGTGCTACATGGCCAGAGAAAACACAGAAAGAGGCTGTTGTATTTTCTTTTGCTCAAAAGGTAAAAAAAAAACATTTTACCAGAATGCACTGTGCCACACTGGACCAATAAACGCTCCCACTGGTGGGTGAGATAGTAGGCTCGTTCGAGATGAGCCAGATCTGCACAGAATCGATCGGCGCCCAATGCATGCCGGTTAGATTTGTGTCCGACTAGATCCCGACTTGTTCTGACGTCATGCACACGTGGTCAACGATAACCTCACGAGATCAAGGCGGCCGCAGTGTTTAGAGCCAGGCGCCGCAGTTGCTCTCCACCGACTGCAAGACCCAGGCGTAACCAGGGCGTGCTGGGAAATGCCGGCCTCTCAGCAGATCCAACAGCTGATTGGTTCAGAATCGACTCAACATGATGACGTTTTATATCAACTTTTTTTTATTTTGATTTGGAGGGATTTTAACTGCTATTTTATTAATATTTAAATGCTTATTCTGTACAAACCACAAGTTGTGTGGCTGATAGTGACATTTAAATCTGTTCAGATTACAGATCATCTACAGTGTGTTAATTAAAATCAGCAACAGATCGCATGTAGAGAATTTTTGACAGCTACTCTGTCATAATAAAAACAACTGGAGACTGTGTACAAGCTGATATATGGGTCTGATTTGGGACATTTTATTAAATCGGAATCGGACCACAGTGTTTCTGTCACTTCCTGTTCAGCCTGAAGGCTGCTGGAAACGGCTGGAAAACTGTCCGACTTGAGAGCAGATTTTTGTCACCGCCCCCGGCTGCTGCCGCCTGCTCTCGTCCACTTTACAGGCGAGGCGCAGGTCATCTCGAACGAGCCTAATGCAAGCATGTCACAGAATCAATATGGCGGCCGGCTGGTAACAAACAATCTCATATTACATTCAAACACTGCACTAAAATATGTTTCTAAAAACATTTTAGGTAAGAAGTAAGCAAGACAATAACAGAATCTTGGTTTATATTTGGTCAGCGCTGTCTAGTTTTACAGTTTCTTTCTATCTCTTTTCTCGGTCCGCTTCTATAATCTTTGTATCCGTATGGGGTACAATCTGTAGTTTGAGCACAGCCCTCGAACCAGCAAAAAATCCAGCAGATGGTGCGACACCCGTCATCTGGCGGATTTGAGCTGGGAGATGAGCACGGAGATCTGGGCGCTGGCAAGATAGAGAAGGAATTTTACACATACCAACATTGTTATGGTACAAAGCTGGTTATACATCGGCAAAGTATCCCTTTAAGATTTCGTACCAGCCATTTGTGCGACAAAGTAGCGCAAATAGGAATATGAAATCTCTGCAGACCTTTCTTACTCCGTTACATCCTGTGTTAGATGATTGAACAGGTCAAAATGCTTTTGATTAATCAGTTAAACTCCAAAGCATAGCAAGTTGTGTTGAGTAACTAATTTGTGTCTTTTGTGCATGTCTTCTAAGAGCTAGGATAGTTTTTTGTCCTGATGTCTCTGCTCTCATGAAACATCCTGGTTTAGACCTCAGTGAGAACAGCAGTCAACCTGAGGTAAATAAGTTCCTCCTCAGAAGCAGCATGGGAGGAGTGCGTCCCCTGAGGTGATGACCTTTATCTGGCCTTACCTCAAATCCATGTGTTGCCTGTCAAAGTAAGTGCCCAGAAAAGTCTGTGCAACTGAGTCTTAGTTTTGTTTTCTCTTCCAAAATACAAAATGATCTTGCAGCGAAGAGGTGTGAAAATAAACTATTTAGACATATTATGTGAACAATTACTTCTTTTTTTTTATTGATAGTAAACAGGTAGAAATTCAATGATAATGCAGGTTTTAAGACATCATAACATTATGTGAACAATTACAATAAATATATTCTATATAATGTTTATACTTGATGTGATTTATTTGTGATTGTTTCTGGTCAGTTAATTCATGTTTCATGTTTATTTCAGATTTTCATATAACATCAGTAAATGGCCGAACATAAAACTAAAGTAAATGGGTATTTAAAACATTTTTAATAACACAAAATATACACACCAACATATGAAGAAACCCAAGTCTGGGTTTTGCTGCTGTGCTGCATGCAGGCCCTAGATTTAGCTGGAAGACTGACCCTCAGCAACTTGAACTTGTGGTGATCGCTGCATTGTGTTTCCTTATAGTTGACATTGGTGTTGAATACATATGAATGAATGCACAGGCACCATAAGCTCAGATGTGCTAAATAAACCCTGAATGCATTTCTTCTCCGAACAAAGTGGTAATAAAAAGTACTTGAACTGTAAAGAAAAACGAATCACGAGGCAGGATTACTTCCCGGTGTGGGCTTCAGTAAGTGGAGAAATGTACAAATCCGATATGTTTGTTTATATTGTCCCATCCATCATCGTAAGCCATAAACAGGCACAATCTCTCTTCTCACTTACAGAATATTGTTTTAGTCATCACTTCAGTGAAAGTGCTCACTCGTCCAAACGCACGGCGAAACAGGAAAAGCATGTGTTTATCAAGCTGAGCTTGTGCTTTACTTTAGGCTCTTGGACTATAGCCCAGCAAAGGACCTCATAGATGAATCCATATATCGCCCACATCTGATTTTAAAATACTCAAGAAGTCTGTATTCTTGTTTATCATCTCTCCACATCCAGTCGTAAGGCCTTAGTGCCACAGTAATTCTCAGTTTGTTGTTGCATTGGGATGAACTGGGGCTTATCTTCCAAATACAATATTATAGAGAGGGAAAACTGTGTGATGTAAAAATCTTATGAAAGCTACTAATCTGTGTGAATGGCTAAGAGGGATTAAGCTTGTCAGGAGAAGAAAAAAAAGAGCTCATCATGCTCTTTTTTTATTTTTAAAGCGACATTGAATTTATGTAAGCAGTGGACGTAGTTGGTGAGAGATGATCAGTCTTGACCTTTGTTTGACCATCTCTAATGAAACTCCTATTCCATACTTAATAGAGCCTGATAAAGGTCATTCATATAGCTCATGCACATAAACACTCCATCTTCTCTATACTGAACAGTCACTTGGCACTTTATCCATTTCTGCGTAGTTCCACATAGTTAATCCTATAAAAAAGGAATATGGCTGGTGTTTTGTCACCCATGGTGTTTGTACAAACAGTACGACAGAGCTTGATGTTTTTCTACGGTTTTGTAGCACGCCGCTAATGCCACCCAGTAGGCAACTGTGACTATTCACATCGTTCAATCATCTGTTGGACATGTAGACGCATGCATGTGTTTGCGAGCACATGTTCATCCGTGTTTGTGCGGTGCTGTATGAACTTAAAGGAATATTTCACCGCTGGAAAGCTGAATATATCTTTAAATTGGGTCACTTATGTAGATGAAATGTGAAAAAAAATTGAAATTGGTGCCTTCTAGGCCGAGAAAAGCCAGAAAATGTGTTTTGGTCTTATATGGATGAAAAACACCAAATCCCAGAATGCACCTGCTTCGTTGCTTTGAGTCCACTCCCAAGCCACGCCTACCGCTTGACAGACCGACAGAGGCATTCAACCATTGACATAGCATTCAACTCAACTCAAGCGTGTTTTAATGTCATTTCAACCATATACACGATACAACGTTTCATCGTGACTCAAGTGGTGTTACACATTTAACATATATAAAAACGACATTATATAAAAACGACATACAAAACAGGCTACATTTAGTACACACACTTTATAGGCTCCGTAAAGTTCAGCTAACGCATACTAGCATTAGCGCTTGGTGGGCTGTAAACACCGAGCATAAACACAGCCGTGAATTAGTGTGTAATGTAGAATGGTCGGCATTTAACAGTCACAAACTCCACCAGCAGTTAGCAGTTAAATGGATACAAATCACCACATTTCTGCGCCACTCGGTGTTAACACAGCCCACCTCTTTTACCCGGCGACAGAGCATCTCTAGCTCGGAGGGCTAGCAGGCCTGGTAGCTGGACAGTCCGGTACACTATTCAGGCATGTTTCCACAACAAAAACACAAAGTCTCTGAACTCACGTTGGGAGTGTCGTTGAAGTTGGATGTAGTCCAGTTTGTGGTCTAAATGAGCGGACACTTGCAAGCAGGATCCGTAAAGTTCAGCTAACGCATATTAGCATTGGTGTAGCTAAACACAGAGTATAAACACAGCCGTGAATTAGCGTGGAATGTCGAATGGTCGGCATTTAACAGTCACAAGCTCCATCAGCAGTTAGCAGTAGCTAGTTGGATTTTATTTCTACACCAGTCCACCTCCACGGGCCGGCGAGAGCAGCCTGGTAGCTGGATAGTCCCGGTTCCGGTACACTGTTGTTCAGGCATGTTTCCACAACAACAAAAACACAGCAGGAGTTTCGTTGAAGGAGGATGTAGTCCAGCTTGTTGTTTAATGAGCAGACACTTGCAAGCAGGATGGCTGGGACAGGTGGACAGCTAGTGTTAGCTTTCCACCTAGCCGATGAGGATGTCCCATAGCCGGCTAGCGGCATTGAGCGACACCGCTGGTCTCCGTGCAGGCGAAGCTCACGTAGTGTGCCGAGTATTCCGTCTGTAATAACGGTTCCTCCACATTCTCCGATCTGTACCGATGTATCGATGTATCGCAAAAATCGTCATTTTACGTCATCGGAAGATTTTTTCCAGGCCCCAAATGCAGAAATCTCTCGTCTCAGGGGGACATGAGGGAGGGAGGCACGGTCATTCAGAAATACTATCGGGTTTCTACTGATACAAAGCTGAATGCTAAATCGGTGAAGTATCCCTTTAAGAACTTGAGAACAGCCAGCCCCTTCAGTGACGCTCTTTAAGTACTCCACACTCGCCCATTGTATTTATGTTGTATACGTTCATCCCATCTTCCTCTTCTGCTCTCAAATCTGTATTGAGCTGCTTTCTTGGTCTTTTGGAAACAAACTATGCCACTTATCATAGAATTTGTTGGGTGGATACAGTAGTGCCAATGTGTACAAGTGCAGAAATGTAAGTTGTTTGAATATATATGGGACAATTCTCTGTTGTCCTGCGAACTCCCATCCAACCTGTGGGTTTAAAAGGTTACTGTATGTCTTACTAAAGGAGTGTCCGTTTGAATCCTCACACCAGAAAGGAAAATCTGAAGTGTAGGTGAATGAAAACTTCAACATATAGTGTACTTCCAAGTCGCCCTCAACCCTTTGACTCCTGTCTGCTATGATAGAGCTGGTCAGTAGCCAGCAACACAGTATGTATACTATGTGATGCATGGGGCTGCCAGTACAAACATGTGTTATATATTGACTGTCAAAAAAAGACTAGGGAGAAAAAAAACATACACCATACACAAACATATGTGCACGTATAAGATAGGATAAACTAGTACACCTTTTTTCACAGCTACTCGTATACTCTACTCTGTCCAACTTCTCAGGCAGATGCTATATGGAGATGTAGGATTATTTTAAGATGATTGATATATTCATTTGACTATTGTAGTGATAGTGTAAATAAATGCTACCAAGACAAATAAACTACTATTGTAGTTACAATCAGCAGTGTCAGTGGCTGGCTTTAGAGCATTTTGTTGTTTTTGGGAATGATCACATAGCCTTAAAAAATAAAGCTAAATCTTTCCCACTTACTGACATCTCCTGTATTGAAGGCTAGTTAGTAAACAATATACCTCAGGAAATTCTCATTGATCAGGGACAATGATTATAGATGTTCATATATATAATCCCATGCTGTTTCTCTGTTTGTCCTTTCCTTCATATTTCTGTGCAAAACACGAAACGCAAGTAGTCACTTCGACAACAACTTTCCAGTGCCATTCCATAAGGAAGCACAAATTAACTTTGCTGAGGTACTTTCTGGTGTCATTTGATAGACTATTGCAGTAGATGGCACACGGACATGGGTAGCCTTTGCCATTTTCCAGCTGTAGTGACAAACCGCAAAACATTTGTCAAGTACTGGTCCACAGCACTAAAGCAGATGAGTTAATAAAATGAGTGGTTTCACTGAATTCCATCACCTACACCAACCCTCCCTGCAAAGCATTAGCATGGTTGTTCCAGTTTGTTTGATAATTGTTTGATAAGTGACTCAAAATAATTGGAAAATGTAAAAGATAGATCATTCTATAGCAGCTCCACAACAGAAAGCTTGATTTGTTTGCTCCTCAGCAAGCTTCTCTGCAAAAGGCTTCCTCCTTCTTTCTGAAAATAGCTACATTAAACCACACTCTCCACCTACCTTTAAATACTACCTGGTTTTACTCTAGAGCTAAATGCACAATGCTCGAGGCCATTTCTCCCCTTCTCTTTGTAACATGTTCTTGGGATTTTCATGGGAGTTTTAAAGGTTGTTTTTTTGTGCTGTGCCAGGAGACAGGCTGAATGAGAGAGGATGGATGCTGCGGCGTGCAGCTGGGAAAGATAATGAATTAAGTTGACCATGGGTGGTGAAGACCATCACTAAAGCGTAATGGGTCCCAGCAGAGGGACAGGGATATTGACCCGTCCGTCACTTTCCTTCCCCGCGCTCCCCTCCCTCCCTTTCTTACAAATACAAACTCTCACAAGTGTGTACACAGCCTGACACAGACACACACTGCAGTGTACACATAGAGCAAACAATACCAACATACACTTTGTCTTGCACACACACACACACACACACTCCCGAAAAGCACCTTTTGCATCTTTTTCCTCTTCCTAACACGAGAACTAACACCAGTGTGTGCGTGCGTGCGTGCATGCGTGTGAAGTTCTTGGAGGTGGGGGACTTTGGCTGTGTTTGCTCTTTTTAACTGAAAGCAAATGGAGAGTTTGCACTTCCTGACAGGGACTGTTTCATCAAACATATACAAACTGTGGGAAGGACTCCACAGAGAGGCATCCCCACAATGCAGAATGCCAGCTGAACCGTCTCCGTTCTTATTTGACTTACTCCAGGCAAACTTCTTTGATATGAATTCTATGGAAGATCACTTGAAGCAATTTGGCATGTTGGAAGCAGATTCAGCATTGCTTTTTTTTTTTTTTTCATCCTGAACTTTTAAAAGCTGCCGAACCTTTCTCTACTTCCACTTGGTTGGTATTTTCCTCCTGATATGAATCACTTGAGTTCTGAAGGGGAACAGTGGTGCACACCAATTCTTATTTTTATTACTCACCAATTTGGACAAATCTGTCTAGCTCTGACAGCAGCTGCACCATCCCTGCCTTCGACTGCTGGCTGTTTCCTTTATTTTTCTTTCATTGATTCAATTATTCACCCATCGATTCATTCATCTATTAATTTTTTTGTCCTGTGTCAGTGGTCAATAGACAGAGGGGAGTCATCCCACTTACATCAGAGGCAGCAGCAGGATCAGCCAGCGATTATAGTCATTACAGTTTGTGCTTACATAGGGCTCTTGTGCTTTGTGCCACATCTCCCCTCGTCAGCTGGCAGTCTGAGCTCTAATCTGCCAGTTATAACAAACAGCAGACAAGGGAACAGGAGGAAAAACCTAGAAGGGGGGAAAAAGTGGGAATGCGGATAGAAAAAGGGGCGGTTGGTGGCCAAATTGAACACGTGCTTCCAGCAAGACAGCAAGTTGAGCATTTAGCCTGAAGTAGCTTCTAACCACCTGCTGTGTTCTTCCTATAGTGCATATGTATTCCCATACATATTTGAATACATCACTCAAAGTGGATTCATTTGCCTCTTTCCCCCGCTAGTTCAAAGGGCTCCATCAGAGCCAAGTGTCTGATGAAACCCTGATTATCCCTCTAATTGGTAATTGAGGAGTCGTTGTGGCGCGTGGCGTGGGCAGCTTCTCCTGCTATTGATCCCCCTCCTACTCTGCCATTGATTTGCACTTGATACATTTAATTGTAATTATTTCTCCACCTTATTTTATCCCCCTGCAAGATGCGGGTGCCTCCAGGACACTAACGGAAAACTGATCATGAGGTATTTGTGTGTGCGCAGAGGTAAAAATGCACAGCGGTGATAAAAGGGATTTTGAATATGGGTCAATATAGATGCTAAGGCTGGCATTAAGTTTGCAATCCATGTGCAATACACATAATGATGTTTAATCCCCCTAGAGGAAGTTATTACAAACTATGATTAAAATTCCAGATTTGGTCCTAGCTTAATTTCTAGGGCAGCATTATTGGATCCACAGAAAAAACATATATGCATGTTGTCCATCCTCACAACAAGCCAACAGCTATGTTCATTTGTGTGTGTTTGTGTCTATGCTCCAACATCTAGCTATATATCTCTTCTCTCCTTCTCACTTCTAATTCTTTGTGACACTTAATCTTAACTTGTGTTCTCGCCTGCTGATACCCACCCACACCCACACCCACCCACTAGTTCTAAATAGAATATACAATAAATGGTGGTCAGGAGGAGATGAGAAGGCTGACTATAATTGTTTTTCGGTTTCATAGGCTTAACTCCTTATTTATTTGACTGGCAGTTACTGCCTGGGAATTAACTCTTCATAGGCAGGGACAGGCCTCTGACAGCTGACTGAAGTGAGTGGCAGAGGGTGATGGGGGTTCATGAACCCATAAAGCTTGTTCGACAGACCATATCTCATTACTAGGTTGGCTTGAAATAAGATGGGCCCCTTTTTGCTTGTCCCTCACTGGTTCGATTGATTAGCCGGCAGCCAATCAATGTTAATTAAGGTGTAGAGAATCCTTTAATTGTGGCATATGAATCATTGTGTCAGACCCTGCCTTGACCTTCACAAGACTTACACTGTAAATGGCCTTGCTGGGGAATAAATACCTTTTATATATTGCAAGATAATGGTAGTCCATAAATGAGTATAGATACGATGGATGGCGATCCTGTACATACCGTAGCTGGCAGCAGCAGGCCTCATGAGGATCACATACACAATGGGTGCTCAAATGGAGACTGGACCCACCCGTATCTTATTTTTTGATTTTGCAAACACATGCAGAGCGGCGACAGATCAATACATGTCAGAACGTTTAAGAGTTAATGTTGTGAGATAACTGTTGCTATTATGTGTGGCGAGAGGCTCTCTGTGCATATGAAGTAGGGCTGTGATTGATGACTGTCAAAAGCAAAATGGCACATGAGAACACCACCGGCACCATAATTGTGTTTTTTAATGAAGACCTACATTTGATGTTGGAGCTGATTTCGTACTGATTGCATCTATCTCTCCCCTTCTCTCCACCGACACCACCACCATCCATCATACAGTAATAACAATGTAACCTGTACATGGTTTAAAGCCTGGTTTCAGGTCCATGACTTCCAATCTACCCCTTAACAGAAAGATGAATTTACCCATGAGAGTGTCTCCTGAACCTAAAATAAGTGTGACCTATCTCAACATTAAACATGTCACACAACTCTGCTCCAATATACCATGCTTTATTCCCTTAATGTTTTCAATTTTCTTGCCTCAATGAGGGTGGTATCTGCGATTTCTTTCTTCATACTGTATGTGACACACAGAAATACAATATAGCTAAAGCTGCATTGCAGTTTGCCTTTCAAAACAACTTATACAAAATAAATTAACTCCTTATATAAAGATTTCTTTAAAGGGTTTACAATAAAATACAGATGTTCAAAGATACAAGACATACCATAAAACACTGCAAGCAACTTAAATGCAATACTGTCATCAGCCCATGGGATTGATTTTCTTTTAGCCTTTTTTTATATTCCTGGCTAATGTATAAGTCACTCTCCAACTAACCTCAACACATCTATCCTTTAACTAAAATGTACTCATTTTAAAATAGCCTCAAATCTAGTCCTTGTTTAACCTTCTATGCTTTAAATGGTTACTCCAGCAATTTAATATTGTGCTTCTAGAAAGTGAGGGGACTACCAAGAGTCTCCACATCCCCAGTTTGTAATACAGGCTTCCTGATGAAAATGTGTAGACATGAAGCCCATTGACATCATGATGACACAGAGGACAGTATTTATCTAAGTGGAGTAGTGCCTCCCGTGAAAATGAAAGTGTTCAAATATAAAAATCCTACTCTTCTACTGGGTGAATCATTTTCATAAACAGTGGAGCTTCATAATCTTCATAATATTGGCTACATAATTAAATGCTTTCAACTTCATTAACCATACGCACTAAACATCTGACTAATGCGCCGCTGTATATTGTGGCCATTCAGAAGAACAAGATTGTCTGATGTTGCTATTGTTGCTCTTTTCTCTGTTTTCAGATGTAATAACCGGACCCAATGTGCTGTTGTGGCTGGACCAGATGTATTTCCTGACCCTTGCCCGGGAACCTACAAATATCTGGAAGTCCAATATGAATGTGTACCCTACAGTATGTATTCCTTCATTCTCTCACACTCTTAAGCACCCCCCCCCTAATGCTCTTACTCATTCTTATTTCCTCTTAACAGCAGTGACTCATCAACAACCCAATCAACAAGCATGCCAGTAATGTTCCAATTGTTCAAAAATATCTTGAATGTGTCGTGCATTTCAGTGGAACAGATTAAGATGCAGAAGCGGATGTAAAGACAAGTGATGATTCCTGTGATCCAAAAAGCATAACACCCTGTCTGAGTACAGGAAACATTATTGACAGTGTTGTTTACATGTGAAATATGATACAGTATTCATTTGGAGGAATGTTGATGCGATACTGTTGTTTATCAGACGTTAAAGTCTTTTTAACTGACAGAAGATTACGCTTTCTTCATTTTCTTCATCCCGCATGGCATCAATTATGTCAACAGTGTGCCAGTTTAAAGTCATTTTTTCGCATGTAACATCCATTGTGGGATATTGGTTGTGTCATTTATTGAGGATAAAATAAGCAGATCCTAGGTTTGTACTGTAGATACAGTAATAAAGTGATACAACAGGCAAATCATTTGAGACCGATGGGGATTGGTTACCCAGAATAGCTGTGTGGGAATTATGTTGTCAACAACATGCTGAAAAGAAGAAAAAACTGCACATCTGTTAATGTATTCAGTCAAAGGAAGCGTTCACTACATATCATTTTTAGATGGTGCTTGTCAGTGCCTTCCTATCAGCTCCACAAGTTCACAGCGCTTTAATATCTTTGAGGAATCATGTCTGATCATGTCATGTCTCCGTTAGCCAAGCAGCAAGAAAGGCCGTTTGATTTCTGTTCAGTTCAGCTCAGTGGACGCTAGTTAATGTTCAGACTAGTGAGGCATCTCTGAAGGGGGTAAATAAAAGGGATTTAATTGGTGCAGCAGTTGAAAAATACCGACAAGCTGTACATTACTTGAGTGGAAACATTTGGGCAGGGAAGGGAAAGATCAGCATGGGGTGACAGGATGAACACACAGAGAGGAAGTCCAGGTGAAGCCAGAGGAAGTGGCATGGACATTGCCATATGACCTTAGGTATTGTGTTATAATGGCCTTTAAAGTGGAACATCAAAGTCACAGCAAATATGTCTGCCAAAATTTCTGACTGGCGTTCTAAAGTAATGATTTCAAACTGGAAATATTTGGTCATTTATCTGTGTGGTTAGCTACTGGGTTCAAGCGGACTCTAATGATTCAAATTCAAATCAAAACCATCTTTTTTAACATTTGATGTCCTTACATGGCTTCCCCTCAGTAGTCTTCCTTTCAGGAGCTTTCATGTTGTGAAGTAAAAAACATTTCTACCTGTGATCCAGAGCTGGCAGATTGCTCTTTTATACCTGACATTTTATCTCAACCACCCAGTGTCAGCGTCCTTCCGAGGTGTCCATGTAGAACACTGACCCAACTACAGCTTCTGCAATAGACAGCAGCACAAATTGAATCAGGCCTCTAGTTTTCAGTGCCACTCTGAGTTCAGTGCGCTTTGCTTAGAGTGCTAAATATGGACTCAATTTGTCCAAACAATTCTTTTCTGCACAAAGAATATGGACTTGTCTTTCCTATTACTCAGATTTTCAAGCTAGCATGCCATTGTCTTAACATCTTGTCCCAAAAGGTTTTACCTATAGAAGCCAACATTGTATTTTTTTACCCAGCATAGTGAGGGAATATGTTCATGGTACCTGGTTGCATGGCTTCTGTCTTTGCCAATCCCACTGGAGTTTAGTCAAATCCATTTGACACAAAGCATTCCCAATTAGTTGATTTCTTTGACTACCCACCTTCCACCACTACAGGGTGACACAGGAGTGAAACATTTTTATTCTCCATTGCCCGATTCTAAATAATTTCTACCCGATCACAAACGGTTCCCAGACCCGACATCTTGATGTGGGCCTGGCTTGTCAGGCTAGCTTCTGGCAGCTTTGTTCCTGTAACATCGGGGCCGCCTAGGAGTGCACTAGGGAGGGAAATGGGAGCACTGTGGATTGTGCCCAGAACCATCGTAGGATACAACATTCTGCTGGCAACGCATAAACATTGCAGAAGTCATGTAGGCGTTTATTTGTATATTGAGTGGGGAAGCAAAGTAATCACAAACGGTCACTAGAGACGGATTTTGAGACACATTTTATTGCAGCTTGTGAATGTTATTCATCCGTGACAGCCCAGTGGATTCACTCTCTTCTTACCTCCCAAATATAGAAGCAGCCTGGAATGAGTCACATGTAGAGGCAGTTCTTTTTATTTTCATGTCTGGCTTAAATTTGTACTACCTTGCATAATCAGTCATGAACCTCGAGATCAATGGATATCTCACGTTGAAATCTCCAAAAAAAAGAAACTAAAGCTAAACCAATTTGCTTGTCAATTGGACAAATAATCAGGTATGTCAATTGGCAAAGGGGTATGGCAGCTCAATTGTGGATGGGCTTTTAACACAAGTCTCTTTCCCAAGTTCCTGAGACAGACTGACAGATTTGAGGGTCTAATATGAGAAGCAGCCACCCATGACGCCAACTCTCCTTCAGTGGTGGAGTCTTGACTCTGTATTCCACTGACAAGCTCTCAGTCCTAATATTCTCCCTCACTCCCACTAACATATTGTCCTTTAAGTGCTCTCACTGCTTTTCTTTCCCCCTATATCCCTTTATTTGCTCCCTCTGTTCCCTCAACAGCCCCTCCTCTCTTCTTTACCACCTTCCCTGACAGCTTTTATCTATATTCTGCTTGTGGAGCTTCTTTTCTTTTAGGATAAATTACCGCTCTCTTCTCCATATCTTTATAAGCCGGCGAGATTGTACAATGAGATCCACCGTTAATAATGGCAGAGGAGTGTGCTAAATCGATTGACGCATGCCGCAGATACAATATTGATTTTATTAATTTGCGATTTGATTCGCTCCATCAACTATAATGGGGTAATTTTTTTTTTTTTTTTTTACAATTATTACTAAGAGTGCCGAGGTCCGCCTGTGCTGTGTGACAGTGTCAGAGCACAAGGCAATCCATCATATTTTCATTTAAGCTGAATAATTATTTGATATGAGCTGTGTGTGTTGTGTGGGTAAATAACACTGAAAGAAATGTAGAAGATGGGAAAAAAACAATTGACACATGATAATATTGGATTAAAAACAAAGTACTTAATACATACAACTGAATCGAATTTGCTTGTATCAAGTCATAATAGAGCCATGTGAACATCCGGGTACACTCACTTTTCATCTGCCAGAGGTCTATGTCGTCTTTGTACTAGTGCAGTTTGTGCATGCTCCCCCATGCACTTTACAGATTAGTAAGGCTACCCTCAGGCAGAAGTGATGTGCTGTCCCTTTATGATGACTCATAAACATGACTCTGCTCCAATAGCTAACATCTGTCTCCGCCCCGCCCTCTCACCTTGACTTTCCATGGTTCAGCGGAGAGGTGCCCGTCTATTCTCTTAGTGCCTTATTAAAACCTTTCTCACCCTCTTTCTCCGTCTTCCTCTCCATGTAACTTTCACTTTAACAGCTCCTCCCAAAGGTTGAGCTCATAGGCGGTCAACACAACTGTGTCTCGCCACTGCCTACCCAGTGTTCTTCCTCAGCAGTAACGACCCCTGTGTGGCCCCCTCAAATTCTCAGAATTGTCATGCATTCAAACCTGCGTTGCCATGCGGTGTCGTTGAAAGAGTCTTTCTGTTGTTGACAGCTTGCTGTTACCTTTCTTGTCCTTCTCCCGAGCATCAGCCATCTCCCTCTAGTAATTAGATGTACCTTTCTGCGTAGTTTCCATGGCAAATTGACTGATTTGGTCCAGGCGAGTGGTCAAACCCCTCGTCCCAAAAAAATTAGGAGATAATTACCCGTCCTTTCAGAGAAACACTTTTGTTCAGTTCACTTTTCAAAATTGACACTTCGGTGTGTGTGTGTGTGTGTGTGGCAGATGAGGTGGAGGGAAAGTGAAAGACGAGAGTGGAAGAACAAAGGAAGAAAACCTGCTGGCGGTCTGTTGCTATACATAAGCCACTAGTTCCCCCCACTGTTTGCAGCTAATAAGGACAATGTAAAATCCTGTCTGGCACAGCATGATCCAGCTCAGCCCTGTCAGATATTGCTCACACTTTGGTAGCTAAGCCAGGACATATAATCATGAAATCAATTCTCCGATTTGAACCGGAGCGGTGTAATCTTGAGCTCATACCTCATAGAAACTTGCCATGTAATTTGTTGAGTTTTTTTTATTTCCAACTTACCTAATTGTTTTTTTAATTTGTTTTGCTAATAATAACACACCTAACAGGTTCAGGGGGCCCTCATTGAATAATGGAGGAGATTGTTTTGGCATGTTTTACTCAACACCTGCTCCCAATCTCTGTCCTTCTGTGTTGGCAGGTGAAACCATGAAATTGATGCTGTACACATGGCTATCACTTACAGTGCGGCTTGGGCAGATTGTGGTGTGATTACAGGGCCCATTATGCAGTGGTCACACCTAAGGTAAACACCACCTGTGTGACCAGGATGGGACTTCATGGCTGTAGCATGGACACTGCAATTGGGTAATGCGTATCGTCAGGGTTACTCATTGTTTTAGTGTCTCTACACCAGTAAGGATTTTGGACTATTAATAATAATCATGCCCAAGCTGATGTTCAAATGTAGCTCACACTCATGCCCCGTCCACACGTACCAAAACGATCTTTTTTTTACCCGTCTTCCCTGGATTCGTTTCAAGAAAAGTTGCGTCCAAACGAATCCACTTGTAAATGACTCAACACGCTACTTCATATGCCAGGCCTATAGGCGGCGCTGTTTCTGCTACAGAAATTCACCAAAAACGGAGAAGAAGAGCATAGTCACTTCCACTTCCCATCATAACATGACTAGATTATAACGTTCTCTTAATACATCCGTGGACTATAATACCTTTCACCACTGCTCATTTTATAAAGGCTGCCGCAAGAAAACGTGTCTTTGTTTACATTGTATAATGTGCTGTTGGATTGCTTTTTATTTTGCATGATTGCAGCGCGCTAGTAGCGTGCTAAGGTTAGCGCGCTAACGTTAGCTAGCTCTAACATCGGCAGTCAAACAAACATCAATGATCCATGAATGATGTCTTTTTAATAATCTATACGTTTTTCTTGCAGTAGCCTTTCTATGATAAGCTGTGGTAAAAGTTACTATAATCCGTTCAAGGAGTTTATAAGCAGACAGATTAGCTAGCTAGTTGATAAATTGTCTACTTCCACTTTATAAACAGATAGCCATAGCAGCTAACGTTAACGTTACTTCGCTGCTGGAGCGGTCAGCTACTTTAGCGATGTTTAACGTTAGCTACATAACGTTAGCAAAATATCTTGTGTAGAATCCAGAGGGAAGGGTCAGGGAGAAGAGACACAGTATTTACAGTGCCTTGCGAAAGTATTCGGCCCCCTTGAACGTTTCGACCTTTTGCCACATTTCAGGCCTCAAACATAAAGATATAAAACTGTAATTTTTTGTGAAGAATCAACAACAAGTGGGTCCCAATTATGAAGTGGAACGAAATTCATTGGCTATTTCAAACTTTTTTAACAAATAAAAAACTGAAAAAGTGGGCGTGCAAAATTATTCAGCCCCTTTTACTTTCAGTGCAGTAAACTCTCTCCAGAAGTTCAGTGAGGATCTCTGAATGATCCAATGTTGACCTAAATGACTAATGATGATAAATAGAATCCAGCTGTGTGTAATCAAGTCTCCGTATAAATGCACCTGCTCTGTGATAGTCTCAGAGGTCCGTGTAAAGCGCAGAGAGCATCATGAAGAACAAGGAACACACCAGGCAGGTCCGAGATACTGTTGTGGAGAAGTTTAAAGCCGGATTTGGATACAAAAAGATTTCCCAAGCTTTAAACATCCCAAGGAGCACTGTGCAAGCGATAATATTGAAATGGAAGGAGTATCAGACCACTACAAATCTACGAAGACCCGGGCCGCCTCTAAACTTTCAGCTCATACAATGAGAAGACTGATCAGAGATGCAGCCAAGAGGCCCATGATCACTCTGGATGAACTGCAGAGATCTACAGCTGAGGTGGGAGACTCTGTCCATAGGACAACAATCAGTCGTATACTGCACAAATCTGGCCTTTATGGAAGAGTGGCAAGAAGAAAGCCATTTCTTAAAAATATCCATAAAAAGTGTCGTTTAAAGTTTGCCAAAAGCCACCTGGGAGACACACCAAACATGTGGAAGAAGGTGCTGTGGTCAGATGAAACCAAAATCGAACTTTTTGGCAACAATGCAAAACGTTATGTTTGGCGTAAAAGCAACACAGCTCATCACCCTGAACACACCATCCCCACTGTCAAACATGGTGGTGGCAGCATCATGGTTTGGGCCTGCTTTTCTTCAGCAGGGACAGGGAAGATGGTTAAAATTGATGGGAAGATGGATGGAGCCAAATACAGGACCGTTCTGGAAGAAAACCTGATGGAGTCTGCAAAAGACCTGAGACTGGGACGGAGATTTGTCTTCCAACAAGACAATGATCCAAAACATAAAGCAAAATCTACAATGGAATGGTTCACAAATAAACATATCCAGGTGTTAGAATGGCCAAGTCAAAGTCCAGACCTGAATCCAATCGAGAATCTGTGGAAAGAACTGAAAACTGCTGTTCACAAACGCTCTCCATCCAACCTCACTGAGCTCGAGCTGTTTTGCAAGGAGGAATGGGCAAAAATGTCAGTCTCTCGATGTGCAAAACTGATAGAGACATACCCCAAGCGACTTACAGCTGTAATCGCAGCAAAAGGTGGCGCTACAAAGTATTAACTTAAGGGGGCTGAATAATTTTGCATGTCATTCAGTTTATTTTTATTTGTTTAAAAGGTTTGAAATATCCAATAAATTTCGTTCCACTTCATGATTGTGTCCCACTTGTTGTTGATTCTTCACAAAAAATTACAGTTTTATATCTTTATGTTTGAGGCCTGAAATGTGGCAAAAGGTCGAAAAGTTCAAGGGGGCCGAATACTTTCGCAAGGCACTGTAGATGAAGTGAGCTGGTTTGACCATGGAGATGGGACATGCTCGCTTAGCTTCAACACAGTTGTGTGCGTCAGCGGCCGTGGGAGAGGGTGTAAAAGAGGGGTGTGGCGATGACATCATCGATACGGATCCGTATTCACCATCCATACGAAGCCAAACGAGAGCCGTTTTCTGATTTTTTCACCCTGAGACCAGGTTTCAAAAAAGTGCGTTTTCAGGCAGTGCGTTTGCAGGATTCGTCTGGACGGTCGGCCCAAACGATGCAAAACATGTGCGTTTGCACAAAAAAACGTTTCCGTGTGGATGGCCCCTCAGTATTCAGACGTCATCAGCAGTCTACCTTCCAAGCACCCAGCCTCTCTTTGCCTTGGATAATCTTGCAGCAATTTTAAGCTTCTGCAGGAGAATGTTGATGCTATCAGTAAATCTACTAAGCAGATTGTATAGAAGTTCAGTGGCTTTTTGCCCTTGAGCTTTCCAATCCACGTTCATCAGGTACTAGCGTGGGAGTCAACAGCCTGCCAGCAGATACATCACACAACCACACCCTCCTCACGCCCCACTGAAATGCCAGTGAGCATTAGTTTTCTTGTTCAGACAGTTTTTTTTTCTTCTCCCCACCTGAGCGACCAGCTCCACTTCTTCCCATGTGTGAAGGGGGCCTGTAATGCCATCACATCACTCAGTGACAGCTGAACACTCCCCAACTCAGACAGCAAGCTCCGGTGACTGACTTTCTGTCACATATTTCACACACAGATTCACGTTGATGTCGTGGCTTGACGCAACACATTACTTTTGAACAGAAACGGAAACAGTATTTTTATAGGGATTTACCCTCTACAGTTTGTAGTCCAACTGAAATTACAGTTAATTGCCATTTTTTGCAGTCACAAATAATGTAAACATAATTTAAAAAATTTGTTTGTTTTTTTTATTATTGAAAGGAAGAAAAAAAAAGCTCCTGGGAGTTGGAGATATAGCCGAAATGTTCTTTTTCATCAGGCGCAGTCAGTGTCTGTGCTTGATTGACAGTTTAGCTAGTAGGCTCATTTGCTGCAGGGATACAGAGAGACAAAGTATACAACTGTAGCTTATAAGCCAATGACAGACAGTGTTTGTCAGCAGTGATATTGAAGAATAGACCTCACCAGAATCTAACTGTCTGATCTTCAGAGCTTTGCAAGTTTTAAAGAAGTTAAATATGCTAATGTTACACCTGTCTAGTTCATTGGCTATCTACGCTGAAAAGTGACTTCGGCAGTGCAGTTTCTGCAGTGGTGCAAGACAAGACATGTATGTTTCTAGATAAGAATGGGGCATTAGCTGGAGAGCTAATGTGGGTTGTTGCCGTCCAGAGTCTGAGGCCCTTGTCGTCTTGTGGAGCAGGTTGCTGGCCGGCCAACTGTGATTAAAGCATGATATTACTTCTCAATGCAAACAATTTTAAAATAAAATGATTTGATCGACTACAGCATTAGAAGAATACACGGACAGGGATGCAATTACGAAACCAAATCTATGAAATATAAATTTCTAATAACTGATTTTGTTTCTCAAATGGGAACCGACCCAGCACATGCAATTTACAGAGCAGACATGTATGCTGGAGCAGAAAAACATCAGTTAAAAATAAATAAATAAGATCATATTCTCATTATGCGTTACTATAAAAAGTAAATATTACTTAATACAATATTAGATTTTTTGCCAAGCCCAGCCCTGTTTACTATTATCACATGGAAATGTAAGCCTCCCTGAATTAATAATATATAGTAATAAATACCAAACTATCTACTACTACATGATTTTTACATTTTCATAAAAAAACAAATATGGCAGTTTCGGAGGCTGGATTAACAACCGTCCTCCAGGGAAAAAAATAACAAATCTTTTCCCAGTTGAAAGGCGAGATAATTGCACAGAGAGGCTGTGATTACCAATGTGGATAAATGGTGGTGTGAAAGGGGTGAATCTGGACATGTGGAAACTGTTTTTCCCCACTAATAGCTGAATAAGGTGGTGTAATCTATCAGGCTCTTGTTTTGTTCCAGATGCTTTGCTCAATATACCATTTTTCACGGATAGACAAAAATGTACACACTCAAACATATTGGAATAAATGCTCTTGCATGCTGAACAAGCTTCTGTAAATGTCCATGAACACTACCATTTATATAACACAAGCAGAGCTTTCATCTCAGTGTTTCCTCCAACAGCTACCCACACACACAAACACAGACATACTCAGGCACACATGTCTGAAAGAGTTGCTGGGGTGCCAAGTGTCGAGGATATAGCACTAATTAGAGATTGGTCTCTTCGGGGGGTCTCTCCTTTTAATGATCACCATACTAATCAAAGCCCTTTTTCCATTTCCTTGATTTTTTCTTTCTTTCTTTCTTTTGTCTTTGTTCACTTGTGGTCCACCATGTCCAGCCACACACCCGACTAAACACCCTCTTGCTTTTCTCCCCCACAATTCCCCCCATCCCTCTGTTCTCTTCCATTATTTCAAGGTCCTTGAAAATCAAGACATATTTCAGGAGCTGCAATTATGTTATTTCTGCTCAAGTCGTCGCTCTGTTCCACACAAATGTATTTAATTTTGTTTTGCCTAGGCTGCACTTGTCTTTTCTCCTTCTGTTGGTCGGTCCCATGTGGGTAGCAGGTTGGATGAGCGCCAAGTCCTTGCACCTGTCCCTCATAGAGAGACAAACACACATGTATGCACACAGACAGAGGAACAAGCGCGCGCACACACACACACACACAGCATTCTGCATTGTCAAGGTTATAAGATAGCATAGCAGCTTCCCAGTAGGAGGGAGAGAGAAAGTGATGGAGACAGAAAGGAGACACTAGGGAGGAGATTGAATAAGTACGAGAAAGGAGCACAAAGAGAGCAGACAAGTGGTTGAAAGAAAAAGAGGGCTGTTGAGAAATGGAACCTGTAATGATGGTGTGGGAGCACCGAGCGAGGGAAATGATAGGAAAAAAAATGAGGGAGATGAGAGAGAATACAGCGAAAGAGAGATGGTAGCCTGCGTGTCCTCCCCCATCCTTAGGCACATGCTATTCAAAGCCCCGTAATTTGTGACATTAATTAAAAAGCTGATGGGATGGAGTTAAGGGGTTTGCACGGGCTTTCTCCTTAGTTGAGAGAGAGAGAGAGAGAGAGAGGGAATAAAAAAAAGTGAAGGAAATATTGCAAAAAATATTGCAGCCATTCCACCATGAATCTCTATTAGCGGCTAATGATACCATTCTGATACCTCTCAACCATTAGTGTGAAATCGGGAAGCGTTAATTATTCAAATGAAAATCCATACAGCTGCCGCTCACATGACAGGGTCGGGGCTTTCAGTCGCTCAGGGTCCCCATTGTTAGCTGCTCAGCGTGTGTCTTAAGCAGAAAGTAGACTACAATAAGTATGCAGAGCGACTTCTCAGGTGAAAATTACATTTGAAATTATGCATTTTCTGAACAAATGCAGTATGGATTACATTATGCACTGGTAATATAATTGAATTCTATAGGGTATGGCTGATCAGCAGGGTGCTTCTGCATTGTCTGCCTATACTATCACTGCCAAAGCATTATTATAATGATAATTTAATAAGCTTGACAAAATATATAATTTTAAAGGGAAGCCATAATGTTGGTTGGTTGTTCAATTTATTAAATTTGGTTACAGCTTGACCAATTAGGTACGCTGCAGCAGCGGCAGCCATGTTGCCTTTTCCAGCTCAATGTGTTTGGCAGCCTAAACCATACAGCATCCAGACTGTTAGAAGCTTCATGCACACGGTGAGCTACTCTTTTGCCCAAACATGTTGCCAGAATTTGCCCCAACCTGGCCAAGCAATGCATTCACTTAAATGATGGCCTGGTAGAACATGTATCTGATTGACTGTTTCCATAATGGTCATAAACACAAACTGACCCCAAAAAATTAAAATAATATTGGTTATATAACACATCATTGAAAATGACCTACTCATTTGTAAGCATAGGCTGTTTCTAGATCTGTGTAGGCAGCGGTTTTCTATCCCTGGACTAATCTCAAGATATATCTCATATGAAAAAATAAAGTGAGGAAGTCAGTAGCACTGAGATATCTTAGAGCCTGGCACTTAACCCCAAACTGCTTCTCAGTGGCTGAAAGATAAGAGTGCTCGCACTGGGCTGCTTCCAGGTGTGCCTATGTGCAACTGTGTGAAGCAGGCTGTTGGTGAAAAGAGCATTGGTCCCTGGCAAATGTATCTATCTATTTGTCTGTCTGTCCGAAATGTTGTTTTCCATGGCCCAAGGGGCTTACACAAAAGTATACACTAATACAAAAAAAGCAACATAGACAAAAAATAAGCAAATAACCGTAAAACAGTGACAATAACTTAACTTTTTCAATTTGCAAGCCCAGGAGATCTGTACATTTATTCTTTTCTCATTTCCAATGATGACATTTCTTCCTTCTGGTTTGCTTTGGCATCCAAGGAATTACAACTGGTCATTTCTTTTCCTCTAGAAAAATGTGCCAGACCGTTGTGGTTCTCGATGAGACATCCAACTGTCCTGCCCATTGCAAAAGCAGGATGATGAGATATTTTCGTATGCCAATTCATCCATCAAATTGGTACAATTAAACCCTGACCCGGGTACAGTCCCCAGACTCATCATAATTATTTTTTTTCTAAATTGCGCAATTAAATATCTGTGTTTAAGTAATTTGATGGCCACTCAATACTCATCATCTCTTTTTCCAATAATTAGCTCATTACCCAATTCAGTATTTTAAAGTTGATTTCATTAGCGCACAGTGTGTTGGAGTGCGGCGTGATTACCATTAACATCATCATCACACAATTCAGTCGAGTTTCTCTTAATTGTATTACTGTATACCTTCAAATGATCTCTAAATGAGCCGACCATAGGTACAAATCTTTTGTTTTTGCCCTCAGCCATTATGAAAACAGATGTAGTATAGCAGAAGGAACCAGAGGGACATGCCAGACTGTGTATATAACCTATTATATGATGTGTCCTTAAATCTCAGGACTTTATCAAGTGTTTTGGAACAGAAGTGCAGATATAGGATCATTTATAATGTAGAGCCTGCCTATGAATGAGGTGCTCAATGGCCTGTTTTGTGTTATGGAAGAGGATGTAAACTTCTCATAGAGTTAAAGGTATCTCCTAAAGGACCCTTATTTTTTTTATTTGTATTTGTGTGCATATTTTAAATAGTTTGAGTCTTCTTAAACATCAGAGCAGACAAAGAGAAGGTAGAAACGAGGATGAGAGAGAGAGAGAGAGAGAGAGAGAGAGAGAGAGAGGAGAGAGAGAGAGAGAGAGCTAAGTGCTTTTTAGTGACTCAATGACAGCCGTGACCAAAATCGCATTAAGGTCACAATGGGGGTGGTGGGGTGGAGTAAAGAAGCTTCTCAAAATGAATCAATTCTTCGTTTCACTCAGCTTTTCCTGTTGCTCCACTTGTATCCGTGACGCGGTTAAGGTGGATGTCCAAGGCTCGTATCCCAGGTATATCTCAGCCTATACTGTATTTGCAGTGAAAAACGAGTGGACGTGACATGGAACAAATTGGTTCGAGTGAGCCGAGGGGTGACCTTGCTGCACCCAGCAGCCTTTTCTGGTCAAGCGACGGGGCCACATCCTGTACAGTAGCCTCGGGAGTGAAGTATTTCCTTGTCGGGGATTTCATCCAAATCCTTTACTCCCTTCTCACACCGTCTCCCCCTGGCCATTGCATCATATACCACCTCTCACATCCCCACCGTTAATGCCTTTTTCTATAGATCATTACCCTCCTCTTCCCTCGCCACTGTTAGCGATCGCTCAATCAGAAATGCCGGGCGCCCCGTGGCCCCTGTTATGTGCCCGGGGCCCATGGGAGGTGAGGAGGCTTCAATCGGGGACGTTTGACAATTTACTTTGACTTGATCGATGGGGTCCACGTATAGTTCCGAGTTATTGGCAAATTTGAGTTGCCAGTAATAGTGATTCAGATGTAGCCCGGAGCTATTGTTGCCTGGCCACTGTATGGACTTATCGTGTTTCAATGACAGCTGGAGTGTTTGCTGTTGATGAGGTGTCGTGCTGTGCCAGCGTACAATTTTATGATCTGACAAACACACACGACTTGTTGAAAGTCGCTCCCCTCCCCGTTATTTTCCTCTCTTTTTTGCTCTTTCCCTCACCCGACACAGGTCCACCCTACTCGCTGCTTTTCATTGCCTCACCGCCTTGCATTAATATTGTTCTCCTCTAATAACTTTCCCATCTTTCAAACTCAACCCCACCCGCCCCTACCCACTGACCTCCATACCTCACTCTGTTGCACTCTCCATTTGGAGGAGAGGACTCTTGTAAGCCCTGGTAACAGAGGTTAATCCTCTCTTATTAGAACCGGGATTACTGGAGGGGAAGGGACAGGACCAGCAAAATGCCATGACTGACATAAAAAAGCTGTTTTTTAACAGCCTTTCAGTATAGTTGTTGAGCCGTAGAATCAAAACAGATTTTGCTTTTCACTTTCACCTGCAACCATTCACATTTAATAAATAGGTCATACATAAAAAAAATATGTTCTTGCCTGTAATCACTGCATGTGCATACTGTATTTTACAGCTGGTGAACATAGTGCAGCGTTTATCAGCTAAAGAGACAGATATTTGCCCATAGGAATTGGTAGAAACCAAAACCGAGTGATAAGGAGATTTAACATTGTAACATTTGTCAGGTGGTCACAACTTCAAATTAATGCCAGTTTGCTGGATATGTAAACATGCAACAGTTTGCTAACATGTTAGCCATACCAGCTGGTTCCACTGAACCCGAATGGACAAACAAAAGCAATGAATGCAGGTCTCAGTCCAGACAAAGGACATTTAAAATCATTTTCATCACTGACAATATACTTATACTGATAACATACTTTAGATACCTTCATCAGTCTGTTTAGGTCATACATGACAGAATTATCAGTGGAAGACTACAACTGTGTTTAGTGTGAAATGTATGTGATGGACTATTTTCTCGCAGTTGGACCTAAACTTGTCAGCTTGTTAGTAAGTGGCCACATGGTTGAATTATTTTATCGTTGCAGAAAAAAGTCATGCACACAGCCATCACACACATCCATCACACCCATCAAAAGAAGAAACATCTTGTACAATTTAATTCCTGATTAATCTGTCTTTTTTCCTACAGGCTCATGGGTGATGCAGTATTTTTTTCTCCTTCCTAAAAGATATGGTTGAATGTTTTGTGTGTCTATTCTACTAACCCCATGCTCTTCTGTACTGTATCGTTGTGTGCATGTGACAAAATTAAGACCTTTCCCAGTTATCACATCATTAATATGTTCTTTCTTTTTTTCTTTCTCTCTTCCCTTCATGCCTAAAAATAGAAGTGGAACAAAAAGGTAACTAAATGCCAACAACTTTTCTTCTTCACCTGCATTTTCATTCGGGCATAAATAGGCTTGCATTTTTTCTAATTTTCTATTTGGTGACGGGGTGCTAAAGCAAATCTCTGACATTTGTAGGTTTGTGGTCATTGTATGGTTTATTGGTGAGGTTGAACATGTCATTCATGGGGGAAATACATATTATCAGGGAAACGGGTGTTAGAAAAAATGTATTATCCTGAATATTCACTGGACCTTCATTCCTTGTTCATCACATGCATCACAGATTGACGTTGCCACATATATCAGACCATTCTTTAGGGTAAGATCATTACAGGCCTGCTCTCCAGTAAAATCCCATAACCCTGGGATGTTTTTATTCCCTGTAATAACTGAAGATTATTCCAGCTCTGCTTTATCAGCTGCATAATATTAAAGGAGATGGCTATACAGGGTGATCAATAGTTTGTCCAATAAGCTGTCAGCATTTTTGATTATAGCTCTAACATGATGATGGCTATAACCTTCAGGGACTCACCAGTCAATACTGGAGACAGATCAAAGCTGTCATATTCTTTACTTTATCAGCAGTGCATGTTGCTGCAGAACATATGCTAAATCTTCAACGTGTGCCCCAGGAGCATTGTGTTTGTAGCGTTGTACCTTTCTACATGAGCTGGAAGCACGTCCTTTGTCAGGCGTTAACTACAAAGCTGGATTTAAGTCAAAGATGGTAATGGAATCATTAAACAAGACTCAAGAGTTGTGCTTTAATAGCTACGCAATAAATTTGAAGTTTCAAAGTAGTCATTAATTAATGACGTATCACTGAAATCTGTGGCAAAGAGAATGAGCAATGAAGCTAATGTCTGTGTCAGTTTTTGTGAAATTCCCCATGAAAGCCATGATTGCTTTTGTATCACTTCTCTAATCTTTCATTCACTCTTCCATGTTTGTGCTTACATCCTTAAAAAGCATATTTTACAGAGCCCAGCGTGCTGTCAGTATAAAGCTTACCTAGTCTGACCTTGTACCCCAGCACATCTCGTCTTTTTCAACCCTAGAAACAGCCCTCTTAGCATTTAGTGGAGCATCCGCTGAGATGTGTGCCAAGGCGCTATGTCAACGGGACGCAACTCGACACATTTTTCACCTGCAGGTAGACAACATGTTTAATCTTAAGAGATTACAAGGGAAAGAAGGCTCTGTTTTCGCTGTCTCTTTCTCCTCCTGCTCGGAGCGCGCAGCTTTTACCTCTCGACGGATCTGCAGCGAGAACCTGTCAGCGCTGTGTCAGGCTCCTGGCCCATAACAGTGAAAGGAACCTTCACCCACACATTGCTTTTATATGTGAAGTACTGTGGGCCCAACCCTGTGGAAAAAAGAAAAACTGTACTGTCTAAATTCTTTATTGTTTCTATCAGACGTACACTTTGGATAGTATTTCTTTTTGTTCTTTAAACAAAAGCTATTTTGTTAAATACTTCTCATCTATGTTTTGGTGAGTATAGTAATAATATACATATGTTTATTAATATACATATTTTATTTCATGTTGTTATTCTTTGTCCTTTTGTTGTAACTTCAAGATAAAAATTTTAATTTAAATGTTTAACCTACTCGGGATGTACAGTCACTATAATCCTGAATTCAGATGTCATCGTTTTAGAAAGACAGAAAACAATAATTGCCTCAGTCCAAGATAATCCATAACAGACTGAAATTAGCTTTCGCACTATTGACCTGCTCCAGCTGTATTGCCTTGACCAGGCTTTATCAGATTGGAGTACAAACCAGTTCACATATAATTAGTTTACTGTGTGTGTGGTGTTGTAAATCATGCCGCAGACTAAAAATGTAATGTGGGTAAAATAATAGACAGGCAATCATTATATAGATGATGTAATTACTGTATTTTTGTCTTTTGTTTTCTTGCGGCCTCAGACAATAATTACAGTGTGGCTATTTATCATAATCTTTTTAACTTTTTGTCTGTTTAATACTATTTATTAAGATTGCCACCAGGGTGTTTTAACCTTTTTTCCAAATGTAATTATATATAATTTAGTAGATAGGTCCCGAGAAGCCCCTTTGTAAAGGGAAAGAAACTAAAATGGTAACGTGTGTAAGTGTGGGTGAGTCAGTCTGTGGTAGGTTTTAACCGCACCTTCTGACTTTTCTGGTCTACATTAAGTCAGAAGAGATAACCCTCACTTAATCTATTCGCCCCTCCCTACAAGTATGTCTCTTCAGTGATACTGTAAACTAATTGCCTTCAGGCTCAGAGACTAACTGAATTAGAAGCATCATACAGTATACAAAAATTGTAAACTGCATTAAGTAATTGAAACCAGACCATGGTGGCCGAGTTTGTAAATTTCCCTGTTTAATTTTAATTTCCATGCATGGTACATTCCAAAAACTCGGAGTAATCCAACAAATTACATGACTAATTACATTCTTTGTCTTGACAGTCAGTAATCTTTTCTGCATTTAATCTCTGATCATCCCAACACTGATGAAGATGGTGTGACTCAATATCTTGGTCTTCACAGTGAAGAAGATTAAGCTGCAGATTTTGACTTCAGTGTAGTAACATCCAGTTGCTGTTTAATTCATTGTGGTATAATACCTGCCAATGTAACTCTGTACTTGTCTTTCCCCTATTTTGGCTCCTCAGTATTCCTGTGCCCAGGGCTTCTACGCAGGGTGTACCAGAGCGAGCACCTCTTTGAATCAGACCACCAGTCAGGAGCCTGGTGCAAAGACCCTCTCCAAGCCTCCGATAAGATTTACTACATGCCCTGGACACCCTACCGCACCGACACATTGACTGAATATTCCTCCAAAGAAGACTTCATCGCCGGAAGGCCAACAACAACTTACAAGCTCCCACATCGTGTTGACGGAACAGGCTTCGTGGTCTATGACGGGGCACTCTTCTTCAACAAGGAGCGCACACGCAACATTGTCAAGTTTGACCTGCGGACTCGTATCAAGAGCGGCGAGGCCATCATTGCCAACGCCAACTACCATGACACGTCTCCATACCGCTGGGGAGGGAAGTCAGACATTGACTTGGCTGTTGACGAAAATGGCCTTTGGGTGATTTATGCCACTGAGCAGAACAATGGGCGGATTGTCATCAGCCAGCTCAATCCCTACACGTTACGTGTTGAGGGGACCTGGGACACAGCTTATGACAAGCGCTCAGCATCCAACGCCTTCATGATCTGTGGAATCCTGTATGTGGTAAAGTCAGTGTATGAGGACGATGATAATGAGGCAACAGGAAACAAGATTGACTACATCTACAACACAGAGCTAAGTAAAGATGGCTTTCTGGACATCGCTTTCCCCAACTCCTATCAGTACATCGCTGCAGTGGATTACAATCCCAGGGACAACCTGCTGTACGTTTGGAACAATTACCATGTTGTGAAGTACTCTCTAGACTTTGGAGCGTTGGACAACAGACTCGGTAAGACCAACTTATTTTTTTGTTTCGTTCTCATAATATTCATACATGTTACTTGTTTTCGGTTTCAGTACTTGGGTCAATGCAATTCAGCATTTCAGTGCAAAGGGTTATGACTACAGAACGTTGTTTTTTTCACTATAAACTAGATAGATGACAACGGAAAATCACATTCAGATCGCTGTCTTTTCATAAATAGGATAAAGACATTGGTCCGTCTAGCCATCCTAATATTTAGTTCAGAGGAAGGTATTCTAAAAAGAAATACTGGCAACATCGTCATGAAAGTTGAAATGGATTTGAATGTCTGATTTCCTAGTAGGCCTACATCTGGTGATTTACTGACCTTTCCTCAACATCAACTATCTTTCCACTTGACCACAACAAATGCTATCAAAATGTAACTGGCAAATTACCAGTTTACTATGCAATCTCCACTTCCCAGGGGCTGAATCTGGACACTCCATAAGCTTTTCGCTGGCACCACTATCAGGCCAAAGTCCCTTAAAAATCCCAATAGACTCATAGGATTATGAAGATAATCTACAGGTAGATTGCTATAAAGTTTGCCTGACACAGACTCACAAAAGAATAAATACTTTAGCCTATAATAACTAATTTAATTTACTTACACACCAAGAACAAACTAAATTGATTATCAAAATTATTATCATCATGTTTGTTCCGCTCCACACTTTTGTATTGTGGGATGCAAAGGTTGCAAAAGTTGGCTTGGCAAGCTTTTACACTTTAAGTCATTTTTTAAGTATTTTGGTCAAGTAAAACAACATGATAGAATATATATATACATGTATATATCTGATATATAATGTATTTTATCAATTCTCATTTTATGATGGTGATGAGAAATAGTTCTCATTCACAAAAATAATGCTAACTAAATAATTGAAGTCTATGACACATTGGGTGTTTAACACTGTAAGTGTTTCACATTTTGTGTTTCAGCCTCAAGCTAAATTTTTGACTGACACTAGCTGTTACCTTTGCAAAGGAACAAGCGACTGTTCACATTACACTTCCAAAAACTCTTTTGAAAAGTCTAATTTCTCCCCTCCATTGTTCTTTTTATAAATTGATGAAAGCACGAAACAGTAAAAAAAGAACCTGTTTCGGCACACCATGGTAATTCTTTGCGCTATATCATCAACAGCTCTAGTCAAAAATGTCACAACTTATTTGACTGTGAACAACCTACCTCGGCTTTCTCCTCTGGAGCTTTCTCTACCTGCTGCTTGCCAGTTTCATTTATTTTACTTCGCTGGCTGCTACTCAACCCCTATTCTTTTTTTATATTCTGAGACCTGCATCAACACATGCAATAATATATTCATTCATTCTGTGACCATTCTTACAGTGTTTGGTTTTAATGATACATGGCTAGCTAAACCGTAATATCATTTGTTGTAGTTAAGGAGAGTGAAATGGGGTTGTTATGTGCTTTCTGTATTAAATGATTATCCATCACTAACAGTGATACACAAAGACCACATGCACTTGCATGTACTCACACACACACACACACACACACACACACACACACACACACACACACACACACACACACAAACACACACACACTCATATGCAAATGATAAATTCTCAGTACTAGACTTCCCAGGGAGATGTTGAGTTGTGTGTTTGGCTGCTTATGTGCAGAATAGGCTGCCCTCCAAAGAGGCTGCTGCATGAATACAGATAGTAAAAAGTTGCATTAAGTGGATGGATGGAGTCAAAGAACAAATATAAATGTCAGATAAACAAACTGATAAGAAATGAAAGAATGATTGTATGGACTGTAAACCATTTAATTTGATCAACTCTCAGACCAAATACAGAAAAAGAGGATGCAGACTTATTCTGGTCAAAGCAAGTGCTTTTAGCTGTGCACGTTTTCCACACAATTGTCTCATGAGGAGCCTAATTGTGAGATTGTAGGATAGATACCACAAAATTGGTAAAATCTGCATTACTGTGCACACCACTTCACCACACACAAATTAGTCTGTATTTGCTGCTGAATCATAATGTTTGAACTGCAGGGAGAATGCACATAGATCAAATAGCTAAATGTGATCGAGGAAAGGTGGAAATAGCGGTGACAGAAACTTGCAGCAACGATGGCTGCTGTGAAAGAACCACAGATTTGTGGAAGATGTCTTTACCAAGAATAAAAGCTGAAAAAACACAAGCAAAGTTATTCAATTCATAAAGGAAACATAAATGCTTGAGGCCAGCACACTATGTAGAGTCTAAAGCCGATGTACTTACCTTTTTCTGCAAACAAGAGAAATTAAATTTGATCATCATGCCTGTTGACACTCCCAGAAAGCTCAGTTCCACCTCCATGAGCATGCATGACCTAGAATACCAGTAGATTATGGTATATGGGCAAGAGAGAAATGGCCAGTCCACAGCTTGGGCTCGCTACCGTATGCCCAGCCACATGGGCCAGGGCCTAGCACCTGCTACAGGGCAGTAGGCAGGGAGGGACAGGGTAATGATATCTGGAATTGCATAAAAAAGCAGTATCTGGACTTCTAAATATCCTATTGTCTCTAATTAGTTATGATTTTGATGCATTTTTATCTCTTTCAGGAAAGGATATTTTAGTTTCCCCTCAGCCTTTTGGTGGAAAGTAGATGAAAGTTCTTTACCTCACCAAAAACAAACCCTATATGAATAAATTCAAATGTAATTCATGGCAAGAAACCTATTTTTCCTGCATTTAGAATACTCCCCACAATACTCCTGTGCTAATTTACTGTGCAGTTGCTGAAGTCTCTTCAACAGGCTGCAATATTTTTGCCCAAACAGGCTGTTTTCAAGGACAGATGATCTATGCCCAAGAGTGCTTCCATGACAACTCCATTGGTTATTAAATTCACTGAACTGGTGATAAAAAAATCTCCTGCACTGACTGCTCTTAGCAGGCAGATACAAAAGCTCTCTTTTAGCATTAATCCACTTTGCTATATTCAAGAACAACTGGGAAATTGCTCTACGATCTTCTTTTAAAAACATAAGACAAAGATACAGCACATACAATACCTGAATAGCCAGTAGACCAAAAAAGTCAATGTCCTATAAGTAAAAGGTAATTTTGCAAGCTCATTTGCGAAGGCCACAGTGGCCTCTCCAGAGGTTGCCGGTCTTCTGAATGTTGTGGCAAATCATTGTCTCCTGACTATTCATGACCAAGGTCTCCAGATTTAGAGTGTTCTCACCTCTCCCATCATTCTGTGGTTCCGCTCAATCATCCCCTCCACTGAGGACAAATTGTAGGTTTTTGTACACGGAGGCTTGCAAACACCTCTGAATGGAAAAGTTGCAAGAATCAGTGTCAAGATAGCAAGTAGTAAAATTGCCACTGACCAGGCAATCAACCTTGAAAAAATGCTTCCATCAAAACCACAACGTCACCAACTTTTTACTGAGAGCATGTCACTGCTCAATAAACCATCCATCCATTCTCTTAACCGCTTATTTCTGTTCAGTGTAACGGGTCAACACTCCTTCAGACTCAACCAAAGCATATGGACTATGTTATGCATTATAATGCTGCTGTACATGCTCTGTTTCGTAGCATTTGTGTTGCCCTCTCAGATTAAGATTGCATTTCTCAGTGCTGATTGCCAGTTTACTCAAAAATGATAGTATTAGTAACTAATCCAAATAAGAATCTTGTGCTTGGGGTGAATTGGACTAGCTACATGCAGTATTGTTTCCTTTAACTTGCCTGGAGACATTACTCCTGGCCTCACCTTTACCAGAATAACCTCTGAGCTGTCTGCCACAGTGAGCATGAGGCACTGGCTGCACTGACTCCACGGGACTGCAAAGACGAGGGCAGCCACATGAAAAAAATTACCCTCAGTCTCACTCAATTGCTGCTGCAGCACTAACAAAACCCATGCTGCTTATGCTACATCATATTTGCGTTAACTTAGATGCAGTTTTTTTAGGTTCAATCCCACATTATTGTTCGCTATAGACTTCTTACAGACTTTACAATACTGTCCAATGCTGTTTATGTACAATATTTCTGATTTCACTGATTCCTTTCATTCAAATGAACATATTCAGATTCTAGTGTGTTTTCTATTAGTCTGCTCATTATTTAGTATCTGTGAGATGTTTCCATCATCTCACATTTCAGTGAGACAACGTCTGAGTGATTCTTTTGTTGGCTCATGATTGGTGCATAGGATGCGGCACAGTTGGTGTCATTGATACATTCACCGTCTGGCAGTCCTGTAATTTTGCCACATGTTGCCATCTGGCCAGGGCATGGTGCCAGCCCTGCTAGCCTGCAGGGAGCCTGCAGACTTGGTCCCCCGATCTTCATGCCGAAACAGCTGATGTTTTGGACGCTCAGGCCAGTCTTTGCTCTATTTGGAAGTGCCTGACACATGCTAAATTGATTAAGACTGTCTAAGCGGTAAATGCAGGCTGGCAGTGTCTAGTGGAGATAATCTAAGTGTGACTCAGTGTGCTCTTAAAGGCACAAACTGTTGTCCTTTGGGTTCCATTGAGTATGCACAAGCCTTCCAGTACCTGTCATGCTGCTTCTTGATGGATACATTTTGACATGTTATGATATAGATACACCCTGCCGTTGTCATATGTCGTCACAGAACCTTCTTGTTCTTGATTACAAAGCTTTCAGAAATATCTTGCTTAGAAATTCCAATAAATCTTGATGCTGCTATTCCACCAAAAAAAAAAAAAGTTGTTTTGCATGCTGCATGAAGCCCTTTTTGATGTTGAGGCTAAGAAATGTAGGCTACATGCCTTTTTGCAGGCTGTGCATTTATCACATGCCTGCTGCACCTCTTGCAGAGGGCAGTTTTCTTCGAGGGAAAGTGCAAGGTTTGGGATTATAATTTAGGATGATTTTTTTTTTAACACACAAACACATGCACAAATGCACTATCTTCTTGCAAACCCTTTAATGTTAAAACACAATGGGGCTCTGTTAGTAATGCAGCGTTCGATTTCTAAGCATGGAAACAGGGAATGCTTCAGAGCCTCTTTGAATCTTTCAAAGCCATTTTCCCTCATGTAAGAATAAATTTAATATATTGTAAAATCTAATCATTGTTACCATATCAGCGAATGTGTGTTGTGCTGTTCATAGTATGCTTCTGTTTTATTTCCGATGTGAATTTTGAATGAAACCTTTGTCAATTTGAGTGGGGGAGCTCATGTTTCAAGTGGTTCAGTATGTGGCATCTCCGTTTGTTCCCCATTATATATCACATGATTTTGTCTGGTGTCTCTCCTGACTGGCCATCCATCATGGGCCTTGGCGGCCCTACCTGGATCCAGAAAGCATACACAGATCACCTGTGTAGTGAGAGGGGTGGCAGGCAATTCCTCAATTAAGGCCAACACCCTATCCATCTCTTCTGACACGAGATACAGAAATGGGAAAAAACATACTTTTAGTAAAAAATCAAAGAACTTTGTCATGTTTGTGTGTTAGGGGTGGGACAAAATATCGATACAGCAATATATCAATATCCTTCGGCGCCAAATATTGATATTTTAATTAATAAAATAAGACTGTTTAAGGAAAATAACAGATGCTCCAGCCCACTTTAACTCCAAAGTCTGGACCCATAGATGCTCTATAGTTTCTTCATCTTAATTAACAGACTGAAAAACTTGTGCTGCAGAATTGTGCTGTTTTCTAACAGTTTGGACTTGCAGTGTATAAAGAGAAAAAAACTGCACTTAACCTCATAGTTAGACCGATATTGTGATGTATAATTATAGGATTGTGTAGCAATATATAGATTATCGCAGAATTGCTGTATCGTGAGATTATTGGTATCGTAAGCCGTGTATCACATCGTGAGGTACTCTGTGATTCCCACCCCTAGTGTGTGTGTTAGGGATGTCCTCTACTTAAAGTGATGGTTCGGAGTAATTTCACCCTAGGGTCCTTTGCACCATGACCTCGAGCCAAACACCCCCCCAGAAGCTTTTTTCACCTGGGTCTAACATTGGGAGCGTTAGCGTAGAGTAGCGTTATCAGCTGAATAGCTTAGCGCAGGGGCTAATGGACCCACGTTTGTATCTCGTAAATGACCCCACTAATAATGCCCGAAATGATACCAAACTTCTACAGTAGTACAAATAGGTTATGTACTCATAAAACAATGGATTGGAAAGTTTGTAAGTACACCAGAAGTTTATGTAAATAACACTTGCCTGCTGGCTTCTGCTCTCTGCTGTTGTTGTTGCTGCTGTAAGACGAGTGTTTAGGGCCGTCTACAAATTACAACACCGAAAAGAGATGTAACAAAAATATTTTTTACTTGAACTTTTTTTTTAAAGTAAGTGCTGTAGTATAACTAGCAGGAGACAAGTAATAATTGAGGTAAGTTTGGAGACATTACCTTATTTAATCATTAAATTAATAAATATTTTTGTTGTATCTCTTTTCGGTGTAGTAATTTGTAGACGGACCTAAGCACTCGTCTAACTGCAGGTAGCGGCAGCAGCAACAGAGAGTTGAAGAGAGCAGGCAAGTGTTCATAAACTTCTGGTGTAGTTACAAACTTTCCAATCCATCGTTTTATAAGTACATAACCTATATGTACTAATGTAGACGTTTGGTATCATTTCGGGCATTATTAGTGGGGTCATTTACGAGATACAAACGTGGGTCCATTAGCCCCTGCGCTAAGCTATTCAGCTGATAACGCTACTCTACGCTAACTCTCCCAATGTTAGACCCAGGTGAAAAAAGCTTCTGGGGGGGGGGGTGTTTGGCTCGACGTCATGGTGCAAAGGACCCTAGGGTGAAATTACTCCGAACCATCACTTTAAGAAATTAGTCGACTAACACTCATAAGATATTGTTGACTAATTGATTAGTTGATTTAATCGACAGATCTGTAAAACAGAGTTTCTCCACGAACAATTTTGCACAAGCACCATTTTAAAATATTTTAAATGTTTACCAGCGATGTGCTCATCATTTTCTTGGATGTATATTTATTCAGCATTAAAAAGTATAAAAAAATGACTAATCGACTAAAGAAATCTTAGTCGACTAAGACCAAAACGACCAATTTGACTTAGTGTTTGTAGAGCTAAAAAAATTATACAATTCTTGCTTCCTCACAATTTGTTTTCACTTTTTGATTTAAACACACAAGGTGTTTCACCCCAGCTATCCTCCCGTAGCCGATCAGCTCTGTTCTCCTCCACCCTGTTCTTTCTCCACTCTACTCCTGATGTGTGTGTACCGGTTTTCTCTAGGGTGCCAAACATTAGCCACAATAAATTTAACAGGCTTGGTGACACACAAGCTCAAAGTGATTTTAGTTTGGCCAATCAGCCATGTAAATCTGATAGGAGGCCTCCGTAGCATCTTTAACTCTCTTTATCACCAGTGTCATAGTTCCTCTGCACAGCTTTGCCCTATCCATTTGGCTCATGCTACTTTTGGTTGACAGTCTTTTGAAAAGCCTTACTCAAGTTTTTTTTTTTTTCGGCAAATGGTGAGATCTTGGAGGAGAGTGCTTTTCCTCTAAGTGAGTCTGAAATCTCCTCTGCTTATGTGCTCACACTACTCTTTGCTCCTTTTGCTTTCCCTGGTACGTTTGACGATGTTTGGCTTTGTCAGTAACCTGAGAGAAGAAGTTTCAGCTCTAAGAAAAAATTTAATTAATCCAACATTCATCTGTTTACCTTAGAAAATATGTTCCTAAATATAAATTTCTGTGGACTGAGTTTTTAATACAAACCATTTCAGTACTATATGTACTATATTATTAGTGAATGTGTAGATGCACAATGTGCATCAAAAAACAGCAATTGAATGAATTTACTGCCTAATCTGTGTAGTGAACTCACCATACAGTAGCTCACTGTAGTGCATATGCAAGCATGCTTTGCTCACGTCTCCTCCGTCATTTAACTCAAACACTGAGAGTGTCTCTCTGGGCCTGTGTCCATGTGTGCATATATATCAGCCCAGGGCATACGCTTCTCCCAGCGCTCTGTGACCTCCATAGATGCCCTCTCAAGTCCCAAGAAGAGAGCTTCGGAATGAGAAATGAATTGCCAAACAATGCATAGCTCCCATCCATTACTGTTCTCATCATGTCAGATGATATCGAAGCATTACCGGATGTCTGGCTGTATAATTTACCGCACACCACCCCCACTGTCCTCCCCCCACCCACCTCCCCGACATCCCAGTTGAACTCTCTGATGGATTTGTAGGCCTGCCACAAAAGGCTCCATGAAATGACAGGACTTGTATCATTTTATTTGCCAACCATTTTCCTCAGCACACAAGGATACATGTAGCATTTTGGTAGGATCATATGACATTAACATTAGGGAATTGATAAGCTTGGAGCTTAGTGAATTATGCCATAATGAAGCAGGAACTGATTTTGTGAGATTGCTTCAAATAGATGATGTTACTTATTTTTGTGTATGGATGTTTCTCATCATAGACGAAATGTAACGTTATGACGTCAAATTAATGCTGGATAAGCTGATGGCTGAAAATGAAATGTTTTTCTCCAGTTCTCTCTGCTTTTGTCCTGTAAGGTTAGGGTCACATTGGGACACATATTTTAATGTTAGGCTTCAAATATGCTTCACTCTAAAAATACATGTCCCAGCACCCAGAAATCCCATTTTGCAGGCTTTAAACAGGCTAGTAGAAAGTTAATGGCTGACATCGCACTAAGACTGTCCAATATTTTCTACAGTCTGTGAAAGTGCCTACTGAAGATGTAACAATGCATAAAGGTTCAAATACTGAAATTAGGAGGTAATTGGGTTCAGCATGAGTTTGGAAGAGTCACTTTACCGTCTGATGCTAGTTTCATTTTTTACCCCCGAAAGCCCTTTGCACCTCTTTTGATCTTGAGTCTGCAGAATTTTCTCAGAGCTGACAAGTCCGCTCTCAGTGCAGAAATGGCAAGTCATATGAACCGGATTCATTTCATAGTAACATAACAGTTTTTTTGCCCGAAGAGAAGTAGAGCGGGCTTATCTAATTGTGAAAGCCATGAGCCCTGGGATACAAAAAGAGAGGCTAATTAGTTAGAAATGAATGCTTTGAAATTAAGCACAGAGCTCGGTGTGTGGTGGAAACAGACTTCATGCGTTTGGTGAAGGGGATTTTGTGCAATAAAAGCGGAGCGTAAATGATGAGTGGAATTGGTGCATCAATGAGAGGAAGCTGAAGTGCCCACAGACGGGCTCACTAAAGGTTGCCCGTTTAGGTGTAGGAACATTCTTAAGCCCTTAGCTTAACAATCATGAATGTCTAATAGCTGGCTGTTAGTATTAATACATTTTAATCAACTTTGGTATGCCTTCAAAAATGCATTGAGTCTTAAATATACAAAAGATAAATTACTTTGAGGTTTGAGGCTATTTTATTGAATTATATTCTTAAACGGTTACACTTTACTTGAAGGTATCTACGTAAGAGTGACACTGTCATGAACGTGTCATAAACATTATAAACAAGTCATAAACGTTTATGACATAACGCTTCTGTTACTAAGTGTCATTCGGTTTTTGTCATGACAAGTTAGGGTTAGGGATCATGTGTCATGACTTTGTTATGACAATGTTATGTCACTCCTATGTAGATACCTTCAAGTAAAGTGTTACCTCTTAAACTTGTAAATCATTGTGCAATACCTTAACACATCTGATGACTCAATTTTAATTAAAAATATTGCAAAGAGGTAGTACTTGTTATGTAGACATGGGAATAAGAAGTACATAAGAGTAAGAGAAGATTACTCCCATCTTAGTCACATTTCCATGTCTTTGTAGTCAACAGTTTTGTTTTGTAAAGCTCCAAAAATGCTTCAGGCGTTGAAATCTGCCTGTTCGGTTACTCACGAGTCAATCGGGGCATAGCAAAGTCTTGTTCACCGCGTTCACCTCGTTGGTGCTCTTGAGGTTTTTTTTCCTCTCTTCATCCCTTTGGAGAGAATGGGAAAGCTGGCAAAGCAAAACAAAATGCCCTTGTGTTGTCTCCAAGGCGATAATGCCTGCAGACTGTGGCTGCTGTCTGCTGCTGGGCCGGCTTTACTTTTATTTTTTTGTGCTCATCTCATGGAAAAGATATACAAGTTTGCTCAAGGACACTTTCTTCGTTTCCACTCATGCTCTCCATCTCGTGTGTGTGTGTGTGTGTGTCTTTGTGGGCGTATTTAACATGCTGCGTGTTGAAAAATAATTCAGCAGTGGGCTCAACGGGATCATGTGAAAGTATGGAATTACATTCTAGACATGGTTCCTGGTGACTTTGATTAACCTCATGCTGTGATGGCAATTTCCTCAAGCCATATTTCTCTGTACTGTCATATCACCCAGCATTAAAGAAGGTGCTGTGATAACTTGCATTAGTATTATTTACAAAGGATTGGTAAACTGAAATTATCTCATTATCTTTGAAATAGAGCTACGATAGCTGGATATTTGTCTTGGTATAATCATAATCATGAACATATTACTTATTAGAAACTTTAAAGCAAGAGTGTATAACATTTAAAAGAAGAAACGGCACATTCTTTTTCTTAGAAATGAAAAGTTCATAAGCAATGAAAAGCACCGTTGCTCATCGCTGTGCACTAAGGGGCTTAGCACTAAAGCTGTGCTTGGTCTGTAAATATTTAAATGTTTTTTTATCACAAATGTAAGACACAACTTACTACACCAGGAATATGTTTGTTAGGATTGGGTACCGAAATGCGGTGCCAATAGGGAACCGGTGCCGACGTAAACGGTAGTAACGAGACCGAATAAGAATGAAAGTTTCGGTGCCTCATTTCGGTGCTTGACTTTACACTACACCTGACAGCATGTAACGTTAGCCTACCTTTAGCTAGCAGCTGGATTAAACACCGGTAAAATGCTGACAGCTAACGTTAAACAGTGTAAAGTGTGACTGTATTTCACTGTGGAGGACTTCAACAGCGGGATGTAACAGTCTGCTCTGCAGCCGCAGCAGCTGCCGTTGTCGCAATTCATAGATATACAGTATGTTTATATGGTCGGAATTAAACCACACAGACGGCGCGTTCACTTGCAGCTGTCGTTGTCGGAATTAAACAACACAGACACAGCGTTCACTTAAAACAGGTAGCCTCGTGGTGCATTCACAGTAATTGTAAAATACCCTTTTCCCATCTGGGGTTCAACAGCTGAATTTACTGGTGAAATAAGTTATTGTTATAGTTATTACATTATTATTAAATCTTTAATTTTGACCATGGCCTTAGCAATAAACAAGTCACTGACTGTTGTTTACTACCCTTCTTTTTTTTCTTCATTTTTTTTTTTTTACTTTATTGAAAAGTACCGGTTCAGGCACCGGTTCAGGCACCGTTTAGGCACCGGCACCGTTTTAAAAGTATCGATTTAGCACCGGTATCAAAAAAAACAAAAAACGATACCGTTTGTAACTTGTGGTCCCATTCTGTTAGCAAGAGTCAGGTTGCATGAAAGCACCAAATTTATAATAATCTTAAGCATTTCAGTGAGCCAATGTTCTGTAGTCTGTCTAACGCTTGCGTTGTGGAATGGGTCCCGAAGCAGCAAATAGGCCTATGTCTCCTGGTAGGGTATGGTGTGTTTACTTCTTTGTGTTAAAACATGTTTAGATATAGGCTAGTGTACAAGAGGAGTCATAAAGTCAACAATCTAACTCAGAAATATCTGTTAAAATCTATGCAATGTGATTTGCCACCATAAGCTATTGGTCACCAGACCAAGAAAAGCTGTATAATAGCACCAAACCCCTGAGTTTACTGAACTGAGCAATAGTGCGCTTTATTATGCATGAATAGTGGTTTTCATTTGTATGAGGAAGAATGTGCCAATTTATCTTTCAAATGGTACTTAATCTCACTTTAAACCTATTCAGCTACTGGATTACACTGATATTTGTGTATAAAAAACTTAAAACCTGATGACGTAGGTAGTTAGGTAGGTAGGTAGGTAGGTAGATAGGTAGGTAGGTTATGATACATACATACATATATACATACATACATACAGCAGTACACAACGAAAATCACCATGAACAAAGAATACTGCAGGGAATCGATCAAAATCAAAAACACAGCCTAATATCAAAACACAAGTACAAATTGTTTATATAGTTTATTTTAAATTATATGTACAAAAGATGTATATAAGCTGGTGTCTTATTTATTAGCATGTCTTCCTATGAAACTATGGTTACTGCATCACATGTTCCTGTGCATTTTGGGAACCATAAGCAACAAAAACTCTCAGCAAAAGTCTTTCACAGTCAGAATTGCTCCTGTATCAGCCATCCTGACCAGTACAATTTCCCCCTTATCCTGATAGGCCTGTCTGCACACCTTTTTAGCCACTAGCTTATCTGAGCCTGTGCAAGGTGGCCTCTACTGACCTCAATATGAGCACTGAATTTCCAAGATCAGATTTCCATGAGGTACTCTAATAATGGTCTCCTTTACTATATGCACCACCAGCTGATTTCAATTATTCTAAAATTGATGCCTCTTCCCTTTACCAAGAGTTGGGGTAACATATTTGAGGTTATCATGGCTTCTCAAATACAGATGCATAAATAAGTTCTTTCATAAATAATCAAATAAATAGACTGGTGTCCTTGAAGATATTTTACCCTCCTATTTTCATGATCATTGCAGCCGAAGGGTTGCCGTGGCGCAGATTGATGATGATGTCTAGTAGTCGTTATAGAATGTAAATGGTGATGTCTCTGTGGCTGGTGGAAATGTTAAATACCTATTTGAGCATTCATGTGATTTGTTTAAAGCCCTGTTGATGGGTGGTAGTGTCAGTTTATGTTGGTTGATGTGTGGCTGCCGGTGTGTGAGCACGTGACTACGCTTTTGTGTTAGCTCATTGAAGCATTTGCATCCATATACACACATGTAATAGCATCTTCTCCAAGTTTTTTTTTTTTTTCATGCAACTGTGTACTTTGCTAATTTGTTTTTCTTTCTCTCTGTGAGAGATATTTTGAAGTTATACAACCTGCATTATCGGCAGTTGGGAGTGAAAAAGACACACTCCTTTTGTGCCTTTAGTGCCCATTGCAATTCAGCGAGATTCTTGTTATAGTTCCACTTTACTGATGGAGCACCTCCACAGTTGTGCCCAAGCTACCTGCGGATGTTAAAAACACAACAAACTCTTTTGTAAGCGAGAGAAAACAAATACTCAATCAGCCTGGAACTCTTGCTGCGGTGGCAACCTATTTAATCAACCTTGGCTGTCGTTGAATGCTGTTAAGTGTTGAATGCATTGACTGCTGATAGCGGCCTGGTTTGTGTCATTACAGCCTCCAGGCGCCTCCGCGATTCCCAAACAGTGGCACTAATTTATGCTTTCTTATTTCACCACTTTCAAATTCACCATGCAAAGAAATTGTCCGATTGCAAATTGAATCTCGCTGAACTGGATTTCAGCAGTGATGTCTGTTGTCTCAGCTCTCCGAATGTGTGATGTCCATTACACCTGCCAAACTAAAGTCGACCCTCATTAAATTTTGTTTTGCTCCCCTCTCATACAAAGATTGGGACCATTTGTCACTTCTGTCATTTTGATTGTATCTCTGCATTAGGCCAAGAAAAAAGAAAAAAAAAAAAACGCCTATCCCAAATTGCATTTTTGCAAAGGCCCAGATTGTGTGTCTGTGAGAAAGTGTTCTCCCATGGGAGCTCATTTAAAGGGTCTACAGCAAGCAGCCTTCCTGCAAAACCACACACAGTAATAAGATCATGACATATAGAAATGTCATCATACCCCTATTGAAAAATCTTTGTGTAAAAATAATGTGAATGTGTAACATAGAGTAATGCTCCTAAATATATTCCATAGGACACAGTTTCATAAAAAAAAAAATCCTGGTATGACCTCACAGTGTGTCCTCTGACCCTCTGTGGGGGGGAACAAAACACACACATTTTCTTAAAAAAAAGGGTGTTTTTTTTTTTTGGGGGGGTTTTTTTTCCACCCCACACCCAAGGAAGGGATATAAAGGGGACAGAATGGATGAGTAGATGGGATGATTGATGACAGGGAGTCGAGGAGGTGTATATGAATTTGAGTGGAAAGAGAAGGATTACTAAGCCAGTTCGTGGGTGCATCTCGGTATGTGTTGGTGTTATTATGATTGCCCTCTACGGCAACAGGGCAGGCAAACCGCGTCATTAGCAAGCACCCGCTGAAGTGTAACCACAGGGAGAACTCACATCCAGGAAATAGGTATATCATTTTGTCCCAGCTGACCCAGAAATAGCATGAAGCTATTGACTCGCAGAGATGTGCCCCTGTCAATAGCAACTTTTGGACTGCACAGCTGTGTGTGTGTGTGTGTGTGTGTGTGTGTGTGTGTGTGTTGTGTGTTTTTGTGTGTGTGTGTGCGTGTGTGTGTGATAGCGCGCTGATCGGGCCACATAAAGATATTTATGGCCGAGCACGACAAAAATCTCATTTTTTTCTCATACTAATGACACATGTACGTTTGTATGAGCCCGCTTTTTATTTTATTAAGCAACTGTAGGAAGGCAATTTGAAATGTCAACAGATGAGCGCATCAGCTCACACGGGACAACGAGCGCACGTTAATAAGCTGTTTAATTTAAAATGTTCAACGTGTTAACCTTTCCTGATTGCTTTGTTTCCGACCGTGATCAGAAAACCAGTACTGTGTGCAAGACTTAAACTTATTCCACCAACTCTTCTCTGGTCACATCTACACGTCTGCTTCCTCTTTCTATATCTCTCTGCCCACTTTCCACACACACACACACACACACACGCGCATTGAGCTCTCTTAAAGGAGCCGCAGCACCATTTTACAACAAATGCGTTACCACGCTGATGTGACCGAGCCCGACCCGAACATAATTTCTAAATATCTGTCCGAACCCAGCCCGTCAGGTCCTGTAGGCTCGGGTCAGGTATCCGCACTCTAGTGTGTCTGTGTGTGTGTGTGTGTGTCTGTGTGTGTGTTAGCATAACCAATGGGGGTCCAAAACTAGACACCATGCATGCCCATGCAAATCATACCTGCCAGTTCCAATTGATCCTGTTTTAACTATCTTTTCTTCAACACACAAATGGAAACGAGGGAAGAATAGAAGCCCTCCCCGCACACTGCAGTCTTTTTTTCAGCGGCACCAAAATAAATTTGCCTCTCAAGACATTAATGAAGTGTGACTGAAAAGAAAGACATTTACTCTCAGTCTCCTTTTTCCAACTGTATATTTTCCCAGAATCTGTCAGTTCACTTTGTTTCCTTTTTTTCCTCCTTTACCAGAAACGTCCTCCTCTGTAATGGTCTACATGGACACATCGACCATGACAACGAGGACCACCACTCGACCAACCACTGTTACTGTGACATCCACAACTGCCAGGACTACCACTACCAAGATGCCTGCCACAACAACTGCCATGGCTCAGTGGCCACAGACCGCATCCACAGTGGTGGCCCCTGTCCAGACGGTGGTGGAGGGTTTGGTCCCAGAAGACGAAGACAGGGTGCCGCCTTCCTCCAAGCTTCCCAACATCAGGGTGGAGTACTGCAATCCCCTGGTGATGATGGACATCTCCTGGCCCAAGACCAAGCAGGGTGTGGTGGCCAAGATGCCCTGTCCACCTGGAACCACAGGTAATGCAGATTTTGGTAATGTCAGATATTTTAAGGGAGTCTTATTTTTGTAGTTTGGGGCAGACTTTCTTTCAGTAATAACCCAAGTAGTTTTGGGAACACAGACATTGCTAAAATTAAGTTTGATAGTGCAAGGATGATGAGCAGGCAGAGCATCATCAAGTTTTAAACAAACCCAGAGGTTAGCTCCAGGTTATTTGGAAGATGGAATGAGAGCCATCCATTCTTCAATTTTTCGCAACTAATGTGGGTCTAAGTCATGATGGCAGCAGGTTAAATAAGCTCTGACATTCTTCTCCTAAGCCAGACCTTCCACCTGTACTTTGGGGGATCTCGAGGCATTTTCAAGCCAGTTGGAATATATAGCTCTCAAGTGTGCTTCAGGGTTGGGTACCGTTTGGATTTTTACGATTCCGATGCCGAACCGGTACTTTTAAAACAATTCCGATTCCTAACCGATTCTTGAAAAACTGAAAAATGACATCAAAGAAAGGCATTTCATGGGAGTTTTTTTTAAATTGAAAATGATTTAAACAATATATTAACATTTTAAAGTAATTAAATATATAATAAGTAAACCTAAGTCCCCTAACACATAACTACAATAATTTAACAAATAACAGTTACACTATTAACAAGTACCAACAAAATAAATGTTGAGTTGGTATGCCAACCAGCTTCAAACTTTAGCAGTTCTTTTGCAGAAAAATGACCATATTTGCCTTCTCTGGCAAGATAGGACACCTCTCCTGACTTATGGCATGTCCTGCATAGGAGAAAACTCTCTCAGACGGTGTCCAAGAGGTCTGTACACACCCAGGTAGGAGTTTGAAAGGGCAGACAATTTGGGGAGGCTGTCTCGCCTCCCCCACCACCAGGCTACAGGCTCTTGTCCTGAACGATAGACTAGCAGAGTAAGTGTAATGTTTACTAGCGATCACGTGCAGTCAGTTAATATGCTTTTCCGTCTGTTTTGGTGAGCCCAGCGGGAAAATATGCCATTTTAAAAGTAGCCTACATATACGGTAGGTAGCTAACGACTACAGAGAAAGTGGGATATTTTTACCTCCGTTTCGGAGCGTGTACAAAAAGCCGTCTATCAGCAGGGATTGTAGAGTGCGTGTCCGACAATAGCGCAGACACGCGCTTCACACCGCGAGCGGGCACGTGCACCACTCGGCAGAAAAAGTGTATGTTTGGATGTTTTTGGATGTATGTGTATGTCCTCTTTTGGATGTATGTGTATGTCATTCACTGTTTGGATGTATGTGTACGTGCTCATTTTTAAATGAGCTACCCAGGGATGTACAAAGAATTTCAGCCTTTGGCTGACAATAAAGTTGTATCGTATCGTATCGTAAAAGGGAGAAAGAAAAAAGAGTCTGCCGCTGTCCGGAGCGACAGAGGGAAAATATTTCAGTCGGAACTGAAATGAGGAACCGAAATTTGCGTTCTAATCCGGTCCGAATACTACCATAGTGGAACCGGGTTTCGGTACCCAACCCTAGCGTGCTTAGGATCTATCTCTAGTTAATAGGGTGAGTCTTGTTGCCCTACGAGGGAAACTCATTTTAGCCACTTATATCCAGGATGTCATTGTTTTAAGTCACTCTCCAGAGCTCATAACCTATAGTGAGGGTTGGAATGTAGATCCACAGTAAATTGAAAGTCTTCGCCAATCACTTCCTTATTCACCACAACAGTACAGCACTGCTGATGTTCCCCTCCCCACTGGACTCGTTCTTTGTCGTTGAAGTTGTCACTGTTGTAGTTGACGTTATAGCGTTGTCAGAGGTTTCCCAGCAATTATTTTGGCCAAAACTATGAAAATAAGTAAGGGGTGGCAATTTTTTTATAAAGCAGAATTTATACTTGACCCTGGACTTCTCACTACATACCTACAATCACATACTTTTTCATTTGTGCATTACTGTTTTCTGTTTATGTTTTATTTGTTGGTAGGTCAAAAACTCGTCTAAAACCTCAAACATTCAGTTTAAGAATGAAAAACTCTGTGAAATATACATGTTATTTTTTTATTCATCACTCTTTGATACTCTCAATACTCTCGTTAGTAGGAAGTTACTGTCAGGCTCCTACCTTGATGTTGGTCGCTGGTGTGTGTTCTGGTTTTTGTTTACTCTCCCCCTGCAACTCTCATCATCATGCTTCCTGTCCTCCCTCCTCACTCTTTACTCTTTATTCCTGACTCACTGATGCAAGGCTAAATATAGCTTAGCATTGCATCTGTATGGAAACTAGTACGATACGCCCATATTTATTTCCTGTCTCTCAGGATACTACTGGTGTAATTAATTAGTGGCTAAACACGTTTGTGTTCGGCACTTTGAAAGGGCTGTAGAGCTTTGTTTATCAGGCATCAGACCACTTGTTACTCTATATGTTGGTCCAGCTCTGTCTTTCTATCAATCCTAAGGGAATGAAGTCAAGTGTGTATTAAGATGAAGTCGATGTTGGCTGGCTCAGATATGAAAGCTATACCTCAGAAAGTAAGAATATCAGAGTTCTAATCAAGTAGTCAAAGGCTTTGATATTATAAGGTTGAAGATATCCCTAAATTCTTAAATTCTGAGATGAATCGTGAGAAAAAAATTAAAGTTTAAACTTAACTGAAAGGTAACATAGGAACCTTGATATTGTAGGTTTCTGCTGTCAGACCGTATTGTTGCATTAATAAAGCAACTCAGTGGTGGTAATACATTATTAAAACCAAAAGATGTAATGCAAGTCAGTGGTGTTAGAAATTGCAGAATGTGCCTTTTGTTTAGGAATTTTCTGAAACTTCCCTATCATCATTTTTAATAGAGAAAGTCACCCTAGACTTGTTAGTGACACTTCATCCTCAAATCTGGCTCAAAGCCTAAAAAAATCTGTTCATTTCATCAGTCAGCACACTGACACACACAAACACACACACACACACACTCATACATACAGGCTTCATTAATGGGCAACACAGGCACCCGCCGAGACCTCACTAACAGCCGTCATATGGCAAGATAAGAGGAACACATACCCCCACCTCCTCTCGGCACATTCTTCAAAGCCACTGCTCTTCAGACGACACTGCCAAGCAGAACACGACTGTTTGAGCTTCCTCTGCCACTCTTTGAAAGTTCCTCGAGCTCCCCTTCCATCTACCTCACTTCGCTTGCTGTCATTCTGTCTCCCCCTACACCCCTCCGACTCCCTCGCTTACTCCTTCCCTTTTCCATGCTCCTTCTCCTGCCTCACAATATAGGAGGAAATGCTGAGTCCCTTATCTTATAAACCCATCAAACATAAGGCTGTCCGAGGTGGACTGGGGAAGGAAATTATATGTCAATCAAAATTTATATCTCCTAATGCTGGTCGTCTCACCCTCCAACACACCCTCTCTCTAAGTACAACAAGGGCAATTTAATGTCAGCATGTAGCCTTGCTGATGTCTACTCTGAAAATATAGATGCAAGTTATTTGAAGTACATGGAAGAACAAGTCAAAGACACCCTTTGTTTTTGAATACCTTGCAATCATTGTATTGTTGGACAGATGTCCACAAAAAACTGTTGGTTTGTACTGTCCATTTCTTGATTAAGTGTATTTAATGTATTAATTGTGATTAATAAGGTTGACGCTAGGTATAGCATGGTCGGAGAGTCTTAACTGATGATGGTCACGCTGTCTAATTTGACTCAGTCTGGAGGTGTATTTATATTAAAGCCCAGATGGAATATTGTAAAACTGAATCACGTATCTGTCAGCAGAGACAGTTTCCTCAAACCAGCTTAATTGACCTTTCGTGACGAATTCAGCTATGGCAGACTTAATTGGCACCTATTTTGGTGTATTTTTCTCATGCAGGAGTTGAACTGTCACATGCAGACACTGTCTGACTTTTAATGATTATATACAGGCAGCGTCTGCCCTCAAGTGAAGCAACTTCATTTCAGTCCATATAAGATAAAACCATCCAATTACATTTTGCTACACCCATTAATTTAATTACTTAAGAATTGTGTTTCTTTTGGACGTCGCAGTTTATTTGGACAACTTTATAAAATAAGAAAAGTGCTTGAATTGAATTGGGCATTAGTTGGAAAGACTGAAAGCATTGTGTAATCCATCACTCTGTAATGGGGAAAAAAAAGAGTAAGAGAAAAGGAGAAAATGTGGGTAAGCTTGATTGTCTCCCAAGAGGTCTTTTAGAAACACACACACATAGACCGACATGTTACTAAACAGGTGCCACTGTAGCTATTCTTTCTGTACTGACATAGTTGTGTCTCTGGATGTAATACATTTGATGTCATTGTTCTTACTAAGCCGCTGTCTTTCTTCTCTCTCTAGGTGTGGCCTCATACCTGTGCGTGGGTCCAGAGGGATACTGGGACCCCCAGGGACCTGATTTTAGCAACTGTACCTCCCCTTGGGTCAACCTCATCAGCCAGAAGGTACCAAACTGCACAATTATAATAAGCAGAACTACTTAAAGTAACATCACAGTCGGTTTGAAAAGTGCTTTTTGTATTACTTTTCTGATCAGGAATCATCAAACATTTCTCCTTCAAATACAACCATAGAAAAACGCATACAGATGTAATGAATAATTTGGCACTGAGTTTAAATGTTATTTTGATGTGTAATTTGATTTTGTTTTTTACAGAACTGGGCACTTTTAGCCTGTTTAAAGTAACCACTGTTACCACAGCTCACAATGCAAATCAAGGGTGTATATATTGCTTTCACTCGGAGGGCTTTAGTTTTGTGTGTGTTTTCTCTTTTCGTCTTTGTCTCTTTTCTAACGAGTCAATTAATGCCGGGGATTAGCTGGAGGGTTCACTTAATTGAAGGGTTATGCTTGTGTGTGTATGTATGTGTGTGTTCGGCGTGGGTGGTTGGATGGGGGCAGAGTGATAACCAGTACCACAGCACCATAGTCTAATGGGCTGTTGTGGGTAACAACAGCTTATCCAGACCACTTTCTGTCCTACGGATACAGCAGTTTTTTTTTGCATTCCATACTTCTCAAGCACAAACAATTTGTTTCTCCTCCTCTAAATGTAAATGTTAATAGACTGCATTTATATAGCGCCTTTCTAGTCTTAACGACTACTCAAAGCGCTTTTACATAGTACAGGTACCATTCACACACACACACACGGACGAGGCTGCCATACAAGGTGCAACCTGCTCATCAGATAAACATTCACACACCGATTGCACAGCATCAGGAGCAAGGACACTTTGACATGGAACTGCAGGGCCAGGGATCGAACGACCGACCTTCCGATTGGCCGCTCTACCACCTGACCAGTAGCGAGAAAAACGAAAACAATCGGTGTTGCCTACACCGTGTTATCCTCCTGCTACAGTTTGCACCCAGGAGGCTGAAACAGGGCACGTTTTAAACATGCTTTTAGCCTTTTTAACATATTCGAAATGTCATTACAAGTGCCTACGCATGTGAAGTGATTCCTTCCGAGTGAACACATTGAATCTGACTGCAGTAGATGTGAAAGAAATGCATAAAAGTTGTGCTAATTCAGCTCTATTTAGTTCCAGTGTAGAGACAACAAGACGAGTGCTTCAGGACCGTCTACAAACTACAACACTGAAAAGAGATACAAAAATATTTTCTAAAATAGGCATATGCTTATTTTTTTAAACTAAGTGCTGTAGTACAACTAGCAGGAGACAAGTTAATAATAATTGAGGTAAGTTTGGAAACACTACCTTATTTAATCATTAAATTAATAAATATTTTTGTTGTATCTCTTTTCTGTGTTGTAGTTTGTAGACGCTCCCTAATTCTTGCTGTATCAACACCGGAACTAAATAGAGCTGAATTAGCACAACTTTCATGCATTTCTTTCACATCTACTGCAGTCAGATTCACTGTGTTCACTCGGAAGGAATCACTTCACATGGGTAGGCCCCTTGTAATGACATTTCTAACGTGCCCTGTTTCAGCCTCCTGGGTGCAAACTGTAGCAGGAGTATAACATGGTGTAGGCAACACCGATTGTTTTCGTTTTTTCTCGCTGCTCCAAATTTACAAAAAACAGAGCTACGTGTTGAAATCGACCGGAATTCTCCTTTAAGGGGAAGTTATTATGCAAAGCCCCATATAAAGCTTCCTATGTTTAAATCGGTAAGAGAATCAAATCAAAAGAGGAGAAGATTACTGCAAGTGAGGATCAGGGTTCCAGGTTATGAATTGCAGGCAATGTTGAAAATGTTCTCCCTTAAACTCATAGGGCCCTGAGGCGTGCGTGTTATAACACTTATGATCTACTCAACAGCACAAAGCTCAGCCCATTAAAGAAACGGCAGTTTGCAGATTTGGATGGAGAATGGCTGTTGGGGAATAAAATAGAAGAGAGAGAAATTATCAGGTGCATTTCTGTGCAGAACCGCACCATTTGAACGGTGCAATAAAGCTCCACTACAGGCTGCTGTTTGGAGAAATTAACTAGAGCACTGTCTTTTTGAACTTGCTACAGAGGCTGTTTTGCTGTGTTGTTTGCGTGGATTCAACAGTAATAGTGTGATTCTAATGTAGAATATTGCCTATTAAAATCTACAGAAGGAAGTGACAGTCAAGTAATGCATGTGTTATTTTAAAGCAAATCAGACTTCAGCAGTGTGTCTGTCGCTGTGGAGACGAGAAGACTTTAATGAAGATCAACGTGTCAGAGATCTGGAATACCCATCTGGCACTTTATTTTATATCTGGAGCCATTGTCCTGTATGTGGCACTGCTCATTACCAGATGGTTCGGTAGACAAAATGAGAAAGGAAGATATAGACAAAAAAGAGAAACAAATGACATTAGAGAGAGAGAGGGAGAGAGAGAGAGAGAGAGAGAGACAAGAGCTTATTAAGAGACAAGAGCAGGGAGGGAAAAGAGGAAAACATCTTCCTAAGACATGTTTCCCTTCATACACCTCTGTGAAGACCAATTTAAGCAGTGTAATTGGCTTGACTAATAAACTCACAGGCAATGATAGTAGGTGATGCAAGAGTAAGTCAGTACGGGCCTGTTTTCGTTGGTGTCACTGCGGTTTTGAGACTCATCTTACTGCACCTAGTCTATTAGTAAAACTGTGAACATAACTGACCTTTGAAAGATCAGACCAAAAGGGTGTTCTGCATTTAGTCAAGTGGATTGCACCTTTAAGTTATTTACTGTTTAAAATCAAGACCAACTATTACAAAACTTTTGTGTTATATGTCCCCATTCAATATCGATTTGATTAAATGTTGAATGGATTAGGGATATTTTAGTTAAGATACCAATTTTGCTCCGATATGAAAGAGATTCTCAGACAACTAATGCTGTAAATTGTACAAGGAACCCTCTCACCTGGTGCATTATTAAACATATACATGTGCACATTGAAAGTATTGGCCACAGAAGCTTTTTGTCCTTTTGCCACATTTCAGGCACTCAAACAGTAAAGATATAAAACTGTAATTTTTGCGAAGAATCTACAACAACGTTGGGACACAATTATAAAGTGAACGAAATTTATTGGATATTTGAAACCTTTTAAGCAAATAAAAACTGAAATATTGGAAGTGCAAAATTATTATTCAGCCCCTTAAGTTTTAGTTTTTCCTCACCAAAATTTAGGCAAACTTTGGAGCGTATTATAGCCCCCTTCCTGAAGGCCTATGACATGGTACCATTGATACCTTAGGTCATCTAGTTTCATATGGTACCAATAGCTTCACGCTAGCTTCAAAACCAAGCCCACCACAGCCTCTTAAAAACGGACATATTACACATAACATATTTTAATTTCATTTATTTTAATGCAGCCTGTAGCATCATGTGCTTCTTGGCCTTGGATGTTTTCATTAACTACTGTAGATACTGTACTAGCCCGATATGCTAACAGTTGCAGTTTACGTTAAAATACTCCTACAATCTCTTAGACTTTTTTTCTAAAATGCCAAATATTGTTCTTATTGGAGGCCCATGCACATCACTTCAGCATGTGGAGAAATTCATAGCCCAACAAACCTGTCAAGCCTTAGTTATGGTTGCAAAGCTGTGATTAAACTATGGCTGTTCGGTGGAGAGATTTTATTGACTGATTTTGTTTCGAGGAATGTCAGGTGAATTGTTTCTGGAGAGGAAATAGTAATGTGATAGAAAAAAGTGTGGTAATATTGGTAGAGTCTGTGTCAGAAATAAATGTTTGGGAAAGAAATGGAGGAGTAAAGTTAGGAAAAAAAACAGGAAAGGTCTGCAAAACAATATAATGTAAAGGTTTTTTTAAAGATTTACAACAACAAAAGAGAAATACTCAGAAATAATCGTTTCTTTTTTCAACATATCCCGAGACAAAAATCACACAAGCTTTCAACATAAGAAAAAATGAATTTCCAACAGGATCTCCCTCTGTGTGCAACACATACACTGCTTGCCCCAAGCTGCAGTGCTCCCCATTAGTTTCATAAAGGTGTAAGGCTATCTGGGGAAATTCCCTCAATAGTTGATTTCATAATTGCTTCCGGATACAATCTTGGCCCTAGTGTGCAATCAGAGTACCGTCTCGCCACAATAATTGCGTGCAATATTGCAGCAGTTGGGGAAAATGTACAGGCTAAATGGCATTCATTTTTAAGGGGCTGCACATTTGTGTATTGTAATTTGTCATGTTTTCCAGTGTGTAGGTTGGGTATAATAAGTGCATGCCGCAGTAGAAATAAATAAAGATATGAGGATTGTATGGATGTTTGTGTAGCTGCAGAGTTTTTGTAAATTAATTAGCTCCTACTTTCTGTTTTTGTCCTTTTTTTTTTTTTCAGCTAAAAGCTGGAGAGACGGCTGCTGTCATTGCCAGGGAGTTGGCGGAACAAACTAAGCGTAATCTTCAGGCAGGAGACATCACCTTCACAGTGAAGGCCATGGTTCAGCTGGTGGATCTCCTTGACGTGCAGCTGAGGAACCTCACGCCAGGTGGCAAAGATAGCGCAGCACGGAGCCTCAACAAGGTAGAGGAGGAAGAAATATCAGAACTTTGCTTTAAAAGAATATCCTGACTATCTAACAGGCTTGAAAACATGGCCTGCAGGAATAGTGATTTACTACCCTGCAATGATTTTACACAAAAGTGCCAGTTTGTAAGTCAGCGTTTTCTTTTTTTTTTTGTAACAAATTTGTATTGGTAAGTCAGCGTTTTCATTCTAATACCTAAACCTTTTTGAATTTCCAAAATGGAGGCCTACCTATCACATATCTTCAATCCAGTCAAATACCGTAGGTATTCTTTTAATGATCTGGAGCTGTCAGATTAAATGATATCCACCATTTTCAGAATTCAGTCCAGTGCATACTAAAATGCTCAGGCATATCTCTTACTCTAGTATAATGTATTATGCTTCCAATGTAACTTTGATGTAGTTTAAAAGATGTTATTCATATGTCATGCTCGTCAAAAGCACTACACGTGCACCATTTGATTTTTACTAATGGGACAGCGTACATTTTCATTGGGCTTGGATCTAAGCTGTGGGAGAGTTTTTCATTTTTGCTGAACCTGAAGCTAATGCATTTACTCCCCAATTCACAGCAGAGCACAGTAAGGGGCACTCAGGCAAAGCGAGCTAAAATAATACTTTCTGTCTGCTGAGCAGCCAACAGAAAAGCAAACATCAGTGAAATTTAAAATGTCACTCGTTAATTTGCTGGAGCGGCTTCACTTGTAGAAGAACATGAACACCTGTTCTCAGATAGTTTTTTCGGGACGTTTTTCTATTTCATTGCAGCAACAGACACAGATGCCTCCATTGAGATTTTAGTGCCAGTTTTCTCCAATGGAGAGGGGAGGCAGTAAAGATGGCCAGAAGGCCTCAGAAGGGAATGTGATAAGTACATTCACATTGAGGAGCAACTAGAGTTTATTGTACCTCTTGAAAAAGGGTCTCTCATAAAACGCAACATTCAAGATAGAGCCTACTGCTGTGATCGGGATTGCTGTTGAAGTCTTTAGTTTCTCTTGTAAAGATGAGGAAATGGCGCAAAGGAAAAAAAGCAGTTGGGTTAAGGGAAATGAAAAAAAGCTTGTTAAGCCATGATAATTTATTTAAGAGGTCATGGACTTCCTTTATAATTCTCTGTCCTCTGATAAACACTCCATTATGTATATTGTGCATCTATAGATAAAAATGGCCCTACATCTTTCCCTCGTGTTGGACTTCCTTTGCCAGTGAGAGCTCTCCACACAAAACACCGGAGCTCACGGAACCTCTCTCCTCTGGCAGTGGCTAGTGTTTACCTCCCGAGTTCAATCATTTTTACACAATCTGCAAAGAGCTTAGCGAATTAAAGATTTTCTTTTTGATAGCAAAGCACAATACTTTCTGCCAGCAGACAATGAAAGGATTGAGTTGGCAAATGGTGAGATCAGTGTCGTTTTCATGATCAAAGGGTAGCTGGCTAACCGTACGAATGGGAGCACTTCCAGAAGAGTGGGCTGTGATGTAGAGCAAGAGGCTCCTTTATGAGGAAATGGTACTCTTTGGAGCTAATCTGCATGGGATTTTGCATGGTACCAGAACCTAGCTGTTAAGCCACACAGTAGCTCTGTTGGCTACCTTGCTTGTATCAGAACTCAATTAAAATGATTCACTCTCCATGCAGTGCTAAGAGCGTTTCTTTGAGCCTGAGATTCCTGTCATATTTCAGTTATGCTAAATTGTTGTCAGCGCTATCTCTACTTCAATCACAGCAGAGGCTCAGAAGATAAATAGCTCTCAAAAAAATTTCTCAGGTGACAAAAATAAAATAATAATCTTGTAATCACCTTTAAGAGTGTCAAAAGGTGTATTCCCACATGTCTTATGTGTCTCATTTTATTGCAAATTAACATGAGTCTGCTGTTTTTCTAAAATACTCTATAATGAAATGTATACTAAATTTCACACAATTGATGAAAGCGATTGTTGCAGGAGTAAAAAAAAAGAATTCTCTCACTACTCTCAAATCTGTACTTTAAGCAGAGGAAATGTATTCAAGTGGAATAGTTTGAGCCGCTGACCTTTTGCTAACTTGCATTTTCTTTGGTTTGCAGCTGCAGAAAAGAGAACGCTCTTGCCGGTTTTATGTTCAGGTATTTGGACCAAATTTTCCCCTGTACCTACTCTTTATTCCCTCATTGTGGCAACTTTGCTTTCATTTTCACCATACAATTTTAAGTTTGACCTTTTGAAGTGGAAAACAGTTATATGTATATACATATATGTATATAAATATAAATATATGTGGTAATGCTAATGTTAAATCAAAGGGTCACATTTCGTTAGTATCATATCATTAACGCTGCATCCAAGTGAACATCAGTGCCTCAAACCTGCATTTATGAGTCATGTCATCATTGTCCCCTGCATGCATATGTATTGAAATTCTCCTTTCTCCTCTAATATGTTTGGTCTTAGCATGAGGCTGAGGATTTTCAAATGCTATCTATTGTGCATTTCTCATGTTTCTCAATCATTTTAAAAATGCCCTTAAACCACCACATCAGCACTGCTTTCCAATGAAATAGCCCACATAAGAGGATAGAATCAGTTAAAAATAAGGCTCTCAGGCATGTAACGCACTCCTACATTTCTCAGGAAAAAGAAGAAGAGCCAAAAGAAATGACCTCATTACACCAGCAAGTCAACTTCTAACTTCTAAGTCAGCCAAAGTCATGGCATGTTATGATTCTCCCTGATGCATAATACATGTGTGTCCTAATTTAGGAGGGGTCTCCATGGCTTCACTCAGCTATGTCCCTGGCTACGGAGTGATTTTGCTATCCCTGGGGTGACAATTTAACTGTCATCAAAATAAGTTCTACCTTGACAAGTGAACTATGTGATAAGTTGACAATCCTGTGTCCCATACAGATGGCTCCAATAAAGCTGCACATTAGAGACAGATGTTGTGTTATACAGAATGTGTGCTCTGTAGCGCTTATGTTAGGCAACATGTATTTGCCTCGATTCCACTGAGGCATGTCAGAAGGCACTTTGCTATGTATAGTCACACGTGTGCAAATTACATCCAACTGGAATATATGTTGGCATATGTTTGAGCGTGCTCACGTGCAGATGGGTTTGTAAGTGTGAGATTCTTACAGGATAATGCTGGTGGTACTGTGTATATATACACATATGAATAATCATGCACTTTTTTTTTAACAAATGCCATAGAAAGACCAACAATCAACCAAAACCAACATTGTCAATTGTCTGTATAGCCAAAGCCGGAAATGGGACATTCTTCTGTGCCATAGACCTCCATTGTCAACCAAAACAATGAAAAACATATTATTGAGCCACACTGTTACACTGACTGACACACAACTTAATTACAACGAACATGGGCAATGTAGTTTCTTTTGAGTCATGCACCATCCTGGTACCACAAATACTCACCAGTGCACCAAGTATGGATAAATCGGCGGCTCAAAATAGTCCCCAACAATAGACTCCTATTTGAGTAACTTTTCCTGAACACTACAATGTCTGCTGTTTTAGGAAATTTCTGGGCCCTTTTAAAAACTAAAACTATGCATTTGTGACCCCTTTCTTACACCTTCAGTAGGAACAAATGTGCCTGAGAAATTTGATAAGTATAAAGAGACATACTAACACATTGTTGGTTTCGGTCATTTCATGGGGTATGTTGACAGTAAAAACATAGAAAAACGCCTTGACTACTGACACGGTGCAAATCACAAGCTTAAGTTCATTCCAAAAAATGTATAAAAATCCATTTAAATAAGATTAAGAGTCGACAGACATGCCAGCATCTTTGTGAGGCAGTACACACAGCAGGGCTTTGAGCTAAATGTTTAAATGCTTATAATAGCAATATTAATATGCGGATGTTAAGCAGATATGGTGTTAACCATGTTCGCCATCTTATTTTTGCATGCTAACTCTTGCTAATTAACACTAAACAAAACAATTAGTTTGGCATAAATCAATCAACTGAACTGATAGCTGTTATTACAATTTATCCTGAGGGGAGACATTTCAGTAAAAAACTAAAACGTCAACCTGAGTAATTGGGCTTCATCCCACCATGAATGTCTGCTCAATTCACGGCAATCCAATAATTGTCGAGATGTTTCAGTCTGGAGTGGTAGACTGACAGATCAATATTGCCATTTCTAAAGCCACGCCACTGGCATGGCTAAAGAAAGCAAAAACAAAAAATGACACACAAATCCATACTCTCTTCCGATTTACACGCATCTGTATGCTTTCGCACCTGCATCTGGGTTCGTGTTTCCACAGTGTAGTACTGAGGGTGTATTGTACATGACCACACATGACTGTACACACTGCTCAGCTGTTTACCTCCTCCTCTGCTCCGTTCCCTCGCTGGGTTGACAAATTCAAACAGCACTGAAGAGCTTTCGCTTGACAAACCGCAATAATGGAGCAACATCTGTGGCCGTAGGTAAACACAGGCATTGACTGCACGCGCTGCCAGCCTTTGAGGGACTTTCATTGATTAGGGAAATTGGGCAATGTTTTCTCCAATGGGGCCCTGGTGGTTGACGTAAATGGGATTAGCAGAGGAATACAAAGCAAATGAGAGGTGCACCTGCCTCTGCTGTCCCTCTGCTCAGAGTCGGTGCTACAGACTTCAATAGCACTTTGGGAAAAGGCAGATTGTGTGAGTGCAGGTGTGGTTGTGGTAAAAGAGAACATAGTCCAAAATAAATCACCTGGCTTGAGGTTGATGTCTAAATGAGGTGAGTGATTCTCATCTTGATTGAGGGCTTCTGTCTTGTTTAAATGGTAAACAAGTAGATGACACTTGAATTCCACTGGTACTGAGGTCTTCATCTCGTTAGGATCGTCAGGGAATTTCAATACAAACCGATTCATTTCCTTTTTGAGTTACATATTCACAAGAATGCTGTATCTTTATTGATTGTTCATGAACAGCGATATCTGCCACACGTCATAGCCAATGGAATCCCACCCAACAGGATTTGGCCTTGATAAAGCTACAACCGTGTATGATGATCAACTCACTATGTTCTGCATTTCCCCTGCAGGGATGTTTCTCTGTTGTGCCCTTTGATTTGGAACAAACATGATGAAAATAGAGGCCTCCCTCCTGTGCCTTTTGGTCATAGTAATGGCAGCTTGTTTATAGGCAGTGACATTATGGTCCAATTACTGTGATTATGTCCGTCCATGTTGTACCAAGCCAAAGTCAAACACGCTAGCTTTGAATGGCTTTTTTCCCCTGGCATTTTTGTTTTAAAGCAGAAGATTTGGGATTTACAGTGAATACATTTTGCCATGCATAACCATATTTCAGCAACAAAAGAACAAAATAATATCATGGGCCTTAGTATGAGCCAAGTGAGGTGTAAAATACAGGGAGGATATTGAGGTCCGACCCCTCATTAAAATCACACCTTTGCATGCAAAGATAACTAGGGGGAGTGTCACAGCGCGGGCTGACCTTAGAGCAGGCGAAACGGAGGGAGGCTCCTCGTTCGGGAATGTAACGAGATGATAAAATTTCCCTTGTAGTCAATTTGTTGAAAGATGAAGATAACCACATCCACATAAAGAGAGGCCTCGTCCCATCTGGCCTGCAGGGCAGTTCTGCCTGAAAAATCTGTGTGAGCCGTTTCTGCTCAGTGGAGAGAGAGTGAAGGATTTCTCAAAAACACTCAGTAGTTTATTAATTTAGCATAATCTTCAGAAAATCTGTTTTAATTATATTTAAATTGTCTATTAATACACACACAGTAGACAGTAGTACACAGTAAATTCCTAATTCTCAACTAATAGCCCAGAAGCTCAAGTGGCTGGCACAAACCAATAAAGGCTGGGTAAAAGTTTTAATCCGGGTTGGAATTACCTGCACTCATTACCTCTCATGATAAATTCATCCTCATGCTGATTTTCTTAGCTCTAATTTCATCTTCGCAACAACAGAGACATGTCCTACTGACCAATCAGCTGCTACACGTTTCTCCTTTTAACAAAAGAAATTGTACCCCTTTACTAATTAATTCCAATTGCTTCTCCTATGCTGTTATTTTTTTTGAAAGCGATTTCAATTTTCGGCAATGAAACTCAACACCTCCTGTGACACATTTCATATTAAAAGCACACATAGCGAGGTGTAGAGCAGTGTGAGCTGAAACCTTATTTTCAAAGTATGTAATGTAATGTTTCAAATTTAAAAGCCTACCAGAAACTAGAGAAAGGATGCCCTTTGGCACTAGAATTCTTTTATTGTGAAACATCTGTGCAGTATTTGTTAAGTTAGCTTTACATTTCAGCCGAGTGTTGAGTAAAACAAGACTCTTTTATCGTACTGATGGAGTGCTAGTAAAAAAAAGAAAAAAAAAAAAAAAAAAAAAAAAAAAAAGGGGAAAAAGGGGGGGATATATTTTTGGTTTGAAAGAAAACAAAAAAACAAAACAGCAACAGACCAGAAAGCACGAAGGCTTCTTTCTAAAATGCAATAAAATTTACTTTTGAAACAGCTAAACTTGGAAACAAAGGTATGTGTCTAATGTAAGTCGAATTTCAAATGAAAGTCTGTCTCTCTCTGTCGCTGAAAAATAAATAAAGGGCTGCTATTTGGGAATAGTACAATAGTAAGTTTAAACCTAAGAAAAGACAAAAAGCACAAAGGTAATCAGTCTGTAACTCACATAAACTGTACAGACACAACCACCTGCTTACAACAGAGAGAAGGTTTCATCAAATATTTAACAAGAAGGTTGCAGAGATTTTCAAACAAGATAGAGGATTTGGCTAGCAGGTCAAATAAAACCGAGAAAAGAAATACAGAAATGATGCTTCACCTGTGCCAAGAGAAATCTAGTCCGAAAGAAGAGGACTGAGAGAACAAGACTGTTTGTGTTGTTTTTTCCCCACATTTTGGGATCAGCCGTCAACGTCAGTGAGAGAAAGCAAGTGAGAGGAACCAACCGGTGAACAGGAAGGGAGGAGGAAGGGGAGAAAGGAGTGCACACCGAAAGCCGACCAGCAGGCAAGCCAGAAAGGGACGAGAGGAAGATCAGCCTCAGCCAGAATCAATTTCCCAGACCCCGAGTTCATTTCATCAATCAGCACACAGATAGAAGCACACACACCACGGGTTGGCTTGGACTCCTGCCAAGCACACGCTAATGTCCACCTCTCCCTTCCTTCCTTCTGCATTGGTATAAATGGCCCGTGCTTTGCAGCTTTTCACGCCCAGTCATCATCCTTGTTCCAAATGGAACATTCCAGAAGTGAGTCCAGTTAATGATTAGCATTTCCTTATGTACCAGGAACTAGAATATAGTTTTTTTTTTACTGCTGGCCTACATGGTTTCAGCACAGGAAAGTAAAGTATCTAAAGATAAAAATGGTTTAAGCTGCTACATTTGACAGATGGAGGGGCAGTATGCTAATAGCGGTAAAATAGCAGCAAGCCAACATCACGTCGCAACGATGTAACTGCACAGACTATGGCCTTGTTCGGACTGCCAGCCCAAATCCGTTTATTTCACCATTATTTCAGGGTGTTTTAAGAAGTGCTGGAAAAAAAAAAAAATCTTGCAGTGTTGAACAAAGAGAAAAAAAATGCCAGTGCCTGAAGAAAAGGAGCCCCATATTTGAGAGCGAATCAACCTCTGCCTCTAGCTGAATGGCAAAAGGTGTGATTGGAGATTGGCTGCAGATAATGAACAATTACATCAAAGTTGGTAGACTGCCTGTGCATGCGTGTGTGCGTGTGGACGTGCACGTGCCAGCGAGTTTGTCTATATTTTTGTATGCTAGCAGGTGCAGAGGTGTGGGTTCACTCTTGCATCAGTCTGTGTGTGAGGTTGTGTCTGGGTGTGGGCGGCTTAATGTGTGCAGGGTATGTTTTGAATGAGGAAAAGCCAGCTGGTGCTGTTTGAAATTCTCATTCAGCTCCAGTGGGTTGAAAACAATCAGTCCTTCGTCTCCTATTGCTATCACAGTGATTTGAAACAAACATGCAAGTTAACATTAAAAGGTAATTTGGGGTTCCATTACACTTATGCTCTGTGACTGTAAAGCCAGTTTTTTTTCTCCCCGTCTTTTGATCAGGAGTTTATTTGATACATTCGAGCACATGATTTCTCTTATCGCCTTTAGCTTTATCCCCTGCTGTTTTTGAGTCATACTAAAACTCTTATTCCCTTTCATAATCCATTGATCAAAAAGGGGATCTTAGCGAAGTTCAGAGAGAAGTTCTGTGGCGTGACACGCCCTGTTTTTAACACACATCATAGCTTCTATCTTCAGGATGTCACAACTGTGTAAACTGGCTTTTGAAGAAGTGTGAATGGAGAATCAAAAGTCAAACCATTTTTATATATGATATAACATTTTCTCTCATTTGGAGCCTGGAATTGTTACTATTTTTAGCAGTGCGGGAAATTCTAATAATTCTGCGTTTGACCACCTACTGGCTTAGAAATCGCTTTTCTTCCAGGCTCAGTTTACTCTTCAGTGCAGTGGTAGTCAATTGCTTTGCTTGACCAATTAGTATCCCATTCACAAATCTTGCCATTGGCATTTTTAAATCTGTAATGGCTCTTATGTTTTCATCTTGTCTTGAGAATGTTATGTTTCTTCCCTGGTTACTTGCATTGGCGTTGTGAGGGGATTAAAGAAGGCATAATAGTTCTGTGCTATTAATATGCAGGAGGGATGTGAGCTTAGTAGTTGTAGATTGTTGCCACCAGCAAATATCTTGTACATCCATTGGAATGTCTCAATGTTGCTGTGTTTTGTTGTAGTGCTTCTGTGTATTGGGATTGCTTGCATGGAAGAACATTAATCACACCAATTAAAGACTCTAGCCTGAAGTCATGTAAGAATTGGCCTCTAGTCTTGTTGTCTGATATATTTACATGATTCATTATTATTGTAAAGAAAAGGAAACCATAACAAAAGCAATCTAATGACGTATCCAAAGTCATTATAAATCCAGGTGTTGCGGCTACTAGTTAGAATCCATGACTAAAAGCACAACTTGTAAATACATTGGATATAGGGTCATTAACTTGCTCAGTTGAAAGATGATTATGGCTTTTTTAGTTCAAATGAAAAACAGGGGAGGGGGGGGGGGATGCTTCATGCTTTCTTTCTTGCACAATCCCACAGGATTGTGTGATTTGTTTTTCAGTCCTGAACCATCCCTTCACTCATGCCGTTTACCAAATCACCATGTCAAACAAGCAGCAGTCCCAGGCGAGCTTAGTTCCTTTTCACTAAATCAATGAATTTGACTCCCCAGGCCATGGTGGAGACGGTCAACAATTTGCTGCAGCCGCAGGCCCAGGCAGCATGGAGGGAGCTGAGCACAGGCGAGCAACTGAGGGCCGCAACCATGCTGCTGGACACGGTGGAGCAAGGGGCCTTCGTCCTGGCTGATAACCTGCTGAAGACGGACATTGTGCAAGAGAACACTGACAACATTCGTGAGTATATTCTAAGACATTTTAATTCCGTAAGATTTGCTTGATCTGCACGAGGGAAGAATTTGAAAGATCCCCTCCAGACATGTTTTAAGATATATAAGAAACACTTTGCGTGGAATGCTTTTCTCTGTTCCCAAAATGGCACCCCATTCAGTCCTATGAAAGTTGCTCACTGGGCACAGATGTTTCAGGTTATTTTGTTTAGGGGCTAGAGTCCTAGTCCAGTCCAGCCATTTGATAGCATGTTAGAGCCTTCCTCTGGCTCCTGTTGGCTTCTTGCACACACACACACCCACACACACACAGACACACACACACACACACACACACACACACACACACACACACACACACACACACACACACACGGCATAAACTAATCTAGGGATCTTCTATACTTTTCATATTTTATTGGAGGAAATTAATCAGATTCTGAGAATTTCGTATATATATCTGGATTTCTTTCCAGATTACATTACATATCAGTTAGCTGACACTTTTATCAAAAGCGACTTCCAATTAAAGGACAATTTCGGTGCAAAATGAACCCAGGGGTTAACAACTGATGTGTACCCACTCGATCGTTCCCTGGGACATGTTTTCATGCCAATCGAATACGCTTGTAGCCTGAAAGAAGCCAGGTATATTTCTTCTTCTTCTTCTTTTTTAAGTAATGAAAGCAATGAGAAATGTAAGCCAGCAAGCAAATTACATTTATTGATTTGTCTGCATGAGTAAACCATCTTGGACAGAATTAAGTTAACTTCTCCTTAAACTGCTGAGAAACACATTATTGGCTTAGATGGAAGACGGCATGGTCAGTTGTGATATTTAGAAAAATGTAAGCTAAATTTAAAAAGCTGAATGTTTGGTGTGTATAATGTTTTCTAGTGGTGTTTCTCTCCATGTTCCATCCTTCACTGGTCTTGCTACCAGTACAAGGGTTACAAAGTTCACCATACTGCTTTTGATCCAGGGCGCTCTCATATTGACAGCAGTGCTCTTAAGGCTGTGGAACAAGTGTGCAGGTCACTGGATTAATTCTTTCTCCCTCGCAGGAGGTTTAATTTGGCAGGGCTGCGCATATCTGATGGCAGTCAGCTGTAAATTGACAATTATCTCATATGATTGTACTTATATTCATGTCAATTATTAGCCACAATTAACCACTAGTCATGCAGATCAGGGATTAGTGCTCATTATTCAGTGTATAAATACCAAGTGAGCGCAGATAATGGAGCTACTGTCATCAATATTTTCCCCAGTGGAGCTTTTTCAAAACTGAGTGCATCAGTTGTTGAAAAGTAGAATTTGTGCAGTTCACACTGAGAGCCATATACAAAGCACAAACTAAAATTGAATTAAATAACATGTTTTGCCGACGTCGGCTAGTGGGGCAAGGGGAATTAAGAAAAAATACCGTTATGATGTATCGCCCTCTTCTCAAGTGTTTTTTTTTTTCAAGTTCCTGCTGCCATGGCAACCTGAAAATATAGGTCTACTGACTTAAAAGGAAGCGAGTGTAAGGAGAATTAATAAAAATGATTTTATTGTATCTGGCACACAATTCATCTGGGTATTAAGGAGGTTCTGGGCTCGTTTGGAGAGGGGAATGAGACGATGCCTGCTCAAATGGAGTGAGATTTTATAGCGCATAGTGGTAGTCTGGTTAATTATGTGCTGGTGACATGTTTACTAGGCCTTATCTCTCTCTGTTTGCTCGGCTTATTTTTTTTTTCAGCCAGTTGGCTCCTGCAATTCCTCATGCCATACAGGGTAGTTAAATGAGGACAAGGTGCCCATTTAAACATCAGTAATCACTGCTGCAGCTAGTTATTGATCTCTCGCATTGAATTACATGTAAAATGTATGCATTGCACCTGGCGACACATTCTCGACGTCAGTGGGATGGGTTTTTACTTGCTTTAAAGTGAATCTTGAAAAGTAAGAAAGCCTTGTTCCAATTTTAGGCTCAAGCTGATAATGAGATCTATTTTCTTCGCTTTCAAAGAAGGATATTTCCTCACCCATTGTGTCTGTATTTGTGTTTACACGTTACAGTGCATGTGCTCGTCTAGGGCTTTGTCTGCGCAAGACTGTGCTTCACTCTCTGCATGATAATCTTATGAGGAGATTTTTGCCGATTAGCATGTTATTTAAACGGGCTTTGAAGGTATAGCCTTTGGGTCCAACCAATACTATGGCATCAAAGGAATTCCCTAAAGCCCACGGTAAGCTCTTTTACACAACCACACAGGGGAAAAAAAAGAGTTAGAAAGGGTGAAGAAAAATGCTTCCTTTATTCCAAAGGCAGGCTTGGAATCCAGGGAATGGCGAGCTATCTGGGGTATTGTCTTAGCTAAGTTGAATAGGAATGTATCACCCAAACCCCCTGGCCTTTGCAAAAGCACAAGAGAATGTTAATACAAAAGATTTTTTTAAGATAAAGTATGGGAAGCCTTGGTATGAGAAGAGATACAAAGGGAGGATTAAATTGTGTAGCTTTTCGTGGGCAATAACCTTTATCAAAGACAGAGGTGTCATAGTCCACTGACATGAGATCATCAGCTGAATGTCTTATCAGGCTTAATGAGGTTCCTTTTTTTTTTTACACTTTACACACACTCACACAGACTAATCTGCCAGCCAGTTCATGTGTTGCAACCACAGACCGTTGCAACAGAGATTACTGCCATTAGCGTCGTGGCATAGCAGAAGCGAACCATTGACCATGAAATGTTTGGACTGATCATGGCCGGAAATCACCCTCTCAGACAGATTAAGGTAGCCCATCTGAAAGTGAATGTTATTCTGTCTCAAAGCACTTGATGATGACATTACCTTTTGTGAGAGAGAAAGAAAAAAAAAAAAACATTACAATACATTTTAGTCAGAGACACTGTCATCAAGGAATAGGTTATCCAGTAAGTTTTGGTGAAAAAAAAAAAAGAGGGCGCTCTCAAAAAATCCAAGCACAAATGAGGAGAAATCTGGAAGAAATCCTTTGACCAGAGCAGCTACTTCCTGCCGTCTCCAGCTTGTTACCTGGCAACCTCAAGCTGATAACCAGACTTCAGGAAGTCACTGTGCTCGGCCAAGAAATAGTCGGTCCTTTTTACGCTTTGGTTTTTGTCAGATTAAACAGCAATTTCCTTGTTTCCAGTCTGTACGCTAAATTAGGCTGACCAGCTGCTGACTGTAGCAGCATATTGACTGTTTAGACATGAGAGTGGTATCGGTCTCCCCCATCAGCTTCTGTCAGGAATGCAAATAAGCACATTTTCCAAAATGTTGAACCCTTCCTTTAAAGTTTTTATTTTTAAATCTAGATTACATACAACCTACATACAACAGCAGTTTTACACAATGTCTTTGGCATGTGTATTCTAAAGATTATTGTTTGGGCATTTTTTTAGGCCTTTATTTTTGACAGGACAGCTGAAGACATGAAAGGGGCGAGAGAGGGGGAACGACATGCAGCAAAGGGCCGCAGGTCCGAGTCGAACCCACAGCCGCTGCGCCGAGGAGTAAACCTCTATATATGGGCGCCCAATTTGACATATGTATTAACTAAATCAGTACAATAAAGGTTAAAAAGTGCCGTCCTTTACATAAGCTATTTCATTTTTTTTGGGTCATGCCGCAGCAATAATTTTTGTATTTGCTCCTACCACCTGTATTAGTCCATACTGCTCACCTCTTCTTTTGGAATTTGACATTTGTGCGTTTCTTCTCTGTATTTCCGCAATCAATCAGTGGATTCATCTCAGTGCTTTGGGAGTCCATGTGACATTTAGGAATGCCTAGACTTCACACAAGTCACCGGTACTCGAGATTAGAGCACACTCGACCGCATTATTAAACTGAATTGTATCATACAATAATAACTTTGATGGAATGAGCTTTTTATTTCAGCTGGGCTCCTATCAGCAGCTCATTCCCCTCTGCTGTATGACGCCGGAGCCTTTAAACCATAAATTAGGAGCTTGCTTCAGACACAACAGCTGTTGAGCTGCCGCAAGCTCTCCTCCTTGTATCTCTCGCTCTCTCCGCTCCTATCGAAGAAAAAAGATTCCTTGAAATGAAAACGTCGGGTTTTTTTTTTCCAAAGACAACCTTTGTTTTTACAGTTTAAGAGGAAACAGTGTCACCTAAACACTTGATAGTCACTTGATTAAGAGGCCTATAGCGAGACACAAACCTCCGTGGCACACACACAGAGAGAGAGAGCGAGAGAGTTGAGAGGGAGGCAGCCCTTCAAAGCTGCATGAATCGTGTAAGGATGTGTTGCATTTAGCACTAGTTGGAGATGCTAGGTTTAATACAGTCGGCTACAACAGGGGAATGCCTTTTTGAGTCAGTGAAGTGATTAGAGATGGGTTTGAAGTTCACTCGTGACTGCTGTAGGTGTAGCTGTAGTAGCAGTGATGACAAATCACATGGAGGTCAGGTGCAAAGCATCTATGATCACTTGTATTTTTTGATTTAGTTTTACACTCCTGTTATGACTTATTGCATGTTGACACCGTGTTTTTGTGTCAGAGCTAGCATATTTTGACTGTACTGTACATTGTAAGGGTCTTATGTCTTCTTCAAGAACTTACATAACTGTATTGCCCATAATGTGTAATATTTCCTTTAAGGGCTCAGCTGTAATATTGTGCACTAAGGCCCTTTGCAAATTATAGCCTGCTGCACTTTTTATGTCTAGTATGTCTATTGTATATATCATAAAAATCAAACATATTGATTACTGCTGTCTTGCTTGGGTTTGTTCTGTATGTGTGCAGAGCTGGAGGTGGCAAGGATGAGCACAGATGGGAATTTGCCTGATCTGAAGTTCCCACAAACAGGAGGACAGGGCAACTCTATCCACCTCTCAGCGAACACGCTGAAGCAGCACGGAAGAAACGGTGAGTAGTCTAACCTTTCGAATCTGCTTTGTCCCCTGTTGTCGGTTTGAAGTGTAATCATTCCTTGTGCACAGCTTCAGTTGGTGTATTATGTATTATTCAGGTTTGTGATAGAACGGACAAACTCTGACAGGGCGATAGCAAAAATACTGTTGTATTACTTGAAAGACTCTGGCATCAAAGATCCACCGCTATTAATCAAGAAAGTATTGTGCATGGGGCTGCAGTGGTTCTGTAGGAATTTCATTACATATACATGTGAAAAACTTTCAATTTGCCTCCCAAATCTTTTGTTGTGCTGCACAGGGATCGTTCAAGACTTTAAATTGGACCCTGGCTGTAGAATTAGTTACATTCAAGCAATGCCTCTAAACTGTAAATGAGGCAGTTAGACACAATACCCAGCTATTTTCAGGAGCAATACAGACCCATTTTTAGACTTTATTATCAGCCCATGCAAAACAGCATTGACTCAAGCTGCGCCTGGTGCCTCTCAGCTGGATGACTAAGTCAATGTCCAGCCATGCCCAAGCGGATCATTAAAGCAGGGTGGCAGTTATTTCCCCATCATCCAGTGCTATAGCTCCCAAATTGTTCTTTTCATCTGAGTGAGTGATCTCAGTCACGACGGGAGGGAACTTCCTTTCATATGAGTCTTTAATAGTGAGGCGGCAGGAGAGGAAAGAGAAGTGTGTGAGAGAGAAAGAGAGAAGGACATTATTAACAAGAAAAATGCTTGCCTTTGTCAGTGCCAATAGAAGACTGGTAATCAATTTTTTTTGGATGCTGAATTAAAATAACTGTCTGTTGATGTAGAAAAGATTTTTGTTTTTCCTCTTGTGAAACTATTTTGGCAACTTTGACATTGGTCTCTTTTTTTTGACAGTTTCAGTATATACAGTTTTGGATTTTTGTGTTACCAACACAGCTGAACTGTGCTTCAACTGAGTGATTATTTCCAGTATTCTTTTTGTTATTAGTTCCAGTATTTCTCTGCCAAAAAAGAGACCAATGTTTTGCCAAAGTTGCTCAAGCTCAATAGCATTTAATGGTATTTATAAGCCATATAACTATCTTATTAGCACATTGTTGTCGCATTATATTTGCACCATCCTGTATGGCCAAAAGTGTGTGGACACCATGCTGATAGTTTCATGTACTTGAGGTTTGTTGCTGTTTTTCCTAGTTTAGGCTAGATTCCTAGTAAAGTAAAGATAATCCTAATCAAACAGCATACAAAGATATTTTGAAAAAATATAGTAAAGTGTGAGAATAGTGTGCTTCCAGCTTTGTGGCCACATGGAGGTTCTGTATTTTGAATGGACGCAGCAGGGTGCACGTCCCCAACCGCAGCTACCATCTAACTACCTTAGCCATACTGTACACCACAAGCTGGTGCTATCTACCTAATACTTTGCTGTCACTTGTGGAAGACTGACCACTTTTCCTTATCTTTCCCCTGCAGGTGAGATTCGGATAGCTTTTGTCCTGTACAAACATATCGGGGGCTACCTTGCAACGGAGAACGCCAGCATGAAGCTGGGCAGCGAAGCCATGGCTACCAATTACTCCGTCATTGTCAACTCCCCGGTTATCACGGCTGCCATCAACAAGGATTTGAACAAAGTCTACCTCTCTGACCCTGTGATTTTCACCATCAGACATCTACAGGTAATTTTGTGTTTAATGTGCGTCTCAGTTGAGATGTGTTTTGTTTCTCCTTTGTTGTCACTCTGCGTTTAAAGTGCTTTTTTGTCTCTTTCTCTTTTACTATCACATAAAAACACACTTGCGTATGCACCTCCCTAATAGAACCCTTTCATCACAATTTTCTCTATCCTTGAAATGCAGCACAAATGTGGAAATCCCATCTCAAACCAAGAAAATTAAGTCAATATGAAATTTTATTCGAAGGAAGATATGAGAAATTGCTCACAAGGTGATGCATGTTGTTGTTTATTAGTTTGAACAGATACCAGCCTGATCTCTTAAACAAATATCACTCATATTGAGCCTCACTGGAGGCTGCTTAGTCATTGTGAGGAGTCGCGACTTCTCCCTCTTGACTCCATTATCTTCTCCACACTCTGCTACCCTCGGCATATCCCTGTTTTGTCTACGAACAGCGCCCTCAGCGATTATCAGGGATGTTGAACAACCATAAGAGAGTTGCAGCGGGTCTCATGTGTAGGAAGGACCTGGAAGGAGGCAGCAGCGGCAGAGAAAAACACAGAGCGCAGAGGGATAGAGAGAGTAAAAGCACGATAGCTTATGGATGTCAAAATTAAATGGTGGGAAAATGTCAGGGGACAATGTCAGCGCAGTTATTGCTGTGACTCACCTGCCTTAAGTGTAATTTGTAATTTGGACTGTATATTCAGTCATTTTACTGTTGGTCTAATGTTGGGGCACTGGCGCTTTCATACCCTTTTCTTGCTCAGATCAAATCGTTCCAATAAAACTGTGCCCTTTTGAAAAAGTGTGTTTTCTGCACTGTAGCTTCTTCCGCCCATAACACTGGCGCGCACCAGCAGAGCTGCTGCTGATTTGTCACTTTGACAGGTTTAAAGTGACTTAAACATACGGACATTTACATATAGAGTATGTTTTGTTTACACCGAGGGCTGTACAATTAAACCTTTGCGCAATTAATTAAACTTGATTGGATGCAATGTTGACGGTTTGCATATAGAGCCGTTGCTCTGGTGCATCAAATCAAGAGCTCCCTATTCTCTGGCAAAACAGAAAAATGCTTCGCACATCTATAGCATGAGACCGGTGCATCGGAAAGGGGACGAGTGGATCAAACGTTGCAAAGAAACTCCTGCACACTGTCTAACTTGCAAAGACACATATAATAGCTGGCAACGTCTCAGGTACTAGCCCTAGAGGTTTGACACTGTGCGGGAGGTAAACCATTTAGAGGTGTTGTTCAGAGAACGCTCTGATTAACTGCTCTCAGCTTCTCAATGGTTGTTGCTGCACGCGAGAACATTTCCCTAATCCTTTCTGCAAGGATAAATAATGCATTTTTATTTGATGTACACTACGCTACTGTGGTACTATTTCTGTTTTTCTTTATCTCAGCTTGATTTATATTTGGCTCTAAGAATCAAAGACAATAATACATAATTGCGATAATCGTACATTTTAGCCCTAGGTAAACTGAATGTAGCCCCTGCATAAATGCCATTGTATGCATAAAGTATTCTACTTGTTTATATTATGCTTCAAGACAGCATAAAATGTACTAATTATTTATTTCAGCTATGTTGAGTCGACTTCAACTTTGCCCTTGAAAATAAGCCTTCGTCAACTCTGCTCCCCAGCAGGGGTTTCTATTTCTTTGGCTTCCCACACTTAAGTCCCCCTCTCAACCATGAGGTTTTGGATCACTGGTCTTCTGGGATGATGATGTGTCCTCTAGTTATTGTTTTGCTTCCTTGCCTCACCACTTAATGGGACCAATTAAATCCATTAATAGGACAGAGGGTCATCCTATCTCCTTGCTGTGGAATATTTCACATAGGGTTTGGATGTGTGAAGGGTAAACTCAGTCAGCGGCAAATTTACATTCACAGAGGATAAACCTTTTTAGACTAATTACCCCACAGCAAGTGTGAAACTATGAAAAACTACAGCTCCTCACAGTGTTAATAGTAAGGCAGCCCTCCTGTTTAACCTTGGAAGCTGTGAGTCACAAAGGAAAGGATTGTGTGTGTGTGTACTCGCCTTTGTTTCCCAAGCTACGAAGGAAATTGGGCTCAAGAGGGAAAGGCAGTTGATACATCTATTTATCAGCAGTTATGTTTTGTTTTGTGTGCTTGTGTTACCAAACCTCAATGGTTGCGGGTGACTTTTATAAAATGGCAAACGAGATAGCAGGGAGGCGTCCATGTCGTTAGGGCCATAGCCCGGCACAGGCAGCGGTGGTACCTATTAAACAGTGGGGCAGTGCATTTTCACGCAGTGAAAGTTAAAGAGAAAGGTCAGAAAACACAATGAAAAACAGGCGTGGGGCTGTTTGATGCTGTCTGACAGTAAAACCACCTGCTATTCACTTTAGAATAGATACAGATTGCTGGGGGGGATGATTATTCTGTCAACAAAGAAAAGTAGAAATGGACATAGCTAATGTGTGATTAACTCCAGACCCCTGTGTTTCACTTCACGAGGGCATATTCTATAGGTCTTCCTTTTATGTATTCCACTGTGCCTGATTCCGCTCATATATTTATGTTTTTGCCCTCTAACAGCAATCTGAAGAGAACTTCAACCCCAACTGTTCGTTCTGGAGTTACTCCAAGAGAACTATGACTGGTTTCTGGTCGACGCAGGACTGCCGCTTGCTCGGCACCAACAGGACGCACACCACATGCTCGTGCACCCATTTAACCAATTTTGCTGTCCTCATGGCCCATGTGGATGTCAAGGTAGGCCAGCTCTTTTGCTTTTCTTGTTACCTATTTATCCTCAAAAATCTGCAATTTACCAAATGCAGTTGAGAGAAATGAATTGATCCATCCTGGTTTACACAGCCAGTCCATTCCGAGATGATTGCTTTGACAAGAAAAGTAAGGTTCAGGCAGTATGAAGTTGTGTAAGCAAAGAAGAAGCCATCTCTTTCAATGCTGTTGGTCAATGTATGTTTTATATTTCCCTTGCTTTTTAGAGGGTAAAATAGACTAATACGTGTTTTCTGACCATCACAGCACTCTGTAGACTAACATTTAAAGTGCCAATATACACAGCCTATTCATATAGTTTTAAACATTGACCCTGGGTAAAGTGTGTATTGATTGCAGCCATCTTAAAACACCAATGTGTAAAGCAGCCCAACTACATGATTGGCTCCAGTGTGTGGTGTGTTTTGTACACTGTATGCTTATTTGAAACACATTTCGTTTTATAAAGGTTTTATAAATAATTTCGGCCTTTTTTTAAGGTCCATAAATGACATCAGAACAGGCATTAGTTGATACAGTAGGTACTATAGAAATATGTCTTTAGCTGTTTTTTTACTACCTCTCTTTTTTTGTGTGGTCACATGTGGAAGGGATAGTTTGGTGTACTATCAATAATCAAGTTAATTAATAATAATAATTAGTAATTAGCTTTAAGCTTTCATTAATATGATTTATTTTTTAGACCGAGTCATTTACATGTGTTCCTTTTATTTATGTATGAATATGTTTATTTATTAATTTATGTAAAGACAGAAAGGTATCCCTATGTACTGTATATATGTTGCAGGATTCTCTCAGGCTAGCCGCAGAAACAAAGTGTAAAGAGTACAGTAAGGGAGATGTGGAGTGCTGGAGAGCAATTAACAGCGAGGCTAATGAAAGAAAAACCTGTGTGGAGTGGTTCTTGTGGGCCCCATCTACGAGGGGGGGGGGGTAAAGAGAAGGTTGAAAATGAAAAAGATGGAGCTATTTGGACACAGAAAGGGAAGGAGAATCGCCGGTCAGGATAGAAGTTGTGCCGTAATTCTGATGCTGACAGACGGCTCAATTATTTCTGTCACAGGGTGTTTGAGGAGCTTGCTGCTGACAGAGCAGAGTAGTTCTTGGTATCTGGTCTGGCATCTGTCTCTCCAGCCCTCTCTTCTGTATCTGTAGTGGGGGGGTTGGCCCTTGTCCATGAAACCACTAGACCTTCCTTTACCTTTCTCTAATCCCCCAGTTTGACTGCATCCCTCGTTTCTTCACACACACAAAAATGCGTGCCCAAAATCATACATACAATCTAAAATTCAGTATGTTGTTTTTTTTTGCCCTACACACACGCCTCCAGGGAGGTCTGGGCTGGTGTACTTCGAGCTAGAGAGAGCAACTGTTTGTCACTCAGCCGCGTGACTTTTGGACCCACTAAGCTATCTGCAGGGCTGAAGCCCAGTCTAGAATAGAGAGGGGGGCCGTGAAGAATGGGATCCTTCACACAGTGAAAGCAAAGCAGCAAAAGAAAAAAGAAAAGGAAGCAGTAAAAGGAGCGCTTTCAGCCAAGCCAACCGCTAACATTTTGGAACGCCTGGCTTGCTTGTGGCACTGCATTCACCAGAGGAAAGTGGACAGTTGTAACACCCCAGTTCTGAGTGATAGCGTTTTTCCGCCTTCCTTTTTATTTATCTTTTTCACTTGGATGTTATAAAAGGCCGCTTGTTGGAAGGTGCCACTGAATGGGAGATACAGAGGCTTTTTATTTGCCAAACTGTCACAGTGTTGTATCTGAGAACAGTGAATGTAGGAAAAATTGGGAGTATGTGTGCGCAAGAGAGAGGCAGATAAAGATATTTCATAAATTGAAGAGAGTCTGTTTTTGTATCCATGGCAACAGTACATACCACTGCTGATCTCTGCATTGTTATTACTCATTACCCTCAGAGCAACAGATTATATTTTAACCTTGTTTATTTCTCAGTGGCATCTCGGAAAGAAAAAAAAGATAGACAAGCTGTAGTTACAATTTTTCTTTAGTGGACAGATGCTCACTACAGTATCACCATAATCTTTCATCTTGTTATATTTAGGGATCTTTATGTTTGGCTTAAATAGCTGCCGTCTGTATCCTTCTTGTACTGGTACATTTTTAGCACCAAGTTATGATTGCATTCAAAGCGCCACATACTTCATACAAATTGCTAAGAGGCTAAATGTCCCTGCTTGTGCATGTGACATTATGACGGTGTTTTAAGCCCCCAACGTCGTCTTCCAGGAAGCGCTGCCTGGAAGGTACTAGGATTAGGCAATGGTTAGGGTTAGGTGCCTTGAAGTTGACGGTCGGGCGCTGCCTTGAAGTCGACGTTGGGGGTTTAAAACACCATAGAGCCATTATGACCGTCATTTTGTCCTTGACAGTGATTTGAGTTTTGACGAACAGACTTCAAATGCAGTTTTGTATTTCAGCTCACATCTGGTAGGAAAAAAAGCCAATCCTGTCTGGATAAAGTTGATTCGTAGACGTTGATTTTCTCCAAGTGAGATGTGATGCGTTGCTGCCTGAAGATAACAATCACTATACATTCATTATATATAATCATACCTGACATGTTCTACAGTCTTTAGCTCAGTTACCTGCCATAAACTTTAGGATTTACAAGTCTTACTGACTAAACTGTCACTCCTTTTAGACCAATCATTTGTTATAAAACTAATATATGTGCAGTAATAATAGTAATAATAAGCAGCCTACCTTGCTCAGCCAGAAATTGAGTGTGAGTTTGAGCAAGGTGAAACCCACATATTCATATTTATAAGAAACCCTTGAACTAGAATGTACTGTATATGAGATTATTAGCAGTGGAGAAACTCCAGACTGTGTCTCATCGGGATTAATTTAGTTTGAAGCCAATTAGTTCCTCAGAATACTTTCTAATTCATATATTGTAGATGTTTGAAAAAGTGCGTACCCAAAGATGTTTAGAGCCTTGGTGGTTTCTAATGCAATGTCCTTAACCAAATTACCAAATGTGAAATCTTTTTCAAGTTGCAGGCTCACAAGAACTGATTAAAGTCAAATATCCGAACCAAGCCTGCTACCTTTCAGAAGTACACCCACTCAAATAACGTTTTCATATGAGTCTGATACAGGGGATCAGGTAACCGCCACTTAGATGATCACTAGAGCGTTGAGTCCCGTCTCCGCTGCCTGTGTCGCCACTTGCGCCCTTTGTTGCTAATTTTGAGCTATCTAGCCAGAGAGCTGATTCCTTTGACTGATCCTGCAATCCGAGCCGAGAAGCGCCGTTGGCCGCATTAACAAATTAAAACTGTACTAAATAGACGGCAGCTGCGTTTGAGAGATTATATGTCTCTTTTGTATCTTTTCAGAATGATTGCAAACAGGGTTTTGGGGCAAGTGATGAGAGTGAGAATGAGAGTGGCTGTACTTGAATGTGACTTTGCTAAGAACACTGATGATTCTAACCTCCAGATGTCCTGTTACTGAGCCATGACACATTTACTGCGATTGAAGACGCTTAAGATGTATGTGAAATAAATTCATCCCACTTGACACAAATTTGAAAAGCAGGATTTAACAGTGGTGTTGAACTTGGACACCATATTCACATTTCAAATTGAATCATTTGCCCATCATATCGTATAGAAGTGGTGATGTCAGCTTGGTTTGGTGCACATTGGCCTCTTTGTTGCTTAAACCCATCTGGGTTGCTGGTTCTTGTTTCTGCAGGAGCTCAATTAATGTCACAAAATCAAACCATGGATGGACACCATTTCTTCAGGGTCTGCTTCAAACATATTTTTCAAGATTTCCAAATGGCTCATGTCCATTCAGGCTCCTGAGGCTCTTTATTGAACCAGTTCCTTTGAATTTAAGTCTGTCATTTCTGAAGATGGCTAGCGGGGCATTGAGATTTCTTTTCTTTTCTTTTTAATATGGGCTAAAGCACAAGTCCCAGCTTAAGAAATATAGACCTGCTGTGGTTCCACCTACAGGCCATTATTTACGTAGTAAATGTATGTGCTAAGATTGGCCCCAGGGAGGCATTGAGCTACTGGTAAGTGGCACTATTCCCGACAGACCAGTAAGTATAAATCAATGGCACATCCCACTGGATGATGGAGAGGGTGATATTTGGGCAACATTCATCACTGTCTATATACAACATCTCCACGCTGTCACTATCAGACAGCAACTATGATGAGAAAGGACAGAAAAGGTCAATTGTGTATTTCATGATGTTACATACAGTATAAGCATGGTACTGTACACACAGCTAGAAAGATGGTTCAGAATAAATCTATTTATACGTTTAAGGCACAGACAGAGAAGATGGAGACCACGTTAACTGCCATAGCATCTGAAAGGCGTGCTTGGGCGTTTTATCATAGTTATTGTAGCTTAGAACACAGTGTGACATTAGGTGCATGTGCTGAATGTCAACTCCCGCCATGCAAGCTGGAATCTCTCCCCCAGCCCTTTTAAATGTGACAAATTTGCCAAGACCCCTGATTCATATGCCCTCTCTGCAACTGTTCCTCATCCCTGTGCACATCGTAAATCCATGGTCATATCGTAGGTGAACTTGTCACATGACTCCCTGCAGTGGGCCACTACCCGTTAGCGCAACTGTCTGCCCTGCCTGGCCGTATTTCATGAGTCAAAGCCCGGCTCTGGAGGCATATAGGGAGATTTATGCATTTTAATTGGATTGGCTTCATGGCCCCATGCTGAGAGCGGTTCTTTAGGGTATAAAGGATTGACGCTCTGTTCTCTTCACCACTTCACCCTCTTACGTATTTTAAGAGAACGAGTTCCCGGAGATATTGGCTTTAAACACAGAACTTTATGATATTCATGTGCGTATGATGTGAGGTGTCAGGTGGCATTGCCGGATCGACCAGTGTGCGATGCAAAAGGCTAGTTGCCACGTCTGCTCCTCCTTGTCACACTGCCCAAGTGCATTTTGTGCTGAATGCGAGCAGATCAGGGACAAAGCCAATATCCTCAGGCATCCGTCTGAAATGAAAAATACGTGTGTTTAAGAAAAAGGAGAAAAATCTAGGAGAGAAAGATTGGAAGACAAATTGAATGTGCACAAATGTACCTTGCCTCACTAAGTAACATGGACGCTGTATGACTCGGCCGCCCTTGCGACACGGCGAGTGAATTTCAGAGCAAATTACGTCTGCCCACTTTAGAGACCCCTAGACTGATTCCCATCATCTTTTCGGTGTGAGGTTAGGTGCAGAGGCATTGCAGATCACATCATTTGCCATCCTGCCTGGGCAGAGCCCCCAGTAAGAGGAGACTTTTCAGCAGAGACATTGTCTCCGGCGACATTTCAGCCATCATACACCTCCAAGAACAAAGAAATCATTCCTCAGTAAATCCATCACCCAGGTGTAGATACACTCTGCACCCTTCTCTCTCTGTTTCTATATCTCTGTCTTTTTCTCTCTTTCTCTGTTGCCTTCTCTTTCTCTCTGACCTGGCCCCTCTCCAACTGAAGGTGAGATTGTGATGGATAGAGCCTGCAGACCTTAGGGTCCCCTCACAATGCGCCACAGCTAGTACCACCCACCACATCGGTGCCTTTGTAATGCAGCAGACTGAAAACTGACTTATGTGTCACATGCACCACACACCTACAGAGCATGCAAGCACAAACATCGACATCTGTTACCACCCACTGCTTATGCACCCCTCCAAAGTAAGGATCCTTAATTTCATACAGACTGACACAGATACACACACACACACACACACACACACGTCTACTCTATATAACATCTTGCTAGCCCCCCCACCCCTCCAACATATACACAACGGCTCATCAGGCAGGAAAATCAAAAGAGCGCTCCCCCCAGACTCAAGGAGCACTGCGGCTGTTATTGTACCAGAGCCCCTTAATGATCAGCATCTGTTCCCCTCTCTGCTAGCGTTAGCTGAGCTGCCACTAAACAAGGCTTATGTGCTATACTTTATACCCCAAGTTTCCTCTCTCTAACTTGACTTGACTTGGGGGGGGGCAAGCACGCGTGGATGTTGAATGTCTCTCCTCTCCCTGCCTCCCTGAAAATACTGCTGACTGTGGTTAAAATATGATTTAAAGAGGTGCTTGTTTGAGAGACATATTACACATATGCTATGCTTTTCCGGCATTATTTCTCCACATAAGCAAATATTTTCTTGGGTTTGTATACGCTATCCTATCCTACCCTTTACGTTGTAGTTTAAAATGTCAAGAATTATTTGCTGGAGGCCAAGACTGCATACACACCTTTGATATCAAACAGCCAAATTTCTAGATTTGAACACGACGATTTTGTGAATTTAGACGATTACTATCAGACCCCCAGTAGATAAGTCGATACCGCCCCTTTTCATTCAGTACGGCGTATGCACCGTTTGACGGCTCCAGTGAGCTTAGCCCAGCACAGATCCTGCAGGTAACTGGTTCCAACTAGCCTACTGCTCGAATTGTGACAAAGTGACAAAAGAGCGCTAACATGTTCCTATTTACATGTTGTGATTTAGAGTCACGAGCGGTGTACAAAAAACGTAACATTAGAAAAGCGCCATCTTCTATCTGTAAACAAACTGGGAACTATATTCTCAGAAAGGCTTGCTGCGAGCATATCACTCCGCCCAAGTACTATATTCTTCCGCCTGAGAATATAGTTCCCGGTTTGTTTACGGTTAGAAGATGGCTGTGTCTCATGTTACGTTGTTTTTTGTACACGCTGTGACTCTACAAATCACAACATGTAAATAGAAACATGTTGGCGTTATTTTGTCACTTATTCAGAGCAGTAGGATTACTGGAACCATTCACCTGCCTGTTCTGTGATGGGCTGATGCCGCTGGAGCCGTCAGACAGCTCTACAGCACGCACGGAGATGAGAAGGGTATGTATCGACTTGTCTTACTCTGGGGGTTACGGTGAATAAGCTAAATTCCCAATAAGTCGGCGTGTTCCTTTAAGTGTGGTAGTTAATATACAGTGTCAGTCCTTGACGTATAGACAGTCAAAAGGAGTTTAGCTTAGCGTTCACCTGTGCTGTATTTTAACTGCCTGTCAATGCTAATCAACTGTCTACATTTAAGAACACGTAATGTAGTCATCTGTGCTAAAATAATGCCTGTTTGATCTTAATTAGCATTCAGACGTTGCCGTCATGTCAAAACTGAAAAGTTCCACCCAGGTAGTACTTGGGTCCCAGCAGGGATGACAGTCAGTTGTGTGGAGGTTGGCAGATTTCTTTAAAATTACACCCCCCCACCCCCCTCCACTATTTTCCTCCCTTTTTTAAATCAATGCCCAACAGGCTGAAAGAGAGAAGGATCCCTTTGGGAAATTAAGAAGCTTTAAAAGCTGACCAGAGTGCCTGCATACAGTAATTATCTCTCTGATGCCCATCTCTATGTTTCACATATAGAAGACACGTATTTAATGCCTGTGTTATATTTTGGAATCCTGTCTTGGCAAGTCTTTTCTTCCCCACTGGTAGCATGATAAGAAATAGTCAGATGACAGTGCAGTCGCTAATGACAGATGTGAATTGTACAGGGAATCTGTGCATCTGCTTCGCTGACATGTGCTTGTGCAATGTTAAATCTTTTAGAGTCAGATGTACTCCCCACAGCCGTGTCAGATGAATCAAGTACCCCTTCATCCACATCACCTGCCATGTTCCACGTGTTCTTTTGAATTGATTTTTAACTAGATATTTAATTGTAATGAGTTTATATGGGTATTACAATATTTTTATACAATTGAACTGTCAATCTTTGCATGTGCACTAGGCTACTACTTGGAGCAGCAGTAGCTGTAGTAGTTGTAGTTTCTTAATTCTTCTTAATTTAATTTCAACCATTTATCCATTTATTTTAGCTATCTATTTATCTGTTACCTTTAGCTAACTATTTAAACTGTTTAGCAATTACTTTTAGCTGTGTTCAACTGTTAATCTATTACTTTTAGCTATTTTAACAAATTATTGATTTCATTGCAGTATTATTACAGCAAACTGTTACAACTGCTCTGCCCGCATGCATGTGGAATTTAAAAGTGTAATCTGTATTTCATCACTATCCGTTGAGCTACTCCTCAATATTTCCATGTACCCTGTGGGGCACAAGAGCTCCTGTTTGGGAACCACTGTTTTAGAGGATTTCCATGAAGTTTGCTGATCAAGCAAGAAAGGCACCTATTTCACATTCCTAATCAAGCTCCAATTCTACAGTTTTACCTTGTCAGGTTCTTGGCAGAATGTTGCTTCTCATGTCTTTGTTTTCACGTGTTTAAGGCCACAGAAGTCAGTCATTCTGCAGATGCTGCTGTTTAAAGGGTGTTTTCCCCACATCTGTCCAAGTATCCCTATGTGCACTTGGCTTTTATGGACTGATGTAAATTCTCTTTAATGTCTGCGCTGGAATCACTGTTGATCCTTATCTCTCCTGCAAAGCCACACATTTATTGTCAGCAAAAGGCTTTTTAGTGCCCAAAACTGGCTATGGTGGCAAATTACTATTTTAAAAGAGAAAATTATTGAAAAGCAACAGTGGACGTTATTGTCCATGTTGCGGTTTGATTGTATTCCTGTTGTGTTGGTCTTAGACACCTGCCGCCCTCTGGACTGCTCACTTTGTTCCACTTTGTTGCCTGACCAAAATGAAACAATAGGGGGGCATTTTAGATTGATTCACACTAACAAATTTATGATTCATATCTGCCACCTGTGGCTTGCTCTGTAGTGGTTTATTGGACAGTTGAATAAAAGCATTTTCCTCAAAAAAATATTAATAATGAAAATAAAAGCTGACAGAATGGTCACTTTTTCATTTTTTTGTTTTGTTTTTACAAATGAATCCCAACATGACACACAACTTGTCAAATACTAAAATGTGGTACAGGGTACAATAACAAGAAAATAATTTTTCAGAGTTCTTTTCTGACATGATGTCAAGCAACAATGGGTTGGATGTTGTTGACCACTTTCTCTCGTCATCTTACAGAACACAGACCCTGTTCATGACATGCTTCTTGATGTCATTACTTGGGTTGGCATCCTCCTGTCGCTGGTCTGCCTGCTCATCAGCCTCTTCACCTTCTGCTTCTTCCGCGGCCTCCAGAGTGATCGGAACACCATCCATAAGAACCTCTGCATCAGCCTGTTCATCGCCGAGTCCCTGTTCCTTGTGGGGATCAATCGGGGTGACCAGCCGGTAAGACTGCCACTGATAGACGAGTATTGATTTATTTAGTACCATTGCATTGAGCATGTTGCACAAAGTACTGCAAAAAAAAAACAAACCCATTAAAAAAAAAAAAAAAAAAAAAAAAAAAAAAAAATTAAAAAAAAAATATTTTTTATTAAAAAAAAAAAAAAAAAGAGGGTAATAGAATAGTACAGTGTTTTTGGAAAATTATTATTATTATATCATGTTTATTATCTTTCTTGCTAAGATTTGGATAAATAAATACATATATATATATATATATATATATATATATATATATATATATATATATATATATATATATATCATTCACAACTCTGAACTCTGAGAAATAATATTGCCATAACCCGGTTGAACATTAAATTGTTGTTTTTACACTCTTTATGCTTAACTAAGTTAACTTGCTGCTGGCTCCAGCTACACGCAGTATTTACTGTTCAGACCTGAGAATGCGATCAAGCTTCACATCTAACTCTTGGCAAGAAAAACGAAGACGAGTGCGAGTTTTTCCCAAACTGTTTGTTTAAGTGCAGAATATAAACAATGAGGGTTAAACCAAGTTAATCTGAAGTCTGAAATGTTGACTTGAAACTAATTTCATTAGGTAATCTAATGTGTTTGAAGGTGCCAACAATGTAGTTACGTTAAAGTACAAAAACATGACATATTTGGCCAATATGGAAATAATATTGTATTGCTTTTAAACCATGTAGACACAGATCATTAAGGGGTGCATTATAGGTGTCAATAAATGAAGACATGTTCCTCTCTTTGCACCTATCACAAAAAAAGTCTTGAATCACAAATATTGTTGGAAATCTTTTTGCAAATATATAGTCCCTTGGGGTTGCTAGAAGGGCTCCCTGGAAGTTTTATATTAACCTCCCCTGAGGAGTGTTCGCCATATTCTCTTCTCTAGATTTAAGAGCCTAGAATCTGTTTGAGAAAATGTAATCTTAGGTGTCCTGCTGTGCCGGGAGTGCTACTTGCAGGAGAGTGCCTGTGACCTTGAACTTTTTTGATTCTGCCTGGCTCACTGAGACCAGATACTCAAAGAAAATAATTGGATGCTCTTTATTCAACAAACCTCTTGGTCCCCTGGTTGCACAGAAGCAAACCCATACTTGAAATTACTCTCACATACGCTGTCCTAAACACACACCTGCCAACTCACTGTCACATCCTAATGTCTAGATCACTCTTATACCGCACATACTAACATAAATGTATCCGTTCACTCCCCAACCACCTCCTGCAGTTTTCCAATTTGTCAACACTTCAAATTAATCTGGGTTAAGCTGTTCAATACACTTACGTGTCTTCTACTATAACTGTAGTTTGGATGGCATTACTTTTCCTGTAAGAGCTCAGCTGTGGTAGCAGGTGGAGGCATGCTGTCACTGCACAGTCCTCTTCAAGTGTGTGTGCTCAACTTTCACTGTAGACAAATGCGGAGTCATTACATGTATACAGGATGGCGGAGGACTTTATTCCACCCACAGCTTCTTGCAATCATGCCATTTTGGCTTGCTAATGAGGCAGAGTACACAGTAAGTTTTGCTCTCTGAGGGAGAAAAAAAAAGCTGGAGTGATCGTCTGAGCACAGTATGAAATGATCTCTGTGTCTGTGAATTTATAATGGTGCCAGAGAGTGGAATATATCGTATTACTAATCGTCTTGTTAATAATTTTTGTTATTTAGAAATTTTAAATCATTGTTCATAGCATATTATCCCAAGCATACCAACAATTCACAACTGTGTCATAAGTGCAAGTAAATTATGATTAATAGAAATAAAAAAATTGATATGCTATCAAATCACACTCACTTCAAATATCACCATAACTATCAGAACCTATACTCACGGGCGACAGTTTAGCCGCAAAGCTACTTCCCTGTGAAGTTGAAGATAATGCTTCGGCCCTACACCTTTCCCTTCCATAACATTTTATGGGTGTGATTCACAGCGCGGCTCTAAGATCCCTCTCCTGGACTGCAATTAATGTCCACTCAACCTTTTAGTTATTTAACTGAATCCATTTCAGTGACAAACTATGCTAGTTATGTTCAAATGTGCCAATAATTAGATCAATCCATGTCAGTACTTTATCTCATTATTGTAAGAAAGTGTGTGGGCACGTGCATACATGCGGATTGACAGTCTGCTGTGTTCAGGTCTCGCCTGTACGTATCTCTGTCAGCTCAGGAAGTGTGTAACTACATTATGTGCTCGCACCTGGCCACCGTATCAAATGCAATGAGCTCCAAATGGCTCTTGGACTGTTGACTTTGCTTCTTCATATCGCTCTCTTTTAGCCATGCCAGCTACAGCAAACAAGACCACATGGGTTATGTAGCTGCGGCGTTCTTCTGCCAGTCACTACAGGCAAACATCCAATCACTTCAGCCAAACAAAGCTTAGCAATGCTAATTGTTGGTAAGACACAAACATGCAGAGGTCAGAAAATGCTGCTCGGTTACAGTCACTTGGATGACATACTTTGCAAGTCATATTATGCCCTCTAGCAAGGTATTTCATCTTTCAGGAAATCACCGAAATGCCCTAAACTGATTTGATTTGAATGTGTTTTCAACTGAATACTCACATCTCCCTTCTTTTTTATCTCCCTCATTTATGTTCGTGTCTGCCATTATAAACCCTTCCCAGATTGCTTGTGCTGTCTTCGCTGCCCTGCTCCACTTCTTCTTCCTGGCAGCGTTCACATGGATGTTCCTGGAGGGCGTGCAGCTCTACATCATGCTGGTGGAGGTGTTTGAGAGCGAGCACTCACGTCGACGCTACTTCTACATGGTGGGCTACGGCGTTCCCGCGCTAATTGTGGCGGTTTCTGCTGCAGTGGACTACCGCAGTTACGGCACCGATCGAGTGTGAGTACATGTGGAGCAAGCTTGTGAGCACCTTAGGGTTTAACAATCTTTCTGAATGCTGCAGAAGAATTGGCTTTCCTTTCTGCATGTAATACACGAAAGATCATACGAGACAATCAGTTATACAAAATAATTGTTTTGACTTTATTTTTGCAAGAGTAGAAAAGCCTGCTTTATAAACTGGAGGTTGAAAGATGTGGGTGTTTTCCAGCCGTCGAAAGACGCTATCAAATTGCATTATGGGAAGTGTAGGATCCTGGGCTTCGGGGATCAAACCACTAACCCTACCCTAACCAATCCGCTGTACCGACCGAGATACAGTCGCCGCTACCATTTCTGCCTGTTAGCGTTACTGGAATTAACAGTTAAATTTGCCAAATATGTTGACATCGATACCAAAGAAAGCAATCAAATGTTGATATTTCATCTATTGAAATGATAATAATACTTTCACAGTTTTGTAAAATGATGTAGAATCTGGCGATTGAGTCTACACCCTGATCTGGTGGGTTTTAGTGGGGAAACCAAAAAAACAATAGATTTTCTTTGCTTAAACATTAACCCCACCATTCTGTGTGTTTCTGCAGCCACACAAAACTGTGTTACACTGTTTGTGTTGCTTTTTTAAAAGGGGCTTCAACAATCTCGCAGATGACGCTCCAATAGCTATTGCTCATCATCAACTTTTCATGAAGCAGAACGGTTACTCATGCTGCATACATTTCCCTACTGCTGAATTGACATGGTTTTTGACAGTGAAAAATGCTAACTTCCAAAGATAGTATTGCTGAATGAAGGGTGGGATGTTGCGGTTAATGTCTTCAGCATTTTAGGATGCGCAAATCATAGCACGTGCTTGGAGAGATTTAGAGAAGCGAATGAGGGAGAATGAGTATGAACAGGGAGATGGAGAGTGAAAGAGAGAGAGAGAGAGAAAGAGACAGGAGATTAACAAAAAGATGGTCAGCTACAGAGACTACCTTTTTTGTATTTCCTATCGAGGCTACATACCGTAAACTGAAATTAAAAAGTGGTCTATAAAGCAGTGTAATGCCAAGCAGCGGATCGCCCTCCATTACTCTCTGTTAATCTCAAACCCATCTAAAAATAATGAAGACCAGCATCAGCAGTTTGCTTCCAAGATGTTTATCATATATGGCGCACACACACATTGCCACACACAACGCAACTGGTAGACAGTGCATTTGTAGATTGGCGGAGCCATAGTTCTTGGTGATGGATGAGGTGATAGCTGCCACTGCCTGAGCCTTGGCATCATGTGAATAATTAAAGCCTGCCACCGGTGGAACAATTATTCGCAGCCATTGAAGGATGAGGGAAGGGACAAGACGTGACACGTGGTGAATAGCAAAAGGTGGGGGAAGGCACATAGTCCTGCCGCAAATTGATTTGGGGACCATGGCAGCGTTATGGTCTCACGTTGAGCAGAAATATCGAACAAGTTGCTGTCAAGGGTGAGCCAGGTTTAGTTGATGGCTGATGTCCCAGTGGCTCATAATAACGGAGCACTTTAAAAAGGCTGCAGCAGCCTGTAGGTCAGCAAGCTTGTGAAGTCACCTGTCCAAGATCAAATAGGAATCTCTGAACCCAGGAAAGTAAAGTACGACTTCCATTCAGTACCTCTGAATGATTACTTTAAATGTGCCCTTGAGCAGGGCACTTTACTCTTCTTGAGTCCAGTGGTCAGCAAAACAAGGATGCGATCCTGTGTAATTTCTCCAGTTTAATGAAAGTAATACATCAAACCTCCTTTAAACTCGAGATAGAATTACTTTTTTTTGTTTCAGTTATCTAGTTGGTGTTACATTAGTCCGTTCCATTAAGCATGCAAACGTGGTGGGTATTGTCAAAGGCCCCCCTTGAAGTATTTTTGTAAATAATGCATTTGCTTATGTTTACATTTAGTGTCTCACCAAAACAAACATGTTGCATGCTTTTTTTGGAGGGGAATATATTGAAACCTTTTCGGTTTACTTGTAGCTATTCACTTTTATCTTAAGACGACAATAGTTGTGGGTGTGACTATGTAGCTTTTATTTATTTATTTTTGCTTGTCAACAGACCCATGCATTAGAGAATTAGAATTTTTTTGTAAAAAATAAAACTGTGATACATAAAATCAAGAAAATTCAACAAAAATGTCAGGAGGTTTCTATGCTAGTCTTTATTTAAGGGAGCTTGTTTCTCTCATAATCATATTTATTTTTTATTTTTGCATTGATAACTTGCAAAACCAAAACAAGCTATAGTATGGTTTTCCCAAGGGCAGTTGTGTGGGCTTCTCTACTTGTGGGTTTTATACTGTAAGGTACACAAGCTAGCAAGGCTACCAAAAGGTAGCCCTCTGCTGTCTCCGTATGTCATGTGACTCTGGCCTTGTACGTGTAGCTGCCCCTTTAGAGTCTTGACCTAAAATTTTTCTTTTTTCTCTTCTGCCTTTTGCTGGCCCATTGCTGCAGAATGTTTTTATGGTTTATTTGCTTAAAACCATTTACAGCAATTTGTATTACATACCTACAAACATAATTGGGACCTGCTTATCAGAACCATAGCACCAAGCTTCACAGAATACCTTAAACAAATGTTACCAAACACCATGCACAAGTCTTAAAAGTCATAGCTTTGGGCAAAATGTGCTCAAAAGTTTCTCTCCTCCAGTTATTTCACATTGCTTCACTCACTCTCTTGGTCATCAGCTCACTATCACGGCAATGATATGACAAGCTCTGTTGCAAAGACGTCTTTGCAGATTAAGCTGCCATGGCTCAAAGGACGGCCTGTCTCAGAGTTGCAGATTGGTGCCACGAATGCCAGGATACTGTTGGCATGAGCACAGCTTGTGTTTTGACTGGCACATGTGTATGGTTTTTATTTCTTGGTTACTAATGAAATTGTACACAAAGTAACATACCAGGAGGGGAGATGAAACTAGACGTGCTCCAAAAGCCAAGCACAACCATGACACCAGTGGAGAAGTGGAGCTAGAGGAGGTAGTAAAAAGAAAAGACAGCCCGCAGCTCCCAACGCCCACCACGTCTTTAAATCTTTCTATGATCTGAAGGAGAAGAAGAAAAAAAACAATAGAACATTCAGCATAATTTATAACCGTTCGGAGCATGTGCTTTGATGAGCTGCCAGAGTTCCGTGTACGTTGTGCATCTTTTGTTTGCGCTTTATGCATGCATATGTGTTTTTCTGTGTTGCCTCCTCTCATCCATTGATATCAGTGAGGGGGAGACATATCAAGTCCCAGGAACAACAAAGGAGCAGTCAATGTTTGTCCCATCACTTCTTATACAGTGTTCTCTCTTGTTTGACTGCAAGTTCTTTGGCGACAAAAAGTGAAACATGTACGATCTTGTCTACTAGTTGAGGTTTTTAGCAGAATTTTCAATTTTCTTGTTATATTGCTGTAATTATTGTTTTTCTTCCAAAAGAATGGGACCACAATAGCATTCATCATATCATGGATCCTTGTATATTGTTTTGTTTTGCTATGAAAATAGGTTTTGTGGAAGAAAAGACACCTAACCTTTCATCAGGAATCCTATTTTAAAGCAGTGTGCCATATTTAGAGAAATATATACTGGCTATTCTATTGTACATTTTTGTACAATAGAATCCCCAGTGGTGTGTACCTCTAAGTGTGTGCCCCATGCGCTTCCATTTGCCTTAAAATGCTATTGAATTAAAGCTAATACTTAAAGCCACTTCCATTTTCCCCCTGTCAGCCTGAATGACAACACGCCGTTTGAACTGTAATTTTCCAGTGGCCAAAAATGGAGGCTTCTATCTGCTGCAGCAGCGGAGATTAAAAGATTAATAATTCAACCACAGGTCATGAATCATGTTTTTTTTTTAACCATTTCAAAGGAGCACTGCCACCTTCCACTGGCCCTGTTGCTTCTGGTCTGTATTGAGTTTTACTCGGTGAAGAATAATTGACTATGCCTACTGTTTTGATATGAAGTGTGAGGTCAGGAGAGCGTTATTCAATTATTGACATAATTACAGCAGTCCTACAGAGTAATCGCAGTTAACATGAACATGTAGGACACTTTGTTGAGTGCTCGAGGACTGTGTGTGTCCATGTCTGTCAGGGTTAAGGTCAATCCAATTCCTTCGGAGTGATACAGCTAGGATTCAATTGAGACCTAATCAAATCATCCATAAATTATCATCTGTAATGGTAATTTCCTACCTTAACCCAATACATTGAAACAGAAGGGAAGTACAGTAAAGTCTGGTCACTCCAGCATACATCCTTTACAGTTTTAGATACACCTCACCCCTGTTATTTCTTTAACTTTGATAGTACACCTGAGGCCTGTACTACGAAGCAGGATTTGGCGTTAACGAGCTAACTTAAGGCTCAACCCAGGATTTTCTCTACTACGAATGTGGATCAGTTGTTACCGGGTTCAATCGCCGTGGTAACTCATGCTGAACACCTAACCTGGTCGGGAGCAGGGTAAGTTGGAGATCAGAGATCAACCGGTGTAAAAGCACCGCCTACTGACCAATCAATAGGCCTACTCGATTGATAACGGCGTCACCGTTCTTAGAAGATCAGGCGGAGCCCGGTGCGCAGAGAGAGAGAGAGAGAGAGAGAGAGATGCGCTCATAAAAGTTAAAACATTTAGAGACCGACAACCCCGTTAACATTCCCTGATGGGTATTTTTATGAAATATATATATTCTAATGGGAGGGAATTACATATTGGCTATTTGTCGGCTTCTTGAGCCATGTGTCGCCAATGCGCACATCGGTTTGAATTATGTTTTTATATGTTTTATTTGCTCTCACAGTCGCTTCCCACTGCCCGCTAGGGTCCGTAGGGAAGTGATATTGAAGAGTAATTTACGCATCTACAGCGTCGGCAATTTTTTTTTTTGCCAGCTTTCCTTCCTGTTTTAGGAAGCAGCGACTGTATTGCGTTTTCCCTGTAAAATATCTGTGTTTTTCATATTTATGTAGAATTATAGTTTGCTCTTCTTGTTTAAAATATGCGGCTCTGGTAGATGTTTGCGATTGGTCGTGGTGCGCAAACACCGCCTCTTTTATGTGAACGCGCGCGTCTCTAGATTGGACAAACCTGGGTTGATTGAACTTGTTGATAACCACCTTCGTGACACCGGTTATCTGGGACCACAGTTGTTAGGTTAGGTGAAGCCGGATAACTGAAAGAAATCCAGGCCATGTTGATCTTGCTTCGTAGTACAGGCCTCTGTTTGGCAATGAAAGCCCATCATTATTGCTGTCATTGACACTGAAAGCACCCTTTTTCTCAAAATTCCTACTGATGGCCATAATTCTTTAAAACCCTTGTGGCAATCTATGTTTTGAAGTGCCTATTCCTCTGTCACTCCAGCCTCCTACTTGATGTATACCCTCTAAGCAGGAGTATAAAGCTATAACCTCAAATATTTTCTCTCTCTCTCTCTCTCTCTCTCTCTCTCTCTCTCCCCCTCACTTCCTTTACTCATACTAAACCTTTCCCTCTCACTTCATATCCCTCTTTCCTCTCACTCAATCTCTTTCATTGCAGTTGCTGGCTTCGCCTGGACACCTACTTCATTTGGAGTTTCATAGGACCAGCAACCTTGATAATTATGGTAAGCTCCAAGCCCCCCACCCCCACCCGCCCCATGGTCATTAACCCTACTTAGCCTGCGGGTCGTCGCTTCAATCGTCCACCGAGATCCCTTTTTCTAGCTCCTATCCACCCTCTTTTCTCTGCCCTGTTGAGCATATATGCCACCGCCGGGCACAGAGCCGTCTAGAAAAACAAATGAGGGTTGTAAAGAATATATTGCACTTTGTCAACCCGCTACAGTCACCAGCTGAGACATATTTTGGGGGGTAGAGGAGGGGGAGGAAGTGAGACGGGGAGGAAGTGAGACGGAGAGAAAGAGAGTGAACTCTGCTCAGTATGCAGTGTTTGAGTAATCCGCACTGCGATTATGATTGATTTTGTTCCCGTTCCAACTCGTACTCCAGTACCTTTTTCCATCTCCTCCTCGCAGGCACACAGACAGCTCTGGGTTCAGAAATACAAGCATTATGCAAGGAGGACACACGCTTACTTTCTGTGTCTCTCCCAACTAGGACAGCCCCAATTTTCTAATAAAAATATCTAATTTTATTTTATTGATCCAACTGCTTTAAATCAGCATGTCAGAGTGATGTTCATCTAAGTATTTAAGCTAATGCCAAGCTGTAAATATTGCTGTGCCACAAGAGATGTGCTCCTAATTTTCCAAGACACCAGTCAGCCATCATTATAAACATTCGGAATCAGTAAATCAACTAATGATAATCCTCAACTTCTACAAATGGAACGATACTTTAGTCCCACGGGACCCAAAATCTGGAATTCCAACAACTCTTAACACAACTCTTACTGCCCAGCTCCATACTAAATCCAAACATGCATAATGCACTTTCACGCTCCAGTTTGGTGCAATCATTCCCAATGCATCTCTGACTCGCCCCTTTCTCTCTTAGATTTACAAATGAGAATATCTATGTTGGAAAGAAGGCTAGAGCTTAGATCCAATTGCACCCCTGGTTATTTGGTTAGGGTCTGGGCATAGATGCATTTGGAGCAGTTAAAAATGGCCTTTTATAATATGCAACTCGTATTAGCCTGATGTTAACTGTAAACATCTGTAAAATAAAAGAAAGCTTACTATTTGTTTCATTTTTGAGGAGTCATTCTGAAAATCCTCCCAAGCCGTGACCAAATTTGGTGTGTGTGTCATTATCTATATTTGTGATTACTGACTCACAGAGGAAAATAAAATAATGAGATACACCAGAGTGGGTGTGTTAAATGTTACTTTTTTTATATTCAGCAGTTTTTTCTGACCAATTACAGTGTGTTTGGCAAACTTAGGTAGTACACCACTTGCAGAGAGCAGGAAGGTATATTAAAAATGTGTCCTATTTTATGGAAAATCTATTAGGGCACATCATAGTTTTAATGAAACTATATCCCACACATTAAAGGCTGTCATTGCATGTGATATAATGTAGCAGGGAACATGATGGTATAAATGCTGAAAGTTCTTCAAGCATTTAAAAAAATTTCAATCAATGCCAAATGTTTTTTTTTTTTTTTTTTCTAGATGTAGAAACAAAAGCAGTGGCAGTTATTCCCTGTGTTGTCTCTAAGTGTGAATAAGTCAGATGGAAAGGCTCCCTCACACAAGTATGCAGCTGTCTTCTCTCACTGTTCCCTGTTTAGTCTGTATACCACCACACAGGTGTCACTGGATTTTGTGCTCTGTTTGGCAAAGTGGAAAACCAAGTCTGGCTGCAGCGTTCCAGCTCTGTGCTACAAAGTGCTCTGATTTAAAATGAATGGAAGTGAAACAGGACAGATACATCCTCTCTCTCTCTCTCTCTCTCTCTCTCTCTCTCTCTCTCTCTCTCTCTCTCTCTCTCTCTCTCTCTCTCTCTCTCTCTGGGAATCTCTGTCTTTCTCTCAGCTCAATGTGATCTTCCTGGGCATCGCTCTCTACAAGATGTTCCATCACACGGCCATCTTGAAACCAGACTCCGGTTGCCTGGACAACATCAAGTAAGAGCACTCAGATCACACAGACATCCATTCAAGTTTCAAAATCCAGAAATAGCACTCCCTGTGACGTTTTGTTACAAATGGAAAGACTGTTTCAATGCGAGTGTCCACCAAATGCTTTCTGACAGCTGAATGGTATCTAATGCAACTCAGTTTTGAACCGACATTTCCTTCAGTTTAATGAACTCCTGGTTAAAGAGGGACGTTTGGATGTTACTCTGTATTCAAGCAGGTGTTCCCGAGCAATTACGTTTTTCTCGCCTCCCCCTTTGATATTTTGAAACCTTATTAAAAGCACATAAGGTTGTGAACACCCAACCCAAGGGTCTGGGGGTCCGAGTCCGCAAGGTAAGCCCCTCCTATTATACTGAAAGGTTGTGTCAGGCAGGGTTCAAATCAAACAGGTATTCTGTTGCGTCTCTCCATCATTATCTAAAGAACATTGTTGTCTGCACGGGAAAAGGCCAGGAGACAATCTGACAAACCTGGCCTGGTGTTATCTTGGTGTCAACATGCTGCCAATGAATATTCATATTGTGTGTGTGTGTGTGTGTGTTTGAGTCTGCTTGTCTGCCTATGTCTGGCTGCTTTCAGATAAAATGAAAGCTTAGGGACAATAATGGTTATGAAAGTCAGATTTAAACTTTCTTTGTGTTTCCAGGTTTGCTAGTAAAAGTTTAAACTTACCGTATTTAATTCCGTTTTGCAAAAGTAAGTTTTCAGCTATTAAAATGTTTCTATTAAAGTTTCAGATAAAATAACTTTACTTTAGGCAAGCCATCTGGAAGTGCAATATGTCGTAAAAATGCATATACCCTTAGTATGGAATAATGAGAGAGGCAAAATCTGTCTGTTTAAAATTAAAGGACTGTATGAGTGGTTTTTGAAAGTTTTATCTTATTTATTACAAATTATTTATTGCTGCTAGTTTTTTCTGAATTTAGATGTATTTTGTGTACTGCTCAAGGAGTTACGTTTCATCCAGAAGTCTGGCTCGATGTAAAAAAAAAGAGTTTTAAAAGTTGAATTAAAGGTCCCTTTACCCTGTAGAATGACACAGCATTTTTGGTCATTGTCTTTGACGGAAGCTGGAGCTACCTGATGTCATGGCAGACTCATTCTACAGATGGTGTAAAGTTGTTTTGCCGCCTGTTTGCTATGATGGATAAGGGTCTCTGCTCTGTTTTTGCTGTCTGCCTCGCTTTTTTTAAGCCACTCTGGACACATTAGTCTACTTTATGGCCGGCGCTCTGGCTGTTGTTTTGTGGCATCACATCACTGGTTGTGTCTCAGCACAGTGGCCCTGTCTGCCCTGCTCCTCTCAGCAAAGTGATACACACATAAAAAAAAAAAAACAATCTTCCGCGAGCATGATATAGCATTCTTAAGCTGCACCGTGTCAGACTGTACTGTGTTTTTCCATCTCAACTTCACTGCAGGAAGTTCCTGAGTCAAGCCATGGTTTTAAAGTGCTGCTTTTGAACGGGGGCAAAGTGTGACCCTACTGACATTACTGTCACCTAAGATGACACGTAGCAGAAGGGCCGGCATTTAAAGAAGTTTGACGTTTGCTACGTTTGTCACTTCTGAGAAACACACAAGTTGCTATATTTTGAAGTTGACAATTGTATCAGCTCTTCGTACTTTTAGACATACTTAGTTATAACTAGAGATGTTCCGATACTGCCTAAAACGCTGGTATTGGGAAGTACTGGAGTTTATGCACCGATCCGATACCACGTAATAAAGCTCTAAAGAAAATCTACGTTAAAGTAGTTTATTCGTTTTCTTTTTCCGTTATAACTGTCTGTCAAACTGGATAATAAAAGAAAATTATATGGCATTCATTGTTTGTATTTGTTCATGTTTCACAAAGAGTTTAACCTGAGCCAGACAGACAACAAAGATAGAAATAATATCACATCCATACAGGGATAGTATACAGTTGTTAAAACATAATAAAATATATGACACACTGGTATCGGATCGGTACTCAGTACCATCTCTAGTTATAACCATAGACTGTATATAATGGACGTAGCATCAGTGACGTCACCCAAGGGTTTGTGGACTGCTATTTTGAAGCCAGGAGTTTGCATTTTGGTCGTCGCCATCTTGGTATTTTGTGTATGTGTTTTGGTCCTATTTGATTTTGGTGTGTAACAAAAGAAATGTAGATCAACCATATGCACTTAGCAGCAACGAAAGAGAAGCAATTGGGTTATAGCAAGAGAATTGTGAAACTGGGAGTGTTGACACAGCCATCAACTTTAGCCCTTTTGAGTGTGTTTTGGTGTTTGACTGTGCTTTTTTTTTTCTTTTCTTTTTGGTACACATGGCTTTTCCTATGCCATTACTATCCTATGAAAACACTGTTAGGACTCCTTTCACAGTGTGGATTCTGATCAGCAGCAGATCTGGTATTAGAAACCAACACAATTGAGTGTCAGATGCATGTGCACGTTGTTCAAACTAATACACAACCCCAATCTCAAACATTCACTCATGCATTACACACAAGACGTGGTTCAAACACTGGCGGAAATAAAAGGCAGACCACCTGCAGCCCCTTGACTAGCTCTCTTTCTTATATACTGTTTGGAAATATATTGCTTAGCAGAGCACTATGATACAGCTCCAGATCACAACTGGACCAGAACAGCAGGTACATTGAGCAACTGATCTAAATTACTGTATTTCTTTTCTAGATCACCTGTTTTCTGTATGTTACCCTTATTTGGTACTGCAAGATACATTGCACATTTACTTCTGCAGAAAAATATTGACTGCTAGTGTTCTCAGTGTCTTATGATTTATTACACTGGCCTCCCACACTATACCAAACAACTGACCTCCTCACCACAGTGTTTCAGATGACCATTGAAAAAATGGTATGAACCTCATTCATCTGACACAGTTTTTAAGTGAAGACCCTCAACACACGACTGCCCAGATTCAGAAGCCAAACATAGCCAGGGTAGTTCTGTTTCATCATAAGCAAGCAGTAATAGGTTTCGGTTTTTAACATGGAAAACATTTATTTGATCCTTGTTTCTCTTAAAGGAACACGGCGACTTATTGGGACTTTAGCTTATTCACCGTAACCCCCAGAGTTAGACAAGTCGATACATACCCTTCTTATCTTTGTTCATGTTGTAACTCAATAACAAGGTCACTATGCTTTTACTATCTAGTAATTGTTGACTCTATTACTCCAACTCTGAGCGAACTCCAGGTGAACTCTCTGCTCCTCACCACAGGGCTTCAGGTGCTGCTAGCAAATCACTCATATAATATAATATAGTTCCCAGTTTGTATACGGCTAGAAGATGGCTGTGTCTCATGTGACCTTGTTATTTGTACACCCTGTGACTATACAAATCACAACATGTAAACAGGAACATTTTGGCGTTATTTTGTCACTTATTCGGAGCAGTAGGCTAGTTGGAACCGGTTACCTCCAGGATCTGTGCTAGGCTTAGCTAGCGCTGGGGGCATCAGACAGAGTTACAACACACACGGAGATGAGAAGGGTATGTATCGACTTGTCTAACTCTGGGGGTTACTGTGAATAAGCTATAAGTCGGCATGTTCCTTTAACACGGTAAAATATCAAAGCCAGATGTTTGTCCAATTTGGTGTAGCATTCACTGTAGTTCTTACTATTATAACTGAGTCAGTCAGATCCATTATTGCCTTCCTTTCCTTTTCTTCGAGTTATCAAGGTGAACTGGTTTAATGATGATGATACCACGGGTTAATTAAGTCAATTTAGCTCAGTTTAATGAGGCGTGTCTTGTTTTTTTCTTATCTTTGTGCCATTTGATTCCTCTTTATGGTTTGATGTTATGTTTTATGTTCAGATTTCATCATGCTGCCTTGTTTTAATATGAATGTTTCATCTTTTTCACTGTGTATCTCTTTCTCCCTCCCTTCTTCTCTTCTTTTGATTAGCACTCACATCCTGCTCTTTTTTTATCTTAGGCTGTGTTTATCTTTAACATCTTTCTGTATTTCATCTTCCATTTTTCTTTTCCTCTTCATTTTAGCTACCGTTATTATGATGGATGTGTTATTGTAGAATGGCACTGGTAAGATGCAACATTTCTCAGTAGAGGATGTAGAATAGAATTGATGTTGTATTTGATGTGTTTTTTCCCCTCCTCACCCCGTAATGGAGACAGCCGCTGCCACTGCCCTGTGATTCATGGATTACAACATGACTTTTGCACCATTGTGACTTTAAATACCAAACTTGCTTCTGAATGAGTCATATTTGAACATGATGGACTGGACATATAAAAAATAAATAAAATTTGAATTTTGACTTGCGTAGCTGCCTCGCCATGCAGATAAGAAAATGAACTCAAAACTTAAATGAACTATTCTAACGATAATTTCAAAGATAAAAATGGTCTATGCCAACATCTAAGACTTTGAACTATTGATGTCTTAAACACTTTTGAAGCATAGCTTTGGTTGAATAATTAACATCCTGTCAGGTTGATCACAGAACTTCCTCTTTTCCTCCCAGAACAGGTTGAATTGACCTATTGCAATCTCATATATAAATGATATGGAACATTGCAATGAATGGCATCTCTGCAAATTAAGCCATTTTAATGGAAATTGGTGGTAATTTGATGCCACAGTCTGAAGTACTTCTCTGCTTAACATTGCTCATTTTTGACATTTCTTTTCAACAATTAGCACAATAACGCTTCTCTGTCTTTTTTGTGCTTCGAAAGCCTCAAAGTGCTCTGCTGCTGCCCTCTTAGAGATGGATAGTCTATCTATATATGCCACAACCATTCAAATGAAAATGGCTTTCTGACAAGCACATTAGAGCTGAAGTACTTACTGTATCCTGCTTAGATGGTATATTCAGTGCTTTCATTCATTCATCAATACAAATTGTGTTCCTAAATGACCTGATTTGCCTTGCCAAATCTACACTAAACGTAAACAATTTTGAGCTTAATGATGCCAGAAATATGAACTGGAAGTTTGGTATCTGTTATTGTATTTGTAGCATTCAGGCATGCAACACTCAGGACAGGATAAAACTCAAATGAAATGCACCCTTTTCATTTGTAAGTGAGCTGTTCTGCTTTTCAGTGACTATTATGCAGTCTCTGAAGTTTTGCCTCAAGGCTCCTACCATGCAGCTCTCAAATTCATCCCCTTTTTTTTATCTGATAACTCCAGAAGAAGATAAGCCGTGTGCAATATGAGTCGTAGCCTCTTCATATCCTGTCCTCTCAGATGCATTTTTTTATGACCTCTTGTGTCTCTATCATAAACCGCTCGTCGAACAAAACTGCCACTAGTTAGAGGACAATATTTAGTTCTCTTTGTGCCCACTGCTTGTGTTTCTGTGTCCATTCCGGGGGCAGTCGCCTTGATGAAGTACCTCTCCCGCCAGGTCATTAAGACAGCCCTGGGAAAATTATGTTTAATGGTTGCCCTGGTGAATTCATAAATCATTTATTTTGCCGCACACCTGGCCCATTTATAACAGCTTAAATGTGAAGGTCTGCCAGCGTTTATGAGGGTATAGCTAGATACTTCAGTGAACCAGATAATTATGGTTATCGCAGGTACATCACGAACAAATCCCTTCCCAAAATGTATCAATGTCTGGCCTTGATGTTTGGATGCGGATTCTGTGAATGGAGCTTTAATCTCCACAGCCAAAACAAGCCATCTTCCTTGTTGATGTATTGTTTCCTTCTTAATGTATAAATTTGTACACTGTATGTATGGCCACACATTTTGGATTACACCCCTCCATCTCTTTGTTATGTGACTTGATTTATTTCTGCCTGTTTTCTCTTGTTGTTTTGTTCTTGTCATTTCGCTCAGCTATCAGGATTATGAACCTAAGATCAAGTAAGACAAAATTAGAAGGGCCCTTTTTCCCATAATGCCATCTTTCATTTGCTCCTCCAAATGAACAAATCTGCACTCAAATCCATCTAGGTGCCTCTCTGAATCATTAACATGATTTATTGTGGAGTACTCAGTCATGTTGAAGGCGGCATTAGTGTGCACACAGCACTCCTGTCTTAGATATACATGGCCCACAGATGTGACAAGCAAGATTAGTTCTAAATGGCACCTGTGTCTTCAAAGTGCATTCTATAGAGATATTAGTACTGTAATGTAGATAGGACACTCAGATTTGTCAGTTGTCAGTCCTTTTTGCCCTATCTGCATCCAATTTGGAAATATGAATGACATAGTTAGCTATAAGCAATGGATACATTATTGAAATACCTGAAATGTATAGATAAATGGTTGAAGCAGTTAGCTAAACGTAATGAATAAACCATTATTAATCTGATTTATAGCAGAATAAGTTCATATTTCTGGACTTGTTGAGTGCCTGTCAGTCACTATTTTGATGCACAATTTCTAGTTAATAAGCCTTAGAATAACCACATTTGCAGTTATAAATAACATCCACAAATAACAAAAAAGGTGCACTCCTTAGAAAACACTTAACCAGGTTAAGACTGAAATGTTGCATGAAATAAATTAGTGGTAAGACAGCGTGCATGAGTTTTCTCCCTGCTGTGAAATGTAACCATAACAGTTAAATGACCAGCCATGATTCTGATCTACCACATCGTGTTGTTCATAGCAGCTGTAGGCTGACATCCTAAGAATGCCTCCACCCCTCAACATCTCTGCTAACTCGGATTGCATAAACCTAGTAGCTAGAATACCGAGATTTAACCAACCACTCAGGTACACAACGGCAGAGAAGTTTGAGGTATTGTTTAGGAAATACTGTGCTTTGACAATGTGTGCCACTCAAATTATAGGCTGCAGAGGGAAAACAAAATTGCCTCCTTCAAATGGCTGTGAAACGATTTAATCAACTCAGGGAAGAACTTCATACATGCAGACTGTTGTCGATGACAGATGCTGGCAAGAATCAGATATTAATCTTCACTCCGCCTCGTCTACTGCGCCGCACAGGGAGTCACCAAAATACCAAAAGGGTGCAGGGGAAGAAAATGTGCCACTTCTCTGCGTAGTGTGCCCGCATGACGGTAGAGCCCTTCATTCTTAATGGACTCTATGTTTTCAAGGGTATTTATCTCAGTCCAACCTTTCAGTTTGAGTAAGAGTTTACAAGACACTTATCCCACCCCTCGGGTAATAGAATTCAACATACAATGTACTCATGTAAATAGTCTTCTAATGCAAATGCCATATTTGTTACCCTACCATTTATACAGACCGCAAATTTTTGTATATATGAATCTGCAGTTTTATGGTAATCTATGGCTTTTCAAATAGTCAATGGCATCGCTGGAAAGAGTGCAAATAAAGAAAAGGAACAGGTAGCAAAGACAAGGACGGAAACAGAAAATGAAGATTAAATCCATTGTCATTTCTCATCAATTTCTTTCCCCTCTTCATTGTTGTGCCTTTTCTCCCTCTCATAGGAAAACCTTGATAACTGTGAATTAAATGATACCTTGAACTGCTCATTGTTTGAATGTTGTTATTTTAATTCAGTGGTAGCTCCTACTTCAGTTATGGCTTTTAACCTCCATTTATTCTCAAAAAACATTGTATTGGTACAATTTACCCTGCTTCTCATAAATTCAAAACTAGTTTGAAAGCACTTCGACCACACAAACTTTGTCAAATGGTTTGTAACATGGCTGTTTGTTTGTATTTCAGATCATGGGTGATTGGGGCCATTGCCTTGCTATGTCTGCTGGGCCTGACCTGGGCCTTTGGCCTGATGTATGTCAACGAGAGCACGGTGGTCATGGCCTACCTGTTCACCATCTTCAACTCCCTGCAGGGAATGTTCATTTTCATCTTTCACTGTGTGCTGCAGAAGAAGGTATGTGCTGTGGGAATGGGACATCAGTTGACTGCAAATATCATTAAATTTATGCTTTGGCAAATAGGCCAGAAAAGCATCATCAAATGTGCCAAGTATGAGATCGTTACCTTTGGAATTGGTCTAATTGTTAGCTGTACCTGTGCTTTTATTTCCTACAGGTGCGTAAGGAGTATGGAAAATGCCTGCGTACTCACTGCTGCAGTGGCAAAAGTGTGGACAGCTCCATCGGCTCAGGAAAAGGCACCGCCTCTCGTGCTCCGGGACGTTACTCAACAGGGTCACAGGTGGCACGACTTCTCAGTCTCCCCTTTCTTCTCTTTCTTTACATTCTTGATTTGCTGCACTTTTATCTTTAAGTAGTCGGTCTGCGTAGCTAGAAGCAAGGGTGACTTATTCCTAAATAATAATCTGTGACATTACACAGATGTGCACCTCCTTACAAAACTAATGAGAAAATATTTTAAAGGTGACTGTGTAGGTACGCATGATAGATTGCAACAAAGTAGAGCATATGTCCTTGTTTGAAAGTGATAGCAGGAAAATGTAGTGCTTGTTGAGCTAAACATTTTCTAAGTACATGAAGTCAGTCTGCAATTTATTTTCACTGGAGCAGGCTGCACATTTGTGTATTAGTATTGGCTTGAGTTGTGTTGCTCACGAATGCCGATTTGAATTTCTCTGCCAAAATATGTGACTTCTGTCTCCTTGTAAACAGAATAGTTAATGGATTCCTCCCACATTGACATAAAGTATAGGATGAATTGCCATGATACACTGTAATTGAACATCATATCCATATTGTAAAGATTGTGATTTCCTTCCAGTGTTCAGTTATAAATAGTCCTTAGAGTCAAGCATGCAGTGGCAACCCACGATACAAGCTGCATTCTGCACACAGATCAAAGTGTTTAATTATACACAGTGCTTTGACAAGATGGCTCGAACCTCATGCCAGACAGGAATGGAAACACTCAGAAAGACGTGCTAGGTTATTGCTTACTCTGAGGCTTCTAAATGAATGTGTAATCAGCAAAGTACGTTCGAACCCACTGGCTATGAATGGTTCAAGTTTTTATCTGTCCAAAAATTGTCATTTTAAACCCATCTGTGTATCCAGTGCTGCGGACAACATGCCAAACAATATGTTAATAAGATCGTCTCTATCAGCGTATGTTCCTGTTCGATGAGCGTCACCTGGGGTTGACACAGAAGTGCCTAAACCGGCATATCTGAGAGTGCAGTATTGGTCATAACACCCTCTACTTGGGCATTTTTTCCCCCACAGCATATATGATACCATGATTAAGCTTTTATGCATACAGCCATGTTCATGGTCTGAATGCCATTCTTACAGTAAATGGAGAATTTCAGAGAGAGATTAACTGAGGTGCTGTGACACTTTTTGTGACACGCTCCAAATTTAGTTAATGATGATGGCAATGACTAAATAAAGCTGAAACCTGTCTTAAGGTGCAATCACAGAAAAACATGCATGCTTCGTTGCATGACTTTATAATTAAACCTGTCCCCTAATTTTTTAGCCTGGACCGTGCTATTATGTAAGATTTTGCATGTGGTTCACACCACATTGCTCTGTTGGCAGGGTAAAGATGATAGTTCAGTGCAATGTTGTTATTAATGATAGGAATGTTGACCAAAACCACAAAAATAGGAACTTGGTTGTAATAAACTGGAATTAAGCATTTTATTACCAAAATATTTTACACATTATTTTCTTTTCTTTTCACCATCACCAAATGTGTTATGTATTCATCTGAAATCATTTGCCAAGCCCCTCTGGCACAGTAGTCAGCTCTGTGGTTGGATACCCAGACCCTTAGCTTGTGCAACAGCCCATGGGACTGTATCATAATTAACCAGCATGAACCCTCTTGGATTGAGCCTTTGAAATCCGAGACACTGATTTCGAAGAGCTTGACTGATGACTTTATCATTGACTTCACCTATCCCAGTACTAGTGTGCATCTTTATTGGAGGTTTCTTATCCCCACAGCTGACATGTTTCATGGTTTATATATATGTGTGTGTGTGTGTGTGTGTGTGTGTGTGTGTGTGTGTGTGTGTGTGTGTGTGTGTGTGTGTGTGTGTGTGTGTGTGTGTGTGTGTGTGTGTGTGTGTGTGTGTTAAAAAGGTGATTGTATGCTTGAGATAGAACTTCTATACAATGATGCTCTTTAAGTCATCCTCCATGTGCAGACTTTGACTTTTTAGCTGAATTACTGACAGTGTTCAGAGTGAATATTCGAATGGGTTTTGACATGCTGTTTTTCTTTGCAGAGCCGCATCCGTCGAATGTGGAATGACACAGTCAGAAAACAGTCAGAGTCCTCTTTTATGACCGGCGACATCAACAGCTCTGCATCACTCAACAGAGGTACTTGGTCCCGCAGCAAATATGAACTTAAATTACTTCTCAATACATTGGCCTTCGCCTTAGACTTTATGACTAATACAAGATAGTTTTTCACAGAAACTTCACTAATTTCTTGATTTTTAGTTAGGGGCTTTCCATTTAATGGGAAGCAAAGACTTTTGTATCAAAGTATCAAAACCCTTTTCTTTGACAAGCAAAGCTTTCAACCACAAACCTTGAGTCAAGGTAAATCAGTTGTTTCACAATTGTTTGACTCAGATACTCCAAATGATTAGAAATACAAGTAAAATACACATCTTCTACTCAACTGTTAATTATCACCAAATAATGAAGCACGTTCTTAAATATGAGAAATGAAATGCACCAGAACTGCTTTTGTCAACAGTTTAGCCTGGATAGAAGAGAACGTGATTGTGAATACAAGGCAGAGATTGAAAGGGTCAAATCCTTCTTGGGTGTCATTCTGCTGAAGAAAATTGTTTATAATGTATTTATTTTGAAGCATAAACAAATATTTTCTACATTCTAGTAATTAAAAAATATAGAGTCTTAAAGAGTCTACAAAAAAAATTTGATTTCATTTAATCTAAATAAAAAAAACAATACGCAATTAAGTAAATGTCATCATATCAACTTGTTTATGAAAATTCTAGTTTTGGGGGATTTGAAAGTGATAAAGTTACCTCTTCATTTTATTCCTCTCCCTCCCTTCAAGCAATGCAACTCTGACTGCAAAAGCCTTGAAAGTGAAACTGGGCACAATCTCAGGAAAAGTGCTGCAAAACAACCTAAAATCAATTCAGTGGTATATTCCCTTTCAGAAAAACATTAATAAAAAGTATTTTACCATAATGCATTTGACAGCGGCACAGTGAATAGAGTTAACTTTGGAGTCTCTCAGGTAAACAAAAATAAATAGATACCAGACTACATCTAACATATAGTGGCAAATACCGCCCTGGCTGGCATCCATCGCTAACACTCTGCCCACTCACCGCATCTCCTGATGGAGGGATCGGGTTCCACACTGCTTGCTCTCTAAATTCACTCTGGGTGCTTGCTTGCGTCGACACTAATGCATAGTTACAATGATGGATTAATGTTCGACACAGGGAGGAAGTGTCAAGATCTCAATAATTAGGCACTCAGCTTAGCACCATCAACAGACACAGCCTTTATCCATTGTGGAGAGTCTGAATTGGGGCGGGAGGTGGGCCTGTGGGTCGGGAGATGAAGAAAAGCGTACAAGGATCTTCCATTAGAGCAAAAGGCGGAACTAGAAATTATTAACGCAAATTTATACGCCTGGCTTCTTACCAGGCTGGATCTGATAGAGACAACACTCACGAGCTCAAGAGTGCAACTGGAATTGTGTTCCGCCATCACAAGTATGATAAGGAACAGATGCAAATAGAATTGCATTGATGTGTGGCTGTTCCCATGTAGTTATTAAGGAATTATGAGTTGAGGAGCGAATATTTCTTGCTGATTTGTATTTTGAATCTCCACACCCCGGCTTCTCTCTCCTTCGCACCTGAGAGCGAGCTTGCAGCTGACACCCCTCTCGAGAGCAGAGTCATGCAATCATCTTGATAGCGTTGCATGTTCAATTAATCCCAGCATTGGGGATTATTGCACCACACAATCAGTGCGGTTTTAGAAATTGTCCAATTTATCAAACACAGACACAATAAGGGATCTGTCATTGGGAGAATTCAAAAGGGGCTGGTGTTTATGGAATACACTGTAATTGGGGCAAGCAGCAACAGAAAAACCTAATTACTGTTTTTTTATCAAAACATTTTGATGATCATAATATGCCTAGTTAATACTAAACTTAAACTAAAATTAGATCAATGCTGAAAGATGAGCCTAAATAAGCAATTATTTTTCTTCCAAAATAGAAAATATTTCTGCAATAAGAAACCCCTTAAAAAAGACCAACTTTTTAAAAAAAGATAAGGGAGAGTCATAAGAATATAAAAAAAATAAATAAATCTTTCTCCATTGGTTTGACAGATTCAGAGCATTAGAAAAGAACAGTACACTCTGCCAGAGGATCTAATTGCTGTGTATTCGTACCTCAGTTAAAAGATGTTTACCCGCTCTGGCACATTGCCCTCATAAATCTTGAATTTGCTGCTTTAAAAACAATAGCACCATATCATGCAGTGGGTCGGGAAAAGAAATCTTGTAAACAGGAAATGAATGTGAATGTCTTCAGCGTAATTGATATTCCGCATAATGTATTCAAACACTTGAAGATAAATTATTTTGATCAACAAGAAAAAGGGGAAAAAAAACATCAGGGATTCTGCACCATTCATGTTTAAGATTGCAGCCCTCAAACCTGCTGCTAATCACCGGGCTCAGACTGACCGTTGCTTTGGTGTGGTACTATGTTGTTGGGAAACTGATGAGTCGTCTGGGCAAGATCCTGGCAGCAAGTACCTGAGGGCAAGCATTGCATAAAAAGAAAATGAGCCTCTGTTCTGTTTGTGCGAAGGAGACGAGGTTGGAGCAAACTAATGACCATCTTGACCTAAGGGAGCACTTATGCAGAGGCTATTTCAGCAGAAAATTAGAAAAAAAATTTGAATTTTGCTCTTTGAAGAAAATGATCCCTTTTAAGTTCATAAGATTGGCAATACCACAAACAATAACAATAATGTACTGTTACAGCATATATGCAGTTAAGATAATGGTGACAGATTTACCACTCTAGCTAGCTAGCTCAACTAAGCTTAGCTTCATGAGTTGGTTGAAAAGAATAGGAAAAATGTCATATCTGACATATTTTCCTTCATATTTTTCTTCTAACATGCTGTGCTTACGTACATTTTCATATTTTAAGCGGTATGTTTGCACTTGAACCTCAACTTCATGTAACGCTATCTGTGGAGTTAGCAATTGAATAAAGAACCATTAACATTAGCCTAAACTCTGATAGCATCCAGGACCTGCTTCCTGCAATCCACACAGGGAAAATACTACACAGTCTTGATGCTCGAGAATGAGCTTTTTTCTTTTTTTTTCTTTAAGTAAACTGTACTGTAACCCCGTATACTAATGTAGTTAGTCAATATTGTTCTCCTAAATAACACTGGGTTACTAATGTAGCTAGCTAAGATACAGTATGTTAACGATTGCATCACACGTCAGAGCAAAGCAAAAAAATAACTTTAATTCTTTCTCTGCAATGATTTTTGCTCCTGTGTTCTTGGTCTTTGAAAGGTTGAAAAAAGACACCAAAAAACAAATGTACTGTATCAGGATAAATGAAGAGTAGCCCCATGCACAGCGCATGTGGAGAAATCTGAAGCTCGACAGGCATGCCGTTCTTAGTTACCATTGCAATCTCTGTTAAGGGAAGGTGTTGAGCGAACAGTCAATTAAATGAATTTGGAGCACTTTCTTTTTTTATTTATTACTTCAGCCTCAAAGACCAAACAGTGTCCTGAGTGATTATTGTATTTTGTCCTGTTAGAGTCTAGAAATGTAACAGTACATGTGTTGTGTTGGCCATGTCGGTGCTTTTGTAATTTATGTTTGTTAACACGAGTATGCTGCCTGATTGTGGAGCACAAAAACAGGCTTAACACTAATGGCCGGCATTAACAATACAATTACCACACTTTCCATCGGCCCCATTAGCCATGTCGGTTCAGCTCTGCCACTTTCATGTAGCAAAACCCCTCACATTAATGATCATGTGATCATTTGGATGTTAATGGCTGTCATAGCTCAGCTGCATCTGCCCAACTGATATGTATGTTCTCTCTCTTTCTCTCTATCTATATCTCAATTTATCTACCCACCTACCTTTTTTCTGTCTCTCCGCTCTTATTCTCTTCTGTTTTTTTTTCTGCTTCACTCTGTCTCTTTCTGGCTGCTCCAGGGGCTATGGCTAACCATCTAATACCTAATGCACTCCTACGTCCTCATGGCACTAACAATCCTTATAATACATTGCTTGGGGAATCGGCAGTCTATAACAACCCTCTGGGCATGTACAACACACAAGGTGTGCTAGCTTCTTTTCATTCTTTAACATTGTGGCTAGGGCAGTGTTTTTTCACGTCTGGTCCCGGGGAAACTGTGAGGTGGCTTTGTACCTGCCAAGGAACAGAAAGCAACTTTATGATTGGAGAGTTAAAAGTAATGGACTTGCACTAAGCTAAAATGCCAGTGCTCACCCTTGAGGGTTTTTACAGGGCTTTGATTAAAAAAAAACACTGCTCTAAATGTTGTGTGTTAGCATTGAACAAACTAAAGAAAGAAATCCTACAGGTTTGTTCTGCTTTGGGGGTTTTCATTGGGGTGTGTCCTGGCTTCTGGTCAGGGCCTACAATTCGGTTACACAAGTTACACTCACGCATGGCTCTTTGGCCGACATAGCCATTGTAAAAATGATAAGAATGGGTGCCCGTAGGGAGCCGGATACATCCCCAGTCATTTATTTTAAATGTGCTCTGTTGTCAGTACAGCTTGTGTGCCATGTCCACTGTCTCTCTGTTTTTAGTCTTAGCATTTCTTTCTTTTTATCTTCTGTTGTATTGTCAAACATTGTTGTTCGCGATAAATGTAACTGAATCTAATATTTAAATTTAAAATGCAATTCATTTCTATTGCATAGAAAAGAATAGTCTTAAGAGCAAACATGAGGATTGCCATTCATTTTAGTATGTTAGTGTTTCCATGAATATCATCTCCTAATTTTAAGACATAAATAGTTCAGTTTTCCGCCTCCTTCAATGACTAAATTGCCCTTTAACTTGAAACCTTTAATTGTGAAGTAACTTAAACATATTGTTCTTTGACTATAACATCAATACAAATATTGGCTCTAAGTATTAGAAACCCTCGCGATCAGCCAACAAGAAATCCACTTTAGTCTGGGATTAGTCTGACTACTGAAATGCTTTTTTTTCCCAGGCAGAGCTCTTATTATTTTATTCAAACTCTGGGCAGTCAATATGAGATCGCTGTAACTTTGTGAGTCTGTAAAACTGAGAAACTCGTGTAAAAATGAGATAAAAACTCACAGAGAGCTTTGATCAGGGGATAATTTATGTATGCAATACAAGTACTGCATCGGAGCTCTGACAGAGGGCTATAATTCACTTACATTGCCATAGATGTAAAAGAAATATCTAGAAGGATGAAAATGCTAATGCAACAAAAGATTTACTGGTGCATTTGAGGCTCAAGTACCATTGCCATGTTTTACCCCAAGGATTCTGCAAACGGTTACAGCAAAACGTCTTTCCCTTTATATTTGTTAATACTTGATTTGATTGTGGTTCTTTCTATGGGTACGCAAAATCTGCATGGTGATATAAAACGATTGCATTCCAAAAACATTTTCTTGATGCTTCATCAGCATACTGTATGTGCACATTTCTCTTCTACCTGTCACTGTTATGCTTATTGTGTTTTCTTTTCTTCTTTCCTTCCCCTCATGCTGTCCCTAAAAGAGCCCTACAGAGAGACAAGTATGGGAGTCAAACTAAACATTGCTTATCAAATGTAATTGACTTTGGCTTTACTTTCTTTTCACTCGATTCTGACAAAGGGGTAATGAAAACAAAATGTCATTCCCTTTGGAAGTAATAGCATTCTTTTATGACAAAGGCCTTCCCCAGTTCAAATAGACCTGTAAAAAACAGTTTAGATCTCATCCTGAATTCCACTGCTTACTGTAGTTTGCACTAGTTGATGTAAAAAAGATGTGAGGCATTTGCTGCTTCTTAGAAGGCAAATATCCATTGGCCCATTTGGTATCACACTCTAAATAAGCTAATGGAATTACAGTCAACATTTAGACTCAACTCAACTTTTCACAAGACACATCAATACAAATTGATCTGTATTCTCCTGTGAATATTTAACATTTGTGCCTTTGTTTATACACTTTTTAATTTGAATTTGTACTGTACTTTGATCAAGCTAATTTACTTTGTGAAGGACTGGTGAATTTTGTCAAATTTTCAAGAGGTCAAATGTGTAGGCTTGACACTTTTAACAAGCTGGACAGCCTTGTCTGATGTAGATTGAATTATGGCCAAACATGTTGCTTTCATGCTGCATAGACTTGGTCAAACTGATAAAATGTGTTAGATGTTCACGCTACAGAGAGAACAGAAAGTATCCTTTCCTCCAGTGTGGGTTGATTCTGAAATGTTTTAACTACTTCATGTCTAGAGAGAGGGCTAGTTCTGTGCACATGGACAAAGCAGACAAGACTAAATCATTTCTTCCAGTATTACAACATTGCAATGCTCATATGGGACAATATGGCTGGGCTCCAAATTTACAGCTGGTTTGTGTTGACTTTAAGTGTTAAATGCATGGCTATAATTTTTTGTCTTTTTCTTTGCTTGAATTTAGTGCATAACCTTTTTGTTTTTGTGCTGTGCTTGAGCTTTGTGTTGTTGCATGTCACATATATCAGTGTTTTCATCACTGCCATAGAATAATCTATACAATTTAATGAGAAGTGAAATTTGGTCTTATTTTTGTAACAAGGTAAGTGTGTATAATGTTCATATTTGCAGTATACAGGCTTTTAATGTTTAATGCTATATGTTTTACCTAATCCAAATGCTCTAGAGTCTTGATGTCCACAAAGGTCACTATAGAATTGTCGGTGACATTAGGTGCTGAGAGTGCTTGAGGGCCAGGGCATATTTCAGAATGAAAGGGCCACAGTTTTTGATTGGTGTTATTTGTGTTTGTAAAAATGGCTGACATTTAGCTGTGGCAATTACATCCCATCAGATTTCACCCTTCTCATTCGCCCACTCTACCCCCCAACCCAACCCATGTTTGTCATTCCAGAGGGAATCCTGAACAATGCCCGGGATACAAGTGTCATGGATACTCTACCACTGAATGGTAACCATGGCAACAGCTACAGCATCGCCAGCGCTGAGTACATGAGTGACTGCGTCCAGATCATTGATCGGGGTTATAACCACAAGGAGACCACCCTGGAAAAGAAGATCCTGAAAGAGCTTACCTCCAATTATATCCCCTCCTACCTCAACAATTCCCATGAGCGCTCAACCGAGCAGAACCGGAACCTTATGAATAAGCTGGTCAATAATGTTAGCAACGGTGGCAAGGACGGTGGCTACGGGATGGGCCTGGGAGTGGGGATAGGCATGAATGTGGCGCTGAGCCTGGATGAGCACTCCACCTTTGGTCCGCACCACGACGAAGGCCTGGGCCTGGAGTTAATCCGCGAGGAGTCTAATGCCCCGCTGTTGCCTCAAAGACCACCCCCGTCACTGCAGGCGTTGGACAACCTTAACAATCACCTCCACCAGTCAGCACCGCCGCCCCTTCCACTGCCCCACCACCCCTTCTCGTCCGCCACCACGTCCTCCTCGTCTCGAAGGAGGATCCCCCAGGAGAACAGCGAAAGTTTCTTTCCCTTACTTACCAACGAGCACACCGATGACGAGGGCTCGTCCCCCAGGCACAACCACCAGAGAGACTCCCTCTATACCAGTATGCCCATGCTGCCGGGCCTGCCCGACGTCTCTGCAGAATCTGCCGACGGCTCCAAGGACGGGGGGGACGCCAAGAGCCCAGAGGACATCTCGGACGACGTTTACTACAAGAGCATGCCCAACTTGGGTTCACGTAACCACCTCCATCAGCTGCACTCCTACTACCAGCTAGGGCGGGGCAGCAGCGACGGATTCATCGTGCCCCCAAACAAAGAGGATCTATCTCCAGAAGAGGCCCCGCCGGAGCCCTCGCACCTAGTCACTAGCCTATAGGCCCAACATCCTCCCGCTCCTCCAGTGTCCCTCCTATTACCGTAGTCCTCTTCCCCGTGTCCCCTTGTTCCATCAGTCGTTGGCAGTGGTAGCCCTTCTTTTTATTCTGTGTCCCGAAGACTGAGGCAGAGCAAATGGCTGCACTCTCGCTGTTGCTGACCACAAACAGGATAATGATTGCTAGGTATGGGGGCTCATGTGTGACTATATTTGGTTAAACATTGCGGGAATCTGTTGATGTTGTGTTCCCCCCACCCTCCAACCCTGTGTGGTTTGGCGTGTTTTGTCTCAGTGTGAAAAGAGACAATCACTCACACGGATTTTTAGGTCTCAGAGATGTAGTCTGAAAATGAACTGCATAGTCCCAAACTATACAAGTCTAAACTACAGACTTTACCAGAATAAATGGGAAATTTAAAAAAAAAAAAAAAGGACTATTTTATTATACTTCTGTATCTATATTGACTTTTTGAAAGATTTTCTTCCTCTTTGGTGCGTTGCAGCACATTTTGTTTGCTGAAGTGACCCTTCAATGAAAAAAAAGACAAAAAAAAAAAACCAACACAAACACATTTTGAACAATTTCCATGAAGGAATTATGTATCGTATGCTTTCAAGCATAGCTGTTCTTTTTTTCTTTCATTTTACTGTAATAACAGTTGTTAAAAGAGGGAGAAAAAAAAACTAATAAAGAGAATTATGAGATATTTCTATGTAATTGTACAGATAACTAGCATTGCACACAATAGTATGCTTTTTCTGTTCCGAACAAACCCTTTGTCTCTGTAAATGTAGTGGTTAGGAGCAATTTTGTTCAGTTGTGCTGGCCTTTCTCCGTTTCTGGTACCGGTCTGTTTTTCGGTTTTCCTCTTTTATCACTTTCCAAGAAATGATGATCTAAATAGAAGCAAATAACACAAAAGATATCAACAAAAACACGCATTTTTGTGCTGCATATTCATCTTTGCTTTCAGGTCTATTTTCTGTTACAGTTTGATTTCTATTCCTTTTTTTTTTTTTACTGTGTGGATAGCAGAGCTCTGCTTCACAGATCGTCAAGGAGTCAGAATAAGTCCAAGTTAATCATGAGGTGTCCCTCAGAAAGGTGCATAGTGCGTTCTGCATCACTATTGGCTTTCGAAAGTGCTTTTGCTTCTCAGAAAGAGGACAAATTGAACATTGATGAGCACTAGGCACTTGTACAAAAAAGAAAGATGGTTGTTTTACTTATTAAAGAAAAAGCTTTTGGAGTGAGAAAAACCTGGAAGTGTTTTTGTTTGTTTTTTTTCCTCAAGGAGAAAAAATATTTATTTATTTGTTTAAATAAACAGTAATACATTGGAGAATGGAAGTACGTTTAGTGGCACAGATAAGTTTTTATTATTGGCTATGATTATGGCTTCTTATTTATTCATTTTTGTAAAGGTTTCCAAGTTGAATGACCTCATAACTAATATTTGTTGTAACAGTGAAACTTGTTTGCCAACAAATAAATTACTGATTAAGATTTATCACTTAGCTATGACAAAAGTTCTGGTGTTTTGTCTGGGCCTTGGAACTCTTTTATATGGATAACAGCGAAGGACCTGCAAATGATGGAACGATCAAGCCTTTTTTTCTTTTTTTTTATATATCAGTTAATATCTCTCATTAGCCCTCTGTCCATTTTAGTGCCAAATACATTTTGGCCCAGCAACAGTGGATGTGCTGTGTATGCTCTGGTCTGCTTTACAATAGAAGCAGTGATTTCATAAGCTGTAATAAATATTTCAATATCATTGCTGGTGTAACCAATGATTTCTTGATAAGTTAAGCAAAAGGCATTAAAGTCACCCGGACCATTCATCCTGGCAGAGGATATGAAGAGAGGTAAGTATGTCCTGTCCTATATAAAGCAACTATTAAGTCACATTATTGTTTCATGCTGTAGTAACTGAAACACAAAGTGGCCATATTTAAATATAATCTGTATAAATATAAAATTGTGAATATTGTTTTATTAATAGTTTGACTTGAAAGCTGCAGTAATATGTTTATATTCATATTGCATCAAATGTCTATATATAATTTAAAAAGTGGAGCTTGTGTTGACAAACTCAAAGAAAATGTTAACATCAGCTTTACATAGTGTTTCATGTTTTGGTTCAGTCCCACCTGCCCAGCACCAAACGACACATAGACAAAGTTAAAGCTTTAGTGCGTAATGTATTGATATTAATGAACGTCCGTTACATTCAAGCCATTGCCAAATGAGTTGTTACAAAGCTAATCAAGCATATCAGCTCCACACAACTCTCTCTGTATTTCTCAGTATGGCTACGTTCTGAGGATTTGGTCCTCCGGTGACTTTCCCACGCAGAAACGGGTGCGTGCGAGGTCACAGAAGGCTTGTATCGTGTGGACGTGCCAACAGTGTTGTTGTCATTACTTAGAATTCCTCATGGGGGCACAGAAACTACGCACTATAGCTTTAATGGCGAGCTAGTGAACGTAATGGAGCATTCGGCAGCAAAAGAGCCAGATATTTCCCTCAGCAGTTGGTGGAGATCTAAACCAAACTAAAAGGAGAATGTATATTGGACTTACATAAACTGACCAAAAACATGACTCTTTCTCTCATGACTTTTCTAAGGGATTCGCCTAGCGGTTTTCACGGAATTTGCCAAAAGAAATTACGCAAAATTTCCCATAGACTTTAATGGGAAATCGTCGACTTAACAGAGCTCAAAACCACCCTTTGGGGCCATGCCGATCCGCCACACTTTAACGTAGAAAATTGATAAAAGATGATGTTTTAGGTGGCCTAATTAAGCAGGCAGTACAGTTTAACCATAATGTATGATTGGGCAGTACCGTCCCAGCTCTCTCAAGTTCCTGTCCTCCTTGAAGGTGTAGGCTATTTAAACTCATGCCGGAGGCGTTCCTTTTCGCTGAACCTTTAAGGTAAACAAAGATAATGCAGGCGCCTAAACACATCAGCTAAAGCCTAGTTCAGCCTCTCTCTCTCTTTCTCTCTCTCTCTCTCTCTCTCCCTCCCCCTCTCTGGGAAGTTTGGCTGGTCCTGAGACAAAACATTACCTTATCATGCAGCTGCCTAGACTCCTTGAATCCGAAGAGAGACAAACATATTTATACATGAAGGTTATTAGAGACTGGCCGAATATTCTCGTCACCTGACCTGGGACCTATGAATGACCTGATGTTGTTTAAGCTTTCCCTTTGTCTCATCATACAACATGGTGTTTCTGGAAATTCCACCACAGCTGGAACTGCGCTACACCTGCACTCTGGATTTCTGGTTCTGGGTCAGTGACGGGGTGGTCTGCTATAAGAAGGATGACTGTGACATGTCTGGAGCCATGGACAGAGGAGGAATGCATAAGGGGTTCTAAAAGATTGACAATGAGGCGTTTAATATCATCTGTTGTAACCCTCACTGGTAGCAGACGTATTTATTTACTCACTTTGTTTGCAGTGGTGTGACCTTGACACGTTGTTTATCCTCTGGGTTTAGTGAATGGCGTTCTGGGAAATGTAGGAATCACAACCTAAGAGGGAGAGATATGAAATTCAGTCAGCAGATTTAGATGAGGGCCGATTACTGAGGATGTGACCCTATAACAGGTTGTTCTGTCTCCTCATTCTGATACAGCTGAATGCTCACTATTTGTTATTTTGTAAAGTTATATTTTCTTTCTCTTGAAGTGTGGATATTTTATTCATCTTGTATTGGAAAAACAATGTGTATAGTCAACAGTTCTGAAAAAAAAAACAGCTGTTGCCTCTTCTCCGGACATTTAAAAATATGTATTATTCGTGATAATTGTTGCATTTAAAAAAAGAAATCAAAAAACAGGATTAACATTTTTATAAATTTTAAATAGAAGAAATAAATTCTCTTGGAATTTTTTTTTTAATAATACTAGTTTTACGATAATTTTTTCGAGTGTGGAAATAACATATTTTGAACAGAAATCCCAGAGTAAATGATGAATAAAGACCCTAAAACATTATAAAAATGTCCATCTTCATGTTATCGCAGAGTTAAATAGGAAAATATTGTAGTGTTACTCTTTTGTCTTGCTGTTTTTGAAAGATGTTTTTGCAAAACCATAATTAATGTGACATTTTTGCTTTGCGCTTCCAAGAAAATCAAAGACAAATCAAAGATAGGGTTTTACTTTTAGTTTACAGTACATAATACATACCTTGTAAAATCTGTTCTGCTATGATGGAACTACCCACCCACTTTTCTGTTTACTGCAAACGTTGCTGTGGAAAGCGGAAATATGCTTCCTGTCATTCATTTTCACAGAGAACACCAGAAACTAGATATGGCAAACATAAAATATAAGTGGTTACCTTGGCATAAATTGGAAAAAATATTGTCAATGGGCGCTGTGTTAAAATGTTAAGCATTTTCACTCAAATGTAATCTTTATTCTCCTACGTGAAAATGATAATAATGAAAGATGAGTGTGTATGAGCCAATTAGTTTTAAGACCAAAAAAACAATTTTTTCATCATCAGTTGAGTCATTAGCTTTATTGCAAATATCAGATTTTTTGGCATAAACTTAAATCACATCAGAAAGAAGCAAAATGATCTTTTATGAAATTATCTTACATTCCTTTCGATGCACAATACTAAGGTGTGTGTCTGTGAGGGGGAGTAAGGAAGCTGAGAAAGATGGGCGTGTATGTCCACTACCTTGGTGAAGGTATAAATACAAAGGGACAGTGGTAAAGGAAAGAAGGAACATATGTTATCCATTGACAAAAGCTTACTCATTTGGAATAAAAAATATAACCTGTGTGAGTATACTTTAAGTAAATCAATTTATTTATATTGCACATTTTGTTAACAATTTATTTGTCATGTATTATGATACATAGGAAAGCTTTTTTGCACACCTCTTTTGTCGGGCAGGTGCGTAGGATATGATCAAAAGTAGCAGATCAAAAAGTTTAGAGAATTTACCTGATGAAGGTCTGAGACCGAAACGTATTTTTCTAACTAAATTATTGCTTGGTCATGTATTATGCTAAAATATATATTATAATCATCCATCAATCATTTCTTTGTATCTCGTTTTAAACTGTTTCATGTTTGGACATAGATTGACGTTGATGAATATGACTTGGACATTCATGCAGGTGTTTCATAGACAAGCTGAGCATCTAGTAGAAAAGAAGACTCCCACACACTACCCTTGCATTCAAGACTTATTTATTATTTATTTAGTTATTAAATCAGTAATTAGTTAAATGAGTGCCTTTTAACCATATGAATCAGTATCAGTGAAATTAAACATGTATCAGCTGTAATGGACCCACAAACTCAATTCTTACTAGCCTAGTCATCCAACTCCTGAGGGAAACATCAGGTTCCATGTGTGTTTTTTTTACAAATAGGGTCTTGGCATTACTTTGTGAAAATTAAATGAGCAAATTAAATATACAGGTTACTTTTCTTTAGCACAAAATTTCAACCAAACATATTGTTTAAACCTAATTTACTAAATTCTTCATATACTAGTACTCTTGGTAGTAGACTTCCCCAGTTGACTAATACATTAATTGAGATACTGTGTAATGAGCAGTCACAGGCTTTCTGTACTGTTCTTTCACCCGTTGTTTTTAGACTATATCCTGCTGTAACGTATTGCAGGAAGAAAGGAAGACTTCAGTCCATTTTCACAGAGCAGGTACTGTGATTGATGGCTGAGTCATTGTGAAAAATTGCCTGAGATGTTTGGCCCATCTTATTATTCTGGATCTTGGAGGCTGGGCGGGGGGGGGGGTGACTTGGGTGGACAGAAAGAGCTCTGGCCGTCACCGCTGCATCATTTTGAATGGCATTTGCAAACCGTGGCGAGTTCATGAAATGAGCTGAAGGTGTGACTGGCCCTTATCCACTTTATTAATGAGTTGTTACCCGAGCTCATAAGCCACCCCGGCCCACGATGCTGCCCAGGAAAATGCTTGCGTGGCACAAAATGCTACAGTGAATAAGCAGTACTGCAGCTTACTTCCCATTGGCTTTGGAGACTTTATAAAGATGTTTACTGGCACATAAAAAGACACAGATTGCAGTCAGTGTATGATATTTCGAAGTGAAGCAGTATCCTTAAAACATGCTGTTTACTCAAGTGAGAATATTTTCTGACTAGCAGAAGCGTTTATTGATTTTTACTGGCTGGGCCATCAGACTATAGAATGAAAACCTTAATTGCTAAAGGTTTTCTGCTTACCTCCCAAAGTAAGTGTTGACATGCTCAATGCTCTTAAAGTAGAGCATTTTGGAGATCCCAAAGAACCAATCAATATACGGTATTTGTGCTATTTTTTGGAACCTGTCACACTCTGCCACAGATGTTCTGGTGGAGATTCAATAATATTGTAGGAACTCACAATAACTTTAATGTTGTCTGTGTATTTATTTTACAGTTTATTATAAAAGATCCAAAAACATTTGACAAATAGGCTATACTTTATTTACACATTTAAAACCTTACAATAGACCATATGCTTATGATAGAGAGAACTACATGTTTCAAGCCCCTGAGAAAGCTCTCTGGTAAACTGTTTTATTCCACAATCCATGTGACTGGAGATATCCATGTTGCTGACAGTGATTTCCATGCACCCCTCCTCCAGCACTTAACCAATCTCAATCCTACCATCTCCTAATCCATGACTGATTGATTTGATTTTATGTTTAATGTAACTAAATAATAAAGTCATTCTATGTACTTTTCTTTGTAACGTCAATGTGATCTGATATGCTTACAATGGCACGTAGCATTCAAAATCACACAATTCTATGTCTGTTTTTTTTTTGATCAACATTTTGGGACCTTCTTTTGCCACATTGATGTGACTCCCTTAATCAAGAGTTTGTGTCTTTCGTAAGTTCAACACTAGTTTACACTACTTTCCTGTCTTGTATGATGACTGTACATTGTAACCGTAATCCAATTACACAGGAAAGATCCGTTGAACAGTTTGGCACAGGGGAAAAAAAGGAGTAGAAACACTGTGGATGTGCTGACAAGGACGAGTGTCCATTTGTGATCTGTCTGGTCGAGGAGATGGTATTGGAAAACTGCTGTCTGCCATTTGTGTCCGTGTACACGCGTGGTTGTGAGCAGCCGTGAATATGTGTGTTCACGTATGGTGTGTGGGAGGACGTGAGTCTGCATGTAGCCTACGTACATGTGAGTGAATGAGAGCAAGTGGCCAGAGAAACACCTGCATGCCATGTGAACAACTGTGTATGAGTAGCTCAGATGTGATACAAAAATGGCACATTTTTCATATCTCTCCCCGCAGTGAAAAATCAATCGCTGAATGCCTGGCCGAATTCCAAATGAAAGGTGAATCAATGTCATCTCCAGCTTTGTGTATTGGGACAACTTGACAGCCTTAGGACATAAAAGAAAATACCTCTCTGGCTTTTTTAGTCAAGATAACATTGATTTAGGATAGCGGGGGGATTTTGTCAATGTTTGCTACTTTGGGGCCCAAAGACTTTGGGCTGTTGTACTTCAGACATTAAAGCTTGGTCAGTAGGCTACTGCAATGTAGGCTTCCTGATAAAAAAGTAAGGTCGTAGAACTTGGTGACATTTATATTATTATCAAGCATATCAATGAATGACGGGGTTATTATCTTTAAAAGACCTGCGCACCTATGGTAAACCGACACAGGTGAGTTTAAAGGACCAGCAAACTTATTATCCTAATCAGCCTTCTACTATGAGCAATGAGATCCTATGAACACAACCTTTTAAAAGTTTGAACAGTTATTATTTCATGTAAGAGATGTTTGTATTTTTTGTATTTTAGTGTTTGATGTGGACAGGCCTCAGCTGGGTTAAGGTGATGTCACCTATGTCTGTACACCAATAAAGATTTAGGTTTTTCTCCAAACTTAAATTTTGATTGGTTTTCATTCAATAATGAATATTTAATGTTACAGTACAGAGAAATAGCTAGATTAGAAAACAACACATTTTCAGGGGCTTTAATTATGTTTGGCTGATCAGACATCCTCTCAGGACTGTGTTGGGTAGGGTTGATAATTCCATCCCTTGTTAGCGTTGGACAAATTGCATATTTGGACTTTGCTGGCCTTACATAATTCCCAGCATAGCTCCACCCAGTTCAACCTGAACAAAAGCCCAACCTGTGTGGGTATGTGTGTCTTTATACAAACATAAATATTTACTCCTCACATTTTCTTAAAAACTAAGCATTAGTTGACTAGTATAATAATGCTGGAAAGATTTTGTGTGTGTGGTGGGGGCGGGGGAGATGCAATTTCAGTCAAACATATGTAAATGTAGGCTATTACTTTTTTGCAATTAAGCTATATTTAAAGATAATTATTTAAAAAAAAAATTGAGTAGGCTAAGGTAGGATTTTTTACCCCGCACGGCACATTACATTTTGTTAATACAAAATTTGCCAAAAGATGTAGGCCGAAACCCCTTTGCCCCAGCTTTGCCCCATTGCTTTGCCCTAGTTTTTAAGAAAGTGTTGCATTATGGGTTGTTGAATGAGTTTTGACATTTTCAACCTGTCCAACTTTCTCTGCTCTAGTTAGTCAGCTCCTAGCGCTGTGTAGGAAGGTTTGGCAATGCGAAACTAGTCAGCTCGAAAAGTGGCAAGTAGACAAAGTTTAACCATCAGAAGTTATGTTAGTTAAGCTGTTTTGCTGCGGTGAAATAACTGAAGTAAAAAACGTCACGACTTCCTATAACGTTGGGATGGAAGGACAGCATCGTCTGTCCAGAGACAAAAACTATGTATACGTTAGCCTATGTGATTAAAGATGGATAGCTGAGAAAGGTATAGCTAGCAGTTATAGAGAAAATGTTTCACTGTTCCCGAAAGTGGAAAAGTTCAGTATCTGTTTAAATGGCGGCGACTTAAAACACAATGAAGAACTACAAATCGCTCTCGGAGAACATACGTTACCTGGACAAGAAACACAAAGGTGAGCTCTATGATTCATATAAGAAGCAACTTTAACGGTGACGTTAGCCATTAAAAAAATATAAATAAATTTAAAAAAAAACGTTTATCAGAGGAGAGGCTTCAAGGTTGAAAACAACTGCTGAGTTTGGTAAATGAGTAAACATTCCCCAAATGCAATGAAGAGCAGGATTAAACCGCTAACTCTGCCATAACCCAAGTCAGTACGTTAGCTAATATTGTCTTGTTAGCTAGTAGGCTAGCAGAAGGGGCAAGCCTAGCTAACTGACTGGTTATTAAACGGATATCTCAGGCTATAGTTTGTCATCATGACTGAGGTTTACAGTGTTTTTATTTGCTTGTATCTGACTAAATTTATAAATAAGGTCGTTTTATTTTTGTTTGTGATATTGTTTTATTAAATTAATGTCATTAATAGTACATAGTATCTGAAGTAACCTGTATTGCAGTTATGAATATGATGCTGGGTTAGGTTGAAATACATTTTAGCAGTTGGTTATCAGTACTTTTACACGTGAGTTTTTAAACCAACATGAGACAGCTAACAGACATCTTAAAAAAAGGGCAAAATTATGTGTGGCCAAATTGCAGGTGCATCTATCAAAACTGTAAAAAGATGAATACATTTGCCACTGCAGGAAATACTCTAAAATGTAAGGGAGGAAAAAGAAACAAAGGTTAAACAAATCTAACCTGCACTACACTCATTTGAAATGATTGGGGCTGCATTATTTTTTTATAATTATTATTTTTAATTGATCATTTTGGTCTGTAATATATGTCAGAAAATAGTGAAAATTGTCCATCACAATTTCCCAAAAATCCAAGCTGACATCTTTTAAATATATTATTTTGTCTGACCACTTGTTTTTTTTTTTTAACAATTTCTTTATTGACATTTTCATAAAAGAAGTGATAACACAATGGTGTAAAAGAAGACCATGTCATTTTAACTTTTTTAACCCCCCAAACCCACCCCCGCATTGCTCAGGAAAGGAAATAAAGACAGAGTAGCAATTGCAGTTATAGCTCAACACCCAAACGAATAGTAATAATTATAAGTAATAACCGTATATTACTAGTAACAATGATAATGCTGATACAAGGCAAGAAAACAAGCAAAAAACAAACAAAAATGGAATTCCAGTCGAGCACGGCAAAGTCAGGGAGCTAAGGCACCAGTAGTAGCAGGGTGAAGTGAGTAACTTTCTTGTCTATTGCCATATGCACATTTAAGAAGCTGAAATGAATTAATTTTTTTTTTTTGGCATTTTTGCTTTAAACGATTACTCAAATGAAAGTAAATGTTTTTGCTGCATAGCTTTCTGAAGATCAACTAGGCCTAATCACTCTCAAAATATGAACAGGGGTTGGCAAATACTGTTGTTACTGTCAACATCTGTTTGTTTCATGAAGTGGTTGTTATTTTTGTCTATCTCGTGTAGTTGTGTGTTTGCATTAATCACATCCGTAATCCTTACAAATTCTTTGCATGCCCCTCATGCATTGCTTTGTATCTTAAACTCTCCCTCTGTTTCCCTTGTCACGTTTGCTCCAACATAAATACACCTCACCGTGTCCCATCCTAGCCTTGTTTTATGACAGAAGGGATAAGCAGCAAAACCCCTCGTACCCCTTTAATGCATGACAGTGTCACAACACTTACTCACGTGGGAGAAGCAAACAGCCCCCTCATGCCACAGGCAAACAGGTTACGTGACATTCACAATGATCCTCTGTGAGTTAATTTGGAGGATAATTTTCAGGGCCTAGGCCACAGGAGAAGGAGCATGCTACACAGGAAAGCAGTAATGGCTGTCCAGGGAATTTTTGTCTGTTACTGTAGGTCACAGGATGGAGTGTGCTACTGTATACATAACCGAAAAGACTACTGCAGCATGATGTTGCAGAAACTGTTATCTAATTCATGGAATGGTCTCAGCGGTCTGAAAGCTCTTATGTCAATTCAGCTCTAGTCTTGTTTACAGTCAGACATGAGTTGAGATGTTGCAACATGTAACATGCAACCTTAACCCTTGTGTGGTCTTCCCACTGACCGTGTCCTCTCGGGTCAAAAAAACTTTTTTTTAACCTTATTTTGACGTTATTTTTTTGCAATATTTTTGACCTGTTTTTTTTTTTCTCATTGTTTGACACATTTTTTCACTCCCACTACCACCCACTTCTAACCACTATTAGAGTTGGGCATCGTTTGGATATTAACAATTCTGATTCCAATTCCGATTCTTCCTTTCGATTCCGGTTCTTATCGATTCTCGATTCCAATTCTTTGAGTGGTGGAGTTGAAACGGGTCACATGCTTATTTCACAAATAAGAGGAAAGTTTTATTTTGATTTAATGCGGACGGGGCTTTTTCAGTGTAAAATCAAGCCACACTAGAGCACCGCTTACTGTGCTTCATGGCTGCAACACAACAAACGCCTGGCCGCTACGGAAACCCAAACTTGCGCATGTTAAATTTGGAACCCATGATCAGATTTTAAACCAAATCCTCCAAACGATTAGCCTGACATGGTCATACTCAGATTCTAGTCAGAATGTGAGTCTGAAACTGCTCCATTGGGCTGTGATTATGGGGCGTGTTCCAACCGAACCAGGAAAAAAAATGCCGCTGCATTCATTGGATAGACCTACATCCAATCAGAGCAACGGAACTCAACTCAACTGTCAACAGAACTCAACACTGTGTATCGTCTCCATAGCAACCACTCTTTGCACAATGCATTCGTTCTAACTTCCGACTTTTAGACTTTTTTGAAGCTGTATATATCATTTGTTGCGTGTAAATATGAATGTGGATAACGTTAGTGATAGTGACATGCTCGCTACAGTTGCATTTCTAGAGATGAATCGGCGAAAACACGTTTTATTTCTCTGATTCACGGCTTTGTTCTAGCACCGCTGGGCGCTCCCTCTCTTCAGTCTCTCTCTATCTCTCCACCATATAACGCTACCGTGCTTTCTTCTAATGCTGCTGGGCGCTCCCTCTCTTCAGTCTCTCTCTATCTCGCTCCACCATATAACGCTACCGTGTTTTCGGGCAGTTGTTGAGGCTCCTCCGCTGAGGATTTTAAAATGAATGCGCTGTCGTATCGTCTGTAACAGACGCAATGGTGGAATCTACACATCTCAATTCTCCAGCGGCAGCCACCTGTTGTAAACAAATTCAACCCAAGCATTCTTTGGTGACGTAGTTGATTCTGTTACTGTTGATCATCTGTCCGACAATCTGATTGGTCCGAACAGATCCTGTTCTGCCAATAATTGCTCCTCAACGGAGCAAGTCCAGACTGAACTTCCCGACCTCGAATGTTGTGTGCGGGGCTAAGTTCGGCTGGCATCCAGGCTACCAAACGATTCCAAACAATTCCAATAAAGAAACGATTCTGATGGAATCGTAATTTTTGAAACGATTCCAAGTAGGAATCGGTTCGTTCATGCGTCAATAAATTTTTTTACAGTTAAAAAAAACTGAAATTAGGAATAATTTTGACTAATATTAGAGGAACGTATGTTGATGGATAATCAGAGACTGGTGTACAGTATGTCAAAGTTTAGTCATAATACCGAAAACCATTTACATTTTTTCAAATACTATAAAATAAATAAAACACTCAAAATTCAAAGAAAGTAATGATCATTTATTGTACTTGCGGAGAGCGTTGCATGGAACCATCCATGTTGTTTTGGGGTAATATGGTTAAAAAGAAACCCATATTTCTGATATAGAGATTTTGAAAACTTGTCAAATTTGACCCGAGGACAACACAAGGTTAAAAAGTGGCTTGGATCATAGATGGTGAGTTTCCATAATATATTGTACTCAAAGTAATTTGGATTACACATCTTTTGTGATCAAAAACTTTACTGTATTGTGTACCCAGACCGTATATAATATTCTGCAATAGCAAAAATATGGTAAATGAACTGCATTTATATAACGCCTTTCTACCTTATGGGAGAAAGCGCTTCACAATTTGCTGCCAATGCAGGAGCTGGCTTGAGAGCAACTTGGGGTTCAGTGTCTTATTACCAGTGTCTTAAATACCAACTGTTTGTATTAAAAGAATTAAATAATACCTTTACTTACTTTTTATTTACACATTGCTAAAGTTGGAAAAGTGAATATTGAATGAATTGTATTACATGGAAGTGTACCATTTTGTAGTTTAAAGTCCGTCTTTCTTTAATTCAAACCCGGGCCCGCTGCGTCAAGAAGTAAACCTCTATATATAGGCGCCCGCTCTACCAACTGAGCTATCCCGGCGCCCAAGTGCAACTATTTTAATAATCCATTAATCGTTTCAGTCATTTGTCAAAGAAAATACTGTATCCCCTGCATCTAGTTTCTCAAATGTGAGGATTTTATGCTTTTCTTTGAGTTCGGACTGCCGGTCAAATAAAGCAAGCCATTCGAATACATTATTTTGGGCTTTGGGAAATATAACAAACAGGCGTTATCTCAATATCTGACTTTTTATAGATCAGTTGATCAATTGATTAATGAGATAATAATAATAATAGAGAGAATAACAACCCGATAATACAATAATCAATAGTTTCCGCCGACTTAGAAATGCATTGACAGTACTATGTTTTTGGCCCTTGTGTCCTACAGTTTGTATTGTACTCTAAAGGCGTACAGTCATATGAATGATAAACATGCGGCGATAAAGGTGAAATAGTTGTGTGTCTCTGAGCCAGATGGCATGCAGTGATGATGTCTGGCTTGCAGTCAAGGTGGACAGCAGACGAGCCAGTATTCTGACAAGCAAATAGATTCCATACCATTGCCCCCATCCATCCCACCTCACTTGCCAATCAACAAAGATAATCTTTTGAATTAAGAGAAAAAATCCAGGGTGAGCACTTTGATGAGATAAGTACCCTTTGTCAGTGCAGGCAATGGTATTTTAATTAAATATATGAACACATGGTCCTGCCCCAGATGCTCAAGTCTAAACAAAGATAGCATCATCTAATCAAAGCCAGGCCCAGAGTGTTTCAAGGGCAGAATTATTTTCTATTAGGTCCCCTCTCTCCGGGGATTGAGCCAATTTTCTTTATTATGATAGAATCAGCATATTGTAGATTGACTCTAGCGATAGTGTCACAGCAGGGTAGGTGCGCTGGTCCCAGATGCACCACCAGCATCTTAAAACCTATCTCTTTTTTTTTACTGTTTTTATTTTTTTTTTTCACATGTCCAAACTGCAGATAGTTTCCTTTTTGATTACTATTTGGGATAAGTAAAAGAAGAAAGTGTACAGTTTCTTGATGTCAGTTGACAAGGTCCCTGTGTGTGGTTCTAATGAGCTCACTGATCCATTAATCTCTTGACCTTGCTTGATTGTAATCAGTGTTCCTTCGAAATAAGCTATTGAGACCCAAGATAAGGCTTTCTATCGTGATAGGCATGCGTTTCAACAGTCATGGAAACATTTAGAGCGTAAAACAAAACACAAATATATATAATATATATATATATATATATATATATATATATATATATATATATGCAAATAAACATAAGTGCTCTATATGCAGACCCCGCTGAGATAATAAAACTATATTCCTCTGGATTCTCTGTGGATACTGTTGATTGGACACTGCTGTGATCCAGCAATTTAATGAGATCTCCTAAAGGGATGCTCTCACTAATGTGTTCACATCTGCTTTCATCACAGGGGCCGGATATGGCTGGATGCTAATACCAACACCGGGTTATATCATGGATGCTAGCACGTAGCAGGAACACAGTTAGATGTAAGTGATGAAGTTGTAAAGTGCCATGTTTTCTAATAGGGTCGCTGAGCAGCTGGGTTGAGTCTGGATTTGTTGGAGAAGCAGAGAGGCTCTCTGCAAACTAGATGCTCACATTGCATTCAATCTCCTAAAACAGTGAATAACCTGCTGTCAAACCAGTTGACATTTGAATCCATGTAAGAATATTATTTTTAATATGACCATTCTCATTTTCAAGGCATAATGGAATTGAACTCAAATTACATTTTATTACACAGTGCAAACAGGCTTGGTTTTCACTGCTACCATAGGAGTAGGCATTTTGGTTTAAATCTGCAATTGCATGCTACACATTACCGGACTGTTTGTGAGAGTCTTGGGGATTTGTTGAATGCTTAAGTAGTTTGATTTCAGGCTTTGAACAAAGCATTTAAAGCACTAATTGCCTAGCTCTCCTTGTACATTCTTAATTGGCTTAATTTCTGTCAAAGGCTCTTTGAAACAACATCATAAGACACATGTTGTAAATTCCAGGCAGGTTTGTTGTGAATTTTAGTGTGAGTGTACAAATATGACATTGCATTATGTAAAGTCAGAAAAAAACAAGCAAGAAAAGTAGATTTTCTTATTTAAATTTGCAAGTATTCATATGGGTGCCATGTTTTACTCTGTTTGGGAAAAGGTAGCATTTATTTAGGTTGGTAATGGAATCATGCTCTATATTAACATCTAGTTAACATTCAGATGTTACACTTTCCTTATTTGTTTTGAAGGGCCCATGTGCACATAGACTTAGAAAAGTCCCCCCTTTACAGTATGCTGTTTATTTTAGATACACTGATAATGTCTGGGTCAGTAATAAATATTCATATCTGTATTCGAATGAGATGCTGACAAGCCATGCAGCTTTTTTAATGTAAGCCAACAGAGAGACGACAGATTTAGGTAAAAATATTCCAGTGCGGAGAGAAGTTCTTTAGTAATCTAACACATTTTAACATTATAACCTGCTTTCCGTGTATTTTCTGTTGTATGCTTTTAGCCTAGACACTAACACGATACTTTTTAGCCTGAAAGATTCAGACCTACTTGGCTACTGTAGCAGCTGAATCCAATGTTAAAGTTACAGAGAAACTAGCATTAGCTGAGTTGTGAGTTTCCTGAGAGTGATAACAGAGATCTGTGTGCATACTGTAGGTTCTAGTTATGTTCAGCATTACCAGTGTGCCCAATATATTGTATGTTGGCTAACTAACATTGGTTTGCATGTTGAATCAGCAGTTGCTGAAGGCCAAAAACTACAGTTAAAGTTCCACAGAATATTAAGAGAAATAAGGGACGCAAAGGGGAATCTCATGAGAATGAATTATACTGTGCACTGTGAGCCTAGTAACAGATTATCTTCTTTCCGTGAAGTATAATTACATGCCTAATCATAATTACATACCTAATTATTATAAATTACACTTGGCATCTTGTTCAGAAAAGTTTAACTTTTTCAACTTCAAAAAGAAGCTCTGAGCTAAGGGGTAGTGAAACTGAAATAGAACAGATATTACAGAAACATATAATGACCAATAAAGTATCTTAAATAAAAAACAAGTTTTAAGAAAATGAACTAAAAAAAAAAACACTTGCCGGAACCAGAATATTGGGGTGTGCCTTCAAGATACTCAAGTAACTTACACAACGGTAAAATAAATAAATAAATCAAGCCCACAACTTAATGTATTTCAAACAAATGATTGATGCCAATATTTAATGTGTAATAGGGCAGTCAACAACAGAAAATATCCTCATCTTGTATTATCTTTCATTAAATATTCTCTCAGTCAGTAGTTGAGACAAGGCCCTATATTCTGATACTAAGGGGCACACTTCTTCAGCCTTATTTGTATTCACGTCACAGTGTCCTGAGCTGATGCGGAGAGGATAGGGATGCCACGGTGAGGAAATGTTCCCAGCGTAATAAACTTGTGACAACATTGGTATTACCAAATACACCGTAAACGGGCCTTGGCTGTAAAAGGTCTTACAGTGGTTATATGGTGGGAGAGTGCTGTGGTCCATATATGGCACCATTGAAGAATTTATTCAGCTATTGGATAAATGGGAACAAAACTTTGATTGAGATTATGTGGCCTATGCAATGCTGAATGTTTAATTTATGTAGACAATGTGCAGATGTATTATGTTATCCTTACCCTTGGCTCTGTTATCATTTTAACAACCTGCACCACCCAGTCCCCATGATTGTCATGTCCTGGTATTTATAAACCAATTTAACTACAAATAACCTATCCTTTATATTATTGCTGAGCATTTCTCCTGCCATATCATAGTGGTTTAAATTAGTGAATGTGTTTCTCTTACCTTCAGGGCAACCATTGATTTTCTTTCCTTTTTGTAACCCATGAAAATCAACTTGCTTGACTTGAAGCTTGAGTTTGGTAATCCATCACAGTGGTGAAAACCATGCCTGTTTATATTGTTCTTAAACTTGTATTATGGTTTATCAGTAATGCAGTGGTGCTTTTTTTTTCTTTTCTTCAAATGAATATGCACTGAACTGCAATACTCTGTAATAGTGATGTAACTTTGACGAAAACAAGAGCGGATGTTCACTGCGATCGAACAAACTCAAGCAGGTGTACAGTTTCCAAATTGATTTTCATTTAATGAATGGAAACGCTTGTTTCCAGTAAAGCAGTTGATACTCTATTATTTCTTTGGGATGTGTAAATCTGAATTAAGTTTAGTTTCAAGTAGTCAAAAACAAATTATTTTTCACTAATAGGCTATTACTTATACAACACAAAACAAAAACAAATACCTGTACACCTGCTATTCACAACAGGTCTAAAGGATATATATCAAGCTGTAAGTCATATCCATCTATTCTCTCTGAAAATAAATGGATTTATAGACGCTCAGTAGCAAAACCAAATATGAGTAAGTCCGATAAGGGCATTTTTTACAAGACAAAGGGCAGCAAACCGAATCAGTTTATCTAAGATCTGTGGGACCTTTCTTTTGTATCAAAATGTCATGAGACTGGGAGTCAATAACTCACATTTAATGACCGAGGAAGAAGTTGTGGTTTCCTTTAATGAAGCAAGAAAACAGTTTATCTGGCTAGATTGACCTTAGGCAATTACTTTAAGCGCATTCCTTAATCAATAAAACACTAGTTCTGTGTGTGTGTGTGTGTGTGTGTGTTTGATGCACAGCGATGTGTTTTCCAGCTTCTTTAGTTGATGTAACTCTACAGAGTTTGTGTTTGATGTGTTGCTTTTGAGCAATATTTGACCTATATGTTTTTACATCTCAATACTGGTAGGCTTGGGCGGTATACATTTTTTTCATACCTTCCTGACATTTCACGGGGGTCTATGGCGGTATTTGTGTTAAAAAAAACAAATGTAAAAGCTGAGCTGCTGGTGATAGAAGTCATTGTAGCATGTATGGAATTGTCTAGCCTACAATGCTGTGGGTTCAGATGTGTGGGTTAAAAGTGACACTCGAGTGAATAAGGACGTCCCATTCCCAACTGAGGTTTCCTCTGTCCTCGCATCTCATCCTCGCATCTCTCCCTCGCGTCTTACGAGGGCAGAGCTAAATGCCCTGACACACCAAGCCAACGGCCAGGAGCTATTGGCAACGAAGGCCGACTGTGGCGTTGCCTCACGTCGTCTTTGTCTTGGGCAAAAATTAGCACTGGAACACACCGCAGAGACAACAGCCAAGGGCCAAGTGGCACGTACGTTCTGCACCTGCGTGAGAGGAATAACTCTTCACTCTTCTTCGTTTGCCATCTTATGGACATAATGTGGAAAAATAGTTATTCCAATCATTCGAACCGCTGTGTTTTTTTTAGAAGGAACATTCCATAGTCATTTTTGACCAGTTTTGACAGCTCTTATGTGTATTGGATTGATCAGATGAGATGAAAAATCAAAAGGAGCCGTGTGTGTGCCACTCACAGTTGTTTTCCTCACTCTCATTTTCAAGCTGAACACCCAATCAGATGAATTGGCTGTTCGGCCGATGCATGGCGACGGTGCGGGACACACTGCACAAACTAGGGCAACTGTCACTCACCGTCGGCCCAACTAGGACTGAGGACAGGCGGTCGCCTTGGGGTGTCGGGCCTTAAAGTGATGGTTGGGAGTAATTTCACCCTAAGGTCCTTTGCACCATGACCTCGAGCCAAACAACCTCCCAGAAGCTTTTTTCACCTAGGTCGAACATTGGGAGAGTTAGCGTAGAGTAGTGTTATCAGCTGAATAGCTTAGCGCAGGGGCTAATGGATCCAGGTTTGTATCTCGTAAGTTACCCCACTAATAATGCCCGAAATCATACCAAACTTCTACACTAGTACAAATAGGTTATGTACTCATAAAACAATGGATTGGAAAGTTTGTAAGTATACCAGAAGTTTATGTAAATAACACTTGCCTGTTGGCTTCTGTTCTGCTCTCTGCTGCTGTACCAGTTAGAGTGCTAGGGCGTTACAAATTACAACAAAGAGATACAACAAATATTTTATTTAATATTAATGTAATTCTCCACCTCAATTATAACTTTTGAAGTTACTACACACTTACTAAAAATTTAATAAATATTTGTTGTATCTCTTTTCGTATTGTTGTAGCTGTAAACGACTCTTACTGCCCGGTAGTAGCAGCAGCAGCAGAAACGGAAACCAACAGGCAAGTAATATTCACATACACTTCTGGTGTACTTACAAACTTTCCAATCCTTGTTTTATGAGTACATAACCTACTTGTACTAGTGTAGAAGTTTGGTATCTTCCGGCATTATTAGTGGGGTTAACTTAAGAGATACAAACCTGAATCATTACCCCTTCGCTAAGCTATTCAGCGATAACACTACCTACTAACTCCCCAACACCAGGTGAAAAAGTTCTTGGAGATGGTGTTTGGCTCGGAGGTCATGGTACAAAGATATAGGGGTGAAATTACTCCGAACCATCACTTTAAGACGCAAGAATAACACAGTGAAATACAGACAGACAAACTTTACACCGTTTAGCTGTCAGCATTTTAACCGTGTTTACTCTAGCTGCTAGTTAACGGTAGGCTAACGTTACCTGCTGCCAAGTGTAGTGTTAACTAGCTTGACATGCGGCGATGTTTCAGGTCCCTCTAATGTCCGTTTTCGGAGCATCAGAGAGAAGCGCAGGCATTTCAGTGGCACCGAAATCTGCGTTGCAATTCGGTCCGGTAGATAACGGTAGTTAAGGCACCGGTGCCGTATTAGCACCGGGTCTCTCGTTTTCTGTCAACGATGTGGCGAGGAGGTAACGTTAAGGCGGAGTTAGCAAGCTAACATTAGCTAGCTAACTAACACGGGCAGGTTCGCCGTGCTTTCATGCTGCACTGCTTACAGAGAATGAGCTGAACAGCGGGCTGGTAATAACGTTAGCGGCCCGTTGACCGGCTACCGCTGGGTCCGCTGCCCGGGATTGCGGGGGGAAAAATGTATTGTTTCAAATCGGTAACATAGACGTAATGAGTGGCACATAACGTGAAGTAACATTTTAACTTGTCCAGTGGGGCAAGTCAATTTCTCTTCCACTTGCCCTACAAAAAAATCCACTTGTCCCGGACAATCGGACAAGCCTTAATGTCGAGCCCTGCAGGGGCAGAGGCAAGTCCTGTAATGTTATCCCCACTACTCTCAGTCGCCATCTTTTTCAGCTTAGCAGCTGTCAAAACTAAATGCCCACTGGCTGTTTTAAAGGTCCCATGGCATGAAAATTTCACTTTATGAGGTTTTTTTAATTTAATATGAGTTCCCCCAGCCTGCCTATGGTCCCCAATTGGCTTGAAATGGTGATAGGTGTAAACCTAGCCCTGGGTATCCTGCTCTGCCTTTGAGAAAATGAAAGCTCAGATGAGCTGTTCTGGAATCCTGCTTGTTATGAGGTCATAACAAGCGAGGTTACCTCCCCTTTCTCTGCTTTGCCCGCCCAGAGAATTTGGCCAACCCATGAGAGAGAGACATCATGTCTTTCAAACGAGAAAAGTGGCAGTTGGTCAAGGCCACACCCCCACCCTCCACCTTGCCCAGCCCTCTCTCCTCCTCAGTAGCTACAGACACAGAAATGGCACATACTAAGGAAAGCTCATTGTGGGACTGGCTCTAGTGGCTGTAATTCTGCACCAAGGCTGAATTTCGGGAAAGAGACTTCAGATACAGTATTAGGGGACCACTAAGGTCTATATAAAAGCATCCAAAGAGCACCATGTCATGGGACCTTTAAGAGAATACAGATAAAAGTGAACCCCTGCAAATAAGCTTTGTTCTGCTCTGGGCTTGCACTGGCACATGGGTAGAATAAGAAATCACATTGCAGATGAATATCTGCACAATGGCCCTTTCTTCTGTATGCCTGGATGACCTTGTAAGATCTAAATTCCAGATACAGTATAGAGAGGATGCTCCAAATTAAAGCTTCGCACAGGAAATTGAACTGTCACACAGATGGAGAGGGAAAGAAAGCCAGTTTGTAATATAGTTGATTTTTATGCTGAGGGTATGCTTATGTTGAAATGTCAGACTTAATGGCTGTTATTCTTAATGAAATACTGTATTCCGAAAGGAGGCTATACAACTAGCAAGCCGTTTGCAAGGTGATTCATTGTTGGGAGTTGCAGTTGTTTATACATAAGTTAAATATACATGACAAATATAAGTCATAATACTTAGACTTGAATGCTAATTTAAATAAAACATGATTAAAAATATGTGGCACTGCAGAGACAATGGAAATGCATTTTCTGTTCATTAAGAATTAGCATGATTTATGCAACTATGGTTGATGTTTATATAACACAGGATACTGAAATGGACATTTGTGGTCCAATCCATAAGTTTCTGTGGTCTACAAATTTAGAAAAAGGTAGTAAAAGATATTTGTATTTGTGTACAGCAGTACGGTGTCTTCTGAGCAGTGATTTGGCTGTTTTAGTTTCCTTAACAATATTGTATTACATTTGGTATATTATTCATCTTAAGCTACCAACTTGTAAATCAAGCCTTCAGTTAGTCAGGTATCAATCCATTATGAATACATTAAGATTCTAGGTCAAAACAATGATGCAACTTTTGCTTAAAGATGGGGATTATCTAAGATGGGGATCATTTAATCATTGATCAGTTATCAGTCCCTCCAGGATTTCGCGGCCTTTTTTTGAGATTGTTGTGGCCCAAAATTCCTGATTTCGCGGAAGCTTTTGTAAAAAATTGCGCTAAAAGTCGCGATGTCTTTTGTATATTTGTTGCAATGAAGTTATGGGAGACAGTGAAAGTTTTTTTTTTATATAGTTCTTTAAAAATATAAAGGAAACTTGTTTTGGGGAGAATAAAATTACTCTGGGCTGGCAACGTTTTGTTGGTAAATGTGAGATGTTTGAGTCAGTCACACACGTCTCATCTTCATCAGAAACAAGGAAATGATCAACCCGTGGCCGTTCTCACTCCCGCTTGGTCATTGGCTCTCAGAGTCACATACTGACGGCACGTGGGACTGCTGGGATTGGTTGAAGTTGCGGGAAAATTCAGGTTATTGGTCAAATTTGCGGAAAGGTTGCGGTGATGGGTCAAAATTGCGACTTGCACCAAATTCATGGTGATTGGTTGAATTTGCGTGAATTGGCGCAATCGCGACATCGCAAAATCCTGGAGGGACTGAGTTATTAAACAAGACGTTTTTTCACATTAGAAAACCGTTTCAAACACTGACATAACTATGTTCAATGCAAAATCAGAGGAGGCTACATTAGGAGTTAAAAGAACACATCAAGGGCTAATTTTGCTACTCACAAACAACATTTTACCCTTAGCCTATCCGTATTCATTCAGGCCATTGTATTGAAAAAGCATAGCATTTTTTGCCAGCTTCCTGATTCACACTCACAGCATTCCTGTTTTCCTGTCCGGTCAGAATGATCCCGTTTGACAGTGCCAATAAAATATGAACACTAGCACTTTTCACATCAAGTTTGTATTTTCACGCATTGAAATCAAAAGCTCAAGCCACTTGTCAAGTTTCAGAATGGCTGATTCAATTAAAGAGCAGGTTTCCACTCAAGTCCCCCCATCTTTGCTATAATACACTGATAATAGTGCTAGCTGGCTGCTAACCAGACAGTTTGGATATGATTTCTTTCTCATAAAGTATCTTGGGGCTTCCTTTTCCCTTAATCTCTCCTTTTGATGCATCCTCATTATTTTGATATTGGCAAGTGAACTTTTGGGATCCTTGACTGTGCTGTTGGGACAGATGTTTTTGTTTGTCTCCTTGTCTTAGAGTATATGTCATACTGTAGTCCCTAGATGCATTGTCAAATCACAAAAGAATAGCAAAGATACAACATGTGACAGACTCCCAAGTTTTGCCCAGTCTATTGTTTGTTTTATTTTTCACTGCTGGACATGCTGTTTGTTTGAAATGTTGTCCAATTGGAAGCTTTACTTTTTTTATTGTCAGGCAACCTGCCGGTCCACTCTGTCATCAAAACATACAGTAAGTTGTGTTTTAAATCAGTCAATGTTACAAATGGTGCTCCTTCAACACGTGATCCATGGTCCTACAACACACTGCCCTTCCCATGTTACTGCCATGACCTTACATTGTCTCTTGAGATATGAGTTTGAGTCAAAATTCCCTTTCTACCATCTAACTTAAAGTAATGACCCCGAAGCTTACCAAGAGCAATTTCAATTCAGAACTGCAGCTATTCATTTATATCTGATATTATGGACAGTTGTGGTATTCTCCTCCCCTGTAGAGAGGCTAACCAAGACAAGTCTCCCGAACCTTTGACAATATACCATTTCAAGTAGATCATACATGAGTGAAGCAAATGGCCTTGTCTTGGGAGCAATTTAAGGCAACAAATGACCGACTGGCTGGAAAGTCGACTCCAGCCTTTCCAGGTATTATCATATCTTAGAGGAAAATACAGCTGTATCTCTGGCACCTCTTTTTCAAAGTATCATATATGTGGATTTGCTCCAAAATAAAATATCCACATTTGTAGGGCAAAAAATATACTTTATAAAAATTGTAGTTGCCATTAACTGATTTTTAGACTTTTTTTAAAAATATACTGAGAAGTTAAACTAAACACTCATTGTATGTTAAACTGTGAGGGTGCACATTCATTTACAAGTGGCTGTAGGAAAAGCAAGCTTATATATACAATAACAAAATAAAAACAAGTTAGTTTTTACGTTCCTGTCGGGCAGGTCATGCCCTCCATCCTTTTGGGACCACATTTAATATACAACTCAGAACCTTCGTAAATTGCCTAAACAATTTATGCAGTAGCAATTCTGGTGTCCTTTATGTGAGTTATGACTGAAATGAGTATCTAACTAAATCTGCAATAAGCTCCTGTATTATGATGAAGCTCCCATAGGACAAATGATGTGCCTGCATTAAATTAAGTGAGCCTTCTGATGCCATCATATCACCCAGAGCATCTGTGTCTGTGTTTCCATAATTATGCACGAAGAGAGCTTTAAAGGCAATCTATGCCACTGCTTATTTAGTATTCCTGCATGAATAGTGTCAATTAAGTGTGATTCCCAACAGGACACCTAGACAAAGTAGATTGATTAAATTGTACAATAGAATGCATTTTCTGATAGTTTGTTTGATACACTTTGCACTGTTTTTTTTAAATATTACACCACCTACTGTCTTTATTTAGGGTCAGCACCTCGATATTTAAAAATGGATTGAATATCGAGGTTGCTTTCCATACAGCTATAAACCCTGATGCCAAATCCCTTTACAGTATAATGTGATGCACCATTTGCATGATTTTTCCAACAACCAGATAGTTGTGTTCATGCTCAAGTTTGGAAGCTGATAAAAATGTTTTTTTAGTTGCTATCTTCGGAATTTTTTTATGTTTTTACAGATGGCAGTTTTCCTCCACAGATTATTGAGTAGTTAGACAGGTCTACAGCTATAACTAGGCATTGTTAAAACAATAGACACATGATTTCCGTGTTCATATCTGTATATTTTATAAATTTGTATTATTAATATCAGAATGGGTGTTTTTGTTTTTACTTAACCAAACAAAACACAAGAATTGAGGCTTAAAATCAATTGACATTTTCAAAGTTTTACCTCTTGTGGAAGTTTCAACTTAAGATGTCTAGTATCACATAATAAATAATTCATTGGTGTGCTGTTCTGAGTAGTTTGTCTGTGAGTTCAGGGTGGCACAGCACAGAAATTAAAAGGCAAGCATCCAGCTATATTAAGTACAACATCATTGGATTCTAATTTGTCATTCCTCCACCAAATACGACTTATTAGAGGAATGGATAGCTATTTAATTGTCTTGCTGTGGCTATACTTCAGTGCTTTCAATGACAGTAGTGTCTAAAGCCTTGGTAAATTACCTCCTCTGCTTTATTTTTATTTGACATCCACGTTAAATTCTTTACCTCTTTTTTCTTGGGTCATATCTTTCCCTCTCTTTCTGTTTTTCTCTTGCAGGATTATACAAAGGTATGAATCACGTGTAAGGATTAATGCTCTCCTTTGAGGACCCTTCTTTTTGGCCAGCTCAAAGGACTTAAGGTGGGCTTGGCCTTGTGCATATACTGAAGCAGAAGTGTATTGATAGTCAGTGGGCTGATCATCAAAGAGAATAGAGACAGTTCGCCTTATTTTATAGGCAGCACTCCACATAGTTTATAGCTGTTTCCTTGGGTGTCAGGTGATCTTTAAACATTTAGTTTTATATTTATTTAGTCATACAGCTAATGCATCATTTATATGCAATATCATGTCTCTTATGGTGTCTGCTAAGAACAATGGACACAATCACAAGCCAGCATGATCTTAATTATTAAAACTCCATATTCTTTATAAGCTTAATAATTCTGGTTCAGACCCTGGCACTCTCCAACACATGAACCCGATGAACAGTTCATTAAACGGACCAATCCGGAAAAAGAAACAGCGTTTAACAGCGTGATTAATGGGGTCAATATGCTGCCAAAGGGGGATACTAAAACATGTAATTTTAATCATGGCAATGCTTGTGGGAGAGTTGGGAGCAAATGATTTCATTACCATTTTCGAGCATCTTGCTGCACTGCGTTTAAAAAAAAAAAAAAAAAAAAAAAAAGCCCTTCAGTTCTTCTCTGTAAGGATGCCGGGGACGGAAGACAGTGGAGCTGTGACCTCAAAAGGACGAATGTCTATCATTTAGCATGGGCGTTCCCTCAGAGACTAGAGGCATAATGGCAGCGAGTGTACAGTGTTTTATTCTGGAAACAGCATTCCATCAGTGTCTGAGCTTGTGAACTTTGCATTTTTTATGTTTTGTCAGTGAGTCTAGGGATGTAGCTTTGGTTATGTGTCTTTTGTGTTGAGTTTCTGCATAGGGCACTGATTAGGCAAGTCCATGGCTAATATAACTGCATTGGGAAAATGTTTTTGTTCACAGGCCGCCTGGCAGAAATGGCAGTCCAAGCACCGATGTATTTGTCACAAGTAATTAATTTTTCTCCCATAAAAACGCCCACTGGGATGATGGAAAAGGTGGGTTCATTAACCTTCCTCACCCAAGCTTCCTGTGGCACTTTACAATGTATTGGTTGCTGGTTCGTCCAATCGCCCGTAGCAGAATATGTGCAGTTAATTTAACACTTTTTTTTTTCCCAAGATGGCTGTTTTGCTCAGGGAATAAAGAGGATCTGCTTGGTGACTCAGTCCAGAATTTTGAACACTCTCTACTTCTTCCCTTGCACAAGACACATCAGAAGACATCTTGGAACCCCCTTCCCAACACCTGTCCACCGCTCTGCCTTCCCTCCCTAGTGCTTGGGTTGGATTTTGAATCGCTTTTTTCACAGTTTATTTCAAATTGTCATTTCATGGAGTTAAATCTCCAGGGGGGGGGGGGCAATGGGTAAATTCCATCACACAGAGTGATATGAAAAGCCACAGACCTTGTGAATGGGAAGTGAGAGACAGAATAAAATAAATAAATGAGTATCAGAGTGACCCAGAATGCTGATGACAGAAACCACAGTGGTGGGCAACTTTGCATTTCAACTTGAACACGTTCTCTTTCTGTGACTCTCTCGTCTCTCCCTTCGCCATTTTTTTTTATTGTCAGTCAAGGCACTTGCAGCCTGCTTACTCGAATGTGTTAAAATATTCACAGATATATCCACAGACTGGGGGAAGCTTGTTAAAAGGAAAGGGAGGAGCATCTGCATGTGTGTGCCCTCCCATAGTGCTGGCATGTAGATCATTGTTTGAGAAGCATCTTGACAGCTCTACGTGCTTTGTAGAGAAGGAAATTGACTTGTTCATACACTAGGAGCAAATGGATTGATGCGCTGCAACCAGTCTACCTGCCTGTGGGCAGTGCAAGAGGCTCCGATTGTATCCTTGTAATTGTCTCATTCAGCAGCAAGCCTGAGGTGAAGAAGAATTAAATGTGTATTTATTCATGTCAGTATATTCCCTAAATGTTTTAGTACTTCCTTTAATAATGAGAGGACATACTGTAGCTTGATAATCAGCTGTGACTCCGTCAAAGAGCATTAGGGAAACAGTAAATTGTGGATGCTTGCGGACGGTGAATTGTGAATGCATTTAGATCACTGATAAGTTAAGCCATGTTTGACTTTTCTCTGCCTTGTTGTGTATGGATTTGTAAGGTCTCTTTTTGCATAAGCAATTTGCTCCCCAAAGAAAAATGCATATTTCACTTGTTATGTAAGCCCAAGGCAGCATCAGAGATTATTGGTTGTAATATAGCCTATTCTTTCCCCTCAATTCAATTCAATTTTATTCGAGGGACAGAGTAACCACCTAACCAACCAACCAACCAGACAGACAGCTCTTGTCTGTGTCCTTTTAACAAGCTTCCCCCAGTCTGTGGATATATCTGTGAATATTTCAACACATTCGAGTAAGCAGGCTGCAAGTGCCTTGACTGACAATAAAAAAAAATGGCGAAGGGAGAGACGAGAGAGTCACAGAAAGAGAACGTGTTCAAGTTGAAATGCAAAGTTGCCCCCCACTGTGGTTTCTGTCATCAGCATTCTGGGTCACTCTGATACTCATTTATTTATTTTATAACTAATGAACTGCAATCGTTTTTTGACTCCCTCCATTTTATTAATGTTCTTATGGTATTAGTATTACATTTATCTGTGATGAATGCTTGATAAATAATTACTACTTGTATATGAGATCAGGGAAATTTAAAAATCAGTGGTAGAAGAAGTATTTAGATTTTGAAGATTCTGAGTAAAAGTAGCAATACTATAGTGTTAAATAAATGTAAAAGTCCTGCATTCAGAATCATATTTAAGTAAAAGTACATCAGTATTATCAACAAAATGTACATCAAAAGTAAATGTACTTGTTACTAGGGTTGGGAACCAAAACCCAGTTCCAAATTACAACCGATTCCTAAAGGCCGAGAACCGGGTACCTGTTCTGCTTATCGGTTCCAACTGCACAACAACTACACATGGACTGGACGACGCTGTGCAAAGCGATACATTACATTACAAGAGTTAGGAGCAAGCCAGTCAGCCGTGCGCCATGGACCGCAAGTTTTCTACTCCGCTCCGATCGCCAACAGCTGTGAGCGCTCTGTCTCTGTCCCACTCGCACACACTCGCTACACACGCACAGAACGCACACACCATTGTTAACCCAGTTGTATGTTTTTTTTCCAAGACTCAATGAATATTCTTTTGCGTTTTAATTCGTATGTTGTTTATGTTGGCCGCCATTTCATGTACGAAGTTAACAAGCCTGACCGTGTCTGCAGCATGCTGAGCGACTCAGGCAGAGTGGAGCAAAGTCTCAGAGAGAAGGGCAGACGTAGTAATGTCGCTCCTGAAGCAATGTCTGGAAAATTATTTAAATGAAATGTTTTTCGGGCAACTGGCTGATTGTAAATGACCCAACGTATGTTGGATCCTGTGTTATTTCGGCGGGTTACAATACAGTGAATAAAAATACAGATTATTGAAACACATTATTTAATTACAGCAACCAAATTATAGACTGTATTAAAATCATTTACAGGTTCCATAAACTGTATGAAGTGAATATGAATTGTGTAAAAGTTTTAAAAAATAATTTAAGCATTTGATCTGTTGTCACCCCGCCCTTCAAAGAATCAGAATTGAGAATTGTTAAGAACCAGAATCGATAAGCAGATTCGATATCAGAATCGTTAAAATCCAAACGATGCCCAACCCTACATGTTATGCAGAAAAAAAACCTTGTGAGGGAAATTATGTATCATATGATTTTTTTTATCATGGTTGCATTAATGCCTGAGCTGGATTTAATGTTGTAACAAATTGACGTGGAGCAAACTTTTACTATTTTATGTATTGTTGTTATGTAAAAATACCTCATATTTTATAAACTGTTCATTCTGTGCAATCTCGCTGATTAACTAAAGTATTTCAGCCACACCCATTGCTAACAGGTGCATAAAATCCAGCACATGAAAGAAAGAAAGACATGAAATCTCCACAAGCATTTACAATGTGTGTTAATGAGCTGAGTGCCTTAAACTCAACACTGTCGGTTCCTGAAATGTCTCCCCTACTAGATCTGGCCCGGGCAACTGTAGGTGATATTATTGTGAAGTGGAAGCAACTAGGAGCAACAACAGCTCAGCCACAAAGTAGTAGACCACGCAAATTCACAGAGTGGGGCCAACGAGTGCTGAAACGCATAGCGCATAAAAATCGGCTATCATCTGTTGCATCACTCACTACAGAGTTCAGCACACAAACTGTGTCGGGATCCACACAAATGTGTTTCCATGGCCAAGCAACTACATGCAAGCCTCAGATTTATTTAACCAGACAAGTTATTAAGAACTAATTCACATATTGTCCCCAATAGATTTAAAGGTAAGAGTGAAAGTATCACAACTATTAGACTATGAGCCTGTACTGTAAATGAGTAAAAAACGACTAGCTCACATACCATTATTAAATATTAGAGTTCAAGGTGCAGGGGTTTTTGACACATTAAAATATTCCCTAATTAAAATAATGAATGTACAGACAAAGCCAACTATTTAAAGAGTTAAAATATATGTTCACATTTTTAAGCTCAGTCTTAGTCAACTCAAATACAGAATTCCGCCTCAGTTGATGAATCCATTATCAAACATATCCATGTTCCTCTTTATTGCCGACAGCGCTACCTGTGGTTATAATTGACATTTTACCTAATGAGTTGCACCATGCCAATGAATTATTGTCTGCTGTTTGACCTTTTATTTGTCAAACAGCAACTGAATCCTTTTTGTGTGTGATTGAGTCTTGTATAGTAGTGGATGTTTAAATGACACATGAAGGGGGGTTAACACTTCAGGACTTCAGGGATTGCATCCTCATACATTTGGGTATAAGAGTATTATTAGGCATCCCATTTAATTGTTGACAGAACGCATTTGGGAGCTGGATTTCATTCATGTATTAAAGTCAGTGTGGGGCATAGCTGTTGTAAGCTATTGCTTGGCCACCTCTAAAGCTGCAGTTCTTGCCGTAATGTAACTGGTGACTTTGAAGCTTCATGCTTAATTTGTTCTTGATTAGTTTCATCTATGGGAATGACAGAGAAGCTCTGTATGAAAGCTTAATGGTGAGAGATGCAACATCACAATTCTGGTGCTATAGTCCTATAGATGACCTAGGCCTAATTTAAATCCACTTTCTCAGTTTATTTAATTTCATTAGAATAAATTGGTTTAAGTTTAATGGTTGTTCCAAACAGTGGTCTATGATTTTTTGATGACCGTGTTGCCAGGCTGCATCTCATTATATATCTTTATTTAACTAGGTATTAACATGAGGAAATTACAGTCAATTTGCACATCCCTCTGTAGAGGCCTTTATAACTGTGCTGCACCTGATGGCACAAACACTGAAGCAGATGGGTTGATCTGCGCTCTTGGACTTGGAAGACATATTTGGAGATGGTGTATTAACTCTCAGTGTGCTCCCTGAGGCTCAGGCTTGGCTCCGCTATCAGTCATTCATCTTTACAGTCATCACTCACATCATCATTCACAGACATCCCGCCACCCCCAAACCCCAAGGGTGTTGAGGGAGACTCGCAGAAAGATTGTGGAGGCTCCATGAGTGGCACCATTATCAGAGCCCAGTAATGGATTACCTCAATGGTCAATCTGTCACAGTCAATGTTTGCCCTGACATTTCATGTAAAGTTCCCTTCCCCTGGTGAAATATCATATTGTGGCAGCCAGGTAGTGGTTGTTTTGCCAAATTGGTTGTCACTGTGTTGGCGGTATAATCCCCTCCTTCTTCTGCCTGTCAGTCCTTGTATCTTGCCAGCTTGGCTTTTTGCACTAGTAATGCTGAAATTATAACATAATAAGTGTAGGCAAACTGAAAATGGGTAATTGGGAAGCAATTTTGGCTAAACACTTAGACTGACTGATTTTAGTGCATATTTAATTGATTTTTGACAAGTCTTGCATACCGACACAGTGGTATTTAGTTATTCTTGCTGATTAGACTTCTGCAAAGGTTGAATTTTGAAGCTGTGCTGGGAATTACGTGAGGTGACCAAACTCAATATACCAATAACAACGTTAAAGATATAAGTCGTCCCAATTTGACAGTCTAAACAGAAAGTGAGGGAGATGTCAGTCGAGCCTGGTCTGTGCCCACCCACAGTCCTGTGAAGAGGTCTAATCAGAAAAAGTAAGTGAAAACACCTGTGTGGGTCTTCCATGTTTGTGTAGGTTATTTACTTGGCTTAAACAATACAGTTCATCAAGTGTCTGGTTGTATGTAAAGCAATTAATATTGTGATTATAGTCAGTTAACATACCACTTTACTACTTTATGGTTTTAGTTTCAGAGAATGTACCATTTGAGCCAACCATGGCTTTACCTTTTTTTTTTTTTTATTCTTCTCATAGACAGCATCATCTCCTTGAAAGCTATTGCGCTTTTCATGGTACAGAAAATCACCTCAGGCAAAATGAGTTTGACATTGGTCCATGGTACAGGCAATGGAGGGTGATATATCCAATATTGAAAGAGTGGCAGGGCTAAATATTTTTTGTCAGGCCAGCGGCTTTACTGTGAAGAGATGTGGATGAAGGGTTCATTTGGGTCTGTATTTCAACACAGCAGTCTGAAAACTCAGACTCCAGGGAAATGCTTCTCTTTGGTCTACCTTTGTTGTAGGCAATCGCAGGGCACATGTCGAGGCTCTTTAGTTTCCAAAATACACTAAACAGATACAGAGGCAAGAGCAATGTCAATTGTCTTATTGATTAATTATAACATTGAGTGGGCATATCAAATGTATATGTACTATAATACATATACATTTTTATATGCCCACTCAATAATATGGAGATTTTTAATTGATAGTATCAATTAAAAATCCATCATGGCTTCCAAAAAAATTATGTCAATTAAATTAAATGGGTTTTTTTTGTTGTTTTTTTGCTCCATAACAATACTGGTGATCAAAAACTCCACAGGGTACCTTTAACTGTTGTGTGTAGCTGTCTGTGATTTTTACCACTCAAATACTTTATATGTATTTTGTAGCATGCACAGTGTTGCGTAATGACTCATGCCAAGTTGTAACCATCTTTGTAAGCCAGCCAATAAACAAGATGTCCATATTGCTAAGCTGTTTTCTTTCCAAAAAAAAAAGCCGATGGTAGACAAGACAGATTCCAGGCTTCATAAATAAAGTGTTGTCCATATCCTGTGGGAGATGGGACGGCATCGTTACTCATTGTTGGAATCCCTTGTGTATACCAAGGCCATACTGCCAGAGCAGATATATTATCAGTCAGGGATTCCTGAAGATACACAGGTTGGACATCATTGTTGTCTAATGATTTTCAGCACACTGCATTTATTGACATTATGCGACTTCGGAATGCTGGCTTTTTATGATTATTTTTATTTTTTATTTTTATTTTTTCTACTTTTGAAAATGTCTTGGTCAGCGTCTGTTCACTATTGCTGTTTTAGTTGCCAACCATGGCTTGTAACGTGGTGGTTTTGCCTGCTCTTACACTGAGCTGCAGGTCAACTTCCTGCTGGGATAACAGCCCGGGGAGAGTGTCACAGTGGAGGAAATAACCTGGGCAAATCAATATACTGTTTTTTGAAATGCCTATCAGACTTTGAACAGAGAGCAATTTGGATCAGCCAGAGCCATCTGCACTCAAAGGTGTGGATCCAAGGTCAAAGCTTTTAAAATCCATTGTCACCCAGAGCCTTACAGTTAGAAAGACTAGATAAAAAGATGTCAAAATAAGAAACCTTGTAAGAGTCTAACGGAAGATAACAACAGATTATGTTGACCTTTGCTTTATACTATATCATAGTTTGCCAACCTGTCAGATTATTTTATAGCTTAGCAGGCATGCAATCACTTGCAGGAATAGAGTGATGCTGTTCTGTAACTGTTGTGAAACGCTTGCATGCATGCTAAAGTTTTTTTCTTCCAAAAGTAAATTAGTGAAAAGCCCCCCTTCTAGGTGGTGTAACTCTTCTTTTGCTGGTGCAGTATAGAGCTGTGGTGCATTGCAGATATACCATATATTTACATGACACCTTTTAAAGTCACTAGTACACTGCTAGGAAATTACTGTACTGTAAGTGTGGGGAAAAAGCCATGCATGCAGATTCTGCTCCAAACAGTGTGTTCCAGTGTTGGTATTTATTAAGAGACAGATGCAGCTTGTTCAAATGTCCTACAGCCAGTTTATCCACCTTTTATCGACTCTATTCCCTCATGCAGTGAGGTGAATCAGAGCAACCTCTTGTTCTCAAATACAGTATGAAAAGATACAAGTCAATTTCCTGTATTCCCAGCTAGAGCTCAAGGCTGTAACATCACACGGAGATCAATTTAGAACGTGTGTGTGTTACCCTAGCCATATTGTGTAAAGAATAGGTAGAGGAACATTGTGGATGTGTTGCATTTTGTGATGAGTAACAGCTTATTTGAATTCCAGCTCTTTCACTACATCATGAATTTTTTATTTTTTATTTTTTTTAAGACAGCAGTTTTCTTTTAAGTTGCCATACAGGTTGTCTAAAAGAAATTGTTAAATTGTAGTTGTATGACTGGTTATCCACATGGTTTGAATGCAGATCATATGTACAGCTGGTGGGAAGCATGTACCTACTTCAGCACGCCAATGAGCCTTCAAAACTTCATCAAATTCTTCATGGCCATAATGTGATTTCAGATAGCATTCTTCTGCCTAGTTAAAAGTCTAGGGGTGCCCAATACAAATGGCCAAGACATCAAAATATGAATTATGAACATTTCATTCCTATTCTGCTCACATGCTAGAGCTGTTTTGTGTATTTTAGGCTGCAAGCATTTGGCTTGGTTTAAAGTTGAAATTTCAGGGTGACTTGGCTGACAATGAAATGCTTGAGATTTGTTTGTTTGTAGCGAGCATGTAGGGTGAGATTTTCCAAGGGAAATGGTGGGGATTATTATCTCACAGAGATTTATGAGGGAATGAATCTCTCGTAAACCTCACAAAAATAAGCATGATATCGCTGTAACAATTTAACTGCCAAAAAGGCTTGAAAATGAAATGATTTTTTAAATTGCTTGGCTCTGAACAGAGATAGAATTTAGAACACCTTTTTATGTGTTAAGTTGTCTGCCACATAGCGATGCTGAGGCAGGGAATGAAATTAATGTTTGGAGAAAAAACAAAAATCACTGAATTCCTCCTTTTGATAGTCTTTATCATATGACCTTCATCAACGCTAAACTTAATAGCTTAAGTAGCCTCCAGAAAAGTCCAACCAACAACAACTTGAGCTGCTCTACCCTGTGTGGAACGAAAACGCAGAATCTTATCTTCTGATATGCCCGCTTCTTTGCTACAATTAAAATGGGTTTAATCACAATATTTATGTTTCTTAAGTTGTCTGTGGAACCAACATGAAAAATTGCTACAGTTGAGAAAAATGTAATATTATATATATTCTTGCCATAATACCTCAAAAATATTTCTTTGGTCAATTGTAAACTGTTAAATAACTGGTTAATTTCCTTGTACTTGTTTTATATGTGGCTTATTGAAAGTGTGGGTCTTTAAAATTACTGAAGCTATATTAAAGGCTTCCACACATAATTTCTTAAACTTTTTCTCTGAGTGTAAGCTCAGCAGCTTAGCATATAATAAAATGCAAGAAAGTATAATAAACCTGGCATCTTAGCAGGCCTCATTGTAATAGCTGTAGATTTCAACTGTATTTTTCCTTTTGCCACCACCACATCTTTTCAACCCATTTTCTTTTCTTTGACGGCATTACAATAAAACTTGACCACTGAAAGGTTAAATGATTTCCTTCTGCACATAACTTCTGAAAACTGTTAAGAAGCAGGTTACCAGCTAATGTGTCGATTGTACTAATTGACATTAGTACATGTCCATTTGTGTCTGAGATGGTGGAGTGCTTACTCTGGGAACATGGCCTACCATTAGCACTCTGCCATTTTCTTTGACATGGAACAATAAACAGTGAGTATAGCGCACTACTCACCAAATTAAAACACTAATTCACTTTGAAGGCTTTACAGGATGTTAAATAATGTCAATTTCAAAGTTGTGTGCACTGTACAAAATAGGCCCCTTAATAGATTTTGCCCCTAAAATGCATTCAGGTTCAATATCAATAGAATAGGGTATGTTGTCCACTTGTGTGTAGTTTTCTATAATCAGACCATCCCCTTTTCTTCCCTCAACACGATGTCCCATCTTCCACACCCAGTACTCCTATTTTTATCAGTTTTGTTAAAATAATTGAGCAAAGGGATTCACACAATAGATGAAAATAAACTGAAAGAAAAAGAAAGAAAGATAGAAACTACAAACAGGTCAATTTGGGATGTGTCCCTTACCAATAGAAGACTGAAATTCCATTTCTTGCTTCTATTCCTCAGTGTGCATCCCTTGATATTTGCAATATTTGACAGCTTTGAGTAAGCCTTCCTTCGTTCACATACAGTGACAGCTGACAATATGTCAAAGACCGCTTTTTGTTATCCAGGTGAGGTGTATTGGAACAAAACACTGGTTGGTCTCATTGAGACCCCAGCTATAAGCATCACTCAGGCCATTCTTTGTTGAGCCTTCGGTATGTGGCCATTCAGTGCAAATAATTACTTCTCCAGACCAAGACTGCCTTTGTGTGCTGATGTGATGTGGAAAACTTTTGACAGTTTCCTCTGTTCGGGCATGCTTCAATGCATGCCGGACAACATTCATACTTTTAATAAGGGTCTGGACTACAAACCGTCCAGTGACCTAATCCTCCATTCAAAATTAATATGGTCCTTTGAAAACACTTGAAAAAGGTTCTGTTATCTCCACAAGTCACAATGAGTTCCAAGCACATTGCAGAGACATCAGGGTCCAGATGCCTTTCTCTAATTGTTAGTTGGCAGTAATCAATACGCAATCAGTTGTTATTTTTTATTTTGCCCTGTAAAGAAATGATTTGCAAGCTCTTTCACATTGTTGGTAATGTCACTGGGGGTAGACAGACAGGGGGTGGAACATTCAGCACAAAATAATGCAACCCAATGAACAGCCATGCAATAAATGCTACCCCTGTGAAGCCTATAATGTATAGACCACTGTGTAAGGGAGGTGTTTAATCACCACTGTGGGTGTCTCTTGAAGCCTCATGTTGTGTATAGGAAGTTGATGATGAATGTAGACCCCTTCTACCTTGATCTGATTGGAAACCGTGTACAACAGCTCAACATTGCATAGATTTAAATGAACACCTTTTGTAGACAATATTGGAATATCATGAACACGTAAAAAGGTGTTTATGTTGTGTCCCTCTGCATTTAGGTGGTACTGTATGTTCTAAGATTCTATATTATATGCTTTGGAACATATAGCCTACAATATAATTACTTAACTGATATTTGACTGTAAATGTACTATTTAGCAATAATAATAATACTAATAATGACTACAATGAAGGCACAGCTTCCCACCAATATACAGCATACAGATTCTATTTAGTGGTTTGAGTAAATCCAAGATATATTTTCCGTTCACCGGTCTGTGGAGCAGAAGGAATGATATTAGAGGCGAATGAATCAAATATCAACAGGCTAGACAATCTGCAGCAGAGCCACAGTTGTCTGGGCCTCAACTCAAACTGGCCACACACTAGAGTAATGCATTTAACAGATTGCAGAAATAGTTGGTGGTTTGATCTGTTAAAGATATACGTTCCTGGCAAAAATATATTCACCTTTGCCAACTAAAGATCCTCAATGTTAACCTAGCATTGATGATACCTAGCTTTTTCCCTTATAAAATCCAGCAAGGCTTTTGCAGTTGCAAATCACGAGTGTATTTACTAGTAAAAGATGGATATTTTTAAATCTTTAAACTTTCTACACTGTTTTTTTCTTTTTCTTTGCTCCACTAATTGCATTCTCTATCAATCAAATTATCAACATTCTGCAGGAAATGTCAAATTAGCTGCCAGGAACTTCCATATAATCTATTATTCAGGTTGGATTTTTTTTTTAATCTTGTTTTCAAGACTGAATCATCAAGCGTTATCTCCAATTAAGTTTTTTTTGACAGGGAATGAGCAACTTTTCCTTATATTAAATCTCGGATTGAGTGTTGTAGATCTTTGTATTCTGATCTGTTAATCCCCTGCAGCTAGTTCAGAATGCAGCAACCAGGCTTTTGAAAATGTGATTTTATTTTTTTATATACTTTTATATATTACCTTTTTAAAGCAAACATCCATCCTAGTTTCTACATTGGATTCCGTATATCCATATGAGCTACGATCAGCAGACAAACCCCATTTGTCTTGTCAAAGTCAAAGTCAAAGGGATGCTGAGCACTCCCAGTGTTGAAATATGAATGTCACTCTATCTTTAAAATTGGAACAAAAAAACTTTCTTTATTACTTAAAGTATTTATTGCAAAAGTGTTACAAATTGATCCATTTCGTTTCCCACTTTTTCTGAACCAAAAGTAAATGTACTACATGGGTGCAGGCAAGAAAAAATCTGTCCAGAGTCACTATATGCTCTATCGTGCTAGGGCAAACTTAGGGCTCAAGTTTCCCCCAGTCGGCAGATGTGTTAACATCTACGGTACTATATTCACTTATTTATTTGTTTATTTTTTTTGCCATGCATGTTTTGAAGAAAAAAAAATGCCACTCTGCAGCTTGCTCTCCAACATATTGAGTCTTCAACCTATTTTCACAGTAAAAGATATCCAGGGCCATCTATCGGTCTACATGATGCTATCGGTGTGACTCTCCCAGATAATGACTTGTGGAATGGTCAAGCTGGGCCTATAAATGGAAAGAGAATTTTTGTCCGGGGCCACTCTCACAGGCTTGAGATCTCACCTGCTGGGAACATACACGGCTTATTAAGGGAAGATCTACTGTATATGATTATCATTTTGAAAACAGAGCTTGGGACAGAGAAACACCGATGTAGACACAGGTGCATCTAATGGATACACCTCAATGAAACACTGTATGGACAATTCTGATAAGCGTCAAGGTTAGGTTTAAGGTTCAGGGATAAGTGTATTAAAGTAAATTGGCTTTTAAACAGTTTGCAGTGTTAGTATTATTGCACAGAGTCATCATATTATCTTTGTTTTATTTTTGGTTATTGTGTGAAATGTGTGATATCAGGACATGTAGCATCAATATACAGTATGCGTGTTTATCTTAATAGTATTCTGAGACTGACAGTCGGGCGAATGGGTATAGAGATTAACATCCACATGCAGTTTTCATATCCGTGAAAATAAGAGCTTGATGCTCCCTGTCAAATGTTCTCTATGAAACCTGATGGTCGAGACTCACTTGTTTGTTTAAACTTAGCTTTTGAGACTGAAAATTAGGTATTTACAGATAACACAGGCATGCAATTCCACAGTGAAGAATAGTTCATATTTCCATGAGGGATACAGATAAAAAAAAAAAAGCAGAACTTCTCATTAGTGCTGCTTTTATCTCTGTTGCAAATGTCTTTTTCTCTGCTTTGAAAATGAAGACTTTAACAGCATGATGATGTGTTACATTTGGGAAATGTTTCTTCAAGTTAAAGTTTGGAACAATGTAGAGAATGATAGCACAAATACTCCTTATTTGAAATTGATTGAATTAAGACCTTGACGAATAAACAACAGAAAAATGGGAAATAATTGCATGCGAATATTTGGCATCAAAACATACCAACAGCGATGCAATTTTGCGACAGTTTTTGAAATAGGTTTGAATATTCACGCAAGCTCATCTACCACGTCGGTGGGAGGTCCTTCTAGGGAAGCTGCTGAAGCGAGAGAGAGAGTGTCGGGAGATGCGGTGTGAGCGGGCGAGAGAGAGTGATCGGAACAGAGGAGAGTTACCTTTAACGGTAAAGCTATCAAGTGAATATACAGTAGCTAGAGTCTTCAGTTTGAGCACAAATAAATGCTGCAGCTCCTCAAGACCAAAAGAGGTGTCCTGTCTTGTTACTGTAAGCTTTTTAAATTGAGTTTCCTTTTATCGAAATACTCGAGTGAATTTAATTTCCTCTGGTAAGCAGTTTCGCAGTGTAGCGTCTAGGGCTTTTATTGCAAAAGGTAAGAACGGAAAGAGTGTCTGTGGTAAACGCTGCCTTTGTCAAGGTTGTAAGTAGTAATAATGTTTGCCGTCTATACAGCCTCCGGTTGTTGTATTACTGTATGATGAATGATGAACACAGTGTGGTTGATGTCTTCATTCACAGCAACGGCTCAGAAAAATCGACCTCGTCCCTGAAAAAAATGTTGGCGCTTTATCTTGCATAATATTCGTGTTCTGTGTATGACAAAAACAACAGTTCGAAAAATATATATTGACGTGTGAATTAATCGCACAAACAAAACGTCTCCAGTGTGTAAAGGCCTTTACCCTATGGCTAGAAGTGCGTCCTTGGGGATTTTTTTAGATCTGTTATCCTTGAAAAACATAAACCACATTGATATTGCACCAAAGGCATAAAATTCTAGGGTTACTGACGACTTTAGTTTAATATTCGGGTAATAAAAATTGACTGGAATGTACTTAATCAATTTAAAATGTATGCTAAAACATACAGCACTGCATCTTGCTCAAGTCAATGTAGGCGTCAAGGCCATCTGTGTAATACATGTCAACGTCATCCAACACCGCTACTGATGACACACTCAGATTTAGTCAGAATTGCACCCAGGATCCCAAAAGACTTGTTAACAACCTTTCAATCAGATGAAAATCTTCACCAACAAGTGAGTGGCCCAGCTATCCAACCTGATGGAGCAGCACCAACTGCTCCAGATGATACCATTGCTGACTTTGGCCCCATCAATATGCTGGCAGTTGCTGTGTTGGCACTGTTGTTTCTGTAGTTCTGTATGCCAGTGGGGCAGCAGGTGTCACACCTGGCTGGGGCCTGCTGGATTATTAGCCCATTTTCCATTTTTTGTTTTTTTACCTTTTTTTATTTAGTAGGGCCACTGTTGGTCCAGGGAGGGTGTATGCAACCATGTGCTTCCTCCGAAACACATGGATTCACCAGCTGATTATTTTCCGATGTCAGCAAGCAGGTGTAGCCTAGACGGCGTATTATTTGCTCAAGTTAACGCTAGCCACAGGTCCTGTCCCCATTTGTGTAGATGATCAGACCAACCGGCAGGAGCAACTAGTGCAGTGACCGCAACTGTATTACATCGGTACTACAGAGGACCAATTCATGTTAATGTCAAACGGCGCCAAATTTCAGTACCTGAGAGCGCTAAATGGAGCAGTTTTAATGTGTTCAATGTTCTAAATAAATAACAAAATCTGGTATCTGGTACCGGTATCTCCATCTTGATCAACCTTGAATGTGGAATATTATGCATTCATTTTTGCTCATATTGTATCCAAAAGAAATTGACCAAATTTATCTTTGGAATCTTATAGAATTGGCGAAGAAGTAATGGAACCGTTCTTCTGCTTGAAACGAATGGCCTTGTGAGTCCAAATTTCAAGGTGTTGTTTTTCTCACACCATGTTCTCACTGCAGTCCATACGGTGGCAATGTCAAAATAGACTACATAAATTGAAAAAGAAAAAAGTGCTCTGCCTCTGCACAGTCTGTGTGGGCTATGCTGGCTCAAATCAAAACAAACCCAATTGTTGCCATGGCCAGCAGTCAGGAAAAGGCATCAACATCCGTCGAGGAAGGCTGTTATTTGTTTTCCTCAACTTTTCAGATTTTCCTTTCCCTAGGACAACTCTTCACCTGCTCAGAGGAAGACATAACAAAATCGAAAGCCAAAGTGCCTGTGACCCCTATAGTGCTGTTGAATGTTTATCCCTGCCCAGTGTCCATCAGCTGTCCAGTCTGTCTGGATGAACATGGTTAACAAGCACCTGTGTGATACTTCTCACCTCATCAACAGGGAGAGAGAAATTGTAGAAAGTAAGGGCAGAAAGAAAGCGGCTAGCTAGCTAGCTGGCTAGCTAGCTAGCTAGCCAGCACAGACTCTCTGGGAGATCTCAGTTGTACACGGCTTGCTCTCAGTAAGCAGCCTGGGATATTGACTATCCTTGCTTGGGTATTCATCGGTGATCATTAATTCTTTATTATTATTTTTTTTTTTATTGATTGGAATGCAAGCAAACAAGGGTCTATCCCAGTAATAGTGCCAGCTTGAACTTTGATGCACATACATAAGTCAGTCAGTGAACTTTTCAGTTCTTGTCTTCCCCAGCTAGGTTTGCAAATAAGCTTGTTACTGCTTCGGCTAGCGTGCGTGGTTAGGAAAATTTGTTTTGCTCTATAACGATTTGAGTGGCGAGATGGTGTTTAAGGTGTGATTAAAGTACAATGGAGAACAAGCTGGTTTGAGACAACTTTTCTCCCTGCCTTATTTTACTAATCTCACTTTTTTGAGTCGATCCAAATGCCGCCGGATCATTTTACTATGCATCTAGTCTGCAGGAATGCTTGATCCAGTATCATGTATATCATGTTTCCTCTTCAGAATAATACAATTATGTGCCCATTTATTCTACGCAGACGACCCAAAGACAGTAAATTATGTACTGATGTTGAGCTAGTCAGAGATGGAAACCATTCAATTCATTAGTCTCTACACTGAGTGCTTGCTTTCATCATAGTTTTTTCACTAATTTGCTTTACTTTACTGTATGCTCATCCAGCTCCTCAGTCTGTGTTCATGCCTTCTTGCCAGGTTCAGGTTGTGTTCCCATTATCATTTATTCCTTAAGGTATGCAAGAAACAAATTACAAGGTAGTGCTGTTGCAAATGTGCACCTTGTTTTTCATTAGTATGGCTAGACTAATACAGGGTTTACTGACCTGGGAACAGCAGGTGTACTCCACCTCGCTAGCACCGTCGAGCGGCAGCACTTCATTAGTCGAAGCAATTACTTTTGGGGAGTTGAGGTTTCACCTAGGTTCGATGAGTGTGAGGGTGTGTAACTAATTGAGAGTATGGACCTACACCTTCATGAACAAGTCACAGTAACCCTTTAGTGATTGTGAGGGGAAAAAAGTTTTCTCTTGAAGTTTGTAAGAGCATGGAGAGAGTTTGATCACAATCAAAGTTATTGATTGGCACACTGTACTGTTATTTCAAGATCTGGCGGGTATTTTCAAATCTTGCTAAGTAATTGTCAAAATTTGAATTGGTATTTCAAAACGCATCTTCACATGGAATGCTAATACAATGTGTTTTTTAATGGGAATATTGAATTGCAGAACTTTATGTTATAGCCCTTTTTTAGCTTTGGTCTGAAAGAGAAAAAATAAGACTTACTAATGAACTCAGAAATCTCCAGTGTGAGGCATGCCTGTTTTTTCCCTGTCTAAACACCCATCTCATCTGCATAATTATGTCCTCACTGTGCAGCTTTGGTATTATTCTTTATCACCTAGCATAATAAACTCTTATCCCCTTTGTTACCAAATGATATAGTTGCTATAAAACCCAACAGTCACTGCACTTAGCTGCTCCCCCACATGTGACACATTCAGTTGATCAACAACACCATCAACATTTTCAGCTTGGCTCTGTCTCACAGTAAATAAATACACTTCCCATGATCCCATCAGGTCTTTGAACCTCTTCAACTGACGCTTCGCTTATATAAAAGAAAAAGGACTAATTAGCTCATGAATAATTTGTACTAAGTCAACAGGTGACTCAATTTCGAAGTTTAATGTAAGAGACCCTGGGAGACAAACTTACACGGCCCATGAATGCAAAAACAAGGCCTGCGAAATGTAGAGCAATGCTCCTGTTCACCCTCCTCGTCTCATCAGGTGACTCAGACAAGACTACCAGAAGCAGACATATGTGCTCTGCTACAGGGCTAAGCTTAAGGGAACATGCCGTGCAATGCACACCACCTGTGTGCTTCTTGGCTGTGGTATTACTGTGGCGACAACTCAGCAGAGGTCATTTGCATACTTTATGACTCTAGGGTAAAAGAGGGTAGCAACATGAGAGGTAGACAGGGTGTGGATGTGTGTGAGGGGGAGAGAGAGCGAGAGAGAGAGAGAGGAAAAGAGATGATAAAAGTGTGGCTTTTTGCGTGACTCATAAGAGCCAGCAGTTAAAACTGGTCAAATCCATTTTTAGTCCCTAAGATGTGCTGATGGGTGAGATCCAAACTGCTTGGAGGTAGGTTGTTTTTGACAGTTTGTTTTCTCTAACAGGACACATGTTTTGTGTTGAAACCTCCTGTGATGCTGCCTCGCTTCTGTTGTTGTTGTTGTTGTTATCGGAGCTTGCTCTCTACTCCTGAGGCTAGCTAAGGCTCAGGCCCGGGTCTCTATACACTTGTCTCTGTTTTCCTCCGTCTGTCTTGTCAGTAGTGGATCAAATATAGTGCCGTGAGAACTGCTTATCTTATTTGAAGTTAAACTGGCCTCCAGGCCGTCTGCTTTTGAAATAGAAATAAAGAAGGTAAGACGGAATTAAATGATTCCAGTGGATACCTTTCACGATAATAAGGAGAACACAGAGTTCCCAATTGTTATTGTTTTGTAATAGTTGACTACATATCATGAATTTTGTACATGCTCATATTCTACCAGCTGCGTCAGTTTGCTGAGTCACAAGGGGAAGGATGGTGGACTTTAGCCCATGCTGAGCAACATTACGCCAATGCTAATGATTTACACTGAGCCTTGACTGATATAAAAAGTTGTAAAGAGGTAGAGCCACCTTTGTACCGTATACTGTGTGTGCAAGATGATTTCTTCTTGAATGACATGTCTTAATGATTCATTAAGTGCTAACATGTATCCTATAATTTTTTTATTTCTCATTTTCATTTGTTTCTAATGAATGAGTAATTAGCTGCTAAAAGTGATTGACAGGTTGCCACATGAAACACAGTTGCCAGAGCTTAGGTATATTACTTCTCTTAAAACTAATTACCTGTACTGACTGACTTAATATCAGCAATATCATTTTGACAGACTCCAATATCACAGCTTAAAGTCTCTGTGATTAAAGGGATTTGGTGCAAAAAGGTTGAATTAGTGACAGAAGTCGAAACACACTTGTTTTTGCTTTAACAAGCTACATTTTAGCGATGCTAATTCTAGATACTGGTTGCCACTACCTGAATTTAACCACAGTTATGTTTTTTTGGTTTGTGCTTCAATACAGTATGTGGCATACACATACTTGACTCATTATGTACTTACAGCGGGGAAAATAAGTATTGAACGCGTCAACGTTTTTCCCAGTAAATATTTTTCCGATGGGGCTATTGGAATGAAATCAAAACATGTATGTCCATGACAAAAGTTATCTGTATTAAAGTGGAATGATAATGGGAATACATATTGAACACATGAAGAAAAAAGGGGTGTAATAAGACATTGGAAGCCAATAAACCAGCTGAAATCTGTCAGTATTTAGGAAGCAATCCTGCCCCCTATTAGTGCAAATTAATATCAACTGGATTAGTCTTAATTGATGGCCTATAAAAAGGATTCCCATTACCAAGGTGTCACTCAAGAAGCATTTCATGATGGGTAAAAGCAAAGAGCTGTCCCAAGACCTTTGCAAGCTTATTGTAGAAAAGCATACGGATGGCATTGGTTACAGACGAATATCTAAACTTCTGAAAGTTCCAGTGAGCACTGTTGGGGCCATTATCCGGAAGTGGAAAGAACATCATTTCACCATTAACTGGCCACGACCGGGTGCTCCTCGCTAGATTTCTGACAGATGAGTCCATAGAATACTTAGAAGAGTTGTCGAAGAACCAAGGACCACTCGCGGAGATCTTCAGAAAGACCTGGAAGAAGCAGGTACAGTTGTTTTAAAGAAAATAATTAGTAATGCACTCAACCGCCATGGCCTCTATGCACACACACCACGCAAGACCCCACTGCTCAAGAAAAGGCATGTGGAAGCTCGCTTAAAGTTTGCTGCACAACATCTGGACAAGCCAATGACATACTGGGAGAACATAATCTGGTCAGATGAGACTCTTTGGCTGTCATGGCATACACCATGTTTGGAGGAGAAATGGCACTGCACATCACCCTAAAAACACCATATCAACAGTTAAGTTTGGAGGTGGGAGCATCGTGGTGTGGGGCTGTTTTTCAGCATCTGGCACTGGCAGACTTCATATAATTGAAGGAAGGATGAATGGAGAAATGTGCCATGACATTCTTGATAAGAATCTGCTGCCATCCACCAGGATGCTGAAGATGAAACGAGGGTGGACATTTCAGCAAGACAATGATCCCAAACACACGGCCAAGGAAACTCGATTGGTTTCAGAGAAAGAAAAATAGAATAGCCCAGTCAATCACCAGACTTAAAATCCAATTGAAAACCTCTGGAAAGAACTGAAGATTAGAGTTCATAGAATATGCCCCCGAAACCTTCAAGATTTAAAGACAGTTTGTTTGGAAGAATGGGCAAAAATCTGAGCAATGTGTGCGACTAGTTTCGTCATACAGGAGGCGTCTTGAAGCTGTCATTGCCAACAAAGGCTTTTCTACTTGAAGCGTTCAATACTTATTTTCCCTGCTGTATGTCTTTCACTCAAGGTAAACAAAACGATACATATTTTTAAAGGGCTGTTAAAAGAAAGTGTTTAGGAAGTGAATCACAAACTAGCTGTTATCAACCAACCTGATTAGTCTACTCATTAAAGTGGCTGTGATATATTTAATAAGGAAGCAATTAAACAGTTTTTAAGGAAAACGGCATACTCACTTTTCACTCATGCTCTGAAAAAAACATGGATAAAGATCCTTCATTGAATAATTTATTTGTTATCCTTAAAACTAACACAAGTGCACCAAGTGTCAGGGATTCTAACACCAGTGTGCAGCAGCATATTCCCCACAGTGTTCTCTTAAAGCTATAGTGCGCAACTATTTCGTGAACGTCCATTACATTCAAGTAGGGCTGGGATGATTCCGTAATCGATTACGTAAATGTGTCGACACAAATTGTTCTGCTCACCTTATTGTCCCTTTCCCTCCCAAGTAGAGTTTTTAGATTCTCTGCCCGAGCCTGAACTTGACCCACTTGAACAGTGCAGTGTTAAACAATTTTAATAAATAGAGATTTGAACCTTTTGTGTAAATTGTTAATAATTGAGCAATTGGAAAATAATCGCTAATTGAAAAATGAATCGTTAGATTAGTCGACTAATCGAAAAAATAAACGCTAGATTAATCAGTCCTTCCAGAAAAATGCAGAGTTTTTTTTGTGATTGTTGCGGGCAAAAATCCTTGATTATGCGGCACGTTTTCTTAAAAAATGCGATGGAATATGCGGGATATTTATGCAACTTTATGCGATGAAATTGCGGGAACTTGCAAAAAATAAGGGAACTTGCAAAAATTGTGGGAACTTGCAAAAACTGCGGTTTGATGAAAAAGAGAAGAAAAAGTGATACCCCCAACACCCTGCTTTTTAAAAACTTAATTTCCAAAAATAATTTACAGATATTCAGTCATTGCAATAAGTAAACAAATAAGATACAAAAATATATACAAATAATATAATATTGAAGTAAAAATAAAAGTAATAGTCTAAACAGAGGGAAATAAAAGATACAAAAGAGACAGACTTTTAAAAATCGTTAATAATATAGACAGTAGGAGCACTTAAACAAAGAGATTTGAGTAGACATCAGATATTAAGATAGCTTTCTTATTGGATACCAACTTAAGAGACTCAAAGTACATGTCAAATTCAACCTCCAACACCTGATGATGTTCACGTCGCCTAATTACGTCACTTCATAACGTTCCCATGGCAACAGGGGAAAATGGCTGCTCTTGTGTGAAGTAAGTACGCAACATTTTTTTCAATTTTCTGCTAAGATATATGTGACTTTTTTGCAACGAAAATGCAGGGATTATGAAATCATGCAAGCACCGCATATTTTGCACGTAAATCGGCAATTTATGCGGCGAAAGTGCGGTATATTTGAAAAAATGTGGCCCCCGCATGAAAATGCGGACTTTGGCTGATTATGCATTGAATTATGCAATCGCATAATCGCGTTTTTCTGGAGGGACTGATTAATTGTTTAAAAAATAATCGTTTGGGACAGCCCTACATTCAAGTCATTGCCAAATGAGTTGATACAAAGGTAGTTAAGCCTATCTGCTCCACAAAACTCTCTCTGTATTTCTCAGTATGGCTATGTTTACAAAATGGTGCCGTCTGGTGACTTTCACGCGCAGAAGCTTGAGTGATGCGTTATACGTCACCGCTGAGAAAGGACAACCACAGCGTTCAGCTTTGGAGACAAAGAGGACATAACAATTACAAGATAATTACCTCTTCTGAAGAATCCATCATGTTTTTTAATCCTCCGTATCGTCCTTGGCTACTAGCAACTGTGCGGAGAAGGGGTGGGGGTGGTGCATGATCACTGAAGGCTTGCATCATGTGGATGCACCCACAGAGTTGTTGTCAATACTTAGGTCTATGTGTCAGTGTACGTAAGTAAATAAATAGGTGTGTAATATTTGTTTTCACAATGCACAACACTAAACTGCTTTTAATGTGCGTTTGTTTATTTGTTGATGTGGACACTGATGAGTTTAAAATGTGCAATAAAAAAACATTTTAAAATAATAAATATTTAAGTTGGGCACAATTGAGAAATACTACACCACAATCTCTAATTATTGTAAGATCTCAATATGCTCTCCCATGAGGAAGTTCAGCATAAGAGCAAAGGTCTGGAGGGGATTTTTATTTACGTCTGATGTCAGCTCATTAGATAATTCATCATATTTAACATTGTGTAAGCAGACTGGCCATTTTAAATGCTTGCATTGCTGCTGTGTAAGCCTGTGGATAGTGGGAATAAGGCTGAGATATGAGATGAACTTCCTCCAAAACAAAGTACTGTATTCCAGAAGGACTTCACAGTTTATTGCTAAGAATTCATTGTCAGGGTCTAAAAGGTGACCAAGATCCATCTGTGGGTCAGTAAACTCTTCCCTGTCAGCTTGGCAGAGCTGGCACAGGGCCAGGGAAGAGAGATGCCCCAGAGAGAACAACGTGCTGATAGACAATATAAGTAAGTTTTAGTCGCAGTCACGTAAAGTCATATAGAGCTGCAAAGGAGATTAGTGCAGCTACTACTGGCTGTTGATAGTGCAGATTAGGACTGGGCGATATGGCAAAAATGTGATCACGATATATTTTTCCATTTCGATCGATATTTATCACAATATAAATTTTGTTGTTGATACTGCCCGTTCGAAGTGCATCCTGACTAAAGACGGAAGAAACCAGAGGTTTAATCACACTTTAGAATATAGTTTATTACCATATAAAAAAACATTCCTTTACAATATTCAGCACAATGTTTTTGTTGAAGACTCGCATTCACATTATGAGATGTCCCACTAGTTAACATTGCAGGTAGAGTTACATCACCATTCTTGAACTAGAGACGTCAGTACTGGAGAAATGTGCAGCTTGGGTATCCAGGGCCAATGGGTCTGTGATTCTCATACTCTCAATGCAATAAACGGAAGCTGTGCACTTAGCCACATTTTTCTTGTATACATTTTTTTAAAAAGATAATTTAAAGGCTTTTATGGCCTTTAATCGACAGGATAGCTTGAAGACAGGAAAGGGGAGAGAGAGGAGGGACGACACGCAGCAAAGGGCCACAGGTCGAATCCCGTGGCCGCTGCCAAGGCCTCAGCCTACAGGGGGCGCACACTCTACTAGGTGAGGTAGAGGTCGCCCCAGCCACATTCTTTTAAGAATCGATGGAGAGAGAGAAGTGGATTTAAACATTTCTATAGATGTTTAGATATTTGATTTAGCCATGAAACTGGGTTAGAATTGATTGTAACCGCCTTGAATTTATTCATGTAGCCTTCCTATATCAATCAAAAATATTTTCATTATATCTTTGTGTTCTATATTTATATAATTTCTGTTGCTATTAAAAGTGAACTGACAGTGGGCTATAGTGAGCTGCTGTGTTTCATACGATAGCTACAGAAAATCAATTTTTATCATTGAAACAATGTTGTAGACATTGTTTTTCTCTTTGTTTCCTCTGCACACCAAATTTTCTTGAAAGTTATAAATTTTTTTGCGATTTTCTAATTTAAACCAACTAAAGGTATCAGTTTTAAGGCTCGTTTGCACGCTATTATATAATTCACAATACCTCAGTTAAGGCTAATTATTCTTTTTTGAAAATGTAATTAGTTCTGATTATTGTTGAACAATGAACTAAAGCTGCATGATCAGCTCATGGTGATGATTAAGTTGCCAAAAAAAAACAAGTGCTCACTTGTAAAACAATAACTTCATCATAACGTTTTACCTGTAATTAAAACTAGAGATGTTCCGATACCGATACCAGTATCGGTATCGGCTCCGATACTGCCTAAAACGCTGGTATCGGTATCGGGAAGTACTGGAGTTTATGCACCGATCCGATACCACGTAATGAAGCCCTAAAGAAAATCTACGTTAAAGTAGTTTATTTATGTTCTTTTTCATTATAACTATAAAAGAAAGTTCTGGGGCATTCCTTGTTTGCGTTTGTTCATGTTTCACAAAGAGTTTAACCTGAGCCAGACCGACAACAAAGAAAGAAATCATATCACATCCATACAGAGATAGTAGTATACAGATGTTAAAACATAATGAAATATATGACTCACTGGTATCGGATCGGTACTCGGTATCGGCCGATACGCAAGTTCAGGTATCGGAATCGGTATCGGGAAGCAAAAAAGTGGTATCGGACCATCTCTAATTAAAACAAATACCATAAGTATCTCCTTGACCCTACTTTCTCACAGAGTACAGTATGACTTCCTGGTGTTGTGTGGTTGTACAGCAGTGTGTGGTAGAGAATAGATGGAGAAAAAAAGACAGATTAAATGAAGGAGCACAGGGACAGTTATACACTTCAGAAGGCTATAGCTGCCCCCTTGTAACTGATGTCTCAGACACACTCTGCCGTCCTCTGCTCTCATGCTGTATGACAAATATCTGTGTGCTCTTTCGATCATCCTAGGGGCTGAAATAATGCACTTTGCTGCCCCTGGTCCCCAAACGCCAGGCATGCATTAGCACTTATATCCTCTCAATTCTTTGCTTTCCTTTTTTTGTATCACTACAATCCCTCCCTTTCTCCCTTCCATGCTCCTATTTTGGGGCTTTCTTTGGAACTAATGATATCGTGAAAAGCTGATGCCAGCGCCTGATGGCCACACTCTTGTGGAAAACAAGTCCAAAAAGTGGCGAAATGAACCTACTTCAATTGTTCTTTGTGCTCCTAGTTGTAGATTAAAATGATGATCTGGAAAGCACTCTTCACAGGTATGGTTTTTATTCTCTGGAGTATTGTGTTCATTGTGTTATGTTGTAATACTGCGGCTGCAATTCAAATTCCAATCATACCCTCTCTTGTTACTTGTTATCTGTTCTTTAGATGTGGAATTGAAAAAGCCCCACACACACACACACACACACACACACACACACACACACACACACACACACACACACACACACACACACACACACACACACACACACACACACACACACACACACACACACCTCTTTTTTCCCCTTACCAACACAACTCATGCACACACATTTTTGACGTATGGGTTGAGTATATCCTTAGAGATGTTGTTTACCCTTCATGCTTGACGTGATTTCAGAGTGGAGGTGGTACCAAGCAGTCCGTCTCTTGCGCATTACATGTTTCAAAAGACAAGCCTTGAAAGCTGTGCAAAGCAATGCAGCACATACTCAATTATACAAGCATTTCATGGAGTTGAGTGTTCATGCATTTACTAGTGTATAGTACACTACAAGAAAAACTACTGTGTTGGAGGTGGTGTATTCACAGTACATTCAACCTACAGCAATTTCTGGTAAATGTCAAAAACGTGGAATTTGATATCTTGACATCATATTTGATGAACAGTAAATTAGCATTGCCAATAAAAAAAGATGTATTCAGCAAAGTCTATGTTTCAGCAGTTACATCTCAACATTCTGTAATAGATTATTGAATTGCCTTGAGCATCCATTAGAGCGCTTATTTTGCCATTTGTAGGTGAGGTAGCCTCAACTTTCCCATGACAGTAAATAAAACCTCCATGAAGTAGCAGTAAATAATGTAAACACACAGAGGGAAGATGGAACCTGTACAGAAAGAGGAAATGGAGCGTTAAAAGGTAGCACATTTGTCAGGACTACCCTTGGGCTAAAAAGCCCATCCCCACCTGACCCCCCTAGTACACATCCTCTAATCTTAAAAGTCTCCACAGAGAATCGGCTGAAGTGCTCTGCAACATGAAACACAGTTAGGTAATAATAACAATAACTATTCTTTGAATGTTTTTAAGAATTAAAAGCCCTCCTTGCATTTGTAATTGTTTATAATCAAACTTGTGTTCATACACGTGCTCTCACAATGTAACTTTCACTCCACAACAAGCAAGGAAAAAAAGAATATATATATATATATATATATTTCAATATCAAGATACATTAAATAACATATTTTAAGTTAATGATATAATGTAGCAAATTACATATTTGCTTGCAAGTTAGTAACAATTGATATATCCTGAACTAGTGTATGTTGTTAGGCGTTACCATACCATATATAATTGTTTCCATATGCTTAAAAAATCAGTCAAGTCCTCCCTTACATTACATACATACATAGATACAAGTGTATCTTTTTACATATTACACATTTATATTTGCATATAGAGTATTATATTCAGTGTAAGTTATGTATGTCAAACTGCAACTACCCCCAACTATCTGTACTAATTTAACAAAATGTAACATTTTATCAATTACTAACACATTTTTTGAAAATGCACTTACATTACGTTATATACAGTAGATTATTTGGCGTTGAGTTAAATACATGGACTTAACATAGAATACATCACATGCATGTATGGATGGTCCTAACCATGGATACAACTTTTATTTACAGAGAGGATATTTTTACTGGAGCGCATTTTAAATGGAAACTATAAATTGGTAAAACTCTTAATTGGATAATTGGACTTAAAAGCAACTAACATTGTTGTAGTAATAAAAGGGACCTCCCGGCGGTCCATTGAATGAACTGTAGTCAAAGCAGAGACTGTCAGTTGTGGAGGTTTAAATAAAGGTCATACTTGATGTAGCAGCGTAAAAATGCCACGGCAGATCTATTTGTTTATTATCTGTGTAATCAGTGTTCAGTGGCTTGTAAAACCTGCAGTGAAATATTTAACAGCAATCTTTTGTCCACATGAAAAGTGAGGCAGTTTTCCATGACGTTTTTTGTCTTTTATTTTGCTCTGGTCACCAAAAAAAGACTAATTGACAGAATTTGTAGCACAGTGGTGTTTAATGAGACACAGTTTACATAGCCTCATCCCCCTTTGGGGAGACTTTTTCTTTGGGTGGGGGGGTTTTGACCTAATAGTTTTATAGGCAGTACATTACTATAACAACCACATGGTCTTTAATAAAGATTCTTATACTGTAGATGCAAACTGCACAACCTCCACGTGAGACATTGCCCCGTCCTGAGATTTGCTGAGTGTAGGTGATAATAATTCTTCGAACAGGTGCTGCACCATAAGCCCCAAGGCCTGGGGAAGTGAATGATTAGTGGCACTCCCCCAAGATGCATTGCTCCTCTGTATTAAAACCAAACTCTGCCTTTTATTCCCTCCAGGGTTTATTAAGTGGGCCAGTTGCCATAGCGACGCTTTGGCAGGATATTGCCAGGATAAGCCGTAATGGGTCTCCTGACACAGTTCACTCTGCTCCTGTGGAAGAACTTCACTCTCCGGAAGAGACAAAAGGTACACTTCTGCTCACCAACCCCCTTTACAAATCAACACATACTTGCTAAAATTGGTCAGCAATGGAGGGAAAGTGGGGATATGGTCCCAGGCTTGTGTTATCAAGGGCAACTAAGTTATTCAGGAGAGGGGAAGGTAATAGGAGGGATTTACTGTGAAAATTGTCTCCTATAGAAGTAAGCCGCCTTTAACTCTCCCACTAGAGAACAAGAACAATCTTACCTTAATGACGACCAATTCAAAGTGTCACCTTCAATTTTTGGAGATCTATCTCTTGTGCACATTATGTCACATTGCCTGTGTGTTCTAACAAAGCCAGTTTTTGGCCTAATAGAACGGGATAGGGAGTGACGAATGTTAAATGCTTTGTTTGAAGGGCAAACACTCTTTTAGGCTCTTCTTACAAACCCACTGTCACAGCCTGTCCTCAGCAATGTGTTCCAAAGGTATAGTGTCATTGCAGTTTACAAAACTGTTACCAGCAATTAAAGGTTATTAATGTTTGCTCTTCAACTGCAAATTATGCAACTGAGATTCCAACAGCTGTCACTCCTTGCATACCAACACACACTTTAACTTTTTACAGTGTGCTTAAAGTATCTCTGCCAATTTTACCTAGTTTCATCGTTCACAGTTCAACTGCTTTAGGGCAAACAATTAAGATTTCTAGATATTTTATTAAACTATTTGCAGTGTTTGCACCTGTGATTTTCAGCGTAAGCAAGTAGGACTGGGACGGTATGGATTTTTTTCTTACCGCTGTTGAAAAGCAAGAAATTCCTGCGGTATCACGGTATACCACAACCCCCTTAGGAGAGTAGCGTAACTTAGAGCGAGAATGGCAGGGTGCCTTAAGTCAGCGCCCGTGTGGTCGCGCAAGGAGAGCAAGCGGGAACGGAGAGTAGCTCAAGACACGGTGGCTTTATCTGTTGTCAATACTGCCGGTAAAGTGGCGTTACCCCCGAAAAAACATCTGCTTAAACCTTACAACATATGTTGCAGCCATAGACTGTGTAAAAGATTGCAGCACAGTGTTTCCATTTCAGCTCAAGGTGAGAGTCTTTACTGAGTTGTCATTTAGGGCCACAATGGTTTCTCTCCTCTCCGTTGATCCATTCCACAGACAGTTCAGAAAGCTCTTTTGTCAATAACGTAAAATATAAATAAAATAGTTTGCCGACAATGCCGAGGGCAGCCCGTCTAGCAGCTGAGCAGACAGAGAGCAGAGAGGGCGACTCAACAGTTTGCTAACCTGTTGCTCTCTCTACCAATATAAGCCGCTCTGTTTTAGGCTACAAAACGTGCATGTAGGCTGAAATTCAACCATGCCGTTTTATCGGGATAAAGCTATAAACAGAAGGAAACTCTGCTAGCTGCTAGGCTAATGTGCAATGGTTAACAATGCAACTGTAACGTCAATGTGTCCACCTCAGCTGAGAACGGAGAAATGTCCATTACACAGGTGCTCTCGCATATAGGCCTAATAGTCAACACGAATGGAATGTTATTATGTGTCATGGAACAATATTGTGCTCCCCAACTCGTGAAAGGTCGGATTTGCTCCATCTTTTGATGATAAGTTCAGAAAGCCTTAAATCCAATGTAAGACACAATTTCATCAGACACAATCCATGTCATTAGAATCAATGAATCCATGTCATTAGATGCAACGTGCACACGTGCAGGCCAATGTTTCTTTGCGGTGATGACGGTGACAAGCTCAGACCCGCAGTAGGCGTCACGTGACCGCGGTAATGCGGTAACCGTCCCAGCACTATAAGCAAGCGCATTTATATTTTCTTAAGATAGCCTTTTATGGTTTCTACTATGGTCTCATCTCTAGATTATGTGAAACTCTTTTGATTTGTGTACACTAAACATGGAGATAGGTCTAACGAAATACAAATGCTTGCTGAATATAAAAGATTCACAGGTAATTCTCCAAACTATGTCAATTTAAATCTAGATTTTTGAACATAAATATTGGCTATTGCCTTTATATGAATGCAAGCCTGTGCAAAGCTCATATATATATATATATATATATATATATATATATATATAACCTTGCTGTTGAGGCATTCCCTTTGCCCTGGCTCGTTCCCTTAACCCAAGTCGTTACTTCCTCATTCTTGTAACAGACACTAGCCTACACATGATCAGCCAGTGATATATGGTGGATTTTATTGCCTCTGATGTCTCCCACACTGCCCAAGAGGTCACATGCTGCAGGAAGATAACTGTTACAATGTGTCGCAACTGCATTTCAAGGGTCAGAGAACAAGTTGCCATGGAATCTAGTTAGCATTATGAGTAATTTTGAAGCACATATAGCTGTTACAAAGAGCTGCAGTGTGTTCTTTGATTTATACCCTTGCACTGATGATAGGAGTCACATCCACCCACTTGTTTTGTCAGGGGTTCGAGCACAGCGGTGTGCCTGTTGCCAGAGTAGAACAAAAGAAATCTTCACAAAAAAAAATCTGCTTTCATCAAAGTTCATACTTTCTTAGAATAACTCAAGGCAAAGTCATTTGCAATTTTATAACTTTGTATCTGGGAAACATTCCCCTTGTTAATTTTATCAATGAGCAGAAAGAACAGGGTGGTATCCTTTTGTACCAGGGAGAAATATGCGCCTACTTTTCTCCTATAACATGTAAGGCGACAGTGGTGATTTTGTGCGTGGAATGCAGGATATTTGGCCAATGTCAACGTGAAATATTGGTATTAGACAAAACCAGTGGGAGTTAGCAAGGACAATGGTGCTTCTGGAGGGCTTGTGGAGGTTAATGACCAATTATATGAATGCCTCACCAAGCATTTTAAGATTTTATAACAGGCATGAAACTGATTTTATGGTCCAGTATTTCACATAATTTCATAGGACGAGATTATCTTTTCACAAAGACGCTGGTGTCCGATGGCAAATGCCTGGGGAGCCAGACATTGAGAAAGTCCCCATGATCTCTGTGTTCCCTCTCCATGCCTTTTCTTTGGAATACATTATGATAATTCACCCTCTCAGCAGAACTACATCCTCTCTGACACGCAGACTGGTGGGAATTAAAAGACTGAATTTAAAAATTCTATCTTGTGAATATGTGATATTCTGCAGTTTTCTCATCTGTAATTCATTGACAAAAATATAAACAGATTCACCATATGCCTATATACCTAACTGAACAAAATAAAATGTGTTCAGGCCCCCCCCCCCGACTCATACCTATTCTACTGCAGAAACCTTATTTTAATATACTGTATAAGGTTACCATGGCGCTGGGCATTACAGGCAATATTTATTATTGTATTTTCCTCACCTCTGCCTGCCCTGCAGTTTAATTATGAAGACACCAACCTCAATATAGATGTCTTCTGTTATTATTTGTGCTAATGTGCGTCATCAGATACAATGTCAGAACAGGTTACCAATAGCAGGAGCAGGGGCTTGGTTGAGTGGAGCTTTTCAGCTGATTACTCTAAGCAGGTCACTCCAGCAGAGATGTTGAGAGGACTGAGCGTGCAGGCAGACCAGGTCAGCTGAGGTGAGAAGAGAGGGCTCAGTGGGTGAGTGCACGGCTGGGTGGGTGGGGGTTGTTGAGCAATGGTGTGTCTAGGGACACGTAAAAGCCTAGAAGATGGCAGAAGGTGTGGGGTTGAAGAGTCAAAAAAAGGATGACCTGCAGCATTGTAATATCTAATTGGAAGTCATCTGCTGTTGGATATTACTTCCTGCTGAATTACGAAATACAATCCACCGTAACTTGGCCACCAGCTTTCAGAGGTGCGCGTTACATTAACTTATGTACAAAGAAACTTTAAAAGTGTGGTTGAATTAAAGCAAGGAAGTGGTTTGTACTCTTCATCCAGAAGAGGATTAAATGTGTCGTGGAGATGATAGGGAGCGGGTGATGGCTTCGGCGAGGAGGAATCACAAGCAGAGGTTTCTTTATCAATCCAGGAAGTGCTTAGAGTAAAAGCAAGACTAACCGCAAAACAAATGGACTATGGAATGTGCAGCCACATTGTAAGCTCAATCACATCAATACACAGCCTCATGAGGTCATTTTAGTCGCTCATAAACAGTATAATTAATAGTCCAGGCACCTTTGCTTTGAGATTTGCTTTTACGAGTGATCATAAGTCACATTTTTAACTTATGAGAAAACAATGCAAATGATGTGAGCCATAATATGTTCCGAAGATGTATTTCATAAACAAATTATGAAAATAAGACCACTTTATCCTTTTGTGCAGGTGCGGCTGGTCGTTGAAGTGATATGGCCTCTGTTTCTCTTCTTCATACTGGTGTGGGTGCGGTCCACCACTCAGCCACTTTATAAAGGAGAATGTAAGTACAAGCCCAGCTGTAATGTTGAACTCTATTTCGCAAGTCATTTAAAACTGCAGAACAACTCCTCAGGTTTAAACGGGGGTTTCAAAAATTAACTAAGAAATCAAAGCTTATGTATATTTCAAAATCTTGAGGAAAATTTGATGATCTAGAAAGAACAAAAAAAATACTTACCCATGTTACTTACTGCATCTATACAGTTTATCCAAACAACGATTTGTTAGCAATGCAGCTGAGTTCATGGATACTGTACGTATTCACCTGTATTCCTGTAGGCCACTACCCAAACAAAGCCATGCCATCGGCTGGCGTGCTGCCCTGGCTTCAAGGTATGATCTGTAACGTCAACAATCCCTGTTTAAACTATTCAACACCGGGGGAGACACCAGGCCAAGTCAACAACTTCAACAACTCCATGTACGTACTGGGATGTGCCCTTCTCTTCTCTGTCTTCTAAGACCAAGGTGTGGTGTGGACTCGAGTCACATGATTGGACTCGAGTCAGACTCGAGACACAAATTTGATGACTTTAACACCAATGACTCGTGACTTCACTTGGACTTGAGCCTTTTGGCTTAAAAAGACGTGATACCTTTCCCCAAACTCAAAGATTAAAAAGTATGTTATTTAAAACATGTTTTTTTACAGATAAATTCATTTCCGCTCATTTTCGGAGTCAACTAATGCTAGTAATTCCCCAGCAAGTCTACAGTATACTTCATGAATGCATCATTTCCCAGATCCACTTTAACTAATCTGAAAAACCGTGGACCGGAGAGCATGAACAAGTGAAGTTATGTCTCTGAGTGCAAGTTGGAAATGATGACACTAAAGATATTTTTGCGTATAAAGACTATGTGGTGGTCAACAAAAAAAACAGATTGCAATATGCAAAACATGTGGGTTGAAAATTACTTATGGAGATGTAACAACTTCCAACATTGTTGGACATTTGAAGCTGCACAAAGAACGATAACGTACAGTCGAGGCTAAATCATTTCATTAACAGAGGCGCCGTGTCGGCCAAGTGTGGGTTCCCTCCCTAACTAGTATTTTTATGTTTACCTGAAACAAGATGACAAATCGGCTAAAAAAGTAAAAGGCTACGCGCTGCAATCTGCTAACGTTAAAGCAGCGAAAATGTGGGGTGACCCTGAGTAACAGAAAAAACACAACCTTGTGGGAAAGCTGTTAATGTGTATGTTTTTGTTTTATGCAAACTGTGACGTTCTCTCTCTCACACACATGCACACACAGATTATTTATCCATTAAGTGAGTTTATTTCTTTTTGTCTTTTTATTTCATTTAGACCTAAAACACTGTGAAAGTGTAGTGTCAGTGTTATTAAGTTCAGTAGCACTTGATAAAACTATATATATATATATATATATATATATATATATATACACACACACATTTGAAAAGGCAGTCGTGATTTGTGTAAATGTAATTTATTACTCTGTTTTGGTGAATATTGCATTATGACTTGTTTAGGACTCGAAAAACAAAGTTTAGGACTTTGGACATGAGTTGGGACTTGTTTGTCTTGACTTGGGACTTGATTTTGGACTTCAGTGCAATGATTTGAGACTTACTTGTGACTTGCAAAGCAGTTTCTTGGTCCCACCTCTGTCTAAGACATTATACATCAGGATAAAACAGAATCTTTTTGGTTATAATTTCAGATTATATCTAAGACAACAGTTAATGATCTTTCTTATCTTTCTGGTAAACCAGAATTGCTGGGATGTTGATAGAGCTGCAAACCCTCCTGGTCAACAGATCTATTCTCAGCAAGGCACAGTTGCTGGCAGATGACCTCGAACAGTGGGATTCAGTCCTCTCACAGTCTAACCTTGGTAATGGTAAGAGAATTTGAATGGAAATTATTGATGCACTGACCTTAAAACAATAGCACTATGCATTCAAAGGACCTTGTTTTAAGGTTATTATCAAACACAATCTTCAAAATTGGTGAAAAGCAACAGAGTCAAAGTGCAGATAGTTTTTTCTTGATATACACGTTTTATTGCTAATGAGTAATTGTTTAAAAAGTAATAAGTAGAGAAGATTCACAGCAACAATCACTCTCCTATGTCTTTGTTAAGTACTCTCCATCAAGGAAAGTATCCCCTTCATGTGGATGACAAGTTGGAGGATTTGTTATTCCCCTTTATCCCTTAAAAACAATGGCGCGTGATTATTTATGATGCAATTTGCTGTGCAGACTGACAGATCGTTTGTCTTGATAAGTTGCTGCTTTGCATTAGGCTCATTTAGCCTGATGATATTCAGATTTTCATACGGCACCTAATTTGCAAAGAGACAAAGGGGGAGGGGGGGGGTGTACTGCTGTTCAACAAACGGCTCGTTGGCCATTTGCATTTTGGGGTCGCTGGCTTGTAATATACAAGATTAAATCCATCAAAGATCTAAGCCTGGGCATAATTAATGGGATTCACTGTCGGAGGCGAGCGCACAAAAGGTCATTAACAAGAAGGGGGAATGGAGTACTATCAAAAGACTATGATGGCAAAGGTGATTGTGTTGTCCTTTTTTTGTTTTTACCAAAGGTTGATTAAAAGACTCGGGTGGTCACTTCAATCAGAAATGCAACCGTGTTCAGGAAGAGCCCAGAGCATGTTCTTTTTCCCCATAATCGAACCCTTTCCATCCCCCTGATGCTCCTGCAGTCATGCGGGGCATAATAATGTGTTTAGTAGGAATCAGGAAGTGTTGTATAGAGTGTGCTGCAAACAGCATAATTAATTCCGGACAATACAGAATGATGTTATTTTTACCCAACATTTATCTTAATTGAACCTTGAATAACCCAGTATAACTCACTTCCTCCCCTCATCTTGATAATTGACTGACTTGCATGTATTACACTTGCAAAAGGGCTAATCTAATTAAATTATGTAACCCCTTTATCATCTCAACAGCACATGCTGGAGTCCCAGAGAGAAGAAAACGCATGTTGAATAGATACCGTATGTGCATGGGTGTGTGTATATACTTCAGTAGGATGCCTGCTATTCGGCATTGTGAGGGGGTACGAGTGAACAGTCGATTGGTTGTGAAGCTGTCTGTCTTAAATCCTGGCTATCTGTGGGGAGCTAATCAGGGGGAAATGGCTGATTAACAGTCTGGTACATGTTTAGCAACAAATCGCTCCTCTCCCACACTCATTCAACTCAAGTGTTCAACGTATACTTACGCCAATGAAGGATTTAATTGCAACTGTCATCTAGAAAGCATAATTTAAAGTCAAATTCATCAGACTGTAAAGCCACTCCAAGCAACATGTAAAACAAAACCAAATCAGAATGCTTTGAAGAATTTGGAATTCTTGATTGTTTTTACAGTAACATGCACACATTAAAAGTAAATTATTTAGTTTCACTGTAGGTTTTATTTTCACGAGTTTGCCAATTGTTTTTTATCAGTTAGGATAATATTATTCTCAGCAGCTGCACTGCAGTGATTTTAAAGTCATGGACTGTAGCTTTAACCTTTTCATTTCAACAACAGAATCCTCTAGTGCTTTGGTTAGACGAATGGAAAGGCTGCTGTCCTATTAGTTACACAACAGGCTCCCCTCCATGGTTGGCATAGTTGTCAATTAGGGCAAATGACACAAGTCACACATGTCTCTTCATGCACCCATATTTGTCAAAGGTAGTGTGGAAATTAGGGCTGCAGCTATCAATTATTTTAGTAATTGATTAGTAATAATTCTACTGATTATTCCATTAATTACTTGAGTCGGATGAGAAATACTTTTGTTTTATTGAAGAGCAATACTATACAATAGTTTGTTTTAATTTTTGGGAAAAAGCAAGATTTTTATTGCATACATTGCTTACAATATCATCTCTCAGGAACAAAATCAAGTGTTTAATCAGTTTATTCTGTGAAGTTGTATTTTTTTTTTTTTTTTTTTGGTGTAGTTTCATCGTCCATACAACTCTGTCATTTACTTTTGTCGGGTCTGTTTCGTGGAATGGATGATTAAGTTAGACTCAGTGTTTTCTTATTGTGGTAAGCTAGTTTGATTTAGCAGTAGACACTACACACTGTACAGAGTTTTCGTTTTAATTACGTTTGAACTGATTCCAAACTTTGGACACTTTCTGTCGTGTTCTCCAGCCTGTCTCTTCTCTTAGCCCCTCACTATTTACGCTCTTTCTTCATTTTGTAATCTGCACTGTCAGTCTTCATGGCATGTGTCGCCAGCAACGTGTGCAACAGTAATAATCATCTGTGCGGAAACACCGTGAGCGATACAACGTTGGTAACATTGATTAAATGAAGCTTTGAGGCAAAATTATTTTTTAGTAATCGAATTATTCGAGTTACTCGAGGAATCATTTAGCCCTAGTGGAAATCAAATGCAGGATTTCAGATAGACAACGAAGGGAGGCTGAGACAGAAATGCTGTAAAATATCTGCAGTGCAGATGGCAAGTAAGGAAGATTTATGGCTAAAACTATGAAAATAAGACTCTGCTTAAAAACAAGCACATATATTTCACTTTAAGTTTCCCATATCTGAACAGTTGTCAGCATCACACATGTAAACATCAACTACACTACTGCACACGGTATTTCAGATTGTGTGTCCCTGCTGTGTATAAACTGCTGTTCTGCAAAAGTAATGATTCTCAATCTTTATGTTTAAGCTCAACCAGTGATCCTAAGGAGTATTCTCAGAGACAATGAAACTTTCTCCACTTACCTGAAAGGGAATTTGTCGGTTCCACCATCGGTGGTCCAAAGTCTCATGAATGCTGGGATTAAACTCAATCCAGTGAGTATCCTTTTGCTACTCTGCTTGCATGTTGAAAACAGTCTCCAGTAAGAATCCCAGCTGCTTCGAAACATGGTTTTCCACCTCTTTCTGTAAATAAAAGAATTGAAATTTTATCAAAATGTTCAAAAGACCGAATGTGCCAAGAGCGTTGTGCTTGAGTATTTGAAATGTACAAATGTCCTGGCTGTAAACTGCCTCTGGGATCCCTTCTCTTTACAGTCATAATCACATCAAACTCTAGCATTTGCTTGATTTAAAAAAAAAAAGTAGTTTGAAGCTGTCTAAAGTAGGTAATTTGGAGTGAAATGAACTTGCAACAGCAATAAGGATGTCTTAGTCTCTAAATGCTTCCCAATTGATACCATGGTACTGTATGTTATGTACCAAGTAATAGTAGATGAGCTGCAATAAGTTAATTATCTTTCACTGACATTGGCAAAGGTGCTTAAATACAATGTGCACGGATTAAAATATCCCTACTGTGTATGAGGCATTCTCAAGAAAGTGCAGTTCATGAGCCATTCTCTGTCTTGTGGCCATCTATCCTGTCTTGCTTCTTAGTGTCACTGTGTAATGTCTGGTATAATAAAACACTTTCTGTGTGTATGGATCTGGTATGTGTGGGTGTTGATGTTAATGTGTCTGTCACATTTCTACTGTTATTTTAAGTTTAAAGTTTTTTATTATCAGATGCAACAATTTTTTTGCATCTGATTTTTTTTTTTGTGAGTGTGCACACACACACAGAATGTCAGTGTTTATTTGAGGGTGATCGAAGAAAAATAGACCTTAAATAAAATGAAAACGCTAAGTCACACTTTATTTTGAAACGGGATATAGCATACTATATGCCTGCACAACAACCCAAAGGACACAACACATGTATAAATAAAATATGGTCCGATGCAAAGTTCTTTTCTTTGTCAACTTCTACCAAAGTCTGTATTTATTTTTCAGATGATGGGCATCTCGAGTCCGGACAACCTGAAGAGCATCTTGTGTGAGGGGACAAATCTGGATGAATATATCCAATTTAACAGCAGAGCTGAAAAGGTGGCTTTTCAAAATGTCAGCTGCTCCCGCACTCCACAGCAGCTGATTAACGGCCAACAAGTACTTCTGCAAAACCTGGATGCGAGTAAAGTGCTTTCTAAGGTAAGCTTTTCTTGCTGTCGCCCCCGCACCACAAAACAAATCTCACAAATCGTCTGATTTGAGAATGGTGAGACCTGTATAGTACCTTGGACCCAATTTTCCCATTTTTACAAAAGTTGGAGAGTGAATGCATTTGGAAGCTGTGTTTATATTAATTGGCCTGACGGGGACACTGTACTGTAATAACACAGGCCATAATGTCTCATTCCTGCTAGGCAAGGTCACCCACATCTAGCATCCTTACAAATTACACTGTCTGGGCTAATGAAGGTGGTATTAAAATGTAAATTTGAAACTCTTGTGATGTCTCAGCCTCCACATTTCCCATGACTTACATTTGGAGTAGAGCATGTCAGTTGAACTGGAGCATGTCCTAGCCCTGTATAGCCTCCGAACATTGAATTATTTAACATAGCTGTAGTTATGTACCGATTTAAACTGTTTTAACGATTTTAAACCATTTGCTATGACCCATTGTACAGTTACAATTCTATTCCACTAGGAAAGTGGAACCCAGCAAGCTAGGCTAATGAGCCTCCACTATGAGTAAGTGGAAGCCTAGCTTTCTAATATTTGCACTGACTCGTCAGTGTTAGATCTCCTACCTGAACAGCTCAGTGCTGTGCTTGTTCCACACTATACAAAAGAGTTGGTCTCGCTAGCGTTGACGGTCTCTCATTCATGGGTCCACATGTGGTGATGGTAAATGACCAGACTGTTAAAACTCACATCAACAAGTACTCCTGTAACTTTAGCACTCTGTACTTTACCTAGTGATTGATGATGATTTTTTTGGTGCAAAAATGGTTTTTAATTTCAGTTTGGATTTAACTTGGCTTAAAAAACAATCAAATCATTTGCATTAAAAACATTTACCACACATTGTTCAAATCTAACAGTGATAGAAAAATGTATTTTGTTTTGCAAAACCTTGTATACCTTAACATCATTATTACACTATTTGCAGAGACAATGTGATTTCTAAACTACTGAGTGTAGTTGAGGTTGTTGATAGAAATGTGTTGTTTTTTTTAATGCCAAAATTGTTGAGCCTTCTTGTGGCATTTCATAGTTACGGGAGTTATGATAGATTCAACCTAAATTGAGAGATAAATAAGAAAAAGCAAACATGGCTGCTCAAGTTAATTTTCTGCATGGATATTCTATCAATCACGTACTGTTAGATGAAACTCCACAGCTTAATACAGTTTAAAAGTAGTTGGGGAACATTGTCTGTTCTATCTATAATTCTCGCATGGCTTGCAGTAAATTGAATTCAAAGACAATGAATTTCGGTCCCAGACAATTGAGTAACCAATTTAAAAGTTAAACTTTATGCTTTCTGGCTCTGTGACTTAGAGAGATGAAGAAATAGCTTTTCAAGTTAAAACTTGCTAATGCATCCACTTTATGGCAAAACCTATCGGCAGCATGCTGTTACTGCACCATTATCTTAAAGTGCTCATATTATGCTCATTTTCAGGTTCATAATTGTATTTAGAGGTTGTACCAGAATAGGTATATGTAGTTTAATTTTCAGAAAACACCATATATTTGTTGTCCTGCACATTGCTGTAGCTCCTCTTTTCACCCTGTGTGTTGAGCTCTCTGTTTTAGCTACAGAGTGAGACATCTCACTTCTGTTCCATCTTTGTTCGGAATCACACATGCGCAGTAAGTACTGCTAGCTAGTCTGAGGGCGTGCCATGTTATGTTAGCAGCTAGGCGAGCATTATAACGTGTGTTACAAAGTGACGCACGTTCGTCACAGAAGTAAAGGCTGGACTACAATAGAGCTGTTTGGAGCAGTTTGTGAACAGTGTTTTCTGTTGGAGATGGTAAGTCCCTTTGGGGTGGACTTTGGGCTTTTTCACTTTGTAAACCTATAACGTGCACAAAAAAGATATATAACACAATAAAGGAAAGGGGAAAAGCCAAAAAGCATAATATGAGCACTTTGATGTATTTGAATTTCTTCCATTTTGAGTGAGAAAACAGTTCATGTCCCGTGTCTAAGCTTTTAACATTACCATTGTCATATGCACCTCTCTGTCTTCTGGTGATTTGACTAGAATACATGCAGTCAGGTGGGAATTATTTATTAGAACCAATGTTTTGTTGAATTATTTTAAATCTCTGACTTCCCTTTGGGATGCTAGAAGCCTGCACTTTCCTTTTGATTTTATCTTTGAGAGAAAATATATGGGACAGCAAATCCAATAAATAAGTAATAAGGCAGGAAGTTCGTAGGAGAGAGCATTTGAACATTTTAAGCCCACAGGCATTTTGAGACACAGGAAGAAGAGAAAGCCTAGACAAGATATAGTGGAAAGGCTCTTCAGTGCCGCAAGCAAATAGATGGAAAAGAACATCAAGCCTTCACAATTAAAGCTTGACATTGCTGAATGATTGTGATAGCAACAACAACATAAAGAAAAGGACAAGGGAAGAAGTCAGGGTTTATTACTTAGCAGTAGGGGTGATTTAGACAGTGGCTCCACAAGTTTGTTTGGGTTTCTGGAAATAGTTTCAGAACACAAGGAATAGGGAAGAGTGGTCTTTTAAATGTCAAAGTTTGTCTTTATTTAGTCTATCTTTGATAGCATAATGCCCTTTGAAAGTTAATTAACTCAGCAAATCTTAACTTTTTGTACCATTCAAAAATATGTATGGTTATATCATTCTTGTAGCATTATATTTCTAATCAGCGTACCTGGTTACCATTGAAGTCTTCAAGTGGAACAAAGTGCAGTAAAAATTGAGTTTAACAAATGAGCTTGAGAAATCGTTTTTGTGCCATGGTTCACGTTATCTCCCTCCTTAATGTGACATTGCTGAAATCTCTCCTTCCATTGATTGGTGATTTTCAGCTGTTTTGCTCAAAATTGTATGAGACTTCTGTGCTTTTTGACTAAGTCTCCTCCTTAGTGTCTGAGAGTAAAGTGATCCTAAATGAATGTATGCACGACTCAATCAATAGCCAGGCTGTTGTCCCAAATGTGCTTGAATGGGCTTCTAATTGTGAATACTAATGCAGGATTACCCTTCTTTATACATCTCTCAGCCTTCTGATCTGCCCACTCTTAGTCTTTCTCGACCTATGTCTTGCATATGTCTCTAAGCTTTGTAATTGTATTTGCTGAAAGATAATACAGACACTCCTAGTACAGCTTTTACTTGACACTTGATGCATGAAAATGACAATGGTTAAAAGGGCATGCAATTTTGTTCTTGTAATTGGATTCATACTGTGTACCTTCAGAATGTTACTGTAACACACAGTAACACTTGTCATTTTAATGCAACTTTTATTAACCAGTGCCAGGGAGGATGATTTTAGGATACAATTTACAGGTCGAGATGTACAAATGAGTGAGTTTATATAGTATCTTGAGTGGAAAGGCTGATATGGAACTGGTATTTTCAGCGCAGATGTGGACACATAATTGTAGCTACTGGCTTTGCAGTACAATAACATACATATTATATTTCTTTTAGGACATAGTAACACATAAGGCATAATAATACGTTGGATTGTTTCCTTGTTTGCCATTCATGTAGTAGCTACAGTATTGTTCTGTAAATCATCTGTTCATGCCCAACTTTAGGTACCTTCAGCTTTGAATCTAAATGCAGCAGACACAGTGACACTGATGGGGAAAACCACTCAAGATGCGTTACCAGTGATTGAGGAGGTTAGTGTTGCCACTGTGTCATGTACACTAGACAGGAATCCATAATTATACTCTATGATGATATGGCTTTTTTTCAGTTTTTTCTAAATTCCTGACTTTTACATTGTTGTATCCAGATGACCAGGTTGCAGAACTCCATGATCCTTAAAGCTGCTAGTTCATTGGATTTCCAAAAGAACATGATTGGCAGTATCAATATGCTACTGTGTGAAAAGCAGCCCAACATCAATTTAAGCTTACAAGGACAGATGGGTAACAACACGTCAGTCTTCATTACGGGCAACAGTTCCGGTAAGTGCTGTAGCAAACTCCTTATTAAGCAAAGTTGTCACTCAGTACTTATGTCTTCGTCATTTATCTACATTTTAGCTTGTACAGTATGTAGCCAGCAAATAGACAAAATTGGGTTCCTTTTTTTTTCTTCTTTTTTGCAACCAGTGATTTACAGTATCACAGGTAACATATTTATGTTAATTTCGCAGCCAGAGGCATATAGCATAACTTTGTTGCATTTGGAAAAATGGGAAGGACTGGGAATTATGCTTGGTCAGTAGGTTGCAGAGGATGGCATGAATCATGAACAAATTAAAGTCAATTTAAAGTTTTTTTTTCTGCTTTAAAAACTGTATCTTGTCAGACTTTATGGAGCAAACAGTGTGGCGCTACTGTAGACTTGGTAGTGCAGCACATAAATGTCAGTCCATCAAGATATCTTTGGTCCAGCAAGGCTCAGTAGGCATATTTGGGGGTTAGATGTGTTTCTTATGGACAAAGAATGAAAGTATTTTTATAAGGTCAAGTATTCTGCAAAGACAGATTCAAAGCAAACCCCAGTGTTCTCTGTTATCAAAATATGCATGCAGGGGTGAAAAAAAAACCAATTGTTCCTATTTTGATGAATTAGTGGTGCATGGTACACAGTGCAGTCAACTGTGCAGGGTGCACAGGATGTGACTATTTGTGCACATGCAGGAACAGGCACCTGTGGCACAGTTGGCACCTGTGCCAGAGCTGGAAACTGGGTTTGATTAGGAATACATTATCGGTGACTGTGTCGGGTGCTGGCATCAATCGTAGCCAATCAAATCAGCTCTTCTCATTCCATTTAAAAGCTCTGCACTCACTTTCCACCCTGACATAATGATGTTTTCTTAATGAAGAGGAAAGTCCAGAGCAACTTATCACTAGTGGAAATTGATGTTGTTGTCTGGGTGGTGCAGAGTCACAAGGCCCAAATGTGTAACATCCTAAATAAGAACATATGGCAACTCAAACTTCCCACAGAGGACAGATGGTGTCATTAAAATGCTTTTTTGAGTTCTAAATTGGTATTTTGTACTATCTTAGCCAGGGAATACAACCAAGGCAGCCATAATGTCAGCATGTGTACTCATATCCCCCAGTGCTGTATTGATCTCACTAAAACCTTGCTCACTTTGTAAAGATTTTTGACCAGAGGCCCTGATAGAGTTCAGTAATGCCTTTAAAATGTCCTGAAGCTGTCTTCAGTCCATCTTCAGGATGTCATTGTCCCCCATACTTCTGATCTCATGCAGGGTATAAACATAGAGTTTTGTGCTTAATAAAGATATATGCCAGGTAGTAGGCCTGCACGTTTTGAGGAAAAATATGAATCACGATTTTTTAGCTTAGAATTTGATATCACGATTCTCTGCCACGATTTTTTTCTCACGAAGTGTAATGTTTATTACAAACGTGAACCATGAAAAACAAAACAAATTGGCAGTACAAAACATAGATTTTTTTTGGGACCTATCGCACACAAACTTGTAAACATAGAGGCTTCAATGAATAAAGAAAAAAAAGTACATACTGGCCATTTAAGTACAGTAGGCTACCAAAAATAGTTACATATAACACATTGAACTAAATATGGCCCTGATACAGGCTCTATATGTACTCCTTGAACATTTATTTACATAATTTTAACATGTCAATCAACATGCTTCAGCTACAGCTTCAGTCTCTAGAGAAATGGAGTTTGTCACTTGCCAGTTTAAGTACAGTATCAAAAACCTAATTATTCGGGGGCCTGGGTAGCTCAGTTGGTAGAGCGGGCGCCCATATATAGAGGTTTACTCCTCGACGCAGCGGGCCCGGGTTCGACTCCGACCTGCGGCCCTTTGCTGCATGTCATTCCTCCTCTCTCTCTCCACTTTCATGTCTTCTGCTGTCCTATCAAAATAAAGGCTGAAAAATGCCCCCAAAAAATTATTTCTTAGCACACTCTTCAACTGGCAATTCAAGTAGGTTACCAAAAATAGAAGTTTAATGCACTGCGCTGAATATGACCCTGAACATGGCTGTAAATAGGCTAATTGAAATGTATTTCGGACCTCTTGCCTCTTACGGCTTCATCGTATTGCACTTTATGGTGACATTTGAGGTGCTGGTAAAGATTGGTGGTGTTACCTTGCGGTGCTGCAACGAGGGCAAAGCATGCCTTGCAAATCACATCAGACTGACCCTTGTCATCTTGCTTGAATCCAAAATACTTCCACACCACCGAATGCGAGCCTTTTTACGGAACGAGTTTGGTTTGAGACTGAGTGGTTGGCTGATTCTCGTCACTAGTACCTTGGTTTTCATCTATATCCATTTGGTTTATTTCCGAACTACAGCGCTCGCTCGACGAGTGAAACACTCCAATGACAGGCGCTTTGTCATTGGCTGACGCTGAAGCCCTGAACTTTGTGAGAGCTGTCCTACCAAAATAAATTAGAATAATCTCACACTGTATTCACACTGCTTTGAAAATCTGGACTGCACCACCAACCTTCAGTAAGGTTGTAAGTGAATGAGCTTTTTCATGGCTGCAAGGATTCAATTAATAAAACCGAGAAGATTAATTCTTCATTCAAGCATTTGTGGATGGCAGATCGTCGAGTACTGATATGAGTCACCCTTTGATCTAATACAGTACACACTTAGATGCAGTAATGCCAGCAAAGCAAAGTGTTTTTCTGATGTGTAAATTTGTCCAGTGGTTAAAGGTGGGGTCTGCTATTCTGGAAAAAGATAGTTGATTTTTTGTTGTTTGTCTTGGTTCGAGCCACTTTTGGCGCTTACCCACTGCTAGTACCAGCTCTACTCGGCTCGGCCTCGACTTGGCTGCGGTGCCCCGTCTTCCATTTTCCATAGCGGATTTAGTACCGCTTCATGCAGGATGCTGCCGTGACCTAACGCGACACACACAGAGACCGTCGAAGGTGTGTTGTTTTTGATTCTCGGCATGTGGCTGTTTGCCAGAAGACAAATTTAGTTTCAAAAGAAGCTGGAGGCAGCAAAAAAAACCACAGCTGGCTAAACTATTAAAAAATGGCGGGTTTGTTCAGCCCCGCCCACAAAATTCGAGGTCGGGAAGTTTGGTCTGGAGTCGCTCCGTTGAGAAGCAATTATTGCCAGACCAGGATCTGTTCGGACCAATCAGATTGTCGGACAGATGATCAACAGAAACAGAATCAACCACGTCACCAAAGAACGCTTGGGTTGAATTTGTTGAGATGTGTAGATTCCACCATCGCGTCTGTTACAGAAGATATCGACAGCGCATTCATTTTAAAATCCTCAGCGGAGGAGCCTCAACAACTGCCCGAAAGCATGGTAGCGTTATATGGTGGAGCGAGATAGAGAGAGACTGAAGAGAGAGAGAGCATTATATGGTGGAGAGAGATAGAGAGAGACTGAAGAGAGAGAGCATTATATGGTGGAGCGAGATAGAGAGAGACTGAAGAGAGAGAGAGCATTATATGGTGGAGAGAGATAGAGAGAGACTGAAGAGAGAGAGAGCGTTATATGGTGGAGAGAGATAGAGAGAGACTGAAGAGAGAGAGAGCGTTATATGGTGGAGAGAGATAGAGAGAGACTGAAGAGAGAGAGCGTTATATGGTGGAGAGACATAGAGAGAGACTGAAGAGAGGGACAGCGTTATATGGTGGAGAGAGATAGAGAGAGACTGAAGAGAGAGAGCGTTATATGGTGGAGAGACGTAGAGAGAGACTGAAGAGAGGGACAGCCGGCGCTAGAACAAAGCCGTGAATCAGAGAAAACGTGTTTTCGCCAATTCATCTCTAGAAATGCGACTGTAGCGAGCATGTCACTATCATTAACGTTATCCACATTTATATTTACAAGAAACAAATGATATATCCTGCTTCAAAAAAGTCTAAAAGTCGGAAGTTAGAACGAATGCATTGTGCAAAGAGTGGTTGCTATGGAGACGATATACAGTGTTGAGTTCTGTTGACGGTTGAGTTGAGTTCTGTTGCTCTGATTGGTTGGAGGTCTATCCAATGAATGCAGAGGCATTTTTTTTTCCTGGTTCGGTTGGAACACGCCCCATAATCACAGCCCAATGGAGCGGTTTCAGACTCACATTCTGACTAGAATCTGAGTATGACCATGTCAGGCTAGACACCCACGTCTGTCGCTAGCAACCAATCAGACCAATCCGTAGTCTGAAGGTTTTCACGTCACCTTTTGGTATCGCCTCAGCTCGCTTGGAACCTCGACGGAGGTGATACTAAAAAAAGTACCTGGGACCAGGGACTTTTTTTCATAATGGAAAACCAACAAAGTAGAGTAGAGTAGAGTCGAGTCGAGGCGAGGCGAGTCGAGCCGGTACCATGTAATGGAAAAACGCCATTTGTTTCTTTCCTATTTACAGAGCCAGGGCTGTGTTTTTCATAGCACACACACACAGCAGACCGTGAGTAGATATTTGCTGAATTTGACAAAAAGTGTATTGGATTAGAACCACAGAGTCCACCTTTTAAGGACTTTCAAGTAGATCAAAGTAGAACAGGCACACTGTACATACATTAAAGATTTATGTGACTCAGTTCTGTAACAGACAAAAGGTTACTTGTTGACCATGTTGCTTGTAGTGTAAACTCATGGTAAGGGTCAGGTACAGTATACTGGATACGTTGATGCTTACTACTTTTTTCCATCAAAATTAGAAACTATAATGCTTCAGAAATGATTAAGCCTGATCTTTTCAAAGGCAATGTTTTGGTTTACTAAACACCTGACTTAGTACAGAATGCGTTGTTATAGTAGTGTTGTTCTTCACCTAGGCAAACCTTCCTGAGCTACCATGTGGATCGAATGTGTGTTATAGTTGGTACTTTGACAGTAACTGTGGATAGAGGTACCTGTCCATCATTAAGTGTTACTCTGGTTTTCCTAGAACTTGTTGAAGCATTTTAAAACGGGTTGAGATTGTGAGTTTGACCTCTTCTAAACACACTGGCAGCAGCCTGAGATTCTCTATATCTGTGAATATCTGTTTTTTTGTTAGATTTTTAGCTCTGTGACGAGCTGACAGGATTATAACAAACCTGAACGTTTAAAACGAGTCGTGACCATATCTCTGATCTTGATATACAGGTGGACCTTCTAGACTAAAACACTTTTTATCATTTGCACCTTCAGAGTGCACCTGATTCTATTTTTAGTCATTAAAGGGATGGCCACTTTTTGCACATGGGGATCAACTTTTTTGTTTGTTTTACTACATAAATAACTAATGCTCAAGTAAAGTTCTCTGCTATAATTCCTCAAATTTAATAATCTATTGTTAAAATAAAGGTTAATTTAGTAACACATTGTATTAAAAAAGGAACCCTGATAGAACAATCATTTATTATACCTATATATATTTAAATATATTGAAAGATTGTCCAATACATGTTAATGCCATACTTGATGCACATAATAAGTAATTGGGAAATACATAGTCAAGCAAAAAGAATTGAGGAAAATACATTTTCCAAAAATGATTATATGCACTTTTTCTTGCTGGGGCTGTGCCACTCACTATTAAAAAGGAAAAATAAACAAAATTAGCACAACCATTTAGGTGCTGGTGGGGACAGTTCCATAAAATCCTTGAAAATTAAATCTTCAGTGTAACTTCTTGCAGCCTCATGCTCATTAGAGACCATGCATTCTTGTTTCATTAAATGCCTGTTCTTTGGAGACAACTGCACAAAATTAGATTTTAATAAGAAGCCTCCATTCCTTGGGAATAAAATTATGCTGCAAGTGGAATTGCATGCTTGTGCCAGCGCAAATTAGCGAAAAAACATTGTATCATCCATATAACATAAGCCCTAACATCTCTTAGCATGCTAATGGCTGTTTTGGATTTGCTTTGGCATTTTTTTCTTTTGGTCTATGTACATTAAATGAATCTGGAATATGCAGCGTGTCTGCATAATGGCCAATTACAACTCCTTTATACCTGTAAAAGTACACTCAAAGGAATAGTAAAATGGCAACAATAAAGGCTAACACTGAGCTTTTGTTAATGGCTTAGCAACATTTTCTTCCCAATTAATCGTTGACAGCAAAGAAAAACATCTGAGTCATTATACAGAATAGTTGTGGCGGTAACTGTTCTTCCACAACAGTAATTTTAAGTTGTTATTATTTTCCAAATTTGCTCAGTAGATTACTGTACATGGCTCTGCAATGGCATATACTTAAATTTATACGTTTGTTGGAGAAATTTGTTAAAATATACTTTGCATTTGTAAGCTCTTTGTATGGCTCATTTTAGAGGTTTCCTTGCTGTTGTTAAATTGGACATTATTTGGTATCATATGGAGCATTAGAATTGGTTTCTGTGCAAATGGAAATAGGCAAAAACTGTTAAAGCACTATAGCCATGCCTGTAAAATTGGTGATTTGACTTGACCTTAACTGTTACTTTAACTGTTTGCTACAGAGTTCTTGATTTGAATGTGTGTGTTTTTGTACCCAAACATCAACCTTTCAAATGAACGCATCTCTGTTGATCCGTCATAATAAGCTTTTTCTCTTTTCTGGTGTGATTTTTTTTTTCTGACATTGTTCATAACATTTCCTAATTATCTCGAGACTCATACTGTCATCCTTTGAGTATTTTGCCCATGTGCGTTTTTTTGAATTATTAGTAATTGTTACCCTTTAATTCCCGTTTTAAGCACTTCCCTTTAATATATACTGGAGTGAGAGAGGCTCTTCTACTGAATGTCAAAGCGGCCTCTTTCTGTCTCTTGTGAGAGAGTGACTTCAATGACATTTGTTCAACCTGATTTAACTTTCTGTTGGAATGCTTCAAGACAGCACTTAATTTGCACTGCTTGTAAAACATATAGTAGGTGCTAGTTCACTGATGCACGGGGTAGGTCACTTTAGACTGACATGTCATGTTCAGGTGCATATATGTGTACCTGCTTGTGTGCTTCTGATTGGGCATTGCATGAACTACCTGAAATATGAGTATTGTGAACCTAGAGTCATATCATTCTCTCTTGTTTTCTGTTTTCATCCATGTGATTGCATATGCGAAGCACAAGCATTTGTAGTGTGTCTATTGCACTGTCTCGCCGTAGTGCTAAATCAAGCCCATCTCCAGGGTGCAACTGAAATTGATTAAATTTGCCAGGTAAGTTGAGGCGCTGTCTTGAGGCTCAATGCAATTATTTGACTTTGGCTAAACCTGGTGTAAAGAACAGATTCTCTTTTTCCTTTTTTTCACAAAACAGCAGTTTAAAAGAAGAACAGTAAAGATCTGTTGTCAAAAAGAATGTATAACCTCTGTATTCTGATGCTCCCTTTAGCACACAAAATATCTGATCAATCTTTCCCATGATACAAATGTTTGACTGTTATGCATTTGTCACTGCTACCTATATCCATGCTCAATTGTTGACTAGAATTCTTTGTGTATTGTAATTGGCCCGAACAAGTTTGGTCAAGGTCCCTTTGCATTGCTGTCTATTCTCATAGTCCCATTCATAATCAGAACCTATTTTTAAATTAAAGTAGATGACTGCCTTCTCTCCCAGTATAATGGAACTAGGATTCAGTTTAACATTCTAAAGCTTACAGTACATACAGAGCATTGCACAGTCAGACTCCTGCATATTTGGCTGAGCTACACAGGTGGACAAAGTACTAAAATATTGTACTTAAGTAAAAGTACCAATACTTTGATGAAATATTACTCAAATCAAGTAAAAATACCTATCTGAAAAATTACTCAAGTAAAAGTAATAAGTAGTTAATTTAAAATGTACTTACATTTTCTTACGTTACATTTAAAAAAAACTGTAAAACAGGGCGTGGGTATCTCTCCCATGTAGTGAAAATAGGACAAGTGGTCATAAATCCAAAACTATTTTGTTTTTAATTAAAGAAAAATGGCTTACTGTTTTTGGCAATTTTGTGGGATATCACAAAGCTGGTCTTGACGCTTGGTAAAAAAGTCTTTTAACTTGTAACTAGCAAAGCTTCAGATGTCAAGTTGATCAGTCAAGTTGTATTTCTCTGCGTGTTTAGTGTAGTGGCGATTCAAATTATAATCCTTTACACAGCGATCTGTTCTCCGCAAACTAAGCACACGGCTTTACCTTTGACGTCAGTAAATAAATACTTAGAAGTCCATGTTTGGTTAAAAACTCGGCACTCTGTATCAACCTTTCTTTCTTTCCCATGAGCTGACATTTTTGAGGGATAACCGCTTATTCACGTCTCCCGCTCAGTTCGCGGCTCGCGGACACAGGGGTCCGACCGGACCATGGATGTATAAAAGATGTATGAAAATGTCACTTTATGAGGTTTTTTAACATTAATATTAGTTCCCCCAGCCTGCCTATGGTCCCCCAGTGGCTAGAAATGGCGATAGGTGTAAACCGAGCCCTGGGTATCCTGCTCTGCCTTTGAGAAAATGAAAGCTCAAATGGACCGATCTGGAATCTTCTCCTTACGAGGTCATAAGGAGCAAGGTTACCTCCCCTTTCTCTGCTTTGCCCGCCCAGAGAATTTGGCCCACCCATGAGAGAGAAACATCATGTCTTTCAAACGAGCAAAGTGTCAGTTGGTCAAGGCCACACCCCCATCCTCCACCTTGCCCCGCCCTCTCTCCTCCTCAATAGCTACAGACACAGAAATGGCACATACTAAGGAAAGCTCATTGTGGGACTGGCTCTAGTGGCTGTAATTCTGCACCAAGGCTGAATTTCGGGAAAGAGACTTCAGATACAGTATTAGGGGACCACTAAGGTCTATATAAAAGCATCCGAAGAGCACCATGTCATGGGACCCTTAAGAGAACGGGTCCGACACATTGCAGTTCTTCTACTTCTTTTTAATTGAGACTTGCAACCAGAGAAGAAGAAGCTGCATACATTCACACAAAAAAAATAAGAATGCCCAGGTCTGGTGTAGTGGTTCTGGGAGCAACTTTTTTTTTTTTTCTTCCTTTCTGTTTTCGTTAGTCAACGTTTTTTTTTTTTTTTTACTCAGTAACGGATAGGATTTGTAATGTAGTGAAATACAATACTTCACTCAAAACGTAATCAAGTACATTTTAAAATACGATTTTAAAAACTACTTGAAAAATACAAAATACACAATACAGTAACGTGAGTAAATGTATTTCGTTGCTGAGCTACTTCACACATATTTGTCAGCTTGTTCACTTGGGTCTAATATACTAAATTTACTGTCTGATCACTTTCCGCTGCCTCAAGATAGCAATACGCCAAGAATGCACCTGAACACACCTCCCTGTGAGACCAGCACGCCCATGGGCGCAAAGATGGGCGCAGGTGTATTTGCTATTTAAACGACGTGGTTAGCTGGTCCTGTGTCTTTTTGCATGTTACCGCCAATTGCCAATCAGTGGAATAAGAATGAAACTGGCATCAGGAATAGACCCACTCCCTAGCACCACTAGTGGTCAAAAACTTGTCAGGCTACCTGCCTATGTGAATGTGAGTTATAAGCAATTTTAACCAAGAGGGATTTTTTTTTTTTTTTTTTTTTTAGATTGTTTCAAGGATTTGTAGATAACAGTGTCCTGTATTACACCTGCAAAAGAGCAAAAAATTCAGAGAAGCTGTAAAAAAAACCACATCATTTTGTAACATAAATATATAAATGGTTCTTTCTTAGCTATTTATTTATTTTGTGGCCCCTCAGATTTGTTTGGGTACCCCATCACGGGTCCAGACCTCCAGAATGGGAACTACTGCTTTAAGATCATCAGTCTACTCTGCCCTCTCGTGTTCATTGTCTCTCAGTCCCTTGATAAGTTTATTTTGGCATTTTATTCCATTAAAAATCAAAGCCCTTTCCTTCCTTACTTTTATTGACATGCACAATATAAAATGATCTACAGTATAATTAACTATAAGTATACTTTTTTTTCTCTTAAATACAAAATGTTTTATAGTTTGGAGTGACAAGAAGCTCCTAACAGCAAAGTGCTACTGAGCTGTGTCACACTCATTTTCTTTCAAGTGTTTGCAGGAAGTGGCATCTGTGCAGTCCGTGGAGAGAACAGCTGGCCAGACTCAGACTAAGGGTTGGCCATTAGCTGCCCGCACACAGAGCTCCCAGGAGCACCTGGGGAAGATGGCCGGGAGGCAGAAAGGCTAACATTTAATTGCATTGAAAATGGCTTCTAAAATCTCCCTGATGGGGGAAATGGTCACCCTGGTGAGATGAGAAGAAGTGGAGGATTGAGATTGTGGTCGTGACGGGGGACGTGAAAAAGGACAGATTACATGACAGGTGTCTGAACAAAAGGGACACTTAACAACAGATCAAGAAGAAGACAGTTGTATTGACTGGCAGACGAAAAACCGGATTGATCATTTGTCTGATGAACTACTGCACTGCAAGAATCCCATATATTCTGTCACAACAAGGGGCAGGCGTAAGCTAAGCACAAGCTACTTCAGTCTCCATTCCTTGCAGTGCAGGTCCTTATGTAACCTATTCAGCACTCTCCAAACCTGGCAATATTCACGTTGGCAGATAAGTTAAATTAGTAATGATTGTACTGCTGCTGAGCATATTGACTTTTCCCCTGTGCTCCACAGAAGATTTTCCTTATGTACTCAGGTCTAAACTTTTGGGTTTTGTTTTCCTCTGCCTGTTTGTGTGTTCCAAAACGTCTAGTATATATGTCCACTTTGGAACTCTCTGGTTGTTGATATATAAAAAAACAGTAACAGACACAATGTCTACCTAATGGGAGTTTTTTTATTTCAGTAACTCAGGTAGGTAATACCCAGAAAAAAAAATCTTGCTAGTGTTTGTAAGACACACCAATTGTGTGTTTTAACAGATATAATTAGATTGTAGTCTGGATTCACGTCTAAACAATGATAATATTTAACTTTATTTATATAGTTAACATATTCCAAAATAAGGGAATAATAACAAAAGGCAAAGTAAAACAACAAAAATTGAAACAATAAAAACACAGGACACCCAGAGGACAAACAAAATGTATAGAAGTAAAATAAAGCCTTAGAAAGCCTTTGTGAATAGTTAATGCATAACTATTTACAAAGGCTTTCCATAAGTTTAAGAAGAAAAACAAGTCTAGATGTTGGGTGTCAGAATTCATCATGTCAGTTTGTCAGTACTCTAACTTAAAGTGATGGTTCAGAGTAATTTCACCCTAGGGTCCTTTGCACCATGACCTCGAGCCAAACACCCCCCCAGAAGCTTTTTTCACCTGGGTCTAACATTGGGAGAGTTAGCGTAGAGTAGCGTTATCAGCTGAATAGCTTAGCGCAGGGGCTAATGGATCCGAAGTGTCTCTTAACATTACCCCACTAATAATGCCCGAAATGATACCAAACATCTACAGTAGTACAAATAGGTTATGCACTCATAAAACGATGGATTGTAAAGTTTGTAAGTACACCAGAAGTGTATGTAAATAAAACTTGCCTGCTGGTTTCTGCTCTCTGCTGCTGCTGCTGCTGCTGCTGTTACTACCGGGCAGTAAGAGTGCTTAGGGCCATCTACAAATTACAACACAGAAAAGAGATGCAACAAAAATATTTATTAATTTAATGATTAAATAAGGTAATGTCTCCAAACTTACCTCAATTATTACTTGTCTCCTGCTAGTTATTCTACAGCACTTACTTTAAAAAATAAGTTAAATTAAAAAATATTTTTGTTGCATCTCTTTTCGGTGTTGTAATTTGAACAGCAGAGAGCAGAAGCCAGCAGGCAAGTGTTATTTACATAAACTTCTGGTGTACTTACAAAGTTTACAATCCATCGTTTTATGAGAGCATAACCTATATGTACTACTGTAGACGTTTGGTATCATTTCGGGCATTATTAGTGGGGTCATTTTAAGAGACACTTCGGATCCATTAGCCCCTGCGCTAAGCTATTCAGCTGATAACGCTACTCTACGCTAACTCTCCCAATGTTAGACCCAGGTGAAAAAAGCTTCTGGGGGGGTGTTTGGCTCGAGGTCATGGGGCAAAGGACCCTAGGGTGAAATTACTCCGAACCATCACTTTAAGAAATACAAAAACTAGTAATTACATGGCTTTCCTAACAATATGTTGCAATAAACACTTTTAACAAACAATTCTACTCCTAAACCTTGTATCAGAGCGACAGGAGCTGCTGCCTGTCCTGTTGGGACAGAGTACTTCTTCAAAGTACAAATGAGTGTACAAAAGAAGTCATTAGTAGCAGTTATAAATAATAGCTATCTGTTCTGAAGTAATCAGACATTAGCGTCATGGAATTATGGCAGTGCGCTACTCACCGGCCCGTTATGAGAGCTAATCAGCACATATCTGCGTTGTAAAGCGTTCTGCATGTGGTGTCTGCGTGTGATGTGCAAGCCCCGAAACACGGACACACATACATACAGATATGTCTCGGTTTATTAGATAGATGATATTTCTTTTTTAAGATTATTTTTGGGTAGGCCTTTATTTGGATAGGACAGCTTAGACTTGAAAGGGAAGAGAGAAGGGGAATGACCTGCAGCAAAGGACCGTAGGTCGGAGTTGAACCTGCGGCTGCTGCATCGAGGAGTAAACCTCTATATATGGGCACCCGCTCTACCAGGTGAGCTAAGCAGGGGCCTAGATAAATGATATTTCTAAGACCGATATATCTGTCGAAAGATATAGGTTTTCTAAATTATAAAAAAATAGGAATGAATGAATGAACTTTATTTATTAAGCACCTTTCATGTGCAGAATGCAGCACAAAGTGCTTTACAATTCAGCAGCAAAAACAAAAGCACTGAAAACGTAAGTTTAAAGCCATATACATATACAAGGAGGAAGGGAGGAAATGAATGTTACTATTATCTTAAAATTAGAGAAAATCATAAAAGATTATAACAGACAGCTGCTAGCTATAGGCTATATGAAAAAGATAAGTTTTGAGGTTTTGTTTAAAAGTAGCATCCCCAAAAGTTTTTGTGGCGACCTTGGGAAGAGTTAATAGAGCAGCTGTGGAGGATCTTAGGGTTCGTGGAGGATCATAAAATGATATGGAGTCCGTGATATAAAAGGGGCATAGGCCATTTAGTGCCTGGAAAACTAAGAGAAAGACTTTAAAATAAATTCTAAAAGATAGGAAAGATGTCTGGTTAAGTGATAAAAATGCAATTAAATAGTTAAGCTGTATGCCTAATTGCATACTGTGTTCATATTTGCTCACTCTGGATTGAGAAAAAGTATTGTGAGGATTGTTATGGTAGCCACAAATGAATTTCAAGCTCATGTGCAGTATTTATCATGTTTGCTTCTTGGGTGCTGCAAATTCGATGATTTCGTATAGATGAAACGGCTTGTTTCTACTCTTGGAGCATACGTACATTAGCACGGGATTCTGAAATTTAAAAGTATTTTCTTGTTCTTGGCTTGACTTTCCCTCTCTTCTCTCCTCTTTTCTTCTCTTATATAGATGGTTTTTGTCAGACTCTTGTCGACACCCTGGAGGGCACACCTGGTCTGAGCCTTATTTGGAGCACCTTGAAGCCGTTATTGCGAGGCAAAGTCCTCTACACACCTGATACACCCGCTGTTCGCCTCATTGTGAAAGAGGTAAGAGAAATGAAAAACATTTACATGGACACTGACTTTTTCTGAACTTAAAAAGTAGCTGAATATCTTGCTAATATCAGTGTATGGTATGAGCAAGTTTAGTGAAAGCCAAAAACACCCATTGTCTTTGTTTTGTTGACATACAGTATTTGAATATATTCCATGCACAGGATCAGGCCAGTTGCATGTATCAGTATTGTGGAGTAGTGAAGAAGCCTCCAGTGGGGGAATGAAAAACACTGCATGTGACACAAAGTTACCACCTGGGGAATAAAAACAAAAATAATACAATAGTTAGTCAGGAGGCTGAATGAAATGCATTTTCATGACATGACATTTCTCCAAGATATTAGCATCATTTTGATAACTGCGTGAGCAAAACAAACAACAGGCAGGCAGTGTGGATTTTGCATTGAGAATACATAATGAGAATGAGCAAAATCTGCCGACTTCACAGCAAGCGGCCCGGTGCTGAAGCAGGGGGCCCTTTTCACACCAGACATAGTCAGATTGTTTACAAGTCAATGTTCAGGGGTAAATAACCCCATTTACATTTGTCACCGTGGGGGGTGGCAGTGTTACAATGTGATGAGTTCCTCTAGGGATTAGCTGAAATGTGCAGATGTGGAGTACTTTCATATCTGGATTGGCTCACAGCGAGTAGAAAAGTCTCTCAGTCACGGAAAGGTGTGATAACTATATACTGTACATATGTTTTTTTTTTAAATATTGTTCTTCTTTTTTGTTTCAGGCAAATAGCACATTCAATGCCTTGGCTATGCTTAAAGAGCTCGCTGATTCGTGGGATGAACTCGGGCCACGTGTCTGGAATTTCCTTCAAAATAGCCGTCAAGTCAATTCATTACGGGTAAGACTCTGCACTGAGAAGCACTACAACAAAAAGACTGGAGCCCACATTATTTATTTTTTCTTAGGTATTCAGAAAAGTTTAGTATCTAGTTTCTCAACAGATAACAAGTGACAAGTTTCAGAGAATACTGAAAAATAATATTTTTGCAGAAATCTTAAGAAGTCACACTTCAAATTCAACATGTCAAATTTCACCTGCAGTCCTTTTGGCTTCAGTTGGATAGTCTCAAAAAGCAGCTTTTGTATGATACCGTTTCACATTTAACCTGTACAGTACAAACTTGTGCCAAAAGAATTGTCTAACATGTTGTGAAATATGCTTTTGTTGCTTTCTTGCCCAGAGTTGCATTGATACCACTCTCATATCTATACAATAAATGGGAAGAAACATCCAGGAGACCATTAGCTTAGCATAAAAACTAGAAACAGGGAAACAGCTAGTCACCCACCTGTACCCCTAAAGCTCACTAATTAACTATAATGTATTCCTTAGTGTGTCGTTTCTTTTGTTAATAAAAAAATACAGAACAACTATGTGGTTTTCCGGAGGGTTATGTGCTGGACAGCTTATCTACTGGTTGCCTGAAAACATTACGGTGATGGCAAAACTCATCCTTTTCAGTTTCTTTTCTTTTTTAATTACTTAGACGGTCTCTGGCACATGATCAGTGGCTCATTTACACATTTTTTCTTCATTTAACTGCATTTTTATCAAGCTGGACTAGCTGTAGAAAAAAACCTCGCTGTGTGTTTTTTCAGCAGAAAATGCAACCACTTGTAAATAAAAATGTATGTTACTTATTTTAAATATGTTTAAAATCCTGGAATTTCTCTATAAAAATCATTAAAAACTGAAATGATGAGCCTTATATATACTGCAGGTGAGAATATACATGTCGTGTATATCAATTTGTTGCACCTTCTGCTAGATATGGAAACCAAGGGAGGAAAGTAATTATGGATAAGTGCAGGATAATTTTCATACTGGCTGAAAGGATTATCTATAGAAGTAGAGGACATGGACTCTTTGCCACCACTTCTCTCCCTCCCTTTTTCTCTCCTTCCCTCTCTCTTTGCCTCTCGCCGTATTTCCTTGACACTGACATTACTCCAGTGTCACTCCAAATGAGCTTATAGGCAGCTAGAGGGGAGCAGACATTGGGAGCTCCATATAGCCAGGGTATTCATTACCCTAGCCCTAACCTTTACACAAATGGGCCGGCACTCGTCCTTTGTCTTCATTTTCTCCCAGCCTGGCTCTCTCTCCCCGTCTCCACATCGCGCTCCGGAGCCGGTGGCTTCGGAGGTTTGTCATCTTCAGAGGTTCTTCAAGGTCGCAGACACGTTTTTACGTTGATGGACCAATTACCATCACCACCACAACTACACATGAGATAGACGATCTAGCGTGCAGAGCCGGATTGAAGGACATACAGAGACATACAGGACTGTACAGAGATGGCTTACGGATAAAAGTGGTCGAAAAGAATGTTTGACATAACTACCCATGGCTTTACATAGTGTTTACACATTAAAGTTGTAATCCTTAAATTGATTTGGCGACACCCATGGTTACCGTGGTAACAGCAAGTGCAGTTTAATTCTGCGGATCCCAGAATTCTGGAGCAGCTTCTTCGTCAAAAATTCAATACAGTGCAGCCAAACAGACTCACTTTGTTTTAATAAAGAAGTCAGCGATCGGCCTTTTTCCATGATGCCATGAGCAACTGCCATCTGATTTCGTGCTGCACTTGGCACAAGTAGTTTTCCACACAACAGAGCACAGAACTTGAAGAACTTGAAGAACTCTTTATCAAACAGTTCACTGTAGCTGGTCCTTTTTTATTTCATTCCCCCCTGTAATATTTAACAGTGATCTGCTGTCCAGACATGCAGAAAATGTCTTCAATGTCACATTTTTGGTGAACGATTAGGCTAACTGCAATGACAAATACACTGCTTTAATGCTTGTGAAGCATTCAGCAGCACTAGGACGTTCCTTTGCATTAGATGTAACTTAATACAGTTCTGACATGGTGTAAAGAAAGCAAAGTGTAAACAGCCAAGCTGTTATCAAGAAGATACAATTACACTGGTTACATGCATGCCATTTCCTGTGAATCATTTGTGTGTTAGAAGGCAACTTGAATCCGGTGTGGGAATGGCAGACGCCACCGCTAACAATCAAAACTACTATATAGAGAGGTAATAACTTAATATAACAGGACCAATAGTCTTTGTAGAAAACAACTTTTGTATTCTGGAAATTTAAATTAAACACTTGTGCACTATCATGTAACTGTCACCTATGTAAACATTTTTAAAACATAGTATGCATTTCAGTGAGTTCTCATTGGCCATTTGCCACAAGGTTCTGACTATTTATAAAGGCAAGCAAATACATTTCACTTCCTCGCTAGGAGCTCCAAAAATTATTCATGACCAACAAGTTTAAACAGCATATCTGCAAATGCCACATGGGACTACTATTTTAAAATGACTCACAGACTTTAAAATACACTAATTCTTGATGGCTTATGTCATTAATGTAGCACCCACTAAGATGGATGTACTGATTTTTAAAAGGTCACATGCAGCATAGAGATTACTTAATTTGACACGTTGTCCTAAGGTTAAGCAGAATATCATCAAAAGTGTTGACACTGAAATGCCACAGAGCACACTGGCCAGAATATATATAAATCTCAACTCAGAATTTCTTTTCTTTTTTAGAAGCCCAATTCTCGGCAGACGTACGGTGCCCTTTCCTCTCCAAAAGTCAGAGTCCACATTTTCCACTTTCAAATAAGAACCATACACAATCAACTACTGGAATGAGTGGTTTAGAAAGAGTAGTTGTGTTTTTTTCCCTTAAAATTATAAGTGCTTGGGTCAGCGGGTTTATGTTCCTTTTCAGTTTTCCCTGTGTACAATATGGCAGGTAAATTATCACTGTTATGTTTAGTTTGTGTAGTAACACTGTCATTACAGGAACAGTTTCATATTAATAATTGAGCGTTAATTTTACAGCAGGCTAAAACTATGACCACACTGGGTGGGAGTGAGGGGAATGGTTATGGCTACTAAATAGAGGGCAACACATTAAAACTAATAGGTGGGAGTAAAAATATCTTATTATGCGAGAGCTATTTGAGGAGCTCATAACCATTTCTTTCTCACAACAAAAATACGTATACATATTCATGTATTGTATTCACAGTGTGTAGGGTTTAAGTACTTGTAGCAAGGTTAGGTTTGCTCCCAGATCAGCATATTGCTTTTATTAATTCATTGCATGATAAGAGCAATTACAGCTTGATCCATGACCTAAAGAGGCTTCATATACATTTTATCATTTTAGTGAAGGATTCAGAGGAGGGGGAATTAGCATTAACCCTTACCTCTGTTTTGTGTACTTGATTTTTGTTTGTGTGTACATATGATGTATGTATGTTTGTGCATAGTTTTAGTTTGCATTTATTTACACTGCTTATAATGTGTGTCCATTCAAATGTGCATATGCTACTGTATGTGTATGTATACTTTGGGCTGTATATGAGCACTTCTTGGCCAGGAGAATATTTGATGTGTATCCCAGAGTCTGAAGTACAATAGTGCCATCTATCTTAACGCTCCTAATTAATGCTGCAGAAAAATGAATGTCACTGCCACCAAAGCACAAAGCTGACCTCCCATGCTTTCCCTTCTAAAATAATACACTGTGGTCTAAAATGCTTTGGTCCTCATTCAAATTCCATTCCAATCTCTAGTAACCAGAGTAACTATAATTAAACCTATATCCTTGCCTTTGAAATCAGGCTTTGCTGGCGAATCCAGTGTTTGCTGCTCTCCTCAACCAGCGTCTCAACGGCACACAATGGACAGCCGACCTGCTGGCCAACTTCCTGTACAACGGGCCGCCAGAGTATCGTCCACCAGGCATGCCACCCTATGACTGGCGAGGTGCTTACAACTCCACTACAGGGATCCTGAAGCTTCTCTCCAACTTTCTCGGTGTATGTAATTCTTTTGTCTGTGCTTTTATGAAACATGTGGCAACTCACAAACCCGACTTTGAGCTCACTCATGCACCGGAGGTTTGTGTGACCTCTTCAGTAAAGTGAGAGATTTGATTTAAAAACATGGGCTGTTCTCTGACATTTAAGATTTTCTAAAGTATAATTCTCACTGTTGAGGAAATTGGCAATACATATTTCTTCTGCCTTCCACTTTCTCTTTTAGCCTCTCCTTTCTGTGTTATTTATCCAGTTCACCCAATATTACCTATGTGATTTCCTTGGTTGGAGTTAGCGTTAAAGCCAAGTGCTATATGACCTTTAAAGTGCTTAAACAAAACTGTCTTTCAGTAAAAAATAAGTTGTTAAATTCTAATGTATAAGCTTTCTTTTCTGGGTTGTTTGTTTGCTAAAAACATGATCCAGATGAGCTATCTTAAGCCATGCCAAGCAAATGCAGCAGCATCTTACTATCCACATTAAATATAGGTTACTTTATTTTACAGTGTCAATGGTCATTTTCCAGGGGATATGTAAACAATTTCCAGTGCCAGCTATTCAATTACCACACATGCTTTTACTTACATACATAAGACAGTGATCTGTAAACAGTCCTGTATCCTTGACGTAATTGCTGCACTTTAATTTACCCTTGTAAATTTCTGTTCACAACTGTAACAGAGCTCTGGCACAACAGCAGGGGTGCTACAGTGCGTAAGCATGGCGCTAAGCATCTAGCACACAATGTGGGCATGTTTAGCACAGTGATTTATGTGTCTCAGCTGTTTTGTTGCAAATTTTCAAACCAAAATCAAGGCTTTTAAAATGACATGTAGTTTATTTTATTTTTTTATCTTGCGCACTCTGTCACCTTTTGTGTGTTTTGGAGAACAAGGAAAAAAGACTTTGGTCTTTTGTTCATTAAAGTGTAATGTCCTTGACTTAGCAAACTGTAAAACACACAGGAAGATCTGTCACGACATTGCCTCCATGATAATCATAAAAAACATTGTTATTGGCCTGACTATAGTGAATCTGTTTTGGCATCAAACAAAGTGGTGTCTCTTAGTAGGAACATACACGCAGTTGACAGTAATATATCGATCCGTGGCACACTGTGCAGCAAAACCCTTCTTTCACTGTGTGTGATCAAACACACATACTAAGCCTCCCCCCACACCCCCTACCGCACTCATACACAAACATAATATAAATCCACAGGCAGGTAAGATGGCAGGTTGGGCCCTTGGGCTTAGCCATACGTGGGCAATGAAATTCCAACATAATGCAATCTATTTTCTGCCCTAATGGTAATTGCATTGCTCAAAATTTATCCCAGGATAGGGACAGTTATTGGACAACCTTTACTGTGGTGTCCTCTTGTCTGAGTGAATACATCTGTAGGAAAGTAGAGAGATCCTTTAGTATACAGCTGAATAGTATATTTTTTCAGCATTGACAATGCAGTGGCCAGGTGCAATAGCCATAAGGCAAATACATTAAAATAGTAACGCAAATTAGGCTAACAATGACACTACAGTATATATAATCTAATTTACTGCTGGAAAAGGAAAAGTCGGAATGTTTGCATCATGACCAATCAGACAGAAATCCCTCTTAAGTGTAAACTGATTTCTTTAACCTGGAGAGAAAATGTGCTGTATCTGTATCTGCACATTTCTTCCACTTGTGAGCTTGTTGATAATATGTGCTCACAAATTAATAATGTGTATCTTTGAAATAATAATCTGTTCGAGCAAATGTATAACTGAAGATCAATTCCCAACAATTTGTGGTCAATGTATAATTGGCATGTCTCTCTCACTATGTTGCCACCACCAGCATAAACACTGAGGAATCAGGCTGCATCTCTTTAATAGCACCAGCCCAAATTAGGGCCACTAATATCTGCTGCCCTGTGTCTTTATGAACTGCCCGACAATTTAATAGGATCAAGATACTAATGGTGGAATTTATTTAAAAAAGAATAATGAGAGCAATAGTCATGTAAACTGCATAACAGGTCATTATGAAGGTGTTCCTGGCAGCAGTAACAGTGATAAACATCACCATTGCATCATCTTCATAATCCTGGGAATAACACTTCATTACTAGCTTCAGACGGCACTGGTCTGTTGCTTATTGAAAATGTTGCATTGCTGTATAGTAATGTTTGGCTTAAACATTAAGGATGCATACTTTAACTCATTTAGTCTTTTTTTTTGTTTGTGTAGTAGATATTCTACAAGCATGATGCAACCAGAACAACTCATCGTGTTGCCCTGCATGTTCCTCTGAATTAGGCCAGGATGGGATTGGCGAGCTATCAGCGGGGCCAGTTTCTCAGTCCATAGCTGGAGTCAGATTGTTGATAACAGACAGCGTAGCCTTAGCTGCTGGCCCAGCGGTCAAAGACGAAAGATAACCCAAAATGCATAAACAATCTTGCTCTATCTCTTATGGAAACATCATGGTTGGTAAGGCTTGTCGTGACAGAGAATAGTACTGATATTTAAAGATTAAATAGAGATAAGAAAAGGCTCTAAAGGCCATTTGTAAATGCAGTAGACTGTGATATGTTTAGTTAATTTAAATATACATGCAAGAACAGCAATCTTCTGATTTAATGCAAATCTGATTTAATGTAGAAGTTAACATAGGTCCTATCAATTTCTTCCATATGTTAAACTCAGCACTTAAGTCCAAACTTAACCATTCAACTGCTGTGATATCCTCGCCAGTAAATACTGAACAAATGCTGTTGCTGTGACATTTTGTTTACCACCATAGCTTGATATAGAATACAGAATAGAGAATCCTGGGCGAGAAATGATAAAACTATTGCAGCACCAGGATGTGTGGACAGCTGTCAGGTGTGACTGCCTCCCAGGATGCCTAGCTCATTATCGTTTCATGAAACAGGGGGACAAGGCTACAGAACAGGGAGTGCTAGTGAGGCTGTATCTCATTTGCTTGTCTCTGCTGAAGCCCAAAACATTTCCCACCCCCTGGCAGCTCCAGATAATTTGGAACTACACTGCACGGTTTAGTCAATAGCTGAGTGATACTTTTCGCTGAATATCCATCTGCCATTCTGTCAGTGAGTTCATGCCTGTCTCTCTTTTATTCCCTATTTTGTGGATACTAATGATTCATATGCAACAGGAATGATTTACTGTAAGAAGATTATGTAGAAATAAGACATTTTTGTTATACCTCTGTATTTGTTGACAGTGTTTAGACCTGAATAAGTTTGAGGCAGCCCCCACTGAAAGCCATCTGGTGGACCGAGCACTGGAGCTTCTGAACAATGGTACATACTGGGCTGGTGTTGTCTTTCTAAACCTCCAGCCAAACTCCAGCCAACCCCCTCCTTATGTCAAATACAAAATACGCATGGCGATTGATGATGTTGAGGTTACCAACAAAGTGAAAAGCAGGTGAGACCTATTAAAATACTACATATACTTTCTTAAAAACTGCAACCTTTTTTTCCTTATGACTTTTTTATGTAACAGGTTGCTTGGATTAAAAGAATAAGTACATTTTGGGAAATGTACTTATTTGCTTTCGCCAAGTTGGATGAGAAGATTGATATAAGACTTATATTCGTATGCTTCGTAAAGAGCCAAGAGATGGTTAGCTTGGCTTAGCATAAATACTGGTAACGGGGAAACCGCTAGCCTGGCTTGTCCAAAGGTAAATGTTGGTAACTAAACTAGAGATGGTCCGATACCGATACTGGTATCGGTATCGATACTGCCTAAAACGCTGGTATCGGGAAGTACTGGAGTTTATGCACCGATCCGATACCACGTAATAAAGCCCTAAAGAAAATCTACGTTAAAGTAGTTTATTTATGTTCTTTTTCCGTTATAACTGACTGTCAAACTGGATAATAAAAGAAAGTTCTGTGGCATTCATTGTTTGTGTTTGTTCATGTTTCACAAAGAGTTTAACCTGAGCCAGACAGACAACAAAGATATAAATAATATCACATCCATACAGGGATAGTAGTATACCGTTGTTAAAACATAATATATGATAATAAAATATATGACACACTGGTATCGGATCGGTACTCGGTATCGGCTGATACGCAAGTTCAGGTATCGGAATCGGTATCGGGAAGCAAAAAATGGTATCGGGCCATATCTAAACTTAACTAACAAGAAATTATTTGTTCATTAGTCAGCTTTACAGGTGCTGGTATGCAGATTGTGGGTACCATTGGACATTGCTAGGGACGTTTCCCCTTCTACCAGTATTTATGCTCAATTAAGCTTAAGCTAAACTGTCTCCTTGCTCTTCCTTGAAGACCAAGCTCTGTCCAAAGGTAAAAAGACAATTTGCCTGCCAGTACTACCAACCTAACCATTAGACAGAACCAGGCTAGCTGTTTCCCCCCTGCTTTCAGTTTTCAGTATTCTTGCTAAGGAGGTAGAGAGGGTGTCTTTCAAAATCAAGGTCGGCGGTTCGATCCCCAACTCCTCTCTTCCGCATGTCGCAGTGTCCTTGACAAACACTGAACCCCGAGTTGCTGCCCAGGTGCTTTTTAGCAGCCCACTGCGTCTTAGGATGGGTTAAATGCGGACATCAAATTTCACTACGTTGTGCTAATGATTGTATTTGACCATTGACCAATACGTTTTCCTGCTGGCGTCTTCGCTTCTAACTCTCTGCAAGAGAGCTAAAAAACATAATTTCCAAAAATGTCAAAGTATTCCTTTAAGCCCAAAGATGAAGAACATGCTGGATTTTATTGTCTTTTCTGTTTACTGTGTTTTATTTTTTTTGTCTTTCAAAGTTTACTGTCAAAACATACTGTATAACCTCTATAAACAGTCATGATACTTTGACAGTATTTCTGACCATTCTGGTTGTAGTTTACTTGCCCTTTGCTAAGACGGATCATGATGTGTCTGCTTTTAATAAGGTTATGGTCTCCCGGAGCTCGAGACAACTCCTTTAACAACCTGCGCTATATATGGGGAGGCTTCGCCTACCTGCAGGATATGATGGACCATGGCATTATACAAGCGCAAACGTCAAAGACACAACCCCTGGGTGTTTTTGTCCAGCAAATGCCATACCCTTGCTACGTGAATGACTCGTGAGTACAAAAGCTTTTATCTGTCAGCATGTGATTAGTGGAAGAGGAAGGAGGTATAACACCAATAAAATTTGGCTCACTCTGGGGAGTTGCCACTCACTACCACAACATAGTTGAGTTATGGTCTTAGCAGTCACTTAGGCCTTCCAGATTACCCTTTGGAAACTTCAAGATGTTCCGTTATTTGTCTAACTTACCCTTTTTTTCTGTCCGTGTTGCTCGTCTGCTGCTGTCTTATGCTATCGCTGCTCACAGGTGAAGGGACAAAGGTTGGGAACTCCTCTAATAATGTCAATGTAAAAAGTCAACCTAGCATCCTTAAGGATGAATTTAATCATGAATCAAGGGTCAGCAATGTAAAATAAATGAATGAAGGCAGCAAGAGGGAATGAGTGGGCCAAAACTATTGATTTTAGTCAAACCACAGGAAATTCCTGAATAGTTTATGGATGCTAAATTATTTAAGCAACCACCATGACTCCCTTACTTGTATTTCCGAGGCATTTAATTCTCAGCAAAGTGAGTGTAACGTACTTTACGTCTCACATACGTAGCTTCATCATGAGCAACGATTGATAACAGGACTCCATCTGTGTTGTGTATGTTTCCATTGATAGCACTGGCTTCTACCATGTTAAATCATTCACCTAGGGACAGAAATGATGTGGTATCACTCTTAATCTTCCACAGCAAAGATTTCCTCAGAGTCTGGGAAATAACTCCCATCCACAAAACATTATGATCTTCATTAATAAAGGAAAAGCCCAGCGATGCCATCAAGAGAAAAGATAATTACCAGGGAGATTTAAGTCCAACAACACAATACGCCCCTTTCAGTAGACACTCCTCGTGGGAAAACGCAGTTCCACAGATTAGGGATCTAATTTTAAAATTGTATGTGCTTTGGATAGCACAGCATTTACAGTCAAGCAACCGTCAGAGAGTGTTTGGATCAACATATTTAAAGAAGCCAAAGCAAGAAGAAGCATGACAATTCTGACTTCATATTGAAGATGCATTTGGGCTGCTAATGTTTACATGTTTTGAGTAATAATAAGTAAGTAATAATGCCCCATTCTGTACCACATGTTTGTCTTGGAGACATTGGAAACAAAGAAGACCTAGTGCTATGAAATCCATATTCAAAGTAATTGCTTTATTGATATGGCTTTCATCATTTGGGGTTTCTATTGGTTCTTTATTAAGTGCTTTCCTTCAGATTTATATTCTCATTGTAGCTTTAACATTAACTGGAGCTTCACTGCTTTGCACTTTATTTTGTAGCTGCTTTAGTAAAGTTGGTTGAAGAGACACATTTCATATTTGTTTTAACTGCCTGAGTGGATGCACTTGGTTTGGCATGCCAGACAATAGGAAAGTTTCAGAAGAACTAATTGGAGGGATGTTGAACTAAATATTGCACCCAGTGGAGATAATCTTTTGCATTTTGAATTAACTAAAGCGCAAAATCAAACCCCTCTATACATTAGCGAGGACACACACTGCAGTTGGAAGAAGAGTGACATCCCCACTGTTGCCTTGTTGTGCATTTTCTTCCTTTACCTGTTTATTCCTGTACAATAACAACCAAAACGTAGCACCAGATTCCTCCATTTTCTAGTAATACACAGCACTATCAGAGGTTGAATGCTAAATATGGAGCATTTCTGACAGGTTTTCAAATAAAAACCAGCAATTTTTGCCTCATCATTTGCAGCTCATTGTTGTGATAATGATCTGTCATGGTACAGTATTTGCTAATGCAGATGCTATTGCCTCAGTTTCATCTTCCTAACACAAAGGATTAATAATAACAGGAAATTGGAGCCATAAAGCACTGCAATAGTCCCTCCTTCATTTACTCTTTTGCCTGCCTAGCCATTTGACCATTTCTATAAATTATTAACACTTGAAAACTGCTATTTCATTCATAAATAATTGAGAGTGAAATAACACAAAGAAGGACACTCAGGAAACTGTTGCAAACTGCATCATTAGTTTCTGTAAGGTATATAATCACTTTGTTTTTTTTAAATCTTTCTTTCAATTAAGATTTATTGATCCCGCAAGGAGAAATTACATTTTTCACTCTGTTGTTAGTTATAACACACATTACACACAGGCCCGAAATAACACACACATGCCAGGACCTTCATATGCACTAATGGAGAGATGTCAGAGTGAGGGATGTTGCCCACGTACCTCGAAAAAACAACATTTCTACTTCACTGATAAACTTCAACTAGCAAGGTAGTATTATCTGCACTGACCTCAACACTGCTCAACACTCCTAACATCAGACCTGCCTTTGAAATAATATAATTTTTCCGTTCTTCATTTCCTCACTATAATGCACCCAATCAACTACCAGCAATCCGGGCTACCATAGCTGACCCTGTTGGCATTTCAAACTTGAGATAACCAAACCATATTAGCCTCCACTGTCTTCGTATTCACATTGTGCACAGGCCTGATGACGGTGTGGGATAAAGCCTGACCCTTGCAGGGCCTGATAGCACATAAACTGGCCCTTTATCAGCGACCTGTGCTCCATTGCACGCTGCTGAATCAGAGGCATCTCTTGTTTGGATAATGATTATGGCTGTGCTCCCCATCAGTAGGTCTTTCACATTCACAAGGGCTTGATGTGAGATCTAAGGCTGCTTTCAGCAATACAGAACAGGGCCGCAGTAGGTGTGAGGACTATTCAACTTAAGGATGTGAGAGGAATGTGGTCTTGTCCATTTACACCAGCTAATTAACCTAATGTGGGCACTGTTTGTACTGAGAGTGGGCGAACAAGTTGAGCATATTTGGGACATCTGAAGCTCATAACAAGGGAAATAAGCTGTCAATGTTTTGTTTCATGTTTATAGTGCCTCTGCTCTCTGCAAAAGAGACATGCTGTAGTGAAAATATTCCCTGTATGACTGGCCACACGTTGAAAGACCCCTTTGTAGCCATGGCCGAAAAAAGGGCTTATAATATATTGTAGATACTGTATTTTATTTATGCTACATGGATGCTAAATGGTCACAATACAAAGCCTGACTGTGTAGCAAATCAGTATGATTTGTGCTAAAGCAGAGTGCACATTTAAATAGTTTCACAATTGTTTTTTTTTTTCCCTTTTCAAACTGAATGGCCTTCAAGAATCATTTGGATGTATATAAGACATTCAGTTTGCCTTTTCATTTTAATTTAATTTAAAAAAAATTTAATTTACATTTTTAAACTTGGGGTTGCGGTTACTGAAAAACAAATGCACACTGTAGGCACTTATGTCGGGCCATTTTTTTAGGCTAATCTTAAAAACAATATTTTTGTTAAATGTAAAGAAATAAAATGTCTTAGCTTGCTGAAGGATAGCTGAAAGTCTACACATCTTCTTCTGACTTCACCTTAGCTAAGAAGATGATGGTACAAAACACAAACAAATTTGCACTCACATGTTGCACTTAAATGTGGCTCTTTGTAGTTGCCTTATTTGAAGCTAATGTACTTGTACATGATTCTTGCTGTTTGGAGTTTGTAACTTCATGGTTGAATGCACTTGTTGGTCGCTTTGGATAAAAGCGTCAGCTAAATGAAATGTAATGTAATGCTTGTTTTCATCTCTCACAGGTCTTGACCCCATTTTGGTATAACTCCATGAACAAATAATGTGTTCAATTTCTTAATATGTATCCGGTTATTAATATTTATAGAATTATTTAAAGAAAGGACTAATGGAAGCAGTGCATCACTATCAATGGTTAACAGTTATTATGTTTCACTTCTTGTAAATATATAGCTGAGATATGAATTTTGCAATTGTTTCTCAAAATGTTGCTACACTGTTGGTTCATGGAATCATACTTCTTTGTATGGATGTGATCTTGCTGTTCCAAAAAAAAAAAAACACAGAATATGGGTTCCTAGGTACTCTTTATGTCATAACCGCAGGCACATTTTTCCTGAAGCAATAATTTGTACCAGCAATGAGAGGATCCACATTGAATAATAGCGTCTGTTCCCTTCAATGAAATGCTCATTTTTAGCCAGCTAAGGAACTCAACGATATATTTGCTCAGTATGACACAAGAAGTATAAAATAGTAACTTCTTTCCCTAAAATTTAGGTCTTTCAGGCTGCCAATGTAACTGGAGCTCCGTAACAGAGACCTGCCGGGAGTTTTATTACTTAAGCACCCTTGATCGATCAGCGAATGTATAATTCAAGAGCATCTGGTGGCAAGGTTGTCAGTGTCAGACACGGTGTGCATGACTGATCTCTCCCCCTCCAGGGCTAGAAGTCACAGAAGGAGTTAACTCACACAGGCTGTCAGCTGTTACAGAGATGTAAGGGTAGAATCGGGAGCAGATAATACCAGAATTAGTATTCAACCTGATGCTCTTGCAACTTGAGGCTGCTTACCTCCCTAAAAAAAGGTGCTAATGTAGGAGTTAGCTTTATTTGTTGAAGTGTATCGATTTCAAGCTCTTAAAGTTTGAATTCCGAGTCTCAAAGAGGTTTTGTTTATTTATGTAATCTTGTAAAAGATTTAGGTTGCTCTCGTTCTGAGCTTTTAGAAACTCTGTGTCATCCAATCCTTTCTTGCTGGTTATCAAGGCCTCGTTAGAAAGTGATCCATCCCACGAGGACAGGGGAAGTGTCCTCGAAAACAAGTATGTCCCCCTCTCATTCAAGTTCTCATATAACTGAAGTCCCTCTAAGGTCTCACTGGAACTAACTTAATCTGTTTGTTGTGTTTGCAAGACCATCCACTACTTTCATCCTCAGTTGATTTATTGACAAAACTCTTCATGCTAAACATTATTTTGCATACACTGAAACTTAAAATGAACGCACTTGGTACCATTCAAGTCATTCACTTAGATGAAAGCTGTCACAGTTCGATAATGGGAAGAAATTTGAAAGAAAATGCGTTTGAAAAGAAGTAAGATTAATAAAAAACAACTTACCGATTTAAAATCACCTTCTGATAAAAGCACTTATGCAAGCCTAGCTAGCAATTAAGGAAAGTAGATGTTTGAATGAACTGTTCTCATTTGGCAGGGATTTAAAAAGGGCTTTATTTCCAGAATTAAAGGACCAATTAATTTTATGAAAATGTGCTGGCAGTGTAATTTGGTCAGTTGTGTATGTTAAATACCTTGAAAGAAAAGCATCATTCCAATTACTGCAAGTTCACTTAACTTTATACGTCCGTGCTGAACAGTGCTTTGCTTGCAATATATCCACGGTATTTATGGAATGCACGCATATGTGGTATGTGAAATCTATACTTTGTCAAAATCCTTTTGATATCTCTCCTTCACTGTCTAATAAAGCAAAGGAAGCACTTTGTTATATTGGCGGAGGAGAAGATATTGACATGGCATTTTGGTGGCATTATGAAGCCAGTTTAATATCTCCTTATTGTGTTGTAACAGCGTCACATCATACATCATCTGTGGCATGAGGTGGAGCACTAAATGGCTTGTTTGAGCTGATGCACCAGGTTTAAGAAGGTTAGCTGCATGTGAAAATAAAAAACTCCTCAGTGGCATTGAGTCCATGAATATAACTCAGATTGTCTTGATTGTCCCTCGTGCTTATAACGTTTTCAGTATCTGCAAAACGGTTTCCATTTTCTTTTACTTCGCTGGAGCAAGTGTAAGTAGAGATTGCAAAAGGCAACCTTTAAAATAGAGTAGGCATGTAAAAAGCTCATGCTCTGTTTGTCTCTTTATTATCAATTAATCTTCATTTCTCTCACAAGTCAAAATAAAGTGAAAAATGTTCATCGCACTCTCCAGAAGCCCAAGGTGATGTCAGCAATTTGACAGTTTTGTTCGAACCGCAGTCCCAAAGCCAAAGATTTTCAATTTACTGTCACATAAGACTCACACTGAATGTCTTTCGAAAAATGACTTAAATGTAATAACCTCTTACCAAAATAGTATTATTTTTTATTTTTGTACAATCATGTGAAGAAGAGAGGGACATACTGCAAACTCTTCAACAGTTGTTGGAGCATACTGGAAAAATCCAGGGGGAAAAAATGGTAGAATCCACACAGTTTCTTTGCTCCCACATTGTTCTTATTCACAGTGCAACATTTTGAGCAGTCGTACAGTAGATCTTCATGACGCACCTCAAGTCATTCTACAATAATGAAATATCTTAAAACATACATATATAGACCTTAATCACAGAATACCCAACATCTATATACACATATACACATGAGGAGTACGCAGCAGATTAAAAGCACACCCATCTGGCAGTGTTAACTTCGTATCAAAGACAGCCATGTCCATATATTCTCCCTTTGTCAATGTGCAATCCTGACATCTTGTGATTGTTTTTTTTTTTTTTTTTTTTTTTACAACCAGTTTCATTCAGAGTATTGGAAACATCCTCCCCATGTTCCTGGTGCTGGCCTTTATGTACACTGTGTGCATGACCATCAAAAGCCTTGTGCTGGAGAAGGAACTCCGGCTCAAGGAAGTGCTGCGTGTTGTTGGCATTCAAAACGGTGCGCTTTGGTCTGCAAGGTTCACAGAGAACATTGTTCTGCTCGCAGTTCCCTGTGTGCTCATAAGTGTCATGCTTAAGGTCAGTGGAAAAAAAAGTCACTCAATGGAAAGTATCAAAACACAAAGCATACAATATGAATATAATGCGTGTATGAAATGCTTTTTCAGTCATATTTTGTCCCCAAATAGGATTTATTTTGCATAAAAAGTTGTGGTTAAAGTCCACTTTTTTGTTTGGTTTTCCATCGGTGTGGGAGAATTGCAGCATCCTCAATGTGGCTGCATCTTCTTGTATTAAAATAATTTTAATTTAAACTCTAGCCCTAGTTTCAGCTTAAAAAAAAAAAGATAAACATGACAAAGATTACATTACCGCTCATCAAATACAGCAGGTCATACAGGTCAGAGAATTGTTCATGCTTTGTGTTTTGGTATTTTTGCCTTCTATTAATTATCACCCAATTAATGAGCACAGAACCAAATTATTATCCGTGATTCTTCATCTAATTAATTGAGCATGCAACCAAATCTGCAATTTAGTCAAATTAAAATCATGGCAGTAGTATTGGCCCTTTATTTCCTGTTATTGCATCACCTCTTCTTTTGTGTCTTAACAATAAGGAAGGCTTCTGTTATGTAATTTGAGAAGTGAATTATTGATACTGTATATTTCCATGATTGCAATGAACATGTATTATCTTTGGCCACTCTGCACTTTGTTGCAGTATTTTAAAACGAATTTGCTGAGCGATTCAAATTAATAACCGTAAGTGGGAGAAATAGTGGTACACCAAAGACCTCAGGTTAAGAGAGGGGCACTAGTGTGTGGGCTGAACTGCCTTTTGCAGCCCTGCAGTTTTTTTAATCCACGGCTCTGATTTGTATGAAAAAGTACGATAATTTAACTTGTGTGTTATGTAAGACAAATATCACAAAACAAGATCAATATATGGCTTGTTTTTTCCTGTGCTGACTAAAACAAAAGTTAACCCTTCATGAGTAATTCAAAGCACCATGTTTCGATTTATCGTATCCGAAATGTCACCTGACTTTGAACTCATGCATAATGTACACAGGTTAGAACAGTAAGAACAATACTTTAGACAAGCAAAGCCTATACCTTCCCATCACGCTCATGATGTATAACGCACTGTAAGTACAATCGTCTAAGCTGGTTTTATTCCCAGATAAGAGGTCAAAGAAAATGTGAACAACATTTGTTGTGTGCAGTGTGTGTTTTTTTTTTTTCTTTTTTAGCAGATGTCTACATACTGGAAATATCGCATAGGTTGTGAATGTTTTTTAGTTGTTTATATACTGATCCCTCTGTTAAATCAATGATTTGGTGGGATATTATGGACTTGCTTATCTGTTGGAATGATCCTGCTGAAGGATCAATGAGAAAAGATGCACAAAGCTCTGCTTTCACAAATGGGAGACCCGTACAAGATGTAGCATCATTTTTATTGGTGTCCTTTGAGTAGACCACATCTTTCAACAGTCCCTTGTTTTGTAGGCGATGTTAATGAAATAAAAAGGATGGTTATTTTAGATCTGCCTAATCAATTTTTGCAGTTTAATTGGGAAATGCGGCTGGTAAATAAAAACTGATAATTGAACACCTGGGTGAAATGTAATTTCCCATCAGCCTAATATGTTTACAATTTGTTGATAGCTTGCAAACATTAATAACAATAAATTGAGTTAGTTGAGTGCCTTGGAGGAGCAACTGCAAACACAATGTGTATTCAGATCACAGGCCCATTCTAAATGATAATTTCACAGCCATTTTCAGCAGATTAATAATAATAATAATAATAATAGCAAATCAAATGGTAATTATCATAAGGCTGTATCTGGATTAGGTTTGACAAAAAACAGTTGTGTCATCTGCACCCGAGTCCTCCATCATTTTACATGTGTCTTCTATTCCATTATGGAGGAGGTAATGCATTTATTATTGGGCATCCAGATTGATGACATTTCACTGTTCCCACATTTGGTTCCAGTCTCAAACCAGCTCAATCAAGGTGTTTGTTTTTATGAAAACAACACAAATCAGCGATGATCGATACACATTTGCTCTCCCAAACAGTATGTCCTTGTTTTGAGAACGTGAGACCACCTCAAATGCTTTGTCAATCTGATTAATTTGTTGTGCAAATGACCGCGTCAGAGACCACCTTCACAGTTAGAAGACAGCTATTGACATGTCATCAATCACTCACGTACACAGGACTAAAATAAATTAGACACTATTGATCCATAAATGGATAGTGGTGAAACGTTACAATTACCTTAGTACTAAAGTCTGATTTTGAAGTACTTGTACTACACTTTATAGTTCAACATTTATTTGGCAGCTATAGCTAATTGTGTAAAATATGATACATTGTTCATTGTAATTAAGACCGCCCTCATTAGATACATTAAAATGCTGCTTACGTTTACATATTAAACGTAAGCAGCTTAAATACTTTCATTGAAGTAAAATTTTGAGGCAGGACTTTTATATGTAGATTTACATTCTGAAATTACTACTTTTACTGTTATTTCTTTCTCTGAGTGCTTCTTCCACCACTGACAGTGGTTCACACAGTGCTGTTGAGAATGTTCAACAGCACTGTCACGTGCAAGTGCTTTTTTTTTTTTTTTTTTTTTTATCACCATTATAATGAGAAGTCTGACAGTTACCGACAGACTTATCCCCATTTACTCCTGGTAATAACAAGAAATATGTATCCGAAAGTCTCCTCTGGAAAAAGAAAAAGGCACGATAATCAAAGTGTAAATGCATGCAGAGAGCATTGCAATCAGAATGCTTATAGATTGCAGTGTGATAAGATCTCAGCCAGGTGTAAATGCATTCTGCACAGTTTGGTTACATTTTGAAATAAAAAAAATGATATTAACTGGCCCTGTGTATGGGAAAAAAGGTTGCTTATACCTGTAGTGATGAACCCACAAATAGTCATCAGCCTTCCCTCAGCTCTACAGAGCGCTCGAGCATCTTCCAACTCATTATTTGGGTTTATGGCCCACAACGTTACTGTTTAGGTTCAGTCTCACCGCTGCCATCAGCGCCGTCTCCAGCAGCAGGCAGCTGTTTTTAGTAAGAAAGCTCTGAAAACCCACTGTATGCTACCTGCTTGGAACCAAACAGCAGACAGACAAAGTTAGCAACTAGCTGGTGATCACAGTAACAAAGGTCAAATGAATGCTGACGTTGCTCCGTATATGTTAGCAAACGTTGGCTAACATATCAACTTTATAAGTTGATAATATGTCAGTGTTGTTTTTACAACTTTTTCCACTGCCCCCATTTGGCTAAATGATTAGGTAAAGCTAAGCTTAGAAGTCACCCAATCTTGCCTAGTCCTGCTACCTAAAAGGAAAAGTAAGTAGACCCCATGTAGCAACATAGTTTTCATTGACCTGATATGTTTGATGACAAGATTGCCCACCTAGTTTGCATATTGAGATCTAATCATAATGCTGGCAGAATTGCGTTATCAGTAATTCTGATTAAAATCGGTATAAATGTAAAGGTCTGTGATCAGATGTTATTATCCAGATACAGATTGTATGTTACTACCAGATGTATGTGGGGTTATTGTCTTGTCTGGTCTGGGCTCCTCCACCTTTCAGGTTCCTCCAGTCTCTGGCCAGCTCCCTCCCCTTATTCATGACTTTAGCCTGGATCTACTCAGTGGCCATGATCGTTAAGGGCATCGTCGCAGAGAAAGAGGCGAGGCTTAAGGAGACAGTGAGGATTATGGGCCTGAGAAGTTCCATCTATTGGCTGAGCTGGGCAGTATCAAGTGTGCTGCCGCTGGCCATCAGCGCCCTCCTCCTTGCCCTTTTACTGAAGGTGATTTAAAAAATGATTTAACAATGATTCAAGGAGGACCCAGCACTACTTTTGGAGAGTTTGGACTATCAAGTCTCATGGAGTAATGAGACTTTTGTTTAAAATAATGAAGATGTTAATCTGAGGAGAAAGCAAAGCACTAGAAGGAGATAATTGTACTTGGTGCTAGCACAGTTGTACTTGAGAGTTCATTTAGTCTGTGGAAATTTGGAAGAATTTCTAAAATGAACATTCATACAGCTCCATGTAACAGTGCCCTCTATAAGGTTTTTAATCATAATTGTATCCAGTACAATAGCACCATTATCCCAACTGTTCAAGTACCTCTTTGAATTTGGCTCAGAGAAGACATCATGGTGTAATGGATGGATTCACGAGTAGCTCACTAAAATTAGAGAAGGGTCCTCCTTCAAACTGGCAGTAAAAGAGTGACATATTTAACGACTTTCAGATTATGTAATAGAATATCAATCAACTGGAAAATGTTCAGGTGTCTCAGAAATATTGATACACTAGATATTTGAACCCTTTCAAAACTTTTACTCTGGCTACTGTGTTGTAAAAAAAATCTGCTATAATAATCATGCTTTCTGAATCTCTTTGTTTTCCTGATAAATAATCTGCAAGATAACCTCCTCTACCAAAACTCACATTTTTAACATAAAATTCACATTTCTGTTTTTCTCCCGTCTTTTATTTGTTCTTCTGACACAGTATGGCAAGGTGCTACAATACAGCGACCCATCAGTAATCTTTGTCTTCCTGCTGGTGTTCTGCCTGGCCACCATCAGCCAGTGCTTCCTCATTAGCGTCTTCTTCTCTAAGGCCAATTTAGCAGCGGCGTGCGGCGGCCTCCTCTACTTTGTCCTCTACCTGCCGTACATCCTCTGCAACGCCTGGAGCGACGTCATAGGTTTTCAGGCCAAGGTTGTCGTGGTAAGTCTGTCTTTAGCTCTGACATGGTTTTTAATATCTTCCCCTGCTGTTATCATACATGAGGGCTGACCGTATTTTGAGTTTAATTCTTGTTATGTTTTTGCCACTATAATCACCCTTTGGCAATCCAAATTTCCATTTATATCCAAACAGGCACAAGTCTGATTTGATTTGGTGCTGGTTGTTATGAAAGCAAATAAATTGACTCCCAGAGTCAACAATACCTGTGAGAGGTTTGCCTTTATTGTACCTGCATAATTCCCCTGATAATGAGGTGTGTCTGCATGATGAATTTAGAGGTACCGTGAAATTTAAACTCAAAATCATTTAGGAATTGTTTTAAATATTAATACTGCTACTACGCATTGGTTCCCATTTGTTCTGACGTATTTGTACACAACCCTGCGTCTGTCTAGTCTCTTTTTTTTATGTAAATAAAAGTAAGGAAGTTGGGGATTTTCTCCTATCCTCTAAGGAATAAAGATAAATTGTACACCATTGCTCAAGTTTCAGTGTAGCCTTTTTACGTGACCTTTATGCCGGTGCCGGTATCATTTGTCCTCAAGCTGTCCTTTCTGCAGACATAGACACACAAAATCTTGGATCTTCATTGCCGTGTGTGCGAGTGCATTTTCCCAGAATTTCAATCGGGTCGGGTTTTCTTATTTGTATATTCCAACAATGCGGTATCAGGTGTGGGTGGCCAAGGCGAACAGTCTTATGTGTCTTATTTAACAAATTGAACTATTGACAGTCAATAATACACCTAACAGAAGTAACTACTGCTTTCATCTGCGGACACTTGGTAAACCTTGCTTTTGCCAACAAGCAGTGCCGACAAACCAGGTAAAATTGCTTGTCTTTGAGTTTGTCCTTAAAAACTATGTCATTCTTTTCCTTTGAAAAACTTTTTTCAGTCCATTTCCTTTTACAGACTGCATGCAGGTTAGGTAGGCATTTTACATATAAAGCACTGCAAACCTTATTTAATCTCTACACAAAGTGCCATTGCTCGATCCTCCCCCAGAGCTGAGATTTTTCTCCCCTGCTCCAACTAGATGGATAGCCCTCTAATTAGCATGAGCAATGATTCTCTGACCAAACCACTATCGTGTTCATCCTTACACGTGTGTGTGTGTGTGTGTGTGTGTGTGAGTGTGCGCCAACTCCAATGAAACTACATCGTGCCAAGGCATACAAATTCTCCCCCACATTGTCCTTGATAATGAAGTCTTTAATCGGAACAGAATTTCAAAAGATCACCTGAACAGTTTTTGATTGCAGCCGTGTGCCAAAGGAGACCTAAAGGTTTATCAGAGGGCCACTAGAAGATGGGTCCTAGTCACAATCCAACTACCTATCTACTCTATTTTGACTATTTTCTCCCTCTTTTACATCCCATTTCTAATGAGGTAGAAACAAGAAAGAGCCCAGAGTTTCTTTATGTTTTGGAAAACCTGAAATATTTTCAATTAACCTTAAGTACTGGAAAAATCCTGAGTCAAATGGTAATTCCTGCAAACTCATTTCAAACTTCTCAGATTTTCCTTTGCTGAAATCAATTAATTGATCTGTGATTTTGATTTTTGGCAGCTCACTTGAGCATATGGCTTTTGTTTGAACTTTTTTTTGCAGTAATGGGACTCTTCTGACATTTCTAATATATAACATATTGTGTATATATACACTCCCCTAAAGGATTATTAGGAACACCATACTAATACTGTGTTTGACCCTATCCTATCAATATGGGCCAACATTTCTAAAGAATGCTTCCAGCACCTTGTTGAATCAATGACACAAAGAATTAAGGCAGTTCTGAAGGCGAAAGGGATCCCCCACACCATTACACCACCAGCACCACCAGCCTGCCCAGTGGTAACAAGGCATGACGGATCCCTGTTCTCATTCGGTTTACGCCAAATTCTGACTACCATCTGAATGGCTCAACAGAAATTTAGACTCATCAGACCAGGCAACATTTTTCCAGTCTTCAACTGTCCAATTTTGGTGACCTCGTGCAAATTGTTGCTTTTTCAGACCATTCTTTGTAAACCCTAGAAATGGTTGTGGGTGAAAATCCCAGTAATTGAGCAGATTGTGAAATACTCAGACCGGCCCGTCTGGCACCAACAACAATGTGACGCTCAAAGTTGCTTAGATCACCTTTCTTTCCCATTCTGACATTCAGTTTGGAGTTCAGGAGATTGTCTAGACCTGGATCACACCCCTTAATGCATTGAAGCAGCTGCTATGTGATTGTTTGATTAGATAATTGCATTAGAAATGAAATTTAACAGGTGTTCCTAATAATCCTTTAGGTGAGTGTATATATATACACTACATTTATTCAACTGCAGACAGAAAAGAAGGGAAATGAATAGCAACAAAGGCCCACAGCTGGAATCGAACCCAGGGGCTTTGAAGTTATATAGTATCAGCCTTGACCAATCAGATATCTCAATGCCCTACTAATTATTCTCTGAATTAATTGATGAATTCTTTGGTCTGTAAAATGAAAAGAATGGTCATAAAATTGTGAAAAATGCCTGTGCAGTTTCTTAAAGTCAAGATGATGTTTTCAAATTGCTTGATTTGTCTGACCATCAGGCCAAACCCCAAAGATATTTAAGGTGCTAATCATCACGTTGGAGAAGCTAAAACAGGATCATCTTAAAAAATTACTTAAACAATTACACGCTTATTAAGATTGCCAATTTTCCCTCACTTTACTAATTGATTAATGGCATGATTATTGCAGCTCTTGCCCCCTCTTTGTCTTTAAAAATCAAATTAATTCTGAGAAACGCTTAAAACACACGCACGTTGTATTCTGACATTTTCATGTACGACAAAGAACAGATTATTACAGCTTTTAATGGACGCTTCTTCAGACACAAACTCAATTGTCTCTGTTGTGATCCCATCCCTCATCCCAGATTTAGTTGTCATAAATGTCCTGGAAAATGACTTCCTAGAAAGAGCTGGAACGCTGATTTCTATTCCTCTCAACAATGCTCCTTGTCTGCAGCGAGCTGAATGGTGGCTGAATCTGCAGTGTCGACATGTGTTCAATAGAGGGGGCTTGTTTTGTCTGCTTCCCAACTCCTGCCCATTTCTCAAGAGCCAAATAAGTGGCTCCTGTGGTTTTGTCAGCCGTTCATACAGAGGTCAAGGATGGATGCCCCCTAGCCCTGCTGTCACCCCTCATCTACTGACTCTCTGTTGATTGCTTGTCAGTAGATGGGCACAGGAGGTTGCCAGCAGTGTTAGCAGCCAGGATAGAGGTTTGGGTGTCACTGCAGGGCTTTCCAGATTCTCTGCCTGGTAATGTAACGTCGGGTAGACAGTATCCATGATTGTTTGTCTCTGAAGCTTCAGCAAATGCTGCTGCTTCTGCCGGAGTGAAAATGCTGTGAGCAAATGAGGCGTGGTAAAACAGCTGGCGGGCAACATGGCAATGCAGAGTGATAGGCCATGGCAGATGATGTCTCACGGGCAAAGTATCATTTGCAATTTCCTACAGTATGAAGGCTCCAACAAATCTTTCATTTTCAGCACACTTTTTTTAGCCTCCATCTTTGTTCTTGTCTAAAATGAAGTCCTTTTAAGATGTTCACAAAGGCAAAAACAGTGTAGAAATGTTTGCCATAACAGTTTATTGATCAATTTATTGTGACCTTGGGTGGTAAGATTAAGTCATCACCTGAATGATTTAATAAAACATTCTGTGACTGGGTCAACCTCTAGCTCCCCCAGTAAGAGCGTGCGCCCCATGTAGGGTGAGTCCTTTGCAGCTTCCCGGGTTCGAACCAGCCCTTTGCTGTGTGTCCTTTACTGTGTGTCGGCCCCCATCTCTCTTCCACCTTTCTTGTATATCCCATGTCACCTTCAAATAAAGGGAAAAAGCCCTAAAAAACAATCTAAACGTTCTCTGACGGGGTTTACTCTACCTCACCTGGTAGAATTTGCACAGGTCCTTGGCACTGACCCAGGTTCAAATCTGACCCATGGCCCTTTGCTGCGTTTTATCCCCTCTCTTTCCTGCCTGTCTGTACTAACTAATAAAAAAATTATAACAGAACTTTATAGATTTTGAATTACATTTTGGAAAATACACATATCTGGTTTCTACTAAGAATTAGATGAGAGAGAGAGAGAGACACCATTCTCATGTCAGTATGTTAAATATGTAACTAACTTAGCTTAGCATGAAGACTGGAAACAGGGCAACAGCAAGCACATGTTATATTTCGTTTGTTAAATCCGTACAAAAACTGGAATGTAAAAATGACAATTCACTGTTACACAGGGGGTTATGTGACTGACTGCGGTGCACCAGGTTCTGGACGAAAACAGTGCTTAGATTCCACGCAAGTTGGACAGTGCCACGCTAGCTTGATTACCGCCGCTGGTCCTACATCTGCACATGACAAAGGAAGTGGTGTAATTCCAAGAGAAATCTATCTCTCAGCGTAAAAGAAAATGAGCATATTTCCCAAAATGTCTAACTGCTCCTTTAACTATGGATGTTTTTATTTGCACATCTTTTATTCTCCAGAGTTTGTTGTCATGTGTGGCCTTTGGCTATGGCTGTGACAACTTTGCCAAGTATGAGCAGCAAGGGATCGGTATTCAGTGGTACAACATCAGAAAGAGTCCAGAGGATGGAGAACGCTACAGCTTCATCGTGTCCATCATCATCATGCTCTTTGATGCTGCTTTTTACTGGGTGCTCACCTGGTACATTGAAAATGTCTTTCCAGGTATTCATTTTTAAGCAGATTTATTAAAGTATTTTGTTATTTGTAACACTGCCATATCTAAAAAAAGATGGAAAAATGCAAAGATTTGGTGTTATACAGAATTTTCCCCTTTTGCATAAGATGCCTTCCCTTAGCCCAGCTTAAATCAATAGGCCATGTAGTCCTCCTAACAGGCTAGTCTTAATGCTTTTCTCATCAACCGTAATTAAAAGAGGGATTTGTGCCAGGCTGTCAAGAGGAAACATACACTGTTAAGTGCAATATTTCCTCAAGCAAAGCTGTTGAATGTGATTGTTCTCCACGCTTGATCCCAGGACAATATGGAATCCCGAAGCCATGGTACTTCCCTTTTACTGCATCTTACTGGTGTGGGACAGCCTCGGTGACTGGCGTTGACCACAGCTTGCTGAAGGACTCCCCTGTACATAACGGTAAACGGCCAAATCATTTTCAATTTTCAGCTGTGGTGTGTATCCGTAGTGTAATCTACGCAGTTATTATGTATGTGTCACATTCTCAACAGCTCAGCCATGTACAGTACTAGAGGGAACATAGTTCTAATAAGAAGTGTTAAGAAGTTAATTGGGATGGGTCGCAAACAAACATTAGCACCTTATTTGTCACTTAGGGTGATAATGGAGCTTGACGCTTTGTGTGGAGTTTCAAGTCTGGAACTTAATAAAAAAACTATTTCCAATTAACATCCAGGGGAGTGAGCTACGGTTGTTGTTTTTTTTGTCTTTTAGTGCTCAGCAGTGTTTTCTTTTTACCCTTGCCTAATCAGTAGTGTTGACAATAAGAATTAAATGAATAATAACATACTTAATTTTAAAAAGGCACGTTTTTTTCAGTGTGTACAAATGTTACCAATGTAAACAAACATTTTGGGGCATTAATAAATATTACTTAGTTTAATTGTGTTATTATCTTGTGTTGGTCTTTAAATTTCTGGAAGAAGGGCTACTTTGTTTACATTAGGATAATTGTTTGTGTCTTTAAAAGTCCTATCTTTAACGGATTTTACCTGCTTTTATGCTTGTTTTCTTTATGTATATGTGCATGTTTATGAATGTGTTTCTAAAGAGTATCTGGAGAAACCACCACCTGGTATAAAAGCAGGGGTCTCAATCCGCAATCTTGTTAAAATCTACAAGACTGGAAAGAAGCTCGCTGTGGATGGACTGAGTATGGACTTCTTCGAGAATCAGATCACATCTTTTCTTGGCCACAATGGAGCCGGAAAAACAACCACAATGTGAGTTGCATTATCTATTAGTCCCGTGCTTTGCCACTTGGCTCAATGTTCATGTATTTTCACAGGGTGCAACTAATCTAACTTGTACACAATGCCGACTGTGCTTTTGCTACATTAATTCAGTGGTTGCTGCTTGCAAAAAGTGACATCTTCTGAGAGGACATTTATCACACAGACTGATGTTGTGTTGATAGCGGGACTTATCTAATTGCTGTTAAAAAAAAAGTGTGGAAAGGTTGGAAGGGCTTTAGGATGACAGGAAATAACTGAAACCCAGTAGCCCAGAAAGAATGAGCGAGGGAGAGAGCAATTGATGCAAGACTAAGGGCTGAAGAGAAGACATCCGCTCTGAGCATCTGTGACGAAACATAACAGAGAGGACAGAGGAAGGACTCTGTCAGACACCGAAGCTCTGTGTGGATGCATCTCCACAGCAAAGTTTCTATTTATGTATGAGATGCAGTGTTAGAATTGAGTTTGTGCTCATATAAAAATAAGACATCAAGTAGAGTTTTTGGAGATATGCAAAACCAACCAAAACACTCAATATTGAATATTGTTGAAGTGTTTGTTTTGTCTAAATTGTTAATATTATACTTTCACTATTTTATGATCTTTTGTTTGGTGTTTGGAAATTGTCTTCCCAGGCTATAATTAATTATACATAATTAATGGCCTGAGACCGAATACAAGTTAATGGTGATGATACTGTATGGATAGTCATTGCTCCAAATGCTCTGACAGCAATACAGCACTGGTTCCATTATTCTGTACTTATTTTTTTGTAAAAGTATCTTTTATTTTCCTTTACCTTTCCTCTTTCTCTTTATGAACATTCCATTAGAATATGTCGATAATTTAGGATATGATGACTATTGACATGTCTATTGTTTAAATGGAGCTGGGAATAAATCTAATTTACCATTATAATAACCAGCTGCTTCTAAGTTGAAGTAACTCTCCTTTTGAGTGCTTTGGCAGCTCTATAATTATAAATGAGTTATCATGAGGTTAAAATCAACAGCCTTGATTAATCTCTAAGCTTTGTAATAAGGATATTTGTGTCTTATTTATGTCTTTTTTTTATTGTCTCTGTAGGTCAATTCTGACAGGACTGTTCCCACCGACATCAGGAACAGCGCTCATCAACGGATATGACATCCACACGGACATGGACAGCATCCGAAAGTACTTGGGAATGTGCCCACAGCACAATGTCTTATTCAATGAGTGAGTAAATTTAGCAGATCCATCCATGTTCTCCCCTGGTTATTGGTATAATCATCTTGTTTAGCTTCTGGTGTATTTTTAAAAAAAAAAAGGAAGAAAGGGAGAAAAGGTCATTACGCTGCAATTTAATAATATGGATAACGAGGGCTCAGTCTTGGCTTATGTTTCACATCTACAATTATCCCTTTCCATTTTTCTCTTTAAAAATGAAATGAACTTTGCTCAATCCGTCCACTAAATTTCTTCTAATGGCTTCATTCCCAACCATTATTCAGTTTTTTATTTCACCTTTAGAGTCCCCCTCTATTTCTCTCTCCACACAAACTGATTACCTGCAACTCGACACAAGTCCTACATCATAATTATGGCTAAGCACCTGCAAATTACTTTCATTAATATTAATCCCAGACAGTCAAAGCATCTATATTAAGTAGGGTAAAATATTCATGCAAACATAGAGATAGATATTGCGTCATATTATTATCCCACCTGTGAGGCAGTTATGATGAAGCTCAAGACTTTTCTTCACGTCGGTTCACAAAAATGCACTTAGAGTGGAGCCAGATCATCTCGCAAGATGCATAAATGTGACATTTTGTACATTCCAAACACTTACATGTGAATAAGTGGCAGCTGATGGCTTCTATTGTCACCCGTGCCGCCTGACATGTCAGTCAAATGGGCGTTATATTATTTTCACCTTTACAGGTTGACAGTGGAGGAGCATATCTACTTCTACGCCAGGCTGAAAGGATGCAGCCACGATGAGGTGAAACATGAGATGGACCAGATGATAGAGGACGTCGGTTTACCACATAAGCGGAAGGATCTTGCTAAGAACTTGTCAGGTGTGTCTGTATGTGTGACGTGTTTTGGATGTGTGTATTTCTGTGTCTGAATGAAATTATGCAGAGATCTAAATTTCGTTTTTTTATGTATTCATCAGTTCCTGTGCTCGGTGCATTAATTTCCCCTGAGGAGGAATATCATCTGTAGATTATCCTTTTTATTCAGGATAAAGCTGCCCTGTTATGCCCTTCCACTGCCAGCACGTGTGCATGCAGCTGTCTCAACGTACACATGCACTGTACCTGTGTGTCACAGCTTGTAATTCATTGTCTGGGGGGCATGAGCAAGTCCTGCTTGATAAATTGTCCTCAGTCACGGATTGCTTGTGAGCAAAATCACTGAAATATGACTGTCAAGGTTGATCTATGCTGACATTTCCACTACATTAGCACTACATTGGATGCATTTTGAAGAGCTCACTATGAGAGTGGAGACTGGAATAACCTGAGGAAGGTGTATCTACCTCACTGCCATCAATCATTTTACACCATGCAAAAGACAATAAAACCTGAAGAAGTCTATCTTGACACATTTAGTCCATAATCAGTTCCCAATATTGTGTCCATTTTACATCTGAAACCTAACATTGACAGATATTTGTGTAGGATTTGTCACTGATTATAGGCAGAATTCCCAGGACAAAGATGAGGATCCATTTCATGTCAGCTGCAGTTTTCTAAAAATAACAAAATAAAAAAAATAAAAATCACAAAGACAATATATATTACTAGGATAACTTACTTATTGTTCTGTGTTCTAGGTGGGATGCAGAGGAAGCTGTCTGTGGCTATAGCATTTGTCGGCGGCTCAAAAATCGTCATCTTAGATGAACCTACAGCGGGAGTGGACCCCTATGCACGCAGGGGTATCTGGGAACTGCTGTTAAAATACAAACAAGGTATGGAATTAGTAGTAAGAACCAAATCTCCACTAAAGGCTTTAAAATCCTTCATGTTTGTAATTGACAGAGCTTGACGTGTTTGACCTGTTTCAAACTGAGAAAGTTTCCAAAACTGAGCTGAGCTCAAGGTTAACTTGTAACTGTAATGTCTCAAATGAATCCACTATTAAAGCTGTTAAGGTAATTAACCATCTAGAGTAGCCAGCAGAAGTTATTTTCTTTGTTTGCCTTGCTCTCTGTGACACTCAACTGTGGGTGGTGAGAAATTGTAATTTGTACTGGAACAAATGGAAATAGAAGTGAAGACAAGTGAATCCAAGAAGCTTTAATTGGCATTGCTATTTAACAGTGTCCCTAATTGTCTGCCCTATCAATCAGCTTGTCACACTTCGGCCTTATATACTTTGTGGTTGCTAGTGGCTTTAAGCAGGACATGGACATTATCGTAACGCATAACTCTCAACAGAAGTCTAAATGTTTAATGTGCATTGAGTGACATTCCGCCCTCACTGTGTCATTAGCTTCTCTAATCATGTCCTTTCACTCGAATTGGGAGGCGGAGATAAGTCTGTTATAGTCTGTTATAATGAGAACACCCACATCCTGGCTGGTTGAATGAGTCCTGTTTTGTGCCTCTCCAGTCTTATTTGCACTTCAGTGTTACTAAGGTTTGTCATTAAGGAAAAGCTGCAGGCAGTCTATTTATATGAAAAAGCTGAAGGCTATAATGGGGCTTAATATTGTGCTTCTTCATAGCTAATTAAGTTTGCAGGTTTTTTCACACTGGCTGGATGACCATATTGCTCTAAGTGTGTATTGTTTTCATTCAATTCAGGCTTATTTGCTACGAGGAACATGGGCATTGGGTACTCTGTTAAATGAAACTCTCAATGTACATTTAAGATGTTTACGATTTAAAAAAGAATGCTTAATCTGTCTTGTAATAAATAAGGAATGTTATTTAAGCTAATATGGTGGCATGTTGGTATTTTATTCTTCCTTAGATCTTTGCATTTAAGGTGGCTTTAATGTATCTTCTGTCGTGTGTCTTTAGATTTAAAGTACAAATTTTAAAAAGCAAATACAATTTTTTTTTTTGCCATTACTGTAAATCGGTTACATTTAAATTACCCTACACATTATGTTATAAAATGGGCCTTTAGGATGATATTTATATTATGGAATTTATACATGCTGCGACTGCATCATTTAATATCACCTGATTTATTGGTTGTAATTGATAACTTTACAAATTTACAAGCCTTTTCTGGTGCCTTAAAATGCCTGGTGCCTTTCCCTTATATAGCTCTTTACTGCCACATAAATATGACATTTTATTTTACAGAGATGCACATGATACACAACCTAACATTTTAGATTACATAGCTAATAAACTTGTTATCCAAGGATTTCTCCCACTGACTTTCTCATTTTAACAGCTTGTCTCAGCAGCCATGTAATCACTGGAAGTTAATACAATAGCACCCCTGAAGTTAAGTTAAGATTGAATTAGTAGTGCAGTGAAATAACAAAGCAGCTCCTTTCAAAATACCATAAACAGTATATTACAGTAGTATATTACAGCATTGAGCATCTTAAATCCCACATTGAATACTGACAGCATGAATGTTGTATGTAGTCTGAGATTAGACCTGACACATATAGGAAGGTGATTTCATTTGTGAGAAACTAGGGGTGCAAGAAAATGTGGGAAACAGTTCATATTTTCCGAGCACTCAAACTTAATATAGTTTGTAGCGATTCTATTTACTGTAGACTCTGTTTGCACTTGCACGCATTTTTACAGTTTTATCTGGCATTTGTGAAAAGTTGAAATACCATGCATGATGCATTTATTTTAGGATTACAAATTAATGTGGGGTTGAAGCCAATGTTGCAGTGCAAAACTATTTTTTTTCTTGTATGTGATCTTACTTAAGTCGTTTTCAGGATATAGAAAAAAAGTGGTTCTGAAAATGTGTTGTGTTAAAATCTTCAATAAAATATGTTGCAGAGGGTGGAGGGGAAGACTGGAGTGGGCTATAAACTTTTAACCATAGTATTCAGAACATCATGTAACATTTAACACACTATTCACACAAAATATGCTTTCAACCTGTGTAACCTTCAGCAAATACTCACAGATTCCTTGCATTAACCACAATCTCTGAGTTTCAATTTTTAAATTCTAACAGTGAATAAAACATATTGAGCATGCAGCTGCATTTCTACCAGTCAGTTTTTATTATATTTGACTGGTTTTAATTGAAACAACAGGCCCATCTGTTTCTTTGAACTCCATGAGTGTTTAGGTCATTTTTAAATATATTGACCTAAATTGATTGCCTTCCCCACACCTGGGTAGCTTTTGCTCGGATTTCCTCCCACAGTTTAAAAACATGCAGGTTAGGTTAAAAGGCAACTTTAGATTGGCCGAATGTGAGCGTGACTGATTGTCTGTTGGCACCTTGGACAGGTTGTACCCACCTCTCGCCCAATGCCAGCTCGGATCGCCTCCAGCCCCCCGCTAACTTTCAAAGTATAAGCCGATATGGCTAATGGATGGATGATTGCCACAAACAGCAGTTAATACAGTTTTGTCCAATAATTCATCTTACTGCCGATGTACATAATATCTGTCCAGGCTTACTCACCCACTGTGAAATCCATTTCTATCAACTTGATTTAGTGGGAAGGAAGCTAAATAACAGAAACCAGATGTCCAGGCTCACTTTACTGTACGTAGTGCGAGTACTACCAATTTACCTGAACACAGAACTCTATTTGATATATCACTTTGTGCTGTAATGCACCACAACACACTATAAATCAGAATACCTTTGTGGGCCATCTGCAGTCCAAACACATTTATATTACTCCCAACTCACACATTTTTTTTTTTACCTTGTAAAGCACAGCAAATCTCCAGGAAAATTGTCTGAGTTCGAGCATCCCATGCAAAATGAGCTAGCTCAGTCAAACTAAAACTCAAGCAATCTCCTCAACCCACCCCCTTTATAAGAATAGATTCCCCTCCCCCTTATCTTAAATTGACTGGATTGTGGGCATTCATTCAAGTTGGCGTTTTGTTGGAGTTTGTATGTAGAGGGATCCAGACTTGCTTGGCATAGCATGAGGCAGCAATACTTATTGAGAAGGGATGGATTTAACAGCTCAGCTGGTGGCAGGGCACACAAAGTGGGGGAGATAGGAGGAGGGGAGACGCAGTGGATATAGTTGGCCAAGCAAAATGGCTGCATTGGGCTGCAGATAATGACCTCTGAGTGTGTCCTTGTCCCTGGGATAATGTGACCTGTGAGGATACACATTTAACTAGCTCAGTGCAAAAAAAAAAGCCGCCAAGCTCAGCTGAGCACCTGACCTTTTGCTTTAACACCAAATTCACTAAAGAAAGTATTAAAGAAAACCTCCATCCAGTCAGCTACTTACTGTGAGTGCATCTCTTTGCCATGTTTTGAGATTTATATTCTTGATATGGCACACCTGTTGATGTGATCTCAAACTTGCTTTTAAAATGATGTCTTAACAAGAGTCTACAGCTATGCTATTGACACTGTGAGGCTGAGCCTAAGCACAGCAGTGATTTGAGCTAAATGCTAATGTCAGCATGCTCGTAATGACACTGTTAACATGCTGATGCTTAAGCCTCATATTAGCCTCACTTTTTTTTTTACATATCTTTGCGCAAAACGAGGGCTGTAAATTTTGCCCATGAAAGTACATTAAGAAGGAATATTTTAATGGCCAGTATGAACAGAAAGTTGTTTGCTGTAGCCGTTAAAAAAACACTGTTTTTTCAAAGTTACCGACTTCTAAGCAGGTTTCTTTCTTTTCCAGTTAATGATAAAGGTATCGGGTTACATGTTTTCTCATTAAAAATGACTGGATCAAAGGTTACCAAGTACTCTGTGATTCTGCTTTCATGCCGACTGCAGAGACATGACGATGCTGTGACTTAATCACAGATCTAGTCCTTTTTTCTGATTTCTGGGGTATGTGATAGTTAATGTGTTATCTGATACAGCATGATATTAGAGGATTACAACACCTGTGAATAACCTTGCAATGCATGCTGTAGCTGTCATTGCGATTGTGCTCAGTTTGATGCCTCTCAAATCGCAGAACCAAAGAAGAGAGAGCTGAAATAAAATGTGGTATGATAGAAATGCTGGAAAGTAGGCTTAGGGTGGCCTTTATCATAATTTTAATTTTGTCCCAGATTCACGCCCACACACTCTTCTGGAGTTTGCTTTGTTGCCATGTGGAGAAGCATGGGTAAAACACACTGTGGAACTGGCAATAAAGAGATAAGTGACTACCATGCAGAGACAGATTGAGATATTGGCTTGATTTGAACACTTTTGATCTGTGGCATCTTTTCTTGTCAGGCTTCTTTTTCATAACAAAAGTTGTCAAAACAAACAAGCTCTAGAGAGAAAAGTGCTTCAGAAATGCTTTTTTTTTCAGTCAGTGACTTAACTTTTTTTTTTTTATATTTGCAATCCACAGTTTTTATTCTTCACTCCATGACTGTGACTCACACAGAAACCTAGACACCAAGCACTTTGCCATTCAGGTGACGATTGAGTCTCTCTTTCCGTCTCTTTTCAGGTCGCACCATCATTTTGTCTACACACCACATGGATGAGGCAGACATCTTAGGTGATCGCATTGCTATCATCTCCCACGGCAAGATGCGTTGCTGTGGCTCCTCACTCTTTCTAAAGAAATATTTTGGCAGCGGCTACTACCTCACTCTGGTCCGAGACGAGGCTGAAAAGATGACGGTTCAGCGTAATGGTATCAAACACAGTCAGGACAAAGAGGTACTAAAAGAAAGCATATGTGGTTTTTGGTTACGGATTAGCTTTTAAATCTGGAACCTAAATTAAAACAAAAGGTTGAAAATGTTAATATTCGCTCATGGCTTGCGACAGTCACAACATTGGCTGTGTGATCCTATTATGTTCAGATAACCACAAATGTGGTGATTAGGGCCCTTGCCTAACCATGCAATTACCCTTTTGTTTTATCGTAATTCAAATAATTTTACATAAAACTGCTGTAATTGAAGGGGGTTACTATTTTTGACTTCATGTATCGAGAAAAGAACTTCAGCTGCAAGCCCCTTTGACACAACAGTAACCTCTATCTAGTCAGTTATTGAACATGGCTCCCTCTGACTTTCCTGCATGTTCTCTTTCTCTCTTGCCACCCTCCCCCTATAATGATCTGTGTTTAGTTGCTCCCAGCATGAGAATTGGCAAACGCCTACGTGCTGGATGATACTTATTGTCACCGGGGAGAGGGGTGAATCTCGCTTTTGCTCGCCAATGGTGCCTCGCACACTTACTTTTAATCAATAGGAGCAAATGAACAAGATGCACTCATGCCAGCAGGGCTAGAGCAATTACCATTACTCTGCAGGCTCTTTGAGGTGAGCAGAGGCATTTGTTTGAAATAAATAAACATGCTAACACCTTTGTGGGCAAGGTAGAGGCGTAACCCCTCTCCGAGATGACGACTTTGTAATTCAGTGGAAGATTTTGCAATTACACAGCCAATATAGCTTGGAAACCGAGCTGGACTAAGTTTGATTGTGCTGATCTCATTTAGTGTTATTAAACTCCATTTAATACATGTCATAAAGTTCTTGCTGTGAAGTTTATTCAACCTTTGTTGGAATTAAAAATGTAATTTTCGTTTGTGTGTATTGTCTTCGGCTGAAATATTGTGACTTGATGTTACATTACAGGTCGCCCACATTGTCTCATGCATACATTTTGTTTAGAGCAATTAAATAGAAATGTGTGGATAGCATTGATTATTACATTAATGTAAGACAAGAGTTGTCAAGGAGGCACTGTTTATCATTCTAAGTGGCAATGCATGTTAAGGCCTTTCTAATCCAATTCTGATTAACAGGACAAAGAGTGTCCTTCCAGGGACAGCAGCCCGGATGATGGCATCGGCAGCCAAAGCTGGGGCAACTCTGATCTTTCAGGTAGAAACTGCATCTCTGTTACTACCAGTCGTATATTAGGATTAGCATCTAACCTAACCTGTAAGCCTATGCTATATCAAAATGTTAAATAGTTGGTACAGCATACATTTGAACAACAAACTGTGTGAATATTTGTGTAAACATTTAATCCAAAACTGAAAATGTTGTATCTATTCAGACCCCATATTAAACCTCAAGTAAAATGTGTAAGTTACTACAACACACACCGAGTTAGGTACTATAGCTCAACCCCATGTCAGCCATCATCCCAAAACAGGCAAACAATAACCATAAAACGTCTCAAAATAGCATCGTCCAATGGTGCTGAAGATCCATTTGCTGGTAGATTTTTTCACCTTTTCCATACCAAAACCAACAGACACCGCAGGAAAAAAAGTAAAGTAGTTTGCGCCTTTACTGTAGATGCTGTTGAAATGTTCTAAATACTGGTAGAGTGCACTTTAATGTCCCAGTAAAATGGATCACATTTTATTTTATTTTAGTCTCTCCTTTTTGAAATAAAGTTTTATTTTAATTTCCCAAATATATATTGACCCACGCCATACATGTATATACACTTCTGCTATAAAAAACAAAAACGCCACTCATTTACCAATCACACAACACGACTCTTACCCTAATAATACAACACTATTATCTTAATATTGTATTAGCTTAATTGATGTACATGAAACAATGTTGTATTTTTTTCTCCTTTAGCTGTCTTTTCCACATTCAAATATTGACACTTTTCCTTTGTTCCAGTGTTGTACAGTAATGTTGAATGGTAAATATAATTTTTACTGTTGAGGATGTTGCATACCATTTCAAAACTGTCACTAGCCAAAATCCTCGTACAAGATATCAACCAATTATTCATTGAGCTTACAGTAGAGTGTGTTAGACAAATGATCAAATCTTATTTTCTCTGACCTTACTTTTTACTTTTTTTGCATTTTCTGAATGGAATTATATTAGAATAAAGAAATGCAGAGACACTGCAGAAGCAGAAAAGATCGCACAACTAAATGGCATGTGATGGTGGCGATTTGATTTGTTTTGATCATTCCCAGCCTTGATCAGGTAAACAAAAGTATTCATGCAAGACAATATCAGAAGAAAAATCTTAGGTAGGCTCCAGTTTATTATGCATGTAAAATCAATCAATGCTCACACCTTCAAAATGATTATACACATGATGGTTAAATATAAGATAGAAAATGACATAAAAGTAATCATATTTCCACAAGTGACAGCACATTTCTCTTTATTACCACACACACCAGCAAACAGACAGAAACACACACATTTTCACAAATAATTCAGTCTGATGTGTGAGGCAGATCCATTTACTTCTTCATAAAGCACCAAGCCGTTGGTTGTTAAGCTGCAGTAATTATGTATGAGAGGTTCGGGATCAATAATGGATGCAATGCGTTCTGCAACACTGTCCTGATTGATTCTCACTAAGACCCAGCTTCAGAATGGATGAGGCAGGAGAATTATGTCCACTGATCTGTTTCAGTATGTTTAAAGGTCACAGCATCAGGTATGTTGTAATCTCCGTGCATTACACAATGGTTTTTCATTGTTTACTTCAAAATATAGTTGGTTAAATTTTTCTTTTCTTCTTTACTGTATTATTTTGCAGCCAATAGTGGTGGTTGCTCTTGAATCCTCTGTCCGTTACGTCACTCTAACTTACAACTTCATCAAAAAGGAGACATGAAAGGACATAAAGAAATTTCTGTTTGTGCATGCAATTTTACTATTCTTTGGTTTTGTGTTCTGAGTTCTTTTGCGGCTATTCATCCAACAGAATTGACAGCTGTGGGTCAAATTGTGCAGCGCCACGTCCCTGAGGCAGTCTTCTTGGAGAGCATTGGTCAAGAGATCACTTACATACTGCCTTATGGTGGAGCCAGAGATGGGACCTTTGCACTGCTGTTCCAAGAGCTTGACCTAGCCATGGCTGACCTTGGTCTGACTAGCTACGGCATCTCTGACACCACGCTGGAGGAGGTATACTAAGCGTTGGATTGACAACCTAGCTGAAGATACAAGCATGCACACATATTAAGGCATGGATATGGTTTGGACAGATATTTAGAAATTATGGTCTGGTTCGGGTCGGGCTCGGTCACATCAGCTCGATAAGGCATTTGTTGTAAAATGGTGCTGCGGCTCCTTTAAGAGAGCTCAGTGTGTGTGTGTGTGTGTGTGTGTGTGTGTGTGTGTGTGTGTGTGTGTGTGTGTGTGTGTGTGTGTGTGTGTGTGTGTGTGTGTGTGTGTGTGTGTGTGGGGTAGGTGGGCAGAAGAGAGATAGAGAAAGAGGAAGCGGACGTGTAGATGCGAACGGAGCAGAGTTGGTGGAATAAGTTTAAGTTTTGTACACAGTGTGTGGTGTCCGAAATAAACCCCAGACTGAAAGCCAAGTTCATTCATTTGCTCACCAGAAACGGCATTTTAACCCCAACGTTATTCATTTTATAACGTCGGCCCTGGAGGTAACGAGTCTCCCCTGGTTTTCTGATCACGGGCGGAAACGAAGCAATCAGGAAAGGTTAACACGTTGAACATTTTAAATTAAGCAGCTTATTAACGTGCGCTCGTTGCCCCGTGTGTGTTGATGCGCTCATCTGTTGACATTTCCGAATGCCTTCCTACAGTTGCTTAATAAAAGCGGGCTTTAGCCTACTTGTTTGTTAGTATGAGAAAAAATTTGTCGGGCTCGGGCCGGGTTCGGTCACGGCTCTGTTGAATGCAGGCCGGGCTCGGACAAAAAAAATTGGCCCGATCCGGACTCATATACAGTAGAGAGACTGCCTACATACACACAGGAACAGAAAAGTACACATACTGACAATGTTGCCCTTGTTTTACTTTTTTTCCCCTTCTTTTTTTTTTATTGCTGCAATTACACTTTATACCATACTATTTTTTTCTTCTCCTTCCCCCATTATTCTTTCTTTTTTTTCTTTCTGCTCAGAGTCTTTAAATTAGCAATCAAAATTTTGATTGACCGTTTTCAAATCCCTCCTGCAGAGTGACAAGCAACTTTACATTTAAGCCAATAACTTCACAAACAATCAAGTCTGGGATATTTCTTTTGATTCAGTCTAAGTGCCAAGTAATTGCAAGTATTGTTGAAGCAGGTTTTTCTGCGTAATGTTCAGCAGCATACAGGTAAATCAGGTGCCTCTCAGCTCAAGGACAGCAAACTTCCAAAGGAAAAGAAGGGACTGGAGAACACTGATTCATTTGCAGCCTTTAATTGTGCAAACAGACTAATGTTTCAACATCCCTGTGTCTTCATCAGAGTCAAAATGGACAAAGACAAAATGGCAAACACATCTTGGGCCCTATTTTAACGATCTGAAACGCAAGAATCAAACGCCAAACGCAAGTAGCTTTGTGGGCGGATCTCGGGAGCTGTTGCTAGTATACCGGCGGGATAAATGACTCTTGCGTCCGACGCAAATCTAAAATGGGTTGGTCTGAAGTAGCTACATTACTCATAGGTGTGGTTTGGGTGTAACGTGCAATAAACCAATCAGAGCGTTATCTCACATTCCCTTTAAAAGCAGGCACGCTTGTTCCATGGCGGATAGCTATTATAATGGCGGATTTGCTAGGTGCACGCTCTTAATACATCCATGGGCGCACGCCAGGAGCGCTTCACAGCCGAGGAGACTGACGTTTGCTATTGATTTTTATTTTTTTTATTTTTACAAAATGTAAATAAATAAATGTCACAAAAACATACTTTCCGATGTTTTGGGCTCACTCTCACTGAATTACGAGGTTATGAATGCATGGTGATATTTTTGCAATGTAGTCTAACATTAGACTGGGATTACCTCACTATAGACGAATCAGCTCTTCTGTCTCTCCTCTCCCGTGCTGCTGCTGGGGCATTTGGGTCAAGTGGCATCGGCACATGCAGTTCAACATCACATCTCCTTAAGTCCTCTTAATATTTCCTCATTTATGTCATCAACACATCCATTATTCATGGAAATGTTGTGTAAAACAAGGTCATATTTGTCCTTGTATTTATGTATTGTTTGCAAAAATGGGAACTGCTGGGTCCGTGAGATGAGAGAAGCAAAGTGTATGCGCGGTGTGCACACTCTACATTACGGCCAAGCATGCGCCCTTAAAATAGCATCTGAATAATGCTCCACTGACTTTAGACTAGCGCCACTAACTTTAGACTAGGTTTTTTAGGTCAGTGGTGGAATTGTTTTCTGAAACTGCAAAATAGCACCAGGGAACGTTTGCGCCGGAACTTGCAGCCTCTTTTTGCTGAACCGCCCCCGGGAGCGCAAGTTCATTCCCTAATTTACCGACGTGAGTCTGTACAAAGTCAATTGCGCTGGGTGCAAGATAGGGCCCATATAGTCAACCTACACAGGTGTGCAATTTGCATTAGAAAATTGGTTGAACAAGATTTCAAATCTATTGGATAGTGGATCCAAAGGTGGCAGTTGCCATAGTCGATGTCCAAGTGCCATACCCCATGCACCACAATCCCATCAGGAACAAAAAACACAGATAGCTCTTAAAGTTACAAAGATAAAAATACAAAATGTAAAAGTACTGAATCTATCACCTGTAACACATTAACAAGTTCAGTTCGTCTTTCAGGACAAAGGGCTCAACTGTGTTAGGAGTATGATTCCAATATGCCTCTCTGCAGAGCAGTGAGTTGATTATTGATCATAATCATGCTCAAAGAGTATTGGTTTTCATTCCAATTTAAAATAGAAATTTGAATGTTTGGTTTTTTCTTAAAAGTTGTTTCACTTTCAAATGAATGTTACAAACAGCATCTACAGGCTTTACAAATATGATGCACATCTTGAAAATCCACATTCCTTGCCATTGTACACAACTTGTGTTGAAAGGTTTATAGCTAGAGCATCCAAACGTACGTACACACGTTTTTAAAGTTCCTCAGTCTGTTTAAGACCATACTTGGTCATACACACAGAATAGCGTTAGCATGACATATTTTTGAAAAAGGCACAAGTCAAGTAGCATTTTACTTGTGGTCTCATAATCATTTACCCAATGTAATGTAACTTGATATCATTACACATACAGTTCACAGTCATATATCTTCTGAACAAATGACTAACGCAGTATTTGACATCCGGACTGGTTTTGGATCATAAAGCTGAGTGACTGTTGGTTAATACTCTTCGTGTAACTCAGACATGGATCAGATACTCATGGCCTGCAGGCAATGTAAATTATTCCTTTTGAATTTCTCAAATTCAGACACGACAAGGTTATTTCATCTTTCCATTCGTTTTTCTTTTCAAGTCAGACTACACTTCAATTGAAATATGCAGTGATTTTCAATATACGGCACTAATAAACAAGGTCTGATAGATGGGATGTCATCGAAGTTGGTCATATAATAACATTTACCCTGTTTATTGTCATGAATGGCCCTGTTATGTACTTTCTGACTGTTTTATGATTTCAGTAGTTCTATTTTATGTTTTTGGCTGATATAATTTACCACATAAAATCACATTCAGTCCAAAGTATGAATTTTGTAGGCTTTGCCAGAAGTGTGCAGAGACTTTTTAGAGGGCAGATGTCGAAACAGGGCTTAACATGCACAGGAGACTGAAATTAAGGAAGGTCACTTGGAAATTTATCGCAAATATGGAGATATATTTATTTAGACATGTGGCCTGAATTAATAAATGAAGCAAAGGAGGGCCAATTGGCATGTACTCAAGTAAAGGTTAGGGTCTCTGTGGATGCACAACACTGATCTTATTCTAAGCAAAACTTGACAGGGATAACTGGTATCTGCCAAAAAATGCTATAACCGCTTAGTATACCCTCCTCCATTGTTAGTTTGCATTTATCCTGTTTTGTGCATGCTTATACGGTGACATGAAACATACTGTGGCTCCTGTAAGATACTATATTAATAGATAATTTGTTCATTTCACAGATATTTCTTAAAGTGGCAGAAGATACCGGAGTGGATGCAGAAATACCAAGTAAGGTGGCAATATGTATGCTAACACATGTTAGGGGGATGAAAAGTATAATGCATAATATCTCTTAGGAGAACGGAACACTGTTAATATTCATAACTGTATAAAACATTGTACCTTATTTCTGTCATGAGAAAATACATTTATATAACTTTTACAGAAGAAGGGTGGACCGCCACAGCTGAGTGTACAGTAATAGACTAAGATGCACAAAGTTAACACATCTACAAGCTAATTCCACCTTAAGCCTTTACCATCTTCTTCAACAATGTTGCCACCATTGCTGACATAACTATCGACATCCTTACTGTATTGCAGCTATTGCTCATTGATCACTTTCAGTGGATAAATCTTCCATCCATCAACTAGCAACTTCACTTATCAGTTTAATCTGAGTATCCCATTACCTCACTTTCCTAAACCACCTGGGTTTGTGCTTTTACAGGGAATAGTAAAGTGTTTTGCAGGGCAGGTAGCGATTCTGATTGTTATTTATAACCCTAAATTGGGTCAGGCCAAAACAACATATCTTATTTGTATTCCCACAGCAACAAAGGAGGTGTTGGTGAGAGACTGCAAAAGAGGCTCCCGCACATCCAAGCGGAACAGCATTGCCAGCGTCCACTTGAAAACAGAGCAAGTCTCTGGAATGAGAGGCAAGTCTCTCTGTATTTATTTATCATATGAAGGCAGCTCAATTAAACATTTGTGAATCTATATCTAATGCAGAAAGTTGACTGATTGCTGATATTTAAGGGTGTTGTTTCAAATAGAAACTGATAGATTGAACTGTAATTCCTGCTTGAAGCTTATTTCTTTTGGTTTCTCATGCAGAATTGAAGGAAAAGTTCAAAAGTAAAGTGGAAGGTATGTACTGTCTTTTGTCCTTCCTACAGACGATCCTGGTTTTATTATACCAGCATATGTCTGTTTTTCCACACACGTTCATTCTTCAATTATTCCCTTGATTTAGTTTGGCTTTAATTTGACTGTTTCACCTCAGTGGCCATTTTCAAAAGAGGGCATAAACAAGAGCTCTATCTTCAGAATAAGTCATTTTCCGACAGAATTTCCCTCCAGTCCATACGGCATTATCTAACCTGTCTCTTCAGCTTTTCAATTTTGCCCTAATGAAAAACAATTCACTTTTCATCATGAAAATGTTTTTCCATCAGAAAATGCTTTATTCTCTTAATGGCTGCTGTGACTTCATTTTTTAGTAAAGATATTCTTGGCAAGTGTGAGACATAAAACAAAGTAATATACAAAGCCCTTGTTTACCACCTTTTCCTTTCTGAGTCACACCCAAATACTATTTCAAAATGAATGATATAATAATTAAAATGGTTGCTACACTGTGGAATGAGTTAGTGCAGCTGGCAGGTTCAACACTTAAGTTATATTTGATCAGCCCATTAGCTACGCTGGAAAGTGTGCTCAGCAGGTCTTTTACATATGCATAGATGATAAATAACACGGTGGGTTAATGTCCACTCCAGACTCAAAGATGATTGCTAGTGTCAGTGGGAAGGGATCCACGGTCATCACTGGATGGGAGCTGATCAGGAGGCAGTTCCTTGCGCTTTTCATCAAGCGCTTCCACCACGCCCGAAGGAGCCGCAAGGGACTCATTGCCCAGGTAATGGCCTCAGTCTGTCATATTGATGAATTGAAGGGTTATACAAGGAGGGCTGCATGGGAGGATCAAGGTGGGATTGTATGAAATACATGTTGGCTTTCAAAATCAGTTAATGACAAATATGATCGAGTAAGCTAATTTAAAATCTGGAGGGAAAAGTCATGTCATCCATCTTGATTTAGTCAGTAGTTGTAGAATTTAAGTTGTTGGAGAATAAATTGACACAGAGGGTAGTGTATATATATAAAAGGAAAAAGTTTGAAAAATATGAAGAGCAGCACCACAAGTAGTAAACTGCATGTACAATAATCATTATTACTCCCAAAGGAATACTGGAGGGACTACAGAGGCTGAAGATGTCATGAACAGAGTGGTTTTTGCTGCTGTGGAGGAGATTTCCCTCTTTAGTTTTGATAAATCACTTTCTGTGAGCAGAAAAGTGTCGATACCTGGTAGCAAAGTTGTTTCAAAGTAAATAGGGCTGATTTCTTAGGTCTCGCCTTTGTATTTTGATACAAAATCATGCCTAGTGTGGCCAGGAAGCTGTTAATACATTTGTGACTGTGGGCAAAGTGAGTCGATGGAAGGTGTTTTTGCTGGCTTCAGTTAGAGTAACATCAGCGTCACCTGATTGCTTTGATTGTCACTAGAAAGGCAAAGTGACACCCATGATTTGTTTTTCCTCCATTTTACTGTATGCTAATCATGTGTTTTCGTTAGCTATGTATTAAAAGTGATCGCATAACAATTACAGAGATGACAGACTGCTATTAGCCTATTAAGGGTATGTCTATATCATTTTGTTTCTCATAAACACAATTTCAAAAGTCAAACCCAATGAACAGGTGTAATTTAAACAAGTCAAAACCAATTTCGCAATTTCCGAGGTACTTCTAAAAAGTGCGTTGTGACTTAAATTGTATTGACACACCGCTCATCTAGATTCATAGTGTGCTTGGGAATATCATGTAATGCCGTCAGTTACGACAGCTGCCATGATGCTGAAATTATCACAACTGAAAAAGCTCATGCAGCTTACTCCTTTGTGCGTCCGCCCGTGCGTGTGTGCGAGCAAGCGAGTGAGATAAAGAGAGAGAGAGCGAGAGAGAGAACGGTATTTCACCTTTGTGAGGTGTACGGGTTCTTGTAATTTGCTACAGTACCAATCCCCATTAGTCACTGTCAATCTTGGGCGTCCCTCTTTAGTGAGGACGCAGCGCAGGATGGAAGAATAGGTGTGTGAGTGTGTGTGTGTACAAAGGTGCACGTTGTCTGCAAGGGCATACCTCTCCTCCCTTTTTATTCATTTGGCTAAAGGTTTATTCCCCCATCATGTCAACGGCTCCCATTGTCAGCAGATATGATTGTGTGGTGAGGTAATCTCCTCGAATACAAGCGGTTAGGGGAATATAAAGGAGATCATGGCATGTAACACAAAAGCAGTGATTTATGGGGATGAAAGTTGGGGACAGGCGAGTGTTGGCAATGTCAGAATCAGGGAGAAGCAGTTAGTGTGTATGGTGGATGAGTTGAAGGGTTCTGGTGTTTGGAGCTCAAACTGAACTGGCTACAACAAGCCTTTCCAGCTGCAGCAACCTTGCTGTTCAGCAGGAGATGATTTACGTTGTGTCATTTAGAATCTTTCTGTTGGTTTTTAATTTAATTATCGCTACAGCATGGTACACGAGGTGTGCTCATTTGTTGCATAGATGTTTCTGTGTTCCTTTTGTTTACCATTGTGGACAGAACACAATCAGTTTACTTATTGTTATGTTTTGTCTGAACGCTGTGAAAAAGAAAAGACCACATTACCACATCAGTAAAAAATATCCGAGGTGATGCTATTATCCACTTTAACGCAAGCTGCAGCAATAAATTCACAAATGATATAGGCTAGACATAAGTGTATGTTGAGGAAACAAACTCAATCTAATGAGCCATTTAGCTTTGCAGGAAATAAAACACATCGTAATTGTGTTTTGGTGTTTATACCCAGTTTGCTTATAATCTCGTCCTCCTCTTTAAATCCCCACTAAACCTGAGAATGCGCTTAACTTATGCATTGTTCATGGGAGTGCCTTGGCTTTGTGAGCATAATGACTTCTCCCCATTTTTTTGCAGATCTCTCTCAATGGAAGAAGTACAAGCTGTCACCTGCAATTACTGTTGAGAGCGAGCGAGAGAGAGAGAGCGAGAACAGAAAAAGAATAGTTCTTTCTTTTGCGGTCTGCCATTAAGCTTTTCAGTCTCATTGCTGCTGTTTATCTTTCTTCCAAGCACATTTCCACAGCCATAACTCCATGCAGTAAATTTAGGATTTTCAATTGTAGCATCTTGAATTGGCCTGGCAAATTGCATGCCCTGCAATTAATCAAGTGTATGCAAACCTCCCCCTGCTGCCGAGTGCGCTCCAACCTACGAGTGATTAAACATTAAAGATAGCATGCATTTTTCCCACTGACCTTTTTGTCAGCTCTAACAATGAAATGAAAAGAGAATTACATGATGGAGAAAAGAGGATTGGATGGGGGTGGGCGGGTGGGGGTGGGATATGGGAAGTGTGGCAGTGTCTGGTTTTAAAAACATAACACAAAAGACAAGAGAATGTTGAGAAACTAATTATATCTGAGTGGCCAGATGATGGTGGCAGTGTTGGAAGTGTTTAATCAAACTCATAAAGCATGCAGAACAGCCCAAACAAGTTGGTGGGGTGCATATTAATGTTGCCACGTTATCGCTGCGGTCCCGCATTATTGTTGATTGCATCAGTCATTTTGTGTCACGTAATGACAGTAAGGGGGCATGGGGAGGGGAATGATGAAATAGATCTTGTATTGAATCATGTGCTGTTGTTCAGTAGAGGGCACCTATAATTTTAGAATTGTGTCATTTTTTTGTTGTACAGTTATTACATAGGTCATAGGACAACCTGTTCTCACATTTAAAATGACATAGATACTGGTGTCGCAGTGTTTCCTTTAGGATTTTTTTTAGCAGTGGGTGCAGGTCTGTCCTAACAGCAAGACCCCCCCGCTGTGTTTGTGTAAACAGCGTGGTAGATGAGAGTGGACTGCCAGACAGATCAGATTGAAATATATTGCTTCCTGATTGGATACGTATTTACTTTTAGGTTTTATTGTTGCCTACTTACAGTAACGAGCGTAGCGGTATCTTTCCCAGTCTTGTGTGTGTTTGTGTGTGTGTGTGTGTGTGTGTGTGTCTGTGTGTGTCTGTGTGTGTGTGTGTGTGTGTGTGTGTGTGCGCGCGCGCGCGTGCGTGGGCATTGCTGTTCAGAATTCCGTCTATCTTCCAAAATGTAACGCTTGTATCCAAACAAATTGTGCTGGAAGCTGCAGGCCATCCAATTGTAATGACCTCATCCACATTGTCGAAATCATATAGATATTGAGCCATTACATTGAAATTCTTTTAGATACCAGGAGCCTATATGATTTACTGTAGCCATCCTACCAACACACTACCTTAACGCTTTTTTCTAGTCTCCCGTTTCACTCTCTACAACGCTGTCTTCGGCCAAAAAGTCACGTCATGAGATCGATAACAGTTAGCTAGCTAGCCTGTTTATGTTTCTTGTAATGTTAGCCTTAGTTATTTATTTCTTACCTTGATTTTGGTGTCTGCGTTTCAAAGCCATTTCCCGTGGTGACATTTTTGGTGGAGCCGTTCGTTTAATAGTCGACTCGGAAGAAAGCGAACGTTTTGTCAATAAACTACATCAACACAACAGTATGTGGAGTTAAACTAGACGGGCCCAATAACCTCTGAATAGTTCTACTTGTTGTTAAATTGCAATGTGAGCGGCAGCCAACGGGGAGTGCATTATGTCGGCAGGATAATTTAAAAGGCAACTGCCCTATTTCTGCGTGGCAGAAATCTTTTTGCCGTGATGGAAGAAATTTTGCCATGGCGCACTGCTACAATAAAATCAACATAGAGGAAACACTGGGGGCCTGATTTACTAACACTAGCGCAGTTTGCGCTGCGTCTGTTTATGCGAGTTCGGTAATAGCGCACGCTATGCTTCCACAGTTTGCGTAGTATTTATCAACCCTGACACCCATCAGGCAATCAGCGTCTTTCTCCGCCCACTAGACCGTAAATTGCGCTGTAGCAAAGCGGTACTGGTGCTATGATACGGCTGAGTGCAGACTGCGATATTCCCACTGCTGATGCTATGACTGTTTGAAATGATCCTGATGCCAATATTTGTAATGTAGCGAGGAGTTTAACAACTGCTGGAATGGGATGTGAACGCTGAGTGGGAGATTCAATTTCATCTTTGATTTCTTCCAGTATTGCATGGCTGCTTGATCTGTAACGCTAAATGATGTTGTGTTCACTGACAAAGTGCGATTCTCGTGTTAAAAATATTTTCAGCCTCGCCTATGTCTTCGTCTTGCTCAAATTGCTGTTGCCATTTCACCAGCGGCATAAAGGTCTACGAGGAAACTCGATTGCGGCTGGTTTAAAGAGGCGGAGAATTTCCCCCACAGAATAGAGGCGCGCTCTTACTGACAGTCTTTATAAATACCACGGAATATATAATTAGGGGCACTTTGCGCTTATCCTCCCACCTTTTGGGTGGAACTCCCACTTTCCCCACGACCCTCCCACGAACGCATATTGAAAGCGCAACTCGTCTCTTCTCGCTCATGTGGCAGACAATCTGCGATTTTACCCAAGTGCGCTTTGTTTGTAAATAGCCCGCATCGGTTACGTCCGTTTTTGCGACCAATTAGCGCCTGGAAACAGGCGCAAACGGCTTGATAAATCTAGCCCTGGGTGTCTTGTGAACGGTACAATGATTAAAGGTCCTATGACATGCTGCTTTTTGAATGCTTTTATATAGGCCTTAGTGGTCCCCTAATACTGTATCTGAAGTCTCTTTCCCGAAATTCAGCCTTGGTGCAGAATTACAGCCACTAGAGCCAGTTCCACAATGAGCTTTCCTTAGTATGTGTCATTTCTGTGTCTGTAGCTATTGAGGAGGAGAGAGGGCGGGGCAAGGTGGAGGGTGGGGGTGTGGCCTTGACCAACTGCCACTTTTCTCGTTTGAAAGCCATGATGTCTCTCTCTCATGGGTGGGCCAAATTCTCTGGGCGGGCAAAGCAGAGAAAGGGGAGGTAACCTCGCTCCTTATGACCTCATAAGGAGCAAGATTCCAGATCGGTCCATCTGAGCTTTCATTTTCTCAAAGGCAGAGCAGGATACCCAGGGCTTGGTTTACATCTATCGCCATTTCTAGCCACTGGGGGACCATTAGGCAGGCTGGAGGAACTTATATTAATATTAAAAACCTCATAAAGTGAAATTTTCATGCCATGGGACCTTTAAATGAAGCTTTCAGGCAGAGGCTTTCAAGGATTCCTCGAGTAGTCGTTGTAGCTGTAGTGGCAGATAGCACATCATTAAACTGAAAGTATTTCATTTGAAATCGACCTGTCTGCGAATTACTTGAAAAATACACATGATATTATTTTGTCTTGCGTGTTTAATGATTTCACATTTTACTTCAAGTGAGTTCCGATGTAGCAGGATAAATGTCTTAAGTGGGTTTTGACTTTGTCAACATCCTCCTAGGTGGTCTTGCCTGCTGCGTTTGTGTGCCTGTCTCTGATCTTCTCCCTCATCGTTCCACCATTCACTGAATATCCGAGTCTGGAGCTGCATCCCTGGATGTATGGTCTGCCTCAATACACCTTTTACAGGTAACCACATAATGATATAGCACAGAAAGAATTGTCAGTTTTGTTTTTTAGTAGTTATTATGGCATTTTAACCCAGTTCACCACACATTTACATTTTTTATTTTGAATGGTAACCGTCTGTGATGAGTTCCTTTTAAGTTTAATAACTACCCTAAATGATGTAATGCATCCAATAATATAATTACGGTGAGGAAACCAGATTTTTCCAGGGAATAATCATCTACCAAATGATGTTCACTGTTATCCGAGGCAGAGTGTGTGTGAATAGTTCGAAAAGAACTGGTAGAAGAAAGACTTAGGGGGACGTATTTGGCAGGGGGTTTAGGGGTCCTCCCTCAAGAAACTGTTACCATTTTTAAATTTTAAAAAAATCACAATTTTGAACCATTATTATTACTATACTGTATCTATGTCTAAAACGTTGGAAAAGCTAGAGCAGATCATGAATAAATAACACTCAAAAAGCTTAAAGGTGCCTTGCCACACGTATTTCATTACTCTGTGGTGATGTCTGAAGTTCTACCATGGACTCTGTAAAATTTTTTGTGGAAAAAATGCCTTGGTTACCTTGTTTCAAGCCATTCTAGTTTGGTATAGAAAGCCTGCAGGAAGCCTCAGCTCAATTTCTGCCAGTTAGTGTTAATTTTGTCACCTATTTTTAATTTAGTCTTAGTCTCGTGCCAAATGTCCTTGTTAGTTTTAGTCATATTTAGTCATTCACATATCTTTTTTTGTTAGTCAAGTTTTAGTCGACTAAAAGTCTCGTCATTTTAGTCAAGTTTTAGTCAAAACATTTTAGTCTTTTTTAAATAAATTATTTCTGAGATTATTTCTGATAACCATTTCAGTCAAATAGTTATATAAAAATAAATTATATAATATTATATAAATATCGAGCCTCTTCCTTATTTCACCAGTAAATTCCTGTTAAACGACAAAAACAATCACTGCATGGGAAAAGGATATTTTACAATAACTTTGAATGCAGCATGAAGCTGGCGAGGCGTATTTCAAGTGAACGCAACATATGTGTTGTTTTTCAGACAACGGCAGCTGCAGACTGTCGTACGTCCCCCTGTTGGAATCCTACACGGTGAAATACAGACAAACCTTTACACCGTTTAGCTGTCAGCATTTTATCCGTGTTTACTCCAGCTGCTAGCTAACGGTAGGCTAACGTTACCTGCTGCCAAGTATAGTGTTAACTAGCGTCCCGTGCAGCGATGTTTCGGTTGCCTCTAACGTCCGTTTAGGAGCATCAGAGAGAAGCTCAGGCATTTAAGTGGCACCGAAATCCGCGTTGCTATTCAGTCCGGTGGATAACGGTTGTTAAGGCACCTGTCGGTGCCGTAGCACCAGGTCTCGGTACCCAACCCTAGTAACAGCTGAATATTCTATCTCATGATGAAAAAGTAGAGACGATTATAGACGAAAATGAAGAGAGATTTTATCTTAGTTTTTATTTTATGCAAAACATTTTAGTCTCGTCTTTTTTCGTCAACAATAATGCATGTTAATTTAGTCTTAGTCAGCGTTTTTGGACATTGGCGCAGTCTCGTCATGGAAAAAAAAGGTTGTTGACGCACATATTTAGTCTCGTCCCGTCTGACAAAATTAACACTACTGCCAGTTCTCATTAATATTCAACAAGCTAAGCTGTTTGAATCTGATTGGCTAACAGCTAGCCAATGAGCGCCTGGCTGTCAGCATCCTTTACCAAGCTTTGTGAGCTAATGAATAGTAATGAGCTCAGGCAATATGATGTCAGACTGACCAGCTTTTGTAATTGGCCTGGTTTGTCTGCTTATTTCTTTTCAGTGGCTAGAGCTGACAGAGGAGGTAGCAGTTAATTTTCACATTCACCACATAACACAAACACATATGGACCTAACATATTTAAAAAAAATACAAGGAAAAACGGTTTTGTGTGGCAGGGCACCTTTAAAGACACAACTTTCTAAAGAAGTCCACTGGACCAACTACAATCATTAGGTCTGAGAAAAGTTTATTTAGTTAGTTTTGATGCTCACATTGATTTTACATTAATTTGGCTTAGGTGGTTTTTAAGAATCTCAACTTATGAAGCATAGTTCTTAATAATAAACACCTAAAAAACATATATGCTTATATTCATGTGAACACTTACTGTACAGGATATAGTATGATCTTTAAGTTCCAATAAGGTTTCTCTTCCACTGTCTTTTAATTGCTACATATTCACACCAGTGAGCTCAAAACTGCTGCAACATGATCCTTTTCTGTAACAACAAAAGTGCTGTAAAGGTTTAAATCTAATATGCATCACTGGTTACAGCATCTGTCCAAACCATCTAACTAATCTTGTCACTGTATTCATACTGTGTTCCTTTGACATGAAGCTGTTGTTGCTTATCTATCCTGCAGGTGTTTCATTTCCCCTGGCAGCATTTTGTATAGAATTCACTTTGAAGATGTCAAGACACAATTAAGTGCAACTTAATTAAGTGCATACCATGATAGTATCATAAATAGACAAGTGGTTTATTTATGATACTATCTTAACACTTGGTCAGAGTGAGATGCTGCTCTTTTTTTCTTTTTGTTGACGTATTTATACACTTTTGCCTTTAACATAGTGGTAAATATTTTTTGTACTTTGCTTTGTTTGACCGTAGAATTGTCGAGTCATGATAGTTAATGCAAATGATAAACACTTCTTGAATATTTAATTCATGTGTTTGGTTATATCCACATAGTATCAGTGCTCTACATTAATAACTGACAGTGTGCTTGCTGGGTGACTCACACTACTACTACTGGCATATTTTTTGTATGCTACTTCTTTCGCTTGTCATCTCTCAGTTTTGGCATCACATATACATACCAACAACACTTACAACACATATCAACATGCAGCTAACTGAGTACACTGGCACTATTACCTTTGGTAGTGATCCATTCACAAAAAAATTATTAAAGCATTACTCTTTTGAAGTTGAAACTAGAATCTTGGAACTTAATTCGACAAAGAAACTTTTCAGTACCTTTTTCTTCTTGAAAATGTACATAGTTTCACTTTTTGCTTTTCTTTCTGACTATTACTTATGCCAAAAATGCAACTGAAACATTTAATTGCAATTATTTGTCACCGTCTACAGTGCTAAAACATTTAAAATTGTCTTTTTATCCCTCCATGGTGCTGAAACAGTCAAACCCAGTTTATTTACTGTTAATACTTCTACCACTATTATTACTTCCTCTATGACCACTGCATAGTGTACATGGAGTTGTCGTTAGCACTTAGACACTTACACAACATCCATACACTACCAAAAACCCAGAAAACCACTAGCAACACTCCGAGATACTAAGTTTTCTTTAGCAACACCTTGGAAAACCCACATCTATCCATAAAAGATAATTTCTTTGTAGTGTCACAAGGTTGCTGGGTGTTTTTTATAAGACGGACAAGACCTTTACATGATATGGTGATAATATGTCTCAGTGTACGTTCAACAGCACGTGACAAGTGGGAATACAATCCTGGCTCACATCATTCGTGGGATTTCAGAGCCTGCTTCGCCTTATCTGTCACATAGTCTCTTGTGACGAAACTTGGAACTGCACATTCAGTTTTTTGGGGAATTCCTGGTAGCAGTTTTTGTATATGACATTATAAAGCTGGAGTTGTTCTTAATTTTTCTGGCCAATTCCTAAATATTGTCATGATCTCTTAAGTGACTTTAAAACATCCTGCCTGATGATGACAGTGTGAATAAAAGTATTGTGTCTTTTCAGATCATTATCAACAGTTGATAATGATTTATCTAATTTAGAAATTGAAGGGGCTTTGAATCCTGCTCACTAGTGAACACTGTATACCTGTGGCAATAAGTGGATTTATTATGCTCTGTATTTCTAGTTTTTGGTTACTGAGTGTTCTATCCGAATATGGAAAGTAATATTTACACTCAACAACACTCTTTGGTTTATCATCCGAAACGGTTATTCCTCTTATATAATGGCCTTCATTTGACTTTCTTCTAATATTGTCTTAGTTTTTACTTCTATGATGTTTCATTTTGACTAGATGAACTATTCATTAGTTCCGCTGTTTCTGTGTATATGCACAAGTCTTCATTTTGGAACTGTCCAATAGTTTTATTATCTCGAATAACGTGGTAACCCAGCCATTGTTAATTGCAAAACAGATGGCTGCACATAATCCATTTTAACAATCGGATCACTTCAATTGCGCTCGCTGGTGGCCAAGGAAATGACCGAATGACCTTCATGGAGACGCCTCTAAATGAGACAATGAACACTGTATTAATCCAAATGGTTGGCTGGGCTGTGGCCACTGCTGGCAGAAAGCCATCACGATGGTCTTTATGAAACACTGTGTTTTAACTCCCACGATACCCATAAGATAAAGGGCAGAGTGTGTGTGGTTAGTAATGAGAATGAAATTGGAATGGGAAGATTGTTTAACTGAGACACGGCGTAGATATGCACAGGACACTTAGATAAAAATGCAAGGCTGTGAAGAGCCTAAACTGTACACAGAATCTGGAACAGGCTCATATCAATATGTGCTTGCACAAACATCAGGACGGAACTATACTTTAGAGAAAAAGTATGCAACACAATGGTGTTTGGGGAATTTATGTTTTGACTCTTTGGCCCAAACAAATGAGTTTGTGACCTCAATGATTTCTCTCTATCTCTTGATTAAGATAGCCCCAGTTGCATGCAGCATGCTGTCAAGTATTTACTTAAAATGCACCACATCTGATTCCCTGGTGTACATGTCTCATTTCCTTGCAGGCCTTCTTTGATGTCAAGATACGTTCAAGATTAATGATGATCTAAACTCCTGTGCTTTGCCAATGTGGAAGACCGATTAGATGATTTGTGAAATCTTAATCAATTGTGACGGAAGACAGATTATAAAATGTGTAAAATCCTAACCACTTGTAATGACAGTGAGCACAGTTATACCATGGCTCCACCAAAAGGGACGCTTACGACTTTGACATAAAACCTAAATTACTTGTTGGTCTGTTTTATTGACATTGTGACTCGTGGATTTAAGTGACATGGACCTGCTGTGAGATATACAATTGAAAACCTTATTGCACACTGAAACAATTGAATGTGTATATGTATTGATTATATTCCCAATATTCGCAGCAAAGATGTGCCTGACAATGTGGAGGTGTCTAACGTGGTGGAAACCTTGGTAAACAATCCTGGCTTTGGAACTCGCTGCATGAATGGAAACCCAATACCGTAAGTGTTAATGCACAAGAAGCCAAAATAATAGCATTAGTGTGTGCACATGCATTAATGACAAATGGTACTTATAAAGTGTTGTGCTTTGAAAGCTGTGTATGTGTCATGCATGTCCGAGCATGTGTCTCTGCCTCCTTCAAGAAATTCTGCTGCAGAAATAGAGCAAGCTGAAACAAAGCCAAGTTACCAAGAGCATTGGAAAGGAATTATCTGCATGATTTTGAAGATCAGTTCCTAAGAATAAATTTGATCAATAAATAATTTGCTTTGCACACGCTCTTCTTGTCATCCTGATCAGAATAACTTCACAGTTCACAGTTCAAGTGCTTGTGCATCTTACTCAGCTGAAGTTCTTCAAACACAAACCACACATGTTTTAATTCAGAGGTATTATTCTGCAGTCTAAAATATATATTACTTTTGACTCATTTAACAAGTATTCCATCCATCTGATGGCATACAATATGCAGTGAATGTAATGTAATATCTCAATTCACTCTCCTTATTCTGATTCTCCTCACCCTCTCATTTCCTTCACTATTTTTTTTTTTTTTTGACCATACATATCAGTTACAATTATGGTTAAAATAAGAAAGCATATTGTGTATGTTTTTCAGCAGATGCATTTGGCATTATTACACTCCTATTTCCACCATTTTTTTTTTCTCTTAGGAAGTTACCATGTTCAGCTAGTGGCTCTGAATGGTTCACTCCATCTGTGGATCAGTCCGTCACTGACATCTTCCTCAACGGTAATTGGAACATGTCCAACCCTTCCCCCTCCTGTCAGTGCAGCACGCCTAAACGGACGATCATGTTACCTGACTGTCCACCTGGTGCAGGAGGGGGGGGGGGGGGCCCCCCGGGGTTTGTTTTTTTTGGGTGGTTGTTGTTTTTTTTTTTTGGGGTGTGGTGTTTGTTGAACCCCCCCTTTTTTTTTTTTTTTTTTTTTTTTTTTTTATTTTTTTTTTATAATAAAAAAAAAACAAGAGTTATCTCGAGATACTTTACAGATAGAGTAGGTCTAGACCACACTCTGTAATTTCCAAAGCCCCAACAATTCCAGTAATTCCCCCAAGAGCAAGCAATAGCAGTGGCTATTGCGACAGTGGCGAGGAAAAACTCCCTTTTAGGAAGAAACCTCGGCAGACCCAGACTCTTGGTAGGTGGTGTCTGACGGTGCCGGTTGGGGGTGTGATGAACAGTGGCAATAATAGTCACATTAAAGATAATGGAACAGTGACTACAATGGTAGTCGTAGTAGTTCATGTCATAGCAGGGCACGGCAGGGCGTTATGGGATGTAGCGCGGCACAGCAGAGCATGGGTGGATGCAGTGGACGCGGCAGGACGCAGCAGGACTTTAGGGGCATACATTAGATGCCCTGCAACAGCCAGTGTGTCGGTCTCTCTCGCTGAGGTGCCTCGAGCAAGCCAGTTAAACCCTGCCTGAAACAGTAGCATGCTCATGGCTTTCTGTGCACTTCCTGTGCAAGCTGAACTCTGTATCTATGTCACAGTGGGATATACTGCAGCAAGCGAGCAAAACGGACTAAGTGTAAAAAATAAAAAATAAATCAATGACACAACAGTACAATAAAAATGCTTATCATGGAAGCTTTTGCCTTGCAGTCTGAAAGTCGCAGTCAGCATCATTTTTGATTTGAAATGTAAAGGTACTTACTAACAAGGAATTTGTTTGCATTGCAATATGTAAATCAGCCTTTTGTGCTGCCTCCCTTTTGTGAGCTACCATGCATGCATGAAAGTAGGGCCAAAATTGATTTAACTAAAAAATATATCCATAGTGTGTCCTTTTACTCCTTCAGCTATATGCCAACCTTTCACCTTGTTGCACCTTTTAGGACATTGTATTGCATGCGCTGCCAGTACAGACTTTGCAAAGGACCTCACATTTTCTGCTCACATCACGAGTCCTGGGAGGTTTGCGTGTGTCATCCTCCAGATGTCAATACCAATCCTATATAGGCCATTACTTTACCAATATATACATGGCCAAATGCAGCTAAGGTAAATGTTGCACGGTCTGATGTGAAGGGACTTGATCCAGGCCTGGATTAATGGGCAAGTTAGTGACCCTGCATACCTGCCTATCAACCACCACCTACTGACTAAACCAATCACAATACAGAGAAGGAAGAAGAGAAAGAAGCTCATTTGGAGCTAAATGGTTTGCACTGCTGTCTCCCAATGATAATGAGAAATCTAAGCTTGAGAGAGAATAAAGGGAGAAGCTGCCACCTCCACTGCGATGTCATTTTATTAGAGATGGCTTGTCTGTTTACTCAGGCTTTTTTGTTGTTGCATGCATTTTAGGAGATTTTAATTTAAATGTCTCATTTCTAACCCCACGTAAATCTGCCAATATTTTTATCCTTGTCTTGTCATCTTATGATGGTTGAGAATTTGTTTGTGGTAGTTTACCCCAGAGGAAGGGATGAAAGGAACGGGGGAGTTCTGGTGTCTGATACCAGAGATTTGGCTGCCAAACGGCATTGCATTTACAAGATAGCTAATCATTCATTTTCATACAAACTAGCTGTCTCTGCCGGTTGGTCCTGTAGGACCTCCAGCTGATGTTGGTGGCATGCGGGAGCATAGGTCGTCCTGTGATAATTCACATGTCATGTCATGGTGCAGGTTGGATAGATTTCTGTTCACATGGAATAGCATTCCAAACAAAATGCTATTTTGCAACAGTTTGCAAATCATAAATAGCATTTTTGAATTATTATGGTAACACTTTACTTGAAGGTATCGACACAATCGTGACATGACACTGTCATAACTATGACATGACACTGTCATGGACGTGTCATAAACGTTATATACAAGTCAAACGTTTATGACTTCTGTCATTAAGTGTCATTCGGTTTTTGTCATGACAAATTGACATTGTTTGGGTTGTCTTGATTATGACAACTTGACATTAAATAAAAGTGACATTACCAGAAGTTGTCTTGGTCATGATAAGTTTACATTAAATTTGTTTGGGATGTCTTTGTAATGACAACTTGACATTAACCAGGATGACATTACCAGAAGATGTCTTTGTCATGACAACTTGACATTACATTTCTTTGGAGTGTCCTTATTAAGACAACTGACATTAAAGTGATGGTTCAGAGTAATTTCACCCTAGGGTCCTTTGCACCATGACCTCGAGCCAAACAACCCCCCAGAAGCTTTTTTCACCTGGGTCTAACATTGGGAGAGTTAGTTTAGAGTAGCGTTATCAGCTGAATAGCTTAGCTCAGGGGCTGATGGATCCAGTGATGTATCTTGTAAATGATCCCACTAATAATGCCCGAAATGATACCAAACTTCTACACTAGTACAAATAGGTTATGTACTCATAAAACAATGGATTGGAAAGTTTGTAAGTACACCAGAAGTGTATGTAAATAACTGTTGGCTTCTCTTCTCTGCTGCTGCTGCTAGAGTGCTTAGGGCCGTCTACAAATTACAACACCGAAAAGAGATGCAACAAAAATATTTATTAATTTAATGATTAAATAAGGTAATGTCTCCAAACTTACCTCAGTAATTACTTGTCTACTGCTAGTTATACTACAGCACTTACTTTAAAAAAAAGTTAAATTAAATATTTTTGTTGCATCTCTTTTTGGTGTTGTCATTTGTAGACGGCCCTAAGCACTCGTCTAACTGCCGGCAGCAGCAACAACAACAGCAGCAGAGAGCAGAAGCCAGCAGACAAGTGTTATTTACATAAACTTCTGGTGTAGTTACAAACTTTACAATCCATCGTTTTATGAGTAAATAACCTATTTGTACTAGTGTAGAAGTTTGGTATCATTCGGGCATTATTAGTGGGGTCATTTACGAGATACATCACTGGATCCATTTGCCCCTGCGCTAAGCTATTCAGCTGATAACACTACTCTACGCTAACTCTCCCAATGTTCGACCCAGGTGAAAAAAGCTTCTGGGGGGGGTGTTTGGCTCGAGGTCATGGTGCAATAGGGTGAAATTACTCCGAACCATCACTTTAAACAGGATGACATTATGTCAAGTTGTCATGACAAAGACATTCCAAACAAATTTAATGTAATCTTGTCATGACCAAGACAACTTCTGGTAATGTCACTTTGATTAATGTCAAGTTGTCATAATCAAGACAAAAACCGAATGACACTTAATGACAGAACTCATAAATATTTATGACTTGTTTATAACATTTATGACACATTCATGACAGTGTCATGTCATAGTTATGACAGTGTCATGTCACGGTTATGTTGATACCTTCAAGTAAAGTTTTACCATTATTATAAGAAATTTCAATCATCACGCATTTGGGGGACATGAGGCGATAACTTAAACAGACTGGATTGGACGGCTTTGCTGTGTGTACAACCCTGGTACAGTATAATCAGAATGCAGAAGTGGGAAGGTTTGACAGCAAGTGTGTGCAGGTAGGTGTAAAACCGAAACAAAATATGAGAAACAGTGTATGATGCCATAAACTTGTTGGTATTGTTTAATAGCATGGGTGAAAAGAGTAATGTCTGTAGCTCCTTTGTCCCCATATCTACCCGTAGCCAATGTCCATGTCTTCCTTATCAAGCCCATGCCCTCACCTAGCGAGCCAACCCGAAAGACTACATAGAATGTACACATACACAAACAGTCATTTCCACACAGAGTTGCAATGTTAAAGTAAATGTACAATAGCCACACACACAAATATCAACTGAAACATTACATGCCATGTATCTCCAGATATAATACAACAGATCTGTTTTATGTGTGTATACATGCGCTCAGACAAGGGTGTATGTAGAAACCAAAATTTTACTTCGATATGTTAGAAATGTTCACAGTTGGATCTTCATTAGGTCAAAGTCTTATCATCAAGGCTGCTTTTCACTAGCATCGCCCCTACATGTAGAGCTGTAACACTTCCAAATGTTGCTGTACAATTGATTGTCTCAGAAATAATTGCGATTAACAATATAATTGTCTCATTCGTATATTTACAAATATTTTTTTTTTTTAACATACAGAACAGACTTAACCAAATATTTACAAAAAAAAAAAAAAAAAAAAAAAACCCCCCCCCGGGGAAAAAAAATATTTTTATTTTTTAAACAAATGAAACTTTTGAATGAATCCCAGGATCTTTTGGTTATATCACTGGTATGTGACCCAGATAATGTAACAACAAAGCCTATGAATTAAAACATGCCTCTTTATTATCATAAAACATTGCATATTTTCTTAAACTAACTTAAAGTAGAACATTTATCATCATCAATAAGAAACAAAGCACCAATAATCACTTATATAATAACAATTTGGCATATCTACACAAAATCAATTACCAACAACAGTCACCCTGAGGACTACGCTAATGTTAGCAATTAATTGCAATTAAACAAAGAAATGGCGAATACATAAACAAAATTGCGATTAGACAATTATGTAATTGTTACAGGCATGCCTACATGTCATATGCGGCATAACTACGCTCTTTCTAGTGTGTTGTAACGTGCCCATTCACAGAAGTGCTTGATATGTATTCATCAACTTTTGAAAGGCTATTATTTCCTATAATTAGAAAAAGAAAAATGGCATACATCTTCCACTTTTAAATCCAAATACAACTATCACAGTAGTTACCTTTTATTTTGAGAAAAATATAAATTCCTGTTGTCCGATTATGGTTTGCTCTACAGCTTGCAGTTGTCATCCTGAGCACTTAGTATAGTATATTCATGAAGTTGAACATTTATCACTCAATCGCAAATCAAGAGCAGACTGCCTTATCAACGCTTGCTACTCCCATTTAACCTACACATAATGCCACTGCTTAGTACATCTGCTTCACATCTAACATCATAATAATATGATTCACACAAATTACAGCCTTTATTGCACACTTGCATTTCTTATATAGTAGCTATTATATACGTTGCAGCCTGCCTTTCTTGTGACTGTAGCTCTTCACTCTCTTGAGCTACTTTAGATTATACAGTAAAATTTGCACTTGAACACGCACACTCACACATCTAAGAGCAGGGGGAAATGTGTTAGTTAGTTAGTTAATAAGTCTGAACCACACAAGGGTAGGAAAGTGCTTTACATTTCCCAGTAAGGGTAATTAATTCAACATAATTAAAATTATAATACAGCAGGATGACCTAAAGCCTTTTGAGTTATTATAGTTTGTTTTAGTTATAAAATGCCATATATCAATTGAATGTGCCACTTAATGGAATAAAGACAAAACGTTATGGGTGAAATCTAATGACACAATAGACAGTTGTAAAAATGTGCTTTGCTGTAGTATATATATATATATATATATATATATATATATATATATATATATATATATATATATATATATATATATATATAATGTTAAAGGTGCAATATGTAATATTGTGTGTAATACTGGCAGCTAGTGGTTAAAATAGTTACTGCAGTACAAATTCAAAATACTGGAGAGTCGTTTCCCCCGCCCCCTCCTGCCCAGACTCGAAGTTCACGGGGGTTGCCAGGCTGAGACCGCAGCATTCACAACAATGTTGCTAGACGCTTTTCTCACATAGCCAGACATTACTCCACAGCACAGCAGAGTAGCTAACGTTAGATGCTAGTCTCACATAGCCAGACATTACTCCACAGCACAGCGTAGCTAACGTTAGATTCTGGCTATATTGACAGTCATAAAAGCCCGTGCTCATTCGGGGCTCTGTAACCAACTGACAGACACACTTTTTCGGTTTAAAATTACAGTATGAACCGCTTAAAACACAACAACCTCACGTCCGCTCACACCGCCAGTCAGGCACACTTCCTCGGCTTAGAATTACAATACGAACGCTAAATATACCACTACCTTGCCGACGGAACACACTTCATTGGCTTAGAATTACGCGGCAACAATCGCTAAACACACTGCAAACTCACAGTCCTCTCTTTCGCATTTACAGCCCCCCCTCCGTGGTTTAAAATAACTCACCGTTGTCGGCTCCAGCCGCTGAAGAGGCTACATGCTGTAAACAGCCATGGGCTTGCCTGGTCCCCCGGGTAACGTTAGCAGTAAGCAGGGTTAGCAAGGCAGCGTTAGCCAGGACCAGTCGGGATCACTTTACTGGCTGTGTCTCAATTGTTGCGCAAGTAACCAACTCGGGAACTCTAGCTATATAATTCAATGTGAGTACACAAATGTTGAAATGACAAAAATGCCCCTAGTAGCTGTGATAAATTAGCCTGAAGCTAATGCTTACCGGTTCAGGAGGAAATAAGCCAATTCTGCGTCCTTTTGCGGCTAGCTAAGCTGTCTCCATCTTTCAAATACATCTCCAATATTTACCAGGGGTTGTTACGTCTCTTGTCACGCAACTGTTAGAAAAATGCTGTTTTCTTTTTTTAGGTCGGGTAGAATCTATCTCTGTTGATCCTGTTCGTTTGTTTGCTGCTTTCGTGGCTGTACTACCACGTATAGCTGTAGCGTGCTGGGTTTACGTTTTTACAGGTATATCTGGCAACCCAGCCTGGCTGTCAAACTGGGCCGTTGATAACAACACACAGATCAAAACATAAACATAAATTCCGTCACGGAATGTAAATTTCAAAAAGAAAAATACTGAAATTAGCATTGTTGTCAGAAAAGATAGTATTTCAGTTTAACATGTTTCCTTAATATCTGATGAGGCATTGGTGTCATTTTTGGATTTATTACAGTACAAATATTACATATTGGACCTTTAAGAAATGTTAAAAATAGATATTCTGGCCCAGTTAAGAAAACATTCACAGTCACTTACAGATATATTATATCTAAAATGATTTTGTCTCATAATGTCCATCACATTTTCCCCCTCAATATTTGGCCTACTCGGGAGATGTCATCTTGGAAGGACAAATGAGACCATCCATTAATAAGAGAGATTCTGCAATGTCATTGCCTTCCAACAAGCACAACATGAAATGACAGTTTGAAACCGCTCTGCTCATCTGCCAATCCTTTATTTTCCTTTCAACCCCCTATACCTCCCTATATAATATCCCACGCTATGTGATGTGCCATTTCACACTCTCCACAGATTTGTAATGCCTCGTTGAACTTGTGTGAGTCTTGCTGTGTGCTCCTTCCTGTGACAAGGCCATCCAGGGCCACTTTAAAGGAGCAACTGTCCAGGTATCATGTTATAGGATGATTGTTGAGACAGTCAAACAAGAGAAGTGCCCTTTGTGTAACCTTTTCTTTTCCCTGACGTCCGGCCCTAGCTCATGACAGCACTGTCAAGGAGTCCCCCATTTGTTGAGGCCCTATTTGTATCTTTGTGTCTTCCTGGTACCCTCTTCGGCCATCAAGGTCTTTCTTTCCAATCCTCTTTTTTTATTTTGCTCTCTTCTCTCCACCTGCTTCTCCACTTTAGCCTCACTCATTCTTTAATTTAGGTGCTTCTCAGCCCTCTGAATATATATACATAAATATATTTCTGTTATTTTATGAATTGCTACTATTTTGCCATGTATCTGGATTTGAACTAAAGAAGATGTTGTAAATAAAGGAGAAATCCAGTAGATTTCTGCTTTATTGTGTCATTTTGTATGTAGCTGGTACTTTTAGTACACATGGCTCTAATAAAAAGACCATTTCAAAAGGCTAATTCTTGCTTACATCATTGTACATTCACTTCATCATTTATCGTTTATTTACAACATCTTATTTAGTTCCAATCAAGATCCTGTAAAAGGTTATTAAATGTACTCTCATTTTTGCATGGAAACAACCTTGAGGACATTGGGTTATTACCAGTCATCTCCCACTGTGCGCTAAAGGAACTTTAAATTTAGAATAAAAGAGATTTACAAGAGGAGAATTTGACAGAGGAAAGCATTTGTACGCGATACATGTGCTGTTAACAGTCACGTTTCTCTGTTCATCACCTTCTTCGTGTATAATGAAACACTTTATTTATTTGGCAGGGATCAGTCTTTGTAACACAGTAAGCCAGCAAGATCTGCAGCCTTTATTTCATCATCTGAAAGATTTATACCGATGGGGTATTGTGTGAGTTCATGTGGTAGAAAGATACAGTGCGATTATGGGGTGTATGTTCATTGTGGTCTTTTTTTCAATGTTAGTGAAAAGACCCCAGTGTTCTAGACTAGTTAATAACTGACAAAGTGTGTAATTTTATACTACAACTCTCCACCCTTCTCCAACTTTCTTTGCCTTCCTGCTTTTAACTGCAATCCACCAGTGGGCCATAACCCATAGTTTACAGTTTGACATATAGTGCATAAGGTCATTAGATAGAAACTGTCATCTTAAATACACAGTATGGAGTCTGTGAGGTAGGATGAATATGGTGACAGATATGAATACATGAATGTGACATGCTGCTAAACATACATATGCACTATGTGTATGTATGTACATGTGCATGGGAACATATGCACTTCATCATTTCTGCTTTGCTTACCTGTAGACTGTGGTTCTTCGCAGGGGCTCATAAATGAATTCAAGTCCAAAGCAGAGACCACCCACAGTAGCTGAGCACATTGTGAGGATGTATTCCCTTTGACCTGAAAGCTTCGCCTGCTGAATAAATCATGACAAAGTGTACCAGCTTCACTCTAGTTTTCTTTTTTTATCTTTTATCCTGCCCATCCTCCCAATATGCCCTTGAGAAACTACAGAAAAGAGAGAGAGAGAGAACAAACATGGACACACCACCACAGGAGGTAGTGTGAAATCATTGTTTATTTAACCTTCATAGATGAATAGGCCGCCATGCGTGCAGAGGAATTGATAATGGCGCCACGTTCACCGAATTACGATTTATGTCTTTATCATTTGGAGACCGGCCTAACTACAGCCTGCTTGCAAATTACTCTGCTTGGTCTCATCTATCAGGGTATTGAAGTTGGGCATTGGCTTACCATTTGTGTGCAAAAAAAAAGAGAAGTTCTGCACTTTGGTTTGAGAAAAAAAAATTGCCTTAAAAGTGATTCTTTTCAGTAAGAGTATTTGTTGTACTTTTAGAAAAGAAAGGTATGATTGTATACTGCAGCATAATCCCAAAGCTGTTTTATGCATCTCTGTGTGGCCAATTTATTTAAATTCAAAACATAAAATCAGCAGGCCTGACATTTTATTGCTATTTTATGTAATCATTTATACATTTAAACCATAACGAATCTGTAAACTTTACATCTGAGGGCAGTTTTTTTCTTCAATAACAGCTGTGGCAAAGAAAAAACCCAACTAACCGCAGATTAGCTCCAAACCTCTGCCAAAACCTCCGCCAGCCCATACTCACACACATCTTTTCTCTGCTGGGCCCTGTTTATTTGTCACTTTGACTCCCAACACCCGCAGATCCATTTTAGTGTAAACCTGTCCAGAGCCACCCTCTCAACAGAAGGCAAGAGATGCTTGAAAACAAAAGAAGAATTGTCATTGAATTGTGAGGTGAGGCAAATGATGAGGCAGCGCTTTGCCTTTGTTGTAGCTAAACAGAACAGAAGGGAGTCTGGATGAAAATCTGTCATCGGGCGTGGATGTGTGCAACTCAATCTCTCATGATCTGGGACAGAATAGCCAGAGCAGCTTTCTGTTGTGGTTAATAACTGCATGCTTGTGACCGAGCAAGTGCCTCCCAAACTACTGAAGCTATGTATTGTTTGGCTCACTCTACAAAATGGTAGTTGTGATGTGATCATATTTGGCATGATCGCACAACACAATGGAATGCGCTGACCTGAAGAGCAGATCCTGAAATACACGTGGTGACAAACATACAGCCAATTACACAATGGGCCACCTGTCACTTCCACGACAAACACATCATGTTATAATGAGTTAAAATGCAGTCACAACTTCACATATACAGAAACGTATTGCTTTGCGTGAAAAAACCAATTAACCAGATTCATCACTTGCAAAACTTCAAGACAGAGGACAAGTGACCATACGCATTGACATAACATGTTTAATTATAGAAGATTGTGCTTTCCTATGATTGCTTTTTTTTGTGCACACCGAATGAAGGTAAAGTACAATATAAACAGTGCCAATATGAACACAGCACAGTCTCTTATCTTCCCAGTGCTCAAGTATGCCAGCTCATTCAACAGACATTACTCCTTAGTTTACATTTCCCTCAACCGTGTTTGCTTCCCCAGCTATCAAGCTACCACTGTGTTGTGGAGAGCTGATGTTATGTACAGAATGCCAAGCACTCTGAAGCTGTTCCCAGGTAATGAACAAGAGATGCAGGCCCAGGTATTGCACAATCACGTAATTTTCCCATTTTAGTCTTTTTGATGGGGGATATGGACCAAGGCCAAAGTAATTAGACCCACACTGACTGTATGCTCGTGTATAAACTCATTGTACACACAGTGGAGTTGAGAAGCTCTTATTTTTGGTTTTGTTTGTTTCCTAGTTCCTGTGGCTTTTTGAAAGAGAAGCATGTTTGTTCAGAGATAAGCCAAGGTTGCCATGCAGTTCGTCCTCCTTATCTGTGATTCGTAAGCCAGATGGGTCTTTTCCTCATTTGCTTTTTCCTATTTTTTGTTCTTTGCCTTGTGATTCAGGTATCTCCTCCTTTTCTTTACACTTCCCTCCTGCGTTAACTTGTGTTTCTATCCTCTATCCATTCCTGCTCTGCTTTCTTATTTATCCTATTTGTTTTTAACTTGGCTTCTAATTTCTCTTTACTCATCACTTCCTTCTTGTTTTGCCCCCCATGTATCCTCATCTCCTCTTTATTTTAATGCTACTTCTATACCCCATGGAACAGTACTGCCATGTGAAACCCAACCAAATAGTGATTTATCTCTAAAGGAAGTTTTGGACCCAGGAATAGAATGATGATGCAGATGCACAAAAACAGTCCTTCCGACTGATACCCTGTCATCTACTCCTTTTAATAGACATCTACTGTAAGTGATAAAGAATGGATATACACACAAAGGTTACCGTTTAATCAACAAACCAAAAGCTTGCACATCAAGCTGTTTGCACAGAAGGATAGATAACCACCGTAACTGTGGGGTACGTTGGTAAATTGTGTTGCAGTCGGGGGTCTCAATTGCACTTTTATCAAGGATCACTCTGCTAATTAACATAGTGTTACCTCTCTAAATAAGCAAGGCTAAAGCAGCTTGGTGTCGGCGGGAGTGTGTGTGTGTGTGTGTGTGTGTGTGTGTGTGTGTGTGTGTGTGTGTGTGTGTGTGTGTGTGTGTGTGTGTGTGTGTGTGTGTGTGTGTGTGTGTGTGTGTGTGTGTGTGTGTGTGTGTGTGTGTGCTACGGGAAGTATCAGTCTACGCTTCGTGGAGTGCATTCATGGTGGTGTGTCGCACCCTCCCTTAATTGGATGTTTGAATGTACCCATTTATCCACAGAAGGGCATCTAATTAGGGTTCTTTGACATTAGACACAGCTTTCGCAGATTTGGCAGGGGGCTAGATTTTAGCCAGGCTTCCCATAGCCAGGCTTAATTGACTATTATGATTAGGGTTGAGAGACTGTGTTCCACGGTGCTGTAAACAGATATCACCTGCAAAATGTTTTTGCTCTTAAGTTTTGTTGATTTTGCATCTACTTGACGAGTTTTTATGGGTGGCTGAGCAGTTGCGCCTGCAAGGGTCTGGCTGCGGTCAGCCTTTCTGCTCATGATGCTACAATACACACAGTTAAGTGCTAAATGCAAAAGTTGTATATCCTTTCATAAGTAAAAGAAAAAGTGCTGCACCTCTTTTGTATCTCCAAACATTATCTGCAGATTGGCCTTGTATTTTGAGAATTACTGAAAAAAAATTTGAAAAAAGTATGAATATGTCAGCCCATGCTGACATATTCACTTTATCAACTTAAGAAGGTGATAATATGTGTTTACAGCATGTTGTGCTTCACCCAAGTACCCCCAAAAAACCTGTTATGCAGGTTTAAGCTCAACGTCACTCTAACAACATAACAAATGGCGAACTAATAATGTATATTTATGTTTCGAGTTCTAACATTTCAACTCTTTTGTTTTTTTCAACAGAGGATCCAGAACACAACAGACACCTTGTTGGATTTAACTGGACGTAACATGACAGACTTTTTGATCAAGACTTTTGGAAGCTCGGGTAAAACAAGGTAATGCATGTCAATGTTGAATATTGATGTTTCTCTAGAGATTTTAGAATATGCTGCAGAATTGAAGGGTTATTTGAATCAGGGTAGTTCAAGTGATATTTTTTTAAACAAAGAGAGCCAAAGTACTACCCAATCATGTTTGTTCATGTCCATATTTCCACTGTAATATCTGCTTTTCTTGAATGTCTGTATCTCATGTGTCTTAATCTATATACAGAGCGAAGTGTGAGAATCCACTGGTGTATTTATCCTTGATATGACTCACATGCTCTTACCACCACTTGAACCTCTCTCTGCTTTTTTTCTGCCACTCCAGGTACGGGGGCATCTCTGTCGGAGCGGTCAACTCTCAAGTCCTTCTGACTGAGGCAGCAATCGAAGCTTCATTCATGGATCTAAAAAACCTATTCAGTTCATTTCAGGTATGTAAGAAATATTGACATTCACAAAGTCAAACCTGTTGATACCACTAGAGGTGTGACGAGACTTCTCGTTGAGGAGTGATATCGGTCACAAGTTTATTTTTTATTTTTTATTTTTTTATTTACTTTCGCTTACTTTTTTTTTTTTACATCTTTATTTAGATCACAAATTAAGATTATTACAGTGTGTGGCCCAGGTTAGCTCAGCTGGTAGAGCAGGCGCACACACACACACACACACAGACACACACACACACACACACACACACACACACACACACACACACACACACACACACACACACACACACACATTCAATTCTTTCACAAATACAGTCACACCTCCTAAACAGAATATTTTCATTTTAACCATATTCATTCAAGTATCAACTATAGGAAATAGCATGTCAGCTGCACCCGACACACGGACTGCAGCATGCAGTTCAGTGGGGCGCTGACTCGCACAGATCGCTCTCTTTCTCTGTCTTTTTTTAAATGAGTCAGAAGCATAAAGCAAAACCTAACTTCACTTTTAATGATATGAAACAAAGACAAATGTTCTCCTCTCGTCTTAAAATGGTCATAAATCAATACAGAGAGCAGCCTACCTCCTTGTTTTCTGCTGCAATGAAACGCTTGGTTCTCTGAGTAAAGGGGCAGGACCTAATTCTGCTTGCTCCTTCTCGAACTTTTCTCGAAATTCTTTTTGGTCTTTGGTAAATTCAGTTTTAATTTGTTTAGTTTTCTTTTGCAACATTGTTGATTGTTCCAGATCAATAATAAATCAAATCAAATCAGTCATATTTGTGTGACGGTGTCATCCTTATTAAAGCAAAAAGGCTGCATTCTCTGCCAATGCCTGGCCTGTTGGGCTACGAATATGGACATTGCCTCTGTAGAACTTGAATGGAAATAGTGTTAAAAGCTTGTCTTTTCAGGCGGCCCGTAGCTCACCCATTAAGAGCGTTTGCTCCATGTTGGCTGAGTCCTGCAGTGGTGCAGGGTTTGAATCTGACCTGCTGCCCTTTGCTGCGTGTCATCCTCCATCTCTCTCCCCCTTTCATGTCTATCCTCTTTCAAATAAAGGGAAAAGCCCCCAAAAATTATAATAAATTTCTCATCTTGTTCTTGTGAACCCAATCTCGTGTCTCGTCTCGTCTTGTGAGCTGAGTGTCTCGTCACACCCCTAGATAGCACAGCGTAGAACTTGTTTACCTGCAACACGGGACAAAAACACATCCTTCGAATCACCATCTAGAAATGTGGCCTTTTTTTTTTAAAAGTGTGGTCAAATCTAAAAATCAAAAAGTTCTTGAGTGTCATATATTAAAAATAAATCCACATTTTAACCAATTGTTATTTCTCAAACAAGATAATACTTTTTAAGTATCAAGTTTTTTTAAAATTTGTATTTAGATTTTAGTATCTCAGCCATTCTAGCAGCATCTAGGGATGGCAATGTCGGTTAGTCGTGCTGTTACGTTGTAACTCTTTCTCCAACTAAATGCTTGAGACTAGTTTTGTGACTGAAGAAGTGGTTCAGAAACTGATTTTCTCCTCCACGGCTGCAGTTTGCCAGGGGCCTTGTGAGGGAGCCGCTCCTAATTGGAGCATGGTGTTCTTTGTCTAGTTAGCTCTGTATCTTGGGTACAGGTCATGTTATTTGTAGTGGACTTTTGGATCGCGCTGTATATTTGAACGACTGAGAAAGAAGAATAACGGCAAAGAAGAGTGGAGGTTTGGATTCTTGAAATCCATTCTGTTGAGTGTCCATGGCAACAAGCTATGATTGTCTGTGCATTGCTTTGAATAAATCAAGGAATCTGGGTCTTCACTGCACGAAAACACACACATTCACACACAATCCTGCAAACCTTTTTCCTCTCACATTTATTTAACTATACCGACTTTCACTATACATTCACATACTTTTTCTTGTTTTTCTTGTTTCTTGAACTAAATACCAACTCACTTGTCCCCTTGTATCTATCTCTCCGCCTCTGTCTTGCATACACACAGTCTCTCATTAACATTTCAAATTTTTGGATGTTCAAACTACTTTGAGAGCAGCACATTGCTTTGCCCTCAGGCGTCTCCGGTCTCAGCCCTACCCAGGCTCCCTTCTCTGTCTCCCGGATCTCAACGCTAATGTGACTTTAATTCGTGCAGCAGCGATGATGTAACCTTAATGGCTGGGCATTAGCCATCCCAGCTCTGCATTCCGTGTTATTAAAGTGCTACACTGTCCTTGGGAAATGTCTGGCTCTCTTCTGCTCGGCAGGCATTGTGATACGAGACGCTAACGGGAAGTAGCATGTTTTGGCACTCTAAGCCACCTGCGCAGGCTGGGAAGTGGGCTCTGAACTTTCAGTTTAATTGCATTTCCTGTGTCTAGCAGGTAGAAATAGGGTTAGGTATCACACGTGGTGAACGTGGAGAACAAGAAAGCCTGTGTGCTGGGAATTGTATAATTAAGCCCAAAAAAATGGCACAGTGTGTTACGTAGATAGTATTAATGTTACTACTTTCCCTGAAATGTATTAACTTCTCCAACTATTTTTTTTTATCATTTATATTCAGAGAAATAAGGCCCTAATTTAACAAACCATGAACTCCTTCCTGGCAAGTTGTCAATACACACACATCGCAGACACATATTAGCACACTGTCCCACAGACCATATGACCACTCTGTCACACAGAGCACTTGACCACTGAACTGTGCAGGCCGTTTTGGAATACAAGCCAAGAAAGTCAGCGCACACTCGAGTGGCTTTATTGCTGCGTCGTTAGCTGTGGCACGGGCAGGTCCGCTGGCCAAAGCCGGGCTTGTCATTGTCCTTGACTGGGGAGGAGTTTGTCAAGGATTAGGCCCAGGCAGCTGCTGGCCCACTTCTCATCTGGTTTAAGCCACCGCTAATCCTCAGCAAGGCCGCCTAATGGCGCTGCCCGTTGCTGCTTGGCACAATGCAAACCTGAGCAAAGTAAAAATACAAAATGTTTTGAAGATGTTTTTGCTTTTGCTGGAGGAAGCATTTCAAACAAGAGTAAGAGGCTTATTCTGTGCCCGGTGTATAAATAGGTAATGTCCTGTATGCTCCTGATGGGGGCATTTTTATTTTTTTTCTTCCTTCCGATATGGAAAGAGATGAAGAGTTCATGCTGCGTTACTGAAACGTGTAAACATTTTGTTATGCCAAAAGAGCAGATTTATTAGATGGATTTATGGCAGGGCAGAAAACAAAAAATGTTCTGAATACATTCTTGAAATGTTTCAACATTTTTGAGTTTGTCAAAGATGTGGTATAGGATTGGCTGAGTGAAGGATAGGAAAAGTGAGAACAGAAGTGGTATGATCTCCTTTGTCACTTGGCCTTGGGTAACTGTCTTGGGAGCTTGAGTTATCATTTGTGTCTATTCCTTTCCACTATATCTCTTTCATAGCAGACAAGCACTTGCACCTGAGCACACTCCTGCATTCTTACAATGTCTTTCTTGATTTTTCTCCTCTTATTTTGTCTACCCCCCACCTCTTTCCCCAGTTGTCACCTGCACTTTTCTTCCACCGACCTCTCTTCACTCCATGCCACATCCACTCTCCCCCTTTTTCCCTCCTATCCTCTGCAATAGCCCGATGAAGGCAGGGTCCAACAGGAGGTCTATTTGCATTTATATCACACATGTAATGTGCTCAGTGCTCTTATGGTCAGGCTGAACAGCATGGTATCAACATGACACTTTGGGAATCCGCGTGCCTGTCATCTCAAGCTCTCATTCCAAGGCTCATTTCACATGAAACATGAGTGGAGTAGAGCATATTTTTTATGCAACTTGTCCATTCTACCATCTCTCTGCCATTTTCATCTCTTCACCACCTAGCAGACACTTTGTACTCTGTGGAAAATACTGTTTTGCTGTTATATTGTATATGAACACTTGGGGACTTAGAATCCAGCCATAGTACTTAAATATGATTGGTATATTAGGTAGTGAGGCAATTGCTGTTACTTGTGAACCTTTGTTTCATGTTCTCTTTCTCCTCATGATTTTAATTATTTCACCCTATTTAATAAAACAGAAATGTTAAAAGAGGAAAGAACTCGCAGGCAGCCAAAATAACGGGGGACACATTTTTTTCCAAGACTGTGGGAAATAAGTGTCTCAGCTCCCCGGAAGTCTTAATTCTTGTCTCCCTCTGCCTTATGTTTTGCATTTCAAAGAGCAGTGGTGGTTTTCCAAGTGTATCCAATTAAGTCTCCAACTAAATTTTTTTTTTTGTCTTGTTTTCCTCATCGTCATTAGGATAATTTGACTGATCAGATCTTCCAGAACGCTGAGACGCTACTAAAGAAGCTGGGAACCAGGGACAACGTAAAGGTATTTTATTAATTGCTGTGTGCCCCTTTGCTCTACTGTTCAATTTGATCCAATGAGATAAAAGTTTAATGATCTCTGAGGTAAAATTATGCAGGTGCAGTTTACATTTTTGGGGAGGAATGCTGGTGATCAAGAGAAACAGGACGTGAGCAGAGACAGTGAAGGGGCAAACCCACCTAAAACTGGTCTACTCACCTTTTTACTTGTGCAATTTACTTAATTATAAATTAAGATGCCTATATAATTACTTTCCCATAAAAGTCAGGAGAGAGAGAGAGGTTAATATTGACACCTTGGATTATGAGTAGATTGCTATAAAGTTAGGATATTGCATGATGGTTCAGTATATTAATGCGAATACTCTTTACTGTACCTTTTGCAGGTATTGCAAAAGGGTGTGCAGTGACTTAAAATGCAGTGTCAAGCTTACGATATAATTAACGTTGACTACATCAGTGGTGGAAGAAGTGCACAGATCCTTTATAGTACTTAAGTAAAGGTACCAGTACAATAATCTAAAAATATTCCATTACAAGTAGAAGTCCTGTGTTTAGTAAAAATACAGAAATATTTTCAGCAATATTGTTAATACTGACACAGTTATTTTAAAAGAGCATTTTACTGTTGTAGCTGCTCAAGCTGACTCTAACAAGGCAGACATCTGAAACGAGGCACAGGGCCCCAACGAGACACTGTTTTTTGTAAGGTTGGGAACCACTGGTTTAATCTTTAACAATGGGTTATTATAATCACTTTTTTTATTTTTATAAAATCTTTATCTGAGGAGTAACTAACGCTAACGAGTAACTATAGCTGTTGAATAAAAATAGTGGGCACCTCAGAATTATATTTAAGTATATAACGTGTAATTGTATTTAGTTACTTTCCTCCATTTGTATTAAATGTTAAAGTTAATATCAATACAAATATCTCAGGCTCATATATCTCATATTGAGAATAGAGTTCTGCTCCTCCCCAAAACAAGTTGATGTTTAAAGTAGTTTCCAAAGTGGAAATGCAAATGTTGCTTGCCATCATAGCTACTCATTTTTTGTTCCCTCTATACCACCCCCTTATGCATTTAGCAGCCAACCTTGTGCTCTTTATTCTCTACCTATCTTGAATACATCCAAGGATATTTTAGCTGAAGACCTTACAGAAACTACGGGCTGAAGAAAAAATAAGAGGGAAAATCATATCAATTTTGGTCGATCTGTCTATCTGAGATACAGCGAGAACAGAAAGAGAAAGAGACAAATGTATCTCTGTGTGTGTGTGCACATCTGTCTGTGTACTTGAGTTTCTCCATATCCTTCTCGTTGATGCAGTGTTGTGTTAGCCTGACACTCAAACGCCATCCACTCTTAATTAGCGCTGCACTATCAGCGGGGAGTCCTCTCTCACTCCCACTCTCTTTCATCCATTATTTTTCTTTTACACCCTAGCAGCCACAGACTCAGAGAGTCTCTTGCATTAAAAGTCTTTGCAGCTCACGTGCTACGCCACATAGGGATTTGGCATTCATTGTAGGCCTTCTTCTGTTAAATGAAAAAGCAATGTTGGTCGGCTCTATCTACAAAATGTTTGAGAGATTATTTGACCCCTCTCTCTTCAGAGCGCCTTTTGTGCACTAGGTGGACAAAAATCAATAGTATCTTTCACTCTAATCATCACAAGACAGAGACACACACACACACACACACACACAAAAATACAGAATAAAAAAATTAATGGGACCATGCACAGTAGCCCAACAGTAGTCCATCTCCTCTTGGTGTCTCGACTATCGGTGCTTGGCGCCGCCCAGGACAGTTGTGATTGGTTTAAAAAAAAATACAAACAAGTCAGTGTTTTTTTCTCCAATCCCAAAATAGATAGGTGCTGTAGCCAGACCATACTCCTACACTGACACAGTGCTGTAGAGATAGGTCTGGCAATGCAAGACTAGCCCAACAGTTACACTGTATGTGCGTCTTCAAATGGCAACAGCATTTCATCACTGCCCAAGCTTTCTCCATTTCTTCAGCTGTGGAAAAAACAAGGTTTTATAAGTGATTTGACTACTTTTTGGTGGCCTTATTGGTGGTACACAGCTCTTAAGAGCTCTTCGCAACAGCTGTTTGTAACAACCCAGCTGTTAGAACTAGCGTACAGATTCTGTCCAATCATTCTTTTTTACCTTTCTGTGCTTCTTTTCCTGTGATATAGATGCGAACAAAGCCAGAAAAACTCAGTAGTTCAGGTCCAACTGTCTTGGTTAACCTTATGAAAAAAGACATTCATCTCAGAATTTATCTTTTTGAAAAGTGTTTTCTTTCATAACCTGCATGTTAAATCTTTCTCCATTATCTGTCCACAGCCAACTGAATCAGTGACAGATGTAGTTGCTACGTGACATCTAAAGCAAACGCAAAGCCCCTAAATGCTGTTCTCAGTGTTGATGCTTTTCTCAACCTTTGCAGGTGTGGTTCTACAACCAGGCATGGCACGGCATGGTGTCCTTCCTTAGTGTGGCCAACAACGCCATCCTGAGGGGAAATCTGCCGGCAGGACAGGATCCCCGGCAGTATGGCATCTCTGTGTCCAATCACCCCCTCAACCTCACCAAGGAGCAGCTCACCTCTATAGCCATGTGAGTCATCAGACCAAAAAAAAGGGGTTAAAGGGAAGATGCTGCTGTGCTTTAGCTTTGTGGAGCAAAGGAGCAACTTGAAAATTCCTTGCTGTTAGTCATTATTACTGTATATCCCATGTGCCTCATAATGGTCCAGGTCAGAGAAAACAGGGTAGGAACACAGACTTTAAATGTCACATATAATGCTATTTATAAATGTTACCAAGATAGTTAGCGTAAAATGCTGACAACATGCAGTATGGTGTTAGCATAAAATGCTGACTACATTCAGTATTTTGTATAACACCTGTACGGTAAAAGAAATGTTCTATAGTGGTTACACTAAAAAGTATATTATGCTGCAATTATTTCAGAAAACTGCATCTCCACTTTCCTCCTCCTCTACTTTCTGGAATACGACATTACATTTTTCTCTTGCTTGCTGATTTTCTGACCATGCATCATGAGATGCAGAGGAGAGAGACTGATGTTGACTGGGGAACTGAGATAATTAAAGCAGAGTGAGAGGGACAGAGCAATGGAGTGGGAGAAAGAAAAGCAGAGACAGCAAAGACAAAGGGAGAACAGATGAGTAAGAGACAATACAATGGAAAGCGTAAGACAGATAGATAGATGAGGGATTTGTATGAGTATGCACAGATTCATAGACCCATGGGAGCCCCTTATGAGGCTATACCATTTTTTCTCTCATGCTTTATCCCAGGGCTAGCAGAGAGCAGCTCCCCATGAGAGTCAGAGATTAATCACGTGCTAAATCACAACATACGGATCTAACTGCTCTGTGTGTACTGTGTACTGTTTTGTTTTTTGTGATTATGTGGTTATTTTGAGCTGGTGTGTACTCCCCAACAGTATCTGTTGTTGATGGCGTGCATTTAGTCTGTTCAGAGATTGTCATCAGCCGGGATCAACACTTTTAATGGAAGAAGTTGAAATACATCCCACTGCAGCAAATTGCGTTACAGCGTCATAACCACAACTCAACAGTGGCTGCTACCAATCCTCACATAGTAGCGGTTTACTTCCATATTCTACAGTTGCTCCGATCCTCAGTCAGGTATTTATGTAGTGACCAGGTGCTGAAGACAGCCCTGAGTTAGAGAGGGAGACTGCACCAGGGTTAGGAGATAATTACGATGGCCTTCCTATGGTAGATTCAGGATGAGCCTATTGTGTGACTACTTTAATTTATGAACTCTGATTTCCAGATTAGCTTGCACGCTTCTTCATTGTTGAATAAGTCTGCAGGTTGGAGACAAGAATGGGGGAAAAAAATGGGCGGCAGAGACTTCTTGAGCAGATGGAATAAGGTTGCTTAAAGAGGCTGTACTCGAAACACGGAAAAAAAGGGGGCTGGGATATCCTTCACACGGCTCTACAGACCGTTCCCCAATTTGTGAGATATCAAAGATATAAAGAAGCTTGGATTACAACACACAGAGGGAGTGTGTCTTCATTCTCTGCTCAGGGCGCCATTACTCCACTATATCTTTACGTAGCAAATATTTGTTTGCTGCTATATTAATGTCCTGAATTGAGTACAAAATCTTTTAAAGCGCCACAATATTTTTCATATGAACAATGAATCAAATGACAATGTGTAAGATGAAAAATGTTAAGCACATAAAGAATTGTCACAAACTCTGCCCTTCCTCTCAGCCTTTTAGCTTATTGTTTTGGTTTAAGACCTGCAAATTATATACCTATCAACACATCTGTCAGCAGTAGTATCAGTCAGCTTTTTTTCTTGTGAAAAACCTCTGATAAAACACTTCTATGCTACTTGTCCAGCTCCTACAGATGAAGTTAATGACCAGCTAGTGAATAAAGTCAAACATCAAGCAGCTAAAGACCCAGATCTTTTTAACAGAAGTTTGTGAAGATTCCTATGTATCTCTGGAACTGCTAGATGTGCAATTAGGACAATTTTTGCTAACAAGTTTGCTATAACAATGTTATAAAGCGATTACATGATGCTGTTTTTTCACTTGTTCTGCTTCCCCCAGGTGGCCAACAAAACTCCAGTGCTATTTTAAGTAGTTTGCATAATTCATGAATTGTTGTTTGAAGGGGATAATTTGCTTGCCAACATCCCAAGTAAAGTCCCTGAATTACAGAGAGCGAAGGAAGCCACTGACTTCCACCAATTCCAAAAAGTGTCTCCCTGTCCTGCAGAAATCGAAAATCTAAAATATTAAGGGAAAATCTGCCTTAAAAATTAATTTATATTTCTGAATTGATACTTCCTTCACGTCATGGAGAGACACTTGCCGTTCTATGAATAATAACTCATCACCAATGACTTGTTCCCTCACCAGATTTTTGACACCAAAATTGCACTGCACCATCTAATTTGAAGTGACACTCCCCTCTAGTGCTCTTCACAACTAATTTCAATGCAAGTGATGTCATGAGCCACAAAATTGTGAAAGTATGCCGATGAAAAGAAAGGTGATGCATACACCCATCGAAATTACCCCTTCACTCCTGCGAGGTCTCTGTGCTTCATCTGCATTAAAAAGAGGGCCTTCCAATTTTCTCTATCATCTTCAGAAATGTCAGACTATATGTATATTTTGTTAATTGCTCAGGGATATCAATTTGGCAACTGACAAAATACTTCTGCTCTTCCACCCTGTTGAATGTGATGTGTAATTTGGTTACAATCAGCAAATTAATATTGTTTCCGATTTGTGCACGCTATCTGTAAAAATATCCCATTTAAAAGTCATATACGGTTGAGCTATTAAATTAATTGCAACAAGCTTCTATCCTAATTGAAATGGTTCTCTACTTTATCTACATAATACAAATGACAACCCGAATGTTGTGCCAGGAGCTTCAGATTCGATAATTATCTCCTGCTTTCAGCCCCCCTACACTTCAACATTTAAGGCTGTGCCCTGCAGCCCTCGTCATTAAAAAAACTTAAAGGAAAGCAATACATCCTGTAAAGCTGTACTCCCACTGCTCAGCTTTCTTGCTCTTTCATTATTAGTTAATTAGCAGATTGCTTGTCCTCTTCTTCACAGCAATTAGCCAGCTTCAAGCATTCAGGGTTAGATCATTCACAGCTTTGTCCCCTACATTATCTTTCCACCCAACAGAGCACACAGCCCTTTAAAACCTGTTGAAATGTAAGCTAACACCCACTGCGGTAAATTATTTTATATTTATGTGTTCTAATTGCATCTGGTTGGCGATGATAAATACAGCCTTGTAGCCACGCAGGGTAACTTATTTAATATGCTAATTACACAGCAGGAAGTCATGTGAGAGATTATCGTGGGCTGAGGGTGAGGATGATGGTGGGGGTTAAAAGAATACACCCCAGTTTTATCCAATGCTAATTGAGCAGACACGGCGGAGGGCATTTTCAGTGCTAGGATGGCATAAAATGAAGATATACGACAGTGAAACGAAGGTCAGCATGTCGGAGGAGAAAGGGACAATTTGTTTCTAACATAAATTAAGGAGACTTATAGTTATAAATGAGAAATCTGGTCAAGATTTTAAAATGTTCTCCTCTAATTCGTCACTACCTGTTGACTGTTGACTCTGTTAGTTATACAGATAATTTTTGTAGGTGTAACAAAATTAGTTTAAATGCTTCCTTACATTGCAAAGGAATACATGTAGTGTGTTTGTTGCAGTACTAGAAATTAGCCAAATACCTTAGAACACGTGTCAAACTCGAGGCCCGTGGCCCCCTCACAAGTTTTTATCCGGCTCGCATATCAATTTAGGTTCACAATAAATGTTGACCTGCCTAGTTGTGCGCCAAACCAAAAAAGACGGGAAACAGTTTTTTCAAACTGTAATCACACTCAGAGCAGAATTTGGCAGATTTGCTGACTTTGAGACCTGTTGTTGTGAGTCGGCTGTGTGGTAGCCTGCTTTTAAAAAATATTTTATAATTATTTTGCTTGATTTGCTAAACTCTGTGTTGGCTAAGTAACTTTTTTGCTGACTTTTTTAGGGCTTTATGTCGACAAAATGTCGGGGAAAGCAAAAAAAAAAAAGGCAAAAACTTTGGAGAAAGCCACAAAAAAGTTGTAAAAATCAACAAAAATGTTAAAAAATGCGACAAAAATTCCGAAAAATTTCACACAAAAAAAGCAACATGCAGTAATACAGACAAAAATATTTTACTTTTTCAGTGAAATAAAAGCATCTCAATAAACCATTTATTATTTGGCCCTTGATGTGATTCTTATTTTCCAGTTTGGCCCTTAGCGAAACTGAGTTTGACACACCTGCCTTAGAATCTCTTCACATTTATTTAGTCAACACTTTTTCCACAGCGCATTGTTCAGTCTGCCATCTCCAAACTTTTCTATTGTTCTCATGGACGCCGGTGTGATGATTATTAATACCTTTTGGCCTTGTGAATGTTGGCGAAGGAAGTAAATGTAAATACTGTGGTATACTGTACAGTGATAACTAGTGCCCTCTGAAATTGAAAATGAAGTGAGCCAGTATTACATTCAAATGCAGTGAATATCACATTCCAGCTTTAATCAACTTCATTTGAAGCATTAGACCATGTAATTTAGATTTCATTTTAGTTCTGTATTTCATAAAGATATCTCATATTCCAATTCATGTTCACAGTTTGATCCAAAGCACCTTACAGTACCCTGAGGTAAGGGCTTACATTTAGCTTATGTAAACGTAGTGGAAACGGTAAAATAATCCAAATTAACTGTGTTTTAATTAAAGAATTTCCTTCTTTGTGGCAATGTTTTGTTCAAATATAATCAATAAGGATATTTTGAAACCCAAAATGCATCATCTACATCTGAGTCTTAAACATTTTGTACAGAGTTTCATGGAAACTCCTATTTTCACATATCCGTGTTTCTTTTTCAATATCCTCGTACACACTAATAGCTCTCCAGTCAACTTCCTGTTTGCTGTGCTCCATTCAATCATAGGGCCACAACCTCCACCGACTTGGTGGTGTCCATCTGCGTTATCTTTGCCATGTCCTTCATCCCTGCCAGTTTTGTCCTCTTCCTCATCCAAGAGAGGGTAAACAAAGCCAAGCATCTACAATTTGTCAGTGGAGTTAACCCAACGGTCTACTGGTTGGCCAATTTTGCCTGGGACATGGTAAGTACCTGCTTCATCAGGATGCTGCATCACCTCATAATTGGTCATAATTTCTTACAATTTAGCATGGCCACTTATTTGCATGCTGAATAAAATCTAGGTAAAAACTATAAGACATGTATTATAATGTGACTCCTCCAACTCAACTTTCAGTGCCAAAGGCCTCATTTTAACCTACTTTGATGATCTTCTCCTGTGCTATCCTGAATATTTTTTCCCACCTAAGGCTGTATGTAAAAAAAAAAACATCCACTGTAATTGATAATGTAGCTTTGACACTGCTGGCTTCTGGGAAAAAGCTTCACCGGAGCAATGGTTATTTTCTGAGGCGTAATTATTGACACCGGCTGCCCCCCCTGGTTACACTCAACAGGCTTACCGGCAGTTTCCCTGAGGCAGAATGGAAGTAAACATTTTATCAGGAAGCTTTTGTAAAGACAAGGCATCAGGACGCTCATCATTATGGTGCTGTGTGAGTGGAAGACAAATGTACCTAAGGAGCCACTCTAATGATTCTAGCCTGAAGCTCTCTGCATTAGTATACATGCCCTATCAACAGTAGATATTAAAAGGAATCCAGGTTGAAAAAAACCTTAATATTTCAGTGTCAACTTTGTATTTTAATATATTATATTAATTTGATCTATAGTATATCTTTTATTCACCCGTTGGAAAGCAGTGGATTTGTTTTTAAAGAGCTCTGCAGCCAAAGGGAATATTACACCTACAAGTAAAAAAAATGTTCAGCCTTCTTTTGATATTGGCTGGATTTAAACAAATATTAAATAATCATTGCTCAATTCAATGTATCATTGAGCGACCACTTGCCTCAAACACAAGAAACTCAGTTGTGTCTGTTATTCACCGAATTAATTTGAACATTAAAGAGGGATGTATCTGAGTGCTAATTATGTTACAGATTTCATCGTTTTACGTCCTTTCAGTCTGAAAAAAAATGACAAAATTATGCCTTGAAGTATTAATTTCTTAATCATACACTGACCATTTACTTTTAATGGAGATAGCTGCTTATTTTTGTCTTGCATGTTTTGTTTTTTCTGACAGTGTAACTACATCATCCCATGCTTGATTGTGATTGTGATCTTCCTCTGCTTCCAACAAAAAGCTTATGTTTCACCTCCTAACCTGCCTGCTTTGATTCTGCTGCTTATTTTGTATGGGTAAGTACATTCTCAATACTTCCAATAGCACCTTAACTATCTTCTTCAAAGTATAATTTTCAGTCAGTTTAGGAATTATAGCAGGTTCCTATTCTTTGGTTTTAGTTGTTGGGTTACCCTTTTTGACACTTGGATCATGAATTGTTCCTTTTTAGATACTATTTAGATTGTCCTTTTTTCCACACTGTTCAACATCATCACATAATATACTGTATAATGTATTCTGCATTTGCTAGTTTTAGCACTGAATATAGGCTACAGTCCGACCACACTTACAGTATATTTAATGAAAAATGTAAATGCAGATAGGAAGAAATGATCATACTTTACCAGACATAAGTTCTAAGTTGAGAAAATTAGATCTTCATGGTACATCATCTATAGTAGATAAAATAAAATGTATGGGTATCTGCTACTGTGCACTATTCCAAGCAAAATGTGCAGCACATTCATTGAAGCTGATTCATTTTAAGTAGGTAGCGTGCCATGGTGGTGATCAGAGCATGAGTGCAATGTACTGGCTGTGTGCATCATTATCTGTCTAAGTTAATGATGTGTATGAAGTAGATAGTTATGGGTCGCACAATGTCAAAAAAGTAAAAGAATATATTTATAATATAAAATATTTTTATTTTTTGCCTGCATGCCAAATGATTATACTGAACTAATATATAAAATGTTATTTGAGGTTGTTTTACTGCTTCAGTGACACTTAGAGCAGGACCTTGCTTCTACTACCTCTAATACAGAACTTGAACTACTGCAGGCCAAAGCGTAGGTGGTATTTATTGTTCAGCAGTGTTTTATGGGTCACTTACTGAGCATTCAAATGATCAGAAGAGTCTGGTGGGTGATGCCATGAAACAGTACAACTGACTTGGTAATCTGCATTTATGAATTGAAAACGGCATTCATTCTCCTAACGTTAAATTGGCCACAGATTTCACATAAACCCTGGTGTTGAGTGTAATGAGTGATTGTCCTCACGCTGTGTTTTTCTAAGTACTTTTGTTTTATTTTGGACTTTGTCTATTTCAGTGGTATTGCTAAATGTGGTCAGGGGATCCTTGTTTGCCCTCCCGCACTGTTCGTGTGACAGTGTCTTGTTTTCTGTAGGTGGTCCATCACCCCCATGATGTACCCCGCCTCCTTTATCTTCAGCGTGCCCAGCACAGCCTACGTAGTGCTGACCTGCATCAACCTCTTCATTGGTATTAACGGCAGCATAGCCACCTTTGTTATGGAGCTCATTAATGATGATGTAAGTGGCAGACACACACACACACACACACACATATACTGTACATGTATTCTGGAATGGATGAGAAAAACAAATGACTCAAATACATGTATGCACAATTCTAACACCGTGGAAGACACACTTCCTTTGAAACAGCAGACACAGACATTCACGCTCCCATAGAGTAGCTTTATAAAAAATATATTTGGACGCTATAGCAGTGGATGGCTAATTGACTTGAATCCTTGATAAATGCTCTATTTTTCGAAGCAAAGGCTTCCTTATGCATGTGAGTGGAGTGTGTACCCACCTGGTATAAATGTTAATGTATTTTCTTTATCCTCTCAAGGATTTTTCAAAGAAGCTATTTTCACTATTCTCTTTTAATGTTTAAACGATTGGTGAGTATTGAGTATTCTGAGGACTTTCCTCATCAATCTTTCAGCATGTGTTCATTTTCACTGCAAGCTGCTACAGACTCGGTGGAATCATAAGACAAACACACCAAAAAAGACCTGTATAAGAAATGGAAAGCGAAGGATGTTGACTGTCAGTCATTTCACTTTTGATTAGAATTTAAATTACATTTCATTAAAAGAAAAAGAAGAGAGAAATAGGCCTTTTCTGACTGTACAATTTATGTCACAGCCAGAGCTCTCAACAGGACCTTGGTGCCTTAGAGGTGGTGGTGATTGAGAAAAGTATCTACTGTACTTTACTTGTCTTGGTGTCTTTTTCATTTGTTCTCTGAACTAAACGTGTCTAATTTCACTTGTCGACTTAATTTTTATTTGCATGATTAGCATTAATCACCTACTTTGGGATATTTTTTCATTTTATATTTTTAGCCTTGTGCCGATCAGTCATTCCTCGTCGACAGATGCAATGTCCTTTCGCTCTATGACGAGTTGCTCATCCATCTGATGCTTCGTCAGAATGTCTCCCACAGCTCTGAGCCGACACTTCAGATGGAGCGTAATGTTGTCTGAAAGACTTTGCCTCTGCGCACTCTGTCCTCTCCGACGTGCCTGTTTCTGATTTGATGTTTCCTCTGGCGCCGCTCGGCTATGGCATGGGATGTTTCCGGTCTCCTAACGAGGTTGCCTCATTTGCATTGTGATTCCATTATCTACAACATTCATTATTAGTTTGTATTTCTCGGCTGGCGAGTCTACTCTCAAACAATGTCATTGTTGCCATTTAGTTGTCTCTGCATTCACTTTATTTATAGACACAGTGTTAGAGCAGCATATTACTCATAAATGGTGCCATTGGTAATAATTTAATGAATAGCATGGTGCCCACTGGCAGTGTAAAGGGACGGATTTATTGCGCTCTTCTCTTCTCCAAAGCATTAGGGAGAGAGATAGTGTTTCTCTGAGACTTGACAGGCTAAGAGGTCCATGGTAATTCTGCTAATCTGACTTGATTTAACAGCTGATAAGGGGACCTGATGGGTCGACATCAATCAACAAATGTTACAACTCTCTAGGTTTCCATGTGTCCCCAGTTCAGAGCAGATATCTCTAGGGAACAGACTCTTCACAAAATAGCTAGCGTAGATACAACAGTGCCCCAGTGTGCCCCACTTAGGCAGAAAGGGTAGATCTCACACATGACAGCTCAATCCAGTCTTCCCCTATTGCGACTTCTACAGTTTCAAAGCTTTGTCTCATCATTTGTAGACTCGTCAGCGGTGGCATTACTTAAACAATGGCGCTCAAAAGTAAAGCTACAGGCTTCAATCTGTTCTCTGTTTTCAAGCACGGGGTGAACCTAGATCCCTTTTGGGCATAGTACTATTTTTCCAAGAGTGGAAACAGAGCTGCAGTGTTACAGGCTCGGTGCCCCAGTTTTGTCTCGAGACCAATGGGAGATTTTCTTCCCCTCAGGACTGTCCAGCTCCCTGTGGATTGCATCAATCCCAGCCTGCCTTGTATGCTTGAAGCAGTGTCTGAGTCAATGCCTCCACCACGTGCCACTCAGAGATAACCACGGGCACAGATAGATTTTTCAGGATAAACATAGTGTGGCCAGGTCCTACCTACCTCATGTAGTGTAATTGGAGTGAACTGTGTGAAGTCCAGCATCCTTTATTGGCAGGGTGTTTAAGACAGGACACTAAAGGTGAATACGGTACACACACACACATATATATATATATATATATATATATATATAAATGTGCAAATGAGGTATTATCTAATTAAATATGCACTCATTTGCAATGCATACATTTCCAGAACAGAACATTAGATAAAGCCAGGTTCATATATCAGAAAATATTTTCAACAGCCATAGAAAAATCCATTTTCACCATGTTTTTTAGGAATAAGATGTTCTTTAAATCTAGCTATGAATGATATATGAATATACCCCTCTGTACAAACCATCAGAATACAGATAGAATGGAGGAAGACAAGATTTGGAAGCCAAATAGTCCAAAATCTCAAAATTGGCCAGTGCATTTAAAAAACAATGTTCTTGCCTGCCGTGTTTGGCCTTAAAATAGCCATTAAAGACACATACATACATAACAGAAGCATCGGGTCCTGCTGACTCAGTCTAGTTTTTTTTCCACCCTTTTTTTTAAAATAACAAATTTAGCTAGTGTTGTCCCAGACGAAGAATTTACATTGTCGAATCAGATTCATCAAGTCTTGCCTATCGAACACTGCTGTGCTCCTGTGTCTTACTTTGGATCATCCTTTACTATTTCAAAGTGCACCCACATTGAAAAGATTTTCTTTTCCCAGATATTTTCAGTTAAAGGTTTGAATCCCTGCCGCCAAGATTCTCCTCCATGGGTCACGGATCATAGAGAGTGAAACTTAAATCAGTCATGGGGCGGTTGGATTTTTTCACGCACAAAGATTTATTAAAAGCTTCTTTCTTTGCACATAGTTATTTACAGCATTATATGTTGATATTTATATCATAAAAAACCTTAATCTCTCACATTTGGTTGTGATAATGTTATAGGTAATGTTCCTGATAAATAAACAATAAATAAATAATATGCTGTATATTAACTTATTGGGTAGTTAAACATATGTAAAATCCGACATTGAGCACCCCCATTTAGCCAACATGGCATGATCCTCATTTCATACCGCCTCTGCAAAGATTCGACTGTGAGATTGGCAGTTGAATCAGGCTCCTTCGATCGAAGCATCAAATATTCGACTATTCAGGGTCACCCCTAAATTTAGCTGCAACTTCCATAACAATTCTTGAACTTGGTGGTTGAAAGCGCTCCTGCCTTTTCACAAGAACTATGTAAAGTAGCTTAAAAAAACATGAGTATCGTCTGCAAAAAAAAAATCTAACTCGACTGTTTGAGCCATATATTGTCTCTGTCTGCTCTCATTGTGATTCCCAGCATTATGAATGAAGCCGCGCTGTGGGAATAAGCACAAGTAGCCATATGGGTCAGATATGCGCCTCGCAGACTGTACCACCTTCAAAACAATTAGAAAATGATTTATGGGCATATAGCACAAACTTAAGGAGGAAAATTGTCCAGCTTTTCATCATCTCCGACTAGGAGCCTCTTAGACCTTCTTGATGAAGACCCAGTCAGAAGGAGATGTGTGATTTCATGTATTGATCTCAAATTAGGTCTCTTTCTTCACACTCCTTTGCTAGATAGATGGGCAGCATTCAGCCAAGGTCATAGCTGTTTGTTTATTCAACTTTCTTTATCTCATTCAAAAAATCCCAAGATGTGTGTATGTATGTGTGTGTGTGTGTGTGTGTGTGTGTGTGTGTGTGTGTGTGTGTGTATTATTATTATTGTTATTATTTTTTTTATGTGTGTGTGTGTGTGAGTGTGTGTGTGTGTGTGAATGTGTTGTAGAAATACAATTAAAACTGTTACTGGAGCTGTAAATTAATGTTCCTAAACACATCTCAGCTCCCCTTAGTATGAGCTGTTATAATAATTGGACATAATAAATTGCATGATCTGAAACAAATTATTCTGATTTGATGAATGGAATACATTTTTTAAATGCTCTCCCTTATTTCATTCTTAGCTATGAATTGTGATTGCAGTTCTTTTTATCCTTTATCTTAAAGCAAACATGTAAATATAGATTAAAAGGAGTGATGAATTATTGTTGGAGATATTGGCGAACATCAAGTTTGATTAGACATTATGATCTATAAGGCCTTTTCATCACGCTCTGATATCTGCCATAGAAAAACTAGGCCAGTGACTACCTACTCATTTAAAGAAAATCATCTCACCATATGCATGTGCTTACTTTTGATCTTGAACAATACTGTATGTTGATTGCTTTCTTCTTTATGACATAGAAGCACTCGTATGATGTCTTTCTCCCACATAAAACTGATTGCATTATGAATGAAGCCGCGCTGTGGGAATAAGCACAAGTAGCCATATGGGTCAGATATGCGCCTCGCAGACTGTACCACCTTCAAAACAATTAGAAAATGATTTATGGGCATATAGCACAAACTTAAGGAGGAAAATTGTCCAGCTTTTCATCATCTCCGACTAAGAGCCTCTTAGACCTTCTTGATGAAGACCCAGTCAGAAGGAGATGTGTGATTTCATGTATTGATCTCAAATTAGGTCTCTTTCTTCACACTCCTTTGCTAGATAGATGGGCAGCATTCAGCCAAGGTCATAGCTGTTTGTTTATTCTACTTTCTTTATCTCATTCAACAAATCCCAAGGTGTGTGTGTGTGTGTGTGTGTGTGTGTGTGTGTGTGTGTGTGTGTGTGTGTGTGTGTGTGTGTGTGTGTGTGTGTGTGTGTGTGTGTGTGTGTGTGTGTGTAGACATTTACATATGGGTTAATGTCATGCTCTTGTTTCAAAAAAATCTTTTTTTTAATCTAGCTAGCTTACTGTAATGGCAAACACATCAGGCAGAAGTCAACCTAATAAACTGGTTCTAGAAATACAATTAAAACTGTTACTGGAGCTGTAAATTAATGTTCCTAAACACATCTCAGCTCCCCTTAGTATGAGCTGTTATAATAATTGGACATAATAAATTGCATGATCTGAAACAAATTATTCTGATTTGATGAATGGAATACATTTTTTAAATGCTCTCCCTTATTTCATTCTTAGCTATGAATTGTGATTGCAGTTCTTTTTATCCTTTATCTTAAAGCAAACATGTAAATATAGATTAAAAGGAGTGATGAATTATTGTTGGAGACATTGGCGAACATCAAGTTTGATTAGACATTATGATCTATAAGGCCTTTTCATCACGCTCTGATATCTGCCATAGAAAAACTAGGCCAGTGACTACCTACTCATTTAAAGAAAATCATCTCACCATATGCATGTGCTTACTTTTGATCTTGAACAATACTGTATGTTGATTGCTTTCTTCTTTATGACATAGAAGCACTCGTATGATGTCTTTCTCCCACATAAAACTGATTGGTTTTTATTGTTTCGCTGCATAAATGTTTATTTTAGACTATCCAAGATTGGGTTGAGCCAAAGGGACTTGGCATTCAAGATATCCGCATACTGTAGCTCTTCAGCTTTAATTTGGAGCTACTGTACAGTTGTAGCTTTGTCACCTTTCTGATCAGATTTGGGCATGCCTTCTCTTCAAGGATCATGTGGAAGAAGCGATCAAACAAAGTGTGACAGGTTAAAGGAATAGTTCAACATTTTGGGAACTACGAGTTAGATGAGAAGATCAATAACACTTTTATGTCTGCCTGCTAAATATGGAACCGGTAGGGGATTAGCTTAGCATAGCATTAAGACTGGAAACAGTTAACCTGGCTCTGTCTAAAGATAACTCACACTCACTAGTTACTATTATCTTTTTTTTCTGTACAAAAACGGAAGGGTAAAATAGACAATTTAGACCCAGCCGGATTATTTCTTGGACCAGTTTCTAGGCACCCGGCAGAAACTCCAGAAAGTTACTAACACAAGATAAAACATATTAAGTAGTGGACTTTAGGGGTGCTGGTTGGTGGATTGTATTACCTTTAGACAGAGCCAGCCAGATGTTTCCACCCGTTTGCAGTCTTTATGCTAAACTAAGCTAACCGGGTGCTGGCTCTGACATGGTAGTGGTATCAATCTTCTCAGTTAACTTTCTGCAAGAAAGCAAATGAGCATATTTTCCCAAATGTTGAACTATTTATTTAAAAAGTAATCAAAGATCCAGTAAAGTTACTTATATCTTTAAATCTGGCATTTGGATTGTTGGTGGGGTTTTTTTGTTTGTTTTTTAAAGCTGACAGGCCTCATGCACTCATCCTCAACTGCTAATTGAATGCCTACTCAGTGAAACTCATAAATCACAGAGCACCCATGAATAAATTCTGCAACAACAATGGCCATCATCTGGAAATCTTGCACACAGCTTTTACAAAATGCACTGCCACCCCCGCCTCGTGTATTCTATGCTCGGGCTCGCCCAAAAACAGAAATGATGAATTTATGGTCTTCCTGCTTGTATGCAAGAGCTTTGAAGACTATGCTACAATGAAGCAGAATGCATAATGCATGAACTTGCTTCTGAACGCCATGCAGTGCCAAACGTCATATTTTCTCTTCCCTCGTGCCTTTTCTATCCCATCCTTTCCTTCCTCCCTCCCTTACTGTACTTCCTTCCTTATTTGAGCGAGTTTGTTATAGCCCGGTCCATTGTGTCTCATTTTAATTAACTATTTATTTTGTGCTCTACTAGGCCACCATTGAATTGTGGCCTCAGGGAGGAGGAAAGTGATAAAGAGAAAGTACAATTTTAGAGAGAAAGACAAGTTGTAGCCAGGAAATGCCCTGTCAAGATGGCTTTGTGTTTGTGTGTATCTGTCTGTTTTTTCTTGTATACAGTATCAGAAGAAAGAACAGAGGCAGACACACAGAGAGTGTCTGTAGGTGTTTTCACAGTTTGAGCTTTTTTGTCAGCTGTATCTTTTTGGTCTCTTGGTGCTCCTACCCATAGTTCGGATTTTAAGGATGAACATCTGCTTACCTGAGCACCACCTTATCAATTTGTGTTTACACATACTGTATGTGTGCTACCTCATGGATCACACGGTATGTTCCCTAACGTATGCTGAATTCCAATATCAAGAAAGCAGATGAACTCAGATGCTCTGTGCTTTGTCAGCGTGCCATTTAGAGCCCCGCAGCACAGCAGCGCTCAGCATGCAAATGGAGTTCAGGATGTTTGTTAATTATCCACGCTTGCGTCAGGACACTGCGCACTGTCTTTCAAACCTCTTACGCCGCTGGCCCTGCTGATTCAAGGCGGCAAGTAAACATATTAGATTTGTGCTGGCTAATTTCTAGTCAGGGCTTGAATATTCAAAGCTTTAACTTGCCACTAATTTGTATCTTGTTTGTGTGATTGTGTGCATTTTCCCCAACAGAATATCACCCACATCAACAACATAGTGAAGCAGGTGCTGCTGATATTCCCACATTTCTGTCTCGGCAGAGGGCTAATTGACATGGCCAAGAACCAGGCAACAGCCACCCTGTACAGCAGTTTTGGTAAGTGGCCACCACAACTATGACAGCATAACTAATCCTTGAGAAAGGTAATAATTACGGAGGTCGTCTGTGATCTTAATCTTGTGCGAAACTGCCATGTCTGTAATTTGTTTTGTTTTTTTACCGCAAATGACCTACCATATTTTGCCAAACACTGAGGTTGTGTGATAATATTAGTCCCTTGCAAATTGGCATTTCTGTGATTTGGGGTCGTTTTGGCTGCGTTTGCAATTATAAATTAAAGTTTTAGCAGAGCCTTGACATCATATGTGAGGTATAATAATGTCAAGTAAAATAAAGACTTGGGCCCCAACAAACACGGGGGGGGGGGGGTCAAAAACGTGTCAAGTTGATGAGATAATGTTTTGTAATACAGTACACATATTGACTAAAGTGACTACATATTGATTTGATCATTCCTTACCCATGTATTAGACCCTTAAATAACATTCAGACAGGGAGAAGAGGGGAACAGGGCTGTAGAGGTGGAGCCGGTTGAGGAGGCCATCAAGAGACAAAGAAGCACATGAAAGCAGAAGAGAGGTGTTATCTCTAGAGAGATGGAGCAGGAAATAGTGGCTTGAGGAATCATTTGCGACGGTGGCGGAGAGTAGGAAGAGAAAAGCAATCAGAACATAAAAGGGCTAGTGTGGAGAGGGGCTATTTACCAGAGAACGAGACTGAAAGCGCTTTCGTTTTTCTTGTCTACTTACTCTGCCCCCTCGGGCTCAAGGGTTGTTGAGTCTGAGAGAGGGAGGAAAGAGAGAGAGCAGAATGATTAGAGTGGGGGGGCTGTCACCGGTTTACTTAAAGTGTTCATTAGCCAAAAAAGGCTTCGACATGAAAAGTACAGGATATCATTGATTTTCTCACATGACATAGGTGACAGCGTTTTTTTACATTTTATTTTTTAAGGCTAAGTGGCATTTTAAACTGTTGGCTTTCACCAATGAATATGTCTCAAAAACACTTCAAAGAGCTGTCAAATTGCAGCTCTCCTCTAACTTTTCACAAAGACACATTTGGCTGTCCATGAAAGAATACATACATCAGCTATTTCCATTTTTTTTTAATGATGTTTCTACTAAATCATACTCTGAGCTTGTAGATAAGGGCTGGATATTAACATGAAATGACACAGTAATAATGCATTTAATTACTTACCCTTTCTGTGTTTATGGACTTTGTTTACTATCATATTTCATGATGTTTTTCACTCTTTTTTTTCTTTTTTTTTCTTTATCAGGGCAAGACCGTTTCATAGACCCACTCAGCTGGGACATGGTGGGAAAGAACCTCTGTGCCATGTCCATCCAGGGAGCTGTCATGTTTGCCATCACAATCCTCATCCAGTATAAATTTTTCTGCAAGCCAAGGTAAAAGTGGCTATCAACAACTGTTATTTCAGAGTTAATTACAGTAACGTGTAACTCAAAATTGGCCCAAAAAAAGTTCCTCGCACGTTTCTACGTATTTCCATCCAGTATTTGTTTCGGTCAGGTAAACCATTGATTCTCCGTCATTTAAATTACTAATGTACTGGCATATTAATGTTATATAAAACATCTGTGGCACTGTGAATCTGTTTGGCAAATACTGCCCGATTTCTTTTATTTTTTGTGTTTACTTACTCCAAAAGCAAGGTTGCCATGGAAACTACTGCCTGTGCCTTCTACTATTTATGAAAATTACCGAGATTGTTTCACTGAGCTTAAACTTTGACCAAGATAATTTGTCACGCGAGTTCATGTTAATTTTACTGAAGAGTGTTGTGCCAACATCGGTTTGACTTCTCTCTGCCAGGCTTATTTCAGGGAAGCCATTATCTGCAGAGGAAGAGGATGTCGATGTTGCTCGGGAACGTGAACGGATTTATGAAGGCAAGGCCCAGAACGACCTTCTGAGGATCTATGATCTCACTAAGGTATTGTGCAGTGCATTGTTTGCCTCTTGTGCATTGTATTGCTCTGATAGAAGTTCATTCCCACTTTGTTATTCAGTGGTTTATTTTTTATCAGAGGTTGACTAATTGCTTTATTTTATTTTATTTGCTTTTTGAAAATGTGAGATTGTTTTTGATTGTGTGTCCAATGTATAGACTCAGAAAGCTTCTTCCCTCAGGCCAGCAGGATGGTGAACTCTGTCATTTAACCTCTGCCCTGCACATTTTCATATTTGCACTCAAGCGTGTACAATGTGTTGTGATATATGTACATTTAGCATTTTCATATACCAGAAACTTCCACAGCACACATACACACACACCTTTTTGTCTGTCTCTTACTGCTTTAGCCTTTATTTATTTTTATTCTTATTTTTACTTGTATTCTAATTATTAGTCTGTATCACACGCTAGCCATTCTTTGCTCAGTATGCCACTTTGCTAGCCTAGAAGTCTAGCGGCAGCAAATTTATTTTGTAGCCAGGGGGGTCTAGACACTCTCTGTTGACTTGCGAGCTGGAAAATCTCTGGTCAGGCCAATCACATCACGTATAGAGTCGGTGGGCGGGCTTATGGCTGCTGCTGGGAACAGCGGTCTTCTGGAAGACTTGGAGTTAAGCTTTTCTTTGAGAAAAGAACAAAGAACGGCACTGAAATCATTCTTAAAAAAGGAAGATGTGTTTGGAGTTTTGCCGACCAGATACGGCAAAAGTTTAATCTATCAATTAGCTCCGCTACCTTCTTCGTTGCTCTGCCTGGTTGTAGCGCTATCCTATTGCGTGCAGAGGGAATTTGAAAGACAACAGTTTATCGCACCCCTCGGATTGAGCCCTGTTCCCAGACCCAACATCTTGATGTGGACCTGGCTTGTCAGGCTACCACTTTGCATTTCACTGCACAAATGTTATGAGCAGGACAAGTAACTTTGAACTTTGAAGAAAAAAGTAAAGACAAACAACACAGTTGTTTTTTTCTCTGGTCAGATCTAATCTTAATATTTTCTATTTAGAACTTAGACACTTTTTAAATGGCAGTAATCCACTTGATCTATGGATGTGTGTGAGTGGGTGGGAGGAGTTTTTGAAGTTCTTTTTCTTCCACTTGCACCTGCATTATTCAGTTTGCAAGGCAAATGGGAAAGACAGGTTGCGAGTGAGCAGCTGTAAACATTCACAAACATAAGTGGGCATGAGAACCAAACAGTTGCGTTTTAGGGGTGTAAAGGTCTGTGCTCCTATACAGCTCTGGCCCTTCCTCCCCCTGCAGTAGGTGAACTCGAGCGTGCTGTGACGGTTCGTGCCTCAACACCGCCGAGATTACGGTTCATCCATCGGCAGATGTTCCCTCCCTGCGGGCGGCGTGGCAGCAGGAAGTGTCACCACAGCAGCCTGCTTTGCAGCTCCAGTGCCGACAGCTGGACGATCTAACAGCCTATTGCTTCTTACCACCCTTCTTCACTCCTTTACTCCCTCAGTCTTTGCAGTCTCACTATACTTAATCTTTCACTCATTGCTCACGGACACAGACGGGCGCCACACTCCATAGGGTAATTACTGAACAAGCGCTGGGTAAAACAGTTGGATGGGTAATGTCTTACAAATCATCTCACAAGGTGAAAGGTGTGGAGAGGAATTTTCATTTTTCAGCTAAAACTTGTTAACTGTAAACTTGTGAAAACACTTCATCTCTACTGTAAATACAGCTTTAAAACAGTGCCAAAAATGTGAAGATATTAGATTAGATTTGATTGAGCTTGTCTGCTGTTGACGAGAAGCCATTGTTCATACACACCTTGATGGCGGACAATATTTCTCTGAGATGAGAAACAGTGGCCCGTCACCACACAAAAACAGCAGTGCAGTGGCAGAAGGCATCAGGATTCTTCCTGCAGTGCCCTCATTGAATCGCACCACAGCTGTGCCCCATCCATTTGAGGTGTAGATAACAAATTGATCAATGAGCGCATGGCTTCGGTGGCCATGCGCCACAAGCTGAGCCCTGTCATAAATCTAAGAATGCCTCTGAAGCGATTGACAGGCCATCAATCATATGTCGGATTCCTGCTCCTCCCTTTCCTTTTCCTGCTGCTCTAAACAGGAGCATTTTGCTATGTGCCCCACCTGCTAGCCTCCACTTAGCTGCTGCATTAGTGTCGGCACTGTAATCGATGGAGACCGTAATCGAAGTGTGTCCGTCTGTGAGTATTTTCCAGGCCCAGTGCTGTCAGTTTAACCTTCCAGTCACTCACTAAGTTGACAGAGAAAGTTTTAAAGAACCTTGTGACAGCTGTTTGAATTTAGGAGAGTAATAAGTGATGAGTGGCACCTTGGCATACTAGACAAGTATGTCCATGTGTACTCTGTACTTTTACCCACTTTATAAGTGGGTAAAATAAGACTCGTTTGACTTGCTTTGAGTGGTTTCTGACCTTGGCTTTCTTTCTTCTTTTTTATGTATTCAGTTTTTTCCAGAAATTATATATTTTCTTTTTTTTTGATTTGTATTATTTTGCATTCTTTCGTTTCATTCCCTTCCCCAGAATTTTATAAATGAATCAGTCAGGGGGTTCTTCTGCATTTGACTGGTGTTTTTGGAGAGATTGTGCCCCGCTCAGTTAATTTCAAATAGTAGAAACTGTGTTATTTTGTGAAAGATTAAAAAATATCTGTATATTTATATATAAATAGTTTGTGGAAAAGAAACCCAGGATTACAAATTGGTGTGAAGTACTACAGTCGATATGCTGACTGCACAGGTACCACCACCAATCTGAGTCAATAGTAACAACTCAAGACAATGTCATTTAATTAGGAGTGTGTTAAAACTAGTTGGCAAGTGAACAGAGCAGTTAGAATAAATACTTAAGGAATGGATAAAAAGGTTGAAAGATCCAACCTCTGCCACTCCAAGTGGAACTCGTGAAACAATGAGACAATTCAAGTATCACTTTGTTTTGTATAAAAAAAAAAACAACCACTTTAATACAATTACCTGTGTTAAATTGCATTCACTTCAAAACGTTAACCAACCAAAAAAACGTTTGGATCATGATGGGTGTTGATGAAAAAGGGGTTCTTGAGCTAATCTGATAGGGCTGTAGGGCTACATCAGACAAAAAAGGTTAGGAACTGATGCTTTTAGGTACCTCAGGATAGCACCTCATACTGCTGTGAGCCATTTGTAGAATGAATGGACCATTCGTTTTAGATTTTAGCAGTGTCAGTGTCATGGAGCTGAAGCTTGTGATTTTCTAACCTAAATCTATATTTTAGGTTTGTACAACTGCCGCCATCACATTCGCTCAACTGTCTCATCTGATTAGACGTCTGCCTGCTTATCATGACAGCTGCTGTGGTGCGCGAGTCGGAGGGGAATTATCCTTTAATTGCCTTCCTCCATACATGTATCAGCTGCTTTGATGTGACTTTAGCACGGCAAACTATCACTAAAAAGTAGTATGTGTGATCCAGGTTAATAAGCACGGAGTGCAGCTGCCAGATGCCACTGAAAGAATGATGGATCTACGCAACTCTGCTTTAATCAAGTGCTTTTGATGTGCCAACTGTGTCATAAATGCAATTCCATTGTTTGTCAGGCTTGAAGTGGCAGTTCTAAATTTACATTTGCCTGGTAGCATTCTGAATGCGGCTGGGACAGCTGAGTCTTTTTAATGTTGGATTTTTGGTTTAGGGATTCTATACAGGAAATGTATCCTTCACACTGAGAAACGAATGCTGTCACTTTTCTGTTTTAAGGAACATTCACTGTTGAAGTCTCTGACACTTATATACTGTACAGGCAACTATGTTGCAACTATGTTTTCAACTTTTAAACCCCCAAAAAAACTAAAAAAACTGTAGTCACTCTTTCATAACTCAAAGGGACACAGTGCTGTCCTTGATTTAGAATTTTAAATGTCTTAACTGTCACATTCAGCAACAACAACAAAGGCCTTGCCTCGTCTTTTGGTGCTCGAGCAAGACAGCGCTGCTTTCAAACCACTTTAAAACATATCAAACCCTAACATAGTCTTGGATGTGGAAAAACACCTCATGCACTAAATACCTCATTTTGTTGAATGTTCGCCTGCAGTATTTATTATTTTTTTTTTTTTAAATTGTAAAAAATTTTGTTCACTTCAAGTGGGAGCTTCTTTACCTCCTCTGGTGAGATTTTCAGATGATGCAGACTTGGATGCAAAATGTGCATGGATGAGACTGGTCAGCGGGGGAGGATGTGAGTGCAGCATAGAACGTTTTCAAGTGAGATGTGGGAAAAACATCAACCACCTTCTCATTTTCCACTGTCCCTACATGATCTTAGTGGGATACTGACTCAAATCTTCTTTGTCCTGAGAGATGGGATTCTGCATCTCATGTGGTGTAGTTTTCTTTTTTATCAATGGTAGGAGTTTTAGGGATGACAATGTTGGCTCGTCCAATGGTCTGTCAGTCAATATTTTTATATAAATAATGGGAGCAATGTGAAAGGGGTCAGTTCAGTTCCCCTCTGACCTCCAGAGTGTTTTAGCTTCTTTCAACTCATTGTTTTGGGTTTTACTGCCCGTGAATGTTTTGAATCAGTCTTACCGCTCTTATTGGTGTCATTTCCAGCAGCCGCAGGCAGCTGTTTAAGTTGAATGAGCATCACATTCTTACACTCCCTGCTGTGGTTATAGATTTTTGCATTTAATAGAAAGTACTTTTTCAAATTAAGGACAGCATGCTTTTGCACTAGAGACATCTCTGTATATTGACACCACTAAATGCAGCTGCTGTAAAGCTGGTGTCCATACATAGAATATTAGGTGACTTTTGAGTGTGTTGAAGGTTATTGAAGGTATTGAAGTGGCACTCGAAGTGGAGACAGATTTCCTCATGAATATTGTCACTGCAGTCACAAATACTAATGTCCTCCTCTTCTCCCCCCCGTGCAAGTGTCTAACTTTTTTTTTTTACTACCTTTTACCATCTGGCTGGCTCTAAATGTAGCAAATTATCCCTTCTTGATAATTTCTTTTCCTTCACTTTCTCTGTCTCTCTCCCTCCTTTTTCCACCTGCTTCTTCCATCTCTACTCTTCCCCGCTGCTCTGGCCTATCGCTCCATATTTTGTCATGCTATCCTGTGTGTTATCTTCCTCACTGTCTGCTCCCCACCCTTCCCTGCCTACAGCCTCCTCGCCCTCTTTTTCTCTCTTTCTCTGGCTGGCTGGTTGATTCATTTTACTGTCTGCTCCCTGCAGGTCTACTCTCGGAAGAGCACCCCTGCCGTGGACAGGCTATGTGTGGGAGTACCTGCTGCAGAGGTGAGCCAAATGCTGCTGAATCACACAAGCACCTCTACAATCCTATAGTGTGTGTTGCTTTTGTCCATGTTAGATGACTTTCTTACATTTACACATTTCATCACTTTTTTTAAATTCACCAGCAACACCCTTGTGTGAGAAATGATTTAATTCGCTGTTGCCTGTGAACAAAAACAATGGATATGACTAAACTATGGAATAATAATGATAATATTTACAAAATATTGACACATGAGAGCAGGGAGCAATGAGCAGAAATTGTCTTTGTGGGCTTTGATTTACAGTTTCTAGTTATTTCTCGAAGATTTGAATTGGTGTTTGGCTTCCAAACGCTGCTCACAGAAGGCGTTGGGAGGAACACTAATCTCCTTATCGGGCTTGTTTTCCGCCATAATGCTACTGCCAAGCATGTGTGTGCTAAAAACACACAAGCAGGAAAGTAGAAGATCATTGCTAGAGCAACGGGGTCTGTGAGACCCAGTGATGTTTAGTTCAGTACACTGCCAAATTAGCAGTTGGAAACTACATCAACCAAATACAAAAAAGTAAACTTTTATAGAGTTTTTGACTTAGGAACCTTTGTGTAAAATGTATTACTCATTATAACATGTTATACACCACCATACACACACTCACGGTCACACACACTGTAGCGCTGGAAGCTTGTTTTAAACATAATCTCAAATGCTGACAGGCAGTCGTGCTCGATGGGCTTTCCGGTGGTATCCATCCTCCCTGCCACTGTTTACTCAAAGCCCAATGTAAATGCCACTGGAATATTATGATTCACAGGGCTCGACTGATCACACACTGCATTTCCATGCATTATTTACATCAAGCTTAGCACTCTTCTATGCATTCACAAGCACAGGTCACAAACAAGCAGGGATCAATGAGTGACAGAAATCAAATATTTATGCCACAGCCAGAGCACCTAAGGCCGGTCACGTGACCGCGGGGCTCTGCAGAGACGACTTCCTGCCGCATTCCCTCCAGAGGGAAGTAAGATCAGCAGCATCAGGGAGATTAGACAAAGAAAGAGAGGATAGTGTTTGTTGTAGAAATGTACAGAGGCAGGAAGAAATGCAGTCGGGAATGGTCAGGTGTTTACTGTATTTGTTCCTGTGTGCCTGGCGTGTTGATTTAGAGTCAGTTGTTTTGTTTGTGCACAGAAATACATCAATTTGTTATTTTGCTAAACACTGAACCGAACCTCATGCATACTCTATAAATTGTAGTTTCAATTACACTGTATGTGGTGAACAAATATTTAGAGAGTCTGTAGATAAACTTCATTAAAGGGGTTAATGGAAAGTGTTTATTCAAAAGACAACTCATCTACATACAGAATATTTGAAATGCCATGCATCACCACTGTCTGCTTTCTGTTTTCCAATGAGGCTTGTATCTACAAAACCCACTTTACCTAATGGAGCCTCCCCATTGTCTCCCTCAGTGTTTCGGCTTGCTTGGAATCAACGGGGCTGGGAAAACCACCACGTTCAAGATGCTGACAGGAGACATCCCAGTCTCCGGTGGAGAGGCCTTCCTAAATGGATACAGGTGAGCCTCTAACTCCCACTAGTGCACCAAGTAAGTCATCATAATTAGCCACCCAAGATGGCTGCTCATATGGGGATCGAGCTGAGGTGTTTTTTTTTTTTTTTTTTTTTTTAGCTCACACCCTTTCTCTGCTTCTCTTCTTCTGTGTAACTCAGCTTTCTATTTCTCTTTCTCTCTCACTCTCACGCTTTGTTTTTTTCTTGGCTAGGTAGTTTTGATGTCTCTTATACATTCTGCCATATCTGCCTTTTCAACTTTGGTTCTCTCATGTCTCCTTACTGCGATATTCTCAGTAATGCTGAAAACTCTGCTCTCGCTTTCTTTCTGCCTCTTGCACAGCTTGCACATATTTCATTCCTTTTCACATCCTCGCCCTGTACATTGCTGGTTTTTTTTTTTGTCTCTGCCTTAAAAGAATCAGTCATAAGAAATCTTTTTACATGCCAAAAAAAAAAATACCTTGACACCAGTAATATGAGACTCGGGCACATGAGCATAGGTAGGCTTGCTCTTCCTTATTTTTAGGAACAAACAACTGCGTTTCTTTGCCTTGGCATGCGTCTCTGAGGAAGCACATCCGAGCATGGTTGTGTGTAAGCTACGGTTGGTTTCGCGTCACAATGGTTGCTATAGTGGTTCATTTCTACATCTAGTAATTGACTTTGTGTTCAACAAAGAAAGATTGCTGAATAGAGCAATGCCTAACACAACAGTGTTAATGTTGATTAATGTGGGTAACGGAGATCAAAGAACAATCCCAGAGACCTTTAGGGGAAACAAAAACGATGTAGAAGAGAGAAAAACAGATGTGAGTACACCCACTCTTCTGTTTTCAGCTCATCACGCTTTCTGTGCATTGGCAAGAAAAATGATCGGCAGAAGAGGGGAAGCAGCATCTCTTCAATGGAAGTTCTTGCTCTCCTGACTGTCTTCTCTTATCTGTGATTATGTGCTCACAGGGAATAGCTGTTCATACCTGTATTTGGCATCTGAGCTGCCTGGTGGATACTGTCTGCTAACAGCCAGTAGTGGCTAATTGGCGGCGTTAGGAAATTCTAAAAGACGTGTTCGTTTGATTTCTGAGGAGGAAGGAGAGGCTGGGGTCGAATTGAAAGTTAAACAAAAAGGTTTAATAAAACAACACGATGAAAACGACATGACAAAAACAAATGATACACTGAGGCTGACAGCGGACTGAAATGACATGCCTCCTCTTCAGGAATTACATCAATCAGTCCTGAGACATGACAAAACAAATACACTGTAAAACAGCAGTCTGCTAACATGCTTCCCCTTGCGGGGTCACAGTTGCAGCGCTGGGATCATCTCAGGATCCGAATTATATTCCTGTCTCTCAGGATAAGGACACTGAATTTCAGGTCACAGGCTAAGGTTGTTTATCATGGTAGTGTCGATTCTACAGAGATATGCATTTCCTTTGTTCTAACCCAGTCTGGCCCCGCAGGTAGTGGCTTCCCAAAAGTTCTTTAAACAATCTTCTTCTAGAGCATCTACATTCATGCTAAATAACAGACATGACCTAATCAATTCTTTAGAAGCTTGAGAAGGTGTGAGCCAGACAAATGCTGATTAGGCTTAATCAGTATTGAAACATTCCTTCACTCAGTCACACAACAGTTTACATTTTTTAAGTTACATTTTTTACCTAAAAGTATATTGTACTAAAACATAAGCATGGTTTTAACTTTTTTATCTTCAACAGTGGTCTCTTCACCTCTTTTGCCTGATTTTCGCCTATTTCTCGTTCCCAAAGGGAAAAAACTTATAACAGAAGAACTGAAAGGCCAAAATGCATGTATGAGGCTTCATTTGAAACCTAAATTCTTCTACTTTATGGACATGTGCTTGATTAGCATGTGATTAAAACACAACATGCACTACAGCAGTTCAAACATGGTTCAAAATAGTTATTTTGGTCCTGTCTAAAAATGTAATTTTTGAAAATAAATAACTTAAAAATACTTTGTGCCACACTATGCAGGAAACAACACATACCTTCTACACCTTGTCAAGAATACATCTATAACGTTTCAGAATTCTAGTCCTAACCTAATGGGAGCTAGGGAGTTCTCAGTATTTGCTATAACAAGTGTCACCGGTGTGCCAAAACCTCTCCAAAACTTCTCTAAGTAACCAAATGTTGCTAAATGCTTTTACTCACTTCTATGCTATTAGAAAAAACATACGAAATACTTCAAATGACTTACATTCATTCAAACACTGTTGAACATATTTTTTCTCATAAATCAGATGTATGCGCTTGCTGGCTCTGGGAGGCAGGGCTTAGGTCTGTTACCCATTCATTTGGACTGGTTCCCATTGGATATTCCTATCATGCTATATACCGTTGGAAAAGGAATGTGATAGGCTACAACTGCTATGATTGACGTGTTGATAGCCAAGGACAGCTTTTTCTAAAATGGCTGCTCAGAGAGATGACACAGCATATTGACGCTCCACAGTGGGAGCGCTTGCTGGATGTCGGGGGCTGTCCCGGGGTGAAAACTAAACAGAAAAAAGTGGGGATAGTTTCATTGTGTAGGCAGCAACCTGAGGAAAACAAACATATCCAGCAACACGGTGCAGGGCAAGGAGAAATATAATAGGCTCGTTCGAGATGAGCCAGATCTGCGCAGAATCGATCACCGACGATCGGCGCCCGATGCATGCCGGTTAGATTTGTGTCCGACTTGATGTCAGTACCCGATCCGTTCCACCTGCACAATCAAAAAAAAAAAAAGTTCCACCTGCACAATCCGTTCTGCGCATGTGCAAGATGACACGTATGCCATGACGTAGGCGCAGATGATAATGCTGCGTTCATGCCACCTCGAAATAACAGGCACCGCCCCACTGGTTACGTTGTTTCTGCAGCTAGATTCAGTCTAAAATAACGTTAAGTCAAACTTAATGGGAAAAGCAGGCTACAGCTAAATTAAGACATTACAGTAGTAACAATAAAGACAAGTATTGAGTGATTGTATTTTAAATGAGCACAAGTAAAGTAGAACTGACGTAACAGCTGTTATATATGTTAACGTTTATTTTCAAGTTTTATTTTGAGGGTCTTTTAAAGTTAGCCGAATTAGCTGTTAGCTAAACTAACGTTAGCTTAACTGTGGAGGCTAACGGCAGACCGCTGCAATCAGCTAGCGCTTAGCCAAATTAACCGTTAGCTAAACTAACGTTAGCTTCCCGGTGGAGGCTAACGGCAGACCGCTATAATCACCTAGCGGTCCGCCGAATTAACCGTTAGCTAAACTAACGTTAGCTTCCCGGGGGAGGCTAACGGCAGACCGCTATAATCACCTAGCGGTCCGCCGAATTAACCGTTAGCTACCGCTATAATCACCTAGCGGTCCGCCGAATTAGCTATTAGCTAACTAACGTTAGCTGGAGGCTAGCGTGTGAACATCTTGCGCATGCGCAGAACGGATCGTGCAGGTGGAAGCGGTGCCGTTATTCCAAGGTGGTGGTGGAATTTTTTATTTTTTTATAAACTTTATTGAAGAATGTGGACATACAGTAGGAAGGAACGTCTTCTGTACATCTTAACAGTCTATGTTCTAAACGAGCCAGGGGGTTACTAAGGAAAACAAAAAGAAAACAAAGCAAAAAAAAATAAAAAATTCATACAAATATTTTGTAAAGCTTACAAAGATCATATGATCTGACAGCTTTTTTGTTTGTACAGGTAGAAATGGAAAAAATGTATTGTTTAATATTGGCAGCCAGCTCAAAAAAGCTTGGCTTCTTTTTCAAAAACTTTGATTTATGTAAATAAAATTTTGTTAAAATAATTATCAAATTTATCACATAATACTCACAGTAAAGCTTTTTATCATATTGAATGAATCCAAACAATACATTTTCCCAAAGTAATGTGAATTGAGGGTAAATGTGAACAGCAATGAAATGTGATAATCTGCTCCAAAGTCTCTTGGTATATTGGCAAGACCAAAATAAATGTACAAGAGTTTCATTTAGTTCTCCACAAAAAGAACAGCTGATATCAATGTCCTTTTTCATTTTCTGCAGATAATGGTTAGTTGGGTAAAATCTGTGGAGCATTTTGAAAGAGATCTCTTTAACTTTGTTGGTTAAGAAGAACTTGTGTGGCAATAGCCAAACCTTTTCCCAACAAATATCCTCAACATATAAAGACCAGTATGATAAAGCAGCAGGCGTACTCTTAACGTCTTGTTGAAAGAGTTGACGAGTCGCCTTATTCTTACTTTTAGCTTGTAGTGAAAAACAGATATTTCCAACAGTTGTTTCTTTCACATTTAACAGTATAGGGTGATCACCAACTCCATTAAAACCTTTAAAGAGTGCAACGATAGCTGAAGGTATTGCATCAAAAACAATAGCAAACTCCTTCGGAGAGACAGGGATGCCGTAGTGATGAATAAACTCAACATAATTATAAAGCTGACCATGCTGGTTGAGTAATTGGCTTAGAAGCAATATGTTGTTGTCAACCCATTGCTGAAAGAAAATGGATTTATTTTTATACAAAATATATCTGTTGTTCCAAATATAAAACCTATGAGGAGAGAAATTATGCTTGTAAATCAAAGACCAAGCCAGCAGCATTTGTTTATGAAATGAAGAAAGTTTCAGAGGAATTTTGTCAATATTATAGGTACATACCAATAAAAATTGGAGTCCACCAACTGAGGAAAAGACAAAATGGGGAATAAAATTCCACAATGAAGTTGGACACTTTAAGTAACGCTTAATCCAATTAATTTTGAATGTGTTATTTAAAGTATTAAAGTCCAGGAAATTGAGACCACCTTTATTGTACTCATTCATTAAAACAGACTTTCTCAGATAGTGAGTGCGGTTTTTCCACACAAAATCATATAGAACTTTGTCTATAATTTTACACATTTGTTGATCTACATATAAAGATAGAGCAGCGTATGTTAATCTTGATATTCCTTCAGCCTTCGAAAGTAGAATCCTGCCTTTTAATGATAAGTCACGTAAAAGCCAAAGGTTGAATTTCTTTCTTGTTTTTTCAACAATATAGGAGTGAAATTATTCTTGCATCTTTGGAGTTCATTTTTATCAATTTTTAATAAGCCCTAAATAATTAATACTATTTTTCACAGGAATATTAGAGATCACATCCACATCACAATCCTTAAGTGCTAGTAATTCACATTTTTTAAGATTTAAACGGAGACCAGAGGCTTTACTAAAGACTTCTATTATAGAAATTGCTAGAGGAACCTGGGAGCTGTCTTAGAAACAGCGTTGTGTCATCTGCCAGTTGACTTAAAACAATTGTCTTATCAGCGATGGAAATACCCTGTAAATGACTACATTTAATGTGTTCACATAAAAGTTGGGCTGCAAGCAAAAAAAGGTAAGGAGATATAGGGCATCCCTGCCGAATTCCACGTTTGATTTCAAATCTGGGCGAGGACCCATTTTTAAGTTTAAGGGAGCAATTTGCATTATTGTAGAGAGTTTGGATCGTATTACAAAAGAAATCCCCAAAGCCAAACTTCTTAAGTGAATGATAGAGAAAATGATGCTCGACAGTATCAAAAGCCTTGAAAAAGTCTAAGAAAAACACAAAAATGTCATCTGAAATTAAATATGAATAGTCAACTAGATCTAAGACTAGTCTAATGTTGTTGGAGATATGCCTATTGGGCATAAAACCTGATTGTGTTTCATCAATTATAGAGTTTAACACTTTTTTTATTCTTCTGGCAAAGATTAAGGCCAAAATTTTATAATCATTATTTAAAAGACAAATTGGACGCCAGTTATCAATATAAAGTAAATCCTTGTGTGGTTTAGGGATTAAAGTGATCAAACCTTGAGTCATACTCCAAGGTAAGGTATTGGTTGATAAGCTTTCATTAAATACCTGCAATAAGAAGGGCGCCATCTGCTGTGAAAACAATTTATAAAATTCTGACGATAAACCGTCTGTCCCCGGGGACTTGTTGTCTTTTAAAAGTTCCAAACACTCACTGATCTCTGCCAGGGTTAAAGGGAGATAAGGTGGTGGTGGAATGAACGCAGCATTATCATCTGCGCCTACGTCATGGCATACGTGTCATCTTGCACATGCGCAGAACGGATTGTGCAGGTGGAACGGATCGGGTACTGACACTAGGCTCGTTCGAGATGAGCCAGATCTGCGCAGAATCGATCACCGGCGATCGGCGCCCAATGCATGCCGGTTAGATTTGTGTCCGACTTGATCCCGACTTGCTCTGACGTCATGCACACGTGGGCAACGATAATCTCACGAGACCAAGGCAGCCGCAGTTCTGAGACACAGGCAGCGCAGTTGCTTTTCACCAACTGCAAGAGCCAGACGCAGGCAGACCCAGTGCATGCTGGGAAACGCCGGCCTCTCAGCTGATCGAACAGCTGATTGGTTCAGAATCGACTCAACATGATGACGTTTTATATAAACTTTTTATTGATTTTCAATCGGAGGGATTTTAACTGTGATTTGTCTGATTTAAAAGCTTATTCTGTACAGAACACATGTTGTGAGGTTGATAGTTATGTTTAGAAGTCAGAGAGACTAAATCTGTTCAGATTACGGATCATCTACAGTCTGTTGGTGATTAAAATCAGCAACAGGTCGCATGTAGAGGATTTTGACAGCTACTCTGTCATAATAAAATCAACTGGAGACTGTGTAGGAGCAGATATATGGGTCTGATAACATTTTATTAAATCGGAATCGGACCCGAACGGTCTATGAACGGACCACAGTGTTTGTGTCACTTCCTGTTCAGCCTGAAGGCTGCTGGAGTCAGCTGGAAAACTGTCCGACTTGAGAGCGGACTTTTGTCACCGCCCCCGGCTGCTGCCGCCTGCTCTCGTCTACTTTACAGGCGAGGCGCAGGTCATCTCGAACGAGCCTATTATTTCAGACGGAACGAGATCGGCTAATGAAGTTAGCAGACAGTTAGCGGACAATTAGCATGGATTCTACAGGACAATATTAATAACCTGGATTAATTCTTTGGAAAAAACCTTGTTATCATTTTGATCTGTGGACACTTACGGACTAGAGGAATATAAATAAGCCAGGAATGGACGAGGATTGAGCGTTTAGGACAGCCTATAGGTAGGGAAGCATCATCATTATTATTATTATTTTTTTTTTTTTTCCCCAATAGCATGAGCAATAAGATCAATAATAATGCTTTGGTGCTTATGATTTCAGTAAAATGAATTGAATGATTGAATTGCAGAGAATTTTACCAGTCAAACAATGTACAGCATGTCCATATTGACAAAAGTTTTGAACTTTTGTGGTTAAATACTATTATGTAACATGTCAGAACATGTCCGTTAACACCCACCGGGTCGCCGGCGGGTGGGTGGGTGTAAACAGGTTGACAAACTAACAGTAGCAGTGGACTACGATTGTGTTTGATTTTTGACCAACTTTTTATTCATTTTTCACGTTATCCTCACAAGGTGGCATAAACATAAAAAAGTATACTGTACATACTAGGGGTGTGCATTGGCACTGCCCTCACAATTCAATTCGATTACGATTCACCAGGTAACGATTCGATTCAATTCGATTCTACGATGCATTGCGATGCATCAAAATTCTACTGCACACAACAAGGCAAATTTTTCATCAGTCATGAGGCAATCAGTCAGATATCCTGTTAAGATTTGGCTGAAATTTCATGCTTTTTGGTCTAAACGACATACCCAAATTAAAAGTGGTACAGCTCCCACATACTTTGACACTCTGGGGTGTGCCTGACATCATTGGAAAGGAAACACTCAATTTTTTTGTTACAAGTGTCAGGGTGATTCTAGGCCTTACTGACACAGAGTTACAGAGGCTAGAATGGAGGTTTTTTATTTCCGTCCAAGTCATACATCTTTAAAATGATCAAAATAAAATACTGTAAACACATCTGGTGATATACAGATACACCCAGGCCATAGCAACATGTCTCAGGTTATTATAGAAAAAATCCAGATGCCAAAAGACTCAAAAATTGATTTTTCTACAGAAATGTCTGTCCGTTTTGCTGTCATTGGCTTGTCCGCTTTCATTGGCCATATCAGAGGCAAACCTGAACGGATTGGCTCATATGAGATGTCTATCAAAAGCTTAGAAGCTAGGGCTAGTAGAAATGGAAAATTGTTTCGCGTTTTTCCCTTGTGATTCGGCCAGAAGCTTGGATATTACATTTTCTTGGACTCTTGGGGATTTATGAAAATCAAGTTTTGGGCAACATACCACTTTGTTGCTGAAAGGACAACGAAAACAGGTATGGATGCACTCTCGACAGCTGCGCAGATTATGGCTGAATTGTTTTAGAGGCTAAGCTTTCAATTGGTATGTATATTTGGAAGATTTAATGCTTTAAAGTTATAAAAACGCTCATGAGTGGAAGTTTTATCGAGGTTACAGCGACGCAGTGTCCCTTCAACGGGACAGTGATCCTTGAGAGGATATTGAACAACAGATTTTATTGGCTGCTATGTGTGTATTATCACTCTCCTGTATCTTTGATACAGAAGTAATTGAAACTTTACAACTTTATTGTCCACTCAAGGCCAGAAAATGATATAATTTGATTGACATAATCGATTATGGCACTTTGCCGCATCGATGCTGAATCGTGCATGCCCCGCATTGCAATGCATCGCCGAATCAATTATTGTTGACACCACTAGTACATACATAAGTACAAAAAACAAAGCGAAGCAGGAGCCATCCCCTTGCCCACCAGCTGGTGCTAACAATCTAAAAAGGTGGAGCTACTTAAAAAGCTTTGGTGAGACAGGGACAACCTAAACCAGCTAAAGACTCTACCACCTTTTGTTATATTGATCCTTTATCAAAGCTAAAACAAAACATAATATTAAATCAGTAAAGCTTTCAGTTCACTATGGCCTTGTTGAGATCCTGTAGCCAATCACTCCAGTAGATCAAATCACTCCTGGAAAATAACATTGGAGGGAAAAAAATGGGTCCAATATTATCTCTCTTTTTTTTAAACGAGGTAGCTGTAAAATGAAGAAAGAAAATCCGCTGTAACATTTGTCGCCTGTAGGCGGTGAAGGTATTCATATTGTAGACTGCAAAAAGGGCACGTCTGCATACAGAACTGCTGCTGCCATGGTTTTACTTGCCTCTAGTCGGTGCATAATGGTATGCCTGGAACTGCAAAACATTTTTTTTGTTAGTTTGTTTGCGTTTTCGTTTTGGGGACACTCAAGACCACGAGTACAGAATGTGAGATGAACCACTCTGCTGCTCTATATATGTTTGGAAGAGTTTCAAAGAGAAACGCAGGCCTTGACACTCTCCGCTCCGAGGTATTGGGGAAAATGTAATGAATCCTTCCAAACAAATCAGTTTCAATCTCATTTCTCTTTAAAATACAATAGGCAACATAAATGGTGTGTGTGCTTCTTGGCCTTCTAACTGTTCTCATTGTATGTTTGATATAAAAACTCTGTCTTGCTAAGGCATTACCTTTAAATCTGTGATCTCAATAATTATTGACCTCCATTGTCAAATCTCTAATCTCTAATATGTTCTCTTTCCCAGCATAAGAACAGAAATGAGGGACGTGCACCAGAACCTGGGCTATTGTCCCCAGTTTGATGCTATTAATGAGCTGCTGACTGGTCGAGAGCATCTGGAGTTTTACGCCAGGTTACGAGGGGTACCAGAAAAAGAGATCACCATGGTAACCGTTATATCCTTCCATACTTTTTTTGTCCTTGTGCATTTTAAAACTGGGTTAACTTGTTTTACTCATGAGTGATGTTGTGAAGCACTATATCTTTAACATAAATAGCTTAAATGTGGATTAGTTGTCAACCTCTCGTAATTGGGGTATTAAAAAAAATATGAAGAAACTGAAATGTTGGACTACTCCAAGGCATGTTTATTTGCTCTCAGAATGTTGTATTTGTATTTTTACCATCAAAATACTTCAAGTGGAATGCATGTAGGGCAAGCTGAGGTACATGTCAAAGTGATAGATAACCTCAATGGGAGAAGCCATACATAATGAAAAATGGCCGGTGGTGGAAAAGCAGCAGCTGTGGGTTATGGCTCTACATTATTCACCATGCCCAGTGGTGTGTCCGGCCCTATGCAGCCTCCCCGCACTCATCTCGCACCGCCTGCTTCTACAACAAGAAGATCAAAAGAGGAAGAGGCTGGCAGCGACCATAGGCCTCGGACCCGGCGCCAGGGCTTTGATCTTTTAGCTACAGTGTGAAGGGACCCTGTTCCGCGCTGCTAGCATAACTCTTAATTTTGCTGTGGCCCATTGCGTCTTTTTTGGTGACAATTCTCGATCCAAATTGAGCCCTCGTGTAGTCATATTTGCATAATCGGTAAATAGAAATGTCCTCATGTACAGTATGTTCAAGAAATGTACTGGAAGTTAAATCCAGGTGCCACAGCCTGCATGTTATTGTGATACTTAAACTTGTCCTTTGAGACTTGGCAATATTGTGAACTTTGGCGATGTTCCTGATTGCTGGTGTTTGACGAGAAGTTATTAAAACAGCAAAGAGAAACGTATCTTAGCAGCCTGTGATTAAGGTCTTACAGTGATGCCAGCTGTCATGACTTGTCCTTGAAAATCACATAGCTTAAATACATTGGAGAGCCAAGTCAAAATATCATCCATCATGGAAAATCTGATGATGAGGTTTTTGTGAACATTCTTCTTGACACCATAATTGGTTTGGTCACTTATATTTCTCTATTCAAAAGGTGGCCGAGTGGGGGATCCAAAAATTGGGCCTGGTCAAATATTCCAACAAGTCAGCAGGAACCTACAGCGGTGGGAACAAACGCAAACTTTCTACAGCGATGGCCCTGATCGGTTGTCCTCCAGTGATTTTCCTGGTGAGATACATCCTTATTGATGTAATGTACATGGTGAAATGTGATACGCTGCTGTTTTATTAAGACTTAAGAGTGTAATACTTTAAATCAATATTGATGCTGTGCAGATGGATTACAGCAGATCAGTTCTTTTTCTCTTAACAAGCACACAGAGACTTGGCTGTAGTAAGAATATGGGATAACTCATGCTTTCAGAAGTTAGTAGAAAAAAAGGTTTTGGATCAATCTGGAAAATCCTCCCTGAATAAGAGAAGGGTGTATTTTTCAGGAGTGACTCACTGGTCATGTTTAAATTCATGTTTTTTCAAGAAAGAACCAATTCCTTTTGGAAAACGTTGAGCACACATAACTGTGTTTGCACATATTAAATTCCTATTCATCAGGACTTAAAACTGAGGGCAAAAGCATTTTTTCACTGATGGAAGATTAATGAAGGCATGACTCAAAATGCACTGCATCGCATGCTTTCAATTAAGCGGCTTTAATGTGCATTAGGAAGTTGTGTCCGTGTTATTATGTGGGACAAACTTTAATGACCTTAAATCACTCTGGGGGCTCCCTGTGGGGGCTCACCAAAATATGGATTGACATTAAGATTATTGCAAATTTAACTTGTTATTCCATGTCCCAGCCACCACATCACATGGTCTAATAAAGCAGTAATATACAGTAATATTATATAAATAGATTTAAATGTCAGTTCATACCCACAAATGTCATAAAATATGCAACCTAATTGATGTTTGATTTACTGCCTGTAAACTGTTATAAATGCATTACTTTGCATGATTTAAAGCAACCCATGAGATTATGCTGCTAAGAACAATTTGAGTCAGGTAATGGCTCAGTGCTGCTTAGCCTATCAAGCTGCACTATTCCAAACCTACTTATTTACGCGCCTGAGCCAGGCTAGCCTTTACTTTGAGGCAGTGGGATAATGGGTTGTCTGTGTCAGTTTCACTATTGTGTGCTAGCCCAGGGAGTTGCACAGGGACACATTGGGCACAGTGATGGAAATACCCCATGGTATTTGTAGGATTCTGCTAGTGAGTGAGAACCAGCCCTGGAACGAAACCAGCCAATGGACTGAGTACTGTCACTCTCTAATCATGCACGAACAGACTAGCCCTGAGGAAAAAGAAACAGCAAGTCACTGAGACTCTGTGTGTGTTGTGCTATGTTGGAGAGTGCTACAGTATGTGTCTCCATTATGTGTACATGCAGGTTTACTCAGATTTCTCCCAGTCTTTACCTATGTATGTTTAATATGTCTCCTCACACTTCTATCTCTCCCACATGTGTACAGTATGTAAACACACACATAAGGGTGACAAAACAAGTGTCTTAATAAAGAGTTTGGTGAGCACGAGCTGCCAAAACAGCTTCAATGCACCTTGGCTTACATTGGACAAGTCTCTGGTCCTTTACTGGACAGATTGGAACACCATTATTCAAAAAATGTTCCTTTTTTATGTTTTTGTTGATGGTGTTGGAGAGCGCCGTCTTACACGTCTGTCCAAAAATTTATAATTGTTCAGTTGGGTTGAGATGTAAGAACTGCTTTATGTGGCTTATTGCTGCTCCTTATGTTTCTCCACTCATCTACCGTTATTCAGGTGTTTCCTTTTATTTGTCACTCATCTGTATGTCTATTTAAACACATATATCATTAAGTTATCTGTTTAAAGTAAATTGTTGCTCTAAATTGTATATAATGACATCCTGCTTTCTTAAATTATGTGTTGAGGCAGAATATAATGGAAATGTTTTAAAGAGATGACATTTATTGCAGGATGAGCCAACCACTGGGATGGACCCCAAAGCCCGGCGCTTCCTGTGGGACTGCATCCTGAGTGTCATCAAAGAGGGACGCTCAGTCATCCTCACATCACACAGGTGCAACATCACTCTTTATCTATTGATTTTCACTAATGAATTCACGCTTCACCCGATAAGATGAATGTCAAAATAGTTGGACTCTTCACCAGGGATAGCAGAGCAACCAAACCATGAAATGAGCAGAAAATATTGTAGCTATAATTGGTTAGAGGTACACTTTAGTTGTAATGTATTGTTTCCTGCGTGGCAGTTAATATTGGCTGCCAGAAACAAACTGGCTGCTATAAAGCTTTCATGCATGAGGGCATATTGACTGACTGGTGCTTTTTTTCCTCCATGAAAAGGGAAACTGTCAATATCAGTGCTGGAGTCTTTTCATTATCCAAGACTTCCTGGAGCAAAGTTATTCCCAACTTTTTCTTCTGTAGTGTTGGCCTGTTAGGGCATGGTTTTGAGTGAGTAGACAAATATTAAATGCCTAATTTCTTCCAAAACCTCAAACTTGATGGCCCAAGTCGATATGGAACATTTAACAATTTGCATGGCTATTCATTTTACCATTTCCCAAATTGCTTGGGTTTTTGAATCATTTGTGCCCCTGGCAGTGCATGTGAATAATATGTGCTGTTGTCTCATTTGGAATATATTAACCTCATTACATGTTTTCCCTTCATGGAGAAATAAAAGCATTTGTTGTTGTCCAAGGCAGTGTGGCTAAGCTGCATCCAATCGTCCATGGCATGACCAGGTGGTTGTGTTTTGTTAAGTGGCAGATTCACCAGGTTTTACAAAGTCATAATCCTAATTGAACCATTCCTCAGAAAGGCTTCACAGGTTTTGCCTCAACTACAAATGACTCCTGCTCCAGCCCAACGCCGAAAGAGAAAAAATGAGAAAATAAGAACTACAGATGGTCTCTTCCTCTCTCTCTAATTACCAAATTTTCGTCCATTTAAGGTGTCAAAGTAGACATGTAAAAATGCTCTAATTCAAACTTTAACTATAATTGAGAAAAGAAGTCTCTGTAAATAAGTAGAGCTCTTCCACAGCAAAATAATGTGACTTGGCACGGTCTAAAATTGAGTTCTACCCTTTATAAAAAAAAAAAAAAACATCTGTGATAAATGGTTTAGCCTTGAATACAGAATATTTTAGCATTTGAATGAGGCCATACGTTACAAAAATCATTATACTAAAAAGACATGCTTTAAGATGTCATTGTCTTTTATCTGGTGAGGATGTAGTCTTGCATCTCAGCAGCGCTGTGTCGGTGATGGAGTATGGTCTGGCTACACCACCTATCTATTCTGGGGTAGCGCTCTGGCTTGTTTTTAATTCTTTAAAACAATAGCAACCATCCTGGGCGGCGTTAAGCCCCGATAGCAGAGATAGCTAGAGGGGATGGACATCACACGGCATATCAGGCTTTATCCCAGCTATGAACATCCGTTGAGCCAGACTAGTAGGTAAGAGACCCTGGTATTATTGCTGCTTCTTATTTTTGCAAACCCCCCTCTTTGTTTCGATAGTATGGAGGAGTGTGAAGCACTGTGCACGCGCATGGCCATCATGGTCAACGGTCGCTTCAAGTGCCTCGGGAGCATTCAGCATCTGAAGAGCCGGTAAGTGTCCTTCTTTTACAACTGGGTTCGTTACACCATGAGTAGAATAAAAAAAAAAATATATATATATATATCTTTGAAGCTCCTTGGATTGAGATGGAAGAAATCTCTGTCTCCCACTGAGGTGTTCTGTTATTTATACTGTATATATAAATAACATAAGACCCTGTGTATTGGCAATAAGAAAATTATTCAGGTTTTTCAAGAAAGAAAAGAGGAAGAATGCATTTACCTCTTTTATCATGTGTTGCTGCAGCTAAGAGAGACTATGGGAGATACACAGAGAGGAAAATAATTTATCAAAAAGTTTCCAGTTTTAGTGGAACCTTTGGAATTCTCTTTATTGCCAAGAGGCTACAGCAGACGCCAGTTAGCTTAGCTTTGCATAAAGACTGGAAACGGGGAAACAGCTAGCCTGGCATGCTTTTACACTTTTGTTTTGTATGGATAAAACACACAAGGTATAATGTGTTCATCTGAGTGCTTTAGAGGTGCTGGTAGGTGATGACAGAGGCAGGCTAGCTGCTTTGCCTTGTTTCCAGTGTTCATGCAAAGCTATGTTAACCAGCTGCTTGCTTTAGCTTCATATTTAGTGCACATCGTAATGGCATCAATGTTCTCATCTCACTCTTAGCAAGAAAACAGATATAGGGCCCCATTTTAACGATCTAAGCGCATAGCGTGAAGCGCACAGCGTGAAGCGCAATGGCGCAGGTGTGTTTAGGGCATTTCCAAATCCACTTTTGCTAGTTTGACGGTGGAAAAAAGGGTCCGTGCGCTGGGCGCATGGTTCAAAAGGGTTGTACTTAGTGTCTTCATTAATTCATAGGTGTGTTTTGGGCGTAACATGCAATAAACCAATCAAAGTATCATCTCCCATTCCTTTTAAAAGCCAGGCGCGTTTGTACCTTGGCGCATTGCTATTATGATGGTGGATTTGCAGCGTGATATTTTTATTTGTAATCTTTTTTTTTTTTTTTTTTGGGGCATTTTGGACAGCTGAGTCCAGCTGTGTGTATGTGTGTGTGTGTGTGTGTGTGTGTGTGTGTGTGTGTGTGTGTGTGTGTGTGTGTGTGTGTGTGTGTGTGTGTGTAAGCCTAAGCGCATTTTACTAATTTGCTGTTAAAATAAATAATGAAATGCTGCACTCTTGACTTTAGACCAGGTTTTTGTTGGTCAATGGCGCAATCACTTCTCGCTGCCTCAAGATAGCAATACACCAAGAATTCACCTGAGCACACCTCCCTGTAAGACCAGCACACCCACGGGCGCAACAACTGCGTCGGTCTTAAACCGCAAAATGGCCTGACGTAAATACACTTGCGTCGGGCTTTGCGCTGCGCTGGGTGCAAGATAGGGCTCAAAGTGTGTATCCCAAAATGTACGACTATGGCTTTAATATGATTTGCACCTCTCCTATCTATATGCTTTCATGTTTCAGAGGCTATGTAATGATAATGTATTCATTTGTTTTGCTTACCAGGAAGCTTCTTGTCTTAATACACCCACATATATGCCCCATATATGTTGGTGCACATTTAGTGTAGACATCGACATCATCCATATGATTTTATTGATTTCACATTAAAAGGTCTTTATATGAGGCAAATGTGCAGACGGTCAGGTTAGTGTCCCAAGTCTTTCACCATTATCTCGATTTCCCATTTGTTTCTCTACAGACCCATAAATTCTATTTCCACCATCCCTGTCATTATGCACACCCTTAATAGGCTTTGTGCATGTCTCTTAATGTTTTTTGCTATGTCTCCATAACCGATACAGTATTCCATGACCCTAACTCTTAGCACTCAGACCTGCTCTCTGATATTCATCTGACATTTCCCGGCACTTATGCCCCGAGCCCTGCATGTAACCGTGAGACCGATCCATTACCTTAGGTACAGTCCGATGACATTATTACCACTCCATTTTGTGATCTTGTAAGAGGAAGGACATTCCATACGCACGAAAAGAGCTACACACACGACAGGAATATGTGGTGGAGAGAAAGATCAATACACCTGGGATGAGGGGAGGAGCAGACCATTTTTAAAGTTGTGACGGGGATTAGGGGATTCGCCTGGAACTGCAAGGAGGAGGCAATATTGTCAAGGGTATTTCACATCAAGAGCGTTAATGTCACATCATTGGCCATTGTCTCATTGTGGAGAGAAAGGTAGCTTGTAGATGGGGCTTAGAAAGAGTGAGATCGAGGGACAGTTGAGAGGCGTACGGCTAAAGTGGGAGAGTGATTTACCAATCAGACCCCTCCCAGATGTTAGGGTAATTGACAGATTCTCTGTGTCATTTACCACCTGTCTGTAGGGGAAAGAGCTTGTGGTGTAAATGATTTATGAACCACGCAAAAGGTATAGGATAGGAAAGAGCCATGGAAGCGATAGGGGAGGAGGGAAGAAGCAGCAAACCAGGGAGGAGAACAGAGGGTTAACACATGTCCTACTTCACTCAACATGCTATCAGGTAAAAGGGAATCACACATCACAAGACAGTCAACTGAGAGAAAGCCAGATAAGCATGACGTCTACACCGATTTTTGCCGTGCTTATTTTAGATCTCACACGGACAATTTACATGCTGCTGAAATGCTATCTCTCAGTTCTTGCCACACAGTGAATAATTTCTAATTAAGCGTCCCTATCTCCTCAGCGCTTGGTGTAATTAATGTTTCATGAGGTGTGGGACCCTGGTAATGACTGAAAAGGCAATTAAGGACTGTCTTCTCTGTTTTCTTTTCTCGTCACTATCCAGCCACATGTTTGTGCTGCCATGTTGCTTCCGCCCCTCCACACACACACTCCCACTCTTGGCTTAGCATGTTATCCACCACCATTTAAGTTGTTGTGATGATCCAGCGTTGCAGAGTAACATTTAGTATTTTGTTTGTTTGTCTCCACATCTGAGTGCATAATGTGGAAATGAGGGGCTGATTCTCACAAATGCACAAGCTGTTACCAGTTTGCAGATGGGAAGAGTTCCATCAGACAGCAGGGGTTGAAGTAGCAGGGGGAAGCATGCCGATAGAGGCAGGTGGTGTACGCCATCGTCACACGGTGTGAGCGGCTGACCTGTAAGGCTGGGGCTGCCGCTTCTTCCCCCTGTCTCCACAGCCAACGTCTCCCATCTCTTTTTCATCACAAGCCCATGAAAGGAGTGCAGAATCTCGCCGTGGGGGCAGCTCTCACATTTTGACCCCCTATTGCTCACCCTCCCACATTTGCAGCCCTCACTCCCCCCATCGCCTCCTCTCCTTCAAAAACCTCTCACCATATTACCCTTATTTATTCTTCCCTCTGCTACTGTCAGGTGGCAAGGCTTCCAACGCAGCTATCCAAGTGCTTGTTAGTGCTGCCCCCTTTAGTTCAGTGGTGACCCTGTCTTTATCACTCAGATGCCCTTTTGCTACTTTAACAACCCGCCTCTATATATCAATCAAGCCCCAAATGAGCCAAAATAGCCCATTTAAACTGCTAGAAAGTTAGTCAGTAGTGTGAGACGGGCTGAAGAATTGGTTTGGGCGGTGAATTCTGAACAGTCGGGCGGCCATTTTGAGAAGCCCCTTTATTATCGTCCTCCATGGCTGTGAAAAACATCCTCCCTACCTTACCTGATTTTGAGACCCTCAAATCAATCACACTTCCAGGAATTTATGAAAGGCTGACAGAGAAGAGGGGAAATAAATAAGTTTTAAAAAAAATGTGCAAGAGGCTGTAAATAGTGCTTTAGTACAGCAGTGTGCTGGTGTGAAAGCTCCCAGGTGTTAAGTAAACCAAAATGAAGTGGAGGAACCAATAAAAGAAGCTTCAAAGCTCCCCTATAATCTTGTCAGTTAGAGAGGACACCCGCTAGCCGATGCAGGATTTTTCACTGATTGATATCATTCATATCCCCTCTTCATAGAGTACCTGCAGTAAGTACATACCACAGCCTGGAGTCTTATTTTCTCCTTGCTTAAAGCACGTCATGATATAAAAGTGGAGGGTAAAGTGCCTTTAATGCATTAAGATAATGCGGTGTGGGCGCTGGAGAGTTTTTACAAGAGTGGTGTCTAAAAGTTTGGCTCAATCCCCTAAAGTTGACGTTGAGAAGTCCAATAAACTCCTTCCCACTCACTCTGCGTCAGCTCTGCAGGTGTGCCATTAACTAAATAGTTTACGGCATTTAAGTGTGTGTCACCGGCGGAGATGGATGACAAAATAATTCTCTTTACGGTTTACGATGCATGAGAAATGTAGGTGTAATTAAGACTGCTAGAACATTGACAGACAGATGGTGTACTATATATGTAATATACATATTGAGGGAGCTGTCTGCACTCAAAATATACAAACTCTTACCTAATACCCTTGATACCTGGTGAGAATCTTTTATGCAGGAATTTATATTAGTTTTATCAGAGCTTATTTTTGTGCTTACAGTCAAGGCAAGCATCTGCATCGAAATTTGATCCTTCAAGGTCTGCACAAATTGGTATGTGGCTCAAAGGCTTTTTATTATGTGAACTATGCATGTTTGAAAATCGAGTAGTAATAATTTTACAGGCCAGATGATGGCCTTCTTGTGAGATTACTTTTGAAGCACAATATTGCATGCAAACTCCTTGTAAATATGTCTTGACATAGAAGCAAACTGCCAATACTTATCGCTTAAAACTCACTAAGGACAGGTTTAATATTTTTATTTGTACACAATAATCTTCAGTCAAGGTTCAATTGCTACCTTTTATCTTAAGCTTCCATTTGCATTTAACTGCTAATGCTAAACTACTATTTCCAAGGTAAAGAATGAACTTCATGCTTAAGTTTTATTATATTTATTAAGTTACTTTAACTGCTCATAATCTCACTTTGAAACTTCATTATTACTTGAAGTCCCTTGATTTACAGCACACTTTCAACTCTAACCATAACTCACACTGAAAACTGAAAAAGAGACTAGCTTATTTTCAGAAATAAATTTTAAGCAAACTAAAATACAGTTTAATACATCAATTTTCTTTACGTCTTTTCTGGTTGGACAAAGATCCCCTATCTATTCCTCTATCCCTTCATCTATCCTCACACTGCCTATGGAGCCTCTGCCTAGAGCTCTGTGAGCTCCCCCTCCAGGAACTAAAGGCGCTTTTTGGATAACTTCCTGCCTGATCAAAGCGTCAGACCACCCAAGCAACACTGTGACCTCATGCCCCGCGTCCGCCCTCCCCCCTGCGGACACAAATACAAGGTTTGGCAATGACGAGGGTGACCTTTCTAGACTCCCTCAGATGAAGGAAGGCAGCAGAATTATTTTCTGCCTGTCATGCCCTTATCTGTGTCTGGCTGTTGTTTGTTTTAAATTACATGGAAGAACGACTTTCCAGCAGATTCGGGTGGAGAAGAGGATTGAGGCAGAATAACGAAAATGTAGAAAAGAGAACTGCAGCACAGACATTACAGTGTCTCTGCCACGCTGTGTTGAGCTGCTGTATCCTATCTCTAATGTAAAATATTATGAAAAGGATTAGTTGTGACAATGTGGTGCAGTCATGACTTTACATAATCCATTCATTATATTTTCTATGCCATATTCAACCCTAAATTGCAAAGATCTTGCTTTTAGCTTTAAAATCACCATTCGGCAGTTAAAAGCTAGTTAATTGTTTTAAGCTTGCTGCGCTTTTATGTTCTGCTTAGATATGGATATCTAAAGGCCAGTTTGTACTTCTGCATTGAATAGCCTGACGTGCACCTCCCCAGAAATGTATCTACATGTTGCACCGACAAGAGTTCTGGTAGCATTGCATTTCAGACAAGCACAGAAAATTCACCCTCCTTCTGCCTTACTGTAATTTGTTCAATGGTCGTACAGACCATCTACATCTTCTACTGTATTTTTTCTGCTGTAATTTCAGTAAAAGAAACTGTTCAACATTTGTTAGCTCCAACGTGATCTGCTTGGTTTCAGTCACCATTGTTTGAAGTACATGATGAAACTCAACACAGTGGCATGGAAACCCCACTGCCAACTAGCGGTTTTGGCGATGTAATTGTGGAGTGACGCAGACACACCAGAGCACAAGTATAAATGCTCACAACGGCGTAGGCTACAGTGCAGAGCCTATGTACAACTATATATATATACACTTTATTTATTTGAGGAGAGCCAAAACATACAGTGTATCAAAAATAAAATAACTTCTTTTTTTTTAAATAACTAATTTTTTTTTGTGAATATGTGAGGCAGAGTAAAAAATTATGAACATAAAAGAAAGATATTTTTTTCCCAAAGTGCTGCCTGAAGCATATGTGTAGCTGCAGACAGAAAGGAAATAAAAGTAAGCTAGGCAGGGAGATAGAATGAGGGGAAGCTAATTGATAAGCCCTTTTACTGTCACTGACAAGCAGCATTTCATTACCTACGTATGCCCCAAACCATTTCACCAAACCCTTTAGCCACAATACCTCCTGGCCTTATTGGATTTTTGCAAAAATATTTTTGCATCTTGGCTGAGCTTGGCAGTCTTTGGACAGCACATTTCCTGAGCCTGCAGCTATAATAAACATAGGGGGATTATGGTCATAGTCTTGTTTGGATGATAAATTAAGCTTGATGTGTGAGGATGGCTGTGGTGTTATGGTGGTGGTGGCGTCTGATTACAAACTGTGTCGTCTGTTCATCAGAAATTGATGCATCCATACACAATGAGAGATGTACTTTGGCTATACTTTATAAAATGGGTTACTCATAGAAGATTTTAATTGGAGATTTGAGAGATAATTTCAGAACTACAGTCTTTTGGACAGAGCACCTTACCAAGGTAGATGTGCATTTGTTTTCCCACGGAAAATGATCAAAAGAGAATATTACATTGACAAGTACCAGGTCCTACTGTATAATATCCCTGTTTATGCCTAATTGCAGTGGCACAAATGAATCGTAATTATATTAGGATGGAATGTAGTCATGAAAATAACAAATTAGTTTGGATACTAACTAAAGGGAGCCTCTTAAATAAGGGCAAAGCACTGCTACAATTTCGTTTGCGCTATAATACCAGAGTCGTTGAGACCCCTGTTCCTCTAAAGATCGTGATAATCCTGCTTTGCCATTTGCACTTTGAGCTGGTCAGTGTGGAGTATAATTTGAAATGGTTGAAGGTCTGTCCAAAGGGCTGCTGCTTAATGACGCGCTATCATGCAGGGCACCCATAGTTTAATCCACATGATGTGTACTACATAAAATGTTTTAGAGGTTCATGGGGATGCTTTTGATCACCCGTGGTGCGCAGCCCCTGAGGAGATCACAGTGTAGGCACAGTTCTCAGATCATCCCTCTATAGTAGGCTTGATGCAGTTGTGGTCGTGGATAGCATGCTATTCGCTCAATTGCATCATAAAATGGGAAATCATTCTGTCGTTGCTGCATTCTTGTGTGTCATTTTGATGTTTTATTCCCATTGTAAAATTGTAATTTAAATGTGTGAAGATTTAAACATTGTTAATTTTCTTCTGAACATTTTCATACACTGTGGTATCGGACCACAATGCTAACAAACACCAAAATCCTAGCAAGGCTTCCTAATTTTTCCACCTCAATCTTGGTAGTCTCTGTTGTACACCATGTGGCAGGAGACAGCGATCCTGGAGCAACATTAGAATGATAAAGCAGATCACTGGTTCACATGCCAGCTCCTGTAGATTTATGTCCATATACTTCTGACATCTGATCACGAGATGTATCCTGGCATGTCCAATCATAATGCAAGAAAATTCCAGTTAAGCAGGGTTCAGAACTGCCAGTCGATGTGCCTAAGCATGATTCTAAAGGTAGCATTAAAAAGACACTTATGCATTTCTAATGGATATGAATATAAGATGAGCATTCCCATAAACTGTACAATTTATGCAAAGTTACACTATTCTTGCACTGTGGCTCTTCAACTTCAAGCAGTCGTGTTTTAACTAAAGGGACTCTGCTACCCATGGGGTCCATTCATTGTGCTTCTCAGTAGCAGCACAGAGCTTCACTTCCTCTCTCACTCCCTTTGGGATTGTGTAGGCTTGCAATTTATTCACCATATCTCTAATTGCCACTAAGGGAGACTCTGACTCTCGTTGCATGTTGCTCTGTACTAGCCCACAATGGACATTTCCATGAGTAAATCCAACATTAGGGAATTAATTAGGCAGAAAACAATGGGTCATAAGAGTGCTAACGACAGAATAACAAGGCACAGAGTCTTATTTGGTGCTCACAAGACGTAGCATACAACTGGGAAGATGCAGAATGCTAATTAGCTTTAGAGCTTAGCTGTGGTGTATTTTCATCTGTGACAATATGTCATGACTAGGAATATCGTTCATGTTGTAAAGCTATACCAGTATGTCAACTTTTTAAAACTGTGGCTGTTTAAGCAGTTATATCCTATCTGCATTACTTATCATATGCTACCAATAACGTAGGAGTTTTTGTAAAAGATTCTTCAGACAGAGCTTTTATGTTCAGATTGTTAAGGCAGCAACAATTGTTTTTTTTTTTGCAGCTTGATGGCAACAGAACAAGCTGTAAATACAACATTGACATATTACACCTTTTCATTGTTAGCAAACAGTCGGCTGTTTACACATCTAGCAGACCCTGAGGAACAGCACAACATTGATTTGGAGTCGTCTTTTTGGCGTCTCGTCAATATAAATCCAGTATTCACTCTCCTTTTGGCTTTGTTTTGGTTTCCACCAACTTTTGGGGGAAATGTCTGGCTCGTCAGCTAATGCTCCAACCTGTTCACCAGCTACTGTAGTGGCTTTAGTTAACTTTGTCTGTCTGCTGTTTGATGCTGGTCTGGTAGCATATAGCAGCTGTAGAGCTTAAACACCACATAGAGCTGAGGGGATCTGCAGAGTTGGGTGCTAAATGTTCAAAATGGAGTCTCCAGCACAAATCTGTCTCTGTTTAGTGATGGTTGTGATGGTGCAGTGGATATGACACATGCCTTTGGTGTGGGAGACCTGGGTTTGATCCAGAGGTGTGTGACCTCTGAAATATATAGCAATTTGTAAATTGCTTTGGATAAAAGCGTCAGCTAAATGACATGTAATGTAATCCCATGTGATTTATTGGTTGTCAGATAAAACTAAGTGGCTAGCGTGCCTAATTAATTATTACATTACCTATCCAAAACAAGGTACGTTGTATTTTTAATCCGTTTTTTCCTTTAGTTGATATAACCATGCAAAGGCTTCTTAACTAATATCCACCCTTCTCGAAAAAAGCAATTTCTGTTTCACCTGTTTTTTGCTTGACTCAAAATGATGCATTCTCTTACATTTGGTGCAGGAGAGTGTGTTGAAACCTACTATTACTTGAAGAAGTTTATCCATCAGCTGGTGACATTGTTGCAATGTTGTTGAAGTCTAAGCTGCTTTTGCTTCCAATTGCTTGTGACTCACCTGCTCCTCTTGCTCACCACATCCGGGAAGCTTGAAATGGTGGGGAATATGAGACCAATTATATTTTGTCATTTCTTTTGCTTCCCATCTAGTCGCTTTCTTTCATTGCACTATGCCATGACCACAGGAGAAAATAAAAGTTAATTATTTAGGTGACCAGCCGTGAGCAATTTGGCACAGACATGCTTGTTTGCACTTCTGTTTTTGTACTAAAAGCTTAATTGTGGCCTTTTATTCTAGATTTGGAGATGGCTACACAGTAATTGTGAGGGTTGGTGGCTCTCCTCCTGCATTGAAGCCAGTTGAGGACTTCGTCCAGCAGTCCTTCCCAGGCAGTATCCTGAAGGAGAAGCATCACAACACACTGCAGTATCAGCTCCCGTACATACAGGGAGCTTTGGCCAACATATTCAGCCAGTTCACCAGCCATCAGCAGAGACTGGGTGTGGAAGACTATGCTGTGTCCCAGACCACCCTGGATCAGGTAAGGCCCAAACAATTTGATAATAGCTTAGCTTCTACCCATATACTTGCATAACATTTGCCCTCAATTGACAAATGTAAGTGAAACAATGATAGACAGCACTTTGATTAATGTAAATATTCAGGGTATGATAAGATACTGTATATTTCTGCTTATTGCATGAAGTTGGTAATTAGCCCCAGGTCTACATTCTGTCTGCATCAGATTACTTTTCTAGAGGTGAACATAGTGTCCCTTTGATCCTCTCTATAGTATCATTCTCCAAAGTTAGGGTAAAATCAATCAACGGAAATCTCTACATCTCTATCCATTGTAACTACTACACCAGCCAGCAATGCAGTTATTCCAATATTCTGATCTTCATCTCTACCATCAGAAATGGTAGCAATATATTTGCAAAACTTGTTCACAAGTCTTTACCCCCAGGGTCCATGCTTTTTTTTACTTGTCCACATGATTTGCCCAGTGGCGGCTCTGCAGTGGGAACCTGGCAGGCTCACAGACACAGACACACATGCTCTATAATGTGTTTAACATGTCAGCTTTGCCTTTGGTCTTAGTAGCCTAAATTGTGGAAATGTGATTATTTCCAAAGGTTTGTTTAAGGCATAGAGTTGGTGGTGATGGAGTGCCTGTGAATCTAGTTGGGAAAGTTGTTTTGCATTTTGACAAAAAGTGGCATTGAGCATAGAAGTGGAGTTAATAATACATTCTTGAGAGCACAACATCAGTTTTCGCTGATTTCAGCTTGTACAGTAGCATGGGATGCACAATTTGACTCCAAATTTTACCTCTGACATGGGCAAAATTTAGGCTGACTGTAGAGTATCCCGGGGCCATGTTCTATTGTCCAACTGTAATTCTGTGGAGTGCCAGCTCAGTTTAACAGATCATTAGGTCATCAGTTAATGCATTCAGGATTCTAAGTGCTCTCAGTTAATGCACGTCTGCGCAGTCCAGGATAAGATTTAAAGATATATCATTGCCCACACGTTGTCCTCTCCCATTTAGGCTGTCAGACTGACCAATGAGGACTACACTTGGTTTGTGTAGCCAAGATAGTTCAGCCGCCAGGTCCCAGTATTGATCAAGAATCTGGACTGAGGTTTTCTTTTATATAAAAAGCTCCACCAGCCATTTTTTTTTTTTTCCAGCACAAGAGCATTAGCTAGACCCCCTGATTGGTGAGATAAACTGAGCCCTGCATGTTATGCACTGGCTTCACCTTGTGTTTTCCAAATGGCCCCAGGGACCTGATGCAATCAGGCGCTCAGAGGTGAGTGTGAGTGTGTCTGGTCTTAGCCATTAGCTCAGCAGCAGGTGGGGGGTAAGGATGACCTCTGAGGGGTCCAGACAGGTCATCGGTCCACTCCACCATGGGGGCGCCTCTTCTTGGATTTAAAAAGAAAATGTCCTGACAGATGTGAATATGGCCCTGATGTGAATGTGGCCCTGTTTTTCTTTAAATCAAATTATGTGATATAAAGAATACCAAGAATGTTAAGCATTTCATTATCAACATGATCCCCCTGTGGATAACCCCTAATTTAAGATAAAACCATCACATTTTGTGGCATTATTTAAGTAGAATATGCCCTTTAGGCAATTACCCCACCACGAAGACAGGAAAGGAATTTATTAAAAGCTAAATGATTTAACCTAGTGTGGTTTACAGTCAGATTGGTTTGTAAGGATTTTTATCAGAACCCTGTTTCTACTTCACAGATCATTGGCGTCAGCCAATACTTCTACCTCCAACTTTGCGTAATGTCTGTTTTAACTTTTTCGTCAACTCGCCCCACATTCAGCACTGGTCAATATTTACCAGATAGGAGTCAGTAAATAAATCATACTTGGATCAGGAGGTCACAGTATTAAAACACAGAGGGGAGGACTGGAGAACCTGTGGAGACCCAGACTGTCACCTTTCAGCTTGTGATTTATAGAGAGTAGCCTTGACCTATAGTATAACACCAGTCTTGCACTACAATTAATATTGATCCACACAGCCTGGAGCTCACGCGTTAGCGCTGATGGCCAAGACTGCAGAGCAGATGGAGCATTTGGAAAGTGTGACTTTCTAAACTGTCTTTTTGATCTATATTGTGTCGAAGGAATGTAACGTGCTTGCTACTTTATGTGTGGACAATGGTCCACATTCAACCTTGCCTCTACTGCACTACTGAAGCAGACAACCGTTTAGTTACTTATTATATGAGGTCTTAACTATCAACTACACTTCCCTGTATTCTTATATCCAATTTTTTTTACTTCAATATATTTTGCAAACATTTTAGTTTCATTACACACTATGATTAAAAATAATGTAAAGTAATTTGACCTCTGAAGAAATACTTAGGGTATAACCCTTTTCGGAGTTAATGTAACACAAACCCTTCCTGTCTATTATTGTATTAAATACTTCTTCGCTTTTCCAGCTAGAGAACAGTCCTATTTTTAATTCCTTCCCCCTATTATAAGCTAACATGCTCTCACACACTGTGACTATTGTATTGGTAATTTACAGTCCATCCAATTACCTCCTAATTATTGTAAAATTAGATGCATAATATAGATGCCTAAATAATATATTTCCCAGAAAAAGATGAATTATAAAAATATCAATTAGGGGTAAATGATAATGTGTAATGATGCTTACAAGCGAATGTAAATGTCTATTGATGCTTTAATTATTTATATATATGTAGTGTGCATTAGTTGCTTTTTATTTTAAGCAATATGTGAATTATTTAGTATTTTACTGTAAAATAATACTGTGATGCCATTCAAGGCATGTACTCATGGCTTATAATGCATAGTGCAGTTGTTTTTTTCCACTTTTAGACCAACAGACAGCCGTTCTTCCGCTGCTAAACAACATTTCAAAGTTGTTGTCGTATTAAACGCAGAGCATGACCATGTGGGTGACATGTATGTAAAAATAGCCGTTTTACATTTAGCAAGAACTCTTTTGGTATACAGGAGAGGTTAATTGGGTGATTCACGTCCTTTCCCTCCTCTGTTCTGCCTCAGCGGGCATCAAATAAACACCCAAATGTACCCTCTGCAATGTAATTAATGCCTTTATCCATCTGTTATTAAAAATGCCACTCAACAGCACTGGTGCATGACGTTCAGGTCATGAATGGATGGTTGGCTAAATACAGAAAGTGTACATTATGAGGAAAGTCACATCACAAAGCAGGGGATGAATTTACCGTGGTCATCTCAGTCACAACATGTAATACCATTACCATTCTAGGATTCTTACAGAAAGTGAAATACAAACAGTACTTCTACACTACTTCTACTTCTATTGCAAAACTATACAGCCGTAACTATCAATATGAAATGCTGTGCATACCTCAGCACATCAAGCCAACATCAGCCAGTGGCAGGGTCAGAGGCCGAGAGAAATGGGTGGAGGCTGTATTTGTTGCTACTGTCATTCTTATCCTCTTTTTCATTCTCCCCTGATAAGATGCTTTGACAACTGACCTTGACACACACTGGTGATGGTCTGACATCACACACACAGAAGCATACTTTAGCCTCAGGCATTCTGCAGGCATAGCTAGCTCCTTAGTTACAAGATAGTCTGCTGCTTTACTTTTTCTACACCCACCTAGCCCCCAGCTCCACAAGCTTTAAGGTCAGGCAGCTTTACATATGTAGGTACTAAATTCCAATAAAATTATAGTTTTATTGTAGGATAATACATTTTGCTAATGCTTTGGAAATACAGTATATGAAGTGGCAAGATCCTGTTTTACCATGTAGTAAACAAAGAACTATAATCCACTCGTGTAGAATCACACATTCTTACTGAAAGCATAACAATTTGATTTTGTGAAATCCTGTGTTTAAATAATCTGACGCCTTAGTTTAAACTGGGTCGGAATAGTGAAAGAGCAGAATTTGCCACCGCTCATTACTACCGCCAAGCAGCCCTTGAGCATGCATTTAACTCTAGCTTCAGCTGTTCAGCTGCTTGAGGCCAACAAATAAAGTAGGGCTGTATTTGTGCTGGGTTGCTCCCAAAAGTGACTTTAAAACAGTGTTTTCCAGGAAACAAGTATTTGTGCCCACTAAGTGTATCCTAGGTAAAGAAAAAAGTTAAATTAGTTAGTTAAATTTAGGAATCTTCAGTTGTAATAATACTTTCCTGAACGGACTTGAACCGTAACATCAAGGTTGCGTCTTATGATCCGTCCTTAACATAGTAACACTGAGACCAATGCACTTTAGATGTGCTCTGTTTTTTAAAAAGTTTCAATGTATATAACTTAATATAGCCTATTACAAGAGCAATAGAAAATGCCTCCTGTCCACACTTTCGCTACCAGACGACAAGATATTACCCAGTAGTGACAAAGTTAATACATAAGAGGAAAAACCTCCTTCCTTTGTTCAAAAAACTGAATTTACTATTGTTAGACTTTTTCTCTTTATCATTAACATAAAACTATAAGGCAACAGATTATATAAATTGGCTAATTAAAAACAGAAGCTTCAAAGGCCGGCAGGATAGGTCTTTATTACTCTCACTTCATTATATAAGGTTCTTAAAAACAAAAGCTCGAAGGACAATATTATTTATTTCTGTTCATTTATGCTCTTTACTGTCTGTCCCATTTAATTTATTGGCGATGTAGCTATGAAAAATGATGTAATTCATAGGGAGTCTGAGTATTTTCTAATGGAATTGGTCTGGGTGACTTCTTTATTTATTTTTCTTTCATTGAGTTTTTAAACACAATCACGTTATTCACATATCCTTTTATATTCACACAGCCACTGAGAATGTTTGAATGAAAAAGCAATGCTCTTATCATTTTATATGAGTCTCTTTGTTGCTTTTTCCTGTGGAGTAAAAACTGTGTAGCTTTATTACAACAGATAGCTAATGCTAAGAGAATAAAAAGCCTGGACTACAGCGATGTTTACAGCACAATGAAATACACACAGCCTTTTATGAACGCCATAGGATTGATTTCTTCTGACATTAAACGGGCATCACAGAGAGAAGAATGATTGTTTTATTCTCTTTCTCAGCTGGTCAAAGATGTCAAACTGACATTCACTGTGTGAGCCTAGACGCTTACTTGATGCTTCATAGCCCTTGTCTGGCAACTCATTCACATGTGCCCCTTGTCTGTATTGCTATTTCTGTTTGTTTTAGAGGCAGAGAGTGGCAAAAAACGAGATGGGTAGAGATATGTCCACAGGCCCTTCAGTACTCTGTTCAGTATACTTTCTTTTTTTATCTTGCATTTGCCTTTAATAAGGACCTTCTTCTCCTTGGTATTCCAGGTCTTTGTGAACTTTGCGAGACACCAGCATGGAGAGGAGGACTCTAAGGCCTATTACAACGCAGTGGACACTTCAGATGAGCTGCCACTGCAGTCTCTGAAGACCTCCCAAGAAGCAGAGAAGGTGTAACGCCCATAAGACACGATGCACTTACAGTGGGCCAGCACTATATCTTAAACAACTTTGAATGGGTGTTTTTTGCTCAGCCTTATTCAGTCTCCAAGCCCAGCAATGCCTGGTATTGGTCAACAATGGCATGCAATTGTTTGTGTTGTCTTTTTCTATAATCATTTATACCTAAGCTTAACCAACTAATCTAAATATTTACAGTTTACAGTGAGTGAACACTGCAAAAAACTTTCCAGCTCATTAAGTTATCTCTTGCCTGTAATTAAATCCTAAAACCTTGTTTTCTTAAAAAAAGAATATTTTAATTTGTCTACACAACCATGTGGTTGGAATACTATATTTCACAAAGGCTCAACAAATGAGACAACGCCAGTTTGATTTTGTTTCGAGTATAACGCTTACCTTATCATAGTGTAGGAGAATTTCATGACCAAATGATCATCTGAAAGCATACATTGCACAGCATTTGCGATACCTCAGGATTGAACTTCAAATTGTATTACATTTGAGATTTGTTTACGTTTTCTGTTGGTTATAATGTTGATATGTTGCACTGTAAAACTATATAAAAGAGAGGAGCTTGCCCTGATTGGTGGGTGTGATCAGGTCAGATATTGGGCACACATACATATTTATAGACACATCACTAAATATCAACAGGCAACTAATGTCACACAGAATATGTTGTCCCAAAACACATTAAACCTCAGTTAGTTCCTACCTCACATTGTGATTTGCTGACAGGTACTTTAATGATTGCCCCTAAATAGAAATGATAACAACTCTGTCAGATGTGCTGGCTTTGAATGTCTGAAAGAGCCTCTAATCAGCTGTAGATGGTGTTTAATTAAAGTGATTGAGGTTACAGCCGTGGGACAATGCAGAGTCAACCAACTGTCAAACATGTTAGGTCTGCAAGAAAGACAACACCTCCCATGTGTGCACCAACCACCGACAACTGCTATTCAGAGCCTTTGTGAATGTAACTACACATATCAGAATCATTTCTCAAGAATATCTAATGAATGTATGAACAACAACAGATTTGTATTTTATGTAAATGTTAATGCATTGTTGTGAAATCTATTTTAATCTATCACTTATTAGCAGAATCTAAATAAACTATCCCTGAGATTATTTATTTTGTTTTGTCATAGGGCATGGTGGTGTTACCACCAATATCAGAGAATATAGCACTCCCCCTCATACAGGTACAGTGATTTGACACAACGTGCCTTGTAAACAATCAATGGACCCTGGAGAGCAGCACGCTTTATTTACAATGTTAACACGTTTAAACTATGTTATATTATGCTAGTATATAGACCATTTTTGATTGTAATTGTTGCTAAGCCCTGCCCCTTAAGTTAATATAGCTACGCCTATTAAGTTTACCATTTAGATATATGCAGTTTACAATGATAACCACTCAGAAACAAAACAAAGAATGTTTTTAAACTGTAAAATGACCTGTGTGCCATTCTTTTCTTTTTTTTTATTAAATTACACAACATAGAGTAGCTGTAATATGTACAGATATTATATTGCAAAATTGGACAAACAAAATCCAAAACTGTCAAATGGTCTATACTGCATATGTCAGACAAAATATCACTCAGGAATGTGCAATTTGGACTCAGGAATATCTACATCTACATGTAAATGAAAATAATTATTCATAGCTGCATTCTTATTCTTTTCAACATTCTGTTCTGTACTGTACAACACTGAGAGATTGTAATTGTCCTAACAATTAAAAACCTGAAAGCTCTTATGCAGCTTACATTACTTGGCACTTACTTCAGAATGTAAATACTTCTTTACTTCATCCATCACAGACGCTCTGGTTTACTTTTCGACCTCCACATAATTAGTATGCTGTGCTAAGTCCTCACATTACTATCATGCCCGCTGCAAAAAATAATGAATCCTATTTGTACTGAATATTGCTTCACGCCAAGACAAATTATTAAACATTTGCACAAATTGTAATGCGATTGACTTTAATGTTTGCACATTTTTGTATTTGTCCACTGATTCATTGGATCCCAGTAACTTTCTACATGCTGTCTTATTGTCATGTCCTCCTTTTCACTCCTTCATGTCTTTCCATTTGAGTGTAGCTTTCAGTTGCAGGCTGACAGTTGTTGAGTCTCTCATACGTCCATCCTTTACCTGAGACGATGGGATGCTAGAATTCAGACTGCACCAGAGTGGTTAAGGCAATTTATTTCACATTTAGTAGAGTGGAAGAGACATTTTGTCTGCCAGATGCCTGACAATGAATATATTTTCTTGTCAAACTATCACAAAGACTTTTAGTGTTTCTTTTTAATTTATTTTCCTTTTTTTCTCCTGCAAATTCAAATATAGTATGCCTTAAGCCAGTATAACCAATTGTTTTCTCAATTTCATTTCAATATGACAATATGTAGCTCTTGTTTTGGGACAGCCTGCCCTCCAATAATTCATTAAGATGTCTCATTTTTATGTAATTCTAAAAAACATACAAATTTCCTGTTTTTTTCCCCTCAGGATAAGACAGTCAAACCTCGACTGATCTATTTAAGTGTCTGCTCTACTTTCAGTCTAAATTATAGAGATGCATGAATATGAATTTTCTGTTTCCTCTCTCAGCTGCAAATGTATTTGTTAGTTTTTGCTTGTGAGTGGCAGTCAGATGAAGATGAGGACAGCTGCAATCCTCTAAGTCTTTCACCTGACTAAAGTATTTATTATGTCTTTATTTTCTTGGCCTGCAGACACATCTCAAAAAAAAGATCTTTAATGACTTGCAGCCTTTGATTTGTGTGTGTGTGTGTGTGCGTGTGTGTGTGTGTGTGTGTGTGTGTGTGTGTGTGTGTGTGTGTTAATGACCAGTCATTAAAACTTCCTGAATGGAAAAACTCATGTGTACTATGGATTGTGTGATATAAATACACTTAATTACATATGTAATGGGCTATATATAAAATATAGTTACACTATATGCAGTATAATTAATAAGTTTGAGATTATTTTAGTGACAAGCTGAATTATAAGTGGGTCATTAACTGTATAAGAAATACCATATATGTATGTATGTATATACATGGTTTAACTTGAGTTTAGTTTGAGAGTTTATGTTTGGGCTCTTTGCATGTATCACACCTCTCGTCTTTCTTTGCTCATTAGAACTCCGAGCTCTGGGGCACAGAGGCAATCAGTCAGCTGGGAACTTCACGGATGCGATAAACCTTGTGTCTTAAGGTAAGATTACTTGTCACATTCCACCATTATTCCCTCGCATTATTCGTCCCAGCGTAATACTGAGAAGGTTTATGAGCAGAGGTTCCATTACAGAGCAGGAGAGTTGGGTGTGCAGGACTGAGCGTGCATGCTATTAATTCATATGAGCCATTCTGTCACTGTGGTTTTTTGTTTAGTATACTGTATATTTTCAAACGTGCACAGCCAGGCCTGGTTTTTCCCATGCAGACCAAACTATTAGAGGCCTTTCATTAAATAAATAAAAAAATATATATATATATATCTATATATATATATATATATATATATATAATTTTGTTGTCCTCAACCACTTAAAAGAAAATGCCCTTTTTCTGGGCAGTAGTAAGCATTATTATTTGGCATGAAATGATAGAGAGTGGGAAAATACACCCAGGAACATACATAAAAGGTATTTTCCATTTCAATGAATTGAATGCTGCACCAGTTTTTTTTAATTTTGGATGAAGTTTGTTATTGTTTCTCTGGCAGTGTATCCTCATTTCTTCATTAAATTATTCGGCTTTAGTTTAGTTCACAAGTTTGCAAACAGCCACATATTACACCGATAATATGATTTTATAGCTCTGACATACAGTGTGCTGCTCTTTTCCATGACTCAGCATTTTGCCGATCTCAATGTCAAGTTACAAGAATACAATAAAAGGCATTGTCAACTGAAATGGGAAGATTACAGGAGTTAGAGGAGATTCAATGATCTGCTCGGCAGGCGTGCTTTACAGAACTCTCCTGTTACCCTTTCAGAATGTAATCACCCTTTGCTGTTCTTGCTTGGGGCTACCTGTTATATAGGCTGCCTAGAATAGGTAGTAATCGGCTCAATGTCTCTGTGTATCTCACTGTAGTTAAACTACTGGAGACACTTTGGAACAACTTGTACTTTCCGCTGTCAAGTGATCTTTTGTATCTTATATTTTAGTATGTTTTAGTTTTCATGTTGTTTTTATTACCTTTCTCTGTCGTAGTCTCAACTAAACTCATTAGAAAGATGTGGCATCATTTTTCAGAATGTTTGATCTTGCATAATGTTGAAATGCTTTGTTGTACTTGGAATATGAAGTTCCAAAGTACCCTAAATGTTAAATATTAATTAAACAAATTAGACCTTATGGGCACATGGGTTGCTCATCCGGTAGAGCATGCGCCCATATAGCGTGTCATTCCCCCTCTCTCTCTCCCCTTTCATGTCTTCAGCTGTCCTGTCAAATAAAGGCCTAAAATGGCCAAAAAAAAATAAACAAGTTAGACATGAAATAAGAAATGGGGTGAACAAATGGAGACAAAATATATAATATAGCCATGAAATTGTGGGAAAATGTAATGTTTTTAAAACTCAAGTAATTATGTTAAACTATTCACATTAAGAAACATTTTTATATCATATCATCTTGAAAGTCTTCATCTGTCATTCATGATGAACAGGGCTCATTTAGACCAAAGCTAATCACATAGAAACAATGTATTGACTTACTTATAAAATGGCGGCACTGCCCATCATTTGGTAACTTTATATTCCTCCACATTGTAATCATTTTTCAACAGGCATAATGCTGCTACAGACTAAGGTGTTCAGCAGACTTGTAACATTTTAATATTAACCTTGCTGATGCTGTTGGAGACAACCTTTGACAAATACATTACATCTCACTAATGTAGCCAAACTGAAAAACAGGTTTGACTCAGACTTTTAAAGTAGCATACTTAATACAATATCAAGATGCAAAATCTTTGCAGGCTACAATACTAAACCAACAATTTATATTTTTACTGAATTAAAACATAAAACACATAATATTCACATGGCCTGTGGCTATAACAATGTGCCGCCTGAAGCTGTTCCTCACTTAAAAGTAAAGAAGTTGACATGTGGGGATAGCAAGTGTCCCAAATCTTGAAAAAGTGCCCTTTTTAAAGCCTTTGTTGTGATCGGAAAGCTATTTTGACACCTAATTATGGTTCTGAGTTACTTTATGTTTTTAACTATGAACTTTCTTTAACCACTTTTTGATTAATGTTTTGTTATTTATGTATGAAATAATTTATATACCTATTTATCTCCATAAAAGTGTCTAGACTGTTTTCTGCAAAAGGGACATTCAAACAATGTAATTAGTAAATGATAGTACTGGTTAACATAGCTTCATGAAATCTTTCAACGTTGGGATTTCTTTCTGTGATTTGATGTTTTTTAGACATGAAACAGGATGCATGGATGAAATTAGACACCAAAGGGGATTTGATTTGAATATTAAATATATTACAATTTAGATTTTAGTTAGAAGAAGTACATTTTAACTGCTGCTTTTTAAAGCTTGAAAGATAGAGCTGCAGGTTGGTGGGGGGGGGGGGAGACTGGAACAGCCCCAAATGTGATCACATTTTATTGGGAGAGAAAGGCATTTGATTTTCATTAGGAAAACCACAATCGTGCATTTTGTTATACATTTATAACAATATATTTTTTACACATCCAAACACACAAGGTAACATCACAGGAAATACGTATGAAGATATGCATATCTAAGGTAGATAACATTTCAGTAACAGACCTATTAAGTTATGCACCACAGTCAAGGCTATTTTCTAAGCTGTTGCTCCAAACATTACATTTGCAGAGAGAAAGAAAAGTCACGGTTCCCTCCCTGCAGTCAGCCTAGATAAAACATTCTATCACTCAACCATCACACATTTTCTATCCACCATAATATGAAAAGTATTTGAAAAGAATGAAAACAATTGATTGACATAGAGAAAAATGAAAATAGTTCCGAAACAACTGTAGACCTTTTTCACAGAAGACATTTTTTTTAGACATGCCTCAGCAGGAAATCAAATTAATAATGGCTGAATTCAATTTAGCTGCTTTATCTTCACGGTCCTGGTACTGGGCATGCTGGCTCACTGTCACACTGTCACGACTGACTGGGACCCTTTTATAGAACAGAGCCTTCGTTACTCTTATAAGTAACACTTACTGCTGTAACCACTATGAGTGTAGTAATTGCTCATCAGATTGTTACGGCTAGTGAATGCTGTGTATGCAGTCGCTCAAAGCTGAATTGAATGCACATTTCTTCTCACTTTTGTCTAATTTAATAATGTCCAATAATATATAATTTGTGAGAATTTTTTAATCATAATTGCATAAAACAAAACAGGCTGAGATGTCATGCTCTGTCTTTTGCATAGGTCATTTTCATTATGACTGATGTTTTCCTGTATCAACTAAACTTAATGAAAATCTGGCATATAAATAAATGAGCAAGTCCAGTCTGTGTGCAGGTGGTATTTATGCTGTGGAAATGAATGTCAGCAGCTTCTTGCAGACAAAAGAAAAGAGAAAAATAAATGCTGCGTTGACTTTGGACTTTTGGTACCCTGCATTTCACACAGGGCAGACTCCAGTGTGGGCTGTGCTGTAAAATATCACATGTTGGCTTTTGTTCTCCTCTCCTCTTTCAGTTAATTGCCTTTTTTGACATTTGTATGCATGCATGCCACGCTAAACTCTCCATCTTGTCTCCTGGTTTTATTTAAAGGATGAAAATACCATCTTGTCTTTCTTCTTTCTGTGCCCTTTTCTCCCAGTTTAAGATAGGACATAACAGCTTCCAAAACATATTTCTTTAACAGCCTCTGTTTTATTGCAGCCATTATAGTATTTGTTACTGATAGTTCTGGTTTTATTAAGTTATAGTTCTTTAATCCCCGTGCACTCCTCTGACGTGTTCTAGACGCAGCAAAGTTGGTATTCAGTCGTTTGTATGCAGCGCTGCGTTGAGACTATTTTGAGTCTGAGCTCCATACTGCCTACAACTATATGTGGCTGACTGACCCTTGTGGAAGCTTGTGTTGAGGCACCAGAGGGGTTTTGATGGCACACTCTGTGACAGGATTCAGTTTAATCAAATCTCTAATCTTTAACAAGGCAAGACTGTGTCAGAAATAGCCGTGATGACCAAATATGGTCACACTTTTAGTCCAGGGCTATTTAACTTATAACAAACGCATTTTTTTCTCAACAGCCACCCACCTCTCTGGGGCTTCACGCTGAGGGATGATGAGGGTTCGAGCTCGCTGTGTGGGCCTGGACTCCCTTTTGATTGGTGTTCATTTAGGATCTCCTGCGGCGATGAATGCTGCAACACCGCTGCGAAGTCATTTCTCAGCACCCTCCAGCGATTCTTTTCCTGTCCGGCTGCCTCCTCCAAACTGCTGCTTGTCTTTGAAGGTGGGGTTTCCTGTCACAGCACCGTCAGGCTTTAACTGCCTGGTGCGCTAACTGATTATGGCCATTTTCATAATTTAGTTTTCTTTAAGTCACCTTGATTATTACCCTTCCACGATTACATTGATGGAAAATGAATCATCCACAGAAACACTGAGGACAAACCTGATCAGACGTTGAATCAAGCCAAGTACTTTACATTACATACATTTTAGCAAGAACAAAAACCCAGTTAATATGACTCAGTAATATGTTTACCTCCATTTTCTTTCACTCAAGAAAAAAAAGCAAGTAGTTGGGCAACATAAAATGGACCGTACATACATTATTATAAGCGTAATTGAATGTTGAAGGCCATTTTGTTCTTACATTACAAGCTTGTAGTCTTCACATATATTAGATTTATCTAAGAAGAGCTGTTGGCGAAAGCCTTTTCAGTTATTTATAAAACGTTGTTGAGGATGTTACATGACATTCTCATCTTATTCTTAGTTGATAACCTAACATGCTGGTTGCGGGATTTGGAGATCACTTATGTCAACCTCCTCAAGACTTCTGTGTAAGAATGTAACACGTCATGGTGTGGAAAAAATGTTGCCATTTCACATAATCCAGGTAGAACTTACATTTCCTTTAAAACATATTTGGCAAAAGAATTTGGTAGTATATCAACATAATTTCTTTAGGAGACAGACTAGAATTATCTTGATTAATTTAGTTCATGCAGTTTGTTTCTGTTTGTTTCAGTTCACAGTGCCAAGCGAACCAGGGCTGAGCAACAAAGCTCACATAATTAAATCATTTGCTGGACAGAGATTGTGTAGCTTGTCTTCCAGAAAGGTTAGAGGGTCTGACAATCGGCTAAGTCAAAACAAATCTGATGTCACGGTAGTCCCTGTAACATTAGAAATGCATGTTGTACCATTGTATGCTGATGTCTAAATTTCAGTACATTTATATACAGTAGAAAGAAAAAACATTCTACCTTCCAATCAGGCAGTTTGTGGATTTGAACAGTATTTTAAGCATGCAAACATGTGCTCGGAAGAGACTTCTGACAGCCATATCCTAGTTTTTCCTTCCAGAATCCTCCTCTTGCATCTAGTTGGGCATGTTTTATCGTTTTGTCTTGTCTACTCTAGGGTGCCTTGAAGTCTCGGTAGTGGTCTTGACTTTGTATGTGCTCTTGTCTGGAAAGTGATGCGCTCGCTTGAAAGGGCACCAGTAATGTCGTTGACAATAGAGGCAAAATAACGAGCAGGCTCTTACTGCATCTATCCACTTCAAATCCTCACTGTCTAATGGGTTGGTGAAGAGGCTCGGTTTACCTACAAGTTTGCTGGAGGAGGATAAGGGGTAGGGGAGTAAAAGAGAGGGAAAAGAAAACTGAAGGAGAGTTCACAGCCCAGACACTCTCATGCCCGGCTGTTTTTCTTCTCCCTCTTCCTAAAGCCTCCCAGCGCTTTCCAATCTGTTTTGTACCCAGGCATGCAACTCCACTCCCAGTGTTTATCTGACATCATGAAGGGTTTCAGCTTCCCTCGATCCGCTGACAGCCCAAACCCTTCAGTGTGCACACATAAGCCAACTCGGCAGATGACAAAGCGCTGCTGAGCCTGTCGGCAGAACCACGCGGCTCCCAGCATGCTTTGCCCTCAGCACGTCACCTACCTGGTCTGGCACAGACTCAGCCATGGAGACCACCTCATTATTCACTTTGACAGGGTTGTATGACCCAGCAGCTACGCCCAGGCTTGTTGTGAGAGCACGAGCAGATGCTTGAATCTGTAGCCGTGGCACTGTTTTCAAACTGCAACTGAGTAAGGAAGCCTCTCGTACTAAACTTCTACAGTAAATAAACTGAAAGACAAATTGTCTAGTTAGGGTAGTGATTTATGTTTATTTTAACAGAATCGTAATTGGTGGGATGCCACAATAGTCGAGCTAGAATTATAAAAACCAGTCTGACAAAAACACAAAGTTTAATTTTTATTTGAATTGTTATGCAGTGCAGAGTTAGGGGTTAAAAAGAAAGCCAGGGAAAAACCTATTAATGCACCACACACATCTGCCTGCAGGTGCATACTGATCAGCAAAGCGTCATTGAGCTCAGTATGATTTACCCAGACCTTTATTTTGATGGAGTGATTCAGGGCCGCACTTGAAGAGCCCCTTGGTCTCCCTTTTTTTGCGAGTCTCCTCATGAAATACCAGGTAGCAGCCTGTTTCTAAGGCCTGTGGCAATATGAGCAACACATTTTCCACAGACGGGGGATTTTTTTGGCATATATATATATATATATAATATTTTCTTTCCTCCCTTAAATCAAACAAAGGTTTGACCTTACTGTCGTTGGAATACAAATTAGGCGAGACAGAAGGCCCCTGTTTAAAGCCAGATCTGAATAGGGTGCCACAGCTTGGAAACTAACAGTATCAGCACCCTGCACTCTCACAGATAAGCGCAGTCTGCTAAAAAAGAAAGAGATACATATGTTTACCATCACTTTACTTTGCTGCATCAGGGAAAAACATTTTTTAAGGACTCAATATGGCTGACCTTCAAAATGCTGCAGCAGCTGGACAAATAATCCTTATTTTCTTATGAAAAGGCATAATCTGACAAAAGCAAGCATTGATATTTTAAAAAAGACATCAAGCCATTATATTGCTGTATCAAAACCCCACTGTGACTTTAGTGGTCACCTCTAAAGGGTACATAGATTTTTTTTTTCTGGCTTCTAGTTTAAAAGGCAAAAAAAGAAGTTATGATGATAAATGTGCCATGCTTGTCAACATATGTCTTGTATGTCTCCTGTGTAGTGTAGGCCTTTATTTCAATATAAAATGTAATGTAACCGTAACCTAGTGAGCAAACTTGGATTTTAATTCCAGTATCAAGAGTTTTTTCTGTGTCGATTAAAAATAAATAGACCTATTTTAGACATTCCTGCCACGCCAACACCTTTCTTGCTCAGTATCAAACAGGAAAGAGGAAGTAATCAAGCTGTGTGGACTTACTGTATATGACACATTTGTTCCTTGTGAAATTGATCTACAAATCATGCTGGTTCCCTCCTGATGAGCAACTCTACAGAACGTAGGAATGAATTGTGAATATGTTAACCATTAGGCTACATACCGTACATTAGTATCATTTGCTGTTACTTTGTTACCACTACACAGTGTTCATCAACGACGGTGTTGCATTGTATCCATAGCAACAAGTGTAATTGGCCTTGATCCATTAGTAAAGCAGGTGGTGTGTGTGTGTGTGTGTGTGTGTGTGTGTGTGTGTGTGTGTGTGTGTGTGTGTGTGTGTGTGTGTGTGTGTGTGTGTGTGTGTGTGTGTGTGTGTGTGTGTGTGTGTGTGTGTGTGTGCTTGCATCTGGGTTTGTTCATGCATGTACAGGCAAGAGAGAACAATGTCCTACTGTGTGTGTGTGTGTGTATGTGTGTGTGTGTGTGTGTGTGCGTGCGCGTGTGCGCGTGTGCGTGTGCGCGTGGTGCCAGTAAAAGGCCAGGCCAATCGATCAGCAGAGGCTTAACAGCTTTAGTCAAAGAGCACATTTCGGCTTGCCGCTTTACGCTCTGTGGGCTTCCTGTGCCGTGGTTGTTCTATTGCTGAATTCAAATGTCCAGACTCCGGATGGGCGGACTGAGATTTTAGGGAGTCTGACAATGATTGAAGTGCTCACCATGAATACGTGAGTTTGCAGGGATGCAAAGCTGCTCTGGAAGGCTGGATGGGACAGATGTAGCCTTGATGACGGTCAAGAGTTTATATAGGAGTTAAAGGATTTCCTCTCTGGTGTGTTTGCATTCCAAGATAAATACGGAGTTAAAGTTAACACATTTCAAAAGAATCGTTTTTTTTTCATTGTGAACTCCAACTTTTCACCAGAAATTGAAGACCTTGTTTCAGACCTTATTCCAAAGACAAGAACAAGCCCCCATTATCTGATGTCTTCATGATCATATCAACAGAGCAGTGAACTGTGTGAAATCCTAGTACAGTCTACAGGCTAGTAGACTGTGTGGAAGTCCACGCAGAGCCTACACCAAATATTCGCATGAGAGCCCTTGCAGACTAAATTAATGTTGGCAAAGGCCTGCCCCAACCCCTCTGAAAGCCCACAAGTCAGCACGTCTGGGCGAGTGTGGACTTTTGGATTCAGCACATCTTCTCTCTTCACCCCCTCGAGTTGTCTTACTGCATCTGAAGCCTGTAGGGAAACAAGAGGCCATAGCAGAAATGCACAGCTCGAGTATGTGACTTTAGCTTAGAGTGACAAGCCTGATGTTTGTGTTGACACCTTGATTCATTTATAGAAGTTACATTTTCCTATATACTTAAAAACTCACTCTACCACCTGATTGTGATGTATTTTAAAAGACTATATAGGTAAAGAAAATCTCACATCTCATGAACTGTTTCAGTGTGTTTAGGGGCAGCAAGTTGGTTATTTGCAACAGAAAATACTTTGTTCTACTATTGTAGGTGCACACAAATAGAAGAAATAAGCTAAAATGTAACTTAGCAACAAATTGCTTTTCAATTATCATCAGTAATTGATTTGTTCTCAGAGTCAGGTCATTCATTATCAACCGAAGCCACATTTCTGGAGTCATTAACCGAGTGTTACAACCTGCACATGTTCTTATCTTCACCTCGCTGTTAGACAGTTAATCAAACCACTTTACTCATCAAATGGACCGCCTAAAACCGAGCACAATGGCTCTTGGCTCTGAGGGGAGAGAGCTCTGCAACGTGTGCATGTGTTTGGTCTCGGCCTCGCAGCTGGTTGTTTGTGTTTCCAGCAGCTTTGATTACCGTGCTCCAGCCCACTTGGCGTCCCACATCACTGGAATACATTGACAGTAGAGAGGAGGAGGCAATGCTCCTCTGCACACAGTCGTCTCTGAGGATAGGGCCCACTGAAGAGGAATATGTACCATTTATACTATGGTCTAAAAATAAACTTGCTGGTAGCAAAGGCAACCTGACTTCTCAATAAGCGGTTCAACCAATCCATGTCCAATCTGTGTAAATATTAATTTTTAATATTTATTTTAATTCTCTAAATGTCGTATCAGGGTACTGTATGTTTTGCAGATAATTAAATCTGAGTCTTACTGTGAATGAATAGGAAGCATAATCATGGATTTGGAACAGTTCTGCCAGCCAAATCTTTCCAATGTTTTCTCAAAAAAAAAAAAAAAAAGAAGTTTGTTTGTACTATTTCAGTGAAAAATGTTTGTGCAAATGTATGTGTATTTGCGTTCTTCATACCGTCCACAATGTGAAAGCAGCATTAGAAGGATAAGAGAAGACAAATGAGACTCATTAGAGGATATATACAGCTGAAAAATAGGACTGACAAAGCAAAAGCCTCTTGAGAGCAAGAAGTCAGTCAGCATAGGTCAATCTGACCAGTGGAGTCATTATGTCAGATGGGCTTGAATCGTGCTTCACTAGATAGAGATGTTCCCATTTTGCTTATTGTGATTGTAAAAGGAAAGAAAAATCCACCAAAAAGCAAAAACAACAACAACAACAAAATGCCAGGACATTTCCTGTACATTATTAACAGCCTTGAGCTAGTATCACAAACAGGAACCACTCTTTTTCTCTCAGAAGAAGAAAAAAATGTAAGACTGATTTGCTTATGGTTCTACATTAAACATTTACCTGTTGAAGGTCTGAGACCGAAACGTTGCATTTTTCTAATAAATTATTGCTTGCGTAATGGTCAGTGTGCGGGATTTTCTCTAAACATTAATGGATGGAAAAATAGATGCTTAGACATTATGGAAGTTGATAAAGTCTCCACTAAAGTAAATAAGACAAAGAATGTTACACTGACATGAATAATAATTGCGTAATAAACCCAATGTTTAGTAGATGCTCTATAGCGTGATCATCCTAAAACTCACTTGTGTCACTTAGCAACCGTTTAATGAATCAAATAATAAAGACACTAAAGTTACAACTCTTAAAAGAGACATATGCTCATTTTAAGGTTCATACTTATATTTTGGGGTTTCTACTGAAACGTGTGCATGCTTTAATGTCAAAAAACGTTTTTTTATACAGTCTGTCTGAATATAACTGTTAGGGATGGGAAAAGTCACCCATTTGCATTGGTGCGCGGACATAAAAGTGTGCTCCGGATGCAACTTGGGATGTACTATCATTAAAATAAGATTTTTTTTTGTGTGTGGATGTTAAGCGCATATCTCTCGAAACGTTAGTCCGATGGATTTCAAACTTGACAGGTGTCTTGCTATGGTCACGAGTAAGTGGAGTGCCAAGTTTGACGTTGTTTGGATAAGAAACGCAAAAGATATCGTCGGTCAAAGAAGCACACGTTGGCTTTTGCTGCTCTAGCCGCTGGCCACTCCCCATCTCACACTGAGTGAGCAGTGAGCAGGACCAGAGACAGATCCGTTCTGGTGGTTGATGAACACAGATATGTGTTGATTAGCTCTCATAACGGGCAAGGTGGGTAACGCATTGCCATGAGTCCATGACGCTAATGTCTGATTACTCCACATTGTCATTGTGATATTTTGTGATTACATTCTGATTCTGTCAGGTAAATATAGTAGTACAATGTTTTCCTCTATACAGGGGAGCTGCATATGAAGTGGTTTGGGGTCCTTCTGTAAGTAATTTTGGGGTACAATTTGGTTTTGAAGAATTCTACAAGCAGCAATACCACAGGCCAAGCAATCGACCCGTTCCAAACAGGCACATTTTCAACGGGCACTGCACTAGTAATGATAATAATAATAATAATGACTTTATTCAGGACACAAATGGAAGGTCCATAGTACATTAAAAAAGGACATTTACAAAAATATAGCAATAAATATATAGTACAATTCATATAAATTAATAAAAGGTCATCAACCTTCACCTGTAATATAGAAACAGGAGTGCCAATGTCTCCACAGCCTAGATGTATACCTGACCGAGCTAAAATCAATGATGGCTAAAGCTTGTATAATTCTGTTTTCTGAGACTGACATTCTACACATATATTGATGAATAAGATTAAATAAAATACTCAGATGGTGGGGCGGTATATCCTAATGAGCGTGCATGTGATATAAGACTGGGAGCCAAATCTGAATGGCTTGTTGAAACCCATGTTTTCTGATCTAGGCAGTCCATAAAAACATGATAGGGTTGTTTTCTTTCACAGTTTGTGGGTTGGTAGGCAGTCCACATACTCAAATGGATGTGCACAAGCACTGAAAAAGTGAGTTTTTCATAATATGTCCCCTTTAAAGTGATGGTTCAGAGTAATTTCACCCTAGGGTCCTTTGCACCATGACCTCGAGCCAAACACCCCCCCAGAAGCTTTTTTCAACTGGGTCGAACATTGGGTGAGTTAGCGTAGAGTAGCGTTAGCCGCTGAATAGCTTAGCGCAGAGGCTAATGGATCCGAAGTGTCTCTTAACATTACCCCACTAATAATGCCCGAAATGATACCAAAGGTCTACACTAGTATATATAGGTTATGCACTCATAAAACGATGGATTGTAAAGTTTGTAAGTGCACCAGAAGGTTATGTAAATAACACTTGCCTTCTGGCTTCTGCTCTGTTGTTGTTGCTGCTGTAAGGCGAAGTGTTAGGGACATCTACAAATTACAACACCGAAAGAGATGCAACAAAAATATTTTTAATTTAACTTATTTTTTAAAGTAAGTGCTGTAGTATAACTAGCAGGAGACAAGTAATAATTGAGGTAAGTTTGGAGACATTACCTTATTTAATCATTAAATTAATAAATATTTTTGTTGCATCTCTTTTCGGTGTTGTAATTTGTAGATGTCCCTAAGCACTCTTACTGCCCGGTAGTAACAGCAGCAGCAGCAGCAGAGAGCAGAAGCCAGCAGGCAAGTGTTATTTACATAAACTTCTGGTGTACTACATCGTTTTATGAGTGCATAACCTATTTGTACTACTGTAGACGTTTGGTATCATTTCGGGCATTATTAGTGGGGTAATGTTAAGAGACACTTCGGATCCATTAGCCCCTGCGCTAAGCAATTCAGCTGATAACCCTACGCTACGCTAACGCTCCCAATGTTCGACCCAGGTGAAAAAAGCTTCTGGGGGGGTGTTTGGCTCGAGATCATGGTGCAAAGGACCCTAGGGTGAAATTACTCCGAACCATCACTTTAATAGAAGTAAAGCTGTATCATCAAGTGTAAAGATACAGATAACATTATTATGACTATTCACTGTCTGAACTGTTATGTGAACCATGCCTTCACATGACTTAATTATCCAGACTATTTTATGTGTAGGAATAGTTCTACATTTTGAGAAGCACACTTTTTCCCTTGCTTGCCGAGAGTTAAAAGACAAGATTGATACCACTCATTTTTATGAGTTACAGCGTGTCTACATATGAGGTGCTTCTATTTTAATTAATCCAGCTTTCTACACAGGCTGCCTAAATGTGCCCAAACGCGGGTGACCTACGCTCAGTACTGTGCCTGAACACATCCTGTGAAGACACACAGAGATGCTGCTCTGCTAACATGCTGCTTTTGCTGTGTGCGCTGTAAAGACACTCTGTTAACTATGAAGCTGGAGGCAATTAACTTAGCTTAGCATAAAGACTGCCGGTCACAGTTACTTCTCAGAGTCTTGTTATCAGTGCAGGTCACCAGGCAACCAGCAGAGACGCTGCATAGATCTTCTCATCTGACTCTCTGCTGGAACGCAAAAAATAACTTTTTTAACAAGGGTTATTGTTGGCAGTTTGCTTTATAAAAAGAACACATGAAAATGTTTGATTTATTTTCTAGGAAAGATTTTGTCTGAGTGAAACTTCTACAAAGTTGGGCAGGAGGAAGATGAGTTGCCATTGCAAAGCAGTTAAAGTTTGTAATTGCATGTATACCTGCAAGATACAGGGGTCTCATGTTGTCGACCAGTCTTCAAATCAATATCAGTTTTAATCTTCTCTGTAGGTGACAGCGTTATTGGTTAAGTTCTGTGCCATCGACTTACCTTCATTGGGGTTATTTTCTGATTGCAGAACCCACGTAAAAAATGATTGTCACAAAGATGGACACTTTAATATTTAATAAAGGGTGAAAAGTTCACTATGACTTGCACCCTCAGTACCATTCAGAAGCTTCCAGTCACCCCTCGGTGGCCTCACATAGCGATTATCCAGCTCTGCACGTTGCTCATTCTCCTGCTCTTGCCGGACAGAAGGGGACATCTGGGATGACATTTTGAAGCAGATGCAAAGAGTCCATTACGGTTGCCCCCCAGCTCCGCAGCCATATTTCCTCTGTCAGCGTAACCACTGCAATGAGATTCTAAGGGAGGTGACCAAGAGCTTGGCCTCGTCTCCAGTGCAATCTGCTTTCAGGACGGCTGTGCAGACGCGGGCATACGTGCTCACACACACACACATACACACACACACACACACACATACACAGAGCGCTGTGCCATATGGTCACGCCATATAATGAGGGTCATTAATGTGGCGGTGAAACGTGTGATTGACAGGTTGCGGGGTGCGCTGAGTGGCAGGTCCATCCACAATCGAAAAAGATAGAGATGGCGGTGTCACGGCCACACAGGCAGAAGCACATCCGCACAGTTTTTATTATGATGTGCCGGTGGCAATGTCAAAGCTTTTACCTGGCATGACCGAGCCGACCGAATAAGACTCGTGATGAAATTGTTTGGATATTTATGTAAAAGTCTAAGAAGCTTTCCTGTCCTCCTTGCGCTGAAATATTATTGATGCCATTTTAGGCTGGTCTGTTCTGCTTGGTTTGAAGTACTGTCATGGCTCAATATGATTATATTAGCCGTTTCTTTCCAGGCAAAGCAGAGAGCACTCTCTGAAGGCAGATACCTATAAAAAAATAGAAGACCTTCAAGGGACTTCGCTCTATGTACGCAAACTGTTAGGACATGAGACCAATCATGAAGAGGAATGGCAAAGCTATCCTCCTTCTGAACTACAGCTTTTACTAATTGGAGTTCTTTGACAGCAGCCCATACATTATGAATACTGTTCTTACATGAGTAAACAGGTAGAGTAACACAGCATAAATATATTGACTTTTGAATCAACCTCAAAGCAAACGTTTAAACAAAGTAACAATGAAAGTTCATTTAGTCTTCCCAGACAAACTGGAATCCATTCATTGTCGACTAGGAAAGCTTTTTGCCATTAAGGCGACAGTTTCTTTGTTTCTTTCCTGACTCTAAGGACAAAAGAGCAATAGCAATTTATGAGTTGGCTAAAATATATTTGTCGGAAAGCAGAAAAAGCTTTTTGATGGCAAGATTACATGCAATTGGTGATGTGGGTATGAACCTTTGTTCGTAGAAAGTAAGTGTTAAAAAAACAAAGAAATACTTGGGTTGGAAGCCTTGAGCAGAATGGGTTTAGCTTAAAGGAACAAATGAAACAGCCTCTCTATTGTTGAATAAAAGTGTTGAAAAATTAAATGTCTGTTAGTATCATCTAAAAGTTCATTCTTTTGTTGTGGAAGATGTTGGCTTGTCCACAGTCCAGTCCTTGGTCAACATTTCTATTACTTATAGAGCATTTCCCTGGTTAATCCACCAATATTAAAAATTCATTTCTAATATTGGACTGCTTGCATTTCCAGCTTTCAGCATACCAAGCAGTAATAACTTTTGCATAAACATTTAGCCTGGCTGTTTATTAGAACTGCGAATCAATGTCTATGTGAGTGTCTGGCTGCTCTACCTGAACTTATTAGGTTGCATCTATTATGTCAAGTGGTAGACTGATGTTTTAAAATGTTTACAGACGTAGATAAAATGATTGAGCTGTAATAAATTATATTACTTTAGGCTATATATGGGAAAACAAATAGATGCTTCAGTGATTATACAAAGCCAAATTCATGTTGCTTCTTGTCAATTTGCAGGAAAATTGGAAAGCTCATAAAAATAAACAGCAGGGCAAAATCAATAACACAGCAAATACTGGCCTGGATTTGGATCATTGGACAATATTTGGCAGCCACTTTTCTCTTGTTTTACTATGTTTTTAAGTTTATGGCAGAGGTTTGAAAGCACTTACTTCTTTCTTTAAAAATGTGTGTAGTTAAAGGACGGGGTTTCCTTGTAATTTTCTAATAATCTCCTTGGAGGTTTTCCGGAAAAAACTTGGTACTAATTTGGTACTAATTATGGAGAACATAGAAATACGTTTCTACATGAGTTTATTCAAAGACTCAAGTCGAAACTGTCCCTATTTTGTTTATAATTATTGCCAAAGGAAATAGTTCATTTCCGGAAACTTGCTTTGAAAGTATTAAGAAATGACAGATTGTGAAATAAACCGTAATCACCGTTTTCTTTCTTTCTCCTGATGATTAATGCAGACACATTTTGTATTTATTTCAAAGGAATAGTTCAACATTTTGGGAAATGCACACCCAAAGTTAGATGATAAGATTTAGAGTTGTAACAATCTTCTCAGTTAATCTTCTAAATCTCTGCAAGGAAGTAAATGTCTGGCAACTCCTTTAAGAACTGTACTTGAAGAATCAGCATAGTCTTGACGGTTACCCTTCAAAATGGCCAGGATTTAAAAAAAACTACAATGTCACTGGTAGGTCACTTCATCAGGGTGACAGGTTTACAAGATTACTATAAGATTAAATTATTATTATAATTTAACATAAAAAGCTAATTGCCCACTAGAAGAGGTGGCCTATTTAGGTGTTTTTGATTGCAAGAGAATTGCAGGGCAGAGGTAAGCTGGAAAGCCCCAGGTCCCAGCATGTGGGTCCAAGGACACATGATTGACATTTCCAAAGACCTCTGGAGCCACAGCCAGAGTCTAAAAGTTGCCGGATTTCCAGCCGTGTGAGCGGCCCCCTCGAATGCCCATCAATGCAGAGGCTGTGTGTGTGTTCCACCCACATTAGGCATCTCCCGCTGTCAGGGAGACATTAACAAGGCAGGTTGTGCCCTGTCCTCTGCACTCAAACTCCTGTTCTTTCCCTGTTGACGGTTTACTGCGTCCTATCCTTGCACTTCCTGAGGAGAAGAGTTGATGGTATTGTTGCCTTGAGGCGCCTACATTAACAAATAATAACACACGTTTACCAATCTTGCAGTCATCACTGACATTGCTTTTCTGCTGTGATGTTTAAAAGTAAAAAAAAAAAATAAAATAAAAAAAATTATATTTTGCCACTTGGTGAGTAGTTGTCTTGCTCGTCATTGATCGAAAATATCTCACACTCTGATTCATTTAGCAGATTAAACATTGAGTAGAAGTGCAGAGGCAAGAAGCAGATCTCACCCCCGCAGACTCAACCTGATGCCCAAAGTGTTTTTTGTTTTTCTCCCTTTTATCAGACAGCCTATAGGGACATCAACTGATGAGACCATGCTAGCAACAGGGTTGCTATAGAAACTTCACATATAAGACTTAGGCTGGAGTTTGTCACCAGAGAGAAAACAGGAGAGAGCGATATAGAGACAAAGGGGTGGCTGTGTTGAATGCTCACTGGCGAGGCATCAAAGGTGGAGTCATTTGCAACACAACATTAAAGCCATGTTTTATTTCTTCTCTTCTATACTGCATCCGAGCTGCAGCGTCCCCATCAAATCCTCACATCCTGATGCAGGCCTGATACCTGAGAGGAAGGTTTCCTTTATGTTCCACTATAGCACGTCATAAATAGCAAGGTAGACTGCGTCATTTTTTTGTTATGACATTATGAACAGAATTGGACAATGCATTTTACGTCTTACCCATCAGCAAAACTGTCCTTTGTAAATTTCAGATAATCACTTTGGAAATAGCATGTTTTTGGTGAATTGTCCACCCGTGTTACATACTGTATTCTTGAAATGTTATGTACATATTGTTCATATGTTCTGTTACTGGCCCATTGTGGTTCAGGTCAGGCATAAGATTGTAGCATCACAAGTGTGGATGTAGTATGTCATCTTTCTACTGGACAGTAGGCTATATATAGTGTGTACGGTAAGATTATGTGAAACTATGAAAGTGGTAGCAGTTATCTTTTACCTGTCCAGCTAAGGGAATGTACACTTTTATTCTGCAGGGAAATCTGCACAGCAATTCTGCTACATAACTAATACATTAAGCTGTATGTGAAACTCTTTAATGTAGTTTATATTGCTGATGATTTAGCAGAACATGATGTACTTAGTGCACATGCCAACAAAGAAAGAAAAATACTTTCTATACGGACAAATTGTTCTTCTCCCTACTTTTTTTTTTTTTAAACAGACAGTGACATTCACATCTTTCATCACTGTGATTAAAAACAAATGGATAACAATCACATCTAATGGAGTGATGAAAAGAAATTGGACTTAACTGACAATCTTTATAACAATCTATTTTCAGTTTAAGACCAGTTGTGAAAAGATGTACCTGTAGAGATGGAAGATTAAAAGTGATTAAATGGGGAAATTCATTTATAGTCGCAACAGTTGCAAAGGCTCTGCCCCTGATTTATGACTGTCAAAGCCCATCTTAATTTCAGTCTGGGTGACACATGAGATGAGCGTCAGCGTTAGTCAGGCTTCAGGCTCTGACAGGAGAGTTGCAGCACTGTCTCCCATCTCTCACTCTTGCCTCCCACCACTCCTCTTCCTCCTCTTCCTATACCTCCCCTCTGTCTTTCTGTGTGACATTTAGAGGAGTGGAGTGAGCGTTGTTATGCCGAGCTAGACGTGCACATCTCTATCAAGTATCAATGCCCTGGAAAGTGTTTTGGGAAAAGGAGAGATGTTTTGAACATCTTTCTGCCCATTCTCATCTCCCCCTGAACACACTGCCAATGGGTACAAGTGAATGTGCACGGGGAGTGCATGTTCACAGAAACAGTAAGACTATCAAAGCCACATGCTGCTGATTTGAGACTCTCATGGAGACGCACTCTCCCCTGCTCCTTCTTCAACAAACACACCAAACCACACCTCTTTTTGTAGTCAGTGTTGGCAGTGCAGTGCCTCACTTGGATCCAAGCTTTCTCAGAATAAAGCTTAATCAGAGTTGGCTGGAGTTGGAGTTGAGTGAGACACAGAACGTTGGAATGTCACCTTCTGCTCTTTGGCATCTCGAGTTGGAGGGCCAGGAAGAGTGCAATGGGGCACAGTGGGAGCCCCTCTGAACCTTAGCCTCGGGACAGATGGCAGGTTTGGACCCTTGGACTTAATAATGAGCAGGTCGTGCCAAGCGGTGTAGGACACAGGGACATAGTTTAGGTTGCTTCATCAAAGCCATGATCTGCCATGTCAGTAGGGTGATGCCACACCCATCTGCTTATCTGATGATAACATACAGTACATTAAATACAAAAATTGGTCAGCATTGCTGCTTGGCTGCTTTCAGCATTTCTGTGTTTTTTTGTCCTTGCCTAGCCTAGTTTTGGGGTTGTTTACTTATGCTGCCATACCACTGTCACTGGTATTTTTGTATGACCACCCGTCCACTGCAGCTTAGCAAGTGTCATGACCTGGCTCAAAGGTATGAAAAGAAGAACACACATTTGCTTAATTAATTAAATTAAATTAATTTAAATAAACAAAGTAAAACCTGCTATCAGTTTATCATAAATTTGTGTAGTGTATGGATGTGTGAAGGTGTAGTGATGTAAGATAGCAAAAGAGAGAGAGAGAGAGAGAGAGAGAGACTGCTCAGGCACTCCTATTTATAGACATGTGAGCAATCCGCTAATCCAGGTGTCTATCATCAGTTCTTGTTAGCCAATCATCAGATCCCAGCAACCAAAGGAACTTGAAATAGGTCTTGAGGCCTAGGAGCCGTCACACAAGGAAACACTGTCCAAGGATACACAATCATTTTTATTTACATAGTTTTACTGAGCAGTTTGGTTAAATACATACTTGATTTGTCTAACTCAACTGCTAAAGCCACAAATTTGTAATATTTGCATATTTCAACAAAATGTATAATACATTTTTTGCATGTGGATTTTGTCCCCTATCTGTTAAAGAGGCTATATGTAACTTTCAGTTTGTGTTGATTCTAGCGGCTGCTTTGGACAAAAGCGGTAGTGTTTTTACCACACCTGCCTTCGTAAAGGTCTTTTTTTTTGGCGTGCTATATTGCTCACTGTAGATTACAGAGTTAGCGTTACTGGGAGGTCATATATTTGTGATTAATGTTTTGCTCAGACAGAAAATCATTCATTTACAATACAAGAATAAGTTACAGATGCATCGTTGCATTTCAAGTGTTGCATACGGTAACTTAGCCTACTCTGGCTGTATCGTGAGCTAAACCGGGTAATGTTATCACTGTCACTGTGTCACGAGCCAAAGCATTAAGAGTTTGTTGTAGCAACCAACGTAATTATAACTTAGATTCATACAGCGCATTTCATGAAACCCAAGGAAGCTTTACACAACTAGAGGGGGACAAGGGAAAAGAAAATAGTAAGCCAACACAAACAAAAATCATTTACAATCCCGTAATTGTCTCCATCTCTGGAAAGCCAGACCGAAATTGACTCATGTTTGCGCCTGTCATCTTTCTCTTTCCCTTTCCCTTTTATCTTTTAGTTGTTCATCGTTTAATTTCCTTCTTTTCTGTGATGGTCTTGCCCCAGTATCAGCCATAACTACGACAGATAACTTCTAAAATAACATTAAAATACAATTAGGCCTATATAAAGAAATCTCCTGCTACCTTTTACCTGGATGGATACACTAACACAGGCTTTTCCGGTGTTACAAAGAAATCTGTAAATACTTGTATACCTGCCGGAAATCATTCTGTGACTTTGCGGGAAAAATCGGACCTGAGCAACAGCACAAATAAAACCACGTAAAAATAGCGTTCTTTTCACTGTTAGTCTCGTTTGCTGTTACAGGTCATTTAAGATCATTATATGAAAAATTAGTGTGTGCGTCGATCTCTTAGCAGGGCCGGCATGTGTGTGTGTGTGTGGGGAGTGTGTGGTAGAGCGAGTGAGAGAGTGACAGCGATTAGTTTCAGAGCGAGTAGAGACTCTAAAGTGATAGTGAGAAAAACAGTGTCTCCTCTGTGTTTTCTGACCACGGTAGGAAATCTGTAGCAGGAAAAGTTAACCCTCTCCTTGATTTCATGTTGTTTATGGAGAAGGAGAACCAGGAAAAGAGTCGGGGGGAAATGCAACGCTACCAAGGCACGGCCGAGCGTTGTGCATCGCCACGACATGTAGTTACATTTTTTGAGGGGTGCACGTCAGGCTACGGCGTAGGGTCCAGCGTAGGGTACGTGTCTCCACGTACCTACCAGGGGCGTAGGCAGTAATGGGCCAGGGCGGCACTGGCCCGCCTACTTTACTCGCTGGCCCGTCCAGCCAAGTTTGATCAAAATACGTTTTGTTATGAAAAATATTCAAATGTATGCAAAAAAAGAAATAATAACAGGACTAGCTAGTTGTGTGTGTTTAATGTGTATTTTCTTCTCATTAAAACAAAACTGTTTAAACCAAACAATCAAACAATTAGACAAACGTCGAACGTAGTTTTGGTTGCTATGGTAACAACAGGCAGATCTCCGGGGCTGCCTTCAGCAGCTGACGTTAGCTAGCTGGCTGTTTAGACAACGTAGCTAGCTACCACGGATGTGTTAAGCAATGCACTGTTAAAAGTTACCGCGACAACAATGGCTTCTCTTTAAACTGGTATGGACAGTTTTCTTGGATGGAATCCAGTGGAAATAAGGAGAAGCTTTTCTGCAGTATGTACAGACATTTCCCCAGCGGAGCTGACAGCCCATCAGCCAGAGAGGAGGCCCTCACACAGGTAACATTAAGTCAAACGTCTTTCACGCTTCTTGTGTTATTAATTAAGTAACCTAGCTAACCTAGTAACCTTCCTGTTTTAGTAAGAAATGGTGAATACTGATGATGGCTTCTAGCTGAAATGCGTTTGTTTGTGTTTTGCCCACATTAAATAAGAAGATAACTTCTCTGTGAGTGACCTAGTTTTGAGTTTTCTTTGACCCTGTCACTGCCTTGGACTTAATACACTGTCTAAGATTTGGCACCTTGCTGGCCACTTTTCATTATATCTTTAATAATTTAGCTAAACAATGCTTGGCTGGAAGTTTTCATTCTTTGATTTTCTTTTACTGCTGGTAGCCATTTGCTGCTCATGATCTGACCATAGTCCTGAAGCAACAATGCTGTTGCATTGTTACATGTGTGATTTCTGTCTGATGTAGGCTATTCTATGTCCTGCAGTATGTAAATGCCTTCTCTGCTGTGTGGGTTCATGTTTAGTTGCCACTTTGTGCAATAAAAGGGTTAATTTTATAACAGTGCTGTGCACAGCCAATGCTGCTGTTTCTGCCGGCGCAAATATATTTTAGCCTGAATATGTTACAATCTACAGGTTTTTGTCTATATTGTTGCGTACAAACTTTTTAGACGGAGCTTTGTTGGTTGAGCATGTTGTAGACAGTACTGTTATTGCCGTTGTAATGCAGTATGTTGGAAGGTAAAATTGTTGCTGTTTTTTTCAGTTAGTCCTTTTTGCTACTTCGTCTTTTTGAAAATGGCCCACCCACTTTTGTACTGGCCTGCCCAAAATACTATTTCTGCCTACGCCCCTGGTACCTACGTACGTAGCCACAGTGTAGATTTAACGCAGAAGCATAAATCATGCTTAACTCTTTAAAGGTCCCATGGCATGAAAATTTCACTTTTTGAGTTTTTTTTAACATTAATATTAGTTCCCCTAGCCTATGGTGGCTAGAAATCTGGAATCTTGCTCCTTATGAGGTCATGAGGTTATGAGGTCTTTCTCTGCTTTGTCTGCCCAGAGAATTTGGCCCGCCCATGAGAAAGAGAGAGACATCATGGCTTGAAAACAAGCAAAGTGGCAGTTGGTCAAGGCCACACCCCCACCCTCCACCTTGCCCCCCCGCTCTCCTCCTCAATAGCATTTAAAGCTACAGACACAGAAATGGCACATACTAAGGAAAGCTCAATGTGGGACTGGCTCTAGTGGCTGTAATTCTGCACCAAGGCTGAATTTCGGGAAAGAGACTTCAGATACAGTATTAGGGGACCACTAAGGCCTATATAAAAGCATCCAAAAAGCAGCATGTCATAGGACCTTTAATAAACATTTTAGCCTATGAGTATTGTATCAACATGGACTTAGAGAAAACACAACCTATTCTCTAAAGCACTGAAACCTAAGCAGGAAAATCCCAGCCAATACATGTTTTCTTTGAAAAGCTTTACAGTATGCAATCCCTAAATGGACAGTAAGAAGAACACTATAGTGTGTGTTAGAATTTGAAAGAAGACGAGTAACATTCAGAAATGGAAGCACCAGTACACACCTCAGAACTTAACCTCAGTTGATCTGGATATATACTTGATTTTGGGAATTGGCACCATTTCTGCGTGTGAAAAACAGAAAAACACAGCAGGGAAACATTTTCACACCTAAGACATCTTTATTTTACACTTTAGATGGGTCTCCAAATTGGTCACTACAGCAGATTGAAACTCTGATTGGCTCCATGTAGGCGTAGAAACACATGAGGTTGTATGTATTATCAGATTCCTAATAACCTTATCTTTAACCCTTGTAATCTGCTCATATGTAAAATGTATATAACTGTTAATATGCATATTTCTTGTGTGTGTTTCTCTTAGATAAATGTGCAAATTTCTAATCTGCAATTCTGATTGGAAAAAAATCAAGACTATTTGACTATTTCAGGTCCAGCTATAGCCAACACGCTCTTTGTTTGCCTTCCTTTGTGAAGCCTTTCTTTTACACAGCGGAGCAAAATCATGATCTGCATTCATATCCGCCCCAGTTATCGATCTGACTGTTGGGCTCAGATGTAGAGAGCTAACACTTCAGCTCCACTGTGAAGAATAGTAACGGCTGATATTGGTGGGATAGACAGGCTGCATCCTGGGAGCTTATTTGTTAAAAGTACAGGTGTAAGGAGAAAAAGAAGAGACAGGTTGGAACTTGTGATGGATGATGAGGATACACAGTGGACCAGTGACAGGACAACATCAATAGTTAAAGCATCAGTGATGCATTGCATTTTGTAGTTTTGCAGCACTCAGTTGAAGTTGAAAGTATTTTGGGGATTGCAGCAGCCCACACCCAGCGCTTGTCATATTTTGGAGGCGTGATGCTTTTGAAACGTTATTGTCAGGCATAATCAGTCATCAGCCTGCTCACTGGAGGCCTTTTTGTTCCTCCAACCAAAGAGCTGAAGGGCGGCTGATTGACAGTGCATGACAGTCCCAGGTCCCTCCTATTTGATTTTGCCCTATTGTGTGTGTGTATGTGTGTGTGTGTGTGTGTGTGTGTGTGTGTGTTTTTCTAAGCATGCAAACTCCTTCAGCACTAATGCCCTGCTCTACCTTCACACACATTTCCAGGCTTAAGCTGCCTAGATCCAACAGAGCCTCCTATAGAGCAGGTGACCCTGATGCCTTGCTCAAGGGCTCCTTAGCAGCCAATGTTGTTGGGTGGGAAAAACTCGGGGCCCCTGTCCACTTCCGTTGCATTTGAGCATTATGTAGTTGTTTCCTTTTTGAGCGACAAAATCACCTCTATACGTGAAATTAGTTATTTTAGGTGCTACTATAGAATGTAAAAATAATGGATGTAGCAGCAGTTAAGTCACCTATTGGTGCAGCCATGGCCTAAAGCATCCCCTGCTTCATCGTTTATTTTAAAATAAATGGGACGATAATTTACAAAATGAACATCATGCTGTATTGAAGAAGTCTTGAAACTAGCGATTGAGACCATAAACTTGTTTGGAAAATGTTTACTGAGGTAATAAATCAAGTGAGAGGTAGGGTCGTTTTCTCATTGACTTCTATACAAGGCCACTTCTTTTTGCAACCCATGGAGTCGCCACCTGCTGGAAATTAGATAGAATGCAGATTTAGGTTTAAGGCACATTCTGCATTGGCTTCACTTTTTAGGCCTGGAAGCTCCGTCTATTATTATTTACAGTCTTTGGGTGCTACCCTGATTGTGCCAACTGCCTGTCATAACTATTCATGCACAAATAGTACATTTTCAAATTAGGGAGGCTGTTGTGTTTTTCTCTACATATATACGAAAATGAATAAAATATTTTTTGTTAAAGAAGAAGAAAAGAAACAAACAAAACAAGCCTAATTTAATTACCGCTTGTAGTGTTTGTGTCGAATTTGAATTTAATTACTTGTGTTACCAACTGAATATTTAATGACAGGTTGCAAAAGACCACTACTACTACCACTACATACACCAGAGAGATGGGCTACAGCCACGCTAACGGCATTCTGAGGCTACACTTAGATGGTGCTTTGAGCTACATGCTAATGTCAGCCTTCTGCTCACAATGACAATGGCAACATGTCTACTGCGTTAACCCGCTTAGTTTAGCATGTTAGCAACATTTTCTAATTAGCACTTAACACAAACTAGCCTACAGCTGAAACTGATGGCTAAAGACATCCATGATGCAATGGAACAAATATATAACTGCTTTCTTTGCAAAATATTTCAGTTAAAACTACAATGGGCCAAAGTGCTTTTTAAAATATCTTCTGTACATCAGGCTTGATATTTATGAAGTATAGCAAATCAGTCACCTGTGAGGTTCCTTCTTGTCATAAGTCAGTCCTGCACAGTTTACACCAAATTGTACTCAGCCACAGTCAACACATAAAGTAAATTAATTATACCATGATTAAAATTGTTCTGTAGCCATTCTGTGCAATCAAAATTTAATTGTGAATGATACGCTGAAGTTAATATTCAGCAGAGAGGGTCTTTAATACACACTTGAGACTAACAAAAGACATTTTGTCCAGACACTGTCCAGACTCCTGAGTAGGCACTCCCCCTTACATCTACAGAGCCTGATGGAAGAAAAATAATTATTCTCTTCCACTACCGATATACCTCTGGCATGTAAATATTCTTGAATAGGAATCATATACAGGGGGAAGCTAAATTATGCACTAAAATACTTTTTATATACAAAACACCTTCCCCCCCCCATTTTAAATTCATTTAAACAACATCTATCATGGCCCACCAAAAATTTTGGTTCGATGCTTGTCACATCATGACATCATACTCATGTTGAACTAAAAGTCTGCTGCTGCTTCATTGTTTCTGGGCAGCAAAAGCCAGGCCCTCTCTTCTGCGATGAAACAGTGCCCTCTATGGTAATACTGAGTGAAAGACCTGTATTTAATGCAGTACTGCAGTACTCTTAAGCTTTATTACATTTCCTCCTATATAGAAATACAGTGTGCAGCAATTTCTATATGTTTACACATGTTTAAAAAGCATGCTCTTTAAGGTAGCTTTCCATATATATTTTTTATCTGACCTGATTCAGATTTCCTTTTAGAAAGTCTTTAAGAGATAAAGTAAGGGGAGAAATTGCTCCAAAAATTAGTCATGGATAAACCCAGGGCTTATGTGACTGTAAATATCCATCTGACAGTTGGAAATGGCACTAATATGTCAGGCTTGGCTGCTGTCAGTCACACTTAGAGGTTGCTGCTGAGGCCCATCCCTTCAAAGCTACCTTGGAATGCATCAAACTTTTCTATGTTTTTGCCAGCATTCCTCCACTGAATTTGTAGGGTATACATTATATTTTATATGGTGAATCCTAAAGTTTGATTTGATTGCATGTTGTTATTTTTAAGCAGATATAGCCCATTTTAAAAGAAAAGATAATTGTGAACTGTGAAATATCTTCTTTTTTGCCATTAACCATCATAGCAAGGATGTACAGAGCATTTTTATTTGTATTATTTTGACTCGGAGATTAACTGTTGAAGATAATAAGAGAAAAACATAATTTTGTCTGCTTGCTACGTAATTTTAATTTACCGTGACCATGCCAAGTTATATAGAAAAACTAATCAATATTCTTTTTACAGTTTATTGATACATCCTGCATGAAATATATAATGAAATGAACGCAGTTTCTGGCTAAATCACAGTATAGTTATGCTGTGGAAGGATGAATATCTTAGCAATGTTGTTGTTTTTAAAAGCCATTCACTAAACTCTGTAAAACTAATGACATTCCCATCAGCCTCAGCTGTCCTTGGTGTTTAATGCTAATTACTAAATGTTAGCATGCTTACCCGCTAAACTGAGATGTTGGACATGGTACCCATTAGCTGATTAACATCAGCATGCTGTACTGTTTATTAGCATTCTCATTGTGAGCGTGTTAGCATGCAGCTATGGCTGTAGACTAATTCTTTTGCAGTTGCACTCGCCTGTGTATGTGTGCCATATTGGTGAGCACTGTCCACATATAAGTTTAGCATGCCAATATAACAAAGAAATGTCCTCATGTTGAGTGGATGTGATTTAAAATTTTTGCAAGTGGTGAAACAGGGATTTGTGTTTTCATTTGCTGGTGTCTCTACTCTCAAATCAGTTTTGTCCTTTACTTTAGGTCACCTTACCTTTGTTCCGGGAAAGTTGCTCTGATTTTGGCTGAAGAAGACGGCCAGGTGGTAAGTATAGCCTCAGACAATCAGATAACAATGAACTCATCTCCCCCCGTTTCTGTTCTCTATTAAATGAGAAATGTATGGGCCCAACCTAGACTGAGTGTCCTGGGAATGAACCAGTGCCCGAGGATTCTGGAAGGCTAGGGGTTAGCCCTTGGGTTCTAAAAGCCTGTCCGTTTCTCTCCCAATCTTAGCCCTCAATTACTGAATCAGAGGCGAAAGGAAGACCAGATGTCATCATCTGCCTGGTCCTCATCTCACCCTGCTAGACCCGACAGGCTATCTCTCCCTGCTTGTTCACTCTTTCTGACTTGAACGCACACGGAACAGAGCTCCTGGGATTCTTGCAAGTGAGCTGCTGGTTGTGCTCCAAAGAAGCTTCAAAGTTCATTGCTCTTTCTCAGCAGGAGTGCAGATAGGGTGACTTCCCGATATCTGTTTACCTTTTTCCCCACACACTCCTTGTGTTGCTCATTCCTGAGCTCCTCCCACATGAATGTGTGTAGATGAGACATGTCAGTGTTGTTTCATCCCTCTTCCACTACCTTATCTCCCTGCCTGTCCTATGAAGAAATGCTTTTTTTTATCTTATTATTTAGTAAACAATTTCGAGGCTTAGAGCATAAGTAGTGAGAGGCTTATCCCAGTAGAAAAACTACTGACAGCTGCAATATGAGTATGACTGACATCACTTGACTGGTTTATGTGAAATGCACACCGGCTGTTTTTTATTTTCCTTGGGTACACTGTAGATTTAAGATGGATCTCCTCCTATTCAGATGGTTTCTGCAAGAAATGGGGGGGGTAAGTAATTTGCTCCAACTCTGAGAGCAAAAATAAAAGACCAGTCTCACTTTTAACATTACATTTTAGAAAGTAAAAGCAATAACATATATGGAAAGCCAGTACATACAAAGAATGCCTATAACGCCCTACTTATCTGTCAGTTATTGCTAACTTACTTGTCCTGGAACTTTCAACCATAAGTTACTGCCTGGCTCAAGGCCGGCAACAAAAGGGAGGTCACACACAGATATATCAGTCAAAAAGTAGTTTATTTAAACTAACTAAACATATTAACACAACCTAACTAAACATAAGCTTAATGGTGGGGGGTGTAAATGTGAAAGACGTCAGTGGTGTTTGAAGTGTGTGGATGGGTGAATATATGGTGTGTTGTTGATGGATGCAGTAGGCCCGTACTACGAAGCAAGATTTTGCGTTAACAAAGTAACTTCAGATTCAACCCAGGGTTTTCTGTATCACGACGGTGGATCACTTGTTACCGGGTTGAATCGGCGTGGTAATTTATGCTGAATACCTAACCTGCTCGGGAGCAGGTTAGGTATTCAGCATAAATGTGTTGGAGCATAAATATGTTGGAGATTAGAGATCAGCTGGTGTAAAAGCACCGCCTCCGGACCAATCAATACTCGATTGATAACGGCGTTCTTTGAAGATAGGCTATTTGTCAGCTTTTTGAGCCGTGTGTTGCCAATGCCACACATCAGTTTGAATTATGTTTTTATGTTTATTTTCTCTCACGATCGCTTACCATTGCCAGGGTTGCAACTGATAATATAATAGGCTAAAGCAACGACAGATTATGGAAAGCAAAAGTGTAATTATGGTCAGATCTTGATCCTGACTGATGGGGAAGTGACATCGATAAGCGTTGTGATTTACGCATAACCGCATCGGCTTTTTGTTTTGCCAGCTTTTCTTCCTGCGTTTTGCCTGTAAAACCGTTACGATTACGATTGGTCATGCTGTGCAAACACCGCCTCTTTTATGTGAATGCGTGCGTCGCTGTATTGGGAAACCCTGGGTTGATTGAACCAGTTGTTAACCACCGTCATGACACAGCTTAAGCGAGGGTTATACCCGCCGTTCCCGACCTGTCGCATGACAGTATTTTTCCTCGCGCGTGGTGGTCGCGACACAAGTTGCAGTCTTCTCCTGAACAGAGGTGGCGCAACTACGACTTTGCTATTTCTACGGACTAGAAGAAGAAGAAAAAGGTAAACAATGGCGAAGAGAAGAAGAGAAGCACTTTGCCCAACGATTCGATGACCTACTTCGTCGGATCAAGCCTTTCATTCACCATAAAAGAACTCATCTTAACCCAGGAAGTTTACAAGAGAGACTTGCAGTCACTCTGAGAGTCCTGGCATCCGCTTGCCCTCAAACTCGTCCATGCTTCCTGTTTCCGCTTTGTCGTGCACCACTGAAAAAAATACACATTGGCCCGCGACAGGTTGGGAACGGCGACTATAAAGAGGCCTTTATGCGGGAACGCGGTTGTTAGGTTAGGTGAAGCCGGGTAACCAAAATAATTCCAGGGCATGTTGATCTTGATTCGTAGTACAGGAGAGAGAGTAAGACTCCCAGGAGGGCAGTCCTTTATGCCTTCTGTAAGCCACGCCCAGATGGCCAGGTACAGACGCCCACTCCCAGTACCTGCAGAACAAAGGAGCAAAACAGGACTGGCAGGCAGAGTGGGAGATGTCGTCACACATACCACACATTCCTCCTCAGCAGATTAAGTTTGATCAGTTGCCATTGACATTTAGATGTGGAAACTTTCCATGATCCTGAGCATCGCTCATGCGTGTGAACTTCCAAGTTGAGTTGTGCATTGGCAGACAATTTCAATCAAGTGCAGGAATGGTGGACTCTGCCATAAACAATAAGAACTTATATATAAAGAAGTAATTACAAAATGTGAATACATTTGATGGTTATTGCTGAGAAAATGGCAACCATAAACAGTATAAAAACCTGTGTTTGCTTTCATGAAAATCTTAAAGTGCTCATATTATGCTTTTGGGCTTTTTTTTTCTTTCCTTTATTGTGTTGTATATCTTTTTTTTGTGTGCATATAATAGGTTTACAAAGTGAAAAAGCCCAAAGTCCACCCCAAAGGGACTTACCATCTCCAACAGAAAACACTGTTCACAAACTGCTCCAAACAGCTCTATTGTAGTCCAGCCTTTACTTCTGTGACGAATACACACGTAACACACGTTATAATGCTAAGTTTGAACAGTTACATTTCATTGTTTTGTCAACTGATTAAATATTCTTTTTGTTTTTTATTGTACATTAATAACATAGTTTATAATATTATTTTATACTTTCTTAAAGACACCAGAGCATCATTTCTTCATTCATTTATCTGTTGCAGATGGGTACTTCATCAAAGAAGGGCGAGGTCGAAGTGGCTTGAACTACTTTAGTTATATACTCTTCATTTACTCTAATTGCAACTATATCTAGGAAACTTCTCCTAAATGTCTTTTAGGCAGTAACGACTGACAACATTTTAATCATGATGATCCCTCAAAGCTCCCACTTATTTGTCTTATTCCAACAAGGCTGTACACTTGGCGCACTTGAACATGTCTAATTCAAACCTCAGTGGGCCCATGAATATTTTAAAGAATCCTCTGCTATAGTGTACACTGACTAATATAAGCCAAGAGGTATCAGTGTAAAAGTGTTTCCCTTTTTCTGTTTTGCTTGTTTTGAATCCCACCTAGAAGTCAGTTTGTGACAATTAATAGATTTTAATAGGAATAGACATCTCTGGCTATCCTTACTCAAGGCAACAACTGTGTACACACTGCCCTTTTTTTAAGTCCTCCAACAAGCTGCCTAGCAGCACCGTGGAGAAAAGCTGCTGCTTAAGTGAGAACAATTGATATTTAAATTAACAACATGCTGAATGAGGGAAGCAAGAGAGCTGTTGTATTGTGATCCTGAGCCAGTAAGAGAGTGATTAGTTCTTTAGTGCCATTATTGAGTGTTTTCATGTGGTGTTGTTTTTAAGGAGAAGACTTACTGTTGAATGTGACTATTTAGCCAATATGTGCAACATGTGTTGTGGTCTTCTGTAAGTGTTCATGATATCAGGGTTATGTCCAACCATGTAATCTTATTAATGCAACACAGGCTCCTTCGTCATCCCTGTAAATGTCAGCAAACACAGGTGTTAAAGCATTTAGCTTTGTGTAGTTGATTTACCTCGTTGTTTGTATATAGTGAAAATAATGTAATAAAGAGAATATAAATATTTCATTTCTGAATTGATTAAGTATGACAATGTCAAGTGTGATCCAATCATTATTGCCTCACCTGCCTCAAACGTTACAATGTTGGAGCCTCCAACTATAACAAGCTTGTTTTAACAAGGTAAGATAATGGTTGATACATTGCTTCCTATGCCATTAAAAGAAGCACTTCTAAAATGTGAAGAAGAGTAGTTATTAAGACAAAATGTTATTCACTATTCATTTTACAACTACTGACTAACTCATACGTTACATTTAATTGGTGACAAGTGTTAGCCTGCTGCACAAAGCTGTGTATGATTGAACCTTATTAAGGAAACTGTAATCAGGGATGACAGCTGAGGATACATACTGAAAGCATAGTTAGGGCCACTAGACAGCCATTAAAATGACCTGGATATTTTTTTTCACTTTTGCTGGGGAGCTGTTGTGACTCTTTGGTCATATGAATAGATATCTGGAAGACCCATCTCCAAACCCTTCAGTGATGGGCCATTATCTGTATACAGTAGCTACATCTTTGGACAAGTGCCATGATATTAAGGCGTCTCAATGTCTATATTCTAGAGAGACTCAATCTCAAAGGACTATATATGTGATGTTCTTAAATCGGTCTAGACATGGCTTTGGTTAGATTTTTCTGCCACTTTTAGTGTAGAGATGTGTGTTAGGTTGGTCAATCGACTTCCAGTTGTACTGCTGTACTACTGCATCACTATAAGTGGCTTGCTTTTAAAGACACCGTGAAACAGACCACATATGTCGATCCCATGTTGTCTTAGCAACCAGGAGTGCCAGTGGATCAAGTGGGATGCCTACCAAAGATCTTTGGATTGCATTGGAGAGATATGTTTTAAAGTACCACAATCCAAAGTAGTATTTTTAATTACAATGTTGTATTACTATTTGTCCTATCTTCAAATCTTGAATTCAACTACTCAGCTGTAGTTACTTAACAAATTGTTCTGACCTCACAGTGGTAAAGCGTTTTTGGTATTTAAGTGGAATAATTGGCCAAAAAGACAAAGCTTTAAAGCACAGCTTAATCTGATGCTAATGGTCTCAGGTAGTGAATCGGGGTAAAAATGCACAGCTCTGCTCTGACTATCTCAGTTGGCAGAGAAGTTGTTATTCTACACTTAACAATTCGGCTGCCAAATTGTTGATTTGTTAACAGAGTTGTCTGTTCACGCATAGAACTTACATTTACTTTCAAGAAAGGTGTTCAGAAGTGCTGAAATGAGTAAATGTGATGGGTGTGGATTTAAATAAGTACACAAAATGTCTCACTCTTTAGGCAATCTGTATGATGATACACATGATGCTGTAGATATAAAGTGCAATTTTCAAACAAAAGAATGTTGGCAAATAATGTTATGTACTTGCAATTTTGCTTTTCAAGCTGTAAAATCATAAAAATGTATCATGGCCTGAAAACAATGTAGATTCTCCCATGAAACTACATACACAGAAACATACCCACCACTGTTGTACTGTAACTTTCAACTTCATTGTTTTTCCTGCATCAGATAAAACTGAATTTATTTTGTGTTTTATACCATTTCCTTTATGTTGGGTTTGTTTTCATTTAGGTTCTTATCCACTTCCGTTCTTGTTTTTTTCTTTTTCCTTTGGAGTGAGTTCCTCCAGCTTTTTAATCGTCCTTTTAGTAATTCAAATTGTCGCTTATTTCTGTGATTCATCACTTTACTTGCATTATTTGACTAAACTAAATCAAATGAGGAAAAACAGCAAGAACACTGAACTCACTGCAATAAAGTACATCTCTTGAATAGCCACATTTCCTCATTAGACATGTGCATTCAACAGATATATTTGAAGACAAAGTGAGAATCATAAAATACCATTTCTATGAGCAGCCTCTAATTTAAAGCTCCATTGTGTAATTTTTTTAGCTGACTCTTAGTAAAAAAAACTTTGTTCTTTCACAAATATGTACTCATTCATGTGTAATTACTTCTACCAACTAATCAAAGTATTCTCGTACGCGTAGAATCTGCCAGAATCTGCCATTCAGAATCATTCAGAATACATACGAATGTATTCTACCATGTTGCGCCTCCATCTTTAAAATACATTAGCCAAAGAGGGACATACCTTTGCGTTTCGCGCTTTTACACTCAGTGGCGCCGTGACGAATGCCACGGAGGAGGGAGAAGATTACTCAGCGACTGCCGGGAGATTTGAAAGCCGGTTGAAGATGGAGCACATATACACATATATATATTAACATAGTTAATATTGGAGTGGCTTTTCCAAGATGGAAAGAGCTCATAAGGAGCAAGGATTTTAAAAGGGACGCCGAAGTTGCCTGCTTTCTTCTCAAAAGGTAATTCTGCCTATTTGTGTCAATTTGAAGTTTTATAGTTGCTACTTGCTTGGCTAACTATAGCATGGTTGTGCATAACGCTAGAACGACGTCTAGGATACTTTTCCTTGCGTCAGTGATGAAAAAGGATTGTCTACCTTGTAACCTTGTAATCATATGTGTCGTGATTTCTCTGGCAGACAACTCTCGTCATGTGCAGTTGTAACACAGAGCTCATTTCGGTTTCATTGACATTGTTCATACTGCTCAGAGAAATATTAAAGTGCCCATATTATGAAAACAATTTTGGGGGATTTGGGGTGTTATTTTGTGTCTCTGGTGCTTCCACACGCATACAAACTTTGAAAAAAAAATCCATCCATGCTGTTTTGAGTGAGATACGGTTTCTGAATGTGTCCTGCCTTCAGTCTCCGGGTGAGCTGGTCAAAATCTGCACAACTTTCTACGTCACAAGCCGAAATGAGCTGGCTAACCGCAACCGTTAGCATGCTAGCGCTAGCATGTTACCTCGTTCTCAATAGCAAAGCACTGCTACAACACACAAATTCACCATAATCTACAAAGAACTACTTACATGTGCGCCCTCATTTAGAAGTCTCCCAGCTAATCCTGCCTTGTAACTGACCGAAGTTGGAGAAATAACCTTTCTTTTACTGTCTATGGAGCTAGCTGACATGATCTACATCTGAGCTACTGCGCATGTGCGAGTGCAATCAAAGATAGTACAGAAGAAGAAGAAGAAAAGAGGTTTCACTCTGTAGCTAAAACAGAAACCAGGTGAAAAGAGGATCTGCAGCAGTGAGAGAGAGCTGCAGTACAACAAAAATATGGTGTTTTTTGAAAATTAAACCATGTAAACCTATTCTGGTACAACCTTAAAATACAATTATGAACCTGAAAATTAGCATAATATGGGCGCTTTAAACACACAAACTTGCTTCTCTCCTACGCTGTTAACATCGCCTTACACTATTAATCTTGCAATATACAGAATAACGATAGCACTGATACTTTACTAACATTAGCTTGCATATGTTTGGCAACCTGATAGCTGATGTTAGCAATGAAATGGTACTAAAATAACGTTAAACTATTATTACACTGGAAAGAACACTCACAGAGGAAATCGTACTTCTTGGAATAATAAGGCCACCGTAGAAGTAGAAGAATGGGAGGGGTTAGAAAGTAATATTCAGTTGGTTGTCATATACAATTTCACCGCTAGATGGGAGAAATTCTTACACAATGTAGCTTTAAGATTGCAACAATGTGCTATTGTCTCCAACAAGTCCTGCAAACCATACAACAATGTAGATTGTTTATTACTATCCTCTAATACGACCCATAGGAACGTTTCATACCCCCCCACCACCACCACCACCCACACACACACACACACACATACACAGACACACACGAGTGTGGTTGTTTTTCTGATCCTTTTCATGGCTCTCAAATACAATGTCCCCTTCCACAGTGCCAGCTCCATTATTGCCCTTTTAACAAGGTGATATCCAGACACATGGGAGCAGATGTTGCAAAGAAAACACATTGTGACGTGATTGGTATCGATGCACACCTCCCACCATATCCACTGCATAATTTGGTGGATGGCAACAGGATAACAACCTGCATTATGAGGAGACAGCTGTCGTCATGGCGCCAAAGCAGCCATTGCATTGCCCCCCCCAATTCTAGGCAGAGGCGGGCAAGCCAATTAGAGTGATGTACAACTTGCTTGTGTCGTCACCACCCTGAAACCCGTGTCTCGGTCCAGCTAAAGATAATGCATGGCTACCTGGGTGGTAATAAGGAGGGCATACTGAAGACAGTTTTTTTATTAGTGAAATAATTCTGCTATCTTTTTAATTGTTTGCTTGTTCTTTAAGTAAAGTTAATGGATTTCTTAGGGGATATACATATTATGTTACTCTCTGCCATGGATTATACTGTAGGAAAATAAGTTTATGATATTGGAAAATGTACCTGTCTGAGAAATAAGGATCTAATTCAGTCTTGAATGCAGTATTTTGTGATCATGTCAGAGAATGTGATTTTGAACATATAAGGGAACATATCTTCTTATAACAATGCATACATCTGCATCCTACATCACATTTTACCTATATAAAATAATAATTTTTTTTATGTCACATATTTTCTATGGGCCATGCATAACGCAATACATTTCATAAAGTCTCTTTGTGTTGCATACTTATTAGTGTAGCCTAAGTTCTGCAAACATTTGTTACATGTGTCATTATTATGCAACCCAAGATTCCTTTGTAAATTCCTTTGAAACAAACCAATGAGGATAGTGCTGTCTGATTTAAATGTGAAAACCTGTACGATGTAAATGAGCAGTGGTTGGCAGGTTTGAAGGTTTTTGCATTAATGAATCCGATGCACAGTATTTGATGAAACCGTAAGGCAGATGGAAACTGGGAGATGGCAAGACCGTGTGAAATACAGGAAGAGCACTTGTGATTGACTGTCACTAGTAATCCCAGCAAGCTTTAACGTGTAAAATGATGATGGGATACAGTTTGAATGTATTTGCACTTCCATCAACAGCTTCAGATGTCACAGACACGACATATCAAGGTTCAAAATAGCTACAGACGGTTGTGCATGCACCATAAGATTAACAGAATATGATAGAGTCTTTGTTGTTGTGGCCAGAAGACGACTTGTTAGAATGTGGGGACTTGGCTACAGTCACCAAGTAAGGGCATATGGAGTATTAAGTCTGGTAGTAAATGCAGTAAATTATAAAAGCAATCTTTACCACGTTTTAAAACAATTCTGGATTGGTGTATAGTGGAAACTAAGTAGGGTGTCACAACACTGCTAAGCTTGTGGGATCATTAGTAAACAATGTTTATTTTACACTAATTAACAAGGCCGAAGTTGCGGAATATATGTAAGGATTTAGCCCTTTTCCTTGGTAAATAATGATAGACAAGCAGCAACGCCCCAGCCCAGTAGGTGGCGATAAGAAAGAAAATGGCAGTTTTTTCACCGACACTAAAAGAAGAAGTCCAACAACAACAACAACAAAAATGAAGAAGAAGTCGTCGCTTGCTCATGACATATTTTACCCGCGACATTCAACTTAGCTAAGCAAGTGAGCTCTCGACCTTTTATATATGTCAATGCTCTCGACGAGTAAATATAAATAGCTTTCTGGAGAAGGACCGTGTATTTACCTTAAAAAAATGCTCAAAAAGAAATCGAGTAGCACTGAAAAGAAACGAAAACACTCGCAGTCTGAAGAAAGACACGAAAACAATAAACGCAGAAGTGCGGAATCCAACTTGGAGGTAAGATCTTCAAGCTAGCTAGCTAGTGTTATGCTACTATCGTGTTTTGTTTAACGCTAGATGTTATCTAAACGTCACATTAACGTTATATCTGCGCTGCTGTTGTATTGTCTTTGTCGATAGACCCATAGGAGACGGAATTCAGGAGTTTAACGTTACCCGACGTTGTTTTCCAAATCAGTCATGTTTGAGTCTTATGCTTAACTTTAGGCGAGCTGTGGTCGTTCATATGTTTGACTAAATCACGTAACGTTTTTAGCTTGAACAGTGTCATTTAAAGCCTCAACATTTTAGCTGTGTTTTCGTAATTTACTATTCATTTACGTACTACTATACACGCTTAAACTGTAACGTTTTTTTTTTTTTTTATGTTATAGCGATTTTATTTGTTTGGCTTTGTGACTAATTTATTCCCAAAGCTTACATGGATTGTCCTCACCGTGTAGTTGGTTCTGATACTGTCAGTGCAGAAAACATTACATTAATACATAGTATTGTTATACTTTTGGCTTTGGCAGCCTGTTGTCAAAGAGATCTTGGATAGGGCTGGGCGATATGGAGAAAATCAAATATCACGATATTTTTGACCAAATACCCCGATATCGATACTGCAACGATATTGTAGTTTTGACTATTGGTGCTTTCACAAAATATTTACACAATGAGATTTTTGATAAATAATCATCTGTAATGTGGATATAATGACTAAGTGGGTAAAGGCAAATAATAGAACAGTTACAACAGTCTGGTAAGTTCAGAAAATGACATCACTTTACTGTAATGCAGCCTTTAAAACCAGGAAAAGGCAACACGTATGCCATATTACAATATCCATAATCTAAGATGATCTCTAGTCTCATATCATGATATTGATATAATATTGATATTTTGCCCAGCTCTAATCTTCGATAGGCTATGCCAAACATGGAGCAGAGAAATTAATGAGACTTTGATACAGTTATCCCTGTTAAATCGGGGTGTGGAAAAATGTAAAAAAAACAAAAAAAAAACAACAAAAAACACCACAGTGTGGTCATACTTTTTTATTTATATTTTTTTTTTATTTTTTTGGATCATTCATGTAAAAGTAACTCACCGAAAAGAATCAGAATCTTTAAAACCTTCAATACTGAATATAAACTTCTTTTTAACAGTGTTCAAAACCTTTATTCCTTAATTTTTAGTTACTTTTTAGACTTTTTCCAAGACCTCCAGACACTGTGTCTCAGTAACATGTTGGTTTCCTATAGCAGGACTCTAAGGATGAACTCGCTGATGCAGAGCTGGACAGGATTGGCAGTGACATTGAGGAGGGCGGACTAAACCTCACCCTGCCGTTCCAGCCCATCACTGCTTATGTCACTGACAAGCGGGAGATGCTGGAGCAGTGTCTCCATGTGCTGGGGGAGAAGAAGCTACGGAAAATGCTGCCTGATGAACTCAAGGTGAATGTGTGATTATTTTTTATAATTGCAAACTCATAATCTTTGTATGCCTGGAATAAGACAGGCTGAATGTAAATTATATCAGTGTTTGAAACTCATGTTTTTCATGACTTTATTAGAAATTATTTTGACTGACGATTGATCAAGGGGCATTTGTGGATCAAAGGACATACATTGGCCTCATTTCTCATCAGATGCAACATGGACTTTCTTAAATGTTGTCTTCAAGAAGTCTGTCCACCACAAACTTAAATAAATCTCTTTTGCCGTCACTCTTTATTGTTACTGAGAAAAGTTTGTGGTTTTAAGGATTGTGCTTTGGCAAGTGTTGTCTTCCAACATATATGGCCACATTTTGTATTGTTGGTTACATTCCATTTCTGGCAAAGCAACAACACATTGAGCAATAGTGATCATTTCATAAAAAAAGGTTTGTTCCATCTTTTTGTAGGCATACAGTATACTGTATTATATTGCATATAATTGTTATATTTCATTTCATTGTAACCTATTGAAAGTCACCTTATCCACATTTTATTTTTCCAAATCACTTCAAAGATCACTTTAAGTTAGATAGAGAATTGCAGCTTTTAGTTATTTGACATACTGTGTGTTTAGTTGCTGGTAAGATTTCTATCTATAGCTACAACTTAGCTATGGAGCTTTATAGTAAAATGGAAAAGTAAAGTTAAAAACATAACTATGTTTGTGTCAACTCTAGAAAGCGTATGAAATGTTTGATTAAACATTGCTAATGCATATCTAATACAGATGAAGAACTAATGCCATAGGCTTCTGCTGTTTGCTTGGGAGTCTATTAAAGCAACCCATCGTCCAAGATACTATTAAACACATTATCATTTACAGGACTGTAGTTTGGAGGAAATCAAAAAGATGTGCTGGGAGCAACTGGAGCCAGTCTCAGAGAAAAATCTCTTACAGATCTTAGCAGGTAAGACTTTTTTTTTTTTTTCACAACTACAAACTTTCTGGAACAAAACAGTCTTAAAACAATCTAGTATGGCAAACATTAACTTAAAGCTGTTTATTTCTAGGGGAGGAACTGACATCTGGAAATGGTGATGAAAACACAGAAGAGACCCTGGAAAGCCAGTGAGGGAACAGTTTGATAACTTATACAGGGTACATTCTTACTCATTCAGAATGAAAGTAGAGTGTGTTCTCATGCTTTTCTCATACTTTTATGTGTTTATTACATTTTTCGTCCCCATCAAGGCAAGACAATAACGTGGACTCTACATCTTGCCTCAAAGAAATTGCAAAAACTGAGGACACTAAGCAAGGTAATTAATATGGAATGTGCTGAAAGAACATATCCCAGGCACTCAATCAAAGACAGAAAAAAGCTGTAAAAAGGACCATTTTACATTTAAAATCTTGGTTTAATTTAATTTTTATTTATTTTTACAGAGGGTGGTGGTTCAGGTGAGGAGAGTGACGTCCTAAGCATAAACGCAGACACTTACGATAGTGATATAGAGGGACCCAAAGAGGAGCAGACTGTTAAAGCTGTGGACGGGGCAGTGAAAGTAGTGGACAGCAGCAGGGAGAGCGCTGGCCCGGTTGTAAACCCTGACCCACCAAACCCTGAACCTTCCACAGGCCCTCAACAAACCGAAGCAAAGAAAGACATCCAAAACGACATCGACAAAAGTGTCAGTGAGATATTAGCACTTTCATCCTCTTCAAGCAAAGAGGAAGCTAAAGAACCGAGTGTACCTCCACAGTCCACAGATGTTAGTTTACCTGCTCAAGGCGCACCTGTTTCAAGTCGTTCAGCTGCAGCAGGTCAGCCGTCAATTCAGCAACTGGAGCTTCTGGAGTTGGAAATGAGGGCGAGGGCCATCAAGGCCCTGATGAAAGCAAGTGATGGGAAAAAATTGTCTGTAACCAAAAATGTGTAGCATGTTTTATTTATTGTTGGTTGATACAGCATAGGGCATCTTTTTAACCCCTGATTTATTGTTCTGAGTGTACAATTCAAACCGTGTTTTGCTATTACTCCATATTGGAATGATATTACAGACTTATTTTTCTTTTTTTTTTTTTCTTCAATCTCTCTGTTTTTTCCAAGTTAGCGACATTTGCATATACAAAGTGTTGTACAGAAAAGTGATAACAATATTACAGACTAATGCAAAATTAAATGCATCTGGGCCTGTCCTACACTGAATGAATGTCTCTTATGATTAACCTACTGGTATTTCCAAATGTATTTTTCGCTCTGGTCACTAGATGGCAGTGTTAACCTGCCGCCGTCCATTCATAGCAATGTCTTTAATATGTGCAGAGGAGAGCAAGAGATCTGTTCACATTACAGTCAAAATGGTCAAGACAGCACGGAAGGCAAGTTTTCTTAATAAGGTTATTTAGTTACACACTTGGGGTAAAAATGTTACAATATTAGAGGATGTGAGAATATCAGAAAGATCATTTTGTATGTAGGCCAAGCTTTGCCAGCCAAAGTAGGTTGCAGCAGTGTGCTGTCATTTACACACCTGTGGTATTTCTTCACTGAACACCTGTTTGACGAGCCAGGTTGAAGTATGAATAGTAATACCATGCACTGCCCTCTTTTCCACCTCTCGTTTCATCTTCTAAATGTTAAGGCTGGTTTTCTAAGAACAGGTTTGGCAAAAACAACAAAAAATAGTTCCCATGGCATTACAGACAACATACATACAACCCAAAAGTGAAATACATCTGAAATAGTTCAAATCAAGTAAAAGAACCTGCCACTTTTATCCACCAGAGTAACCTTAAAATGTTTGCTTTGTTTACGTCTATGTAGCGGTTGTAATTAATCGTCTTCTCGCCTTATATAGTAGCGTTTTTGCTGGTAATTCATTCGGAGCCTTCTTTGTTCCTGTATCAATGTATGTGTGCAATTACATGCAGATGCAGAGCGAAACAGCTCTCTACCCCAAAGGAGACAATGAAATTTATGATAAAAAGTCACTTGCCTCCTGGGTATCTGCATTTCAAAGGGTTATTTCATGGGAGGCATGAGGGTTAAATGAGTCTTTCTATTATGCATGTATGTGCAGGTTTCTTTGTACTCATTGATGATGTGAAGAGGAAAAGGTCCACTTTAGTAAAAAGGGATAAAATGATTCTAAAGTGCTTGTAGTGGCTATGATTGGTGAGTATTTATCTGTCATTTTACTGCTATTAGAATGCCAATTATGTTTTGGTATGAGCCGATAAATTGCTTTTTAAGCAGATCTCTAAATGAGTGGCGGTAACGTGATACTGTTTTGAGTGAGAGTTTTATTTTTATTTGAAATGAACCTTATGATCCATGGTAAAGTATTGAGGTATGATGCTTCCATGAATGGTGCTGTGATAAGTGTCAAAAACAAGGTATTGCAAAAAGTTTTTGTGCTCATCGTTCCATCTGTTTAATAGCCGCTAGGGCTGGGACGGTTACCGCAATACTGCGGTCACGTGACGTCTACCGCGGGTCTGAGCCAAGGGGGTAAGCTTCGCTTCAGAACTTGAGCCATCATGGCGCCATTTTGTTGCTAACTGGCCATCACCTCCTGTTAGCATTCCGCTGACCGCCATTTTTTTTTTACGTCAATTGACTGAGAATAACTTTACATCCGAAGCGTTTTAAAGACTCGATTTGTCCATTGTTTAGTTCTAAAGAAACTCGACAATGTATAAAAGGCTCCATTACCTTGTATCTCACGTTATGACTCCGTAGCAGACATTTTTGTAAAATAGGCTAACGATTGTGTCATAACCAAGTGACTTACTGTCGCACAGTAGAGGAATTCCGGTATAGTACAGGGAAGCTCGCAGGCAGTTTCGACTTACATTAGCTGTTTAGGTTTAATTACTAATGTTAACTAGCATTTTAGTTAGCAATAATTAGCCTGTGCTTATGTTATCTCCTTACATATACCTACACTCTCCGTCTCTGTAAGATTGGGAATGATTGAGATTTCTCTTGGCACAGCTACCAGAACACTTACAACTTTCAGACACGTTGCTCATGTCACATTTACGCTGTCTCTCTCAGTTGGAGGCTGCGCAGTAAAGCTGGCCATCACCGGAAAAGTGCTTCTAATAGCCTTCACTGGTCTCCGTCCAGAGCAACGGGCTCTGTTGGTCCATTATATATATGTCAATGGTCTGAGCTCATCACCGTCATCACCGCAAAGAAACATTGGCCTGCACGTTGTGTCTAATGACATAGATTCATTGATTCTAATGGCACGGTTGAATTTCAGCCTGCATGCACGTTTCGTAGCCTAAAACAGAGCGGCTTATATTGGTAGAGAGAGCAAAGGTTAGCAAACTGCCGAGTCGCCCTCTCTGTCTGCTCAGCTCAAAGACAGTATATAAACTGGACCAACAGATCCCGTTGCTCTCATTGCTCTAGAAGGAGACCAGTGAAGGATCTTAGAAGCACTTTTCCGGTGAGCGCTGAGCGTTACTGCGCAGCCTCCAACTGAGAGATACGACGTAAATGTGACGTGAGCAACCTGTCTGAAAGTTGTAAGTCTTCTGGTAGCTGTGCCAAGAGAAATCTCAATCATTCCCAATCTTGCAGAGACGGAGGGCATAGGTATATGTAACAGCGGAAATATGTAGGCACAGGCTATATTAACTATAAGTTAACTATTAGTAATTAAACCTAAACAGCTCGTAAGTTGAAACTGCCTGTAGCTTCTCTTGTTAACTACACTACTATGAGACAGTAAATTAAACACTATGTTTATCGTTCGCAATTTTAACAAAAAGCGTCGCTCACGGAGCTATAACGTGAGATACAAGGTAAGCTGTAGCTTTATAGATTGTGTTCTTTAGAAATAAACAATGGACAAACGGAGTCTTTAAACGCTTCAGATGTAAAGTTATTCGCTGTCAAAGTGACGTCAAAATGAATGGGAGTCAATGGAATGCTAACGGGAGGTGATCGCTTTGTAGGATCAAAATAGCGCCATAGGAGGTTCGAGTTCTGAAGCGAAGCTTACCCCCTTGGCTCAGCTGCTAGACGGGCTGCCCTCGGCATTGTCGGCAAACTATTTTATTTATATTTTACTTTATTGACAAAAGAGCTTTCTGAACAGTCTGTGGAATGGATCAACGGAGATGAGAGAAACCATTGTGGCCCTAAATGACAACTCAGTAAAGACTCTCACCTTGAGCTGAAATGGAAACACTGTGCTGCAATCTTTTACAGTCTATGGCTGCAACATATGTTGTAAGGTTTAAGCAGATGTTTTTTCGGGGGTAACTCCATTCACTTTACCGGCAGTATTGACAATAGATAAAGCCACCGTGTCTTGAGAAGCTCTAGCTTGTTGTTTTATTGTTCACTTTTAACTCACTTTACATCGACTTTGCTAACTCTTTTTCCTCTCTCTTTTCCTCACAGCGGAACTCATACGCTACTCTCCGTTACTGCTCGAACAAATGGCACCCTGCCATTCTTGCTCTAACTTATGCTACTCTCATAAGGGGGTTGCGGTATACCGCGGGAATTTCTTGCTTTTCAATCGTGGTATGAAAAAATCCGTACCATCCCAGCCCGAAGAAACAATGATCATAATATAATGCCTCTTTTTTTTGAGAGGTGCAAGTGCTAGATACTATGTGCTAGTTAGCAGTAGAAATGGAAATGTTTGGTGCACGGGTCTTGATATATGTCTGCTATCACCTTCTCTCCCTGAAAGACATCATGAATTTCAACTGCTGTAGCCTACTGAAAAGTCAAGTCTTAACAAAGTTTTCTAGATGGACCTCCTAAAATGTACAGTGGAACGACTTGTGTGCAGAGTCCAATTTGAAAGATAGGAGAGGTTGTGCATTTATTGTACTATAAGAGTTTTCTACATTTGGATAGTTTGAAGATATTTGTTGCAATGCCCCTATGGACAAAACATGTAGAGGAGTAACATTGGAATGTGCTCCAATCCGGACTTGCTACAAATTAGGGACGCACCCATCAGATACTGATATCTGATATTGGACCGATACTGTCTCAAATAGCTGGATTGGGTATCGGTGACAATTGGAACAATGTTCAATTACATTTTTTACATTTTGGTCAATGTGTTGCTGCATTTAAAAGATTGGTTTACACTTTAAAATTAATAGGAATTATAATTAAAGAATTCTTACCAAGTTGCTGGTTCACAATGTATTATTTTAAGAACAATTTACTACATTTATATCTATGTAGTTTATTTGTTACATTTTGTTTTATAATGTAAAGGAAAGCAATGTTTAAGTCAAGTGTGATGCCTTACACATAAAATAATGATACAGCTTAATAATTAAACACTAGTAGTGGATCGGTACTCCGTATCGGTTGATACACAAAGCCCAGGTAGCTATCGGGACTGAAAGTCCTATCGGACGGTGCATCCCTACTACAAATACCAAAATATGTACAAAAATCAAAAGCACATTAAGGAAAGCCTAATAATGTAGCATGCTTGATGTGCTAATGTGTTAAATGTTGGCATGCACATGCATTAACATTTAAAATGACATGCTAACTGTAGTATCTAGCCACATTGATGCACACGTGCAACCGTACAGGTGAGTAAAGTACATCTGGATGCTGAGGAATGACCGCTGAGGCTGTTGGATGTTTCCACTCAGCTTGTCAGGCTCAGCTCTACGTTATCTGAGGCTGTTGGCCACTGTTGAATTACAACATGGCACCACACATCTTTCTGATTTTTATTAAACAATTTACTTTTCTTGTGTGCAGTCAAAATTATAGCCTTGAGCCTATGTAGGAAAGCTTCACTCTCTTCCCTGTTGCTATGGCAAGAATGGACCTACCACGTGTTTGTTTTGGTGCACATTTACAAAGTATTTTTGGTTTGTTTGGAGCATATTTTCACTGCTTTTACTCTTGTATGTATTTTAGTGCTGTATTTTTAGATTTGGGTTGCATTTCTCTTAATCTTTGTGCTTTCCGTGTGTTTTGTTCTTAGTAGCTACAGGGAATTGTAAAAGTAGCACTAGAAGCACAAGCATGTTTGAGAAAAAAAAGACTTCAATGCAAAACTAGATGTTACCAAGGTAGCAAGAGAAATACTGTAGGGACAAAAAGGTATTGAAAATTCATTTAAAATACATAGCCTGTTTGCATAAATAAAGTAATTCTCTTCAAATTTCCTCTGTAGCGTCTCTGTTCTTTATGCAGCAAGAAATTAAATTGAACTAAAGGCTCATGCTGACAGGCAATAAATAACTTAGCACCTCTGTATGACTAAATTAATTGATTTCCCCAAGCAATGACTCATCAGACACATTTCATTTTCTTCAAGTTTTAGACAGCATTTTCCTAAAGCTAATGAAGAGATGTTAAATGTAAGATGTAGTTTGTTTTGTTTAAATATCCAATTCTGTAATAGTGCTAATTGCTGTTGCATTGGCGATAATCATGATTGTCATCTCATGGAGACTCTTACTCTTTTTTTATTTTTAAAGATTACTTTTTTGGGCATTTTAGGCCTTTATTTGACAGGACAGCTGAAGACATGAAAGGGGAGAGAGAGAGAGAGAGAGAGGGGGAATGACATGCAGCAAAGGGCCGCAGGTCGGAGTCGAACCAGGGCCCGCTGCGTCGAGGAGTAAACCTCTGGAGATCCTTACTCTTGAAATAGTGGCTAGATAACTTCTACATAAAATTTCCTTCGGGATAAATAAATCATCTATCTATCTATATATCTATCTATCTACATGATAGATTTTTTTGACAAGATGTGGAATGTAATTTGAATAGTGGCTTCCTGTAGGCATTGTGGTCCTGTTGAATCCTGTCATTGAATGGAACAGAATGACAATTGTGGTAGTTTCATCTCAGGTGTGCTGCACATCTGTTCACTATTCACTTCATTTGCGCGCATAAATTCTTCGTTAAAAAAAGACGGATAAGCTTTAAGATGGGCAGAGCCCATTTTGAAAACTGTGAAGTGGGTGATTGTAAGATGTTGCTATTTGAAAGGGAAGAGCTCCCTTGTTTTTAGTCACACTCCAAAATCCCTGAAAGAGATTTGAACATTTGATATTCCACTCCTGTGTAGTATCTACATTTTGAGAAAATTCCTCCCCTCCACTGACTCCTCTGACATCTGACTTTCAGATTCCATGCATGCTCTCTCTGCATCGGGGTCTGCATTTAAATGGTGCATTAATACCATCAAACAAGCATTGAAATTCTGTCGGGTAAACCAGCAAGCCAATAAAGCAAAATGCTTTTGAAGGATATCAGAGACATCAGGCAGGATGGATGACCTCACACAATCAAATCAGCATAATCAAATGAAATATCACAATATTACATCAAAGCCAACTCCTACCGCTACAGCAACTGCAACACAATCAACAAGGATCAACAAGTTCAATCCTAAGGGTATCATTGCATTCTCACGGAAATATTGTGGTTGATGGCCTCAAGTGAATATATATTTTACAACTAATAGAGTAGGCTCAGTGAAAATCTTTGGTATTGTGTGGCTTTTAAATGTTGTGACTGTGTAAGATTAACCATGCAATCTATGGTTAATCTTCAATCCAATTGATTCCCACTGAAATGAGTATGCAGACTGCAACGCTAATCTACAGTTTAGTAGTGTGCAAATATTTAGCACTCCTTTGAGAATTAAGGGTGATAGCATCCAAATTAATTATTTGAGCATCAGATTGTTTCTTTCTACATCAATAACACAAAACGCACTGAAGCTCATTTGGGTATAATAACTGAGCTTTAATGTAAAGCAGAAGACATTCTTTTATAACATTCTGTCACCACACCCAATAAAAATAAATCATAAAGGACTGAGGTAATGCAGCCATTTAACTTTGATGAAACATTACCAATATATATTTTACCATGTGGATGTATAGTAATTGGGAATGATATTAAAGGAGACATAAAAAAAAAAAACTCACTTCCAGTGCTTGTGCATAAACATTTGAGGATCTGGGGTGCCTACCAACCCATACAATGTAAAATGAGACAACCCAGTCATTTCTTTTTTTATATGCTGCCTAGATCAGAAAACATGGGATTCAACAATCCATTCAGATTTGCCTCCCCTTCCTCTGTCACATGCAGCCTTAATAGAATATACCGCCCTCCATCTGAGTATCTCCACCCATGGCTTGAGAACTACCTTTGCAAAGGTGTGCTATGTTTTTCCTGCAAGCCAGTCAGAGTAGACTGGGCTATTTCGAGAGGGGCGGGGCTTAAAGAGACAGGCGCTCAAACAGAGCCTTTCAGACAGAGGGTGAATAAAGGTATATTCAGACAGTATGAGAAAAATAATGCAAACGTGTTCTAGTAGAAACCCAAAATACATATGAGCCTAAAAATTATCATGATATTTAATATATTAATTATAGCCTCATTTTCTGTTTCAGTTTATACAGTTTATTGAATTTCACAGATGTTTACAGTGTTTCATATTGTACCGATACTGTTATGCCATGAGAGTAATTTAAATTTAGCTAGTATCCCATGCAAGGAAAAACAAAACAAAATCAACAACATAGAACTACACAAACATTTAAACTTAGCCAAGGTTGGCCTGATCTCTTGTAAATATATTATTACTGGATTTGTCAAAATACTGTACTGTAAGAACAATGAACCCTAAAATATACTGTACATTATGAAATATCCTCAGTATACGGTCGTGGAACTGATCCTAACTTAACGTGGCACTGAATAAAGACCTAGATATGTGAAGAATAAAGTCTAAAGCCATTCTATATCCAGTTTCTTTAAACTAATCACACTTTATGTGAAGCTAAGCTTTAAACAGCTGCATGGATAAAGTCCCAGCTGTCCTATGAACAGCAATGGACCCCCAAAGCGTCCCCCAGACAGATGATGGATCACAGCACACAGCCCTGGTAACTCACACTTTTATGATTCTTGGTTCAGACTACACCATTTGTGCATCAGTTGGAAGACATTGAACTGTCAAATCCTGGTGGGGTGCCATTTATTTATTTTTATTTTGACGATTTATTTCCCACAGAAGCACAAAAGGACTCAGCCAAGTAAATTACTTTTGTCAAAGTTGTGATTAAACTGTCAAATTTCTTCCCACCACCAGCTGGCAAGCAATTGTATTACATAAGTAATTGTCAAAAGGATTGTCAAGAGAGGAGTATATTGCTTCATGGGTTTCTGTCTTTCCATCAGGGTTTTACATTCCTTGCCTTAGTTTAATGGCCTTGTGTGTTTTAACTACATTGCAGCATTTAACTCTCTGGGTTAAAGTCATACAGATAGATAGTTCCTCAAATAGGCAGATACACAAATACAAATTAATCTTAACTTATTTATTCATTGTCATTTTGTGTCTGACACCAACAGTTTTGAACACAGGTTTTATATGTCTCTTTTGGTTTCGGTTTCTGTGACACCGCTCTGTTACACCTTCTTTTTATGGTTCACAATAACAAATGGGGCATATGTCATTTGTCACTTTTGATTGATAGCTGATAACCTTTCTGATTAGAACTCAACAACATTTAGATTCCTATAAGTGCAAAAGTTATGGAAGATATTAAGTCTACACATGTGAAATGACACATGGAAAGACATGCGTAACTATTATACAATATCGGCATGAGTCATACCACCAATAAACTGAGTAACACAAAAGCTTACCCCCACACCACCACTTCAAGCCCCAACATCCATACGCTCCTCTTTTTCATCACATCGTATGAATGCAGTGCTATTTCAGTTGCACTTCTTGACAGCTAATTAAGCAGCCAGTGTCTGCTTCCCCAAAGTGATTGCTTAGCCCTTGCTATGATTGTGTGGGGTTATATAGAAACGATACTTTTAAAACATGAATGGTATTTTCATTTATAAACAATGTGAAGAATTGGTTTTACTGGTGAAAGTGACATTCCAAGTGTTTCACTGAGTAGAAGAAAGAAAAGAAATGCCCAAAGTTTATTCTCCATAAAGTTCTTTTTCCCTCATCTCAGACTTATATTCCATATACAGTACCTAGCTAACTTAGATGTTTAATTTGTGAATAGTTCCGTTTGTCACATCATAAATAAAATATACACATTTTCTATATCATGAGGTTGCACATTGAATAATTACTAACATATCGTCCAGTTTTTAACGTGGTAAAATGCGTGATAGTTCCTGTGTAATAATTGTGATTAGAGATTTTGCGCTGTAGGTGGATAATGACCCTTAATTAATGAACCTCTCAAGTTTTGCCTTTGAAAGTGAGGTCATCATACCTGTAATGTTAAAGTGAGCACAGATTCAATGAGGGATTTGGGAACAGATTAAAATGTCATTCCTCATACGTTCCTCAGCCGGAACAGGTGTTACTGGGCCTGCTGGTAAATGGAGCCTGCATGCTGGGAGGAGAAGAGGTGGCTGTTCATTTCCGTGACCGAATGCCTAAATCTTCGGGACCGGCTCCAACTCCTCAGGACCTGCACAGCCTGCCTGAAGCCGTAAGTTTGCACAATGTGTGACTGCACATTGTCTTTCATTTGTCGATGCTCTGCAAATAACTCACTGCTGAACATTGTTGGCATGTGCATTCATTACAAATGAGAACGCAAACATTTGGTTCAATGTTAAGCAAAAATGTCATTGTCATATGAATTTGTGCTGTATGCGTGGTAGTAATAATAAATAATAATAATAATAATAATAATGCATTTTATTTATATAGTGCTTTTTACAACACTCAGAGACACTTTACAGAGTTAAAAAAAATGAAATCCACACAATAAAAATCCACATTAATCAAACATTAAAAGCAGCTCTAAAAAAGTGAGTTTTGACTTGTGATTCGAACATGGACAGATTGGTGCAGTCCCGGATGTGTTTGGGGAGGGAGTTCCAGAGGGAGGGGGCAGCTATGGAGAAGGCTCTGTCACCCCAGGTCCGATGCTTGGTCCTGAGTGGCGGAGACATGAGGTTGAGTTTAGGAAATTAAGTATTTGTTTGTCAGAGGGTAAAATAGTTCGGCACACGAATAACGATTTGCTGTGAAATTAATCAAGGGGAGTTTGAAGTGGCTCCAACATTAATCAACATTTCCTCGCCATTCAGTTTAATCTGGTCCAACCCAAGCTAATCAGTAGCAGGCAATGCAGTCCCCTTAAGACTTCACACCTAAGCTTTTATGCCATTTTTGAAAGATGAATTAACTTATCACTTCGCAATTAAAGGTCATGTGAAAGTGATGACTCACTTCAAAAATCAACATCCTGAAACCAAAAGATCCATCATGAGTCATCCTGTATTCACGGCAAAGGTCCACCTATGATTGTGCTTCTCAATATTGATAACCTCACCTCAACCTATTCCTACGTGACTCATTAGTCACACAAGTAATGGTATGTCATAATAGAGCAATCAATGTTGTGGATGTGAGTGATGACTGTGGCTTAAGACATGCAAGCTGTGATGTAGTACATGTCTGAGCGGAGAAGGGTTGGTATTTGCAGTAGAGGCCAAAAAGATGCCCACCACCCTATCTCTGTTTTCTTTGTTCCCCCAATGAAAACAAACAACATCCTGCCACCGAGAGTTAGACACAGCATTCACCAAAGCCTTTTTAAAATTTATTTTAGATGGCTGAGAAGTCATAACAGCCACGTTGGATGTTCTATCAAAGGTTTATCATCCTTACGCCAGGCTCATTACACTGGTGCAGAGACTACAAAATAAAACGTGACTTAATCAAAACCAAGCAGGCCTCCAGAATAATGGCTCCCCACAGCTGAATATGTGAAACAGTCAGGCAGGGGCTACAGTTGTACTTAACCTCATCAAAGACCATTTAGGTGATGGAGGACACCGATGCTGAGGCGAGGGGCTGCTAGGGGGTTGTTTGTTATTTTCAATTCACGCTTGATGAAATGAATCAGCAGTTTAGAGGTAATTACAGTAGTACATTTTATTATATGATGCATTCTTTATCCATATTAAAAGAAGAGTTGTGTGCCATTTGTTTTCAACATTTTGGGATGCCTAGATTTCTTTAGAGGTTTTGGCCAGCAGCCAAAAATAAAAACACCCCCCAACTAATTAATTTTATAAAAAATCTGGAAAGCCTTCAACGTTGCACAGAAATCCTAAAAAAAAAAGCTTCAACAAAGTCTCCCACATATCCTTGCACAGGTAATGCAAGATTCAGGTTTAAGGTTTGAGCAAAAGACAATTGCAGTGTTTTTTGCACTGGGGTGGAAATCTTCTCCCGAAAGCTTTTCCAAAGTGATGTGTAAGTGTCTGTTTCTTTAATGGGCTATGCCATGGGAATGTTTCCATGGTAACATGGCAAAGGCGCTAGTACAGCTCAATGTCACTCTCTGGGGAGCTTCTGCTTAGTGGGAAATGATGATAATAGCGCAGAGTGTTGGATAAAACTCAACTGGGGAAGACTAACCCCTTCATATTGCATGGAAAGGAGACAACGTTCATTCTTCTTCTGCACAATCTTTTGCTGGCATTTTTTTTTTTTTAAAACCAGTTCCCCTAGTTACAATACTAAAGTGTGTTCTGTATCCATTGCTTACATTTTTTAATTTCATACATCTTACTTTGACAGATAGTAAAATTACCTCTTCAAGGATAAGGAGCACAGAGAGACACAGTGGTGCTGGTCAAACCTCTTTTATTTTAATATTTTCTGAGTTTGTACTATCAGATTTGTGAATAGTGCTGTTTTAGACCTTGTAGTGCCCTCTATACAGGCCTTTGGAGCTTCACCTGTTCTAAAATACGGTACTATACTATATGTGTTATATTCTAATTGTGTAAGCCATCATTGCAATTGAAAATCCTAATGCAATTTAAAAATATCAGTGCACAATTGCTCACATAGTGGTCTGAGAAAGTAGCAGCCACAGCCTGGGAAACTATTCGACCTGGTGACTCGGCTTGCAGTGAGAAATCTCTGCTCAAATCAGATACCTGTTTACACCCCACCGGCACTCTGTTGCTCTTTTCCCAGCGCTGATATCCGCGCATATGTGTGTGTTGTTCAGTGTTAGATGTCGGATTCCGGCAGCTTAGAAAACACAGCGTTGTATTAGATCACAACTGTGCATAAATTACATGCACAGCGAGTATTAGGCGAGGAGAAATAACTGAAGACTTTGGAGTTGAAAATGTCATATTAATTTCAAACACATTACCCCCTGCCGAAAGACTTAATGAAGAAGCCCATTAGAATGTCATACCTGCTTACTTGTGAATTTTGTAGAAAGTTTATTTGATATGTCTGAGTCAATCACCCAAGTCTTTGTGATAAGGTACTGCTCAGTGAGCCTGAACCCTCAGTTCTACTCTGGGAGCACTTGGATATTTTATACACGGCTGTGCTTTGAATAATTTCCAGGCAGAAATTCTTCTTTGGCAAGGCACTCTATTTTCCCTTTGTCAGCTTAAAGGTTTTGTCCTTGACGTCACTTTGCAAAGTGTGAGCAACTGATATGAAATAAAGACTTGAATATGTGTTTTAAGTGGAGCCTGAGATGCTTTTTCTAGACCCTGCACAAAAAAAGACTGACCGGGTGAGGCAGAAAATGCAGCCAAGTAATACTCTCATAACTTTTAAACAGAACACAAAGCATTTTTTTTTTACTTTTCTTATAAGTTTCCTTTTCTGTTGAATACGAATGTTATTCTATGGTGCCATGCTATGGAATTAGCCTTTGTGTTTAAAGGGGTATTCCTGCAATTTAGCATTGCACTTACTTTAAGATGGAAGACATGCAACAGATTTAGGGGGGGGTGGGGGCAGGGATGGTTAAAGTTTATGCAGCATAGACCACCATATCCCGATTTTTAGTCCATATTAAGGGTCAAACTCAACAAACACTGCATCTATATGGATTTCCCATAATGCAACTGGAGCTCCTGTAACTGTTTTGCATTACACCTAATGCCAAATTTACATGTGAAATTGGTGGAGGGCCCCTTTAATAAAGTGCTACATTTTATGATATTACAAAAGATGAATTCATTTATTCATCCATTCATTTGTATATAAGTGTGTGTAAGAGGAGTGTGCCAGTGGGCAGCTTGAAACATACTGTATAATGAACATTTTTGTACAATATTTGTGTTGAGCTGTTGACACAACTGGCCTACTTGTATTTAAACTCGATCAGAATTATTTTTTTATTGTCAGCATTCTTTCGGTTTGTCTCTGTACACGCGGAGCATTTCATGTCCTCCTCTGACACATTGCGGGAGCGCTGGGACAAACACCGGATGAGTGACTAAGAAAACAATTCCCCTGGATATGCCTGTTGTCTCGCTCTTCCTCTCTCGTACACGCTCTTTCTGTGTCTCTTCGGGGTTGAATCACATTTCTCTTGCTTCCTCCAATGTGTCTCTGTCATATATAGGTGCATAGGCACATGCACACAGACATACGCTCACTTCTCTGACACACAGAGACACACACACACACACAGTCTGACAAATCCCCCCTTCTGCCAAAAAGTCGATAAATAAATGCATTGTCTCTTCACTTTCTGCTGTTGGCATCAGCCTGTCTAAATTGTCTGAGAAGGCAGTGGAGTGTGAAATTGAGTTCAGAACTGTACGCTGTGTAAAGGGGCACAAGATGAGCGTATGTTTGCTTATTTATTCATATTGCAGCAGCATTCAGTAGCAGTTATGCAAGAAAGGGTCAGTTAAACACGTTGAGGTGTTGTTGGTGGAAATTAAAGAGAGTTTAAAGGAAGTCTTAGGCAGTGGCATTTTGCCCTTGCAAGGGGAGCAATAGGTTATTCATCTCAGGGGTAAATGAAGCTTTAAAGTGAAATTGTGCAGTTACAGTGAGTCCTGTAAGTTTCTTATTTCTCCAGTCCCTGGGTGCTGTGAACCAGGACGACTTCTTTTTGACAGTCCCTATCATTGTTCTAAATGCCATCTACGCCGAAGCTTTGTAGTTGCATACAAAGAAAAAGGGTAATTTTACTTGAATCACTAGGTAGTGATTGAATAACTTCACAGTGATTTGCTCTCTCCTATTTCTGAAAAGATTAATTTCTTTCCCAAAGCCAAAGAGTTCATGCGAGAATAATAGCACCTGCCCACACTCATTTGCCAAGAACAAATGATTTTGCTTGAGAATGTAACTTTTGTGCCGCTTTCCCAAGATTTAATCAGAGGTATTACGCAAACCTTCCCTTTCTCAGCTCTTTTCTTGCCATTCTGTGATGAATGTGTTGTTACCGGATGATGTATGTTTATAGATTGCGGTGGATAACTGCTGTTTTGAAGAGTTATAGCTTCCTCTCACATCACAGAGAGTGCCTCTATGCGAAAATCATTCAGGGATTTCAGGTTTGTCTCTCAATTGAGCACAACAAATGATAAATGTGCATTTATTGAAAAAATAAATAAAAATATCCATCCCTAAACTTTGTTTCCAGACTTTTTGACAAGGCTTTTTGAATGTCAGTCCCCACTACAGAGTCTGGCAGTCAGTGGAAAAACGATTCACGTATTACATTTTTTTTTTTTTTATATTAGCAGTGGTTGAAGTGTCCTTCACTGTCACCAGAATCTCTAGTATGGAGGTCGTCCTCTTCAACTTTTTTATTTTAGAGTGACAGAAATTGTAATGGCAGCATAAATCCTTCAAAGTCTTTGCATTCTCAGCATTACCTGTAAGAACTGTCCAGAGGTCAACTGATAGTAGAGCCTCCATTTTAGCTCATCCATCCATCTGTAACACGAATGCGTTTCATTTAGAAATGTAGGAAATACAACAGTAGGTGACCACTTTATTTGACTTGTGACCCTTCTTCTATGTTGAAATATATAGTGTCTAAATGAAATATATATATATATATATATATATATATATGTGTATATATATATACACACACAGTATCTCACAAAAGTGAGTACACCCCTCACATTTTAGTAAATATTTCATTATATCTTTTAATGGGACAACACTGAAGAAATGACACTTTGCTACAATGTAAAGTATTAAGTTTACAGCTTGTATAACAGTGTAAATGTGCAGTCCCCTCAAAATAACTCAACATACAGCCATTAATGTCTAAACCGCTGGCAACAAAAGTCAGTACACCCAAGTCAGATGTGGGGAATTAAAATAGCCCCACATCATCACATGCCCTTCACCATACCTAGATATTGGCATGGAGTGCTTTCCATAAAATCATGTCTCAATGCAAATCAAACTAGCTATTAGGCTAACTGACATAAAACCATGCCAATCTCTAGGTATGGTGAAGGGCATGTGATGATGTGGGGCTATTTTAATTCCAAAGGCCAAGGGAACTTTATCAGGATGAATAGTATCCTGGATCCATCAAATAACTGGCCTTTAAAAATAAAAATCTGCCTGCCTCTATGGGAATTTAACATAGGGGTGTACTGACTTTTGTTGCCAGCGGTTTAGACATTAATGGCTGTATGTTAAGTTCCCCCTTTGGCGTTTTCTTGTTACAAACTTTAAGTTTCATTATCAGTTTTTGCTATTAAATGTTATGTTTACTCTACATTCCTCTTCTTCAAAAGGCATCGTGTGTCCTTGAGGTCTAACAAATGTTTTGAATGGATTTTCCTCCTCATAAAACACTTTTTTAAATTGTGCAAAGTTTACATCCATATAGCTGGCAGTCTTCTTCCTTGCCTTTGTTGGAAACTTTTACAATTCTTTGCATGCACCTATCTCCCTTTCTGAGCATGGCAATATCAGGATTGCTTTCAAGCATGTGAACACCAAAAAGCAGCGGGGCCAGTCAGTATCAGTGGGCGGGTCATCAAACTATGTGCTGACCAATCAGTGGTTCAGACTGTCATAAATGCATGCTTTAAGAAGTCCACCATCATTCCTGTGCCACAGAAAACACCAGCCTGCCTGAATGATTACCGCCCAGTGGTACTCACCTCTGTAGTGATGAAATGCTTTAAACACTGTTCAAGGATTCCATCAGCTCCCCACAACCCGACACAGTGGACCCATTACAATTTGTCTGCTGTCCTAACCAACCAACATAAGACTCCATAGCACACATTTGTCACAGACATTGATGTTACCGCCACTGACTGTCAATCAGGAATGTTTATCGTGTTGCCCGTGTGCACAAAACAGGGACCCACTCTTAAAAGCATTGCTTCATAGTGTTAAACTCCACAGGATATCTAATACTAATAGTAGTGTAATATGAATGTATCTATACCATTGCATTTAGATTGATATGTAGTCCTTTGAAGTGTGTCTTCTCACATGTGTACAGTGTGTAACTAAATATGGCTACAGGTTTCCATTCCTCAGCTTCACTCAACATATATTTAATTTATTAATATAACATTGAACGCAATGTATTAGATCACCATTGATACTCATGAACCTCGATAAGAAGTGTGACCATGCCTGACTGGAAAAATAAATCTAATTTTATATTAATCACAGTAGCTTAAGGTCAGATTGGCCATTATCTACTTTTAAGCATTTACACTCATTAACTGAGTAAATATACAATTAATGCGTCATTTGGCCTCGTCTTAAATTTTTACAGAGCTACCATCTCCTATTACCACGTTACAATTACACATGCAAACTAGATTTCATTTTATGCTATAGAAGTCGTTTTAATGTGGTTAATGATGTAATTAGTTGTTCTTGAAAAGAAAAAAAAAGAAAAACGCTACGTCCAGGGATCTAATGCCGTCACATTGAATGGAGAATGTATTCATCATGACTGGCTTGAGGCTTGTTTTTGAGGCGTGAACTCGAAAAGTGCAAAGCACATAATGAACACAATTACGAAGAGCTGCTGTTGGGGGATGCTCTTTAAACATATTATAAACTTTGATTGATCTGATCTGTTTACCGACCATGCTGTGCTGTTATTTGTAAGAAAATGGCATCAGTTTGACAGCAAATCACTGCCTGTAAATGTCACACTCTCCAAAGCGATTGTCAATGTTCACTTTAACCCTTTGTTTTTTGTTTAAACTTGACTACATTCTTCAGTTAGACATAACTGTGCAGAGTAGTGATGAATGAGTGTCAATAGGCAATTATGCGTACATTCTTTTCAACCACTTCAGTTTCAGCTTTTCACCTAGCTGCTAAATTTAAAGTCTAGTCTGTCTGTATTCTTTCTTATTTCTTTGAGTCTCTGAGACACTGCCATTATACTAGTTACAGCCAGCAACTCCCTTGAAGTTTACTGGAATCAATATTTCAGTGCTGAATGGCAAGCTTGTCCTTAAACAAAAATAATTTTCCTTGACAACTTGAACAAGCGTTAAGCCAGTTAGAGGTTTGCCCTCCTCAGAGCCCATTAAAAGGGTTTTAATGAGGGGAGAGTGGCAGGCAGCAGCAAGACCCCCCACTAGCTTTTGATACAATGCACTGTCACCTCATTAAATCTTGATGACGTTCAGAGGTATTCCAGGACAGTTGTGAGACCCATGTGTTACTCTGCGGACGCTCAGTCGCCATGGGGGGCACTGCCCGGGGGCTGCGGGTACCAGCTGGACTTGGCACCACAGCTTGGCCGAGACAGTGATAATGGCCTCCCTGCTTCTTGTTCCCATCACATGCTTTGTCATTTTAAACTTCTCTTTAATGGCCTTTATGGTCTGCCATGAATTGTGCAATAAAGAGAGGCGTGGAGGCAACCCAAATACAATAGTAAGCAAGCTGGGAAGTTTGCTAGGGAGGCATACCTAGTTGTTGAAAGGTTGCTGTTTTGATGTGCTATACTAAGGTCCGTTTTACAGTCGCCGCAGCCGAGCTGGCGTGCGCGAATGTGACGTCAAAATGACGTACAGCTCACTGGTGCGCCAGAATTTTGAGTGCGCGACCAGAGGGCGAGAAATGGCAAAGTCGGTAGCCTTTGCTCATTAGCGACACCTCTGTTCAGGAGAAGACTGCAGCTAGTGTCGCGACCACCACGCGCGAGTATAAATAAATACCGCGCTCCCATGACGTCACATTTGCATGCGACAGGTCGGCTGCGGCTAGTATACCCCACATTTAACAGCGGCTAATGCTTCCATACCTGTTTCCATAAACAGTAAATGCTTATTAACCCACTGTAATTAAATGTATTTTGAACTAACTCTGTTAGTTCAAATCCACTGCACCTAACTAGTTAAGCCAACGTTGGCTCCATGAGTTTGTTAAAAATGCTTTCTGTTGCGGACTTAATGTTTGCAGCTGACTCTTTTGTAGAATTTTGTAAAAGTCATCTTGAATATGAACTTGATGGCTCCATACATAATATTGTCCTAAAAGACTGAAGATAAAGCTAATGCTAATGTCCCAGGCAAGAGGTCAGCATTCTCACTAGTTGGTGATTTATCCAATTTATTCCTTGTATTGCGGTGTAGAGCTAGTTAGTGTTTGTATTCTAAGAACACATGTAAGATTGCCAGTTTCATATATCATTTCCAGTGTTTCCCCTATTCATTCTCAGCAGCGCACCATCTTGGCTCCATGAACAAGATAAGTGTCTGCGGTTAGTTCGCATGTCTGTAATAAAAGCAGGACAGTCGTGTTCTATCTGGTAAAGTCAGTTAAACCATGGATGTATTTGAAGAACTGGATACAGCGTTCAAGGCAGAGCCCCGTAAATTCCTGTTAGAGTTGTAAAGTGCCGCATTAAGCCATCATGGAGCCAAAAAATACCCGGGTGGTCGGTGCTGCTTCCACATTGTGCGGCTCATAAAGCAGGCGCACTAGAGACCTCCGCCAGCCGAGCCAGCTACTTCCGGTTTAGTGCTTCACTAACTCACATGGGGATTAAATGATTTAATCGTGCAGCTCTTCTAGACTTTCCAAATGCTATCGAACCATAGGGATCAAATTCTTAGTTGTGACGCTCAAATAACGCTGCTCTCTTTAGCTGGTTTCTGTAGCATGTTTAATTTGCTTCAAAGCCCAGTGCACTTCCTGTGGGCCTGAGTTAAACAGGTGAAGATCACATTGTCAGTAGCCTACCGTTTACAAGCAGGCTTGGTAGTGAACATGCATATCTGGTGTTTTTAGCTGAGCTAGACAGAGAATATTCAGTTAAAACAGATTGGCGATACTTGCAGTCATTGTTCTCCGTGAAGTTAGCTGGAAGTGAATGTTTTATGTGGAGTAACTGCGTCGTTGTCAGCAACTGGTCATATGGTAACTTAGGAGGCAATTTGGCCTTGTTTACGCTGATTAATTTGGCATGCAGTCAACATAGCAGTCATAATTTTGTTTTAATGAATTCTGAACTCCTGGCGAATGCTCCTGTGTTCTTCCCTGTTTTGGAAGAAGGATATAACGAGAGTAAAACTAGCTTTAAAAGTACGTTTTGGTCAAGTGCTGTGTAGTGGATAGAGAATTTAAAGTGGCTATACTTTATGTAACTTTCAGTTTGTGTTGATTCTATCGGCCACTTTGGACAAAAGCGGTAGTGTTTTTACCACACCTGCTGTCGTAAAGGTCTTTTCTTTACGGTGTTGTATTGTCCACTGTTTTACCGAGTTAGCGTTACGGGTAGGGATGCAACGATTATAGATTTTGTTCGTACGATTATAGTCTAAAAAATAATCACAGTTTCACAATTATCACGATTATTATGCATTAATTAATTTCACTGCTAATGTATGAAATCACATGAACACTAGATTTTAATGTGTTATTTATTGCTGCCTATTGAAACAGAATTAACACAGTAACAGTTTTGAATATTTTGAAAATGATTATATGATCAATCATCAACATTTTTATTTAAATTCATCTGGAAAGGTTAGAGACTAGAGTTGAATCAGTCACACCACAAACAAAGGCCAAGTTGGCAACAGCAGTGCTGTCCTTAAGAAGAAGTTGCTAGCTGGTGTGTCTAAAAGTTGGAGGAGCTGCTAGACAAGGTGCGCCTGTCACAGAGAGATGCGCAGCATGTTGCCAAGGAATACATGCGATGGAGAGATCTCTTTGCAGCCTTATGTCCCACAGGGGATGAACAGGAGTAAGTAAGTAATGTTAAGTGGTAACGTCAGTGACACGTTTGAGTTGTTGTGCAGTTTTGACTCGTACAAACGTAACACTGTCGTCAGCTCGCTCACTGTAAATGCAAACGTCGGCTTCTGACTTGTTAACGCTGGCTGTTAACTCTAACGTTACTGTTAACATTAAACAGGATAACGTTGGCTAACTGGTAACGTTAACAAGCTAATAAACGCAACAATAAAGCCGCTAGCAACTTGGGTTGAATTCCCCGTTGCAGCTGCAGCCGTCCTGTGTTTTCTTGGTGTTTGCTAACTTTGTGTAACGTGAAACGTGAAAAACGTCTGATGTGCCGTGTGTGCGCACACGCGAACGTTTATGTCGTCAGGAAGGTTTAATAAGGACTGCACACACTGCTACACATAACTTGCAGTCAGTTGACACTCGGTGTAGCGGAGCCTTTACGATTAATTAACCGTGACGTTTTAAAGCGCGGTTAATTGTCAAATCGGTTAACACGCTGCATCCCTAGTTACGTGGAGATCATTTAGTTGCGATGAATGTTTTGCTCAGACAGAAAATCATTCATTTACAATGAGAATAAGTTACAGATGCATCGTTACAGATGCAAGTGTTGCATACGGTAACTTAACCTGGATGTATTGTCGGCTAAACCGGGTAACGTTATCACTGTCACTGTGTCACGAGCCAAAGCATTAAGAGTTTGTTGCAGCAACCAACATAAAAATAACTAAGGTTAATAAAGCGCATTTCGGGCAAAGGCGCTAATAAAAGCTGCATAAAAATAGCGTTCTTTTAGTCTCGTTTAAGGTCATTATATGAAAAATTACACCATCTCAGAAACATTTACATTTTTTACATATAGTAACTTTAAAGGAGTAAGAAAATTCAAAATGTTTTGAGAATGGAATTTAGTATGGTGTTAGCACCAGTTATCATGAGTTCCAAAATTAAAAAATTAAAGGCAATATAAATTGCACGTTAGATAAACTACTTCAACATAAACTACAAGTGAACCTCAGCTTAAAAAAAACTGATTTCTTTCTAAATATGACTGATTGACAAATTAATCTCTATTTTGTCTTGCTTTCCTCTGAATACATAATTTCCAGCAGAAAGGCATTTGATAAGTTGTCTGGGGAAAGAAAGCATTTTAGTCTGCTTGCTTTGTATTTAGGTTTAGTAAACAATATAATGTTGTTTTTGTTTGAAATATGTAAAGTGCCCTAGCTCCACGAATTAAGACATTCTCAGCTCTAAGCAAAGCCATCGCTGAAAACAAGCATGAGCAAATCATGTCACCGTTCTGAGCCTATATTGTTTTTCAATTTGAATTAGTGCCTAAATGAAGCATTATAATACATGCACACAACCTCTTGGTTTATTATCCAACCCTTTTCTACAGTTGCTGTTATTTTAGTCACATTGAAGCATGGTTTAAGCAGAATAATAAAAGAAAGGGGGAGACTAATTTTTAACAGCTTTCATTTTTCATTTGACTCAACCAGGAGGTATATTTGAGGGCTGTTTGTATTTCGTATTCATGCTGAATATTATGCCAATGAATGTCTTGAGACACTCGAGACTTAGCAGCGCCATACTATAGACATGATAGAGATGAAATGCAATCTGTCTTCAACCCTCACACTATGAATTTTTCAATACAGCAATAACATATCAGCACTGTTTGTCTTTGTAGTTTTACACAGCCCCAGGTTGTATACTTGAGAATATCATAATGAGATATTGAGTAATGGAAACACAAGGCAATATATTGCTTGAATATTATTTACTTGGCAAGGTAAAGGGCCACCCTTTGCCTTCAGAGCAGCTTCATTCTTCCTTGTAGTGTTAAACTGTAGTGGGAAGTTGAAGCATCTCTCAGGAAGGAAAACCTCCAGTTCTTTTAGTGATGAAGGAGGCGGAAATCTACACTGCACAGTGCTCCAAAATTCCCATAAAGGAATATTCCGGTGTGATTGGACTGGGCTTATTTCCTGCTTATACTGGTTTACATCACTCACTTTACAACTTGTATCATGTTATATAAGCGCTGTTTTACTGTTCTTGATTTTTTCTTTTTTTTTTAAGTGAAATAGTCAATAGGCATTCCCAGTTCAGATTTATATTTTCTTGCAAATTGTATGCACTGCAGCTGGACAACGTGGGTCTGTCTGTGTGCTTGTTTGTGCTGTGAATGATAGACACCAGGTCTTAATGACACTACAGATCATTCAAAGTCTGATTTCCAAGTTATCTTTTACTGTTCCTCAACCTGTGCATTAGTATATAAAAAGGTTTATGTTGATATACACAGATGGTGGAACTTTGCACTTGTATTATGATGCACAATACACATAATATATTATTGAGACGATATCACAGAGGTGGAGAGATTTCTGAGGTGTTTTACAAACTAAAGGGATAGCAGACAAGAAACCCTCTTTTTTATCTTACACATAGGTACATCATGGTTATAATATCACACTGCTGCAACATTAAATATGCATTCATTGATTTCCGACTGCTGGAGGGGAGCCTATATGCTGTTAAGATGAGAAAACAATCCCCACTCAAAGCTAAGCCATTCTCCACCTTCCGTCTCTTCCTCTCCCAAGGTGAAACATATGCCCCTCAGAAGACAAAGTAGGGCAAGCTTTGTAAAGTACTGAGGCATCACAGATGAAGCTGAGGTAACAGAGAAGGCAGTGTACTATTACATGGAATGTGTGACTGTCAGTAATAATTTTTTTTTGCATTTATGGTCTTAAGTTGATCCTTTAAAGTCAACATGATCTTAAGTTTGAGTGTGTACTATTTTCCCTAAATACATGGCATGCTGGTAAAGGACAATTCCGGCGCAAAATGAACCTAGGGGTTAATAACACATGTGTACCGAGTCGACCGTTATCTGGGATATGTTTTCATGCTAATCGAATGTGTCTCTAGCTTGAAACAAGATAGCGTAAACCGCTGATTAGCTTATAATGCTAGTAGTCAGGGCATGGGTAAAGTAAAAAAGAAAATTGCTATTTCTATACCACACTTCCACTGTAGCATAATGAGGGTCCCTACATGGAAACCAAAGCATTACGTTCACATATACAAGCAGGCGCCATCTTGGGAAAACAGGAAAGCCGTGGAAGAGTGGTGCTATTTTGAGCCTTGTTAGTGGTATAGAAATAGTGATTTCTTTTGACTTTACCCATGCCCTGACTACTAGCTTTATAAGCTAATCAGCGGTTTGCGCTATCTTGTTTCAAGCTAAAGACACATTTGATTAGCATGAAAACATATCCCAGAGAACAGTCGACTCGGTACACATGTTTTATTAACCCCTAGGTTAATTTTGCGCTGGAGTTGTCCTTTAAGGCAGGAGTTGCATGCAGAGGCTTTTATAAAGAGAAAGATGGTCAAAACTGAGAAGGTGAGAGGTGCGAGGAATAGGTGGAGTTTGTCAGCATTGCGGCAAATTTATTTGTATAGCACCTTTCAAACACAGAGGCAATTTGAAGGACATTGCATAAGGTAAATCAATTAATTAAAAAAAAGGTGACATATCATGATAAAATATTTTTAGTGCTTGTGCACATACATTTAAGGGTTCTGGAGTGCCTACCAACCCACACAAACTGTGAAATAAGACAACCAGTTTTTTTATGAGTTTAGATTTGGCTCCCCTTCTTATATCACATGCCGGCTTGTTAGAATATAACCTACTGGCCCCTGTCTGAGTATCTCCACCCACGGCTTGAGAATTACCTTTGCAAAGGTGCGCCATATTTTTCTCGTGAGCCAAAAAAAGCAGACTGGGCTTTTCAGGAGGGGGGCTTAAAGAGACAGGTGCTAAAACAGAGCATTTCAGACAGAGGGTGAATACAGGTATATTCAGACATTCAGACAGTATGAGAAAAACATTGTGTTTCTTGAACATTAAAGCACGTAAACATGTTCTAATAGAAACCCAAAATACTAGTATAAACCTGAGAAGGATATTTATTTATATTTTATAAAGCTTTATTGCAGACACATGTCCATATAACACATCATACAGTATACATAGTATAAAAAGGAGATACAAAAATACATAAAAATTACATATTAGCATATAGGATATACAGGTTATTGCACCAATGCCGTCTTAACCTAGAAGTGTATCTATAACAGCTTTTCAGAGGGCTGACTAAAGCTTCAATTATCAACATCAGTTGTCTTAAGAGGCCTCACAGGTTGGCACTCTAGTGGACACAAACAAATGACTGGCACTATGCCACCTAGGGACACGAAGCAGCAGCCTCATTGCATCATTGTATGTCTCTGACTGGCTAGCTAATTACTTATCAAGACGGATGTATGTATATATATATATATATATATATATATATATATATATATATATATATATATATGCGGGTTATTTTATAGCAGGTAAATAATACTATTTATTATTAATGCTCCTTTATACCTACAATAACTCATATTTTGGCCACTTTGGGACAGCACAAACAAGCTGTTGACACAACCCTGACCTTTTATCGCATTTTAACTTGACATGGTAAACTTGTTATTATACAGACGTTGAGGCTTCATTTGGAGTCATGTTTGAGTCCACCGGATGAATGTTTGTTGAAAATTCACTCTTCTTTTAGCTCCGTTTTTGCTCTCCACCAACATCTGAGGTTAAAATGTGGCTCTTTAGCTGATAAATGATCCACTATGTTCACCAGCTAGTTCCTAACTTTGTCTGTCTGTTGTTTGGTGCTGGCCAGGTAGTGTTCAGTGGCTTTTTTGCAACAACAAAAAATTGACTGACTGACTTCTGTAACTGAAAATGACACCGGTGAGAGGGAACCAAAGCATAAAGTTGCAGGTTGTAAAACCACAACAACGAACTGAAAGACGCTTTTTTTGAGCTGAGGAAAACTGCAACTTCTCTCTGCATTCATCATTATGAGCGACCCCTTTTACATTATATGTAGTCATGCGATCCATTTTTAGTATAGAAATAATTATTATACTTTTAATAACTTTCACTTTTTGTGGGTAATATACTTCAGACACTAATCTATCACTTTGAAAGTCTATGCCTGATGTGTATTGAAAACAGACGTATTTTGTTTGTTTAGTGCTCTTAGAAAGCTAAAGAGCAATATTCACCTGGTTAGCAGCCTTCAGAAATGTTATTGACTTAATTTGAAGCCTTTTCCACATAGTGTTTGTTATTTTGTCCTTCATGTGTAACAGAAGTGAAATGCATATGTTTGTGTATTGGCTCAGTTTGTAAGGATTTTTCAATGACCATGAATTGTATTAAGCGCGCATACAGCTTTCACAAGAGAGTTGAGTCTATGAGTTGTCCTCTGCCGAATTTCCCCGTTTACGTGTATAAAACTGTCTCCATTTGACAGCCACTTTGGCATTTGTTTTAGCATTTACATATGACTCTCCTTTTTTTTTATTCTTATTGCTTTTCAGTCATCTGGACAAAGACAGAAGGAGCAATTGTTCAAAGCATTCTGCATGCCCACTTACTCACTGACAGATTAGACTACTATTACTGTCTGCCAAAAATACTGGTTGTTTTTCCTTCAGAAGCTCCAAACCACCATATGCCTATATTTGCCAGTGAGAAACTAAAATCGCTTTGTCCATACTAGGAGAGACCCATAATTAATATTGTGAATTTCATTTGATATCTGCAACTTGGCTGAGAACCTGTTCCTGGCTGCTGGAGATTTGATAAGCCTCCTGCCCTCTTGTCAAGTTGAACAGACTGTAAAGGCAGAGAGATGTACCCCAGGGACCAATGAACAGCTAAACAGATGACATGAATCCGAGCAAGAGTTCCAATGAACTTTCCTTGAACTAGAGAGGACCGGTGATCCATGGCCATATCTCTCTCCTCTCTCTCTTCTTTCTCTCCTTTTCTCCCCTCGACTATAACTTCTCTTTCTGCTCCTGCACACAATTTTTCTCTTTATTCACATTCCCAGCTCTCTTCCCTCTCAGAAGGAGCCAAATGCAGTAGTAGTTCTTAAACTAAAGTCACTAACAAGACGCTGTCACAGTGTAGTGCCACTTCGCTGCATTCCCATCATGTGGGATTTTGGTTTGAAAACCAGCAGTTCATTTTCCAGTGTGTGGGCTTTCACTCCTACCATCCCCTCCTAGGTCATTGGTTTGATTTATCCACTCTGCTTAGGCAGTAAGCAACAATAGACCACATAAAATGAAAATTCCCCAACCTCTTAAGATACGGTTTGGGTTTTTGCCTGGAGTTTCAGATTTGCAGGTATTACACAATGTCTTTGAGTCCTATATTTTCAACAAAGCCTGTAAATGTTTGTAATACTCTCTAAAGGGCAAGCACACATATTGTTGCTTTTAAGTGAGAGCTGAGTAGCCAGTCATGCAATGTTTGATTTAAAGGTGAGACTCTATGTGCACAGACATGTTAAAACCCTGAATAACAGTAACTGCATCGCAGCGGTACAACATTTACAGTGGTCTGAATATCTTTCTATTTTTTATTTTTTAAAGGGCATTATCCTCATCCGGTCAGCCAGCCATTTTCTATAAGCGCTTAAGCAATTCAGATTTATCTATGCCTCATTGTGCACGTCTGTGTATCCCCAACAGGGGGCAGTGTAGGAGTTTATAACGATGCCGCCTCTTTCTTTCTAGAGACAGCCACAGCCTGTCTGGCACACAAAGGAGTGAAGAGGCATTGATTTACATACATCAGCTGTGTCTTTAAAATACTTTTCAAACACTTAATCTTGTGGTTTCTTTCTCTGTATGTCTGTGTGTGTGCTTTAATTTCAGTTGCCTTCTTTATAGGAAAGAGCCAGAAATAGGTTTTTCTGCTGTTGAAATATAGGACATACCTGTTGTTGTAATGGAATGAGTGCAGACTAAGACTCACTAAAATGAACCAAATATTCCCCCAAATTGGTTTTAAAACATACTGCCCAAATCCACCATCTGAACACAATGACACTGACACTCCTGTATTGATTTCTTATGTTAAAGTGAAGCACGTTGCAGCATCGTACTTAATTCCCAAGTCGTAAGGCATTTGCTTGTATTGTTTTATTTTTTGAGGACAGATCATGTATTGCCTACTGATTTTAATGTAGCAAAAATGGCGATTGGGCATTTTGGAGTGAAACGTTCTATACGTGTTGTTGTAGTCACTTGTCTTGCCTATTTTGACTTTTGCATCAGCTACAATGGGTCTCAACCTTTTCCTAAAAGAGCTTCACATATCTATGTTCTGCTCCACCTCTGTTTATTTTCTTCCCAGCAATATAAACAATTTACAGAGTGCATTGAGTAATTTATAACTTTCATCAACCTCTGTTGGCAACCAAGGAATTGGCAACAATATTGACATGCCTCTGGCACAGCTTTATGTAGGTTAAAGATGGGCAGTAATATAAAAGTGACACTTTAACAATGGAACAAAGAAGCTAGCTAATTCGAGCAGAGATCCAATCGAAACATTTAGTCAATATAGTAATATTACTTTGTCACTATTTAGGAGTATATGATATAGTACATGAAGCAATTTGAAATTTGTTGGTACTGATCAATAACCCAAAGCCCTGTTTTTTTGCCTGTTTAAGCTTGACTGATATTCACATTTCTGTGGTCTCTCTGGTCTCACTTTTGACTGATCTTGATGCCCTCTGGATGTGGTCTTGATTTGGTATCAATTGGACCTGGTCTAGGTGACTTGCACATGACTTAGGCAGATGTCTTGGCTGCAGCCCTGGATGATTTGTTGGCATGAGAGATCTACACCTGTCGGTGCTAATACTTAATGTAAGCAGTCCCTCAGGGTGGAAATGTCATACTTGTTTGCAAGTCCCCAAGTGCTGCACAATTTTCTGAATCCACAGAGCAAAACCCAAGAGAAATGTTGGACTGGTGCAATATTTGCTCATAATACTGCCTTACAGGCCCAAACAGTGTATTAAGTGAGATACTATAATGCTTAATGATGAGTAATGAATAGATAATGAAGTATTACCTTAGCGCCTGGCAATGCATTCAGCCTTGCATGTAGCGGAAGCTCACTGCAAATATTAATCTAACATAATCGTAATATTATGGACTGAGTATTGAGTCAAGTTTTTAGAATGCCACAGCAGGCAGATTATCCATTACCTGCCCATTTCAGATGTAATTGTTCTTATTTGTTGTCAAGTAATTTTAATTATCTACAAATAAGCCATTGCACACAACCCAAGAGGAGTCTTTTAACATTTGAAGGCTTTTTCATTGTCACACTGAGATTTTTTTACTTTTTAAACCTACACACTCAGAATTCATAGAGCAGGAGTACATTTTTGTATTGAAAGTTTTTTTTTATTCCCCACAGATGTACAATAACAGGTGCATAATAGGCCCCTGATAGTTAGAAACTGTTCTAAAAGAAAAAAAGCTTTGGTTATTGTTCAGACACTTAAAAGAACCAGCATTATTACCTTTCCTTGACAAGGACCTCTTGTGGGTCTGGCTACTCCCAAATTTCAAAACGACCATCACGGCGGCTCGTTGAGAATACGATTTCGTATTTTACGAAAATAGTTCACCGAAACGTGTTTCTGAAAACATTTTAAGCGAGAAATAGGCCATGCAGTTGCTGAATCTGTCTTCATTTCAGATCGACAAAGGTCAGTTTGAAAGATTTTAGATAGAGATTAGATTTCATAGATAGTCGCATTGCGTTCAACGGATAAATTTGCATAAAGATGGGCATCGGTTTTCTTTTTTGACGCGCAGCATTTTTTCAAATGCAGCGTCACCTTCCTGGGATGCTTTGCGGGCGCATTAAAGTCGCTTGACGTCACCCATAGGAATAAAGTGGAGCGCGGTGCGACAGAAATGTTGCACGGCCAGGTGGAGCTGCACGGTCAGAAGCGGAGTGTCTTGCTGCTGGACTTGCAGATTATATTGTCTATATTGTACTTTACAGAACCATTATGTTTTAATTAACTAGTATCTACCTTCCACTCCAGGCACTCCTACAGTTAAACTCCATGGCTTCTCTTTTCTGGCGTTGTCCTTATAAAAATGGATTTGTGATGTCGGTTATGTTTTTCCACCTCCAAGATGAATCTCTCGTCGTTCAAGGTGTTGTAGAGGAGACGTATACCTTATTGGGAGGTGTCTTTTGGTAAACTGACTGGATGCTCTTGCTATTTCATAGACCTGGCGTGCATCTTTAACGGTACGGAGCAGAGAGCTGGTGGAATATCAAGCATTGACTTGAATGGCTGCAATTGCTTGCGGGGTCATGGCGCATCCGGAACGCAGTGCAGACGCGCCCAGTGGAATATAGGGGTTAGACATAGGTGACCGCTGTTCACATCCCATTTCCTACCAATATTCAACATTGGCTTATTTTAGCCATGACCAGTTATGACCTAGTTAGCAAGACAGGAAACCATAATGTTGCTGTATAGGATTCTGTGTATAGGATACCCAGTGATAAGCTTTGTATTTAGTACAATTCTGATGTACCTTTTTCTGTGAGGGTATGAGTAACAAGAAACAACTGTGATCTTATGCAATTAGAGAAACTTCTAAATTTAGACAAGGGACACATGCTGTATAAAATTGGTGTTATGTCTAGACCAAACTTCATAGATAAAATAGTGTAATGTAACAATATAATATCGCTAAAAATAAAAAGTGTATTACGTGTGATGTAAATATATTCCATGGAAATTAATTAGCTGTTGGCAAGGAAAAGAAGTGACTTCTTAAGGGGAATTATTTTTAAAAGATCCCCTCAACACTGATGCCCAGCCCAGCTTTTTTTATTTGAAATCATTACTGGTCTGTTTTGAATAGTCACCAGTAAGCAATTACAGTATACTCTGTAATTGTGATTAGACCTGTAGCTTTCTCCAAGCATTTTGTTTACATAACTTTTCGTCAGGCATTTACTGGCAAAATGCCTCATATAAAAATGTATCTACAGCAGTGATACTGTAGGGAGGGAGTATTGGATATGGACAGACTGGCTGGAGCAGTTCTGACATCCTGAGGCCACAGGAAGCTTCATTTGGGGGATTAAGGCCATACTATTCCTTATCTGTAGTGCCGCGTCCCCCCTTCAGCCAGCTGGTACTTACAGATGAGATCTGGACCTTGCTGCCTCCGACAGCTAGATTGGCAGTCTATATCCCTCTACTCCATACCTCTTACCCTGGGTCTTCTCATAATAGAATAGAAAGCAACAAACGGGACATACAGAAGAAATCCCCAATCTGTTATCACTCCGACATGGCTAAGAATTACAATTATTGCTTTCTCAAGTATGGGTGGGCAACATTGTGAAAAGAAAAATAGTTGCAGGACTTGAGGCAAATCAAGATTTAACAAAATTAACTTCTGTCTTTCCTTTAACCTTAGAATTGTTTGGAAGCGCTGCCATCAATTCTTGCTGGATCAGGATATGGGAAGCATTGGGGCTCTTTGAATGTACATTAAAAGAGGCATCATTAAACAAACAAAAAAAAGCAATATTCATTTTTCCACAGATCTGTATGTCCTGGCTCATTAAAACAGCGTTTTATACAATGCACAATTAAAGCATTTAATTCATTTTGCAAGCCATTAATGCAAATGAACGTATTTAAACCAACACTAAAAAGAAACTGCAAAGTAGGAATCTGGAAAAACAAGGCGATACTTTCTACCAGTGTTGCTTTAGTATGGAAGTAAATGATGGGTCTCCCATCTAGAAATGTTAATGACCATTTGTATAACAATTACTGAGTGTTGCCTTGAATTTATGTAGAAAAAATTGTTTTTGTCGCATGCCTCCGTTGTGAACGGAGAATCTAAACACTGAGGTAAGCGCGGCTTTATAACTAACATTTTAATCATAGCTTTGGCACTTCCTATGTATTGTTACTTATGACATATATGCTATACATTGCTATATCACAATAAGCTACTTTAGGCCAATATATCCATATGGCTCTACTGGTCACACATTTTTGCCCTTTGATAAAACTTTAGAATGTACGTTATTCAACTTATATAGCTTTTTTTATTTCATATCTCTAGATATTGATAGATGAGAGATGACAGGAAATGACGGGAAAGAGAAATCCCAGGCAGGATTCTACCTGAGGACGTTGTGATTTATGGTTGCCATCTTAACCCCTAAGCCTTGAGGGTGCCCCCAAATGAGCTATTTCTACAGTTTTACAGTTAATGTGTCATCACAATGCTTTTGTCATTTTCATTTGGAAGCATTGGAGCATAGAAACCTGTGAAACAATTAAAGCAATTACAGTATATGAGAAATTTGTTGTATAGCTCCCCACTTCAGCTACTATAGTTATTTATAAATGTTCTTTATGAATCCCTGTCTTAGTCATGAGATGAATTTATACTTGAGAGAGTATCTTCCCTTTTTCAACTGTACTGGTTGGTCCTCTCAGCTGCTTTGGAATTTACCTTTTGCGACCAAGCTGGGATGCGAGGACGTCTGTGACTCCCTGTATGAACAGGTGGTGGATATAGATGCTGAATTTTCCTGGCACTGTCTTCCACAGGGCCGTCCCTGGGTTTTCAGCCTCACTGCTGAGCCTCAGATGTTACTCTGTTGTATGTGTGTTTCATTTGTATAGATGACATTTCTCTGGTATTATGCTAGTGCTGACAGTTTTCTTTTTTCTTCCAGCCAGCAGTATCTGTTCTCTGCATCTCTCTGTTCACACTTTTTATTCTCAATATTTCTGTTGTGCTTCATCAGTAATTACTTTCTGACTTGTTCTTTTTCATGTGAAAAGTCAGTTTGATGCACAACAAGGTCTTCTTCTAATCTTAAGAATTTGCCTCTGTTTACATCAAAACTGTTGCTGCAGGGCGCCCGGGTAGCTTAGTTGGTAGAGCGCACGTCCATACATAGAGGTTTACTCCTCGACACAGAGGCTGCGGGTTCGACTCTGATGTATGGCCCTTTGCTGCATGTCGTCCACCTCTCTCTCCCCTTTCATGTCTTCAACTCTCCTGTCAAAATAAAGGCCTAAAATGCCCCAAAAAATAGTCTTAAAAAATCTGTTGCTGCAGAACATTTTACTTTTGCCTTGGTAAAAGTCTGACATCCTGACAAGAAGTAAATATGTTTAGACAAGAATAAAAGTTCTGTTGTTACAGCACTATAGTTTTAGCCGATAGCTCCAATAAAATGGTCTTCCCTCTTTTTTATCTTTAAAACATCTCTTAGATTGTTTATGTTTATATCCAGTAAATAAAAACTACCAAGGTTATTGCTGATTTATCATCCCTTAGCCAAGATATTTTATAGAAGGCTGTGGCATACAGTCAAACTGCAGTTAAATACATATTCATAAATACATAATCTTTAAATGCATTCGACTTGATCAACCAAGACATTGGTTGTGTATTACATAAAACCACTTATTATATTTTGAAAAGGAGTTCTTTACTACTTTACCTAATTCCCAATATCCATTGTATCATGCTATGAGAACTAACATAACTTAAGAGTTCCACTAAGAGATATAATGGGGATTATCTAACTGCCCCTTTGTGGTTTCTGTATTTAAAGCTGTGCGGACAAGTTCATAAATCACTCACGTAGCTAATGTGGATATCCGTTTTGGAGAAAATGACTATGGATTTGGAGGTGATGGTGATTGCGGAATGAAAGCAAGCACATTTGTCATTGTTATCATTTAGACTGGTGTTGGCTGCGGAGGAAGCTATTCAGGAAATGATGACACCGGGGGACCTAAATAGGCTGGGGGAGCTGAGGATAAATGGGAAATGCACTTAAATGTGGCCATTACATGTGTTAGCTCTTCTTTTTAGGTGTCTTCAATGTGGCTGGATAAATGGTTCTATAATAGAAACATGTGAAGAAAAAGTCAATAAATAATTTGAAGTGCTCTGTATCCATAGGTGACGGCATCACAGATATCAACAAACCGTCCTGAGGTTAAACATTTCAAAGAGCCACTGGCTTCAGTCGGCGCTGTATCACCCTTCACACTGTCGACCACTTCTAAGAAGCTTTTAAATTTCCTGCTTGAAAGAGGCTTGTTGGAATTAATGTATTTGACAGTTGCATCATTTAAAAACTGGAAAGGGTCGGCTGCTTAAAACAAATCCACTGTCAGCGCTTTTAAACACTTACTTCTGTTGCCTGTGGCGAGAAAAGATAATGCAAACTTTACCAAGCGCTCTCATTTGTGGTATCAGATTGATAAAGCTCCATTACCCGTAAAGAGGACACAGGATGATTTTCTGCAGTAATGGGTAAATATTTGAATGCTACATCAGCAACCGTAGAAGACGCTCATCGTTCTAATCAGTTTCTCATTCCTTGGCAAAACAATCTCACCTTAAGGTCCATTTCATAACTGTTGTGGTGCTCTCTATCATGTCACATTATTTTTTATCAGCGGATGGAGTTTGCTCAGCTGTAATAGAATTGTAGATCTTGAAATTTCTATATTTTAAGACTACACAGTACTTTATATATTTCATCTATTTTAGTTTAGTAGGTGAGGTTTAAACTGCATTTTTTTTTTAAACATGCTTTCTTATTCAAGATGAAATCCAGAGCATCATAATTTTAAACATTCAAACACCTCAAATTAAACATTAAACTAGGTAATTTGTAATTGCCCCCACTATTGAGACGTATAATTGTTTTCTGATCGGACACCCTTGTCTGCAAGGCGACATCATTCGTCAGTGCCTTCCAATGCCGTTACAAATTACCGGTACAATCGCCTCCATGGATGAAGGAAACCAGCTTTCAGTTGACTTGTCCATCCACCCTGACCTCCTCTCTCTAACAGCTGTCCTTAACTCTTCAGCTCTTTATCAATATAAAACTACTTCCTCCTTTGCTCCCGACAGATGTCGGGCAGTAATTCTTTTGATCGCTAAGAGCTTTCTCTCTTTGTCTGCTGTTTTTCTTGGGTAGGCTGTCTGAAAAAATAATGCAATCTTTAATTTATCAATATTCCCTGAAACGCCGAAAGAGATCTTATTATCTCTTGTACACAGCACAAATGAAACCTACTTTTAATAAGGAAGGTAAATATTATTTTTTATTGGAAATAATTAAATTCATTAAGCACACTTCAATGTGAACATTTGTAATGATTTTACAATTCAATTTTCATAATATAACTTGTCTTGTTTACTTGTCTTCCCATTTGTCTTCTCCAGACTAGATCAGGGTAACAAAACAGAACAAGATATTGCTCTTTTACTGTACAATGATAATGACAGTGAATGCCCACTCTCTGTCGTCCTGTATGAAAAACAACTACAAGTACACACTTTAAGCCATTCCCATGGGCTATTGGAGGAAGGAGAAAAAAGTTTTGACAAAATCAAATTTGATACAAATTGCATTTGCTCCCAAGGAGGAGACATTGAAACCTTTTTCGCAAGAATAAGCTGACAGTGATTTCATTTGTCTAAGTAGATAAATCATACATATTGAACTTGTCTCTCACGGCGTGTCACTGCTCAGACCTGATTTAATTTGCCTTTTTCTGCTGGAGCAAGACACCAGGCTTAGACATAGAAACTCTGAAGGGTACACCATTTCAGCATTTTAATTAGTTGCATAGTTCCCCTCCTTTTCCCCATGCTTCAACCAGATGAGTTACAGCCCAGTGAAATTTGTCTTTTGAGTTTATTGTCTACTTTTTGAATTATAGATCCCAAACATGAATGCGTCTTTCAAAACACAACATATTCTAGTCATTGACCTTTTGAGAGTTTTGACATCTGTGGTGTCTTTGTGCATCTACTGCTCACTATAAAGGCATTGCATAAAATCAAATGAGAGAATTCAAATAGCGCCCGAGCAAATGCTCCGTAAATTGGTTGGGGTTGGAAGGGTTCAAGTGTACCTGATGTGAGATCAATTGTATTGGAGTGCAGCAGTAACACTTAGGATGCTCTTTGCAACGTGGTGGGGGCAGAGGGTGCGGGTGCCATGTGTGACAAGAGGACAGAGGCAGTCACAGGAAAAAGCAGCGATGAAAGACAAACCATTTGTGCCCACGACTGAATACTGAAAGCTATATTTTACGGCTGCTATTCTACCAAATTGCTTTTGTGCGTTGGGGTGGCTTTTTAAATAATGCAATCGGTTAAAAGCTCTCTGTAAAGGCTATGCTTGTATGGCGTGGGAAGCTGGAATGGAATTGAGTGCATTTTTACGAGAGAGGGTTATAATTCATGCACCATTGAAATATGGCCACTTTGTGTTTTTCTTTGCCACTTTGATTCAACAGGGTTCAACATGTACACAATCTGTTTCAAGATGAGTTCAGAGACCCTTTGGTCCAATGTCTTTAATGACAGTCATTCAGACAAGTCTGGACTGTTTTGATAGTAGGGTTTTAAGAGTATTATGATATGATGATGGCAACATGTGGCCTTTGCTTCATTTTGCCTTTTCAAACAAATTATTAAAAGTCACACTACTGGTAGAGCACCATTACCCACACAACAGTGTTTTGTTCAGTGGTAATACTGGGCAGCATGCTTCTCCGTCACCGTCACCTCTGCCTTCTCCTCTGATGTAATTAAAAGCTCCAAGTGACGTTAGCATGGTCACGCATTCACAATGGAGGCGTAGTTTGTTGACCCTCCCCAACGCCACCGCCGCTGCTGCTGATGCGTCTCATCGGCAAAACACATGGTTCACCCTCTGGACTCTGGACAATGGCTGACAAAATGATGGATCAGTTCTTCCATATTGGCTTGTTGATCCATAGTCACCCCTCCCTTAGCCACCGGCGACAGAGTGGATATTGGCATTTGCCACTCAGGCGGCTGTGCCCCCAAGTCCCGTAACTGCTGATTAGGCAAATGAGTCCCGACCTGCGGAATAATTAATGTTTAACATTGGGGTCTTTACTCAGTGGATGATCGAACGGCACCGAGGTGAGAGTGGTAGTGTAGATTGGACAGCAGGGGCCCGGCACCCTGTGAGGAGAGGGACCGCAGCTGGATCAATGTTAATGTGAGCCTGGATTAACCTTAGCATGCTCGTGAGCGGCTGCGTGTTGAGGGCAAGGGAGGGATTGGTGTCGGACATTGGACCTTGTACAAAGTATTTAATTGTGTCTTAATTAATTTGTTTATTGCTTATTGGATCAAGGGGACTCTTATAGCAGCAGAAAGGGAGAGGGGGCATGAGTGTTTGTCTTTCATAATCACTCTCAAATGACGTTTTGCCTTTAGATGTTTGCTGTGATAGTTGCACTGCAAAGCAGCATGACTCTGAGGACATTATCGACCTGTGGGTCTGTCCACCATTTTGGTCCAGGCTGAAATATCTCAACAACTACTGGATGGATTCCCATGTCATATGCACAGCCATTCATGTTATTCATTCTTACATTTGTGGTTTGGAGTGACATTTCTCTAAAGCTGTCGGATGGATTATCATGCACTTTGGTGATCCCTGACTTTTCAGGTCAAAATTTTAATTTGTCCACTACCTTTGTTTATTCACAGTTTGGTTGTCTTTACAATAAACATTAGAGCCTCAGAGCTACCACTGTGGCTATAGACTGTTATGCATGTTTGATTTTAGTCCATTGTATCTAATGCAAAAGTGCCAGAAGGTTTTGTTGTTTTATTGGTAGGCAAAACAAGCAACCAAACATTCATTTCCTAATCCATAACATCGTATAATATAATCATTAGTTGCATACATATAATGCATGCAGAATTTTTACCTTATGCCCTGTTCTTACTAATCAAATTCATTGATTCAGTATACAACCTGTAAACATGTACCAGAGTAATCTTAATGTGATTCATTCATTTCAGACATTACTGATGACTCCCCTCTAATGCGAGGGTTATAGAGGAGAACAAATGAGCACAATGATAAAAAAAGAGAAAAAACTAAACCCTGCTTATATTGTAAACACCACATCTGAAAGCCCTTCTGAATGACTTGCAGGTGTGTTTGAATTGGATGTACTATTTTTCATTTTGAACTAATAAAATATTTAAGGAGCAGACAAAAGTCTTTGCGGCATGCTTGACCTTCAAAGCAGAAAGTCTGCCCTGTTATTACAGTATTTATATGGCTGTTCCCACCCGCGCAAGCAGGGATATAAAAATATTTAATTACTCAATTAACTGGGGCGGAATATACTGTAACCCTGTAGGAAACAGGTGAGAGAATAGGGCACACATGACCAAATTCAACAATAGGGAAAGGCAAAAAGGAACACAGATTAACAGTGCAAATGAGAATATTCGCTTTCTTTTATAAAGTTAATTTACATGGTGGCAAATGAGTTGAGTCGAGATGAGGTGACATTAAAGAAACAGTTAGATTTCAGTCATCATCCTGAGACAGTTCCACATTGAGATGACACCTCTGAATGACATTGATGGAGGAATAATAGTGGGCTCAGTAGATGGATACCAATGGATTCCAAAACAGTTGAGAGTGCTGTATTGTTTTCAGTTTAAAAAAAAAGAAAAAAAAAGAAAAAGCTCTGTGCACTGAGAGCATATTCTCTCATTAGCTCTGTCACTGTGTTTCACCCGTGATGTTATGGATTTATGGGGGGAAGAGAACATTCATATCCCAGGTGGGGGCTCTAATGTGGCCGGATTCAGTTCATTATCGATTTTTCCTCTTTTAACTGCACCGAAAGCGTTCAAAGGAGTGATGAGAAAGGGATTACCGTCAGCAGGTCGGAATAAAACTTTCATAGGAGCAGTTTGCTATTCCTTAATGCTCAAAGCTACTTTGAAAGTAAAATTCCGAATTTACATTTTACGTCGCTCCACTAACCGGTCTGAAACTGCCCAGTTCAGTGGGTAGGAGCTTGACTGAGAACTCAGAGATGGAATATAGATATTTATATTTTCTGATGAAATAGTATACATGTTTTTATTTTATGGACAAAGCAGTTGCATACTAGATCAACTGGAAATAATTGCAAAAATGCATGCTTTGTTAAAATTATGTCAATATACAGTACTGCAAAACCATTAAGAGCCAGTCTTTGCAAATCAGATTGGTTTTCTGAGTCTTGCAAGTGAATACAATCACACTGCCTAATCTGCTTAGATTATTTGTTGTTAATTAATTAAACAGACACTTTATTCAGGCAGCTTCAAAGTTTTGTAGCTTTTTGTAATGTGATGTCATACACTGGATTACTAAGTGAAAATTATATTGTAATTCACATTGTATTTCACAATATTTGTCAAGTAATGATGGTGAATACAAAGGCAGAAGAAAATATATTTAAAAAAAGCCTCAATTGTAAATTGACTGATGTAAATTTCTTTTCGTGTCTTCAGCAGACATTGATTAATCATCTCTTGAGGAGTTTGAAGGTCCATTCATAAAAAAGGAGGCTCCATTCCACAGACTTTATGGGAGAGATTAATCATGTTTTGATCTGTTAAAAGACTGCTGACTTGAAGTTGTCATAGAAACCTTTTTGAAAGACCTTTTTTTTCAGTTAACCGTTGTCTGTAGACAAATTCAACCACAGAATTAAATCTTTATTTTTTTTTTTTACCTTGAGTTAAGATAATACTGCTTAGGAATAAGGCATAAGGACTAAAAAACCAAAGTACCATGAATACATTGGAGACATTTTTGCTATACCCAACACATTTTACATATTGGATGTGTAAAAACAACATACTGATGATTTTTGCCATTCACAGAGTCTTACCAGTAGTAGCTAAAATAGTGGCATTATAGGAGCTTGAATGTTTCCATGGAAAGCCTGTCATTGGTTTTCGATATGTTTGGTACAAAGTTGAAACTGAAAACTAAGTGATCAGTCAAACTGATCAGAATTTGGAATGCTTGGTAGTTTTATGGTTATCTTCACATTACATATTTCTTGTACCTTGTCTTCTGTGTGTCTGATGCATTTGATGTAAGCCTCATCTTAAGGGGACTATGATTATCCACAGCAAATTTCATGGAAAATTCCCCCTTGAAGTTGTAATTCTTAAGATTTCAGTTGATTTGGTGCTTTTTATGTGAAGCAGTGGCAGTAGAATGTTCCACCTACATTAGCCGTAACCTTGATACAGCTCTGACACGGTGTAAAGTGAGCAAACTGCGAGGCTGTTATCAATGAAACAAAATTTCACACAATTTTCACACACATGACATTTTAATCATTTTCTAGTGAATCCCTTGTGTATGTGAAGACAATCTGAGTCCAGAATAACCAAGGCGGACTCCGCCATTAACAATAATATGTAATATATAAAGTGATAATTACTATTTTTAAACAATATTTTTATTGGGGTTTTTCAGTTATAACAAATAACAACTGTCAATCTTGGCAGCAAACACAGTTGGCCATCAAATGAATAGGCAAGTAAATAAACACGGTAATTAAAACAGAGGTGAATATACAGATGTTACAGTAATTACAATGTGCAGAAATCTTGAAGATCACATGGGCTAGTACACTTTATAATCTTATTCCAGTTGCCCCGCCCCCACCCCAGTTTTTTGCTTTATTGTTTATTATTTTGTTTCAAAAACCCAGAGAATCTCCCCCAGAAACTTTCAAAAACTGCCAGCTTTCTTTTAGTAATGAACGTTAATTTTCCATAGCAACGCATGGTGATCCTTAATATATTGATTCATACTTGGTTTGTTCACATTTTTCCATCCCTTAGCTATTGCTCTCTTTGCTTGTAAGAGACTCAAGCCTATTAGTGCACGGTTACTCTTAGTTGTAAAATCACTTGGATAATTAACCAGGAGAGAGATATTTACTGAATTTAAATGCATTGAATCGGCTATTGCAGAAGAACATTTAGACCATATATCAAAATCAAAAATGGGGTTGGATTTCATGAAAATCTTAGGAATCATAACTTAATTAAAAATGTTGGCGATGGAGTCAGTGGAGTCACCAAAATTATTGTGATTCATCGTCCAAGGCCCATGAATATCCATACCACATTTCATTGATAATTGGCTCATAGGCACCTACATGTCTTGCTCTGGACCAAAGGGAGTTTTTCCTCCCCACTGTCGCAATAGCCACTGCTAATGCTTGCTCTTGAGGGAATTACTGTAATTGTTGGGGTTTTGGAATTTATAGAGTGTGGTCTAGACCTACTCTATCTGTAAAGTGTCTCGAGATAACTCTGTTATGATTTGATACTATAAATAAAATTGAATTGAATTGAAAGTGTTGGATAGACTTTCAGATGGATCAGCTAGCTACCCGTTAACCCTGCTGCTCAGTCTGAAAAAGCTACACGGTCACACAACGTGTTACAATGCAAACAACACATGCATTAATGCATGAAGTGCTTCCAGTGCTTTTATTTGTGTAGCTCCAGGGTTTTTAACAACTTTATTAGCTTGCATTAGCTAAGACATACATTCCCAACAGATCATACAGGAAGGGCACTGCGTCACTTACAGGGAACACACTATCCCTACCTCTTTATCATGTAACCCTGGGCTTTGTATGGGATGTCTGACATGACATTTCATGAGCATGTATCACACCATGAAGCGTGAAATCCCAAGGAGATCCTATGACAGAGGCATGATCGGGAATAGATTAACACGGTCACCCCCCACATCCCAGTAGACCTTAGCACATGTAACACCTAAACTCATGTAAAGCCAACATCTTATTGATATGCTTCCAAGAGTGTCACTCATTCATCATCACCTTGTCCAACTTGACATGCAGTCAACACTTTTTTGAGAAAAAAAGAGTGTAAAATATTTTAATAATACAATACAATAATAATATGTAATGTAAGATATCTGCAAGTTATGGCATTGATAGTCATTGTCAAAAGCTTGAAGCAAACGAAAAGGAGATTTGGTAACACTTCTGTGTCATGACAGTGTCATGACACAGTCATGACACATGATCCCTAACCCTGACTCTAACCCTAACCCTAACCATAACGTGTCATGACAAAAACCGAATGACACTTACTAAAAGAAGCGTTATATCATAAACGTTTATGACTTGTTTATATTCATGTCACTCTTATGTAGATACCTTCAAGTAAAGTGTAACCGGAGATTTTGTGCGCATCATACAGTATCCTCACTGGTAGATTTTGGAAAGCAGTCTTCCCCAAGCCAATTTGTTTGGGAGGACTAATGCCAGACAGCTGCGCAATTATAGCTCAGCACAAAGCTAAGCCAATCTACTATAGACAGTAATGGCTCTCATTGATATGCCTGTGTCTGTCTGAACAGTACCCACACACTGAATTGTCAACATAATGTCACACTCACATCTCAGGTTGAGCAGTGGAGCAGCGTCTTTTTTTTTCTTTTTTTTCTTTTTTCTTCTTCTCCAGTGCTTGTTACTTACTACGCGAGATGATGGCAGCGAAATGCACCCATATTAATCTCTCAGCATTTTCCACCATGACAGCACAATTTTCAGTGCCTCTACGAATGATCAGCCGCCTCAGTGTATATGTCTCTCAGAGCAGAAGCAGATTCTGCTTGCATCTCCAGATCCAATTTGGATATAATGTTTAATGTCTGTCATTGTGAAAAGGAGATGGACAGAGGGAAGAGAGTCTGTTGACATGAAACAAACTTTAAACATTTAAGATTTCTGGATGTTTCTGTAGTCATATTGCACAATTTTGATTATTGTTGCTATAGTGTTATGAATATGTACTTTCAATACATTGACAGTGGATATAACTGTGACATTGGATATAAACACACACCAGGAGGGGAATCGCTGAGGATTTAACCTGCTCAAAAAAAAGAAAAAAAATTTCATTTCCTGGTCTGTTCTGATTACTTGCAGCTTCATTATGTGCCTCTACAAAATTAAATGCAGTACAAAGTACTGCTCCTCTCTTGCTGCAATGTTCATCTTTTCCCTTTTTTAGATTGCAGGCTTTCTTCAGATTGAATTCTTACTGGTGGCTGTATGTTTTTCTGCACTGTAGTAAACAATTATAAAATCACACTTTTGCTATTCCTTCTACGTAGTGTAACACACATTTCCAGGGTGCTAAGCATTAGAGTTTATGTTTTAAGTCTAGTCTCACAATAAGACTACAGAAAGGCAACAGCATATTTGACTGAGTAGACAAACTACCCTGGCTGTTAAGACAAGTGATATGATGATATTCTATATTTTTCTTATTGTCAACAGCTCTTATAAAAAATACCCATATTAATGACAAAATGTATCCTAGTAACAGGTATTTTTTGCACAGCCTGATATAGATTATTCCTCTGTGCAATAGAGCTTACTGTTATCCAAAAATGATAAACAAAAATACAGTCGGTCCAACATAACACCGGAAATACTCAATGGAGCAGCAAATGTGTACTAATCCACGCCTGAAAATAGTCTCCCAACAAATGCACAATTTACTCCTGTTTGAGTCATGTTTGCGAATAACTACAGTGCACAGCTGTTTAATGAGATTGTTGAACCTTTAAAAAAAAAAAAAAAAAAATATATATATATATATATATATATATATATATATTTGTTACTTGTTTTTAAAGATTTACATCCAACTCTTGAGGGAAATATCTGGCTATGCTCCACTACATTCACCAGCTAGTAGCTAACTTTCTCTGTTGACTGTTTGCTGCTGGAGGCAGCATGCAGTGGGTTAATCAGAGCTTTTTCTTAGCCTGCTATGGCCTGAAATGACTGCAGAGTCAGGTGATAATTATCTGTCGGTTGTCACAACACGTTACACCTTTCACATATAATTTTTTTCCATTGGTAATATCAAAACATTGATTAGTTCATCTTTAAGAATGTAAACTAAGATTAAGTTTGTTTTGCTCGATTATGTCTAAATGATATTTCCGATTATTTTTTTATTAGTTTGCAGTAGACATCATAATATACATTGAAATTTCTACCTGGTGGTTTATTGTCATGCAGTCTTGCAGACTTTTACTATAGTGCAACAGGAAACATCATTATATCGGCTAGTGAGATACAGTAAGTGGCTTGCAAGCACACAAGGAAGTTTGTGTGCTTTCTGAGGTAGTTTGCTATCATTAGGAATGTTAGGTTTTTCACATTTGCTTGCTTGCTTTCTGTGGATTAATTTCTTCTCCAATCGTTGCCTTTGTGACGTGTTGAATGGACTGAATGCAGAATTTCGAATGCAAGCCAAACTAATTACAGAAAGCTTCCTCCCTACATAGGTACCAGAAAGAAATGTTTGACAGGCACGAAACCAATTATGTAAAACCACACAGCAAACATATGCACCCAGTCGTCAGAATACAAAATTATAAATACACACGATAATGGTATATAAGTATGCAAACAGTTTAGGGAATACAGAATCAATGTATGTCAAAATGGATAAAAGTCATAATCAGGCACTAAATGTTTTCTCTTTAAAATTCTGGCCAAGTGACATGAAGGGACAATTCTTTGTTTCAGTTTTTAAACATTTGTCTTCACAGTCTAACTTGACATTGGATTTAAAAAAACTAGAAACAACTGAGGCCTTATTCACAGCCAAGCTTTCTTTGTGACAATCAAAAGTAGCAACAGGCTAAGGAGGCACTTTACAGCTTTGTCAGTTTGGATTGACAGGGATGCCGTGTATAGAGTAATAGCCGGCCATGGCGTCTCCTTGAAAAGCAACACTTAAGTAGCAGCAGCGGAATTATAATGCCTTTCTGTTTGCTTCTTCTGTCTCCTTCCTCCAACTTTTCAAAGAATCAATAGGAATAAGCCATTTTGGACTAACAGCCTCTCAAATAATGTTGCTTTGCTCTGGTGTGCACATACACTTCGAGGTTCCGTGATTGGCTTTCTGTCTTACTCACAGGCATCGAAAAAAATGGAATGAGACTGCAAATATAAGGGGAAGGCAGGGGAAGCATCAACAATAAATCTGCTGTGCTTTTGACTTTGGGTAAAGACTGGACTGTGATATTTTCCATAAAGGTTGTCTGGTTTCCTCTGTAATCTCCTCTTCTTCTCACTCAGTCTCTTATTCGCACTTTAGCTTTCTCTCCCACACCCTGTTTCCCGGGACCATTTTCTGACAGGAAACATTACAGCCATTACAAATCACTAGATATTGTTCTGTAGATGTCAAAAGAATCAGATTGATCACATGGCACGACAGAAGTGTTGCACTGTGGCAGAGGGGACAGTCAAATGGCAGAAAATAATAGGGTGCTTGCCAGGCCTGACAGATAACTTGGAGGCAGCCATACAATAGGCGAGCAACATGGCTGAGCTCCACAATGGAACAAGCAGGAAATGGCTTTGCATTTCAGCCTTCCTCTCATTTCAGCTGACATCCCAGATAGCATATGTCACACGATAAAAAAAATAAATAAAAAATCTATGCAAGGGATCTGGTGAATCACAGCTGCAGGCAGCATGCAAACTACTATTACAGCCCAACCTGCAAAGTGTGCAGATATAAGAAAAACCCAATGGTTATTTTTGGTAGCTTCCAATACAAGACGATTTTCTGATTTATACTTAATTAGCTTTTAATTAGAAATCAATCTCATTTACATGAAAACATCAATCCTCATTCAAAATAAGCAATTTATCCGCAATTACAAAACCCATTAAAACATAATTAGACTTTCACACTAAAAATCACATCAAGATAAAAGGGAGCATTTCTCAGAGTATCTCTTTAATGCAGAGTAGTGTGTTGTTTTCTCCAGTGATTAGTCGATTAATTGATTAGTCGATTGAGAGAATATTAATCGGCATTAGTGATTAGTCCTTTAGGTTATTTTTAGGGATGGCAATGTTGATCTGGCGGTCCACATCTTCGGTCCTGATGGATAAAATGAACCAGGCAAAACAACCACACTGGGGAAAGCGATTTTAATTTTATATTAAATTTGGTGCTAATAGAAACCTGATGTTAGAGGCAACAGAAGCGTCACTGCATGTCACGCTAGTTCACACAAATGTTAACGTTACACTTGGCTGTAGTGATGGTTGGACAAAATAAGCATTCTGAAGATGTCAACTTGGACTTAAAGAATTTGTGATGCAATTTTATTTTTTACTTTTTGTGACATTTTGTAGACCAAATGATTAATAGAGACCGTAATGAATAGATTAATTGTAATTAAATTATTATTGCGTTGCAGCCCTAACCGTCATATTAATTTCTTTATATTTATATATGATTGACAGATGTTTGACTCATAAGATGATTAACAACATCACCAATTGTGAGGACAACATTGCATAAACAGTTGCCAAACCAAGCAGAAAAATAAAGAAAACAATTATTAGCTGGTAAAAAGTAATGACCATTGATTTCCATTGAAAGTCTGATGGTAAAACAAACGGATTGTGAAATGCTTCATGTGGTGAGCACAGTCAATTCAACGCAGGGAATGAGATTGATCAGACTGTACATTCCATCTTCTGAATGTGTCAGCCATAGCATCTGTCTGTAAAGCTCCTTTTGCTGTGTATTAGTATTAGTAGCAGCAGCTATCCCCCCCCCACACACACACACACACACACCCATACACACATCCACACACCCCAACCCCTGTCATAAAGAACACACTGCTAGCGCCGTTTAACCTTGAGCTGTTGCGACTCGGGCACATATCACCTTTGCAGCCCCCTTGGCTACTGCTATCAATCAAAATGTCAGTCGCCATTTTAGGATGAATCAGCAGTTTTGAGGGATTGATTGAATTTTATCTTGATTTCATAAAACATTTAGACAAACCAATTAAAGAGGTGGCTGACTGCAGCCACCAGCACTTAATCCATCATGCTGTCAAGGGGATAAAATCAGATTGAAATGAATCTAGTCGATATGTTGGTGCATTTGCAATCTGGTACAATAAAGTGGAAGTTAATTAGAATAACCAGAGGAAAGAGTCATGATTGGTATGAAAATGGCTGCACATTTGACAACAAGCTTGGATTATTTTAAAGCATGAGGTGTACATTTTTAACAATGTTGGTTTATCGCGCGCAACTTTGCCTTCTCATTTGACTCCATTCATTTAATTTCCGATGTATTCCACCTCACATTCACAATGCAGCAAATCCATTGCTGGCCAATGGTATTATACTGCACTGCGGTCCAAATATTATAATAAGATGGATGGCTACTGCAAATTTTCCTGGAGGACTGGCTTTCTTGGTTGTGTCTACCAACTGCAGGTGAAATACAGCAAGCCCATTACCATGCAGTGGTTCTCCCCGGAGTTAACGGCATACTCCCACAGAACTCCTTCCTTTGTTTTAAGGCAGGCTTCTTAATTACTAGCTGTCCCATTCAGGTTGTAAATGGCCCTTTATTGTCATTCTGCAATCAGAATAAATCCTCAAGCTTATTCACTGGCCTGATGCCCCTCCATTGATTTACAAATGACCCATGCATTATTAATCCAATGTTTCCCCCCCTTTTTACCTCATTATAAGCCCTATCAGCGAGTAAGGGGCACCACACTGCAGCGCTATCGCACATGACGGTGTTTCTTGAAAATTCTCTCCAAGGTTTGTGTTTCGATATGATACTGTGTTGTGTTGATAACAAAGAAGAGGCAAAGGAGTGTGGTGATATCAATGCTTCTTGCTGAAGTTAATATGGAGCATATCACTTTTATCTGCAATGTTGCTTTGTGTATTTTCTCTTATTCTCTAATCTTTGTAGAAAAGACAAGTACAGGGTGATATGGAAAAGCTGGATACAATGTACTTAGCCAGGAAATTAAAGTTGCGGATCTGTGGCGGATGTGGGTTTTTTTAATTTATTTTTTTATAGAGAAAACAAACAAAAATAGACTTTTGCGGCTTTGATGAATGATGTTGGACCTAAAAGCTTGATATAGTGTAATCTTATAAGATATGTTATGACAAGATCTTTTGATAATGGCTATACATCTTCATGCCAAATGATACTCCTTATGTCACTATATATTTTCTATGGCAGGTGGAAAATATTCAGCAATATAAAGTAAACTGTTATCGTGTTTTACAGTGTTTACTACATATATATATATATATATATATATATATATATATATATATATATATATAAACACTAATAAATAAAAAAAAATAAAATAAAAGGACACTATGCCAAGAGAGTGGTGAAAAAGTACTATAACACAAGACAAAAACTAGGGAAATCCAAAGGGACTTGTCATTTGAAACTAAGCAAACATATCACTGCAACACAGCCCGGGGTAGCAGCTATCACACGCTCTTAAATGAAACTGAAGATGCTTATCGATGCACATTTTCAGTTTCTTGAACCACTGAACCGACCAAACATGGGAATTAAATAAGATGTCTTTATTGACCCTTTTAGTTTCACATTACAGCCTGAAATGAGCTCATCGGAATGATAGAAGCTCTGATCAATGCCTCAGTGGAGCGCTGGTATTAATAAAAGTCATGGCTGTATTCATACGGCCTTTGGCAGCAAAGCAAAGACTGTCTCGGAGAGAATCATAGTAAATATAATTCATACAGTCAAAGTTTTTTTTTTTTTCACCAAGCTTCCTCTCAGCCTGTGCAACATTTTCGCAGAGCAACATGCACTGACTTGACTGAAGTATTTTGCTTGTATTTAGATAGTTGACAGACTGAGGGTGTAACTGGGAAAGACGTTTAATAGTGGTAAGAGTACAGACCAGCAGGAGTTGCAGTACTGCCTAATACCACAGTCGGCTTTCTTTGCAACACACCATTAGCTATCTTATCTTGTTAGATCACAGTAACAAGGTGGTATAGGAAAATTTCAATTGAAGCTATGCTAAATTAGAAGATTGTCCTCAGAGCTTCTATAGAAAATTACCCTGACATCATAAGGCCATTGTCTAAAATGTATGTAATATGGAGAGGATAAATGCTCATGCAATAGGATTAAAACCAGACTTTAAAGGTGCAATATGTAATATTGTATGTAATACTGGCAGCTAGCGGTTAAAATAGTTACTGCACTACCAATTCAAAATACTGGAGAGTCGTTTCCCCCGCCCCCTCCTGCCCAGACTCGAAGTTCACGGAGGTTGCCAGGCTGAGACCGCAGCATTCACAACAATGTTCCTAGACGCTTTTCTCACATAGCCAGACATTACTCCACAGCACAGCAGAGTAGCTAACGTTAGATGCTAGTCTCACATAGCCAGACATTACTTCACAGCACAGCAGAGTAGCTAACGTTAGATGCTAGTCTCACATAGCCAGACATTACTTCACAGCACAGCAGAGTAGCTAACGTTAGATGCTAGTCTCACATAGCCAGACATTACTTCACAGCACAGCAGAGTAGCTAACGTTAGATGCTGGCTATATTGACATTCATAAAAGCCCGTGCTCACGCAGAGCTCTGTAACCAACTGACAGACACACTTTTTCGGCTTAAAATTACAGTATGAACCGCTAAAAATACCACTACCTTGCCGACGGAACACACTTCATTGGCTTAGAATTACGGCAACAATCGCTAAACACACTGCAAACTCACAGTCCTCTCTTCCCGATTTACAGCCCCCCTCTCGTGGCTTAAAATAATTCACCGTTGTCGGCTCCAGCTGCTGAACTAGCTTACACGTTGTAAACAGCCATGGCCTGCTTGCCTGGTCCTCCCGGTAACGTTAGCAGTTAACAGGGTTAGCATGGCGGCGTTAGCCAGGACCAGTCGGGATCACTTTACTGGCTGTGTCTCAATTGTTTTTGCGAGTAACCAACTCGGGTACTCTAGCTATATAATTCAATGTGAGTACACAAATGTTGAAATGACATAAAATGCCCATCCCTAGTGGCTGTGATAAATTAGCCTGAAGCTATGCTTACCTGTTCAGGAGGAAATAAGCCAATTCTGCGTCCTTTTGGGATCTAAGCTGTCTCCATCTTTCAAATACATCTCCAATATTTACCAGGGGGTTGTTACGTCTCTGGTCACGCAACTGTTAGAAACATGCGGTTTTCTTTTTTTTTAGGTCGGGTAGACTCTATCTCCGTTGATCCTGTTAGTTTGTTTGCTGCTTTTCATGGCTGTACTAACGTTACAGCTGTAGCGCGCTGGGTTTATGTTTTTCCAGGTATATCTGGCAACCCGGCCTGGCTGTCAAACTGGGCAGTTGATAACAACACACAGGCCAACACATAAACAGAAACTCCGTCACGGAATGTAAATTTCAAAAAGAAAAAATACTGACATTAGCATTGTTGTCAGAAAAGATAGTATTTCAGTTTAACATGTTTCCTTAATATCTGATGAGGCATTGGTGTCATTTTTGGATTTATTACAGTACAAATATTACATATTGGACCTTTCTTTCTTTCTTCTTTATTCACAATACCACTTGAGACATTACAATAATACAGCTGGGGGGGTACAAGTTTAATTGGGTAGAGTGAATGGGTCCCCCAAAGAAGCTAGAAAAGCTTATAGGTGGGGGCCCATGATTCAATAAAAAGTAGTGGTACAAACTATAGAATACACAATTACCACAAATAATGATGACTAGTTGTACGCGAGAGGCGCACCATTACATACATAACATTACATACACATACAATCATACATATACATCCCAGTAGTCCATGAAAAAAAAACAGTTTTATATTAGATGTAGGTTAATAAGAAATATTTTTTTAGTTGTCTTTTAAAGTTGGAGATAAAGGGCAACACCTTGAGGCCATCATCAATCCCGTTCCAAATCTGCGGCCCCCTACAGACAACACTCATACTGGCGCACACATGGCTGCGACATTTTCCTGATATAAGTGGTTTGATTCTCGTTTGGTAGGTATGCTGGGGGCTGGAGATAGGAACAAGACTACTCAATCTAGAGTTCAGCCTGTTGACAATTTGGAACATAAGGCAGGCATTATGGTATTCATTTAGCTCAGTCAGTCTTAGTAACTCAAAACGGTGAAATAGAGGTTTGGTGGGGGAAATTTATCTCTGACCAGGACAGAGCCCGTATGACTTTCTTTTGCAAAGATATAAGTTTTTTAAGATGGCTGGCGAAAGTGTTACACCATATCACATTGCAATAGTTAAGGTGCGGTTCAAAAAGAGTTTTATACAATGTGAGAAGGGCAGACAGAGGAAGAAAATGTCTGATCTTATAAAACAAGCCAACATACTTGGACAGTTTATTTACAAGATAGACAATATGACATTTAAAGCTGAGAGAGTCGTCAATGAGGACCCCCAGGAATTTAGTGGAATACACTCTTTTTATCTCCTGCCCATTTATTTTAATCAGGCAGTGATCAGTCTTTTTAAATTTTTTACATGATTTAAATAAAATGTAATTAGTTTTGCTCACATTTAATGACAGTTTATTACATTTAAACCAGGAGTCCCTTTAAGGAACATAAACATTCACTTTTTCACCGTCTTTGACATAACAGGCGTTTCATTGCACAAGAAATGTAAAGACACTGAATGCAGTCATCAATTCTAATCAACATGCTGCCTCAAGTCCATTGTGCTCACAGTTTCATCTCCTTCAATTACAACGGCAAATTGGCTTTGAAGCCTGAGAGTCAACTGAAGCAGTTCATTTTTAATCACTATTATGAAAGTGGGTGCGGTATGCATTGGTCACATTACCTTATTATCTTTCATTATATTGTATTTGAAGGGGAAATGTTTCTGTTTAATATTACCTGCAGTAGATTTATTCTTTAGGCGTCTATGCGTTTAAGAGGGGGAGTGTTTTTTAACAATGCACGCCACGTCTTGTTGTTGTTCAAACAATGAATAACAAAGAGGGCTCAAGGAATGTTTCCGTACGAAGAGCAAACAGGGCAAAGAGAGCAACGGCGCTTTGCATATCCACGGTCTGTCAGAGAAATAAATAAATTACCCCAGCGCTTCTTCAAAAACAAACAGCTGTCAAAAAGTCACTCAGGGGCGCCTCACACACACACCTCTTTCCCCCCGGAAATCAAATCCCAACAAAGAGGATTCTTTTATTGTATTCCACTTTTTTATTGCTCCATTCCTTTGTATGTTTCCATCTATGAAACAAATCAAGCAAATAAGATCCCCAGAGGTGTCTGTGTTTTAATGTGATGTCTGCTTTGCCGGTGTCTCAATACATAGTAATCCTTCTTTAGCCTGAGGATGTGTCTATGATCTCCACTTTGAGAGAGCCAAAGAGACTTAGCAATAAAAATGTCATTATTATCATGTAGTACCTCACAGTAAATGCAAATAACATAAATTAAGGGGGAGGGAGCAGTTTGTAAACAAATGGAACCGTCAAAGATGAAAGCATACAAATGTTTTTCCCTCTTGTTTTCTGAATAGTGACACAGGTTGTTGTGCATGTCCCCTGCTTCTGAATGTAGCGACTGTATGACTGAAACAGGAAGAGTTCTTGCTGGCTTTTGTTGCCTGTGAATCACGTGCACGTTGTTGATTTCATGATGAGCTAAACGTGCAGCTTTTTCATTTTTAAGCAGTTTCATGGAGCTAACATTCCTGTAGCTGAAGACATACATTTCTACGTAACATTACATATTACATGTATGCATTGTTTAACTTCTTCTTTACTTTATATATTTCATATTATACTTTATTCTTTATTTTCTCAACATTGTAATTCTTTGGCACATATTGTGATTCTGTTTTGTTCTTTCTGTCCTCAGTGCCAAAAGTAAGTATTTTTGTGTGTGTTAATTTAACCAAACCTGATCTATATCAATGGTACAGCACAAAACAGCCATATGAATCATTTTTATCTGATAAATGTGTTTGGGGGGGGGGGGGGGGGGGGGGGGGGGGGGGTGGGGGGGGGGGTTTTTTTGGTTTAAAAAAAAAAAAATATTTTGGGGGGGGGGGGGGAGAAACAAAAAGGGGGAGGAGGGGACCCGGGGGGGGGGGGGGGGGGGGGGGGGGGGGGGTTTTTTTCCACAACGGGGGTTTTTTAGAGGGGGGTTGTTTTTTTTTCCTTTTTTTTTTTTTTCTGACTAGCAGTCCAACAATGGTTTCTTTTAACCATGACTACAATTATTCTACAACCTTGAACAACTGCAGTCTTTCCCTAAACCTAACGAGGGCTGGGTGATATTTGTTTGTTTTATTTGGATCCCCATTAGCTTCAGCATAAGCTAAAAGCTATTCTTCCTGGGGTCCTACAATCTGTCGTGTGACAATACAATTTACAACATCACATTACACACAGACATTACTTCACATTACACATTTCATAGTATTTGGGAGAGAGTTCCATTCACACATTTCTCTGTACCTAACTGAAGGTTGAATTGATTTGGTTTTCAGGTAAAATAAAACTACCTCCTACTGCATGCCTCGTTGGAGAATGATGTGTATCAGTACTAAAGGATAGTTTTTTATATAAAGTAAAAGGTGTTTGGTTTGTTATAACATTATGTAAAAAAAACGTTAGTGAATACACAAATCTAATTTTAACTTTAAACCATGAGAGGCTTTCATGCATTTTATCGACATTTGATCTAAACCCACATGAGAGAGCCACACGTGCAGCTTTATTCTGAATCACTTGTAGTTTTTTAATATTAATTGTTGAAGTGCTGGACCAAACCACAGAGCAGTAATCCAGGTGTGAAAAAAACAAAGCCTGAAGTACTTGTTTAATGGTCTGTGGTGTTAAGTTTTTGCACACCTTTTAAGGTGTTGCCCATTTTAGTTACCAGTTTCTGAACATGTTTGACCCAACACAATCTATTGTCAATCATCACTCCCAAAAGTTTAGCCTCTTCTCCTTGCTCTACAGAAGTTTGATCTACACTGAGTTCAAGTTTCGGTTTGGAACATAAAGAAAAATGAGTTCCAACCACTAAATAGTAGTAGTTTTAGATACATTGAGAATCAGTTTGTTACTACTGATCCAGTCCACCACTGACTGTAACTCTCTCTGTATTTTTGTATTTAGATCACCAATATCAGTTCCTGATAAATATATATACCGGTAGTGGAATCATCGGCACACATTGGAATGCTTGCTTTATCTAAAACAGATGGTAGATCATTGGTAAAGGTTGTGTAGAGGAGCGTCCCAAGACAACTTCCTTGAGGCACGCCATGTTCTGCAAGCTTTACCTTTGAAAAGATTCCATTAAAGTAAACTAATTGTCTTCTGTCAGTCAAATAACTTTTCATCCATAATAATGCGGTTCGTGAAAAAACATAATATTCCAGTTTTTTTAACAGTAAGTCGTGATCAGTTATATCAAATGCTGCAGTGAAATCAAGCATTACAACACCTATTATTTCCTCTCCTCCATATCCTTGAACCAGTCATCAACCATCTGAGTAAGGGCAGTCTATTGTATATATTTTTCTATATTGTTTCTATCACAATGTGGAAAAACCAGCGGCTGATTTGCATTACAGCAATACTTAAATAATTTGGATGACGCTTTGCAGTCTGAATCTTGCACATTATGTTCATTTTGCACTAAAGTTCTTAATAAAAAGAGGAAATATTCAGTACTTTACATTGTTACATTAATTCACACAGGATAAACACACATAAAGAATGTGGTTATTTCATATAGACTATTTATTTATTGAATTACCAGAAAACAGCTATATGGTGATAAATATTGTTATCCAGATATTAAATTACCTTTATTGAGATAGAAGATTTTGGCCATATCGCACAGCCCTTAACCTAGCCAAGTCATTTTTGTGGCAAACTCACCATTAATCAATGTGGTGTAACAGACAACGGCTTTATGGTTGATACTGTTTTGGAAGGCACAGATAAACAATGTTGTCCTGTCAATAGGGAGCGCCATATCCGACAATTCTTAAAAGTTCTTCTGAAAAGCAGGGACAAATAGCATACTTTCTTGTTTAGGTTGGAAGACATGTTGTGCTGTTGTTTTTTTTTCATTTATAGCTATGAGTTTTATGAATTATGTGAAATTAATGGCATGTCTAAAACCATGAGTGTTCTGACCTGGTCATCTTGAAAATATTAGTTAAAGGTCCCATGAGGTGGAGGGTGGGGGTGTGGCCTTGACCGACTGCCACTTTGCTCGTTTGAAAGCCATGATGTCTCTCTCATGGGTGGACCAAATTCTCTGGGCCGGCAAAGCAGAGAAAGGGGAGGTAACCTTGCTCCTTATGACCTCATAAGGAGCAAGATTCCAGATCGGCCCATCTGAGCTTTCATTTTCTCATACCCAGGGCTCGGTTTACACATATCGCCATTTCTAGCCACTGGGGGACCATAGGCAGGCTGGGGGAACGCATATTAATGCTAAAAAACCTCATAAAGTAAATTTTCATGCCATGGGACCTTTAAGTTAAAGTTTAGGTAAATCAAAGAAAAAGAAAAGTGGATTTAGTGTCAAGTGACTCAGGGTATATAGACCATGTACTGTGTTCACACAAACTAATGAGCTAAAAAGACAGAATTGAGCCGATTACACATCTCCATTTAAATGTAATATGTTTGTTCAGGTTTACATAATTGTATCCATTTTGTAAATGTGTTCATATCTGAAAGGTCACAAAGGCTGAGTTGACTACACCATGCTGCCTTGCAGTAAGTTGCTCTGTAAATATCTCAATCCAGTCTGACAACATCATTTTCATCTGACATCAAGATGACTCCCGGCTTTCAGCGCGCCACACCTTCACTTAATGAAGTCACCTACCCATATAAATCTAGGTTATATAGAGAAGTCGTACATTTTTAAACCTCTGACAGAAGGTGCATGAAAACATGTCTATCTAGAAAAATATAAATCATTATGAAAGTTGGATTGAATAAGCAGAGAGGTCAAACTGCAAATTAAATCTAGTAATAAACCCAGGGCTGTATCATTTTTAGCTACAGAGTACTTTCATTACTTTATTTCTACAGTTATTTATTCATGTACTTGATCATTTTCAGAATTACAACAGCAAGGAATGAAGATGGCTCCTTATAGTGGAGAAAGTCTTACTGTTAATAGTATTTGGACATGTCAGTTTTGAGCTATTTCTATAGGGAATGGTGTTGTAGCTGTAAGTATTGAGCAAATTAAAGGGATAAGTCACCGATTTAACATTGTTTGGCTGTTTTCTTCTCCTAAAGGTTAAATACAAGTGACAGAATACAGATAGCAGATATTTAAGCCCTGGGCATTTGGAAAGCATCGGACTCTTGTGTCAACAAATGCATCTATTGTTTTTGGAAAACCTGAGGCGTTGGCGCATCCCAGGATGCTTCCTGTCAAGGGTTTTTAAGGGTAAATGACCACTGAATTTAAGCAGGTGTTCTCCATCAGCTGTCAGAGGCGGAACACCTGCTTTGACATATGATTGGGGAGAAAGATGCAACATGCTGGAAAGTTTTGCCGCCTACAGAGCATGGCAGCAGCAGTTTTCTGTCCATTGTGATTCTATGTTGATGCACTATTTATAGCCATTTGGTGGTAAGCAATAGGGTGGATGCTGTCCGTGAGTTTTATTTGATAAGTTTAGCTGAATAGGACACATAACACAATTTAGCAGCTTAAATATAATTTGTAGGTGAAAATACATTCTATAGAGAAGGCCAGTGTACATGGTTTATGTTAATATGAGCAGTGTTTTCTAATTAAAAGAGACAGCTATTGTTATGTTGATGTTAATAATTGAAACCCTAACCCTGTAAATGAATCACTCTGAATGCTGGACCACAATAGAAGATTATTAACTAAGAGTGATGCCAATTTTCCTCCTAGCTGAATCCCTTTAAATTTCCACACATTTTTATATCTCCTAAAACCGGCTCCATTTGCAATTCAAATGAGACTCAATTAACTGCACAAGCTATTTCACATATTGAGATAAATATGAGCTAACTTCGTTCAAAACACCCAGTGACAAAAGCTTGACCTCTTTTGTAACTAGTTAGTTAATTTAAGCTATGTTAATAGGAATGGTGTAATTACCAAATCCAATTACCGGTGCACATTCACTCTCTTCATTCTGATTGAACTCCCATTTTTACCTTGAGATGCAGCTCAGCATGCAATGCAAAGCATTTCAAGTGTCACTCAGTCATGCTGTTTTCCTTGCTGTGTGTTCAGAGTGTCCCCCGAAATCTAGATTTCTTGGGACTGGTGGGCTGGTTGTAGAGGCAGGCATCTTGAATGATGGACCCCCCCTGATTTGTGCCTATTTCATGAGTTTAGGCAATCTAGAGGCCTTGTTTGCATTTCAATTTTAGTCAAAAGTAGGTGGTTGGCAGCACCGTTGGCAAGCTCCCTTGGGGGTTGCACACCATTTCACCCGGTATAACCACCCCTGCAGAGCAACAATGATTACCAAATCACCAATGAGGCTTAAATGACAGCAATGCATCAATCCAACTGCGTTTTCCAATGAAATTCTATGCTCTACTACCGCATTAATTATGTTGATCGTGAACCCGAGATGAGTATCACATTTTCTGCACTCTGCCTTGGTTTAAGATATACAAAACACAAGAAATACAATATATACCTTTTCTTACCATTTTAATTGCAAACATGGATTACTCTTGGTTTGAGAACTATTTTATTCTACATGGACCAAGAAAGTGTGGTGTCTGTACTGCCAATAGATAGATCGATCAGTGTCGAAGCTTACCTACCTACCTACTAGAGTATTAATTGTGATCATGATTTTGGCTTCTCACATTTAAATGAACATGATTGACTGCGATATTGGCTTTAAAATTTGAGCTCCGCTCAAAAAAAACTTCCGCTTTACTGTATATCAAATCAATTGCTTCCTAAACTTACAGCATGACTCGGGAGGACTTAGCCAGTCAGTCCCGCACCAGCAGTGACATTATGCACAGCCGTTCACTGTTAAATTGCCTGAAAACGACACCAGGCTGCTACAGTGTAACAACACAGACCTTTACACACATCAGACTGGTATGTTATAACTCGACTCAGCCAGACATTTCCCGTTGACTGAGATGGACAGCATAGTGCTGCAGTGTTTCAGTGTTTACACTCACTGTGTAAATTAGCCTAGCAACTAGTGGACGTTTATCTAGATGCTTATTCCCGACAGAACAATATTAAACAGTTATCCTTCTTTAAATATTCATGCACATGCTTGTATTTTCTCCAACAAGTTGTCTTGATTTAAGGGCATTAAATAGTTGAATCTTTCTCTTTTTTATCTTTTCTGTTGCTCTGCGCACTGAAAGGGTGTTCCATACCACAATGCAACATTATACCCACTTAGGGCCCTTATTTGATTTATCAGAAAAATTGTCACCAGACATTACAACATGTAAAAATGTTAATACTTCTGAATGGGAGGGTGTGAGAGACAACAACATGCAGTATAGGGTTAAGAGATACAGTATACTGTAATTTAATAAAGTTGCACCTTAAAACAATTGTATAAATAATGATCCTGTCCGTTCGATGGTGTTGTGCTTCTTACCACTGCTGCTTTCTTTCCATCATTTTAGCATTATGTCTTGCAGCTAACAAAGCACTTGGCAATGTGAACGCATGACCCTGCATATGGAGTGGCCTCTGAATTGACTTGCGGGGATATAGTGATACATACTTGAACATATGGGTCACAGAACAGTAATAAGATTCATTTTCTGACATGTTGCACTTCTTAAACTAGTCATACGGAATGCCAATTATGGCATCACAGTCCATCCTTGTATTCATGACATATGATTTTTCCAAACCAATGCCATGAGTCTGTGTTACAAATGGGCATGGGCAAAAATGTAATTTTCAGTGTTGTGAAATGGATGGGAGTAAAAAATTGATGGAGAAAGACAAAGTGCAGGGAAGGAAAATTCAAATAAAGTAAAAAAAGTTGTGGCACATAAATCCTCTCGACCAGCTGTCGGAGGTGACATTTCATTAGTACACTTTGTCAATAGAGAAATCGTCTGCAGAGAGAGCGGTTGGGTGCGAGTAACAAGGAAGGACAGAGACACATTGAGATAGAGAAAGCCTATGAAGATGAGGAAAAGAGCACAGTCCTTTTTCATTAGGCCGATCCTGATTCCAGCTGCTGGAAATTACGGACACTGTGGCTTTAGGCGTGATGAGAAAGAAGGTGGGTGCCCCCCTCCCCTCCATGTTAAGTCTCTATCAATCATCCACCCTTTTGCTTTTTACCCCCTGCCGACTTGGCATCGCCGGCCCACGTGTCTTTCTGCCTGTTTAGATTCCAAGAGAGTTGTCCATCTTTTCCTCCACCAGCCAACTGGCAGATACATTTGAAGGAAAATCACAGGCATAAAGACTGCTGCCATTTCCCATAAAATCCTCATCCATCAATTAAGAGGTTTCCTGTAAGTGGGAGATGGATATGGCAGAATAAGGCCAGACTTTTTGATGACTAGGACAAGGGGAGTCAAGGGCCCCACTGTTACCCCTGTGTAGGCCTATAATCACAGCAGTGGCTGGGTTGAAGCAAGAGGGGCACTGTGGATCACAAAACTAGACTGCACATAAACTGTGAAAATAATAGACGTAGCAGAAGTAACATCACCTATTGCTTTGTGGACTACCGTTTTGAAGCCTTGAGTTTGGCAATTTGGCTGTCACCATCTTGGTTTTTTGAAAACGTGATGATTTTTGGATGAGAGGGTATTGCTAGGGAGGATGACGCAGCCAAGCCAGTGTTGTCTATGGTTGCAGTGGCACTGAGCTAACCTAAAAGCTAAAGAGGTAAAGTTGCTGATTTTCAACTGGCTGAAGCGAGTCATCCAGTGGATTTTTTATCAGCAGCCAAACACGTACCTCAAACAAACAAACGGACAAATTGAACCGCAAACATAATCTCCTCGGCAGAGTTGACGAGCTGAAAGACACTATAACGCACCAAACTGCATTTAACAAGTGTAAATTGCAAACATTTGCTCATTTCAACTTTCCAAATGTACGGATTTGACTACTTTCATTGTTTCATCTTTGCGCAAGTTGATTATCTTTGGGTTGTGTACTGCTAGTGTTTGCCAGCTGTTTGTGACTGTAAATTAAGCCCTTAATCATATACAAAGACAAGACTTAGTTTTATAATCTTTGATTAAGTATACAGTTCAATATAACTGACTGTAATACTCTGAATGACTCCATCTTTCATACATTTATAACCATCCAGATATGTAAATAGCAGTGTCAACCTGCCAGATTCTACTTCCAAGTGTTCCAACCCTTCACAGCCCACTTAGCCCATATTCCCCCAGCACTTCAGCACAGCCTTTGCTGTTACTAGTTCAACAGCGATCCATCGGGCTTATCGTTGACTTCTTCTAAACTGCCTGCACTTAGAAGCTTGCAAAGATGCACATCATAGGCAGCAAAAGGGGAGAAGTCGTCAGTTTTCAGTCTTTTCAAGTGCAGAGCAGAATACCTTGAGGGTCCCACCATGTGAGACGACGTTTCCAGACCGAGACATTCCTCCTCACTCCTCGCCTTTCATGTTGGTCCAAGATGTTTTTCTCTACTTTTTTTTTGCCCATCATGCTTCACAGGGCCTGCAACATGCTGGGACACACAACATAACTGATAGCAGAAAGTCAAAATAAAAATAAAAAGGTGTTTTGAAAGCGTTAGTTTGATTGTTTAAGGTTTGGGGCTGCGGGAAGGGGGCTGAGTACAGAGTCTGCAGATAATTAGACCTTTCGGCGTAAACAAACAGCACGCTGTTTTAGAGCAATTGGTGCTGTCCATTTTGTGAATTTGCATCATTTGACAGTAGATAAATTATAATTAAGTGGCGATAATCAGGAAGAGTGTGGGAAATTTGTGTTGTCACAAAAGGACCCCCTACTAATATTTATGTCCATTGGCAAAAGCTCTTTAGTCATGCTTGTTGCGTCTTACTAGACAACTGGCTGTTCTTTTACTGTTGAGAGAGAAAATGCAAGCAACAGCAGGTAGGTACAGCATGTCAAGTTGTCAACATTTTTTCGCTTTAAATTAATACCGCAACACAGTGTTATGTTGTTCTCCAGCAATTAATTTGACAGTTGACAGAGAAAGAAGACTGTCTTCAATTATTAAAACTGAATGTTCTTTGATTGTTATAATAATAATAATAATAGTCTCATCAAATTATTTAATAGCAACGTTAAAAACAAAATAGCTGCCAGGCCTTTTATGACACTGCTTCGGTACATTTATAGTAAAGGTATAAATCCCTTTCAACTGAAAAGAAAAGGCAGCTTAAAGTGAGCTACTCTATTCATTTCGTTAATGAAAGTTGTCAGGAAAGGGCTCTGATTCAAAAGGATAATATATTGTGTTTTTGCAATGCTAATAAGATACTGAAATGCGACTCTTTTAACAAGTCAAGAAAAATGTACTTGAGCATCATCTACTAACAAATGAAGTTCATCACTGCTCTACAATACAGCCTGTCAATTAGGGTTCACCATTAAACCACTGTGATGACTTGAGTAATCGCTCGAAATCCTCAGATGTTATCTGCTCTCTCGCACAGAAGGGAAATCAGAAGACTGGGCAATGTGGGATTTTTAGTTGCCAATATGGAACTTTGTTTTAGGGGTCTGCCATTGGCAGAATTCTTAATTGAAGTTATGATAAATGGTTTTCTTTCACAAGACTTTAGTGAGTTGTTGCTATGACATAAGTTAGAACCCTCTTTGTTTTGTTATCACATTTGCCTTGATTGTCCAGATAAACACGTTTTTTCTCTAACAATGCAGAGGAATGGCCTGACAGAGCCCATTTTCAAGCTTGGACAGTGAAAAAAAGCAGCTTGTGTGATTATCATGGCGCTAAGCCCATAATGAGATGACAATGACCTTCCAAAATAGTGCTGAGGGAAAGTGTGTGTGTGTGTGTGTGAGAGAGAGAGAGAGAGAGAGAGAGAGAGAGAGAGAGAGACAGAGTTAGAGAGAGAGAGAGACAGAGTGAGAAGGACTGTTTTAAGGTGATATTAAAATTTATGAAACAGTCTAGGTTTATTACACCTTGGGTCTTTTGGACTTTGATACTTTTCACCATTTCAGTTTTTAAAACTGAAAGTGATTGCAACTGTAATGTAGGTAGTAAGTTGTCATGATTCCTAATACTGTAATTGCACAGAAAATGATAGTGTGTCCAGAATGTAATTAGCACAAAGTACAGCTGAGACTGGGAATCTCATTAGTTTTGCAGTCATTTGGTCCTACACTTAAGTATTGGACAAAATTGGATGGAATTTTGACCCTTGATGGTGATGCTACATGGAAAATGAAGGGTTATAGCTGTATCATATTTCATGGCAATCCATCCAATAGTTGGGAGGACATCTGACTAAAAGCCAAAAACATCAACCTCACGACGCAGCTACAGCAGAAGAAAAAGTACAAGATGAGTATGGCATTAGGACACAGCAGGTTTGTCACAACTATGGCAAATACGGTTCAGTTTGGTCAACCTGGGGGTTTATATACAACTAGTCTTATCGTCTGACAACGTGTTTGTTGTCCGTTCGTTTCTTTTTAATGATTTTTCCGCGTTTTTAGATCAGTGTGATTAACATGTCCATGTGATAAACTGGAATGATCCTTTAAATGCTTCCCAAAAGTTTTTAATCAAGCTTTTCCTTCACAGTAGCATTCTGCTAGCTGGACTACTAGCTAAATTGTTGTTACAGAATATCTAAGCAGCCAGTGTCCAATAAGCTAGATCTCAAATGTCTGCTGCCTCATTTTGATCCTTGACACAGACATGTCATCGTCCTTGATTTAGTAAATTCTGGATGATGCATGTATGATAACAGCCACCCAGTGCTCAGTGAAGCCGTTTATTTCCAAACACGACATAAAGAACGGATTTAGATTAACTTTCCCTTTAAATCTCACTCCATTTATGCCCACAGCCCTCAGCAGAGAACTTCACTCTCCTGAATGAATAGGCTTTGTCTTTGAAACAAATGTGCAACAGGATAATGGGGGAACTGTGTAAAATATTTCCAGAGTTTGCATATTGTGTTAAGCCACCATTTAAAGTCCTGTCAATGCCTGCAGCGAAGTATCGATCTCCTGAGTCTTCTTTAGGTCCCAAGCTTTACAGCGTATTGATAGATTATGTAGATTCACTTTGCGGTGTTTGGATGAGCTAGGCTTGGATGATATAAGACCATGACAACAATCTTATCTATTTACATGACTTGAGTTGTTGTGAATTTCAAAATGGGCCTCCGGGTTGCCATAGGCAAACTGCAAATACATAGTGATTTTGTAGAAATGGCTGATTAGGAAGACATTGTATACAGTCCATATTCCTATTTAGACTTTAATTTAAAGTCATAAACCAAAATATCAGTTTTGGCACTGAAAGCTTTTAAAGTTACTGATAACACTTTCTCCCCTCCCTTTAAGTAATGCAGGTGTCAATGCTTCTTTGAGGGAGAAAACAGGAATATGGAGTAAAGTAAATTGCCCTGTCACTCTGTGATGGGTACTGAGGCTGTATTTCCCTGTGACACCACTGCTACACAGACTGACTTAGACACAGATGACAAGGTGTTGCTATGGAGACCTTAGCGAGGAACCTGCAGCAGTCTATCCATGGACAGTTTATGCTATAGCACTGTTTTGTGGAAAACATCAAAGGCAGCCAGATTAAACACTGTCTCAGCAACATTGGGTATTTCAATTAAAAGAAAGGAGCAATGAGACAAATTCTTGTTCATAAAATATATACAGACAACACTGAATACCATTCACAGGTGAACACATAGAATTTCACATGATAAAAATACTATTTGAACGTGTCGTATCCCTTTCAGTGTCAAGAGGTCAAATCCATGTGGACATCTCGAAGCAAATAATGACATTGCTTTAGTACTTTGATTTTAGTGCTAATAAACACGTTAGTATGATAACTAGGGATGTAACGGTACACAAAAGTCACGGTTCGGTTGATATCCCGGTTTAGGAGTCACGGTTCGGTGTCATTTCGGTACAGCAGGTAAAAACAAATGCACAAAGTTAGCACGTTGGATGTGTTTCCATCCACCTACAACGGTGGAGCAACGGCGACACACCGTCCCTCGTTTTATACACAACTGTCTCCGGTGTTGTTGTAGCTGACCTGGAACCCGCAAGCGGGTCTACCAGCTCTGGCGTTTCATTTTCGCTCCCTATAGTATGACTGACTTGCACGGCAATCAGCTTGTTGTGCTAACCTCTGCATATGTTGCTAACAGCATACAGCTGAAAGTTTCCAGAACTCGCAACTTTGGTTTCACATTACGTGCATGAATCTACATACCATGTATTTCACATGCATTATTCTGCGTGCACTAGACCGTGACCCCCGTACCGTGACAGTTCGAGAGAATACACAAACCGTTTCAGCCCTATTGATAATACACTAAATTAAAAAGTTAAGCATGGTGATCATTACCTGCTAAACATCAGGATGTTATAATTTTCATTGTGAGCATGGTGACATTAGCATTTAGCTCAAAGCACCACTCTGTCTAAAATAGCCTCATGGAGCTTCTTGTGTGGCCGAAATATTCTGTTATCTTGGTCACAATCATTTAATAACTAAATTCAAGGGATCCTTATAAAAAAGGTTTGTTTTATTTAAAATAACAAATATCTACCTGTATCATGTAGTTTCTTAACCCTCAAAATCTTCTATTGGACTCAAATCCAGTACTGGTTGGGCTCTAGTTGTAACATTCTTAGAAATAATTTTATTTCTGTAGTTCAGTAAATTTGCATTGCAATTAATGGATGCCTATAAGCCTGTAATTTGAGATAATCTTGAATCCCTTAACCCCTTTGTGGAGAAATACTAGCATTGAGAGGAAACAGTGTGGTTGTAAGTGAACGCTCATTGATATTCTTTATATCACCGAAGTTGCAAGGTAACCCTAGCAAGGATGATAACTCTCACCAGCTTCCAATAGGGCCAATTGTGTGTTTCCCATTAAACTAATAGTTTGTAGTCACAAAAAACTATGCATACATTAAAGCAATTTTAATTAGCTTGCATTAGAATTTGAAGCCATTGTTTATACAAATATGCCATTGTCAAGTCAGGAACACATTTAAAACCCAGTTATAGGCAGAATTTGGTCATGATGTTTTAATTTCTAAGTTTGTAGAGAGTCTGCGATAGGTCGATGACAAAAGGGCAGATCAAGGTGGACAGTTGGAGCATGTTGATGTCTTGTAGTTTGTGGAGGTTAGACTCAAAATGTAATCTGACTGTGCAGTAATCAAAAACAGTTTGCAATTTTCATATCCTGCAAATGTCACTTAATTACGTTTGATGCGGTTTATTTTCTGTGTGGTGTGTTCACTGCTTTAGGTGCGCTACAGCAAGTGGTAGTTTGTGACACACAATCGTGACCCACATAAAAAGTTTGTCTTCATTTCACTATGTTCATAAAATGACCTAAAAATTGAATAATTCTAGGAACTATTCAAATAGGCAAAGCAAATGACCATTATGATTATGCATCATTGAAATTCAGATGAAAAAGATGAAGCCCCTATTTTGTAACATCCATCAATATGGTAATTTTAACATTTACTCCCCCTGTTCTTCATTTCTTTGGTTCTGTACTTTCTACTCTGAGACTTCGAAAACCACACACAGAGTCACACATACTTAGGCACACACATTGCACACATTTGTGTGATCTATAAAACGCCTTTTTTCTCCTTACCTACACTACAGGCCAAAAGTTTGGACACACCTTCTCATTCAATGTGTTTCTTTATTTTCATGACTATTTACATTGTAGATTCTCACTGAAGGCAAAACTATGAATGAACACATATGGAATTATGTACTTAACAAAAAAGTGTGAAATAACTGAAAACGTCTTATATTTTAGATTCTTCAAAGTAGCCACCCTTTGCTTTTTTTGATAACTCTGCAAACCCTTGGTGTTCTCTCAATGAGCTTCATGAGGTAGTCACCTGAAATGGTTTTCACTTCACAGGTGTGCTTTGTCAGGGTTAATTAGTGGAATTTTTTCCCTTATTAATAAAAAAGCAAAGGGTGGCTACTTTGAAGAATCTAAAATATAACACAATATGTTTTCAGTTATTTCACACTGTTGATACAATTCACAAGATGTGTCATTCATAGTTTTGATGCCTTCAGTGAGAATCTACAATGTAAATAGTCATGAAAATAAAAAGGAAACGCATTGAATTAGAAAGTGTGTCCATAGTACTGTACATATTCTGATATTAACATTCCAAAATACGGCGCATAGTTTCATTTAATTTACTCCAGGGGCTCTGATCTCAAGACAAATCCTGATGCTGAGCCAAAGTATGCAATTAGCCGAGTTTTGGTTCTAATTAAAGAATAAAACAAAAAAAGCTAAATACGCCAAATCCATTAACACAGTGATTTTTTTAAGCATGTTGTCATCTAAAGGGAACTGAGGAGATTTAATGTAATCAAAGACAAAAACAGATGATTTTTTCATTCTTTGGGACAGGGGGATTTGGTTTAATGGATATCTACTTCTGTTGTTGCAGATACTAATCAGTTTGAAAATGAATGTGTCCACAATTGAGGAGATTGAATTTTTTTTGGGCTTATTTGAATGATGTTCATTCAAGGGGGAAAATGTGTGTGTCCAAGACAGATGCATCCATACTTAGAGCGGTGAATATGTTAACTAAGTGATTGATAGAATTGTCATATCATGCAGTATTTGATGTTAATGCACTGCTGATTTTAGGATTGGGCAATATGATAATGTATGCTGTATATCGTTTATCTCTTCCTTTAATGCCTGCTTGTATTACACTATTGTGGGCAGTGTGGCAAATCAATGAGTAGGTATGCTTCATGGCATTATTAAATTCACATACAGTATATTGTGTATGTGCTCAAGAACCTTGACTTTTGTATTTAATTCACTGTGGTAACCAAAACAGACACCGCTGCCTGGCTATTTTAGCTATAAACTATTGCATTTCCACACTTGCACTTTACCATTGTTTATCCTGTAAAAGTACATATACTGTGATAAAATCTTTTACATGATGGACTTATATAGTAGTATAGAATAGAAGTTGAAAGAATTGAAACATTACACAATGTTAAAGGGGGGTTGACAAAATAAGACAGTCGGATGTAAAACACTCTGACTAAACCTAATCACAGTTATAAATACTATAATAGTCGTACTGTATTATGATTATGATCACAGCTCTATTGTGAAGTCTATACAAATACTTGTTGGGCTCTGAACATCATCCCTCAACTTGATTCTAGGCCAACTAGAGTTGTAGTAAAGTAATATTAAGTTGCATGCAGCATTAACATTGAGTTAAGAGGTCTGATAATTAGATTGACATGTGATGACTAACATTACTCCAAATAAGCCAAATTATTTGTGTCTAAAACAGCTAGGCTCTGTAGATTTTAGCATATGTTGCTAAAACAGGAATAAATTGTGCTTTTATTGGAGATTATTTTCAGCCACAGATTAATACACATTTGGTTCACAGCGTGGCTCATTGATTACCTTTGCAGCGAAGTAAACTGTGTACCGTAAATCCTTTTTTTTATAAGCATTCTTGTTATTTATGTTATTTTGTCTACCCCCAGTATGTGTATAAACAGGGCTGTAAATTAACTTCTTTCACAACTGTCCCAAACCATCCAAAAATACAATTTAAACTGCCCTGAACTAAATGCTGGCCATCCCAATTATAATATATATAGTTTATCCATAATTAAATGATTTCCATAAATAACAAGGGATTTTATATACATGTATTTATTTAGATTTTTTTAATTGTAATATCTGTAAACTTTGTGTTACCATTTTTTATTTTTACATTTGTAAACACTGTGGGTGCGCTCTCTTGTGGGAAGGCCACCTGTCTGGCGTGCTCCAATGAGACAGAGAGACAGACAGAGAGCATGGTTGGAGTTGCACTGTATGTTTTGCCGGTAAGGTCACCAGTGACACTAGAACGTAAAATCCCACCATCGCTTTGGGACACCGGTGGAACTGCCTGACAGCCGTGGTTCATCTTCTCCCTGTGTTTGCGTGTGTCAGTGTGTGTGTGTGTGTGTGTGTGTGTGTGTGTGTGTGTGTCAATTTGTGTAACGGAGCTCACACAATCGTAAATTGTGCATTCTCTCGATTCTACATTGACAGCTTTGTCAGATGGTAACGTTTTGGTTAAATCACAGTTTGTATTTAAATTTTTTTGGCAAGATCCACCTTCCGTGCTGTGACCTTCCCAGAATGTATTGTTATCATCCTGATCTTTTGTTATCTCCCTTTTTTTTCCTTAAGGTAGAACCCTGATAAAGATATCCATGCACTGTGATAGGGGGCTGGGAGTCATTTTGATTCTTAAAGAGAGTTAACGTTTATGCTCCAAGAAACAAAATAAGTAGTTTCTTTCCATTTATAAAAGGTGGAGCGCTAGTGGGAACGTTCGGTTACATGGTAACCTTGGTTCTCTGAGTGAGGGCAAGGCCACTCGGTGAACCCATGCCCACCTGGGCCACGTCGTGGTATGTCTTGAAGCGATATCCACGTCAACTGCCCCAGTCCCCCGTACATATGGAATATGTAACTCTGTGGAGAGATAGTCTCGATACGATATCTGCATCAACAACACACATTTAGGTTTCTCCCTTTCAGCCTGACTAAAAATAAAGCTGAATTGCAGCAAGGGAAGGTCAGTATGGATTATAGAGCACTGCGCTCCCTGTGGAAAAGAGTTGTTTGTTGTCCGTCCCAATGTCAGATCGAGAATCAGGAGGGGAAAGTGCCTCTCTCAGCAGGTCCAGACTTCCTGTCAATGATAATCCGATGGAATGGCTGATCTGCGCTGGATGGACCAAGGCCAGCATGGAAGAGACGAGCCAGAGAGTGTGGATGAAGCTTGTATAGTATTCAGAAACTGTCCAGGCTGACAAAGAAAGTAGAAAAATATTTTTTTTTTAAACACAGAATTTATGCTGGATATGTTTTAGTTTTTTTAAAGTATTTTTTAATAATGCAGTTAAGCTACGGAACATTCATTTGATTCAACGTCCATTTAGTGCTTTAATTAGGCCTTAAATCCGGTTTGCCCGGAGAGTGTGAGAGAGATGCAAACACAAGCACGGCTTTATGGAAGAAATAAGTTATGTAACGCAACATTAAACTATATCCATATAGACGGTATTGTCTCATCCCATATCTCCTTTGAAAATATATCAATATACCGTACAAAGTCAATATACCGCCCAGCCCTAGAAAGTAACACTTCAGTCACTGGAGCACTGGAGCACATCACAGCTCTATTGTGAAGTCTATACCAATACTTGTTGGGCTCTGAACATCATCCCTCAACTTGATTCTAGGCCAACCAGAGTTGTAGTAAAGTTATATTAAGTTGCATGAATTGGGGATAAAGAGAAAAAAATTCACTCGGGGACATCAAATAACATCAATGCGAGCTTGGCAGAGATGGAGACCACACCTGCGTTTGCTGACAGGACAGCATGTTCCACACTCAAGGCCATCACATCCAGATGGTGAAACCTCACAGAGCTATGAGGTGAGGTCCAATTATTGGAGCTGCAGAGTAAATATACTACACCCAATATGTTTTTTGGAGTCCAAGATCTGCCTGTGTGTTTCGTGGAATGGGCACAAACAACACTTGGCAGCTCAAACCTCTTTGCTTTAAAGATTATCTGCAAACAAATAATCTCGCTTGCGGTGCCAACTAGTGGTGGCTGTGCTCTCTCAACATCCTATGCAGCAGCACACAACCGGTTGTTGTCACAAGTTCAACCACACCTTACTGTGACCAGGGATGTGGTTAAAAGTTCAACAGACTATAGTTTTTAAACCCACATCAATGAGTGCAGCAATGCAGGACTGCAACTAACAAATATCATTATTGATTAATCTGTTGATTCTTTTTTAAAGCTGTAGTGGATACTAGAAAGCAACAACCCATGATTTGAAGTAGAGTGAGACCTTATCCTGCAGCTCTCCCTCTCTGTCGCTCAGGCATATGCATGCGCAGAACAGCCAATAGAAATGCGCTCCCTCTTCTGACCTGTGATTGGCCAAAGTCTCCTGTCATGTCTAGATTGTTTTAAGCTTGAAAACAGAACCAATGCAGAAGTCTTGTTTTCTCTCAGACAACTTAAATTACAATATGCTGAAAAAATATGGAATTTTTGCCCAACAATAAATTGCCTACCACAGCTTTAAATCAATTAAAAAAGTTCTGAGAATCCCAAGTGATGTTTTTATGTCTTGTTTTGTCAGACCCAAACATGTTCAATTAAGAGTACAATGATATGAAACACAGAAAGCAGCACATCTTCACATTTGAGATGCTGAAACCAGTAAATATTTGGCATTTTTTTCTTGACTATAGAAGTGAAATGATATTTTGATCAAAATTGTTGTGCCAATTCATTTCTTTTAATAGACTTATTGTTCCAGCTCTAAAATAGAGCAATGCTTTACCTTCATACAGGATCAGTGCCAGAATCCCTTTGTGCTGTTATAAGCCATTGTTTCCTATGGAGCACAAAGATTCAATGCTACCTTCTGCATTGTGTGCCACTCAGATTTTAAGTCCTAACTCAGCACCCAAAACTTGTACAACCACTGAGATGACTCAGCTGTCTGTAACCAGAAAGCAAATGTGATGGACGTATAAGAAGAAAAGTTTGTCCCACCCAAACCGTCTCCTCTGCTCTGCGCCCCACCTTGCTTTGATCATGGCTCATAGTGCTGATCATGTGTAGAGGGTGTCTACACATCATGAGCTAGAATGGCAAAGCAGCTGATGACAAGCTGCAGAACTCGTCAAAAAGCTGAGGTTTAGGTAGATGACCTTATGTGGAAAGAGCCCTCAACCCACAATGGGATAAATTGTCGTTTTCAGTAACCCTGCTTCAGGAAACTAGGTTTATATTCTTATAATAGAAAATTCACTGTGTTGATGCTGAGAATGGAGACTCATATAATTGTGCAGAATCTAAGCAGTACAAGTGAGTCACTGACTAAATTATGTGCTGAACACCCATCACTCAACCAAATGAACACACACACACACACACACACACACACACACACACACACACATACAATTATCAAACTAACCTCATTTTGAAGATCATTGCTCCTCCTCGTCTTTATCTCTTATGTTGAATTACTTGACTTCTCAGCATGACAAAGCATTAATGTCCAACGTTACTGACAGTGACGCCTAAGGTGACGCTGCCCATTTGTGTTCACCTCTGTGGGATTTGTCCTCTTAAGCAGCTGCAGCCTATGGTCTTGCGGGGGAATGAGAGAGGGTGTGATTGCATCCTTGACTAATGCTAATGTGTGATTGATTGATGCTCTAAGTAGAACTCGATAAGTATGCCTTTTCAGAAGTATGTGCCTTTAGTTTATTTGCACTGTATATTAGTTTGCAGCATAGCTGCTTGATTTGTTGATGTTTGTGAGCAGAATTGTTAAAGAGGTTTACCACGGTCATAGTACCACTAGAGAGCAGAAAATGGTTAGTTACCTAATGTCCAGGGCCATTTTTTCCACTTTCTTCATGTGCTCCATCTTCCCTGCATTGCGTGAACAGCTTCAGCAGTGATTAATGCTAGCGTACTAGTCTGTTTACCAGTTGAAACATAAGACATAAGCTGTGTCTTAATTTGTTCATTTTCTCAACTCCTCTTAGATTCTGTCGTGCTGTAAGTTCAGGTGTCTTAGAAATGTAAATCGACCTACCATTTTAATTACTGTATCTGCATTGTCTTTGCTTTAAATCACTGCACGGTTTTTACACCACTGTCAAGTTTTAATTGAATCTGAGGTTAATTGAATCTCTGAATATTAACAAAAATGCGTCATAGAATAATAAATGTAACTCAGTTGAGGCAATGAATGAATAAATTGTGATTAGTCTAAAACTAAAGGATTCAGGCGAATATTCATAGGTTTTTCGATCATATTGGATGATTCCACACCTCACTATTTACGTACAATACCAATGTTCAGTGCCAGTGCAGGAAGTATTGTACCCCTTATGTAGTGTGTGGCATGACTTTCATGCAAGAGAAGGTTGGTGTCCAGTCACAGACTCGCCATTAACTTTAACTTTAAGTGTTTAAGTTGCCTAATCCCAACCCCTAACCATACTGTAGTTGCGAGTCCCTGGCAGTAGATGTAACAGAATGTTGTCACTGAACGTAATTTGGTGTTTCCTGTAAGATCGATGTTTTTGTCTGAAAATAGTGTTGAAATGTAATTGAGTAATCAAAAAATGTGTTTACCAATGACCATTTTTGTCATTTATCAATTGGAAATGGCAAATATATGTCTTTTTCAGCTTTTTAAATAAGAATATTTGCTTAATGTCTGTTTTATATCATTGCATGCTGAGTACTTATGACTCGCTTGGTCAGTACGTAAGAATCTTACATTACATTTGTCTAAACAAAGAATTTAGCTGACTTGATAATTAAAATATAGCATTTGTTTACAGAAAGTAGTATTGTGAAGTATAATAATGTAGCTACAATTGGAATGTCTGAGGCTAATTAACATTTTGTTTCTCTATTGAGACATTCAGCATCAAAACATAAGCAGTTAAACCATATTTTTCTATGGTTTTATTGGTGTTATGACAGCCTTTGTTTTTTACTTCAATATAGTTGTTCTGTAATATCAATGTAGTGCATGATGGCAAAGAGGTTACATTATGACAGCCAGCCTAATTCCACAGGACAGCCTTTACGTTAATACCCTTCACCTGTGATGACTATTGAGATTACACTGACCCATGATGACCAATCCTTTACGTCTGTTGTAATTGTGCGTTCGCATTTCCTCATGTGGCAGCTTTAATTGTAGACCAAGAAATAAACCTGTGAAAGGACAAAAGTTGAATCATCTCCGGAAAGCAGGCCATTAATTATGATGTGCTGTAATTGCAGATCTTTGGGGCAGGCCAATTATCAGATTGAAGTGAAAGCTGGCAGCCCAGCTCCCTTGTGTTTTGGAAATACCCGACACGACTAACTGCTAGATTGCCACTGCTGCGACTGCGTCAGATCAGATCAGATCATATTTACCATAAATAGAGCCGGGGTCATGAGGAGGTACGAAGTTTGGAAATGAACACATGGCATGTTAGGACATTCCAGGAAATTCTGTGATGATAATTTCAATAGTTTATTTCTCTTTGTCTCTTTTAATAATAACTTTAATGATCATTGTACAGGGTTGATTATGCATCCATCTTTGTTACAAGTGTGAAAAAAGTTCAAAGTTGGAACTTTCTGGAAGTGGAAGGTTTCAGATATAGTTTAAAACAGGGGTCTTCAATGTTTTTTAGGCCAGGGACCCCTTAGCTGAAAGAGAGACCGAGTAGGGACCCCCTACTGTATATATTGTTTAAAATTGAGTTGCATATTCAACTGGGGCGAATGGATGAAAGTAAATGGATATTATTTATACATCATGTTATAATGTAAAACATACATTTAAAAAGGCACAGTGAATCCTTAAGCTTAACTCTATGGCTACCATAGTAACCTATAATAAGCTTATCTTCAATGTGTAACATTTTTTTCACAAATAGGCCAATTTGTCTTTGCTGTTAATATGTTGGATTCATGTTAATGTACTGTATATTTTCAGACATATTTCAATTTTTGAACAAATAAACTCTCAACAAACATAACTTAACATAATTTGGCAGCCCCCCTGCACTAACTCTGAGGACCCCCTTAGGGGTCACAGACCCCCTGTTGAAGCCGACATTTGATATTTGAAATTAATTAGCACAATCTTAAACAAATATCTTTTAGAAGGATGTTACAGACATATAGTGAGTTACTACTTTTACAATTATGTGAAATAGTATGCACTATAAAAATCAAATGATCCTGCTTTATAGCTAGCTAAAATGATCTTGCCAGCTAGCGTTACTGTAGTTGTGGATGAACTGTTGCCCTCAGTAGCTTTGCTAATTTAGTAGCTAAGTAGCATAACTTAAAGACTAATATTTAAGTTTGATAAAGTTTGATAATCTGATGGTGAAAATAACAGTAAGAAAGAAACATGACAAACTTTTTCATAATGCTGGTGTAGCGTTCAAATGATTATTCTGAGCCGAAATAAGCACATAGCATTTATAGATATATTTATTATGAACAAAACGATTGACTCTAATTTGTGTCATTTGCATATTGATGATGTTAAAGGCATAACAACAATACACATCCCATATATTTCTATTTCTATATTTTTTCATTCACAAAAGACATTTTTTAGAAAGCAGATGGCTGGTTGTGCTTTGGCTGTTGTTAAATGAAAGGTTGTTGCGTAACGTACCCAATTCTTTTTGCAATTCTCAGTGATTTGCTTTTTAAAAACCAAACAAGCAATCTCTTAAAAACATAGAGACCTTGGGATGAATCTTTTTCGTTTGTTACATAAGCTTCAGCCCTTGAACTGTTTCTTGTCTGTGTAAAAAGAAAAAAGGTTTATAAAAGCACACACTTGGAGATGATAAATGTTAGGCGCTGGAACGAAGAACATGTGAAAGACAGAAAAATAGAGTTGGCACACTAATGCTCCCATGAACATATATTTAATTACCACCAAGTGACGTTGCGAGCATTAAGCTCTTCTTCAGAAGAATGTTTATCTAGTGTGCATTCTCTTTTTCTGTCCTTTCTGTTCTCCCCCAAGCTTCCCAATTACAATTCCTGTGTGCATCTCATCTGTTTTAATTTAGCTATGCATAAGCCTTTTCAACCTCCATGTGACCTAACTTGGGGTCTGCCACACTGTCCATAATGGAAATCAATTGTCCTGAGTCACTAAAGAATTTATGCCACCTATTTAAAAATGTGTATATGTTCAAGTAAAAAAAGGGCTGTGTTACTTGGCTGATTAATTTGCCATTTGTCTTGGATTTCCTTTCGAATGCATTAGTTAACGCTCATGGATCCCTTATGGGGGTCGTTGCCATCGAACGCTGCCACAGGCCCTCCTGTCGTTTACCGTTCCGATAGTGGACTCACATCGGTGACAGGGTGATGAGAGGGAGGCATGACTGCCCTTTTCTCTACATCTTTGTGACCTTTTTAAAATTTGGAAATAGTGCTTTGGGCTTTCAGTTGCCAGATATGGGCCCGTGGTGCTGAAAAATGAGCTAGTCTCAGAAAATTATACAGCACTTAAAAAGGCCCTGGAACTGCTTTTGGTCAAGGAAATGATGAAACTGCTTGGAAAACAAACCACTTGAAAAAACCCTGAACCAAAGTTTGTATTGTCCTTCTCTTCCCTTTTTCATCTAAAGGAAATGAACTGAAAACTGCTATAAAACTGCCGATATTGTTCACGTTTACATTGTTCAAAAAGGACAAAACTTTTTTTTTGGTCATCTGTGTTTAAGCCTCAGACCTCTAGATGAGCGTTTTCCCATGACAGCAGTTGACATTTAGGGGTGAGCCAGTGTTGCTAGGTAACGCGCCAATGAGTTCTGAGGTACGCCAATGACTGGAGAACGGCATATTAAAAAGGTTCCGTCCAAAATTCCATACTAACATGCTATTTAGTAAGTGATATGTGTTAGTATGTGCAAAACCTTAATATGCAACCTATAGTATGTGAATTGCAGATCATTTCCGGTGAAATATTACAGTATGCTCATCTTCAGCTCAACAGATTTATACAAGACGCTACTTGTTATTTATGTTACACCTGTACATCAGAGTCACAGTTTTGTTAGTCTAGCTCAAAACAGCAGGTAGTCCTTTAACCTCAGCCTTCAGTACGTTGCCCCGAGACCTGAATCACGCCACAGAGTAACGATATAAGCCAAAACAAACAATATGGCCGTAGATATGGATTTCCTAGCAAAAATGAATTTTAATTTTCATTTAATCCTGTCATGTTGGCCAGGGTCTTATATTTGATTTGACCCTGTGCACTGTGGCTGTAAAGACACCATCACAAGCTAATCTCAATGCTGATGTTCAATGTTAGTGATGGAAAGCATGCTTTCCCTGGTGGCTCACTTAAACATACTTGCCCTTTCAACCCCACTTACCTAATAGCTGTCGGCACATTGATCAACCCCCTAGCTGTCTGTCACCTCCCATGTGCCCACTCTGAGCACTGATGAGCACGGACAGACAGCACCTCTCGCGTGGCATTCCTAGCAAGGTACCGGGATCCGTGACCTTTATAAGTTTGGACCACAATTTACCAAAGAAAATTAGCCAAGTCCAACATGTAAATTATCCGGAGAAAGGGCAGTAGAATCAATTTCTCTTTAGATATTACTGTGTCTTCTGGGAGGAGAGGCAGTGGGACAGAAAAGAAAACAATTGAGAAGATTTAAAAGCAAAATGAGGAGGGAGATTAGCAAAACTGAAATAGAGAGACATGACCTTTTTAGTTTGAAAAATAAAGTGTTGGGATCCTTTTAAGAACTGTGCACTTACGAGTGATCATTATATACCATTGTTCAGAGCCTCTGGTCAGGGACATCTGCAGGCTGATAGGCTGTGGTTCAATATATTAGTTTAAGTTTTTCTCACTTTTTTCACTACATTGCATTTTCTCACATTTAGCTTAGTTGAATATTCCGCTATGAACACAGAAATGGTTTCATGTCTATATATGCATCATGTCAACTCAGTGTTCTCCTCTCATTGGGCCTTGCTCTTTAAATCCTCCGTTTAGGTCTGGATATCAGGCATTGATATGCTCCCGCCGATGGCACAATACTTTTTAAACCAATTAGGTGGGCCTACCCCCCTAGACATCACCATTGACAACTAGCCAATGCAATTTCCATAACAGAGCGATTGGCACCCTCAAGGCCAGTCCCACAACATTGGGGAAGGCGCTGCCATGCATCTTAGTGTTGTTCTCCATTTACTTGTCTGGAAAGTCACATCATCAACAAGCCAAAGACTTAAATGTCTCAAAAGATTAGAGTCAGCAAAGTTTTGAGCTTTAATTGCCGGTTTGTAATAATGTCGTCACTGTAACTCATGACTGGCTTGATGCGCATTACTCTACCAGTGGTGTTTCTCAAGGACAATTACCAGTTTTCCTTCCTCTCCCAGCATCTGAGACCACTGTGACCCCATATTACAGCAAGCACGCAGTGAATCAGCTTTATTGGATTACCTCCCAGCCTTGACCCCTCCTGTCTGAGGAGGAGGAGGAGGAGGAGACCATCTCAATGTAGGAACTCATCTCCCACTAACCTGCTTCAACCTGACTCCATTCTCTAGTAATGTATTAGATCATTTTGACTCTCTGGGGGTTGTTTATGTTGACCTCTGATCAGGCTGAGTTGAGATAATGGATGTGGAAAAACCTCCAAATGAATGGACGTGGAAGAAATACACATGTATAATCATTAGAGAGGATTAGCTATTGATAATATTCACCAGTAACAGGCTGGTTTGAGCTTTAATAATTGTATATATTGATGCTTTAAGCTTGTCTGCATGTCCTAAAGCTTTGAGACATTTTTTTTTTTGTATTTTTAATTAAGATGACTAGAAAATGCTGCGCTATAAAGCAAAGACACCTAATAGATCATCAGATACATATTTGAGGTCATGAGATGATTAACAGAATGCAAGAAAGAATAAGCATTTTCTCTGCAAAAAAAACAGATTAATGTTTTCCTGACATAGTTTTACCTCTTCAAGTCTCTAAAATTATTCAAACCAAACAGTCAAAGAAAGAAACGCAATTTACAGTACATGCAGAAGGCAGCAGGGGATGGGGGGTTGCAAGTTGATGTTGCTTTTAATGTGTTGCATTCATCTTGCACACGGGATGGCTACCCCAAATGTCCTGTATTGTATTTCTTTGGAGCATTGATCATGCACATTAAATTAAAGGTGAATGTCCGCAAGATGCAATTAAGACCAATCTCATCTGGATTTTATCCGGAATGACAAGTAAAAATATGGCTTTAATGTCACACATTAGCAAAGTCTATTCTAGATTGAGTTAAACAGGAAATTATTGAATTCACAGAGAATATCAATGGAAGTGCTGTTTTCTCAGCACAAACATCTACTAAAGCTTTCCCTTTTGTCATGGAATGAAATGTCATGATTCAAACATGCCTCTCTTCATGGTCACCGCTGCCCTTTAGAAATCCTGCAACACAGTGCATTCCCAGACTCAGGCCACCACATGAAAAGATGTCAAGAGATGTTATCACAAACATTTCAACCTTTTTGAAGTATCAAAAGCCTGCCAAAACATGTCTGAACATGCGGCTGAATTACTTAAGCCTGCCAGGACCCCACTGATGTCCTTGATGCGATGTGATATCCATGTAATCAATCCCGAATGGATGCCTCATGCTTCGAATGTTTCTTGCATCGTAATTTTTTATAGATATATAATCAGTGCGACACAGACAGCGGGACAATCGGGGAGATGAATGTGCAGCATATGACATTTTACATGCTTTGTCCTTTTTTAAACATCTGCTCTGTGATAAAACCCTATCATTGGTGGTTGGTGTGATAACAGGGTACTATGTTAAATCAGTCTATTGGTAAAACACTATTGGGACTTTTTTGGCAGCTGTTCTGCAAATGATGTGAAAGACCTAAAGAGGCAGAGGAGGTATATTATTTTGACTGAAAGCAATCCATAAGCCAGGGGTGTGAGCAAAAGAGTTGCTTCCTATTAAAAAGAAGAAAGATTATTTTCAAGAAAGAATAAATCAGGATTGGTTTAATCAGAAATGTCAAAGCGTCCTTGTTCACTGTGTCCATCATGTTCCAGTTTACAAAGCACAAAAATCCTTGGCACACAAACATTTAGTTGATCCTGAGACGACCACCTGAAACCATCAGAACAGACGTTTTGTAGCCACAGTCACTGAAAAAGCAGCTCTCTTAAACACCGGTCAGTGTGGCATGATGCCCTGCAACTGACACAAAACCAAAAAAGCTCAATTGAAAATCATTTCAAAACAGCAGGAGACTGGTGTAACAGACTTGCAAGGCAGCAGCAGCAGCAAGAGATGCTGCATCCACAGTCTCAGCCTCTTCAATTGAGTCTCTCTAGTCACGTAAGGTGCGTGGGCGAGTGAAGGCTCTGGTTTCTATGTCTTTGCCGGCCTGTCGGTTTCATCAGCGGGTGCACCGCTCTGTTACTCGACATCCTCCTCCAGAGAAGACACCTGCTGTTTTCATCTTGGAATCTCATGTCGGTCTGTGATCAATCACTCCCTCTCAAGAGAAAGCAATATTGATCCATAGCTGTAGTGTTTGGCTGTTCTGAGTGTGTCGGTTGCACCGCAGCCTACAGTACTCGAGTTGCATGTGGCTTTCCTGTTTCAATAACAGCAAAAATATCAGAAACTGTCATGCTTAGGGAGCAAACACACCTTTTTGTGTTGTTACCTTTAACACACCAGTACCATTTTTTCCCTTTAACTCTTGTGTAAAGATAGATAAAAAAAAAAGTATGATTTCAGGCAACGCAGAGCTTCAGATGTGCCACAAAAAAGAAAAAGAAAGTAAGTGAGGACGGCCCTTAAAGTGGGTGACTTTTCTAGCTAATGGTGCTGTCAGTGGCTAATCACACTGTCAGCTACCATTACCGTTAAGGCATCCATCTTGTCCCTGTATTCCTCTTTAGCCTGAACTTTAAAGTGTTTGAATTCTTAGATGGACAAAATTACCCCAAAGAGCGCCACTTTTTTTTTTTTTTTTTTTTTGAAAAAAAAAAAAACAAAAAATAATTTTTTTTGTTGGTTTTTTCTCTCTTTTTTGATTTGCAGTTATTTCAGCATTGTCTCTTTTTTTCCTTTGCATTGCTCTGCAGGCACTCTATGTCAGTTAATGTTCAAGTAAAGTTATAGTTTTTAAATGATACTACTATTAGCCCCTGTGGGGAAAATTGTCCTGCAGTGTGCAGCCACAGTGCAGCACCAGGGGAGCAACTCCAGTTCTGAAGCCAGCGTCTTGATCAACGGCAAAGGCCTAACATGCATGTCCTAAGGGTGGAAAGAAAACCACACACGTGGAGAGCATGCATCCCCTATACAGAAAGGCCCGAGCAGACCTTGATGTTTAAAACCCAGGCCCTTCTTGCTGTGGCAATGCAAACCAGCAAGCCGCATATGAATGAGGATAAGAAGGATGTAGTAATAGTCTCCTGTGGGCGGGTATGGTGTCATCACAGTTAACAATCAGCGTTTTCATCAGAGATCTGTGTGTACTGTACATGTGTGAACAATTGCGAGAAATTAAGTGAGTGAGACAACGTGAATGTAATGATTTTTTTCTCTACTGACTTAACTGTTTTTTTTTTCTTTTTCGATTGATGAATGTATCATTTAAAGAAAATCACAGTTTCTCAGAGCTCAAGACGATGTCTTGACATTGCTTGATTTGTCAGATCAACAGTCCAAAACCCAAAGATGTTGGAATTTACAATTAAATATAAAACTAAATAAGCGAATCCTGATGTTTGACAAGGTGGAAATAGCGAATGTTTGGCACAGTTAGCAACGTGGCTCTAGTGATGGCCATGTTGGTCAAAACCTTTGGTCCAGCCTGAAAAATCTCAACAACTACAGGATAGAATTCAATGACATTTGGTGAAGCCATCATCAGGTCAACAATTTTGTTGTTTAGTTTGTCCAGTACTTTGCATCATGATCAATACCTGCAAACCTTATGACCTCAGCTGTAGTCTGTTTAGTGCTAAATAGCTAATTTTAGAATGCTAACACTAAACTAAGATGGTAAACAGTTTATCTTCTAAACATTTGCATGATGGCATTGTCATTGTAAGCAAGTTAAAAGCACCGCTTTGCCTTATTATTACCTGAGAGAGACTCTGATGCTTAATAAAAGTCTCAATTAATTGTATGATTGAAAATGTATCCATCACTTAACTAATTGATTAATAATACGTGTGCATGTACTGTATGTGTGTGATCTTTATAGTTGTATATATAGTTAGGTGCACTGTAAAATGGCACACAATGTATTTTGAAAACTGTTTTCACATTGTTATCTGGTAATACAACGTATTCAGCTAAGTACTGCTTCTCATTAAAATAACATGATTTATTTTATTGCAGCTGACATTATACTTTAATGTAATATCAAAATGTGTCAGTACCAACTGGCTATCTTTCTGCAAACATGTCCCCTTGGCTCTAATGTTTTCCAACAGTGATTGATGCACGGCTGTTAGAAAATGTATTGAATCCTCAATTAGTTAAATCAGATCAACCAAACCCACTTTTTGAGGGGACTTTGTGTCAAACTTCTCTGCCTCTTGTATGCCACATCAAAGCAGCTCGTAAATAGATTCCTCCCCCAAATCCATGCAAATCAAACATGGCGGATGTTGTTTGTCAGTGTGCCGACGTTTGTGTGCTCTTATTAATCTCTGTAATTTCAACAGACATAAGTGGGGATGCTATCGTTTTTGTGTCACGGGCTGAGCGCTGGAACATTGGCTTATTGGTTATGGTTGAATTATTCATTTGAACCACTGGATTGCTGCTTGGCTATGTGGTCCATGTCAATGACTGTCTGGAGGCTGATGGGCCGAGTGCTGTGGTGCTGGGAGAGGGAAAATTATCCATGCTCTCTCTCTGCTAACTTTTCTTCATCAGCAGAAATGCTACACTTGTTTTTTTACCAGCACAATAGATCTTGGCCTTGATCCAGCATTGCTTTTTTTTTTATATCACCAGCCATAAAATATTTTCCAACATTTCCAGATACCTGCTGATGGATTGATCTCTACCACGGCAGCAACATAGTAGTATGTCATGATGATGCGTGTTTTGGTGGAATTGATCATCTCAAACTGCTAAGGCAATTTATTCCAACTGCTTGACAGTAGCATGTATCCAAAGGTCTTCTTTGCACAGGAAAAGTTCCTGACATGGTGAAACTGTCATCTTTTTTTTTAGATGAAACTGTGATTGTACGGCTTTTGACAGCTGGTATGCTAATAAGGAAGTATTAAAAGGCAAAATTGTCTTTTTTGTCAAAGTAACTTTTATTTGTTACTTCATCAAAATAATATTTAGTACCACCTTCTAATAAGGCATCTTGGATAACATGTTTTAAAGTAATTAATGGTTTTCTAATGGTTAATAAATAATTAACCAATGCTTTGTAGATCAGTTATAAGCCATTAATAAGACCAATATTTGTGTTGTCAGGTTGTGAAAACTGGTGATTTATGGATAGTAATATCGGGTCATGAGTTAAAGGGTCATAAGTTTCTCTAATTTTAATTGTCCATCAAATCTGCATTTACAGTACAGGCCAAAAGTTTGGACACACCTTCTCCTTCAATGTGTTTCTTTATTTTCATGACTATTTACATTGTAGATTCTCACTGAAGGCATCAAAACTATGAATGAACACATATGGAATTATGTACTTAACAAAAAAGTGTGAAATAACTGAAAACATGTCTTATATTTTAGATTCTTCAAAGTAGCCACCCTTTGCTTTTTTTGGTAACTCTGCAAACCCTTGGTGTTCTCTCAATGAGCTTCATGAGGTAGTCACCTGAAATGGTTTCCACTTCACAGGTGTGCTTTGTCAGGGTTAATTAGTGGAATGTTTTCCCTTATTAATAAAAAAGCAAAGGGTGGCTACTTTGAAGAATCTAAAATATAAGACATGTTTTCAGTTATTTCACACTTTTTTGTTAAGTACACAATTCCATATGTGTTCATTCATAGTTTTGATGCCTTCAGTGAGAATCTACAATGTAAATAGTCATGAAAATAAAAAGGAAACGCATTGAATGAGAAAGTGTGTCCAAACTTTTGGCCTGTACTGTATAAATCTTTCTGATTAATTAATAATGACAACCATCAGGTCTGCAGTACAAGTTGTTAATAAATGGACTTTGGTCCAGATACTCCATACTGTTGCCCATTTCTAAAAGGAAAGCGGTCAAATGGTCCATTGAGAAATGCATTAAAGAACAGATGTCTTTTCTAGAGCTGAAATTATTAGTCAATTGATTGATTAGTGAATTTTCAGAAAATTCTATGATGAGTTTTTTGAAAATCATTATTTGTTCATTAATTTTTCACACAGAAAGTCACAGGTTCCAGCTTCTAAAATGTGGAAGTAAAGTACTTCCTGTTTTGCTTCTTATTCTATGATAGGAAAGTAAATATCTAGCTTCTGAATGGGTTTTTGGACAGAAAACAAGTGATTTGATGACACCAGCTTGGGGAATTTTAATGGCCACTTTTCCACAGTTAATGTTAGTTATTGGCTTATAAGTGATTGGTAAAGCAAGTAAATAATTTAGTACAGATTAATAAATAATATAAATAATAAGTTAATTAATAAATAGAGGGTGCCTTATTAGAACATGGTGCCTAATATTTTGTTTCAGTTATATATGTTCCTCTAGCCTGTTTGTCATATATTTAGACATTATGTGTGCACAGCCAGTTCTGTAATGGACGTCTACATTGGTGCCAGATATGTTTGGCACCATTATGAGAGTTAACATGGAACTTTAATTCCACATGTTGCCTAAATTGAAGGATTGCTGGGCCCTTAAGCCCACCAATAATAATGCCAAATAAAATGTAATAGCCCCAGAGCCTATGATTCATGTCCTGATCCCTGCAGCTACATTAAACAAGCATTGATCGTCCCCAACGCCCACCCTAATCCTAATGCAAAAAATAAATACCGTGTAAATTCCCCCAGCAGATATTTCTCTGCTTTCTCTGAGAGACCGTGGCGAGTGCGTGCAATCAATACATGCTTTTGGGTATAAAATAACCTTTTGATGACCAGTGAGGAAATGCAAGCCATTCAGACCGTTTCTCACACACCCTTATTGATTTCCCCATCTGTGTTTTTTCTCTCTCACTCTTTACTCCTCACTACAACATGCCGCCATGGTCTCCTCTTTATTCTGCCGTTCGGTGCAATCCCTTTGTCTCTATAGAACATGTGGAGCTGTGAGTTTAACTGCACATATAGTTGTGAGTGCAGGCACAGGGGTGGTGGGTCCTGCTCCACCCCTTCTCTTTGCCTCGCTGGTTTTAAAGGTTAGTTTTGCCGGTTCACTTCCCCTTTGCGGTGTGGAGAAATATGTCCTGCTGTGCTTACTCAGATGAGCAACCATCGCTGCAGTCCACTTAGTCATTTCTTTTTCTGTTGAACAAATTTTTTGTTGTTGCTTTGTTTACTTAAGTAGTGGGGAATATGCAGCTGTGGCTAATTTGTTATTTAAACAGATCTCAAACTGGGACAATAGTAAAAGCATTATTTAGGACAGAGGGGAGTTGGATACAAGAAAAGAGGAATGCAAATAAGTTGATTGCACCTGTGAGAGAATTGAATCAAATGAGGTTTTTTCAATGAGAAGAGAGACATTGGTCACTTTGATTTTCACCTTCCTGAGCTCTTTCTTTCATTCTTTAATCATACATATATGTATCTGCATGCCATTTGCTTTTAAACGTCCACTTTCTGGCATTTCCTTCTTTTTTTCTTTCTTTTTTTTTTTTTTACTTTCCCATCTTTTATTAAATCCCGCTTATTGCCTTTTAGGGATAATGATGCTTACATTCTCTGAAAAATCTGGACTCACTCCCTTGAAATTCCCTTAAGATAGCTCCTGCATCCAAATATCTGAACCCATGGTCCCTGGTTGTTCAATATATTTAATGAAATATGCTAATAAATCTCCCTTTTCCATCAGAGTAAGCTGCCTCGCTGCAGACTCAGCTTTCTTTGTAGACTTTGGCGCCAGCCAAATAAGATTTGTGCCTCACATCGTGGGCATTTACTTTGTCTGACGGCTTATTACCGTGCCCGTGTTGCAGCATAATCTACAATGGGATGGAAGGCTAAGACTAATTTGCTAGGTCGTTAGGTTAAGGGTAAATTTCTCACAGGGGACGAGTCTATTGCAGATAAGACAGTGAATATACAGATCATATAGCGTGAGTGAGATAAATTAAGTAAAGGCAGTTTTGTATTGCACTTTGAGGCATTTGGACATACTCATTAATTTTGTGTTCTTGCATATACAGTAAAGCGGCTACTCTATTAATTCACAAACAAGTGCTGAATAAAGCTGCATGAAAACTAATCAATCCACCCATCACTTGGATGTGTTTGTGTACACGTGCCTGGGCTCTGTTGTTCGTGTTAGAGTCAATATCAGCCATTGATTGTACATGTGTGGAGTGCATGAACCCTTTGTTTGAGATAGGCAATGGAAATCTTAAGTGCTTCATGTTTAGTGGGTTTGGTTATAGTGAGTTTCATAATATATGCAAGCCTCTGTTTTATCAATTAGTGATGATTTGAGAATGGTGTATTTGTGAAGCAGGATATCATAGCTCATTTACCTGAGAGCACCGTATGTGGCTATGTGTCAGGCTTTCTTTTAGCACGTTGGCAGGGGAGCTGTTGGCGGAGCCGTCCCTGCAGCAGCTGCTCCAAGACATCGTCATCACTCTCCCCATAACGAGCCCAGGGTGAGATGGGAAGGTTGGGCGGTATGGGTGGGGAGTGCCACTCGGTGTTGAGGGAAAAACCCTGCAGTGACACAAGCTGTCTACATGGACACGTGTGAGCGCCAGACTTTCTGGCACTCACTAGTCAATCACTTCATGGCAGGCGATGACACCTAATCGGCTGCAATTGTTGTTAATCAGTGTAGAGATCCCTATAATTTCTTTAACACAACTGCTTCTTTGTTTCCTCTCTTATTCTGTTTCACAAGGCCCTGGAACCTGGGCAGAGAAAAAGGCAATTAAGCTAATGCAGTATGGGTGTCATAAGGTTGTAGATATTTCAAGAGAAGAGCAATTTACCACTTGGAAAAAGAGGAGACGGCTTGCATAAAACCTTCCACTCCCTCCTAGATTTATTATGCTTTTAGTTGTGTTATATGTGATATAATTAGCAGTAGTTGCCAATAAGGCTTGCGGCTCAAGGACGTGGTCATCGCCTGGCCATCTGTCATTAATTGCATTATCTTGTTATGTGGCAGGCAGGCCGGCAATAGGGCAGGCCCAAAGGGAAGAGTTGAGCTGTGTGTCACAAGGCACATCACACCACAGGTGTGGATTGAACATTTATGTCACTGTGGATCTGTGCATTTGTGGATAGAAAATAGGACAGTGGACTTGTCCTAGAAACAGTTTAAAGTTAAGAACTAAGCTCTGTTTTTTTATTGCAATGTATTTTTTTAGGCAGACTTTTGAGGAATGTAACTGTTGGACATAGGGGGAATTTAGATTGTGCAGAGATGATATCATTATAAATGGTTGTTTTGTAATTTTTTTTAAATACATTATTATGCTAATTAGGGTTTCCACAAAAAAAAACATGGAACAGTAAAAGCCTGTCCAATTTAGAAATGCGACGTTGTCATACAGCAGCCCATTATAGCCTTATCAACAAATTTTACTGTGTCATCTTCATTAAGAAGCAAATGAGTGTAGAACTGTAGAGGGCAGCAATGATATGTACAAGGAAGGCCCCCGAGTGCCATGTTATATGTGAAAACGGGTGGGAGACCTGACTGCAAATTTTCCTATAGTGCTCACACAGCGGTATGACTTATGTCTACAGAGCAACCATGTAGGCTCTTAATCTACTCTTTTTAATCAAGAATCTGGGGCTAGCTTGCTTTATGACTTTCGTTTTATGGGCTTTTACATTAGTGGACATCACAGGTTACAGAGAATACAAAGCACATTTTTGCCGCAGCGGTAATAGACATGCTTCTTTTCGTTTCTGGAGAATGCCACTGATATTAGTGATCCTAGTGCTTTTTAACAGTTTGTTTCTATGCCCCAGCGGCATGACAGTAACACCCTTTATCAAGAGCTGTTAAGGTCCACTGTGAAAATTTCAAAGCAGGTGTGAAAAGCGTCCTATAGGTCAAATAAACTTGGTCTCAAACTGATGTGGTCTACTCTTCACAGTCTTTGAATTAAAAAATGAGTACAGTAAGCTTACCCACAGACAAGAAATGTAGTTATACCTAAAAGCAACACCATCAGCAATACATACATTATATCACTTGCATTACATTTACCAAAAACACTGCAAAATGATTACTTTTAGGGAAAGTGATATCCTATTACTTTCACTTTGGCAAATATTCCTATTCATGAATTGGGCATTAATACATGTGTGTTCAATCCTGTGGGCGTAATTCAGATTGACAATGGACGACAACTGTCAAGGAAAATGCACAGTAGCTGCTAGAGAGTGCAATGCATGAACATTAAGAGTCCACACCCTCCCAACAGTGTGTCACTGATGTTTGCAAGCTTAATGGGATTTGATCTAAATTTAGAAGGATCATGTCTCACTTGTATTTCAAATTTAGATTGCTGATACCTGGGCAAATGGCTACTTTGCTTTGCTTTCTGACAATGTATCGTGACAAGGAAGGATCACTGCTGCCAAGAAGGACATGAGACATGGGGTCTATTTTGGGGAAAATGGGAGGGGAACGGCACTGTGTCCCCCTCTCATCAGCGAGAGTGAGTAAAAGCAAGATGGCACCCCGTAGCGTTGTTGAAGGACAGGTAAGGAGATGAGTTCCTGACACACCTTGGCATGTGCGCACAAAATCGCCCGTTATGTCAGGGCTTGACAGCATTCATTTTGTCGGTAAGGGTTTGACTTGACAGGTTGGCAGAGATGCAAATGTAAATTTTCTGCTCCTATTTTTTGTTTCCATGAAAGCCAAAGGTTGGCAGGTGAAAGTTGCTTAAGCATTCAGTGCTTTAAGACTGGGTGTCTTATGACTAAACTGGCAGAGTACATGCAAACAAATAAACAAGGCCCAAGTCAACATGTTCGAATTTCCGGAGGTCTGGTGAAAATGGGAATCCTATTGTTTTGATTGGCTCAACATCAAGAGCAAATGTTTGAAAATATCAATTTTTGCATCACAGCATGTTCATGTTAACAGAGTCAAAAAGACACTGAAAATGTGATATGATAAAATGTGGCATTTACCTTGATCTATTATCTATGAATCAGTTCATTGTGAGATTTCTAAAATTTTGGCAAGTTTTTGGTTTAGGGGGTTTAGAAGAATAGTCACAGAAAGGGCTTGCTGATGGGCTGGGGAATAGCAGGCTGGGATACACCATCTGGCCTATTCTGCATATTCTTCCCATTTGAATTGCAGATTGGAGGTAGACAGAATTTTTTTTATTTGAGTGGTGGCAGACTTCACAGGGATACCACCAAAGCAGCAACAACAAATAGTTTGAAGCCAATCGTTTTGGTGAACAATAATGACAACAAAGACTAAATTAACGACATGACTTATGTTGCTTATATTAAACTACATGCATTTACTTGGTGCCTTGATGCTCAGAAAGAGTTGTCAGTGTTGTACATTTTTTACTGCTTAGTGAGGAGAGTACATAAACATAGTATAGTAACTGCAAAGCAATGTTTTAAGCAATCACAATTTATTCTTAATAGAAGTCTGACATTTTAATACATTCAACGTCTTGCTGAGAGTTAGATGAGAGGGTAAATACTACACTCATGTGTGTCTTTACTAGAGTAGTTACCGTGAATCCAAAAGGCAATTAGCCTAGCTTAGCATGAAAACAGGAAGCAGGGGGAAACAGCTAGCCTGGCTCAGTCTAAAGTTTAAAAATACAACACCTCTAAATCTCAAGATTTACGATGTTTTATCATATTTAAGCTTTAATCTGTACACACTTTTTACAACATGCTAATTAGAGAGCTTTAGACATATTGTTGAACTTTGGAGAGGCTAGCTGTGTCCTTTGCTAGCCTGCCTGGATATGTCTAGCTAGCTAGCAAATTTCTCATCATTTTTTACGACAGCCAATTTCGGGTTGGAAACAATAATTTGAACTCATGAGCCAGTTATGGAATTTCACATGACAGGAGGTCGTCGTATGTAGGGGGTTGTAACTCTTTAGTGTCAAATGGTGATTCTTTTGTCAAGCTACTGTAGTATTTCCAAGTTTAAGATTTGTGACTATTTTTGCAGATACATGAAAATTTCCAGCAAAATTCCCATATGCTGATTCATTTTCAGTGCATATACATCAGGTTTGTGCAACTCATTTCTATGGTTATAAACTCCTGCACCTTTGCCATCGACCTTAATAATTGCAGCCATTCCATTCCCAAGGATTTTAGTTTCACATATCTGAGATGTGTGTGGATCCAAACACCCTCATCATAGATAATTTCAAGGACTTTGTTTTACTAAACACTTTAAAAATGTCGACCATAATGTGCAACTGTGGTCAATGTTTATGAACAACCATAAAGGCAAACTTAGTGTAGCGTCAAAGCCAAGCTATTATACAATAAAAGTTAATGTCCATGAAGAGAGAAGAGAACAATGCAATCATTAAATAGGAAATTACTGCTGTGTCACTCAAATGAATGCTGTGCATAATAAGAGTATTTTAAGTTTTAGTGCAATGATAAATGCTAAACAAAATCTTCAAACTGGAGCTGACAAAATGGAAAAATTGCTGTTTTATCTGGTCAGAAAAGGAGGAGAATAATGGGCTTTGGTACAAAAGACAAACCTAAAGTACATGTTGTGATTTCATACAAGTAAAACACTTAATAACACCCTGCGGCATTGAAAAACAGATCTGTGGAGCAGTTTTGAGAGGGAGCCAAGATATATGAAACTCTCAAAACTTGGCCACTGACTCAGAGCAGACATTGGAAAAATCAATAGAAGCAGATGCCCTATTTTTCCATTGTCTTGAAAACAGATATATAGAAAAAATCCTATCCTCAAAGGTTAATGCCTGTTCTCTCGGCCCATGTAGGAGCACTTGAGCCTGGGGACACAGGGTCTGATGGAAACGGGAACTGGGATGGAGTTCACATGGTCATGAACATCTCTGGCATTTCATCCTCCTCTGGAAGTGATGTAACACTGCCCTGACATTACTCAGCCCTGAGAAGGGGAATCAGGTGCAGACAGAGCCTGAGCCACAATGCAGTGTCTGGTTTTTGGGGCCAAGTAAGTGCCAGTATAATGACGGGATTTTATAAATGCATTCATGACTGATTGATGACAACACATTAAAAACACTGTAAACAAGAATTGAAATGCTTTAACTGGGGTGAAGTGAAGTGAGCTAGGATCAAAATGCATTCCTGAATCCTTAATCTCTGGCCAACAGGTTCATTTATAAAACCCTTTATGTCTTCATAACATTATTCAGCACTAAAAGCAGTACACTGAGATAATGGAAAACTCCTGGTGGGTCACAGAATATAAATGTTTTCTTGCCCTCGACCTAAAAGCTTATCCGTATTGTAAGTTGCATGGTTTGAGAGGTTGAAGTAATAAGAGATATTATCTGAATGAGTATCATTGGGTTCCAAGTGGGTTATGGCCACTCGATGTCGGTGGCTTTCAATAGGGAACAGTGTGAAAATGCAGTGCATTGAAGTTATCAGGTATTGAAGTTCAACTGATTCTTTGCCTCAGTTCGAGGTCCTAGTCACTGTATGCCTTTGTGCCGACAGTAACTTCATCAAAAGAGCTTTGCATAACACATTTGTTTGCCGATTGCATAAAGCATTGCATCCCACGCTTGCCAATGGCTGCTCCAGACCACCTACTTGTTGACAAAATGCTTTGGGGAACAATGCTTTTAAAAGAGCAATTATTAGGCATTTTAATGTGCAGGAAATTATAATCTCTGGGGTATCTCGGGCATATTTTGGATTTTGATTCTATGAGCTTTCTGGACAGATGCAAAGACTTACTGCAGACACAGGCAGAGGAGCAGGCTGACCTCAGAAAAGGACACGCTGCTAGCTGCCACAGACAGCAGATTGCACTTTATCACATTTAAAGGACTGGGACCTTGAAATAATGCACCTTTAATATAATTACCTGCCAATAGTGCAGGAAGGGAAAAAAAACACACGCACACACACATCTTTTGTGTGTCACCTTATATCTGGCCTGACCCTTGGTGAGTCACTTAGAATTTTTGCTGGCGTAAAATCTTTTGTCCCCCTAAACTTGATTTTCATTTGAATTGGGGACCTTAGGTGAAGCAAAGGCTTTCAATCCAAGGCCGACAGTTTAATTAAGTCTTTCCCTTATCAGTATTTTTTGATAAGGCGTGTAGAATTTGTTCAAAAGGTATATTGATTAAGGTAAGTATAGAGAAGTGATAATGTAGCTTATTTCAATTCTCAGCCCCTCTTAAGAAGTTTGAAAATCACAGATATCAAAGATGAAAAATGTCTAATGGAAAAGCCTCACTATGAGTGAAAAAGTTTTAAGAAAACTTGTGTTATAATTTGTAATCCTAGAGAGTACCTTTAGTTGCACAAAAAAATAAATTGTTTCCCTAACAACACTAGTCTCTATCTTGGTAACCAAACTAAATTGCGTTCATGCTAGCTTCTAGGGTGGAGGTAGGGGGTAGTAAGTTTGTTTTGCCCTAACCAATCCGTCACAAATGATTGTATCCGTCCGGCCTACATCATTTCCAGTCAACACAGATGCTGCAGTAACGGTCAGTTTCTAGAAACAACAGCGGTGTCAATCTCATTTATGCTTGTCACCATTTCTGTATTGCTATTGTTCATGAATGTCACTAGGTAGGTAGCTAAGGTGATTCCTAATCCTATCTACAAGACTCTGATTAGTTTCCTCAACTAAAGTTGCAACAAAGCCTGTTAATGTCAATGCATAAATTATCTTGGAATCATATACAGTGATATTTTACGATAAATGCCAGGCATTGCCCAATCTGGTTGAAAGGTTCAAGTGTTTATTTACCTCTGAGCACACCCTGTATCACTGATAGGTGTAGTTGGGTGTGTTAATAAGTCAAGAAACTGAATTCAAATTGTGTACCAAAGCATTAGCGACTTCTGGGAACTTACGTAACGTAAGTGCATGCACATATTTCAAGTAACGTGGGAGACAACATTGAATCGTTAGTTCAGCGTTACTTTGTTAGACGTCAGTATTCTTAAGTCTTTCTTCTTTTATATAATCAGCCAGTAAAACATGTTCCAAAGCATCTTAATGTATGTCTGTAAGGTGAATACTCCTTTGAAACATTATCTTGCTGCTGCCAAGCTTCATGTATAAGCTATTGCTATTCTTGTTGGGGTCAGCTGGATGTGTTTGCCCGGCCAGATTATAACTTGATTGCCTCCATAGGTAATGATCCGCATTAGCTCCATTATTGGAAACTATAAAACTCAGCAGAGAATGGACTCAATCTTGTTAATATCAATTTCCTTAATGTTGAAAGCACTGAGGTAGATATCTAAGGGGAGATGTAGCGGAGAGATGTAGAGGGAAGGGGAAAGAGATGTTCTGATGCACTGCAGCAAAGCGAATGCGTATCTAATCTGACACCTAGCACTCATGGCTAATGTGTTGGTAGGGCGTAAGTGGATCATTTCTGCCCTTAGAAAATGTTCCCTAGTGCAGCTTGAAAGAAATAGACAAAAAAATCCCTGTGCCTTTTTTGCTGAACTGTGCCCCCTGTTCTCTTACTGTTCCTGTAATATTTTTTCTGTCTCCAGCTTTATTGATTTCAGATTAGTCGCTTTATGTTTCCCTGTATCCCATGCTTTGGTACAGCAAGATACCTCACAATGCTGCCTAGTGTAGTGCTCATCAAGACCAATGGCTGTTTATAGTCCTCTTTTGCATTGGTTAAGTGTCGAAACAAATTTCTTAACACTACACTGTTCAGCAGTCTATGGGAAGGGTGTTTTATATAAAAAAAATGTCCAAGCAGGAGGTTGGAGGAGCACAGACATGTATCACATCTTTGCTTCGTCATGGCTAAAGGAAAGTACGTCGCTGGGTGGAGCTTGTTGGAGTGTTAGGTAACCCTGCTTGCCAGCAGTGGCGCAAACGTCTCCAGTTGCACTGTCATAATGTGCCTCTTTTATACTCTACAAGGTCGAGATAAACGAATCACTATCTTTTAACTATTTATAGAACCTGAGCTGTGCCGTGAAGGTTGAAGTACACGATACCAGCCAACTTATTCTCCTCGTGAAACTGCTTTGACTTTGGAGTGAAGCTAGAGTGAAAGCTTCATCAAGAGAGTGACTCACCTAATGTATGCTTTCATATGTAAATATTTGACCGATACATCATTTCGGAAACGGTAACCACTCCTTTTAGTATTTTCAAGACTAATCACATATAGGAGGCAAGAGCCGATGCTGCAAGTCAACAATTACCCAACGGATGGTGGAAATGACAGGGTGGACGTCAGCCGTTCCCGTGTCCCCACTCACCACGATTGATGAGTTAATTTATCTCTCCCTGGCCTGTCTTCTGCCTTTTCGCCCCTCTGTTGCTATGAAAATGAATAACCTCCGTAAAATGGAGAAATCATGCCCTGAAAAAAACCTGTCTTTACAATACCACAGAGGCGTATTTATTTCATCTTAAAGGGGATGTTTGAGGTCACCCTCCAGTCCTTCCCCAGTGACATTTTCCGACTTGACATTCTGTGACATTTCCAGTTAAATATTGCTGATATTCCTGCAGAGGAATTAAAAGCAAGTCTAAAAGGGACACCAGCATTAAAGCTCTTTTTCTCCCTTCTCCATCCTCCTTCACTCCCTCCTTCTATCTCTCCCTCTCTGTCTTCATCACGCACACTCTGTTTCCCTCCTCTTCATGCAGCAACACAGGCTTACATGCACTACCTACTAAGTTTGGTTGACTTGCATCCCCAGGTATTAGAAGAAGTCTTTTTAATCCAAAAGGATTACCAAAAATTCTATCACCCAGAATATACAGGAGACAGACACGTGTGTGACTGAAGACAGCTTATGGTGCTATTTTAAGCAAAAATTCAAAGATTAAGATGCAGTAACATACCTACAAGTGTCCTACATGGCTGTATGTAAAAATGGATCGGATGAAGAATCTACCTTCACTTACTGCTGCTACAGTAAATATAATTTCTTTGCATTTATGTCATTTAAGCCCACAAGATGTCACTTTATGAAATTTAGCCTCACCAAGTGAAGATTTGAATTAAAACAGGCTGTGTCACGCAAACTAAATTTACATAGTCATAACTAAGTTCTCATTGTTAATATTTACACCAAATAACTGCCAGTTGTCTGTGCGTAGCTAACTGAACTAGCTAGCTTGACTGCTATCTTAAAATGCTGTTTAATAAAGATTTCACAAAAGAAACACAACATACCTCAAATTACTAAACATTATGCTTTTAACATTAGACTAAATGACCAACAGTATGATGTCCGCTATCTTAGGTTAGCAAATTTTGATATTTCCCTCTCACTCTTATACTACCAACTAAAACACACTGTACTGCATATTTAAATAAGTAATACATACATTTAAAACAACAACGGTATGCAGGTGAGTTTAATATATCATTTGCCCCCTGAAAACAATTTTTTTTAAATCATGCTAATCATGCTACAGTGACTTGCTGTTAATAGCTGATTGCTTTTGATTGGATGCAACTAGAGATGTTTCCTAGCAAGTGATGTACACATTACCAAAGTCTAGCTAAAGCCGAGGCATTTCTTAAGTTTAAATAGGGCAACCTTATTTAGTTAATCGCTAGTTTGAAACTAACTTGTAGCAACTAAGAACTTAAAGAAAGGACTTTAAACACAAACGTATGGGTGCTTCAACATATTTCAGGGGCAAAACGTATCAGTACAGTTTCGCCAGTCACTGTAATTAAAAGTGCAACGCTAATCAATGTCAGCAATCACTTGTCAACCATAAGTATTTTATTTCATTGCCTACTCAGGGTTGCATGATTTAGCCTGTCACTCACTGAGAGTTACGTACATCTGTAGGACCTCTGTTCTTAGTGGCAATGTTTTGTGCATAGAAGATCCTTTAAGTGTTTCCCTATTGATTCATTAGTCCATTAGCTCTAATACACCACAGGACCCCTAAAAGCTAGACTTTGTTTAGGTCGTGATTATGACTGTTTCATTCTTAGCCCTGTATTTAAACAAGCTGAATCAAGAAATGTGAAGTAACACATTTTGCCATGAACCCAAAACAATGAGCTGAAAAACGCTGAAATGCTTCGTAGAACTGAGTTGGGTGATAGGTGTGTGTGAGTTTTCACTACGAGCGCCCTCTTTCACATTACACACAGTTATCCGAACCTTTCTTAATATAAAAATATTGATTAGAGCAACTTTAAATAATAGATTGTATTTGGGTAGAAACATTTATACTGACAGGTGTAGTTGGAAGTATCTTTTTTCCACATTGAGACTCGACCCTCTCCTGTGGTGTTTGTCATTATGCTCTCTTTTTGTCCTTGGTGGCAGAGCCAGGCTCTGTATCCAGCTCAGACTGATTCATGTGCCACGTCTCCACTCACCGCACATCATCCACACTCATCATAGCGAATCTCTGTAAATAATCCATGATAAATATGGTACTACACCCACCTATAAATCATTGTCATTAGAGCCCTTGGGATTTCATTTTCCAAAGCCATTGCCAACAAGATAATGATCAGCGCCTAGGGTCGCTGAGCAAAACCATAAATGCACAGAATTTCAAGGCCCTTAAATAGTACCTTTAATCAGTGACTGAATTCCCACTTTGTAAACCCGCTGTTCTAGTCTGCACAGTCAAACATTTTAACATTTGGACGGAACCACAGAATCAGATCTGCATCACAGATAGTAATTGATTGTAATCAAAATGTAAAGTAAGCCTGAGCCGTCTCGCTAATGGATTTAATAGTTTATTTGACTGGAGAGGTGAATCAATCTTAAAATATTGACCACGGGATCCTGACGGATTAAGGATGGGCCAAGGGGTCGCAGGGCAGACCAGCGTGTTTGCTGCCAGAAGGCTAGTGCTTGGATAAAGTCCTGGGTTCTAAGCAGTTTAGCATATTGAATGGAAATTAACCTTCCTCTGATGAAGAGCCCAAGACAAGCAAATCCTCTTCCGTTTGTTACACACTGTGACGCTCAGTTTACAAAAGTTTGTCAAAGACAAAATTATTTCAGTAACTTAAAAAAACTGTTTTCCACATTCATTCATTCAACAGACTTTATTAATATTGCATAGATTTCATTTTGAAATGCAAACACGAGAAATCCAAGTGTTTATAGCCTAACTATGGCTGAATAAAGAGCTCCCCATTAAAATTATGTGTGCTCCGTTGCCAGATTCCACCGTGAATATTTCTTTGAGGATAATGCAGCATCAAGCACTCATGATATTGACATTGTAAGATGATGGAGGGTCTCAGCAGTACTCCTCAATGGAGCACAAACATTAACTTCTCTTGCAGCCAGTGTCAGAACCAATCAATGGCACAATAATAATACAAAAAGAATAAAGTATGGATTATGAGCACTCTGTCTTCAGCTTGCATCAGTGGGTCTATATGCTGTAGCTTATTTTCTCACTAAATGGAGATAAACCACCAACCTATCTATTTACATGCTGTTGACGCTGGCACCCGACCATGCAATCAACACAGAGCACTCGCTTCAGTTTGCAAAATTAGAAGTGAAATTTTTGATTGTGCCATTAAAGAGGGCCCTCATTATGACTTGGCAAGGACAATTTGCATGCTCTATTCCACAGAATCTGAATGAGGCTCCAATCAATTATACTCATTATCCAGGCAACTGATTGGTATGTGGTCAGACGCACACTCTGCCGAGGTAGGGCCTTGGTTACCGGGCAGGCTAACAAAACACACACACACACACACACACACACACACACACACACACACACACACACACACACACACACACACACACACACACACACACACACACAAACACAAACATGTGATATAATAAAATAGAGAACAAAAAAACATAACTTCAACAGCTGGTCCTTTTCTTCCATGTGTTTAAACGTGCTCCCCCCAGAACAAACACAAACACGTAGGCAGCGAAACAGTGCGTGTGTAAAGCATGATGATGCTGTACCAAGTTAAGCAAGTTAGCTGTTAAAAGCATCTTAAGTGGAGTTTCTTTGTTTTGTTGTTCCTCAGCTGCAAAAATGTGCATGTGTAAATGTGTTGATACATCCAGGGCTTATATTCATATTTAAACTAGGGACACATTTGCACCCTTCTTTAAAACCGTTACATTTTCATATTAGATATTGCATTGATAGGGGCAGGCGAGTATAGCTTGAATAATATCGATGCAGTATGAGGTAATGGAAGATGAACTGTCCTGTGTGCCTAAATCTAAGTCATATATATGTACAACTCTGAATTACAGTGATTCTTATATTTGATTCCTTTTTTCTATTGTTTTTTAAATTGTACTATACTTGACTTAAAAAATATCTAGTGCATTTGTTACTATTGGAATGGTGTTTGATGTTTCTCTATGCATGGAATATTAGTTTATTTATTTAAAAGCTCACCTCATTAATCGAATAGTCAACAGAAAATCAATTAGCAACTGTTCGGATAATTGACTAAGCGGTTCAAAGGGAGCTATTATATAGCATTTTCAGGTCCGTATATGTATTTTGTGTTTCTACTAAAACATATTTACATGCTTTAATGCTTCAAAAACACTTTATTTTCTCATACTGCCCATGGCTGCTGCACCTGAATTCACCCTATATGTGTGTATGTATATATATATATATATATATATATATATATATATATATATATATATATATATATATATTCAACATATTCAACATATATGACTGTATTGTCTGTGAACATCTGAAAACCTGCTCCCAGACACGATTGTGGCAAGTCATTTATATATAAGCTATTTATGACAGAAAATACAGAAAAGCATAACGTGTGTAAACAAATAAACAGGTAAATAGGGTAAGCATTTTACTAATAGAAATCACCATTAAACTTGCCCAGTTGATAACTTACATCAAGACAATTATCTTTTGTATTACACGTTTTCTAAAATTTTATGTTTCAATATGTAAATGAGGCATTATCTTATCAAATATGTGCCAATTTGCGTACAATTCCAGAACAGAAATCTGAACATTGGATAAAGCCAGGTGCAAAATTATTGTTTCATTTTGTTGACATATTACAGTCAGGTTTATACTGTCTAAATCTATTTTCGCCATGTTTTTAGGAATAAAATGTTCTATATATCCGGCTATAAATGATACATGAACAAACCCCTAAAAACCTTCACAGTATGGATAGGATTGAAACTGGAATGTTTGGTGCATGTAAGCGCTACTAGTGGAGGTTTTTGGCTCAGAGTATGAGAAAAAACTCATTTTGAGAAAACCATAAATGTATTGTAATATTCCATACATTTTGCAAATATGTAAATAAGGCATTATTTATGATTATCTAATGCTAACTTTTGGTGAATTTAGGAGAAATTTACAGATGCAAATAGATAAAGTGTAGGGAAATAAACACCTAAAGGTGTATTTTGGATGTTTTCTTTCTACTAGTCTGAAAGAAGTCATGTTATGGAAGCAAAATTGCCCAAAATCCAAAAATTTACCAGTGCATCATTTTACAAGTGAAAACTTTAATTAAGGATTTGCCTCATTTCATTTGAATTTGTAACTCTGGACTCTAAAAAACTGTTTTCCTGCATTCCTATCTTCTTTACCTGATGAGAAATGATTAACATAATTAGAAGACAGTGTTGCTCAAAGTTAAGAATAGTGTTACACTATTATTCATAATGTAAGACCAAACTCTTTAAACTGTAAAAAGAAAAATCAATAACTATAACTTTATATAACACCAATAATCAATGCCATAATCACATTGGCCACGTGTTGTTGAGGTCAACATATTTGGGGTCAGAATGTAATTTATTTGAAATTTGGCTGCAAAATCTAGTGGAAGCCATAGTGTGCGCCGCTTATGCCTCCGTTGGAAATAATGTCCTTGCTCTGTGGTGTTGAAGTTGCACTTTTGGTATGAAAGACGAGATAAGCAGCAGCGGATATATGACATTGAATTACTGTTGACTGGAGAACTGAATGTACTGTAGTGAGACAACCCCGATAAAGGTCAAATGCAGTGAACAGCAGTGACAATAATATGAACAGCAGTAACAATAATAGCTCGATAATACAGTTCGTGTCTTCAATGTGAAATTACTATTTTTATCAGTGGGCTTATCAGAGAATCTCATAGCGATGATGTACTGTAACTGCTGGCAGCTGCTGGCAAATGTTAAAAAGGTTGCTCCCACCCACACACTGTATCTGTACTGTAGATGAGAGGACCCTTACCCACCACCCAGGTTTAAATATTAATAATCATGTAAGCGACCTGTGTTTGTCTGAGTTTCTGTTGCTTCACTGAGGAATCCCTCAGTGAGCCTCCCCTCATAGCCAGGAGTAGTGCTTGCGAACATAGTGCCCACCGACACTTTGCCAACTCGAGGAATGCCTTGGCAGTTCTTAGATAAGGTTTCCTTGGCCTTGTGGTAGCCTAACCAGACTTCTTCTCTGCCACCGGCTCAGCTAGGCTGCAGGGCAATGTTTGCTCTCATGAGTGATCATGCTGCTATTGGCAGGTTAAATGACTGGACAACAGCCAAATGCACGATAGCCTGCCACAAATCAGCTCGCCCCTCTGGCAAATGCGCTTCTGAAGAGAGACACAGTCAGGGACGGAGGCAGCATTTTTAGTGTTTGTGGAAAAAAAACACGATGGCCTCAGTAATCAATGCTGGATTAACCTCTCTCATCGGAGAGATATTTGCAGCCTCAATTTAAGCTACCGCTGCTCATATTTTGTGCATTAAACCACAAATATCATGATTGCTTCGCCTATTCGTGCTCGTCCATAGAGAGTTGTTCCTGTTGACAGAGCTATTAGTCTGAGAGATACCACAAAATTCATCATAGTCACCCTGCGGTTGTTTCACAAATTCATCATTTCATTACTTTTCCACAGAGGGTGGCGGTGGGGAGGGGGCTGGGTGGAGACACCATGTTTGTGATAACATCAAACTCCCAGAAGAAAACAAAACACTGTGGTGCTGGTAGGCTGCTAGGATGTGGCGTTGAAATAAAATCTCCGGTAATTGCCAAAACAAGGGCAGGAATTAATATGTAAATTCATGAGTGCTTGGTTAGAGGGCCTAAAAAGGTTTTCATTATATCTTGATCAGAAAGCCATTTATCTCAAGGCTCTCAATAATTCTGGCCCCCTAATCTGTCGGACAGATAATTAATATCTGCTCATTGAGTAAATGGAAGTCATTATCTTGATTTCCTTCAGATTATTTATCTGTCTGTGCTTCACAGTGAGGACACTTTATGGTTTGGGCCACTTTAGCGCGGCAGGTATTGATTACAGTCAGTGCTGTTAGGCTTTTTGGATATAATCAGCTGCAAGGAGAAGGTGCTCTCTGTCAATAAAAACAGATTACACAAACACCATTAAAACAAAATATGAATACATACCTATTATATATATATATATCTGTACAGATTCAACTTAACTCCAGTCTGAAGTCTACAGCTATTCCTTCTCTCCTTGTAAACACGCATCACATTTGCTTTTCTTCTATTACAATGCCCCCACATCACTACAAAGCCCACTCTCAAATGTAGATCACAACTCACACAGCACACATCAGAACGAGAAACCATGGCAACCAACATACATACGTTGATTGCTACATTCACTGACTTCCTAGGGGCAGGTAATAAATAGTTTGCTGCACTAACACGGACACAAAAGAGAGGCTGTAATTTGGAAATGTCTTTTGAAATAATGTTTTAATCACTGATTTCCACATCTCACATTTACATAATAAATGCCGCTATGGCCAACTGGTATTTCGCTTCTCACACTCCAAATGTCACACACTGATGTGCATGAATGGTCACTGATTCAAATAATTTTGGGCAACTTTTAAGCTGATATTGATTGAAACACTGCATAACAAATGTAATTGGCCACTTCCAGTGGACATGAATATACTGCTAAGTTATTGACTGAGTTTTTGTTTTGTTTTATTCTACAGGGCTGTTTAGAAAAAGAGGGAGAAGATCTGATCCTGGGTCCTTCGCGGCTTCATCTGTAAAGCAGGTCAAAGTCACAGGTTAGTGCCAGCAAATGCCAGCAAGAGGTCATTTTTCGGGGGGAAATTGGGATCACCTCAAACCAAAAGATTCAAGAACAACTGAGAAAACACAGTGCATGGCCCCTGCCTTGTTTTGACAATCTGCAGCATCCCATTTAGAGGGAAAGATTTTTTTCCCTCCCATTCTTACCTCTACTTTCTGATTTTGCTTGAATAAAAAAAGAAAAAAAAGGTCTTCTCAAGCCAAACATTGGCTAGGATAGTTTCAATGTGTAATACTATCTGAGAAGAACAGCAGCGACTCTGTATCTACGTCCTGCTGTGAGCCCTCAGGGGGTGAGTGGGGTCTGTGGTGCTTATCGCCAAGGTGGACATCCAGCCAGAGGGACTGCCTCGGCCAGGCCTGTCCCCTGCTGGCAAGCCTCTGGCCAGGTGCCTTGGCTCGGCTGCTCCATGTCGCCTGGCTCAGCGGGTGGTGCTTGCTGACAGGGGTTTTCCCCCTGCCCAGCAGAGGTAGGGGTGGAAATAAAAGCAGTGTGACTTCTCATCTAATGGGCCGAGGCATTACAGTGAGATAGTGCAACTGATGGTGTTGTTCACACTTGTGTGCGAAGCCAAACAAACATACAGTTGGTGGCTGGCAGGGTTGCATGGGTTGTTCATCTCTCAGGCTTAAATTTAAACCCACTGTACAGTAGTAGCCATCTGCCCTACATTAATGCTGGAGGATTCTTGTATCCTGCAGTCCATGTAACATTGAATGACAAATCCAAAACTGTCCAGGAGCTTTTTTCTGTCAGGTAACCATCTCTGTCCTGTCTGCAGAAGTCAAAACCTAAATGAGAAGATGAAGATTTCTAATAATTCTGTCTTTAAAAAAAAAAAGAGATTGACGAAAAAGCTATGGAGAGATGCCTCTGTCTATTTACAAAGCAGATGTATGGCTTGTCTAATGTTGAGGAGCTGTGTGATATTTAGGATCTCCTCTGTCCTGTCTACCAGGCCCCTCAGGGATAAAAGGTCCTGCGGGTTGGTAGAGATGGAGGGCAACACTTGCTAGAGACTGACAGGAAGCTTTATTTCGAAATCTCTGTCACTCACCCGCACTAGACCTTCCCTCTATGTTCGGAGAGCTGTCATGCCACAGTTTGCCTCTCAACTCCTCTTCGTCCCACCACCGCCTCCCCCTTGTTGCGTAACCTGCCACCCCTATCACAAAGACCCATCACAAACCCAAGGCCTTACACACACACACACACAAAAAACACACACACACACAAAAACACACACACACACACACACACACACACACACACACACACACACATCCGAAGCAACACGGCTGGAATGAGATCTGACTGCTTTGAATACGTGCAGCAAAAGGCGCTATAGAATATGTGGCTGAATGAGTTCCATTGCGGTGATAATACTGATCATACAGTGCTGGAGTCCAAAGCAATTTCCTCCTCTCTCCCCAGCACCTCTGCCTCTGTATCAGACATAACATCCTGAGACGGCAGAGATTGGTGGCCGGGATGCTGAATTTTTCATGAGGCAGGAAAGGTTGGATAAGATCCTCCCACGTATTGGAGATAGTGCAGTTACAGATCTGTATGTGGAGCTGAATGGTAAAAAAAAAATAAAAATACATTTTGGATAGCTCATATCTTGAATGTGACCCTTTTTCTAAAAGAACACTCAATGAAATGTTTCCGGGAGTGGAAAAACAGGTACTGAAGTGGCACACAAAATGTTTTCCACCTGCCATGATGGCTTGCATTGTGTTGCTTAGGCAGACTCATGACTCATGAAATAATAAATTAAGTTAAGATAAACAATTTTTCTTAATTTGAGTTGTGGATATGTCATGCCTTACATCCTAAATACTGCAATATGCAATATACAAATATACAACGTAAAGGAACTGTGCATTTGAGTAAAAAAAAACTATAAATATTATATCAATTATTAGCCGCTTAGAGAAAGATTACTCATATTGCTGTTTGCTATACACTTATTTTAATTTGCACATAAGCGGTAAGGGAATAAATATAAAATGACTACAAAAGAATTCAACTGACAATGTGATTGTATGAGTAATACCATTTTTCAAGCAATTGAAGGTGCTTGATGGTGATATTAAGTTTCATTTTGACTATATTGCGGGGAAAAAAATCTATGCTGTCCAAATTGTAATGATTTATTTTCATTTTAAAGATTTGTTATTCAGCCCTTTCATTTGATTTAATTTTAATTAGGGGTAGTTTACTTTATGATTATATTTAGTATATCAGCCAGTGTGGGTACAGGATTTTTGTGTGCAAAGGTTCCTGTTTTTCATCATGTTTGATGATAAGCAATGTGTTACTTTTAAAACAATGGTGGCGATACTCAAGATGTTTTGTGGGGGGGTGATAAGAAATGACCATGAAGCCACACTCGGAGGAATCCAACACAGAGATGGGAGTTGAATGGAGGGAAAGGCTTGATGGTAGGCCTTGTAAATGCTCCCCTGGGTTCTCTCCCTGCAGAGACATCTACAAATATTTCCATAATCACAGAATAGCCCAGTGACTGCCAGGCGCAAAGCCCAGATGAAGCAGACAACATGTTATAGCTCTTAGTCGGAAAGGTCAGTAGCTGCTCCTCAAACATAGAAAACAAGCCACGCTGCCATTTCCAGATGCGTTCTCATCCACAGTTTGTGGTCTCTTCTTGACAGGGATGAGCTTTTTTTCTTTCAGTAGGCTAGAGGAGTGTGAATGGTGTTTTTCACAGCCGTGTATAGATCTGTTTTTACTTGCCAGTAATTTACTGCAATTTGTCGAGATTTGTTTTGGCCCTGATCATTTAATCCCTGTGGTTGAAGAAGTATTCAGATCCTTTACTTAAGTAAAAGTACCAATACCACACTGGGAAAATACAGACAGTTACAAGAAAAAGTCCTGCGTTGAAAATGTTACTTAAGTAAAAGTATGTACATATCATCAGGAAAATGTACTTAAAGTATTAAAAGGAAAAGTACTCATTGCAGAAAAATCCTCACATTTTAGAAACTGAAAACGATCCAAACAGTTCTGTCAATCAACTTAGTGTTTAATTGGCTAATCATTCCAGCTGAACTTGTAGACCTCTATATTGTTGGGTAGTTTAATTTATTATAAAACATTGTATTTGATAAACTACATGTGTTTTGTGTGCAAAATGTTTTATTTGGAAAGTAACTCAAGCTGTCAGATTAATGTAGTGGTGTAAAAAGTACAATATTTCTCTCTGAAATGTAGCAGAGTAGAAATGCCATGAAAAGAAAAGACTCAAGTAAAGTACAAGTACCTCAAATTTGTACTTAAGTAGAGTACTTGAGTAAATGTACTTAGTTACATTCCACACAACCACATTTTGTCCTTGCAGGAATACAGTAGCCCACCTATTCGACTCAACTCAGCTCAACCTCTCACCGCCTCACCGCAGGGCGGCCCTTTAATTGAGGACATGTTTTGACATGCAGGTCAGCACTAAATTGAGCTTGCATGACACCATCATAATCAAGAAATGGCATTCCATTTGTGTTAAACTCTGCTTGTTGAGCTGACCATTAACTGACTATGACTCACCACTTGTTTGGCGGCTCCAATGACGTGTGTCAACTCTTTTGCAAATAATCATTAAATTACTTTTATTGGAGTGAGCCTTTTATGTTGCAGGATAGAAATGACCTTTGAGTGCTTTTCAGAGTTGTCAAAGCATAATGTGGGAGGGTGAGTTGATGGCTATGTCATTTTATGGGGATGCTATGAATTTGCTTTCACATTGGTGGCAGCAGGAGATTCTGTAAATTCCAAACTTTATGAAATCCCTTATTCATGAGAAATGGGTTTTCTGACAGCCCATTGGTGAGCAAATAAATGTTTCATTTTTAATCATTCTTTTGTACATTCAGGATGAGGTTAAAAAAAATCTTCTTCATGTCAGTTTCTGTCCACAAAGCCTGTTACTTCAGCTCATTGTGCCTTATTAGGGATCCCTTTGATAATGGTTGGAACTGCCAAATCAATGTCTGGTAAATATTCCAGAAGAGCAGGTATTCACCTCCTCTGACACTCAAGGACATATTTCGTATAAGGAGTCAGGGGAGCTGGGCGAGAGTCCATACGACGCCTTTGATGACCCCTACAAGCGTGCGCTGATACATATGCATGTGTTAGTAGTGTTTTGTACAGTCAGGCGAGGTTACTGCACAAAGGTGAGCATTTGTACACATGCAGGTCACGTTGTTTTATGTGGCGAATAGACAGTGCTGCTGAAAAAAGTGACCTCGGAGAGGGTAAAATCCTTTGTCACAACCAAGGCAGCCTGAGGTTATGAATGAGTTGTATATTAAATGGGGCAAATTTACCGTATATTATTATTACTCCATTTTGCATCCAGTTCCAGGTTGGCAAAATACCCACATTTGCTTCGCTGTAAGGCTAACAAATCTCATATCTAATCGTTTATCGCTCGTTGCTCTTCTTTTTATTTAAAACCAAAGAAGAATGTACCAAACACTCAGTTATTGGCCACCCCTTTTGCCAGTTGAAATGAAAAACATTGCCAGTGGTAGATTACATCAGCTGTAGCTAATAAACAATATTTTGTTGGCAATGTGTCCAAAGGCCAAAATGAAGCTGATGGCTGTTGTCTGCTCAATATGCTCTCTGTAAGTCACCTATACTAAACATCAGTTTTTAGATAAAGAAACACTACTCTCTAACACCACTCTACGATCATGAGTGGACTGAGGTTTTTTTTTCCAGACAAACAACAGACAACAAGACAAACACAGTGGTGACTCTTTTCTAGTGAAACAAATGTTTGGCAATTTTAAGAGTCATGATCTCTCATTTAAACTATTACTCATAGGCACAGCATATCAATGGTTTAAGCGGAACCTGCAGAATTTGGAGCAAGTAGATTGTGAAAAATGTATCGTGTAAAAGCTATTAAGCTGGCCCATAAAACTGTAGTTAATCTTCTACTTCAGCCAACAAAAGGTGATTACAGATCTCAGTTGAATCTAACCCTAAATCACTTTTGTTGTGTTTCTTGTGACATCACTGCACCGGCTTGCAATGGATGAGTGCACGTGTCGTCTTTCTTGCTGCTATCATAATGTATACTGTTTAAAAAAAGTATGCCATAAATAATTTAAGTTTCTTACTGGCAGTTTCAATATGGTGACTGAAAATGATAGAAGTTTATTTAAAGGACCTATGACGCGCTGCTTTTTGGATGCTTTTATTTAGGCTTACCTAGTGGTCCCCTAATACTTTATCTGAAGTCTCTTTCCCGAAATTCAGCCTTGGTGCAGAATAACAGCCACTAGAGCCAGTCCCACAACGAGCTTTCCTTAGGACGTGCCATTTCTGTGTCTATAGCTTTAAATGCTTTTGCAAGCCATGATGTCTCTCTCTTTCTCATGGGTGGGCCAAATTCTCTGGGCAGGCAAAGCAGAGAAAGGGGAGGTAACCTTTCCCCTAATGACGTCATATAGGGAAGATTCCAGATTGGCCCATCTGAGCTTTCATTTTCTCAAAGGCAGAGCAGGATACCCAGGGCTCGGTTTACACCTATCACCATTTCTAGCCACTGGGGGACCATAGGCAGGCTGGGAGAACTCATATTAATGTTAAAAAAAACTCATAAAGTGAAATTTTCATGCCATGGGACCTTTAAGGTTTGTTATATTCAGGTTTTTCTTTAGAGTGTTATACATTTATTACAAGTTATCTTTTGTATTTGGACAGAAGAGTCCCTCTTTCGATCACTTTGGCTACACATGGCCTTCTTAAGTCCCAAGGGGGTAATCACAACATTTCCCAGTGATACTTGCTTGGCTAAGCAGTTTTAATACACAAATCAATTTTGCATTACCCCCTTCTGGCTGTGAGTGCTCATAGTGTGAGAGCCATGAAAAATTGATGGGCCTTAACATGCAGATTGCAACCCCAATGAATCTTAAATCTGGCCAGGCCTTTCTTTAACAAGACAATGTCAAAGGGGTGACTTGGCTGTTTGTTTTTCTTGTAAAACTGTTGTTCTGCTTTTAGACTTCGGTTGAAAAGAGAGACATCTGCTCCAGTGGAGAAACAATGTTAAGAGGCACAGCATGAGAAAGTATGATGTGTGAGGGGATGTGAGGAAAAACACAGAAAGTTAAAAAGTTTCCAGTAACCCCAAATGACACACAAAGACCCAAGCAATATAAAAAAGCATTCTTCCCTCTTGTCTGTATTAAAATGTCTTAAATATGATGACCAATATCTTAAGGGCATTTGTTTTTGACACAGCAATTACATTGTGTCATTTGGAGAGCCGCTCTGTATTTGACTAGCTGATGACTTGACTGCTGAAAGAAATTATAGCGCCCATAATTAGCTTTGGCTATGAAATGAAGCTATCATGGGAGAGAATGAGCAAATTTCACACTTTGAAAATTAGATTTTGCAAGGTGCTGTGTCGATGTCCTTGAGTACAGGCACATCAAAAGCCCTTTTCTTCACTCTCACGCAGTCCTTTCTTTGACAAATACGGACAATAATCTGCAATAAACAGCAAATTGAACAGCAAAGAGGCGTTTTGAGGATCTAACAGCCACATTTGTTAATGTAATACTTGCTTTCAGTGCTAAAATACAGGATACTCTTCATTTATTCGTTGCAGCATTGGCATTCACAAGTCAATCTTTTTCAAGCGTGGCTTTGATGTGAAATATTACTGCGTTACATAAAACATGTGCAAAGTCAATTTTTTTAATATTAAAATGTTTGCATTGTTAACATTTAGGGCTGCACGATATTAGGAAAATATCTAATTGCGATTATTTTGACTGATATTGTGATTGTGATATGATTTTGGAGGGAATGATAATTTTTGTATCATTATTGATTATGAAAAATATATCTGTACCAAACAAAGATTTTTTTCTTTAGTCTTTAGGAATTTTTTTAGGCCGGGACGTCTCTGCAGCACCACAATACTTTATTTTAGAATGGTTTGACACATATTTTGCCTTTAAAAAATATTCATCAAATATCCCCCCTGTGATTTGGATATTGCACTAGTTCATATTGCGATTTCGATAAAATTGCGATTAATTGTGCAGCCCTATTAACATTCATGTTTGCTATCTAGCAGTCTTATTCACTGCCTTTGTTGGTGCACTGCTACACTTCTTTCTGCTTTACCGCCACCAATTGTATATCAACAGGATGGCATGAAACCGGCAGCAGGAATGTGTATTGGGTCGCCCACGAACAAAATGGGGACCCACAGATAACAACATTGCTCCATAGCACCACACAGTCAAAAACTCCACAGGGTACCTTTTTAAGGTACAAAATATGCATCATATTTGCATAAACAAGTCTACAACAAATCATCCAGAAAAAGATACGGTATGATGACCAAAAATATACATCATCTCAAAATATGTGCTTTATCTAAAGTTATGTACTTGAATGTGTGCGTTGCACAATTTTTCTTTATCAAAACTACAGATTAAGGTAATATGTTTAGAAAAAGGACAATATCAGTACATGATTGTCTCTTCACAATAAAATAATGTGACATTTACACTTAAAAAATAACGTGACAGTTACACGTAAAAAATAACGTGACAGTTACACATAAAAAATTAGAAAAACGTCTCCGTGAACACGTATCAATAGAAAAGCTTTAAATATAGTATAGTTTATTCCAGTATTGGTCATTTGGACGGTGCAGACTGCTTTAGATGCATTTAATCTGTCTAAGGCTTGGGCTATTTGGACAGGGTACTATGAACAGTCTAACATACAAACATACACTACTGTTTATACAGATTTACAATCCTTTAGCATGCTGAAGGATGTATTTTGTTGTAAAAGTCATCATTTGTGGTCTGCACAAATCTAAAAGTGAGGTACCTGACTCCAAAAACAGGCTGCTGTGTTCTACAGTTTCTCTATGGAGAAGGGGGTTTGTTGCCATGACAATAGTAATGTCACTTCAATGGCAGAGATGTTAAGATGGCGGGTGTGTTGCATTTCATATGCAGGTGCTATGCACAGAGGAGAAGTGATACAGATAATGGAATCAATTTCCGGTGATTTCTGAAGCAGAGAGCATGCTGAGAAATAATAAAGGAATTAAATGAGCTAGCGCTAAACATAATCCACCGGTTACCGACGGCTATTTGACTTCAGATTGCTACTTAGCCGGTAGAATTGAAAAAAGCCAGACTTTGCTTTCTTTCATTATTCGCTGTGATTCCTTATAAGCTCACTTTTACCTCATGAGCAAAAAGCACAAGGGGCTTCTGCATCTCTTCTCGGCCACAATGTGCCGATTTGTATGGACAGGCAGTTTTTTTGGGTGCTGTGCTGACTGGAAGGAGGCAGGCTTTTACTGTACCCTCAAGACAACAAACTAAAGCGTCTTAAAACCTTGTGCTAAAATAAAGATCTGTAATTGACTCCACCACAGGGATAATGTTTCCTATTTAACTGCATGGCCGACTTGCAGGTCTTATTATTGCTTGTACAGTAGCAAGTAATCTGATCAGTTTGCTGCAGGTCAATGACAATGATTTTCTTACCATCTGCCTGCTCAATACTAACATGCTTAGCTTGTACTTTTGACCTGTCCGGCCTTGTGAGCGGCAATGTCCCCAGAAAAGCAAGCATCTGTCACAAATTCAATTTTCCATGGAAAGAAAATACTACGCGCTTGTTTTTTAATCCGGTGTCAGCTCAAAGCATGACGTATAGAGACTGACAACTAAAAACGGTATTGGATCAAAATATTTTGGCCGGTTTCCAAGTAGACAAAATACATTCTAATCAAACTTGTAGCTGTGTATAACTGTGGACATTTTTGTTTGGATATACTTGATGTGTATATATATATATATATATATATATATATATATATATATATATATACATGAATTTGCTCTTATACAGTATTAGCGCTTCACTGCATTCACCAGCATTCACTTGTGCCAGGATCTGTCTTCACATGTCAGACTGCATGCTTGTTGTTGCTGGAGAGAGTTGTCCCTATTGGATTGCTACACTTTAAGCTAAACCAAAGACTGTCTACTCTGAATGTGTTTTTTTGGATGGTTGGTCTTCTTAAGAGATATATAGATAAAGTAAATCCAGGTAAGAAACCCAATTAGTATCCTTAGTGGATCCTTTAATACTCACTACTGTAAGATGTAGATAAAGAGAAGCAGATACGTTAAGCACCTATTCATATTTTCATATTAACAATGGATCAAATGACTATGCGTGATATAAAAGAGGTCACCTGTAGTGACCAAACCCCTCAGAGAATTATCAGCAAACTCTGCAGTTCTTCAGCTCTTCCTAGTGTTGTAGCCCTTTAGCTCATTGTTTTGGTTTTCTGTTCTGCAACTTTACTGTTTTGGTTTACTCTCACCGCTCTCGTCAACTTTCTTTGAGCTGTTAACAGGCAGCTGCTTTCAGTGAGAAGTGGTGGGGACCAAAACAGCAAACTAAATGCTAATGTCGCTTTGCCTCTGCTGTGTAGATTGGCATCTGTTTGCTAATGCATTCGACATACCAATATAAGGTGATAATGTGTCAAGGTTGCGTTTACAGCTTATTGTGCCAATTGTGTAATATATCATATTAAAATCTTAATACATGCTGTTTTATGGATTTTTTAACCTTTATGTCAATTTGGATGTTGATGGTAAAAAAATATAAAAAAGATAGCTTTTAATATATTGTAAATTCAGTGTCTCAGATGATAGTAAAAATTAAAAAGAATATACCTTCCACTCTGAGAACATGAGCAGAGAAAGCAATAGCAATATAATGTATAGTGGCCTTTGGAGTGACATCACTAATCTAAACTTTTTTTCCTGAATTACTTTTAGATTTTAGCTCTTTTTTTTCTATACACTTTTTGCAACCTTTCCAGTAATTTCATTAATTAGCTTCCAACTTCTTTATCAATGCTATGCATTGCATATACTAAGACTGTAGTCTGCAGTGTTTTCTTGTCCCCTACCTTTCAACTATGTTTGTGGTATCTGGAAATAGCAGAGTGAGAACTATCTCCCTCTACTCCTCTCAGACTAAATCCTGCAAAGTCCAATTCAGGTGCTGCAATAAATTTAGCTCACCATTATGAAACACCGACTCATTTGGCTGCAGGTGGCTTGGTCTCCCATCGCTGGACAATCCCATTGATTGGACAGTCCTCTAAACATAATTTCAGATGTGTTGGAAAGGGACATTAGCTGCCTGTGCAAGCTGTTCCAGGGAATATTGGTCCTCTATATCAAGTCAAGGAGGCTGGGCAGCCAAGAAACTCTCTCAGTCTGCTCAGGGACTGTGAGCCATTTTACAGCAACTTAATGTACGACGGTTGTTTACTGCATACCACATGTCACTTCAAGGTGTGATTAGTGTAGCTATTAAGCAACTGACACTTAATGGCACGCTTGTATCTGAAATCTTTTCTTCATCATTATTCCGTTTTTGTGCATGAATAATTCAAATTATTTAGTTTCTAGTGAATTGAGAGGATACAATGCTTTTATGCTTTGGAAATAGATTTTTGACTTAAATTTCCATCAGATTTTGTGTTTACCACATTAGTCAAAGATATGTTACATCTTGGAAATCCATATTGTATCATTTACTTGATTATTTTACATCTGGGCAGGGCCGCCAGCAGAAAATATAATGCACTTCATAGCATTGCCTAAGTCTGTAAGGCAGGGATCATCTTCCACATCTTCATATATAAGCGACTGTATTGCATGGCATTACATTTATGTGTCACAAGTACATTTTAATATGATTGACATATCAAAAAGGCAAATTGTATGTCTCAGAGAGAATTAGGTGACATTTCTCGTCAGTGAAATGATGTGCCTTCCCTGTACATTATAAAATAATCATTAAATCAAAAATGAACAGCACTATAAAATCTCATAGAATCAATGGGCCAGGAAATACAATCACAATTAATTGATTTGCAAATGAAAAGGTGAACAACCAAAAATATGCACTGAAAACAAAAACAAAGTGTAAAAAAAACAATAAAAAGAAAAAAGAAGATAGTGACCAAAACATCAATTACTTATCTTAAGCCAAGTGCCATCTAGTTCCATTATACTGGAGAGAAGGCAGCCATCTCTACGGCCGATATCTCCAACACTGGGCAACTCACACCAAAACAATCTAGATTGATAAATAGCAGGAAAAATATGTATTTTGGTTTCTGGGGTGAACTGTCCCTTGATGCCATGAAGAATTAATAATCAAAATTGTTGCCAATAGATTTTCTAACAATAAACAGATTAATTGACACTGAAAAAGACCATCACTTTGAGCAGACTAGATTGGCTGTAGGTGCATTTCCCCCATCTCCAATGAATTAACCTAATGAGCAATGTAGAGCCCACTCCCCTGAGTATCGACTCATGCATCAGAGACATTCACACAGATCGGTGAGGAGTCCCGGCCAGTCACCAAGGAGCAGCCGCGCCCACTCGCCCGTGAGCCACTGCTCCCCTTCAGTACCTACACGCCCGCTCGTCTGAGAATCGTTGCACTGCCGAGAGGCACAGAGTCTGTTCCCCTGACCGTCACCATACAGGATGGAGAGGTAATTGGGAAGCAACCAAGCAGCATTACTCCCCACCAAGATATGGCGGTCCTCGATACTATCGCTCCCACTCCAGACACCGGAGCCACAGTCCAGCTGATGGCCAAGAATACTATACTAGACTTTGTTCATCCAAATCCCACGCAAGTCTGAAAAGTTGCACTGGACAACATCCTACCAGCTGATGCAACAGAAAGGTTCAAGTTCCAAATTCTAGTTGATCACCTGAAGCTGGAGGAAAACCTATTGATTGCTGACTCTTACTCAAACTCACAGTACCCTTTCACAGTCACTATGCCTGCTCTGAGCAGTACAGACAGCCTTATCAGTTAGCTCTACAGAGGATTGCAGAGTTAATGGATGCCCCCAATGTAGCCAACGGGGATGTAAAGGCCTTCCGCATGTTTGCATTAAAACATCCTTGTGAGCATGCTGGAGCAGTTGGGGAGAAAGGGGAAAATGGAGCTGCAGTGTGGGTCACATGTGTCTGTTCAAGTCCAAGTGTATACTGCCCGATACGGCTCAAAGGGAGAGACATCCACAAGGAAAGAAACACGGAAGGAACCCAAGTCTTCTGAAGCATGTGCTGGATCAAAACCAGCCAGGAGAGGATGTATGCCAGTCAGTTTCGCAGTCCTTCTAAATCCTTGTGGATAAGCTGTTAAACTTGCTTGCTGATCGGGGCTTCGAACTGCAACAGTGGCCAAGCAACAAACCAGCTGTTATCAGTCACCTCCCAGCTGAAGCCAGGTCAGATAGTGCCGATCTTTGGATAGCGCAAGGCCAACCAGATGCTCAGGAATCAACACTGGGATTGCACTGGCACTGCCCCACTATCCTACAAGCTCTGCCTGCCAGTGTTCCCACAGGTCATCATGTGTACCATTTACAAAGTTCTGGCCAGCCAATACGACCCCCTTGGATTCATCATTCCTTACACAATGAGGACCAAGGTTATAGTGCAGCAGCTATGGACTAAGCAACGCGACTGGGACGATCCTAACCTGCCTGAGCAGCTTCTTCAAGCTTGGAAGGCATGGGAGAGCGAGCTGCCAGACCTGCAACACATTTCTCTACCACAAATGCTACACCAGCTCAGAGATTGACCCTGGCAACATGTGTTTTCTGATGCCTCTGAGTGTGCCTATGGCTCAGTAACCTATCTCAGGACTAAGGACCCAAGCGGTCAGGTGGAAATCGCCTTTCTAGCTGCTCGGTCAAGGGTAGCACCAAGAAAGCAGCAGACCATCCTAAGGCTAGAGCTCTGTGCGGCACTTACAGGAGTCCAAGTATCCAAAGTACTCAGCACAGAGCCGTTGTTGCCCATCCATCAGGTCGTTTTATGGTCCGACTCCACCACCGTCCTATCCTGGCTGCAGTCCGACACATTTCGGTTTAAAGTCTTCATTGGAACAAGAGTGGCGGAGATTCAAGACTTAACGGACCAGGAGGCATGGCGTTATGTAGACTCCGCCCAAAACTCAGCGGATGACATCACACGGGGGAAAAGACTGTCAGAGCTTGGAATGCAGCTTCGTTAGTATCATGGCCCATCTTTCCTCTACAACTCACCAGACCGTGGCCCCAGAAGCCGCACACTTCGCAGCTCGACGGGGAGGAAATGCAGAAGCCAGTCATCTGTAACCTCACACTCACCAACCAAAGATCTCCAGGACTGGACCCGAGCCAGTTTAAGACTTTCGCGGAGCTTCTAGAAGCAACAGTTCGTGACCTGTGTGAATCAGCTGATGGCTACCTTTGTACCAGTGAATACCAGAAAGCAGAGAACTCTCTGCTGCAACAGGGCCCAGAGCGAGTGTTCGCAGACGCACAAAGGAAGTACTGGATACTGCGAGGGAGGGAAGCTATCCGGCGTCATTAGCAACAGTGTACTGCATCTCAGCAGTGGTGAGGCAAACCTATCATCCCAAAGATGGCAGATCTCCACCCCTGCTAGATTGCAGCTGTTCCAGCCAGCTTTCTATTCCACGGGTGTTGACTGTTTCTGCTCTTATATGGTCACAGTGGGTCGCAGGAAAGAGAAAAGATGGGGAATCGTGTTTAAATGCATGACGACCAGAGCAGTCTATCTTGATACATTGGTAGCGCCATCAGGTACCCGTTTTTTCAGACAAATTCAGCTCTGGAGTAGTAGTTATGAAATAATTTGGAATCTAGGACTACTAAGGCAGTTAGTATAGCTTTATTTCTTCAGGAAGTCTCATTGAGACCAGGATCTCTTGAGACTTGAAAACAAATTACAATAAGGATCTCAACAAGTTTGTCACACATTACAATCAAAAGTATGACTAAAATAGAATTGAAGCTTTAAAGACTTTTAGAGGAGTGAGTGTCTCTAACTCATTCATGAACTAATGATGCATTTCCCAGTGGAAACTCACCAGCAACTGTAGCTCTTTACTTGTAAGTAATGGTGAGGTAATTATGAAGTCATGAAGCACTACTTTGGAAAAGGGGACATATAAATAGTAACTGATATGTAGGAAAGTAATGATTAATTAGTGGTTATGGGCCATTTAGCAGCTGATTCAGAATGAATTAGAGAAGATTCATCAAGAAAGTGTTCAATATGAGTCACATCTATGTAGGAACTAATCATTAGATGTTGGATAACATCGTATCTAATCGTATGTTCTCCAGTAACTTCTGCTATAATTATTGATTTAGAGATTACTTGTTAACTATATATATATGTATATATATATATATATATATATATATATATATATATATATATATATATATATATATATATAAAAATTACCAGTTAGTTCCTGATTTGTTCCTATTCATGCAATGGTAACTACTCAAGATTGTGTGTACCATATTATGAAGGGGTTACAGGGTGGGATTTAATGTATGCTTCCTATAAAACAATCCTAAGAACATTCTAGAAACATTTATTGTGAAGTGAGTAAGAAGGATAATATTGCTCTCTCTCTCTCTCTCGCTCTCTCTCTCTCTCTCTCTCTTTCTCTCTCTCTCTCTCTCTCTGTGTATGTGTGCGTGTGTGTGCGTGCGTGCGTGCATGCGTGTGTGCGTGTCCGTGCGTTTCCGTGCGTTTCCGTGCGTTTCCGTGCGTGTCTGTTAGCGAGGAAGGGGAAGGGGAAAAAAATTGTGAAGGAGAATGGGAGAGATGTGAGTGGCCCATCTATGAAAGCACCATTAAATTGTCAGTTATGATGGATGTTCCGCCTTTTCTGCATTAACTGGTACATTAGAAGTCATTAATTCTTCAGGATGTGCACTGGAGATCAGAGCCTCCCAGGGGGTCTCACTGTCTTGATAAAGCAAGGGGGGAGAGAGAGAGAGAGAGAGAGGGATAGAGAGAGAGAGAGAGAGAGATAAAGAGGGTGGAGTGCACTAGCTGAAAGATGAGAGAGGGAGAGAGATCCTTGCTGTGTGATGACCGTTTTTGATTTTGATGCCTGCTCATTTTGTTTCAGTGGCCTTGAGCAGAAAGAGTAATGCGAGGGCGACTTTCACAGCCTGTAATGGACATCTGAAGCGGCGCCTTTTGTTCTGTCAAGAAGAGGCAAAATACACAATTAGCACCGTTTACAGCACTTTGCATCCATCAACAGATGCGTTGCATGTCTCTTACATCTCTCAAGCATGCTTTTAAAATCACATAGTATCCGTGTCCTCTCTTTTCACTTTGTTGTGATAGTTGCACCTATACAAAAGGTCACAGGAAACCTGGAAAAATAGGGAATAACAATGTTTTTTTCTCATTAAGTAATCCCCAAGTATACACCTTGGATGTTTATTTTTATTTTTAGAAAGCAATGTTTTTTCAGAAAACAGAGTTTTTCATAAGCATTAGAGGTGGATATAGTGGAATCTATGGATTCACTATCCTCCTAGACTCTTTTGTAAATTGTAAAACCAGAAACATTTCAATGCCATTAAAACAACAATTACTGGACATGCCACACTTTGATGGGCGACTAAGAGATAAGACTTTATTAATCCTACAATGGGGAAACTGTTCACAACATTGCTGATTTCTCTCTCTCCTCCCACAAACTGGCCACTCTGGTTTTCAAGCCAAACCTTGAAAGTAGACATCACAAAAAGAAATAAGGAGTAAAGTTAAGGGTGACTGAGCATTTCTCTTCCCACTGCTGGAAACTTAGCAACACCCTCAGGGTTTGAAATTGTTCTCTGTCTCCTTGAGATTTTATTTTCGTGACCTGCTTTGTAAAAGATCAACTTCCGCCATCTGCTGTGTTTAAACAAAGTAAATATGTTGAATTGGGGGTCAAGAGGGACAAATGGCGAAGTTAGCGCCTTATGCCATGCTGAAATAAAGCTCCCATCAGTGTCCCACAATCCCCCAGTTTTGTTCCAGTCGACCAAAACCAACGCCAGGTATTTATCATGTCATGACAGCAGGTCAGAGGCAATTTGCACAACTATTGTTACTATCCTCTCTGTATGTGCTGTCACACTTTCCTGGCTCAGGCCATAGCTGCTTCTTCACAAGTTTCTTTTAATAATGTCCCCTCTCATACTAAAACTGAGAGCTGAGTGAAAATTGCTCTGAAGCGAGTATGCGAGTATGAACGAAAGTTATCATTAGTTTTCTGCTTTCACGTCATCAGTGTGGCATCTAAAGGTTTCTCTGATTCCCTTGAATAGTTCAATCATTTAGTAATGTGACTTATGAATCAGCATAGATACAAAGTATACAAAATAGCATTAACTGCCAAAATACTCTTTACAAAATATATAAAATATTTAATTGTAACCCATCAATGGGCAATAATTGAATCACCATTTTCTAGTACAAACAGCAAATTCTACCTCATTTTTCAAAACAAACAGTTGAACTTAACACACTTCATTTAACTAAAGTTGATCTTGTTCTCTGAGAACAATGGTCCAGGGCCTCTACAAAAATAGTGTAAGTCCAGTTTTCATCCTTAACCCTCTTGGGCTGAATGATGTATATCCTTGGAATGTGCTGCAACTGGATACATCTCTTTTTACCTTTGTGTGTTCTGCTAAAACAAGCATGAGCATTGAGTATTGTTGTACAATTTAAATGTTGTCATTAACACACAAATGGCAGATTCTATTTTACATGGATTGAATGTTATTATTTAAATACCAGCAGTCTTGGACTTTTTAAAAATGGATGATCAGATCAATAAATGGAAGTTAAATGGAAAATGTAGCAGCTACATGGAGACTCAAGATGTTTCAGTTTCAATCCAAGCTTGATCTTCAGCAGCTGATAACATGAAAGTTTTTTCACGCAATAAAGATCCATCTAGGTTATAACTAGAGATGGCCCAATACCATTTTTTGCTTCCCGATTCCGATACCTGAACTTGTGTATCGGCCGATACCGAGTACTGATCCGATACCAGTGTGTCATATATTTTATTATGTTTTAACAACTGTATACTACTATCCCTGTATGGATGTGACTTTGTTGTCGGTCTGGCTCAGGTTAAACTCTTTGTGAAATATGAACAAACACAAACAATGAATGCCACAGAACTTTCTTTTATTATCAAGTTTGACAGACAGTTATAACGGAAAAAGAAAATAAATAAACTACTTTTACGTAGATTTTCTATAGGGCTTTATTACGTGGTATCGAATCGGTGCATAAACTCCAGTACTTACCGATACCAGCGTTTTAGGCAGTATCGGAGCCGATACTGGAACATCTCTAGTTAAAACACATTGGGCTAGATTTATCAAGCCGTTTGCGCCTGTTTCCAGGCGCTAATTGGTCGCAAAAATGGACGTAACCGATGCGGCATATTTACAAACAAGGCGCACTTGGGTAAAATCGCAGATTGTCTGCCACATGAGCGAGAAGAGACGAGTCGCTTTCAATATGCGGTCGGGGGGAGGGTCGTGGGAGAAGTGGGAGTTCCACCCGAAAAGGTGGGAGGATAAGCCAAAGTGCCCCTAATTATATATTCCGTGGTATTTATAAAGACTGTCAGTAAGAGCGCGCCTATCTTTCGCGGGGAAATTCTCCGCCTCTTTAAACCAGCGCGCGCAATCGAAGTTTCCTCCCAACCTTTATGCCGCTTTGAAATGGCAACAGCAATTTGAGCAAGACGTAAGACATAGGCGCGTAGGCAAAATATTTTTAACACGAGAATCACACTTTGTCAGTGAACACAACATCATTTAGCCGTATACAGCAGACGCAAATAGCAATATTAGAGTTACTGGAAGAAATCAAAGATGAAATTGAATCTCCCACTCAGCGCTTACATCCCATTCCAGCAGTTGTTAAACCCTCCCATTGCTACATAAAATATGGCATCAGGATCATTTCAAACAGTCATAGCATCATCAGTGGGAATATCGCAATCTGCACTCAGCCGTATCATAGCATAAGTACCGCTTTGCTACAGCGCAATTTACGGTCTAGTGGGCGGAGAAAGACGCTGATTGCCTGATGGGTGTCAGGGTTGATAAATACTACGCAAACTGTGGAAGCATAGCGTGCGCTATTACCGAACTCGCATAAACAGACGCAGCGCAAACTGCGCTAGTGTTAGTAAATCAGGCCCATTGTCTCTTAGTTACACTACTTTCTCACCGCCACCGATGTCCCGATTGTATAAACAGTGTGTGGCTTCAGACAACTATATACCCAGTCACCATCGCTCATTTTCACCAGTGATAACTGCCTCAATGAGTCACACTTTTACTTTTGCTCTGGTAAGCAGAACGCCATATGTTCCGGAGATGAATGTTCCCACCTGTTAAAATTTGTCAGAAATATCTCATATCTATTATGCAACCAGAATAAAAAGTTATCTTGTGAACCTAGATCTTTTCCCCATCCCTCTTCCTGCCATATTGAATCCGTCATCTACAATGTAGTAGCAGCACGTAAAAGGAAAGGAAAGCCCTCCCAGTGATTGTGTGTGTGTGTGTGTGTGTGTGTGTGTGTGTGTGTGTGTGTGTGTGTGTGTGTGTGTGTGTGTGTGTGTGTGTGTGTGTGTGTGTGTGTTTTTTGCCTTTATGGTTCTTGTCTGATGATGATCGTGGCTGACCCCGGGGGCGTTAAGCGTGCCGAACCTTCACTCTATTACTCCACTTCAATGCAGCCCACACATTTCGAGCACAGAGTTGAATGGAGAGGGGCTCTCTAAGCACTAAACCCTCCACTGAGCATGGCTGACCTGTGGCAGATTTCTCTCAACTCCCAAGACCCCCTTGGAATACACACTGGGCCTGACTAATTACTCTTAAAAAACAAGTGGGATGTGGGTGGTTTGTAATTGGCAAGTGTCAGCATCCAGTGAAAGATCACTCATCTTGAGGGCATGTGTGTCTGAGCCTCCCGTTCATGCTTTCTCTCCTCAGCCGACTGATTTCTATGCTGCTGCGCTTTCACGCTCGTTTATTTTGCACACTGTTAATTTGTCTAAATCCATGACTTTTGAAATGGTGAAAAAAACTCTTTTAACGTGAGCATAAAAAACACATTTTAATTGCAATTACAACCGTTTGCAAACGTGTTCATGTAGTATACAGAGGGAAGAATAAGAGGAAAAGCACGGCAGTTGTTTGAACTTGTAGCTGCAAATTGGCCAGCCAGCGTGGCCAAGCAATGTGGAAAACAAGCTCAACATTGAGCCGTGGTGTGATCTCGAAGTGAGTGGGTGGGATGCCATAAATTACATGTGGCATATCCACTGACAGTAGGCAGCCAGAATAGGGCCACTCTATTTCCAATTAGAATCCAACAGTAGCCACCTAGCTAGTAATTACATTGCACCATGTTAGGAGAAACTGGACAATTCTTTTTTTTCTTTTTACAAAATGACTGATTATATTATTTTGTGAATCGGATAGTGATGCTTCCACCTGAAGATGTTTCAGTTGTAGATTGAATTCCTGCTTGGCAATTCATGAACACAGCTCCTTTGGGAGCTTTTCTTTGTTTTCTCTATGTTTGAGGGGAAGTTGTTTTACTTGGTATGACAAGTACTTGTATCGATGTTCCCTGAAACCGGCTGCCTAAGAATGTGGGACACCATCCGTAGAAAATGTGAAAACCGTTTCCCCGCCGCACAAGGAGGCAGGAGCTGAGGGCTGCTGTTTAAGTCAGTCTTCAGCGGTTCATCATTCTCAATAAAGCAGTGCGTCCGATATCCTTTTTAGGGGGAGTGTAATTACAGCTCATTCAGGGTGATTATGCAGGGGCACAAGATGGCAGGCAAATAACAAAGGAGATTTCACTTTAGCTGTCACATGTCATCTTGCTGAAAGACAAAGGAAAACACAAAAGAAGGAGAACTATGTTTCAAGAGACATATATGAGATATGCCAAGTACATCCAGAGCGACCTTAAACTTTTAAAGGAAAAGATATTGGAAATGGAATTATGAACTGTCACGAGCGAAAGCAGTAAGTCATTTCCTTTTCCCCCCCATGGCCATTCTTGGCCTTTGCAGTGACTAATATTAGAAAATATTACTGCAAGAATCATTTTCTGACATTCAAATGTTATTGCTCTCACCAGAATGTGTATGCTGCTGCTCCCTTGTTCATTTGGATAGTTGACAAGTATGACAGAGAGATGTTGTTGGGCGTTGTTGTTGCTGTTTTAAGCTAGAAACCCCACACTGGCCTCCTAGCCTAACTCTGCAGCTTCTTGGACAAACCATAAATGTATCAATAATTGAGTGCCTCACTAAAAAGGGTGGGGTGTGGGGGCATTCAAATTGTTACCACCACCACCACCACCACCATAACACCTGACCTTCCACTTTTTCCCCCTGCGGTGTCTCTCTTCCTCTCCAGGAGGAAGCGCTGATATGGAGACGTCTTTCAGGAGCTAAGTATTCCCACAATGCCCTCAGCTTGACCAGGAGGAAGCAAGGTGGAAACATTTACGATGAATTTACGATATTTTAATAATGTTTGGGATCGATAGTGTTTCTTTGCGGAGTTTGATTTGTCGTCAATACTCGAAAATGCATTAACATAAAACCTAACTCACTTGTCTGTGTTTTTGACTTATTTTAGGAATTAGGAAACTTGTTTTTTTACTGTATGCTTCTAAAAGCTTACTTAAACATACAGGGCATTGGAACCAGCCACTTTAATCAGTGTTCATCTAGCTGAACTAATTATGTAAATACTTGAGTGCTGGTACATCAACAAGTCAAGCGTTTGTAATACAATGTTGTGTCTAGACACAGCATTTAGGGTTTTTTTCCTTTATTTTTCTAGGGGGGGGGGGGGATCAGACGTTCAATAATTTATGGATGTTTTTTTCCGTTTTCCCCTTGTATGTGCTTGGTTTCAGAGCTGACAAACAAGTAGTGCACATGAATTATCATTAGGTTTTATTGTGTTAGGGAGCTGTGTCAAAGCCCCTTGCTGTTAAAAACACACAGTCGTGACTCACTCTCTCATGTTGTCCACACCGCTGAAATTACTGACCTGTCTTGACAGGAGGCCATTTTGTTTGTCTCGGTATGTGTCAAGTTCTTCTATTTTTTGCACTTCACAGTTTCTCTGTCTTTACGCTGTGACATGGTGGTCCTTGCATGTTCGCTGGAGCATGAAATTCTGTCGTTACAGACAGCAGGAGTCTGGTACACTACCTGGTGTTTGACAGCCTCTCACACTCTCTCTGCATTTGATGACTTGTGCTTTCGTGCCAGCCACTGGTTTTTGGTATTTCACCATGCATACAGAGTGTGACTGCAGAACCCCCCCCCCCAGGAAACTGTCAAATGTGGAGTTTTGTAAGGTGAGACTTGCAAACTCCCACCATCACCAGCATTATGTGTATGTTTGAGGTGGCTCTATACATATTTGGAGGAGGAGGAGGATTCCTGTGTATTTATTCTCTCCGCACCCACAGAGACTTTTTGTTTTCAAACTGTGGGGGCGGCGTCTTCCCGAGCTCACACTGCAGTTCCAGTTACCTCCAGAAACAGCCCTGCTAGTGAGTCAGTGGGTCAGGGGATTCACCCAGCAGCCTGTCATGCCACAGCTTCCAATTACTTGTCTTTCACCCACCCAACCTTCCTCTCATGGCGCTTTATTTTACCAGCACCATTCCCTGAAACATATCTCGGCTACACCAAATCTGTCAGTGATAGGGCTTTTAGGGGCCCACTTTCCCCTTCCTCTTTCTCTCTTGTTTCTTTCCTCCCCCTCTGCCTCATTCCCCAAATCCTTCCCTCTTCCTACACTGCCTGTTTGTCATCCTTCTGTTTTAATGAGAGGCAGGGATCAGCAAGGTAGACCCCTGGAGTTTGACAGAGCTACCTGTTGTGCCTCCACATTTCTTTCTCCATAGCTTGCTCTCTCTCTCTTTTCCTCTCACACTCTCTCTCCCTAAACGCCAGAGCTGTCGACTCCTAGCAGTTTGATTCTAAACTGTTCCCCCGTGTCAGGAGTAGCTGCCATGACAGAGAATAAAACGAGTGAAATGTAGAGTTTGTAGTGAACAATGTGAGGATTGGTTTCCTCTCTGTGTGTGTGAAAGTCCAGAATATTCTTCTTTTTTTTAATTCAGTCTAGGAGGGATTTTTTTTGTGTTTTGTTGATGTCTGTGAAAGAAATAGTTAAACAATTTTGTGAAATACACTTGTTTGCTTTCCTTCCAAGAATACGTTGAGAAGATTTATATCAATCTCATGTCTGTGCAGCTGTAGCCGGGACCAGATTAGCCTAGCATAAAGACTGAAAGCAGAGGACAATAGCTAGCCGGTCCCTCTCAGTTCAAAGATATGCCTACTAACACCTACAACTGGCTTCTTCTTTCCATGGTCCATAAACCTGAGTTTTTTATTTTTTTTTATTTCATTTTTGCTATTCAGAGTCGTAGTGGGCTATATATATTCTCTACACCGGCATTTCCTAGCCAGCCAAACTGTAAATCCTGAAGCCATTATTTGCCAAACAACAGTTTAGTTCTGTGCAGCATCTCTGGCTACGGCATGGGTTGCCAAATGTGGTCAGTAAAATGGTTCGGTCTTGGTCCATGCCACGAAACCTGGCAACCTTTGGTATACTGTGCACTGTGCTCAACACTGGTTCACCATGAGAGTAGCAGCGACACGTGGCACAAAGCATTTCATCTTTTGGAGTGACATGTGGTTAACGTTGTGAATTGAAACAAAACTACTTGGTTAGGTTTGTGTTAAATAAGTACGTTTGTTATCTACGTAAGTTAAAAAAGGTCAATGATGACTTTTGGTTTTACACTCCGCGGTCTCCTGGGACAAACTTGTGTGTTTGTTTGACCCATCAATCTGCCCCGACCTCCTCCCTACGTGGGCTTTGTCTGTCTTTATATAGTCTGGATCAAGAACATTACATTCCCAGGATAATTGCCTCACATTTGGCCCCGCCAGATGTTCCGCTGGATGTTCCTAACCTTCTGCTCCCTGTGTGTTGCCCTTCTCAAACTCTTTTCCTTTCGGGAAACAACAACAAACGTCGAGCTAGCAAGCTACATGCTGAAAATGGCGAGTTTTGAAGAAAATTTGTATTGTGCAACAAGGCAGGCCTGCTTGGTTCTTTCTCTTGGGGGAATGATTGTAAAGATTTACAAAGAATGTGTTTACGGCATTTACTATCTAACTGGGACGTTTTGCGTGACCGATTGGTGGGGATTGCCATGGACATAATACACACGGCTATACACTGGTAAAAGCTAATTACGTTTAACCATGTATCTGGCTAATTTAAATAGCTCATGTTACTGTATTGTGTAAACAGTTAACTTTAGTTTTGTATGTGGCATTTTCTTTTGCAGGGTGCAAATGTTCCCGAGACCATTTTGCAGAGCCGCCGTTGCTGCGTCCAGAGCTAAGCGCCACAGACGATTGTGGTTTAGAGAAATGCAAACAGACCAGTGCGTTTTTTTTTCTCCTATCCTGAAATGTATGTGTAGTAGAGCCAGAGCTTACTCCACAGCACTGTGAAGATCAGCCTGGCAATGTGAGACTTCTCTTTATGCAACGTCACCTGACTTATATGGGTCATAATAAGCTGCTTGCAAATAGGACTTATACAGCATTTTTTTTGGGGGGGTAGGACAGTCTGGATGCATACACATGAGACTGATATTGATTTTCTCACCTCACTCTTAGAAAAAAAATCAAATAAGCACATTTCCCAAAACTGTTCAACTGTTTCTTTAAGTGTACAAACGAGCAAATGCATTCTAGTTACATTGTTGATAACTGATCTAAAGAAATCTGCAAACTAGCTGCAAACAAAACCTCGGTGTTGGGTAAAATGTGTCTGTTGGATCTAGCTTGTGTGAAATTCAGAACTGTAACTGCTACAGTGAGAAGTCTAAAGTAGCATGAAACGCAAACAAGCTGTAGGATTCAACTCCCACCTCCTCTGCCTCAACACGTATTCACTCACGCATCACAGAGACTGAGAAATCACTGTGTCACACATACACCACTTAAAGTCATCTAGGTATAGCCATGGAAAGAGAGAAAAAAACCCAACTTTTTTCTTCATGTGTTTAGCTGAAATGTTATTTAATGGGGTTTTTAGCCTTACCAACAGTTACCATGGCAGCCGTATAATGACTGACAGCAAGAGCTTATGAGCAATTATTTCTGTCTGGATATTTCCAGTATTAATGTCGATCTACTTGAGACCATGTCAGTTTAACTTTTATTATTTGAACTGTGACACTTTACCAGCTAAGCTGTAACAGTTGTGTGTTACAAGGCTAAGCTAACCTGGGCTCGTATAACAAAGACACACAGCTACTAAAGGCTGTGACCTAAACTGGCCTGTATCAGTGCATGTCTTTCCTACATCTAGAGGGGTTTGTGCTGTGTTAAACTGACTCAACCAGCCAAAATAGAGGTGTAAAAGGTGGCGCAACTGCACACCTTGCTTTCAGTGGTGCCCTTGGCAACTTTTTCTTATTTTGCTTTCTGTCGGAGATATTGGGCCCTATTTTAACGATCTGACAAACGCTATCAAACGCGAAACGCAAGTAGCTTTGTGGGCGCTGTTGCTATTATACCGGCGGGATAAATGAGTCTTGCGCCCGACGCAAATCTAAAATGGGTTGGTCTGAAGTAGCTAGGTGTGGTTTAGGCGTAACGTGCAATAAACCAATCAGAGCGTCATCTCTCATTCCCTTTAAGAGCAGGCGCGCTTGTTCCATGGCGGATTGCTCTTATGACGTCAGATTTGCCTGGCGCACGCCAGCGGGAGCTGTCCGGGATGCGGCAAAGTAATAAATGCCCGTCTTGACCGTGTGCCGATGTTGCTGCGGCCTCTCGGGCGCATCTTCTCAAGTCTGGAGAGGATTGCTGCAGCCATGGAGCGTGGGCCTCCAAACGCACCACCCGCTCCTGTTGTGCCCCTTCCTCCTCCCCCCACTCCATCTCCGTCCAGCCGATCCACCAGGAGCGCATCGCGCATTGCCACTCCTGGACCCTCAAGTGTCCAATCCCACCGTAGTTCAACATCACGTCTCCTTAAGTCCTCTAATATTTCCTCATTTATGTCATCAACACATCCATGATTCATGGAAATGTTGTGTAAAACACAACAAGCCACAAAGAATGCTGCGACTTTTTGAGGACTGTACTGTAAAGTGCCTCCTGACCTATCCAAACACCTGAAGCGCATTTTCAGTAATATTTTTCCTTGTAATTATGTATGGTTGCAAAAATGGGAACTACTGCGTCCGTGTAGATGAGAGAACCAAAGTGTATGCGCGTTGTGCACACGCTACATTATGGCCAAGCATGCGCCCCTAAAATAGCATCTGAATAACGCGCCACTGACTTTAGACCAGGTTTTTCCTGGTCTGTGGCGGAATTGTTTTCTGAAACTGCAAAATAGCTCCAGGGAACATTTGCGCCTGAACATGCCTCCTCTTTTTGCTGAACCGCCCCCGGGAGCGCAAATACATTCCCTAATTTACCAACGTGCGTCATAGTGGAGGGAAAAGTCCGCTGTGCGTCGCGTGAAAAATAGGAACGATACATGCGTTGGTGTACAAAGTCAATTGCGCTGGGTGCAAGATAGGGCCCATTGTCTCAAAGTGTTTTCTTTCAACCCAAGCACTTCTAATTTGGTTCCTAAATGCACAAAATAAGAGCTGTGATATGTAATTAGACTCATGAAATTGATTTGTATTCAAAGTGAAATGCCACTTTGTCCTTTATGCTAATGGTTTTATTTATTCTGCGATTTTCTGTTGCTTCGGTACATGATTTATAAAACACAGCAAAACACAAAATGGAGAAACAGAAGAAAAAAAGGAAAAGAAAACAGTAAGAAAGAAAAAGACAGACACTGACTTCTCAAGCTCTCACTGTTCAGCTCACACGCCACTGTCAAGTAGGTCAATGCGACAGGCTTGACTGATTTCTCTTCTGTAGTGTTTTTGTTCAGGCTCTCGTTGAGTAGGTGCCATGGTGGATTCACCTGTTTCATAAAGCTTACACAAATGCAGAGTGATCATGCATGTCTGATCTTGTGTGGAAAGGCCTTTGTGGCTTTGTTTGGCCAACGCAATCGAAGTTCGCAATCAAAATAAAGAACATTAAAGTTCTTTCTTTACCAAAACGTGGAAAACAATCACTAAATCATGATTAAATTAATCTAAAGTTCATTAAATGTCATGGGGTATATGGTGATCTTTAAGCTTAGATGTTTTTTTAGGGACAAATCCACAGTACATGGGGACCAGCTGAGTCATTGTCATTGAAGTCATCTTTCCTCACAATTGTACATTTTGCAAAATGTTGAGCATAATGACTTGTACCCTCCACTTCACACTTCACACTTCACACTGCACACTCGCCTGCTTCAAAAAGACCACATCTGACTTATAAAAGACCTCATTAGACTTGTATTGAATAAGCTCTGAGTCGGTGTAACTCAGACTGTTGCTTTTTTGCCTCTGTCTGTATGTTCCATTAGAGAATCAAAGATGAATTGCCAAATTTCTCCAGTTTAAAGCATTGATTAATTACAGTGAGAATCACTGGCAGAACCAGAAGATTAATGTTGTGAGATTTGCCCCCTTTAGATAGCTATTGATTTTGATTTGCTTAAAAATGCCTGTCTTCTCTTCCCAGGAGAGCAGAGGCTGTAAAGAGCACAAGCAAAAAGTGCCTGCTGTAAATTACATTTTGTGAGGCAAAGCTTAAAATATGAGGGTAGTGAATTAAGATTCACTTATTGGGCAGCAAGTGGTGGTATAAGAAGTTACCAATGGCAACAAAGGATCCTGGAATTAGTGCTGGGCGATATGAGAAAAAATTTTTATCACGATATTTTTTAAGATTCTGGCGGTTTCATGGTATATCACAGTATTTTCTTTCTTTTGCTTGACTCGGTTTTTATGTAGGTTTATAATGGCTTATTTTACTGTCAGTATTCAGTACTGTCAGAATATATATATATATATATATATATAACAAAACGTTTCGTTTTCCTCTCTTACTCTTTGTGCATACGTTGTTCTGCTGTATCTCCGGTCTTTCTTCATCCTCTATCGTTCTTCTCTGTTCTTCAATTTGCAGTATCGACCGGCGCCTATGCCATCTTAAAGCAACACTATGTAACTTTTAGCGCAAGCTGTAGTTCCAATGAGACAACCTGTAGGGGGACCGAAGCGGGAAAAGTTACATAGTGTTGCTTTAACAAACTGTTATGCTACCTGACTAGCTAGCAGCTATAATGTTACCCAGCATGATGTTCGGTGGTGTACATTTGTAAATGTACAATTATTAGTGTTACAAATTAATTATGTCACAAATTGTTGTGTGCTATGATGTTTTGTCCTTTTTAAGAGAGTTATTTGTGGGTTATTAATTGTTGTGTTATAAAGTTACTACCATGAGTGAGAACGGTACGCAGTTAACAGGGGTCCCGTTCACAATTCTCTCGCAGTTTGCTTTTGCTGTAGCGCTCTCCGCGGCAATTCACTGGCATCACAGTATATGAAAAATTCATATAATTCGTGAAAGTAATACCGGTTTACCGCCCAGCACTACCTGGGAAAACTAGATTACATAAAGAAGTCTCTATTTAAATCAGGAAATAGCACGACACAGAAAGATTAAACATACCCTTTGCTACTTTTGTGATTTCACGGGCCTCTTCTTGATTTTTAAATCAAGATACTGTCTGCAACATTTCTATTTCAAGATGCAAGTCTGTCTCTACTGTAGCTTCAGTTTATGTTGTCTCTTCCTGCCCACAAATGATGCACATGCAGTAGCAGAGGCAAAGAAGAAGACAATTGTATTTTTGTGCTTGTCACATTTTTACTGTTCAATCTCAGTCTCAGTCACAACAAATCAGAGCGACTGAAGCATTTCATCTGTTGGAGACAGAGGGTTCTTTATTATTTTGTGCGCCACTGGGAGGTAGTCTTCCAAACACGGGATTATGCCCATTGTGATCTGCCTAAGCACACCGTATTAGCCATATTCTCATGAAATCGCATGAAAGCCACTTTGAAACGTAGGATGCTTCTGATATGGCTGTGTCAAGGGAACAGGAACCATATCTGGGAGCGCGTGATTTCAGATTCAATTATGGTTCCATTTTAAATGAGATATCTTGGCTGTAAAAATCCCAGATTCTAGCACTTTGAAATGGAAAAGGAGTAATGCATAAGACCTATGTGTGATCTGCCAAAAAGACTTGTATCAAACGGATTTGTGATGCTAGTCTCTGTAGACTATTCATCCTTTTTTTTTCACTGCAAGCGCAGGTATATTTAACTTTGCATTAAAATAAAGGATAGGTATGAGAACATACATGAGACTGTGTCCATGGAAAATTGCAGATACACAGCTGTTCCAAGTGTAAAATCTGAGCAAACGCCTGTATTTGGAGGCCTTGGCACTGGGCTCATGATGACTGAGGCTGGCTGGCTGGGTGGTTAAGACTCTCCCAAATTTCTAATTTCTTCTCTGTCCTTCTTTCATTGTCTCATTTTTCTTATTTCAGTGCTTGAATAGAATTCTTCACTGACACAACTTCTTCACAAAAATGCCTTCCTCTTTCTTTCCAGGCTCTGACTTACCTGTAAGTTTCAAGTGGATGTCTGCCTGGCCCACTATCCCAAACCTGTTAATCTCAATCAATGGAGCTAAGATGGACCATTGGTTGCAGGTCACGTAAACTATGCTGGGGGAATGTTTGTCTCTATGATTGAACTGTCCCCTGGGTCTACGTTAATTGAGCTCCCTGTAATCACACGCAGGCCCATATGATCAGTGTCTGCAGCCCTGGAAGAGGACCTTGGGATTATCCTCTCGCCTGGATGTTCCATTTTGAGGCTGTAATAGAAATGGATTTTTGTCTTCTTCTTTCACGTTCTGACAGACTTCTAAAGATCACTGACTCACCGAGCTGTACTGTATGACGGATCCCTGAAACCTTTTAACATATTTTCAGTTTAGCTGTTTCAATGGCATTTATGCACGCTATCAGCATGGCTCTAGAGATGGCAATGTCGGTTGGTATATACACTACCGGTAAAAAGTTTTAGAACACCACAATTTTTTTAGTTTTTTATTGAAATTTTAGCAGTTCAAGTCCAATTAAAAGCTTGAAATGGTACAAATGTAAGTGGTGAACTGCCTGAGGTTAAAAAAAAAGTAAGGTTACCCAAAACTGAAAAAATAATGTACGTTTCAGAATTTTACAAAAAGGCCTTTTTCAGGGAACAAGAAATGGGTAAACAATGTAAAGCTGTTCTGCAGCAATGGAGATTGATCAAGCTTTGAAAGTTGGTGCTAAGTATTGTTGGAACACACTGTGGTACCATAACCTTGTGAGCATTATTTGAACAGTATTGTACTGCAGAAAGTAGTGTGTTGCCATAAAAATGGCGGGAAAAAGGCAATTAACAATGGAAGAGAGACAGACCATCATAACACTGTTAAGAATGACAGTGTTATGACAATGTAAGAATGTTGGTCTTTCCTACAGAGAAATTGCGAAGAAAGTCAAGGTGTCGGTGTGTACAGTATTCTTCACCATCAAAAGGCACTTAGAAACTGGGGGAAACTCTGACAGGAAGAGGTCTGGCAGACCCAAAGCCACAACAGAATCAGGAGACAAGTTTAGCTTGCGTGATAGGCGGCTCACAGGACAACAGCTTCAAGCACAGCTTAATAGTGGTCGTAATAAGCAAGTCTCAGTTTCAACTGTGAAGAGAAGACTTCAAGCTGCAGGTTTGATAGGTCGAGTTGCAGCAAGAAAGCCATTGCTAAGACGTCAGAATAAATAAAAGAGGCTTGCCTGGGCCAAGAAACATCATCAATGGACTACTGAAGACTGGAAAAAGGTGTTATGGACTGATGAATCAAAATTTGAAATCTTCGGTTCATCACTTTGTACACCGTCGAGTAGGTGAAAGGATGGTTCCTCAGTGTGTGACATCAACTGTCAAACATGGAGGAGGAAGCATGATGGTCTGGGGCTGTTTTGCTGCATCCAGGGTTGGTGATTTGTACAGAGTGAAAGGCACCCTGAACCAAAACGGCTACCATAGCATTTTGCAGCGCCATGCAGTACCCTCTGGTATACACCTAGTTGGTCAGGGGTTCATCCTACAGCAAGATAATGACCCAAAACATAAGTCGAAGCTATGCCAGAACTACCTTAGCAAAAAAGAACAAGATGGTAAGCTTAAAAACATGGAGTGGCCAGCACAGTCACCAGACTTAAACCCCATTGAGCTGGTTTGGGATGAACTGGACAGAAAAGTGAAAGCAAAGCAACCTACAAGTGCCACACATTTATGGTAACTTCTGCAACAGAGTTGGGAAGAACTTTCTGAAGAATATTTGATTTCCATTGTAGAAAGAATGCTACGAGTGTGTTCAGCTGTTATATCTGCCAAAGGGGGCTACTTTGAGGAGTCAAAAATTTAGAATACATTTTGGTTTATAAATTGATTCCATGATTTCTTTTTTAACTTAAATTGTTCATTTGTTCAATTTTTTCATTTCAGAGTACAATATGACATTGAACTGCATGAATTTCAATAAAAGCCTGGAAAAATTGGGGTGTTCTAAAACTTTTGACTGGTAGTGTGTGTGTATATATATATATATATATATATATATATATATATATATATATATATTACAGAGACAGATATTTTATGGGTACCCATACAGTCAGCCTTCTGTGTTTCTCACAGTAAAAGGTCAAAGGTCAAAAGTTGTTTGTGACCAAAACATGAGCCAAACAGATCTCATTCCCATCAGCCTCAACTGTACATGGTGTTTGGCACTAATTATGAAATGTTAGCATGCTAACATGCTACACTAAATAAGTGATGAAGGTACAACATTATACCTGCTTAATATTAGCATCTTAGCGGTGTGAGCATGATAGCTTTGTCACGTAGCATTTAGCTCAGTACAGTGTTGCTCTTATCGTCTTTTTATATGATCGGTACTGGGTTGAATTTAAAATGCTACAAGTTTTGCCTAGCATAACACTACATATATTTGTTCAGGTTAAATATGAAGCAAATGATGATGCTTACTTGGCTGCTGGAGTGCAGTTTGTGTTTTTACGAACAAAAGAATTCCAGCTTTACTGTTACTTTACCTACTCTAGTTCATCCTCTTGTCTCTGTGATTTTTACATTTATGACATGGGGACATGCAGCCTTGGGATAAACATTTTTCACTCAAGTTGAAACATTTTCAACTTTCTCGGATGAGTCTTTGCCTTCATTCGCACTTTCAAGGGCAAATTTGTGTCTGTTTACATTGACTTAGTCTTAGCATATCTTGAAAAACAATAAGACAAATGCAATAAAACAAATAAGCTGAACAGAAATATACAGCAAATCTTGATAGTGTGTTTAACATGGACACACCTGTAGATTTTTATTTAATTTTAGATTTGAAATTTTGTTGGAGTAAAATAAACTTTCAGTTCAACACAAATTGATCTATTTTCTTGCTACTCTATACTGACCAGGGAGATTCAAATTTCCACCTCAGAAATACGCCTGTGTTCAACTCACATTAAATAAAAAACTGTGCCATTTGCTATACATGCCCTCGACAAGGCAACCCCATCTCTGTAAATTTTTTCCAAAATGATATGCCTATTTTATACATACAATACAAAAACTATAAAAAAATTTTTTTAAATCAATTAAATTCAGGAGTGCAAACTCATCAGGGCTAAAAAAAAGTAACTGTGCGTGTGTGTGTGCGTGTGTGCGTGCGTGCGTGCGTGTGCGTGTGTGTAGGGTGCACTAGGGCCCATCATAAAAGCCTGCACTGGGGCTCGTCGTAACTACCTTATGCCACTGATACTGACTGTGAATAAAGGAATGAAAACATATAGGCTATTATCTTCAAGGCCTTGGACCAAAGTAGTTGACTAAATGAGTGAGTAAGTCCTCTTTGTCCTCTATGGATGCATTTCCAATCACCTCACAATAAATCACTTTGCAATTATGAATGAGATACATGCTCTATTCATCTTCCCAGTGAAGCTGGGCTGTCTAATTTGTACAAATATTTCTTTGGGTGAAAGCAATTAACTGTAGTGATGCACTAATGTGACACTGCAGAGCTGAATCATACCTCAGATGGTGAAGCAAAATAGGATGTAACGTGTTTCTTTAGTTAAATTCATTTGGGCGGAGAAGCCATTATCTCAGCAAACTGCCGTGGCTGAATAATTAATCATCCCATCACTTGTTTATTTGACTGTATGACGTTTATCCCTCGATCTCATCTCCTAATGAAATCCTTTCTTTAATTTGAGAAAAATGTTGGCTCTTCATGTTTAGTCCAGCAAAGTCCTGGCTGACTCCTAATTTGGCTAATGCATAATTAATTGCAATTAAATGGCACTTTTGAAATACAAGGTCAGAACACCTTGAGATATAACGAGGCCTTTTGGATTTCAAAGATATGACAACAGAATTCTTCATTTAAGACTAATACGTTGTGGGTTTTGCATTGTTCTAGGACTAGGTAGTTTCCACTTTATGGGGGTCAGTCTTCACCTGTTCCACGATAGCCAGAATGTAAAAACAATGTGACGATATGAGCGGGCGCTCATAGTGATGAACTGACCAAATTATCACCTGAATCTGCAGCTCCTCTCTGCTTTGCATGGCTTCATAATGAGTTTCAGCTCATTGTTAAGCTGTCCGTCTGCAACTTTACTGTTTTGGTTCACTCTCAATGTTCTCATAGTGTCGTTTTTAGACACAGTTAGTGACTAGCTGGTAAACATAGTGGAGCATTTAGCAGCAGAAGATCCAGATATTTATCAGGAGTTGGTAGAGACTAAAAACAGTTTACTGTAATTCAAGACAAGGAAAAAGCTACATGCACGTAATTACTTTCCACCCCTGGGTCCTTTTCAGAACTATGTCGGGATACATTTGTGGCTTTTATATTAGAAACACAAAATGCTATTTGTTTGCTTTTGAAAAGCTGACATTTTGGAGCTACAGTTTAAGGCTTTCACATGACAATGACCAAAACACAGCAACAATATTAGGCAAAGGGGGAAATAGATTTTGGCTGACATAACCACAACTAATCATGCATGTGCCTGCACTACAACAGTTTTTTTTTAAATGTTTTTAAGCCGTAATAAAATGAAAGTGAAACACCCTCTGAGCTGTAATTGATTAGTTGGAGAAATGCCACAAGGCTGTGCAGTATGTGGCAGGTAACCTGAGTTTTCAAAGCACAGATTGTAAATGGACCTGTGTTTTGTTAGCCAGGTGGGCCGCTGCAAAAACTTAGCCTTTGAAAGGATTGTGCTTAATTGAAAAATAATCGTTTCTTGAGCTTAAAGAAATGCACTAATCTGAAATAAATAAGCTCCTTTCCACAGGTCACAGTTTGACCCCTGTGTCCCTGTGTCTTTCGTGTTGAGCACACTATGATGCTCTTGATGAAGCAACACAAGCCTGTGTCATCAATTAAGACATAATGTGCTAAAGCGTTACTGTGAGACTAATGAGCTTGCACGACAGAAAACTGAATAAATACGAGAGACGCAGAGAAGAAACTGCTCCTAATCAAGGAGCTTATTTTCTCAAAAGTCAGTGCATTTCTTGTGTAAAGACAGAGACAATTTGCTTTCAATCAGCCTCAGAAACTCCCCCTTCTTCTCAGACATTTGGATTTAACAGGGAGCCAAAGATCAAATTGCTCTTAAGAGAAAAAGTGTAAGCAGTCTAGAGCCGATGTTTAATGATGCCCTTTGTCTGTTTTCTGGGAACTTCACTTTCTAATCTCCTGGACTCTGTGAAGGCTTGCCAGGGAGTGGTGCCACATAAAACCCCTTGATTTCTTATTTTATCTGTGGACAACCAAATCGATCGTTGTCTCCCCTGCACCTGCTCCCCACTCCGCTCCCCTCCCCTCCTGAAAAGAGATAGGCCCACCCTGTGCATCCCGCTCTCCAATCAGACTATTTAGGACCAGGCTATTTCAGGGGGAGAATGAGGCACTGGGTGGTCAAGCGCTTCTCGGTGTCTCCCAGAAACAAGTGTGTGTTAAAAAGCATTGAAATTTCCCAGGATCCTGACACATCTAATTGAGATTTCATGCCCTATTTTCTCAGAGATCCGAAACCTTGCTCTGTCTTACCCCAAGCAGTATTTCCCCAAGGATCAAGATGAAAGAATGTTTTCAGGTTTTATTTGGTTTTTGTTGCTTTAAGGGTTTTTTTTTTATCACGCTGGAGCAGCTTTTCAATAAAGGTGCCTTTTTTGTTCCGTAGACAAAGTGACTGCGGTTGATTTGGTTTGTCTGAAAGGTAGTGAAAAATATAAGGTCCAACTAACTTTGCTTCTTTCGTCAGTATGATTTATTTGACTGCATGCATAGAGTTGTCATAATTGCAAACAAACAGCAACACTAGTCACTGCTGCTCTCAACATGTTTGATAAAGGACTTGGTGATGATGCTTCTTTCACCCTTCTTGACCTTATATATATATATATACATATATATATATATATATATATATATATATATATATATATATATATATATACACAAAATAATTCATTTTCAATAAAGCCCATTTGTCCCATATCCCATATTAACGTGTCTAGCTGTATTATCTGCTGCCATGTCACACTGTCATCTATGGTCTCTGTGCTCTTGCAATGACATCACCCAGTCTTGCATTACATAGCCCTAACAGTCACAGTTGGAGCTCTAGCTTCCTAGCAGGAACCCATATTGGATGGTCCACAATCAATGACATCATGCACAAGCATCAACCTCTAATTCCATTGGGAAATATACAAAAAGGGGAAGTAATCTCAAACCCCTAAGGCTTTTTCTTCTGGTTTAAAGCAGGTGACATGACAGCAAGACATTAGCATCACAAGAGCAGAGACGTTAAGTGATCGTGTTCTTTGGGGTTTGAGATTTGATGTTCTTTCTGTTTGCTCTTTTTTTATGAAGTATTAAAAAACATGTACAAAGTTACTTTGACTGAAACATTTTTGTATCTAAGAAGGGCTTACGGTTGAAGTACAGTACAGGAAAACTATATCAAAGAATACCTGCCCTAGAACCTAAACGTCAATGCTACCAGAATTTTGTTTAAGGCAGAAGTTTTTATAATACTGAGTGTTCTAATACATAGTTATTTACTTGGCTGTACTTAAAGTTTTACAGCGATACTAAACCATACTACTTTAAAGGTGATCCTCTCTTTGGTGTTGTTTAGCAGTGTAAAAATGGTTTTGAGTGACTGGTAAAAGAGATGCTCCACACAGAATGATTTAGAAAGTATTTTTAATGGCATGTAATACTTGCCTGTTTCCGGAGATTTGGGTTGTGTTTTTTTTTTATATATGTAGGCCTATTTTATTTGCTTTTCTATTTTGTGTTATTTTTATTTTATATCTATTTCCATTTCTACTGGTCTTGTTATAGGTGCATCACTTGCAGTCGGCTGGCGTTTTATTTATTAGTTAATTGACGGCACTTATGTTTATAAGTGGCATGGTGGGCTCCTGAGCTACACTGATGCCCTTTTGTGTGTTAGTGTTACTATTTTAGTGGCTTCATGTCTTTCTTGTTGTGTGCTGTGACCAGTCTGACTTCTGTATGTTTCATTTGTCACTGCGCATGGGTGACCAAACTAGTTTCCATCTATGTAGTTCACAAATTCACTTGAAATTCTCAGTTTTTCATGTAAGTGATGACACTTTAGTCAACATTTGTGATTTTGCATTCTCACAAAGGGATTAAAGTGATTGAACTGAAACTTACAAACCAACAGGTTTAGCAGAATTTGAACCTCATCTGGGTACAAAAACTCCCATTGACTTCACAAAATATGCATAAGTTGGTTCATATTGTGTATAATAAAATGTACTAAAAGCCAGGAGTGCAACATGTGAGTTTTTAACAAGGGTTGCATGGTCCTTACATTTTAATATAAATAAAATAGAGCTGGAAGCTAAGAGTTAATGTAGCAAAGTTGTAGTTTGTCCTGCAAGAGACTCCCTGCCTCCACACTTCTCATCGCAATCTTTGGGCTAAAAGAAGAAAAGGCATTCAAAGACATACTTTGCAATAGTTTTGCTTATTACCCTCTTTTGCAGCATTTGGCACTCATTTCAACATATATTTGTCCAGTCGCAGCAGGGAGCATTAATTATTACCTCCATGCAACACTGAGAGCATTGTCGCTAAGGAGGCCACAGCACAAGGAGCGTAAATGTCTCAAAGGAACCACTATTGACATCTTAGTCCCTTTGCTAGAATCTATTGGAGAGACCGAACACCCATGTCTGATAAAATGCTGGCCTGTCAGCCTTGCAGGTTGTCAGTAAATGTGCAGGGAAGGCGCTCAAGTCAAGGGCACTCACCCTTGACATTTAATAGCAGGTGGGACCCAATGGATCAGTCATACAGATTATCAATGAGCAGAGAGGAAATGAGAGGATCCAAAGGGAGAGGGGATGAAGGTGGGAATATTTTATGACTTGTGCCAGGTCAGTACCTCGGGGCAGAAGGTACTGTTTTTGTTTTTTGTTTTTTTTGCTTCATCAGTGTGATCTGTAAAAGAAAGAAAAAGAAAGAAAGTTTTATTAATAGAATACATTTTTCATCACCATTTCAGTAGCACAAAGTGGGGTTTGTAGTCATTCATTTTCATTCATCTCCTATGTGCATTTTCCTTTAAAGTGTTCAGTGGTGGATAAATATCATGATCTTTTAGATAAGTAAAATTAACACTACCACAATTTAAAAAAACTACTCCACTAAAAACAAAAATCCTCAATTAAATATGTGATCTACTGTATTTCCTTCTGGAATTAGTAGAAGTATAATGGTGCATATAAAGGAAATACTTAAGTAACATACCAGTACCTCAAACTGTACTTAGTAGTATTTGAATACATGCAGCTTTCACCACTGACTTTTTGTTCTTCTTCTTGCTGGATGTCCTCCATTACTCCACCCCTTGCATGCCAGATTAGCTACAGACCACAAAAACACATGTCTGGGATATTTTGTGATTTACTGCATGAGTCACTTAGGCAGAGAAGAGCGCCCCCTACTGTGAGGAGTCAGAGCCTAATTATTGAACTGGAGCAAAAAAAAAAAAGAAAGAAAAAAAGCTCCGGATCCCGACTGTCCAAATGGTTTGAGACCTTGGCTCTACACATTACAGAGATGGATTAGGTTAACGACCCTGGCATTGACCTACAATCCCTCCAAGGAGGTGTACATATTACATAGTTGTTCATATTTGTGGCCCTGAAATATAGATGGCTATCTGATCCGCAGTCAGGTTTGGATGCTAAGGCTTTCTCTCCCTAAGAGTTATATTGCTTTACAGTAAAGAGTCCCCTGATGAACCTGTTTGCCACCTTTTAGCCCATGGCCAGTAAGCACTATACAGCATGACATAATTGTAACTCCCGCATGAATATTAGGTTCCTGTAACCCAAATTCCCTTGAATTATTGGCGGTAGATCATTCTGTATTTACTTAATTCTTGCTTTGAGTAGGTTTTCATTTATTTATACTAAAAACTGTAAGTAATTATTATAACTTAAGGTTGCCTTTTTAATAATGTAATAGTGTGATAATGTGATTATTTTAAGGCTACACTCCTTGCGCAGTCCATAATGGGTGTGGTCAGGAAACATGTATTAGCTTTGAATATGCATGCATAGTACATTTCCTTTTTCAGAATAACTATTGAAATTGAAGGTGCATTTAAAGTGAGTAGTTGCAGGATTTAAATGGATTATATATCCATGTCTAATTTAGGTTCACCTTGAAAAAATGGCTACTTCATGCATTTTATTATTGTGATGGTGTCAAATATGATAGCTCCACTGGGACAGATGGGGTTAAACTTACTAAGCGAAGGCTGCTGCTTTACTAAGGACCATTGCTGCTGTTGGTAGGACTTTATGGGGAAAAAATAAACTAATGCATACGAGCTAAAAACTGGTGGTTGAATACTTTATCCATAGGGGAGTGTAGCAATGTGCCAACATGCAATTGTCAAATCCACAGGGAAAGGAAGAAGAAGTGAAATGTAATTTGTTAATCACTGTAAATGGTATTAAAGCCTCTTGAACCTGCTAAATCACTTTTGTGCAATGCATTTTAATTGTTACCTAAAGTCACAAAGTATTTTTCTACACTATTTAATCCTTTTTTTGACCACTCAGACAGTGCTTCGGCATGGAACTATAGCAAAGTCAAATATGTCCATTCCCTCACACTGTACTGCGCTTCTTTGTCTACTTGGTGGATTCAAGATGGTTGTTTTCTTACAGCTCCCTGGGTGCGGTGCAGCTAGCCAGGAGCATGCTGTGAGGGCCTGACAGGAAGATAGTGCTGGACCAAAGCTACAGGAGTCTGGTAAGATTCTGTTGATTGTTGCCTTGGCTCTGACATAGAGAATTCTCCCGAGTAGCATAATATTTAATATGCCAGTGTATTGAGAGTTTTTGTTTTTTTTGTTCAACCCCAAGCCAAAATTATTGACTGCAAGACTGTGACAATGTTTCTGGGGATTTAGCTTAGTGTGAGTCAGACTTTAGGAAGAGGCCCATCAGTACCTGAAGTGAAAGAGTTGATTTGTCAGTTTGTTCAATTGACCCTTTATTAGGTGTTCATTTGCTGCCTCCATATTTTTCCTGTCCAATTCTATTCCTGGAAACAAGTCACACAGAATTACAGAATTATCCTATTATATATTGACACTTCCTTTTGTTTGATCTTTGAAATATAATCTGCCTACCCAGTAAGTCTTCCTGACATTCTTTTGAGACACACTTTCACAAATCACCATTAAAAATAGGGGCAATAGTTCCATGTTCCCTTTCATTTTAAGAATCCCTATATGCTATCTAAATGCTAATGATCTAATTGCTATTTGTGGGCATGAATAACTTCCCCAAAGCCAGAAACCAGAGCAGCAAGACTTAAACATGTGCTGTCATCAAGATGTAGAGCCTAGAAATACCGTATAGAAGATTGATTTTGATGGATTTTTTTTTACCCAACATTTTTTGATTTTTGTCATGCAAATTTTTTTGGAGTCTGAGCAAAAAGAAAAAGGACCTAATGAACCTCTGATTTTCAGTGGAGCTGAACATCCCAGCTTGAAGCAGGAAACTCTTTGATTCTGATAACGTGGATTGTCAGTAGCACCTGCTTTATATCCTTATGGATTACATACTCATATTAATAGCGCACTGTTTTGGCAATTCCTCTGCTATATCAGGTATTACTTACAGAATTTTATGCATTGCAGACACTATTCATGCGTTGACTTCATAATGAAACAATTTGAAAACGTCACAAATAGAATAATCTGCATTCCCAAGTACGTATTAGTTTTTATTTTCAATTTAACATCTGTTGCCAAATCACTTACTTGAAGTACAAAGTCAAAGACGCATCCTTCCACCTGGAAGTGATGAGAATCTTTACAGACAAGTAGCACTAGATAAAGTACACATCAAGAGCTTGTTATCCTTATGGCATTTTATAATATATATATATATATGTGTGTGTGTGTGTGTGTGTGTATTTATTCTCTGCACAGTTGGATACATGTCCAATTGTGTTAGGTTTTCTGCAGTGATCTTATGAGCTTATAGCCTTTTGCCACTGCTACTGTACTGGATTATATGTTTGAAAGCATCGATCTCCCTTTTCACTTGTACCCATGTGAGCCTAACTGTTGCTCCAACCTCTCTCTGAAAGTCGACAAAAGATGTGCATGGGATAAGCCTGCTAACACTCCTGCTGTGTGCTCTACTATGTGCATCATGCTGTTGTGATATTACTTAAAAATATGCTTAAATAAAGCGTTTTCTGTTGTTCAAAATGTGTCAGGGATTGCCCAGATGAACGCCCACATTTGTTTCTAGCCTATAGGTCGAGTATTGAGGGCTGACCGTTGACTGTAAGTGTGTGAGGCAGACAGTGGGAAGCGTGTAGGATGCTCCACAGCTACTGTACTGGAGAACTGCGCTGTCCTTGGTGCTGGAAGCTGCTGAATGCAGGGGATTTGCTTCCTGCACCGATACAAACGGGTTTGCAAAACCAGACGCTCTTTTTCAGATAACATGTCCTGACAATTGATGGGAGAGTGCTGAAATGGCGCAGACACTGAGGCGGCATGATAAAGCAAAAAAAAACAACAAAAAAAACATGGTTGATGACGAGCACGGTTGGCCTAATAGGAGAATGTTTCGGAGTTTTTATTTTCTCATGTGAGGGCTGAAGTCGAATAAAACATCCAGTTAAAAAAACGAGAGATTCCTAACCCTTGAAAATGAATAGCCTAAATAGGATCAGTTGTTTTCCTTTTCTTGGATGACGGTGACAGTGTGGTGATGTGGTGTGGAATACATTTGTGACAAGAAAAAAAAAAACGGAATAGCCTACTCTCGAGCCTGGGTGTTATTCCCGCCTGCTGCACTGTGCGTGTCTCGGCAAGGCGATGTTTGACTTCAAATGCCATATTTAGGAAAAATGCTTGATAGTGTTGAGTGACTGGGGCGAGGACGAATGGCATCTTGTGATTGGGAAAGACGGTTGAGCCCAACGAGGACCGCGTTAGAGCCAATCGTATTGGAGAGCTTCTGTGTGCATAAGCGGTGGATGGAGCTACTCTGGGTATACTTCCGCGTCAAATGCGTGTTCATATGTAGGTTGAATGGATGAAACGGAGAGAGCGGAGAGGTATAGGCATGCTGTGATACGGCTCTATATATTTGCCGGCAGGACTATCTTCCTTTTAAAGACAACCTCCTCCTAGCATTAGTTTCCACTCAGTGATGTCGCGTATTTGTGCGGCGCACCTGTAAAGAGCGAGACAGGCAGAAGCCGGCTTTTTTAATTATTTGATTCCTTTTATTTCTTCTGTTCTTTTTCCTTTTGTTTCATGCATTTTCTGAAAGGAAATCATTTCTGTGTTTTGATTTAATAAATATTTCATTTCCTCATTTTATCTTGTTTGTGTTGGCTTTTATGTTTCCAAGTTTGAACTAAGAGAGCGGAATCATCATTTTACAAGCTATTGGCCAGGTGTTTCATTCAGAGATTGTTTGCCTAAGGACGTCCATAACTTTCATTTATAGAAACGGTAAGATATTTTTACACATTTGCTCATTCACCTGAAACATTTTTATTCGATATTTTATCCTGTGTCATATCTTTGAAGACAGTGTGTAGAGCAGATCAGGCATTCACTGTAGTCTAAGGCTGTCTTATTGCATGCAAACGCGATATGAAAGTGACCGTGATGCATTCATGTTTGTATTGACGGCTGATTTTTTTTAACTCTGAATTACGTTGCCTTGGCATATCATAGACTAACACGATAGGACAAGTAGGCTATATCTGCACATGTGCTCATTTCAAAATGTTCCAAGATTCAGACATGGACGCATGTATTGCTCTAGTGTGTAGAAATGTAGGCCTTGGTAGAGTGCTGAAACGTGGGATCCGCATAGTAGTCAGTTATGTTACCGCATCTAAAGTAAAAACGTTATCGTGTTGGAAATATTGGACTAACACTACACATTAGTAATTGAAATAATGGCTGCAGTAAACGAACTAATCAAATGTAGCCTATTTAATTTTTAATCTGAGCTCTTTTATCAATATCAGAACTTGCATTTTATTAAGGATATGAATTTAGAAACATGGCCAAATAGCTACAAATGTGATTTAAACTAAATGATAGGCTATTGTATAGACCGCTTCATCGATTTAAATGTAAAATAGCATATAGGGCTGAGTTGTTACTTCAGTGTAACTCTTAAAAGAAGTAATGCTATATAGGTTAAGTGCAGCGTGTGTGTTGCACTACTTGGAGTTACTGGATGATTCGTTTTAGATTCTGCTATCATAGGCATAATTATTTGAATGGGATTTTTGAATTCTCACGCAGATTTTAATTGTAAAACGTAGACAAGCCTACAGTTCCTATATCTTACTAAAATAAATCACATACTGGGTTTAGTTAATCTTTTTCATGCCAGAGGCCACTAGTATCAGCATTCCCATTTGATTAGGTTTTGCTTTTTATACCTAGCCTATATTAATACAAAATACATATGTCTGTCTTGTAGAAGCAAAGGTAACAGTGGAGCCAATTACATGTGAAATAGAAACAGCAATGCTTAGCTATAATTTCCTGATGTAGCCTAATTGTAGTTAATTAAATTAAACTCTAATCTATAATTTGGCTTGTTTCACCTGAATACCCCAGGGACCCTGGTTTAGGGCCACTGCTCCAGCATTTTTATTGTGTTTTTTTTCCTTTGCATTACATTTTGCTCCAAATGGCACTCAGGCTAGGTAGGTAGCATGAAGCAAAAGTACACCTGCAGCAAATCAATTACTTGATAGTGTATTTCCGGTGTAGAGACTGGGTCTTCGCTGATTGGCTGAGGATCTGAGTAGTTTACTTAGGGCGGACGTGTTCCCGCCACCGCCCCCTTTTCCACTGCGCAAAGACTGAGACCAAAAGTTCGATGTCTGCAGACTTTTCATTAATAAATACATGTGACGCCGATTGAACACCTCAAGGTAAGACACCACAAAGGAATAGTCTGAAAATATGAGCTCGCAAAATCAACTGTGCCGAAAATGTACATAGAAAAAGGGCATTTGACGAGTTACGGTTGCTAGCAAGGTCCAACAAGATGCTGGCAAGCACGCCAACAAGTAGGACATGTTGCTGGCAGAACTTCATAGGAAATATTCGTATTTTAACGTGACATAACGGCCAGCATTATCCAACGTTAAGCTAGCCAAATGCATAATTTATGTACTAGCAAGCGCAGACCCACATTTCGGTGTTAGCTAGCATGCAAGACACTAGCTACATGTATTGAGAATTGAACAGTTTCATAAACGCCGCAGTCTCGGTTCTCCACTGGCTGTGTTAATAAAAGCTTGCATTGGCAAATTGTCCGAACCGCGTACGTACGTTTGACTAACCCACACCGCATGCTGGTCTAACCTTAATAAAGACTAGCATGGAGGTGCAGTTTCACAAAGTTACGATTAAATGCAATAAACAAAACAAAATTTGGCCTTGATTTAGCGTTTGCTAGAGGCAACATTGGTTTGGGATTATTTACTCAGTAATTTGGATTTAGCATGAACCCATTTTCAGTCGCAGTTGATTTTGTTGCGTAGTAGCACAGGTGTCACAGATTAATCAATTAGCTAAGCAAGGCAACTTTCCCCCTTGATCCACCTTACGTTGTAGTTCGCCTAATTAGAAACACCTTACCTTAGTTGGTTTCAATCGGCAGTTTACGTTTTTAACATAGCAATGGGGTTAATTCGGACCATATATGAAGATAGCATGTATTTATTGAGCAATGTAGCAGGTTTACCTTTTTAGTACTATTATGCCATTGCGGTTGGTAATCCTTTTCAGTAGGCTACTGCAGAAATTGCTTCATCAATTTCTGAATTAAAACTACATTACCAGAATATATATTTAGCTGTGAATTTATTCACAATGTGTACACACAATGGCCATCATTGTGACAGTGTATCCCATGGGTTTTTCATTCAGTACATGGAACCGTATTTTGCTATGTGATGTTTGACATTAATGACAGTAATCATAATTAACTACCTGATATCATGGTGATTGATACTGTTACTCATATGTCCACTTGTAAATAGTCGATAAGGATGTTTTAGGATTTATTCAACTCCAGGCAAAGGAACAGGGTATTGTTCATTATAGTTTTTGTGCTCAAGGGCTTTGAGGAAAAGTCTTAAACTGTAATCTATGGTATAACCAAAGGTGTATTCTTTCTACTTTGAAAGAATACTACTACTTTTTTTTTCTGTGCTTATGATTGTAGTATCTGGTCTTGAATATTGAGCAGGTGAATGTGCTGAAGCCACAGGCATCGGAGTTATAGTTGGCAGTCTGCAGTGAGTAATCTTCAGTTGGTAGGTCATGAAAAGATTATATATTGTGGAGCCAGCACCCAGAGCCTGACCAGTTAATTTACCACGAGGTTGCCAACACACAGGATATCTGTGGTCCTGTGGGCATTTTCTTTTGCCCAGCAAAAGAAAATGTTGACAGTGCTGCTTTTTTCCCCAATCACCTGAAATTAACTACTTAACTTAAGTAATACAAATACCACAATTCTTTGTATGCCAAAAAATACAAAAAATATTTTTTATAAGAAATGGCCTAAATCAGGTTCCATTTTATTTGGGTGTTTGTGGTTTTAAGAGCACACTTACTTAAGTAGTGATATTGTGCAAGTTTGCTATAATATGCGTAATGTCGAGCGCACAGGAGATCTTAATTCAAATTAAGTGTCATTGCACATCTCATCACAAGTCCAGCTTTAGTATAGGTAGTACTCAGAGATGCCCACGGAGTGAACTTCCAAAGGCCACATCACTGTGCTTTGTACAGAAATGTGTGCTGCTATCAAAACTGGGTTAGTGTACAGTAGGGCTGTTGGAACGAATTCCAAAGTCAAATATAATTTTAAATGGTAAAAAATCATACCATTCGAATGCTGAAATTACTATTCAATAAATGTTTTGTCTAACATTAGCGAATCTCCCTCTTCTCGCCTTGGCCTACCCTCATGTGAAAACAAAATGCTTTTATAATGTCACGTCTAATAAAGAATAAGTTAGTGGGAGAGAGAAACAAGACATTGAGAGGTCTTAGATCACAGAGCTAACGTTGCGTACCGAGTAATGTTAGTAACATTACAATGGGAGTGACGGGCTGCGGCTGGAAATCAAAAGGATGGGAAATACTTTTAACGTGTCTTTAAAATTGACATCCACTAAGCCAAAATGCTTATGGTATCATTTGTTAGCTTGTTCTTGTTTCCTAACTTCATCGAGAGTTATAGGAGCTTAGTTGGGAGCTTCATGGAGACAGCCAAAGTTTATGTAGCTGCCCTACAGCTGTCAGTTAGCTTGAACTTCATATATTACCTTTTTTAATAGCTGTATTCTCAGTAACGTGACAATCTGCAAGAAGCAGGTTGCTTACAAATCACTAAAATAGTAACAGCACCATTTGGCTTAGTTATAATGCACGTTAGCCTTTATAACAGTTAACTGTTCAGTACATTTGTTAATGTTTAAGTTTTGTTGCTTTGTGTAGGTCGCTGTGCTAGTGGTGGAAAGTGAACATAAAAGTGGCGTGCAAGAAATGCAGTGCGCCATGATGTAGATCCCCTTCAAGGCCAGGCTGATGTTGGACGTCCCTCTTGTGGACAGAACGTGTTACAACAACTACATGCTGATAGTGGCATTGACGTAGTAGAGTAGTGTAGTAAATATTTTTAACAGGCTGCATTTGAGCATTAAACATACGAATATTTGAATATTTAAAAAACAACAAATGCAATACAAATGATATAGATGAAGATTGACAGCTCTTGTATACAGTGGGTGTCTTTAGCAAAAAGAAAAAAGCAGTTTTGCCCCCTTTGTCCTTAAATGTCCTTCCCATCCCCCCTTTTTGTCTTCATGGCCTCTCACTCTACTCCCCTCTGCAGAGCATCTTGTCTGGGCTCTGTGGATGCTGCACAGGACTGTTTTTATTTGGTCCTCATTGTCTCTTGGCCACAGGGTGGCCCTCCCTCTGCATGTGTGTGTGTTATTACTGGAGGCCAGCAATGCAGTGTCACTGCATCACAGCAGCTTTTATAGATATCCACATCTCATACTCTGTATAGGTGTTATGTGGTGAGTGTTGATGTGTTTGTTTGGCTGTATTGGTGTGTAGGCCTATGATGGTGAGAAGCAGAGGTAGTTAAATAAACCTTGTGTCTAAACATTCCATTGACATTTATTTTTATTTTTAAATTATTGGATTGGTGCTCAAAGCAACTGCATTGTAATGTCTAAAGCCTAATTTTAGTGTTTTGTCAAAGTAAGATTAATAGTCTAAGACCTCCGGTAAATAGCTGAGGCACTTAACAGACTGACACGTCACAACCTCAGCGATGAACCCAGTGCCAAATTATCACAAATGTCACTTATTAGTTTTAACCACTCTGACTTAAAGTGTTGTCATTTGTATATGTATGGTTTATGTTGCTTTTCCACCCATTATGGCGGGTAATTCTGTAGCACTGGCATCAGCATCTAATATTAAGCCCAGGTTTAGCATCACACTGTCACCTTTTTTTTTTTTTTAATAATCTATGGCCCGAGCACTTATTATTATTATTATTATTATTATTATTATTATTAAAGCAACAAGGCCAGTATCTGAAAATGTACTTACCCTAAATTCAGAATCAATACATTTGGCATTGATTATTTGATATTAAGTAGCATCAATGTACCCCAATGAGTTAACACTTATTCATAACAATCAACGATCAACTTCTTATTCTTTTGCTAATAGATGTATTATACAAGCAAAATACAATAAAAATGGCAACAAAATGCAAAACCTATACTCATGGATTTCCATATAATATTTACAAGACACAAAAATCCAAAATGGATCAACAAATATTAAGGGTGTATCGAAATCGACCGAAATTAAGTCGCAATCTCGAATTTAGAATACAAAAATGGAATCGTCGATGCTGCCATGTCACGTCTGGTCGGCTTTTCGAGTGGAAAAAAAACGTGTTGAAGTGCTGCAAGTCAACCTCCTTGACAGAAAGAGGAAGAAACCCTTCCTCTTTCACTGAAGTCGCTGGTGTGGAAGTATTTTGGATTTCCAATGAGTTATGACAATGTTCGCATTGTTGACAAAAAAACCACAGTTTGCAAGCTCTGCTATGTGTGTGTACCATATTCTGTGTGCTTACCCTTGCACATTAGCCTAGCAGCTAGCGGAGTTTTCCTCTGTTTATAGCTTAATCCCGACAAAACCGCACGGTTGAATTTCAGCATCCATGCACGTTTTGTAGCCTAAACATAGCAGCTTATATTGGTTATGTTAGAGAGGAACAAGTTAGCGGACTGCCAAGTCGCCCTCTCTGTCTGCTAAGACCGCTTTGCTGGCTCGATGGTGTTTTAAGCCCCCAACCAAGCCTTCAAGGTACCTAACCATTGTCTTATCCTAGTACCTTCCAGGCAGCTCTGCCTGGAAGACGACGTTGGGGGCTTAAAACACCAAACACCGCTGCGGCTGCGAAGCGTCTGCCCTCAGCCATTTCGGCAAACTTTTTTTTCCTTTTTACTTTATTGACAAATTGTCAAGTTTCCAATTGACTGAAGATATACATAGTAAGTTATTGTTACATTATGTTAATAGATGTTTTAAATTTGATAATGTAGTGTGGTACATTGCGATAAAGGTCAGTATATTGCATAAAAGTCTAGTCTAAAAATGGCATAGCAACCTGTGCTTTTAAAAAAAATAATTGTAAAAATTGAAAATCGAACCATGACCATTGAATTGAGGATTTGGAGAATCGTGACACCCCCAGGGATCTAGAGTGCGACCAAAATTTGTAAGGGTGCGACTAACGTTTTTCCTAGGTTGCATCGGTGCACCTAACGTCCTCGCATCCGCTGCCTCTCCACGAACGAAGCGATGTCGTTTATATCAATATGGTTTGATGTTGCGTTACATGACCCATTCCTTCTGTAAAGCCGTGACTGTGTTTGGATCTCTCCTGCGTGCAGCCCCGCCCCGCCCCCATTCACACACACACGGCTCCACTGCAACATGGAGAGACACAGCATTGCCGGTCCAAACTGCTGACATTTGTCTACACTTGTAATTGTTATTAACACAGCTGTATATTGTTAAGTATGAGAGAGAAACCTGTATTGGTAGCAGTGTTTCCGCAGGTAACTCTTATTGCGGCCACCACGATATATATATATATATATATATATATATATATATATACTACACACACACACACACACACACACACACACACACACACACACACACACACACACACACACACACACACACTTGTTGCAGCTGTAGATTTTCAAACTGGTAAAGGAAACCCTGTCTTTGCATTTTATTTTAATCACAATCTGTTTTAATTAAACAACTGAGCATTTAGCCCACTTTGTAGAACAATACAGAGCTATATATCGTGTATCGCCATTCAGCGTTAACAGCGACGCAAGGAAAAATTTGGGTGCACCTAAATTTTGTGCTGGTGCACCTTAGGGCTCTGCAATTAATTGAATTTCGATTTTGGCTCCCAACGATCACCAAAATAGTATAATCGAGAAAAAACGATTATTTGCCATGTTCTGTTTTGCAAGAACACTCTTATTTTGTCTTGTGTTCTGAATGACACACGCATGCGCGCACATCCGCTCCTCCCGAAGCCAGCCAGTCAGGGAGGCAAGTCGTGTGCATATCATCCGCTGGAATTTAAAAACTCAGCGTAAAGAGTAAAGATGGCAGCAGCGTTGTTTAAAACTTTTTCCAGCTTAGTGGGGGTGCATAGACATACTGCTCCAAAACAACATGAAAAAACATTAAATCACCTGTTTCACGTAACGTTACTCTAAGGTACAGTCTATGTGCTGGATTTTTCTTAAGGTTAGCTAACAAATAAGCCCACTGACGGCGACATTATTGTTGATATTTTGGCACAATGTTTTGTAATGACAGTAGTAGTGGTCATAGTCAGTGAACATGTGATGTGAGATGCACATTGTGTTATGTCTGTGGAACTGTTCATTAGCGGTGTAATGTTATGTGTGATAGCTGTAAAGCTGAACCAACTCACAGTAGTAAAACAGATTTTATTCTGATCCAAAGACTCTTTCTTTGAGATAAAGGACACTAACCGATTATACCCTGGACGCTATCCATTATATCCAAATGTTAATGAGTAATCGTGATTTCAATATTGACCAAAATAATCGTGATTATTATTTTTTTTCCATAATCGAGCAGCCCTAGTGTACCTAAATAAAAGTTAGGCGCACCAGTGTGTATTATAAATGGTGATTACAGCAATTCTTGATTTTTATCGGCCATCACTTTCCATGCTGAAATTTTGTAACTGATGGCTTCATATTAATTATATCAATATGTGTTAATCTGTTAATCTTTTGCAAATGTATGTGGACGTTTCCAGTGTAAAGATAGCATTTTCTTGGCAGCAGTGATGCAAGTTAGAATACGTCTATTTGAACATTTGTAATAAGGAGGTATCATTTAAGAGTAGCACAGTGGGAGAGCAAGGCACAACTACATCAATACATTAGATTAAGCAGCACAAACCTTACTCCAAAAAATCCTCACATCCTTGTGTTCCCAATACAAGCATTTAAATACCTGTAAGACCATGTGAGCACATAATGCAGTTTAGCGATGATAACTGTTACTAACAGCATATTAAACAGTTGCAAGAATAAGCAATACATTTGATCATAACTTTGGTGATACAGAGCAGGAAGATATGGAGAATATTCTTTTTCACAAGCAATGATAAACATTTTTTTACATGGTTCACAGCATAAAAAAAACAGGTGTAACTAACTGAATTTTATTTCAGTCGGACTCCATGGTATTTTTTTTCTACAGATGTGTGATTATTTATTTCTTCAAAAGTGTTGGTGAGAAATTGTGCACTTTTACTTTGGAGGCAGGCTGACAATTATAACTCACTTTTCAGTATTATTCTGAGTGGCTCTGATGTAAGGAAGCTGCTGCTGCATAACTACCCCGCTCTCCACCCTACTCACTGTAGCATTGCACCTTCAGGACAAATTGTATTAAAGTATTAAGAGTGCTTCTATGTTGACATTTTTGCTGATCTTTAAATGTTAATCTGTGAACAAAGCTTATTTTCTAGTATGAGTGGTAGAGCAAGGATACCTTTTTAACACTAAGCAGAGTTTTGAGGCGTGGCCTGGTAGCAACGTCTAAGACAGGAGTCGTCCTGCTATCAAGTGATGTAATTTACATGCTCAACCATGTTCCCTAATTAAGATGATTCAAAGTTGGCTACATAATTCAACTGACCAGGTGCAATTCAATTAGTTAATTGTAGTATAGTTTTTGCTCCACAGTACTACATCACACTACACCTTGTTTTTTTTATCAAGGTACAAGTAGTCTGGATCATTTTACAGCATTGTATGTTGTAGCATTTGCCTTCACACACTTCAGTGTGTGGTAGACTGGTCACATCTATGTTTTCAGATGGGATATTTTGAACCGTTACTTGTGGGCTTTTAGTTTTCAAGGACAGGCTGTGCATGTCAGTGTGTGCACTCTGGAGTTCTTCACTCTGCAGCTTGTCACGCGTACTTGGTCAATTTAATCCTCTGAGGAGCTAGTAGCAGAGATTCGTGCCTCCTCACTTTAAGTGCTCAGTGTCACATCAGTACATGCTGATCTCACTGTTTGCTTCAAGTTCAAGAAGTTCTACAGTTACTCAGATCAGTAAATGGACCGAATTGCCCAACTGTTTATGTATGACAAAATCTTAGTCCTACTGCATTCCCCCTCATCAGTCTAGTGTTTGTCAAAAAAGTTTTATCTAGTGTTTTGATCCCATAAAAGCTCTTAAAGAAATGGACTATATGGTATATTGTTTTATATAATCACTGAAATTGACAGATGAAGAAAACGGACGCCAAAGCATTTTCAACCAATGTGTAATTAAATAAAACCATTGTATGTCACTTTGCTGGCAATGCATTAAAAGTATGAATCAGTGTGACTAGAAAGAAAACATAAACACTTATTGTTCAGGCTGACAGATGTTGGTTCCTGTTGTGTATAAGACATACTAACAACAGAGTTTAGTGTATTTAACGTTGTTGCTGCCTCCCCTTATCGCCCAAATCAATCAAAGGAAATTAAACTTATTTAAAAAAATCAATATTTGCAGGTATGGCAGTCACAAATGTTAGCTAGACTAGATTGCTTGATGGCCTTTACTGAAGCTGCTGTTAATTGAAGATATATCCTCAAATGGCAGTTGGGACTTAAATACATAATTTAGATTGATTTACTTCAGAGCTAAAGGACTTGGTATTCTTGGTTGCAGCTTACGTTTGTCATAAACGTCTATCCTCAGGTATAGTAGTGCATCAGGAGTTTGACAAGCGAACAGGATTTGGGCCGCAACTAACAATTTTTATCTTTAATCTTATTTTTATAATTAAGCAATTAATCATTTAGTGTATAAAACATCACAAAATTGTGAATAATAGTTGTCACAATTTCTCAGAACCCTTTGTGACATCATGTTGCTTAATTTGTCGTACTTACAGTGGCTGAACAGGATACAGGCACATAATGTTAGCAGGTTGATTGATTCCATACCCGTTGAATTCCAGCTGTACTTCAGTCAAGAGTTTGATCAGCTGTGAAATCTATCTAAACACCCACTCAGTGACTTTTCCATGTAATTAGCACAATCAGTGATCTGCTAAACAGGGCCAGCACCTCCAGCTTCAGAGGTTGAAGCATGATACATGGCTAAGCCACAAAACAGAGTATAGGAACTGTCAAAGTATTTGAATGAACCACTTGCATGTAAAGGAATTTTGTATATTGTCATAGTGACAATATAGTTAACTTCAGCTTGAGTGTGAAGTCAAAATCGTTCACTGTATTTAAATTAGGAATCTCTGTATTCTCTTCATAGTAACGCTGCTTGCAGAGGTTTTCTCCCCCTTGCGAGAATGCTGTGGGATCTGAGAGTACCAATAACTAAACACACTACACTTTAATGAGTCTTAAAATGCAGCCTGCTCAGTGGGGTAAAATTGTGGAGGTGGATGGGTTTATCTTAGCAATGATGAGAAAACAAAAAAGAACCTTGTGGTTTTTATCTGGGGATAGTTTCTGACGAAAACTATGAGGCAAGACCTCTAGGGAAACAAGATGCTCCACACTCAAATGACTGTACTAAGAGGAGGCTGCTGGCTGCACACAGTGAAAGCCTGACTCAATTTTTTGGGGAAATGCATCTTGCCAAGCTTTCTCTTCCAAGTGTTTATCTAATGAAATATTTCTTCCTTGTGGCACTATCTCAAGCGGGACAATAGCCAGTGTTTGTGCTTTGTACTGAGAATAAAAGGTAAAACATGTGAAATGGAGATTTGAAGTAAGTAATTTTCTTTTAACACAATATGTTCTCTTGTGGCCTGCTTTTCTCCTGTTATATGCATGTGGGGAGTCTGTTAGTGTCTTAGAATTATGATTTTTGGCATATGAAAAACTTGGCTGAACGTTACTTGGGTTTTTAAAATGTCTGTATTTGTGCCCTTTTTTGCCATGTTAACGAAACTGCAAAAAAAATGACCAGTTTATATATTTTGCAGTCACCAACTAGTGTTATAATTTAAGACCTATAGCAGATGGAAAAGCAGCAGTAAGATTAAGTTGACCTGCAGTGTTAAAGCCCCCATCCTTACATGAATGGAATGCTTGCAGTGTATGGTTTTGATGTTGACTGTACTAACCTCAATTAGTATTGCTTTAATCAGTTGAAGTTGAAAGCTGATGAGCAAACTCATTTGACATAAAGGATGTGGCTTGGTGGTAGAGCGGTCGCCTGCCAATCGGAAGGTTGGTGGTTCAATCCCTGGCCCTGCAGTCCCATGTCGAACACAACCCTGAGTTGCCACAGATGCTGTGTATCGGAGTGTAAATGTGTGTGAATGTTTATCTAATGAGCAGGTTGCACCTTGGGGTTGCAGCCTCGGCCACAGTGTATGAATGTGTGTGAATGGTTTAGTTTAGTTTTTGGGTATGGCAATAATTGAGTTATCTTTTTGGGTCATGTCTGTTATTTTTAGTCTGTAAGGCAAAACAATGGAACACAGTTAATTGCATTGTTTTACCCCTTGAACTGTGAAACCATATTTAGATACTCAATTCTTTTCATATTTGTGCTTTCTGGAATAGAGTAAGAGTTTTAGTATAGGAGGGATGATATTGATAAAATCCTTCATTGTGATTTTCTATCACAATGTTGATATACAGGGTGATACAGTAGATTTTCTGGCAAAACGGCAGAGTAAGTTGTTTTACCTTGATGTGTTGGGAAGTTTGAGCGTTGATTCAATTAGCACTTGTAGTCTGCAGCGGTCCATCTTATGTAACTAGTTTACTACCATCTCTTAGGGCTGGGCAATATGGCCTAAAAGAAAATCCCAGATTTTTTTATTTTTTTATTTTTGTCCTTACTTAAAATCAATCTGCAAATGACAAAGAAATTGTTCAAAACAAGTTTTAACTTTATTTAGTTTTGACTCATACACACACACACAGGGCATGTATACCATTATGATTATTCATGCAATTTTGTGGAAATATAAATTGGTTTGAGTTTTTTCTAGGGCTGCAGCTATCAATTATTTTAGTAATCGAATATTCCACCTATTATTCCATCGATTAATCGAGTAATCGGCTAAGAAACACTTGGTAAGAAATACTTAGTAAGCAGCAATAGTAAATATTTATTATTGCTGTTTACTAAAAAAAAAGGAAACCTGTAGCTTGTATATATACAAAAGACAGGTTTCCTTTTTTAGAAAAAGCAAAAAAATTTAATTCCAAGACCCTTAAAAAAAAAAAAAAAAGAAATACATTACAATAGTACATTTTTGGTGGCCCAAATGTTAATATTTTTCGCCCCATTCCCCTCCTTGCCTCTGGCTCTTTGCACTGGATATGCAAAAGAGCTGTTCACTGACCAGAGGGTAAATGTGACACGAAGATTACAGCAGGGCTATTCAACTACACTGTTCTGGGGGACACATTTTCAGAAGCCTAATACACAGTGAGGAGCATAGATATATCTATGGTGAGGAGAAAGAATAAATAATGCATGATGATGTCATTCACGTGCATATTAAGTAGCCATGCTGTGGGGAGGAGCCGGTTTGTCTCCGGCAGCAGCTAAGTTTCCAAAGATTAGAAGCAAACTAATAAACAGACTACAAACCAACAGCTTTCGTTTTAGCTTGTTGGTAAAACATGGCTATTAGCAGAGTAGCATGCTGTAGGCTAGTTGTGTAAACAGCGCGGTGGACGAGAGCAGCAGACACTAGCTTCCTTGTGTCGGGTTGGCTCCGTGGAATGGTTGAGTACACTGGATGTTTGTTACAGAGATGATGTAGCAGCATAGCCTAGATACCAGCCGAACTTAGCCCCGCCCACAAAATTCGAGGTCGGGAAGTTCGGTCTGGAGTCGCTCCGTTGAGAAGCAATTATTGCCCGAACAGGATCTGTTCGGACCAGTCAGATTGTCGGACAGATGATCAACAGAAACAGAATCAACCACGTCACCAAAGAACGCTTGGGTTGAATTTGTTGAGATGTGTAGATTCCACCATCGCGTCTGTTACAGAAGATATCGACAGCGCATTCATTTTAAAATCCTCAGCGGAGGAGCCTCAACAACTGCCCGAAAGCACAGTAGCGTTATATGGTGGAGCGAGATAGGGAGAGACTGAAGAGAGGGAGTGCCCAGCGGCGCTAGAACAAAGCCGTGAATCAGAGAAAACGTGTTTTCGCCGATTCATCTCTAGAAATGCGACTGTAGCAAGCATGTCAATATCATTAACGTTATCCACATTTATATTTACACGCAACAAATGATATATCCAGCTTCAAAAAGGTCTAAAAGTTAGAATGAATGCATTGTGCAACGAGTGGTTGCTATGGAGACGATACACAGTGTTGAGTTCTGTTGACAGCTGAGTTGAGTTCCGTTGCTCTGATTGGATGTAGGTCTATCCAATGAATGCAGAGGCATTTTTTTTCCTGGTTCGGTTGGAACACGCCCCATAATCACAGCCCAATGGAGCAGTTTCAGACTCACATTCTGACTAGAATCTGAGTATGACCACGTCAGGCTAGTAGCAGCATGTTTGCAGCTTAAAATGATCCCAAACTTTCTGTCGTTTTTCTCTCGCCTGTCTCTCCTCTTGGATCCTCGCTATTTTCGTCTTCCTTCATTTGTAATCTGGGCCGTCAGTCTTGTGTTTATATACTGTCTGTGCTTGTGTTGTGTCCGCAGAAGTGCAAACCTCTTGTGCGCTAGTAATAATCCTCCGTGCGGAAACACAGTGAGCCATACAACCTTAATTACATTGATTTAACGAAGCTTCGAGGCAAAGAATTTTGCTTCGAGCATTTTTTGTAGCACCAGAGCACCACGAGCTGCCGGTCATTTCGGGGTAGATTATGGTTAAGTAATGAAACGACTAGGGATGGGCATCGTTTGGATTTTAACGATTCTGATTCCAATTCAGATTCTTCCTTTCGATTCCGGTTCTTATCGATTCTCGATTCTGATTCTTTGAGTGGTGGAGTTGAAACGGGTTAGATGCTTATTTCACAAATAAGAGGAAAGTTTTATTTTGATTCATAGGTGGGTTGCAGTTTTACAGCTTTTACAATTCAAAATAAAGCCACACTAGAGCTCCGCTTACTGTGCTGCACGGCTGCAACACAACAAGCGCCTGGCTGCTACGGAAACCAAAACTTGCGCACATTAAATTTGGAACCTATGATCAGATTTGAAACCAAATCCTCCAAACGATTCCAATAAAGAAACTATTCCGATGGAATCCTAATTTTTGAAACTATTCAGATTAGGAATCTGTTCTCGATGCCCAACCCTAGAAACGACAAGGCAGCATATCTCTGTCCAAAACCCATCCAAGTCCAGACAGTCTTTTTTTGTCTAAACCAACCCGAGCCCAACATTTAATGTAAGCTGAAGCACTGAGTTGGTGTTACATCAATATTTAGCACCTGCAATAGTCGGTGTTGCGTTTATGCGTTGTCATGTAGGCTAAATAGCAAACCCCAGCACTGAAAAAGTAGTAGCCCAACACAGACAGTAGGTCCGTCATTTTTATTCAGAGTATTGACTGTAAAGTGATGTGCAATGGTGTCCCATGGTGGGATACTGCTGCAATTGAATGTTACATCAAGTAAGCAAACACCAAAAAAAACAGAGCGGAGCCAGACCCTGACCTCACGACAGCTGCAGCTGCAACGGGAAATTAAACTCAAGTTGGTAACCTTGCTAGCGATTTTGTTGTTAGTTAATGCTGTTAATTGTTAGCTTTTTAATTTTATTGTTAACGTTACCAGTTAGCTAACGTTAGCCTGTTTAATGTTAACCGTAACGTTACAGTTAACAGCCAACAAGTCAGCAGCTGACGATAACGTTACGTTAAAAGTCAAAACTATAAAGGTTGATGATTGATCATATAATCATTTTCATGATTTATTTGTTAAAGGGCACTTTCAATTATTCTAATTATAATGTGGAAAAACAAAGTTTTTAATTTCGGGGTGGTCCACATTCATTTCAAGACCCCTTAAGTTGTATTTTGTGACGGTTTCAGGAGGATGGTGAACAAAGTTAAGAGCCCTGGCTTGGGTTCGGATTACTTGACGTGGTGCTTTAACTTCAAATAAAAATGATGGACATACTCATTGGCCATATGTCTTTGGAGATTGAGACTAGGTCAACTTCTTACTGGCCTTGAACAATTGACTGTCCTTGTCCAGACTCTGTAAATGATCGTCACTTGTGTTATTGTTTCACCTAGTGAATGAAATGTATGTGGTATTGAGTCAAAGGTTAAAGCTATTGGCTGTATGGCTGTAGCTTCTATTTTTGCTTAGGTTATGTAGTCAGTTGGTTTTGACCTTGGTTTAGGGACATGCCAGTGAATCAAATTAGTTATGTATTTGCACTTGTGCACTGCAATATTGGCAATTCAGTTTGTCTAGCTTTCATTATGCTAGTTTACACATGGCTTCTTATCTGCCACATATAACACTGGACTGAGCATATTGTCAGTGACGTAGGATGTTGTTACTCAGATGAGAATGCACGGTTAAGTAGGCTAGATGTTTTGCATTTGCCTTTCAGTCTACAAATTATCTTGATTCGAACTTTGAAGTTCCATAACAAAAAGATAAATATCTTTTCAATAAAAATCTTCACAATTTCTTATAGTTTTTGTTCAATTTGGTGCGAATTAGCACTGGCCAATATGGAGAAACTCAAATACCACAAAACTTTTTTTACCGAATACCTATATCAATATTCCAACAATATTATAGTTGACTATTAGTGCTTTCATGAAATATCTACACAAGGAGTGTTCTAAAAAAAACAAAAACAAAATCAAATGTGAATATAACAACTAAGTGGTAAAGGCAAGTAGAACTGCGAGAACAGTCTTGTAAGTTTAGAAAATTGCAACAATTAACTAATGCAGCCGCAAAAACCAGGAAAAACAGATATGCCATATTAGATATTACAATATCAAAAATCGATATTTAGTATCTGTGTATCTAGGACTGTGACGGTATAGAGTTTTTTTTTTTTCTTACCGCAGTGAAGAGCAACGTATTCCTGCGATATTGCATTTAACTGCAATCCCCTGCTACGAGAGTAGCGTAAGTTAGAGCAAGAAAGTCAGGGTGCCTTAAGTGAGTGACGTCAGTGGCTGTGTGGTTCTCAAGGAGACGAAGTGCTGAGTAGCGTATGAGTGTGGCTGTGAGGAAAAACAAGACGTAAGAGAGGTAGCAAAGAGTTAAAAGAGAACAATAAAACGACAAGCTTCTCAAGACACTGGCTTTATATGTTGTCAATACTACTGGTAAAGTGAAGGGAATTACCCCAGAAAAAGCATGGGCTTAAACCGTACAACATATGTTGCAGCACAGTGTTTCAGAAAGCTGTCAAGTATTTAAATTATTATTTTTTTTTTTGGCCGAGGCACTCGCAGCAAAGCAGGCTAGCAGCTGAGCAGAGAGGGTGACTCGGCAGTACACAAATTTGTTTGTCTTTCTACCAATATAAGCTGCTCTGTTTTAGGCTACAAAAACATTCATGCAGGCTGAAATTCAACTGTGCAGTTTTGTTTTGTCAGGATTAACCAATAAGCAGAAGGAAACTCCACTAGCTGCTAGGCTAAAGTGCAATGGGAAACAGTGCAGCGGTAACGTTAATGTGTCCACCTCAGCTAAGAATGAAGAAATGTCCTTCCCTAACGCGTATTAACAATAAAGGTTACCTGTAGATATCACTATCACAAGTACTCAAACCTAGAAATAATTCATAATTGGACACAAAAAAGAAATCCCCATATTTATTGGACTGTCCATCCTCTTGTGCAAAGCTGAAGCATCGAGCAACTTAAGTTTTTGTCCTCCATGATCTCTTGAATATCGGATGGAAGACAGCCAGTGATAACAATAATTATTGTTTTTGTTATACTTATATCACACGGCATATGCACTCCTGTCACTTTCACAGAGTCAAAAATATAATAAAATAAATGAAAATAAATTCGGTGATGTCATCGAGGTTGTCATGTCACCACCAGTATTGCGGTGCGTCACTGGCCTACTCATATCACGATATTGATATATTGCCCAGCCTTAGTGCGAATGTAAAATAATAAACAAACTTATCAGCAACATATGATGATCCACATTTTCTTTACAGTCCTGGTTATCGGCAATGCGCTCCGGCAAAAATGCATTCTCCCTACTGATATGCTTTCTTCTGTGCACAGAGATACCCGCTGATGTTCTTTCAGAGCAGATCTAAATATCCAGATAAATTTACTGTTATGTACATTGTCATTTTTAGTCAAGCTCTCAGTGAACTCTGATCACACACACTCACAGTACACTTCCAGTTTTTCACACTTGGATAAGCTGAGGTCATAATTATTTTCTAATCAAATAAGAGTCCAGAGCGGATCTACAGCTGTTTGATCTGTCTGACACCGAGCTCTTTTCAATTTCAGTTTGCGTGCATTTATGTGCATCATGATTCGCAGCACAGCCAATCGCTTCAACTGGTGGCAACAGCTGAAATGTGACAGTGTTGTAACACAATTAACCGAGAAAAGCAAATGAAAAAGAAACTGCGCGTTCAAAGGTCAAAGGGTTCCTCTTCAATCATGATAGCTGCACTGACTTCATAAAAAATTGGTACAAAAGTCTTTCACTGAATGTGTAAACTGAGAAAAAGGAAAGGGGAGGGAGGATGTGTGAAATCTCCAGTATACAGTACATATATTTATTGACGTGCATATAGGCTACTTGTATGGACCACACTATGGGAGCACTTAACGGTATAATTTGGATGGTAGAGATATCAAAAAAAAACTTGCAAGCAAGATGGCATAAATAATTTTATCTTTTTTTGGCTTATGAAATAGGATTGTTTTTAATTCATTAAACATTAAACATCTCTATGGCTGAGTATGGTGAAACACTAAAAATGGCACATTGGTTTGATATGCTCTCCATTAAGACGTAGTGATCAGGTTTAAACCTTTCAACTGTACATTTGCAATGCATCACTTGAGTAGAGAAAATCAATTTGCATTTGAGCATGTCACGTTGACATTTTCGCTAGATGTAACTAAAAAGAAACTACCGTATTGACCAGAATATAAGACAACCCCGATAATAAAACTTTCCCCTATCATTGTTTATAAAGATAAAGCTGTTTTCACACATACTGTACAGACAATTGGCTTCTCTTTCCACGTATTAAAAGTTCAATTGCGGAGTTGACGTTCCAACCAAGGTTATAATTGTTAACAAAAACGAACGAAATAATGAAAACTAGGTGGGGAAAAAACATTGTCGTGAACTGAAATGAAAAAAAAACGAGGCATTACAAAAAACGATAACTAAAACTGTAATGTCTGTTTGCAAAACGAACTAAAATCAAATTGAGTAAATTTCCTTAGTTTTTGTCTTTGTCAATGTCTTTCATAGAGCAATTAACGTTTATATCTTTCAGAGATGACATTTCCGACCATAAACCTGTTTTATACAGTCTATGCCATAGACATAAGTTTCCGACTGGGAACCCAAAAATTCTGACATTCCATGTCAAATTGAACACAACATGGTCCATGCCCCTCGTCTGGCATGATGGCAGTACCGAAAGTCGGAAGAAAGCGGCAGAGTCCTATTTGATTATGACTGTCAGATAAAAGCAAGTGCCTTGCAGTGGAAGGTGGTACAATATGTGGACAATTTATTAAAAGGAAAAATCCCACAAATTTGAAAGCACATTTGAGAAGCGTGCACAGGGACCTAGCTTACCTTAACAAGGTAAAGGAGAACGCAAAGCCCCCCTCCCTCAAAACCCCGGTACAGGGCATGGATGTATGGGTACAGGGCTAGGCAGCATGAATGAGACAACTGTAGAACAGAGAACACTACAGGCGTGCTTTGAAACGGCAACCCGGTAGCTGCTGGTTAGTAAATACGCAGGAACCCCAAAAGCGAGAGGAAGCGTGGGTTAATGTGTATTGATACTGGGATGTCTATTCTACGCAACTGTGTGAGTCGATTGACTTCAAAAAGTTTGCCACTTTACTCAAACAATTGTGTACAATCTTGTGAAAAAAGCCATATTGACAAATGCAGACAGTTTTGATGAGCTGATAGTCTTAATTAGCTTTGTAGCAACTCATTTGGCAACGGCTTGAATGAAACAGACGTTTACTATCAAAGTTACGCACTAGAGCTTTAAAGGCATTAGTGGATCTTTCTTAATTTCTGTTTTATATACCGGTACTCTTTCCATATGTTTCTGTTTCTATTTTATAAAATGATTGCCTATCCAGCCCTGCACACTGCATTTGTTCCTTTCACTGTATCTTTGCGGGTTCCTGCTCCATACTCCTCCTGCTTGTCTTCCTCCCCTCATCGTTTTTCTTCTCATCACCACCACCATGTCTGGAGTCACCCTGTGTCCCAGCATATAGTCACTGGACTTGACTAATAACAAAATAGTAATAATAAACTTAAATGATTATAATATTAAAGTTTAATACTTTCCATGCTGTATTTACATACAAGGACTATAACAAAATAAGACAAATAAAATAACTATAACTAATAACTATTCCCTCTTAAACCTGCTTTGATCTAATGCACACATTATTGCCAAACATGCACCTGTAATGTCTCTGCTGCTGGGTCCTGGTCCTGGCTCATCAGTGCTCTTGCTGACAGTGCTATTAATCTTGGCCTTTCCACTATGGAAGATTGGTAATTTTGCCGCATCTTGTTCTAACTGTACTTCTTTTTGACCTCAACTTCTCAGTGCCGCCCATTTCTTTTTCATCTTCACCACCTTTTTTTTCTTTTCAACATTTTTGGTTTTCTCTGTGATCATAACTTCAGGGAAGTTTCCCAGCCGAGGATCAGGCTGAGCCAATCAGATTGAACAAAACACGGGAGCGGCCAAAATTGAAATATGACCGCCTGCTGGTTAGGCCCCTGATAGACCGGCCGTTGAGGAAATCTCCCGAACCTCCCGATGGCCAGTCCGCCCCTAGTTACTTCTGTTTGGCACCACTTGTAGTTGTGGATGTATATTGGTGTTTAAAAGTCTAAAAAATATATATTCAGGTCAATTTATAAATGGGACACTAAATTCTCAGTTTTCTGCTGTATTTTTATTTTATTTTTTCACTTAAGTTGCTATAGTCTGTGTGGATCTTTAATCTAACTTTAATTTACCAACACATAATGCAGATGGAATAATAGCCTAAACATAATGTCTAGTAGGTACAGTAGAGTGAAGGGGTTGTGTTGGTAGAAGAACCTTCAGAACGTTATTATGGACACATGCAGCCACTTTTGCGTCCATGCAAACCCAACCCCACTTGCTGATAAATTCTCCTGCTGGTTCGGTAATGCTAAATTGTAAAGCAAGTGTCAGTTTACCATCCCGGGTTCCACAGGAGGCGGAAGCGCTTGAGCTGCATGGCCGGCTCGCAATTTGCAGTGATAGTTTGGGCAAGAAAACACACTGATGTATTTTAAATGGTATAGGTATTAGAAATAGCCTAGTATCACTGTTTGTGATTGTGTTTACCAGATATTTGACAGTTGTGAATCACTTGACAGGTGGTGAGAAATTTGCTCCTGGTGTGAACAGACAGGCTACTACTCGCACAAGAATTGACATTCTGTGTGAACCGGGCATTATAGTTTATGGTTATCAGCAAAAGAGAAAGGGAGAAGTTTTTTTTTTCAAAGTTGTAAGTTATTAGTGTATATAGTGTAATATAATTCTCAGTTTGGCTGGTATACTTGTATGTCAGATAACATGGTGTGGCACCTTAAGTTCAGAGGTGAAAAAACTTTGAAATAATAAAACTGTAAAACTTGCTCAGATCCAGGTTGCTCAGCAATACAGTTCACTCACAACTTATAACAGCATGGCTGTTACTGCTAACTAGAATAGTCTAGTTAATAGAATGAATCTCATATTTAAACTAACCCTCATTATGGGGCCGGCTACTCTTCTCAAAACACATGTAGGCCTATACCTGAACACGGTTTGTTATGGTTCGTGGGGCAGGTTGGCCCAGCTTGTTTTTGTTGGTGTTTGTTTTGTATGGCTCTTTTTAACCTTGATAATTTGTCAGTTTGTTTTTGAAGTATGAGTTTAAGACTTATGGGAAACTTGTAGATCATTTCATATTCATGTTTGCAGTTTAATGCTTTGTGTGTGCTAAAGACTGGATAACAAATGCAGGACATGTCAGCGTAACTTAAGCATTAGCTATATTGCTGGATGTGAGCAATCTGAGCAGACCAATTGATTTGTTCTTTCCAATATCATTGATCATCCTTGTGCAGCACTCCCATCCTTTTTACTAATTTGCTATTCCTCATGCTTAGCGTTAGTTCATGCAGGACACGGAAGTCATACGCCCGCTGTTTGAATTATCATTCCTATCAGACACACACCAATCACAGCCATTCTCACATCAAGGTGGTCCTTTTAAACGTGACTCCCTCCTCACTGATCCCTGCTACACTGACTCTGCGTCACTCTCTGCTGCTGCTGGCACGTTTAGCCCCACCACCCTAGCTTCCACCTTCCTAGTTCAGAGTCCTAACATGACTCAAAGTTTAAAATGGTTTTCAATGTTTCTTTTAGCGCACTCTTTTTTTTTTTTTTTATGTATATACCCAGGGGGGTTTCTACGGAGCCCCGGAAGTGACATGTAGAGGAAAAAAAAACCATGTACTGGGGACAAACACTTACTATACTTTTTCGAGATCTTGACTTTGTTTTGCGAGATCTTGAGTTTCATTTGCGAGATCTCGCAAATCCAAGAGTTGTCTACGGAGAGCTTAGCCACTGAAAGTAGCAGACCCACGGGACTGCGCCCGCCCATGTCGCCCTGCACTGCGCATGCTCATATGTCGGTTCTCCCGAGGTCCTGTAGCTGCAATAATGGATATAGCTAATGGTTGTAATGCACCATGTGTTCTATTAGTACATCCATAGTATTTTATGTATGGATGTATGTATGCTGTAAAGCCTGTAATGTGGATGTAACCTTGAATTTCCCCTTGGGGATCAATAAAGTATCTATCTATCTGTAATGTCATTAGCGTTTCCCAAACTGCCGGGGCTATCAGCTAGTAGCTAACATCAGCGGTAGCTAGCATGGGTGTATTAAAGCTCCATTTTGTAATGTTTTGAGTTGGTTCTTAGCAAAAACCCCTTTGTTCTTTCACAAATATGTACTCATTCATGTGTAATTACTTCGACCAACTAATCAAAGTATTCTCGTAAGCGTAGAATCTGCCATTCAGAATACATTTGTAGGGGTTTCATGATACCAAAAATTCAGTAGTCTGTGCCAATACCAGTAAAATAACAATATTTTCGATGCCGATTTTGATACCGCAGTAAAAAAAAAAAGATTTCCCAAGATTCCTTGTACTTTAACTTGAAACTTCTTTATTAAAATATTAAAATATCTAAATGTCATAAGAAGACATACAAAACATGTGCAATAGAGCATAGAACAACATAATAAAGTGCAATTAATGGTCATAGTGCAACTAGTGTCCCCAGACACATTCCAGACTTCCAGGCATCTTTTCAAAAGGTACTGTGCAAGAACAACAGTGTTTCTAACAGTTGTGTGACCAGAGACGTTACAAACCCCGGGTAAATATTGGAGATGTATTTGAAAGATGGAAACCGCTTAGAGCCCAAAAAGACAGTGTTGGCTATTTTCCTCCTAGGTAGCTAAGCATTAGCTTCAGGCTAATTTATCACGGCTACAATGGAAGGGCATTTTATGTCATTTCAACATTTGTGTACTCGCATTGAATTATATTGCTAGAGTACCCGAGTTGGTTACTTGCAAAAACAATTGAGACACAGTCTGTAAAGTGATCCCGACTGGTCCTGGCTAACCGTGGCTAATGCCGCCATGCTAACTGCTAGCTAACGTTACCAGAGGAGCAGGCAAGCGGGCCACAGCTGTTTACAACATATAGCCTGTTCAGCGGCAGTAGCAGACAACGGTGACTTATTTGAAGCCAAGAGAAGAGGGCTATAAATCAGGAAGAGAGGACCGTGAGTTTGCAGTGAACATGCTGTTTTTTAGGTCAGGTAGAATTTATCTTCGTCGACTCTCGTTCATAGCCTAGAAATCTAGATGCACCCTAGCAGCAGCAAAATTATTTTGCAGCCAGGAGGGTCTAGGCACTCTCTGTTGACTTGCGAGCTGGAAAAACCAAACTCTGGTCAGGCTAATCACATTGTGTATAGAGTCGGTGGGCGGGCTTATGGCCGCTGCTGGGAACCGCGGTCTTTTGGAAGACTTGGAGTTGAGCTTTTCTTTGAGAAAAGAACGAAGAACAGCACTGAAATCATTCTTAAAAAAGGAAGATGTGTTTGGAGTTTTGCCGACCGGATACGGCAAAAATGTAATCTATCAACTAGCTCCGCTACCTTCTTCGTTGCTCTATACTGGTTGTAGCGCTATCCTATTGCGTGCAGAGGGAATTTGAAAGACAACAGTTTATCCCGCCCCTCGGATTGAGCCCAGTCAATGGTGAGTTCCCAGACCCAACATCTTGATGTGGGTCTGGCTTGTCAGGCTATCTCGTTCATATTTTTTCGAAAAAATATGTACTGGAAGTAGAAGGGTCACTTGTTCGTAACCTCCTACTTCTGAATGTATCGACTGGAACACTCGTATACTGCCCCCATCAGTTCTGGAAGAGGTGCCTACGGTGCTTAAAAAAATGGGCATCGTCGGTGTTTTGCCATTTCAGAACTGGAAGGTATCTGTAGTATCTGTTCTCGTGACATCCATACTCGTCTGTATTCTGCCATGTTGCGCCTCCATCTTTAAAATACATTAGCCAAAGAGGTACATACCTCCGCGTTTCATGCTTTTACACCGTGACGAATGCCAGGGGGAGATTACTCTATCTGCCAGCAGATTTGAAAGCCTGTTAAAGATGGAGGAACACACTGATACTTTACTAACATTAGCTTGCATTTGTTTGGGAACTGATGTTCTGATGTTAGCAATGAAATGGTAACAAAATAATGAAAATGTAAAACTATTATTACACTGGAAGGGAAGCCTCATGGACAAAGTTGTACTTCTTGGAATAATACGGCCTCCGTAGGAGTTAAAAACGTGATTGGAATGGGAGGGGCTGGAAAGTAATATTGAGTTGGTTGTCATATACAATTTCACCGCTAACCTTAGTAGCTAGCATCTAGCTAGTAGCACGACATAATGATTACATCTCCTTGGTTGTCTAAATACATCCATTATTTTAGATAAGCATGTAAACGATCAGGAACAACGAAAACACGTTTAACGTTAGTGAATATTTTATACAATGAAACGGTAAGTTCATGAGTTTTCCATGTATACCATGGATGTATTAAGAGAACGAACTATACTTGTAAGAGACATGAGAGAGAAGCTCATGAACGTGCAAGTTGCTACCGGTTGCTACGGCAACACAAACCAACTGTTGCTAGTACGCATGTCCATTGTGACGTCATGGGCCACTCAATGTGCTTTTGACATCCAGTTCTCTTAATACATCCATACTCTAGCGTTTCTCATATGCATTGTTGGGTTTTCGAGATCTCGCAAATGAAATTCAAGATCTCGCAAAACAAAGTCAAGATCTCGCAAAAGTATAGTCAGCGTTTGTCCCCAGTACATGTTTTATTTTTTTTTTATTCGTTTTTATATATTTTTCCTCCATGTCACTTCCGAGGCTCCGTAGGTTTCTGCATGGTGCTCCCTGTTTCAGCTTAGCATACAGCTTGGCTGGTCCAGGGAGCATTACCAAGAGCAAAGCCATCAGCACCTAGCATAACTGTTTTTCCATTTGTTGCAATAAATGGTTAACTCTGATGAATGATGAGTGTTCCTGACTGAATTGTCAGTGTTGTTGTGTCCAGGTTTCTCTTCTCTTGACTCTCTCTTCCCCCATGACATGTGATCACTTTTGACTGTAGATTTTGTTCTTGTTGATCTAACATGAAGTACTTTTTGTGTCCACATTTTCAGACCGCAACTCCAAACTAACATGGCAGTCAGACTGTGCGATGTGGCTTCTCTGCTTAGAAGTGGTTCGTGGGCGCCTGAGCCTTGGACTGGGGTCTGTGGCTCTTCTCTTTTTAATTAAGTTGACCAGACAGCCTTCTTTCTGTCCAAGCACTCAGGCCATACCAATGATGTTAGCTCTCACTCATATTTTGACACTCAAACCAAATTAATCACATGATCAATTTGGAATTCAGGCACAGTTTTGTTTAAGAAAAGTACCCAAGTTGCTAATGTATTACTGTATTGTTATGGTCTGAAACTGTCTGCTACTCTCTACTCTAATATCTTTGTCTCACAGAATTACTTTTTTGAAATGATGGCTTTGTGACCTTGCACAAATTAGTTAAGGTGATTTTCCAAGAATAATATGCATAGTGGTTTGATTACACTGATCTGCTTTCTGCACATGGTGAATATGTTAACAAAGGGTCTTCGTACATTTACTTGTTGCTGGTTGCCTTAAATGATTAGCACATCATGTAAGGCCTTTTGTCTGATGCATAGGCTATAGGCTTTGTGTACTGTATCTACTTTATTTTGCCGGATTACGTTTCACTTCTGCTACATTTAGGCCTAACCTTGAAAGATATATTTAAACATGCCCCTTACCAAATTGAATATTGCTTAAAGGTCCCATGGCATGAAAATTTCACTTTGAGGTTTTTTAACATTAATATGCGTTCCCCCAGCCTGCCTATGGTCCCCCAATGGCTTGAAATGGCGATAGGTGTAAACCGAGCCCTGGATATCCTGCTCTGCCTTTTGAGAAAATGAAAGCTCAGGTGGACCGATCTGGAATCTTACCTGGAAGGTTACCTCCCCTTTCTCTGCTTTGCCCGCCCAGAGAATTTTGCCCACCCATGAGAGAGGGAGACATCATGGCTTTCAAACGAGCAAAGTGGCATCCTCAATAGCTACGGACACAGAAAAGGCACATACTAAGGAAAGCTCATTGTGGGATTGGCTCTCTTGGCTGTAATTCTGCACCAAGGCTGAAATTTGGGAAAGAGACTTCAGATACAATATTAGGGGACCACTGAGGTCTATATAAAAGCATCCAAAGAGAACCATGTCATGGGACCTTTAATCAATTGTTGAGCTTCTGACTCATTAATAGACCATCACATTATTTTCCCTGCCCCAACCTGTTCTAGGGGAACCAAGTATAGACATTCACAGCTTCTACTTTTTTAAACCGTAATGGCCTGTAAGGTTAGTTCCACTATGTTGCACTCACAAACTCACAAATTACATCTCAATTAGTCAGTAATTAAAAAAAATGTGTCATTGTTCTTTAACTATTTATTGGTATTTTAATGTCTGATTTACAATTGTTTTTGACTTGATTTTTTTTTTTTTGTCTCTTTAGCAGGTAATTGCTGCCATGGAAACACAGCTGTCCAATGGGCCAACTTGCAACAACACAAGCAACGGCCCCTCAACAATCTCAAACAACTGCTCCTCACCTGTAGAGTCAGGGAGCATAGAGGACAGTAAAACCAACTTGATAGTCAACTATCTGCCTCAGAACATGACCCAAGAAGAGCTGAAGAGTTTGTTTGGGAGCATCGGAGAAATTGAGTCCTGTAAACTAGTTCGAGACAAAATAACAGGTAACGCAACGGTTTTCATTTCTATGACAGGGTAATAGCTCGGGCCCCACAGATAGTATGTGCTCTAAATTTATTGGCTGCGAGTATGTGAATTTGAAAATGAGATTATTATAAATTGAACATAAAATAGACCTAATGTAAGTTTAAATTTTACAAAAATGTTTTTCCTCACTGACATCAACATTGAACCCAAAACTTCTATCAGTGTGGCCCTACTAATATTGTTTATGCCAAAAGCTTTTCTGTATTTCAGCAGAGGCCTTCGTTTTGAAAGTCAGCCAGTTATTTTGCATCTCATTATGGAGAATATCAGGCATTGCCTTTACATAGTAGTAGGGCTGTCGTGATTACGTCAAGCTTACCACGGCTTAACCACATAACTGTCAAACATTGTTTAGTAGCTTATCAGTCTGTTTCAATAAGGGATGTGTTCTTGCCGAATTGAATGATGTACCTGCCAAATGCATGTAAAGCTGAGATTTTGATGACTTTTTATGGCGGAAACCATGCTACTTCAGAAATTTGTACGGTAGAAAATCAATACTGTGACAACCCTACATTGTAACAATTATAAAACCTACCAAGCAGCAACATAAGGACTGGTTTTAATAGATGTGTGCAACATTGGGCCATAGAGGGTAATTCCTTGGTCCGTTACTACAGGAATTTTAAGAGGCGCTCAAATGTAATGCATTTTACATTCCTTATATTTGGGCAGGTAGAAGACTTGCAAATTATTTCAGGTTGTTTTTAATGGAAGGAATGTAGATGGCAGAGTTGCACACTGAAATCGCCCGTCTGATATGAGCAGGTAGATAAGGACTAAGGCTGCTGGGTTCTAACTGCCTGCTGTTATGATCAAGGTTACCTAGACCTCGGACTGTCCACTATGGTCTTTTTAAGGATGTATACACACAACTGTTGCATTTGGTCCTAAAAAATATCCTTAACAGCCTTAGTTGAGTGACAAGATATTTCAAATGAAATTAGGCTGGAGGGCAGGGGGGCGGTTATTGAGAAGCACTGTTAAACTAAGAGGCTATTACTAATAATTATGGATTTTCTTTATTCTGAGACTCCAAGGTAGGCAACTTAATTAAATTAACATGGAAGATGTGCACCTAACCACAATTGGCTTTTAAATATTAACCCTTAGAGAACGGAGATCCCGTGGTGGACGCTACAGGTTTGCGAGAGATCGTTTACATGATCCTGTTTAAATCGATGACCCTCTGGGCCTCCAAATCTAATTTTACAGAAATTAGCCACTAGGGGACGCTACAAGTACAAAAAGTTTATATCATGAACGGCTGATCAGATTTTTACAAACTTTCGAGGGTACGATCTAGTGCCACTCCTGAGGCCACGCCTACAGTGGGGTACTGATTTGTCAAAGTGGGTGTGGCCTATGGAGCCCAGGTTTGGATTCACCACTTACACTGATGTGAGCAACTTCAAATTTACAGTGTAGATGTACATGGTTCATGGACCTCACATACCAAAAATTACACATATGGACCTCTAGGTGGCACTATGACGTAAAACGTGTTTTTGCCTATAACTCCCACCTTACACATCGCACATTAGAATCCCTTACATCAATGTGTTCCTTGAATCGAACTGAATCTGATAATATAGGCCACGCAAAACCAACTTTTTCGAACTCCTCCTAGGCCGTGTGACCAATCTATACAAAACCTGGTACGTAGCATCTCTAGACGGACCTGACCAAAAGTTATCTCGCCCAAATTAATAGGTATCAGAGCAAAACTTGGTATTATTGTTCGACATCCCACTACCAAATTTGGGGAGGATCGGCCATTAGAGGGCGCTATAATGAACGTAGACGCGTTTTGGCAAATAACTCAATGTATTTAAATGGTAAATTTGCAATGGCAGTAAATGCTCTAATCACAAAACTTCAGATTATTGTTCAATGTCCCACTACGATTTTCTGTACCAAATTTGGTGAAAATCGGCTGTTAGATGGCGCTATAATGTTTTGGCAGATAACTCGATGCATGCAAATGGGACAATTTCGATTGCAATTTCTCTGCCTTAGTAATAGCTATAAACACGAAACTTGTGATGCTCGTTTGGCATGACGCTCTGAGACTCTGTACCAAATTTGGCGAAGATCAGCCATTAGGGGGCGACGTTTACCTCCCCACCGTCACGCTTTGGGTCCCGCTTTCGCGCGCTCCCCGGGTCGTCGGGGGCGACTGGCGCTGGGAATCTTGGACCCAGTCATAACTGCTTGCAGTTCTATTATTAATAATTATGGTTTATTGACTTACATAGCCTTTTAGCTTGGGTTGTACTGATTTTAGGGATCTGAAGCATTTCAAGATACTCCAAGAAATGACATCACAATGAGCAAACATACCAATGTAGGCACTGGCGGAACAATTCTATTGCAGAGTTCAAAGGGTTAATGTTTAATATTTCCCAATGCTCATGTACTGTATAGTTGACCAGTATTCACACATTTGTCTTTGCATGGTTGCCAAATATTTTAAATTGTTTCTCTGGTTGCTTCTATAGTCCTTTAGGCTTTCTCTAAGAATGATTTCTATTCAAGGTGCATTTGTAGTAAAAACAACTTCTTTAAAAATAAAACTAAGTTGTAGCTCAATTGGAGTGTCTGTGACTGTATAAGTGCTCAAAATGGCAGCAAGAGTTCCACAGACCATGCACCGAGATTAGTGTATTTGTGGGGATGGATGTTGTAGGGAGCTCATTATGCATTTACTGAATTTAGTCTTTTGGCATGCAGCGATGATGAAAATTGTCAAGTGTGTAGTCTTGCATGGAATAAATGCACTTATGTAGCCATGCGTAGAAGAAATGCATTTGTTTGTTGGTGTGTGAAATGGGTTGAGCTGAATTGACAAGTGATCCTCGTTTAAAATCAGTGTCGAGCACAGTCTGCTTGGGTGATTGAACATAAACATGTTTGATGGTTTACATATTTAGCAGAGCAAGTCTGAACATAGCTCTCCAAATAATTTTTAAGGGCAAGGATATAAATGAAACAAGTTGTTTTGAAATCAGCCTGCCCTGAGTGAAAAGGACTTGAGGCAATACTACATGTCCCCATAAAGTGGGGCTGTGTAATTTAAGATTTAGCAAGTAACATAAGTGAACCTTTTTGTGGTTTGACCAAGGAAACAAATTGCTGTAGGGCTCCTGATGCCTCAATCAAGTTTGGTCTTTTAGGTGACCTGTAAACAAAATAAATGCAAACATTGATAGATGAACAAAACTGTTACCAAAGCGTAGGTTCCTTTATGGTGCCATATCTATGGCTTTTTGTTACTTTGTAGGCAGCGGTAATTTCAAGTTTTCTTTAAAAGCAGACTAGATCCAACCAGACTGATTAACATTAAAGGAGATCAAGTCTACAAGGTCAGTTTAGATTTTTAGATGTTTTTAATATCTGGAACTCTAATGCATGTCTAACTAGATGATATTTTGTTTGCATACAGGGCCGCTTTGGTTTGGACAACAAAATTGAAGGAAAACTTTCTTTGTAATCTATTAAATTAATCTATTTTAAGTCTGAGAAATTTGCTACCCTCGACATTAGAATTGGTACATTTTATTTCATTTTTAAGTCAACAGTTCTTTTTAAAAGTAACGTTTTAAACATGGAAGTAATCATTGCTTGAAATGAACATCTATTTCTCTAAGGTATCTTCCCCTGCTACCTTGAATGGTATAGTAACTGTATGTCAGTTGTTGACTTTGCTTGTCCTCTGCCTTAATTCAGCTATCTTGTTATAGACAATCCAAACTGTTGATTTGATTAAAACTGGTTGCTAGGTCTGTTTATGTCTGTCTGTAGCATTGCAATCATGTTCATCTTGTATTTGAGTGTAGGTCTGCATGATTCGGGGAAAACTATGAATCACGATTTTTTAGCTTAGAATTTGATATCACGATTCTCTGCCATGATTTTTTTCTCACGAAGCGTAATGTTTATTGCACACATGAACCATGAAAAAACAAAACAAATTGGCAGTACCAAACATAGATTTTGTTTTGGCATCTATAGCACACAAGCCTGCAAACATAGAGGCTTCAATGAATAAAGAAAATAAAGTACATACTGGCCATTTAAGTACAGTAGGCTACCAAAAAAGTGACATATAACACATTGAACTAAATATGGCCCTGATACAGGCTCTATATGAACTCCTTGAACATGTCTTTACATAATTAAAACATGTCAATCAACATGCTGCAGCTTCAGTCTCTAGAGAAATGGAGTTTGTCAATTGGCAGTTTAAGTACAGTATCAAAACAGAATGACTTCTTAGCCCCTTTACACCTTTTACAAAAGGAAACCGGTAATGAAGAGTATATAATTACACAATCATCACTTTGTTTTCAGAATGAGAGCTTCTGTTAGATTGGATTAGAGATGACTGTTGCACCGGCATCTTTAGTGAAACTTAAGTGTGTAGATAGGGTCTGTTTACGGCACATAGCATCAGTGGTAATCTGATTAGGAGTAATTAGCCATACAAAAACAAATTGCCATTTATTTATTATTTTTATTAAGAAATGCAAATGTAGCCAGCTGAAAAGGGTGAGTTCTTAGATTTCCGGTTGGCATTAGATAACCTTTAAACGGCACAGTTAAGTTAGGCAAATGTCTTCTAGGCAAATGTATAAACAGCACTGACATTAATAAATTCAAACTTGTGTTTTATTTAGGACTGCAGTTCTGATGTCATTATTGCTTTTTAGTGCCAAATTTACTGTATCTCAATTTCAATGTCAGTGGTGTTTGGTCAAATTTGCAATATTTAGGGTCTAAATCCCAAGACTGGGTCAATAAAAAGAGGATTGATCCCTGCTGTTGAGCAGTAGTTTTTGTCAATGCAGGCATTTATAAGGCATGAATTTGATATTATACAAGTTGCAATTTGGATTAATATTTGATGACCAGCTTTTATAAACAGTAACTGACCAGCAGGCTATATCAAATTGAGAAGTTAAGCTAGTATTTTCTTCTTTTTTTACCATTAAAAACTTGAATAGAGGTGGGAAAAACTTCTTCAAACTCAATTTGAGAAAAATTAGGCCCTTAATGTTATTCAAACCCTCAAGTCATTTATCAGGAATGATGCTCTGATTTCAATTTCAGCTCTACATAAAACCCTATACCCTCCAGACTGTGTTGCTTTTGTCTCTCCCTTGGCCCTGTGGCAGTGGATTTAAGCCAGCCTACATCTGTGTACTGGTGCTACATCAGATGTTAAGTAATCATCAGAGAGATGCATGCTTCCTCTTTGCTTTTAATGTTCTCGCCTTGGCTGCTGCGGCTGCTGCAGCAGCTTAGTCTTTGTGTCATTTTCCTCCCACTATGGGCAGCGCTAGTCTTTTTACTGGAAGCAGGGTGCAGTTTTCTGTTTGAAAGTGCATCACAGCATGTCTCCTCTACTCCTTAATGACAGCTGAAAGTGAGCAAGTTGTTTATAATAGGAACATGTAAAGGCCTCGCAGTCAAAGCAACTTCTTAAGACATTCCATATGAAGACTTCACTATAAGGGTAGGGGGTGCCCACATACAGCATGTACAGTAGAACACCGTAAAGCAGGCAATTTGCCCACAAGGCTTAAGTAAAAGTGTCCTTTCACCAGCTCATTTCAAAGGCTCTGCATTTTTCTACAGGCTATAAATGTCCCTGAGATGCAATGTGAAATTAAGTTTATGAACTTCACTTGATCACAACACCCCATGAGAGCAGTGACTCATGGTGGTAAGACAGATAAAGCCAGTATGGATGCATATAGGGTGTTTAGATGTGTAAGCTAGCAATGCTGCGAGCAATATTTTTCTTACTAATACACCAATGTGTTCTTATTTTAACATACAAAATGTATATAAAATTGTATATTGTCACTGTCACATACACAAATGTGTATATTTCATAGACGGTCTACAACATGTAAAAAAGCTGATGTAGTTAATGACAACCTCAAACACATTTGAAGAGTCTGATTAAAAGAAAATGTTTGAGTTATTTAAGTGATGGACAAGTATTGACCTCTCTTGTGGATTCACCCATCTTTCTGAACATGTCTTGTGCTTAAATATAATAGTCGATGAAAATGTTAACCTGATTTAATATCATAAAGTTTAAGATGCAACAGTTGCTTATGTACTGTATTAATATGCTGAAGCTGCTTGAGCTGGTGAACTTGACCGGCAGTGGAATTGCAGAGAGACCCAGCAGTGTGGGTGGAGGAAATTGAATTGCCTCTGTGCACATAAAGAGTGGGTGTCAATCTATTGTACATTTTAGAGATAAACTGTAGAGGGAGGGGAACACATTGAGCCTTGGCTACTGCACTGTGTCAGATGAGTTGGTGTAAAAGCAGAGCAATTGCTTGTCGTTTTTAATTTAAGACATGTTGGTCAAAGAGTTGGTTTGATAATTTACTATAGGTTGTAAGCCAAATAGATGTTGGAAATGGCCTGTGACCTCCTGTGGTGTTCATGCTCTGCCAAATAAAGACTGATTGTTCATCTGTGTGTCCTAGTATTACTGACACTTACATTTGAGTAAAACTCTATTGATGCCATTCACAATGATTCATAAAATGCAGTTATGTCCATATTTAGTTGTAATGTATTGTAGTGTTTGTATTTAGCAGTCACTTTTCAGTTTCTATTAAATGTGACACTAAATGTATTTTCTGGTCTTGTGATTGAAGGGCAGAGCCTAGGCTATGGATTTGTGAATTACGTGGACCCGAAGGATGCAGAAAAAGCCATCAATACCTTAAATGGCTTGAGACTTCAGACCAAAACCATCAAGGTAAAATGTCATGCATGAATTTTTTTATTTAAAACATTTTATTTTTAATCACAAACGGGCATTGACATGTTGAATCTTATCTCCAATAAGCTATCCTATCAGTCATATTCAACTTACAGAAATCAGTTACCATTCATGTCTGGTTGCAAAAATCCAAGATAGACAGTTTGTCTAGCTCTCTGGGTTGGAGTCAAAGCATAATGAGGCTGGAGAAATGTGGGGTGGAAAGGGAGAGCCTATTGTTAATCTGGGCACATGCGGCTTTGCCTGGGCCTCAAGTAGAGCAGAACTGTTTCTATGGTTGCATGTGCTGTAGTGCTGCTCTATGCCTTTACAGGGAGGTGGCTGCCATTAGCATTCATCAGGCAACGTAGCAGTCAATGTGCTGGTGGAAAAACTCATTTGCTTCATATAGTGCTGCAGGATTTGTGGATGGTGGAGCCAGATTATTAAATGTGATATTTTTTACAGTGGTCTTACTAGGAGCTAGCCAGATCCCTTCTCACACCGGGCATTAAAATGTCTGTGGGCAAAAATATATATTGTGATAGAAAAATCATGTTTGAATTGCGCCAAATTTTTACCTGTGCGCTTGATTATTTCTGTACTAACATTTAAATATTATATTGACAGTTGAAGATAGTGTTATGAGCCATACCACTTAATTCCCTTGAATCCAACTGAATGTCTTTTTCTCCACCTCGCTTCCTCAGTTCATACCTCCGAAAGTATAACAAAGGGGGGGGGGGGTGTGTGTGTGTATATGTATGTAGATAGATAGATTCTCTCTCTCTCTCTCTCTCTCTCTCTCTCTCTCTCTCTCTCTCTCTCTCTCTCTCACCCAAAATTCTCTAGCTGCTCTGTCAGAAGTGCAAATAAACCCCAGTGAGGTAGAGGAATATACTTTGCAAATATTAGCATCAAATGAAGTGTAAAGTTAAGACTGGACGGCAGGGATGAGAAGCGAGGGAGTTGCCTGGCTGTGGTCAGGGTGTTTGAGCTTTCACGTTCACATTGTCAGCCATCCCTTCAGGGCAGAAACACAGCTAGTTTTGTGATTGGGTGACCAAGTGAAGTTTTATCGATCTGAGAGCACAGAAAGGAATGTATTTTTGTTTGATTAAAGTGAGTTTTTGAAGCAGATGACCAGATTACCGAGCAATAATCCAAGTGGAAGATAACTAAAGAGCAAAGAAGTTGCCTTAGCAAAAAAGAGGGTAGAAATGGTGAGCATTTCTTTGTGGTGGCAACTGCTCTGCCCATCTTAGAAACCATATAGTCAATGTGATTGGACCCCGACAATGCACTATCAAGCCGTAGTCCTAGAAGCTTAACTTTATTTACTTGTTTTATAGACTTCAAGATTCATTTCAGGCCCATGTGCTAATTTATGTTTAGAGCCAAATATCATGCAGACAGTTTTGATGCATTAAGCACAAGTTTGTTTGTTTTTATCCAATTAAATGCGATGTTGAGCTCGCTAGATAGAACCTGATTAAGCTCAGAGCATGTGGATGTGGCATAAGGGAGGGTAGAATCATCAGCATACATTGTCAAACTTGCTTGCCCAATTGCAAGTGGCAGATCATTGGTAAAAATTGCAAAAAGAAGAGGCCCAAGGCAACTCAACCGGTTTGAAAAAGTGCCATTGTAATATACTCTCTGATCTACCGGATAGGTAACTTCTTGACCACAAAATAGCTGAGTGTTTAAAACGATAACAAATAAGTTTACCAATCAAGAGATCATTATCACTCACATCAAACGCATCACTGAAATCTAGCATAACTGTGCCCACAATATGATTAACAGCGATTCTTGTTTGTTGAAATATTGAGATTGTCTGCAGGTATTAGCCATAGACAAGAGCCGATTCTTCAGAGGGCAATTCTCAGATAACCAATCAATATTCAGGTCTCCTAGTAGATAAGAATTCTCTAGTTTCCTCTGTAGCCCTATCCAACATGGCACACAAGCAGTCAAAGTTATGCATTGTAGAGCTTGGAGCACTGTAACAACAGGCGATCAAAATAGGCTTCAAGTGCGGCAGTTGCACCTGAAGCCATATGGCCTCACTGTCATGTAGGTTAAGGTCATAGCGTTTTTTTACTGGAAACTGGTCACATAAAAATTGCCACCCCTCCACCAAACCTATTTCTATCCTTTCTGTATACAGAAAAGCCATCCAAAGCCACCTCTGAATCTTCAAATGAACAGTCCAAATGGGTCTCTGAAACAGCCAGAACATCAACCTTATTAGACTGCAAAAAAGAGGGGAGAGTTCATACATTTTATTTCTAAGGCTGCAGATGTTAATATGTGCAAATACTAAGCCTTTAGGTAGTTAGTTAATAGACATGTTCAGATGATTTTGTGTAACAGGCAACTACACTCACCTAAAGGATTATTGGAACACCTGTTCAATTTCTCGTTAATGCAATTATTGATATTGAGGCGGATGGGCTACACCAGCAGAAGACTCATCTCCACTAAAAATAGGAAAATGAGGCTACAATTTGCATGAGCTCACCAAAATTGGACTGTTGAATACTGGAAAAATGTTGCCTGGTCTGAGTCTTGATTTCTGTTGAGACACTCAGATGGTAGTCAGAATTTGGCGTAAACAGAATGAGAACATGGATCCATCATGCCTTGTTACCACTGTGCAGGCTGGTGGTGTAATGGTGGGGGGGATGCTATCCTATCAATATGGGCTAACATTTCTAAAGAATGCTTCAGCACCTTGTTGAATCAATGCCACAAAGAATTAAGGCAGTTCTGAAGGCAAAAGGGGGTCAAACACTGTATTAGTATTGTGTTCCTAATAATCCTTTAGGTGAGTGTATAATCAGTGGGTACATATGGATTACCTTTATGAACTGCTGGGTCCGTCTGTGGGTTTGTCTTTTCTTTGGAAGGCTGGGCGGACATCTCCACGCTCCCATGCGGCTTTCAGCTCCGGTAAAAGCTCCTTGCGTTTTTGGCCAACTTCTTCCGGATAGTCTTCGTTGATTAATACATTTGATCCTTTTAGGTTCTTTGCTCTTTCCATGACAGCAATTTTGTCCTTGAATTTAAGGAACTTGACGACAATCGGTCTGGATCTAGTAGTGTGCTTCTGTGCGCTTATCTGAGAGGAGTTTACGTGCTTTTGTCTCAGTTTCTGTCCAACTCTCATTACCTCTCTTGTACTCCATCAATCACACTGTTTTTTCGCGACTGTCCCTCTAAGTAGTCCAATTTGCCTAGTAAAGAGAGGATGTTTTGACTGATAGTTGTAACATCAGATCTCAGTTCTGAGCGCTCTCTGGCAGATTCTCTTTCCTCAGCCCGTAGTTCATCGTCTTTTTGTTTATAATGAAGGCTCTTGCATAATCCACTTCTCTCGTAATTTTGTCCAATCTCTTATTTGCTTCAGTCATTATTTTTAAAACGTTTTGATAGTTACGCTCCTGTTAATCCAACAGATCTTTATAAAACCATTAGTTCCATAAGCTTCCGGACTTGAGATAGAGAAACATAGTCCTCCTCTCCCTTTCAGTGCCATTGTAGACAACACATCTGTGTGGAGCGTTCACAAGCGAAGTTCTTTCAAAATAAGAGATACTACTTGACTTGGCAAACAACTCTTGTTTACTAAACATACACTTTCATGGAGTCAATAGTCCCCAAAAACCGCCTTGCAGAAATGTCAAACAAGGTCAAATATCTGAAATTTTTTAAAATGTATGGAAACCACACAGCGGTCGAGTTTGGTATCTTTTCATAAGAGGTCTGTACAGTCTATACACTGTACAATCAGTACATTACAGATTATCGTTGCGTTCCAGTTTGTAAGAAATACTACGTTAGCAGTTAGCGTGTATTCGCATGGTGGCGTAAGCACCAGTCAGGATCACTTCACCGGCTATGTTTTTGCGAGTAACTAACTTGAGTAACGTTACTCTATATAATTTATTGCGAGCACATGATTGTTGAAATGAATGAAAATGACAACCTACCTACCTATGTTAGCCGTGATAAATTAACGAAGCTCAACGCTTACCTGTTTATGAGGAAATTGGTCTACTCTGTGTCCTTTTTAGGCTCTAAGCTGTCTCCTTCTTTTAAATGCATCTCCAGTAGTTACCTGTTATTCTACCGTGTCTCTGGATATGCAACAGTTTAGAAAGATGGCGAGTTTTTTTATTTATTTATTTTTTTAGGGCGGGTAGAATGAATCTTTCTCCACTGATCCCGTTCATTTGTTTGCGGATCCATAGCTGTGTTACTGCTGTAGCACGCTGGGTTTGCGTTTTTACAGGTATATCTGGTAACCCGGCCCAGCTGTCAGAATGGGCAGTTGATACCAACACACAGGCCAAAACAGACATTCCGTCACGGAACGAAAATTTCAAAGGAGAAAATTACATTAGCATTGTTGTCAGAAAACGGGTGAACTCATGGAAGATGGTACTGTATGCTGGCTGTGTTGTGATGCCAGGCTTCAGAGCAGAGGGCTGTGGGTCCAGAAGACTGATGTTTTCTCCAGAATACATGTCATTCACGCTCTCCTTGCCCCCTCCACTCAAACTCTAAAACAAAGTTGAAACAAAAAAAAAAAAGACATGACACTGCCCCACCCCCAATGTTTATATAAAGCAATTAATGTTGAAGTATTTTATTTACTTTTTTACACAGCGTGGTATCGACTTTGGTATCGTGTACCGACTAGTACTTGATGTTTGGTGTTGTGACATCCCTACTGCAAAGTGGATTATCTGTTCACAGAGTGACGGACGGCTGACTCATATGAACGGTTCCAGCACGAGTTAAATGTGCATTGGCAGGTCAGCGATGTTACACACGTCTTGTGTATGAAATGTCTGTCTCATCAATGCGCTGTTTTTTTTTTTTTTTTTTTGATGAACGATTATAATCTATTCAAGGGTCACATCTATCGCCAGCATCCAGGCGTGGTCTTACTCACTCTTAGTCATAGAACTGAAGTTAAATTTACATCTAGTAACCACCTTCTCTTCTGTGTTTTTCCCCGTGTTTTTGCGACTGCAGAGTTTGTGAGGGAGATGCAAACACAGGCACGGCTTTATGGAAGCTATATTGAGATTAACGGTATTGTCTAATTTTATGTCTCGTTTGAAAATGTATCTATACCTTAAAAAATCGATAACACCCAGCCCCACCTTAATGCGCCAATAAAGCATGACATTGTTTAGTCTGCTCTATGACAGATTAGTGTGGTTCTCTTTAGGCCTGTTCTGACTGAACAGGAATCACTATTTTTTATTTTTATTTGTACAAATTAAATTGTTGTCCCGTGTTTTTTCAGTCTTTTTACTAGTCACCAAGAGCCAATGTCAGTGTGCGTGCGTGTGTGTCTTTCAAATGTATCGAGAACCGTTTATTTGATCTATTTCACACTTGGCTTCGTGGGTACCCAATGAACTTGGGGTTTGGAATTTGGAGCAGTTTGGACAGCATTGGATATTAATAAAGTGAATAACCCACAATTTCCACCAACTGCGGATCCGCTCTGGAACGAAGGCGGAGTGGATAGGTTTCCTTTTAAAGTAAATGTGTGTATTTTCACTGACTGCGGAACGGCTGCGTTCCGACTGCATCCCAACTCCGGCGAGCCGCAGCCCTCTGGAGCAGATACACAGAACTTCTATTTTTGCTGGATGCCAGAGAGCTCTGCAGCAATTCAGCACAGTGGAGATTGTGCGGGACAGGAAGTAGAGCACAGAAACAAAATTAAACATCCAGTTAATTTTCAAAATAAAATACACCATGCTCACAGTGGATCATATTTCCCTGCACTACACCTTGACAATGTCATAATGGGCGGAGACAGGCCTGAAGTCGAACTGTTGTTGGTTTTGTGGTTCTCTTTATAGAAACTACATCCTGATATATCGATCATATGTGAATTTGTGAGATCTCGTGGGTCCTCGTGACTTCAGCTGTCATGGCCGCAGCTATTTGCAACAAATCCAGACCTGGTGGGTATTGAAGGACGGCGGAGCACAGAGCCGACATGCAGTGGAGCTGACACACAGCTGTTCCGCAGTTGGTGAAAATTGCGGGTAAAACTAAACGGCCGCATAATATAGGTTGAGGGGGAAAAGCGGTGCCACAGTGCTGGCTCTTCCGTGTCTACCCTTCACAATAAAAGCCCAGCTTAAATTCACTCAGAGCATTTTGCTAAGAGGAAACTCACTAAAAAGGCATTTTTTTGCCGACACTAGATATCAAACAAACTATACAGTTTTCAAATTTTTGTGAGCCGTAAATTCACCACTTCTAAGCATGAGGCAGAAGATAACGTCATTTCCGACTCGGAGCCTGTTCGGGCAAAGAGAGCAGTCTTCCTTTGTCTCACTCAGACTCACCCCGGGTCCGGTTGTGTAAGTGTGCTGCTAACGCACTAATAACATTACCGTCAGCAAAATGCCTCCGCTAATTAAATCCATACTTTAACAGTACTTTATAACCGTCAAGCCCCTAAGCCTGTTTGGAAATTAAAACCTCTGCTGAAGTGTTGAATTCATTAACGATAATAGTGACAAGACAGCACCGCTGTCATTAAATGCGGACTGTTGCGATATCAACATGGAATATCATTGGGGAAAAAAGACAACACTAAAATGTAGATAAAACAAACTCTTTATTTTGATTGCCTTTTACCTTTTCTTCCCCCGTCTCTCTCTCTCAAGCGCACACACACTCACACACACACACTCACACACACTCACTCACACTCACTCACTCACTCACTCACTCACTCACTCATTCATATTCCGTAGCCGGCTGAGTCAGTCTCTCTACTCAGTCCGGTTCTGGTTGTTGATTAATGCCGATTTTTGCTGATTGGCTCTCATAACGGGCCGGATGGGTGGCGCAATAGCGCACCGCCGTGAGTATGAGGCAAATGTTTGTGATTACTTAATGTTGTTATCTTGTGAGTAAAATCTGAATCTGCAACATCCAGTAACATTTCTCTGTCGGGTAAATGTAGTATTACAATGTTTTCCTAGAAGTACACAATAATCAGTAGTATACAGTGGCGTTGCATGTAAGTGCTTTGGGGTCCTTCTGTAAGTTATTTTGGTGTACAGTGGTTCTGGAGAAAGCTATAAGCAGCAATACCACAAGACAAGCAATTGGCCTGTTACATACAGGCATGTTTTAAATGGGCACTGCACTAGTTTAGTGGAAAACAGAAACTGAGTGCTTCTATTAGAAATGCAACCAATAGCAATTGTTTGAAAAACAATTGAGAAATTTAATGCATTTATAAATATACTGAAATAGTGTCAGCATTTTTATGTTACCTGATAAACATACTGTTTAAATTATACAAAGTATTGTAATTGAATGCAATGTGTCACATACAAAGTGACGCAAGCTCTATAGCATGAGTGTATATTTAAGTAAAACTTAGTCCGGTTAATTATTAGTGTTTTGCATTCTCTGATAAAAGCAGCACAGCATCTGCTCCTCTGCTTCTGTTAGTTTGAACAAATGTAACATGAAATGTGATGAATAGCCTACACCTTTATATGATTTGGAGGTTTGAGAGTTCACTGCATGTGCTAAAATAGGTGGTAATTAATGGTCATGTGAACTGTCTCCGTCTGTAGGTTTCCTATGCGCGTCCAAGCTCCGCCTCCATCAGAGACGCAAATTTGTATGTCAGTGGCTTGCCAAAAACCATGACTCAGAAAGAACTGGAGCAGCTCTTCTCTCAGTATGGACGCATCATTACCTCACGCATTCTGGTGGACCAGGTGACTGGTGAGTAGGACATGGCAGCTTTCTTTTTGTCCATTTTCTTACTGTTCTTCCCCTCCTTCCCCCAGTGACTGCCTAACAATATGACACAGTCAGGCCTGAGAAATCTATCAGGTGGTGGTGGTATGAGGTCCCCAAAAATGCAATTTTCCACTAGAGGTGTTCCGAAATATGCATAGATGGATAGAATGTGAAATGGGTGTCAAGTAGCAGGACTCGGTGCTTCATAATTTCTTTTCCCCTCCAATCTCTGTTCTGCCTGCACTTACTTTCTCTTGCTTTCTCCCCCTTTCTCTTTCTATCCCTAGGGTGTACAGTACATGCAATGCCTGTTTCATGGCAAGAAATGAAATGCATTTAGAGCAGTTATATTCTCTTTCTCAACTGTCATAAGGAAGCAGAACCATTATGAAACACTAATAAACAGAATCTCTCACTGAGACATTTCCCAATGGTTCTGTGCCTGTGTCCTGCCGAAACATAAGATATTCCTTTTAGGTGTGCATTATGATTATCTTTATTTTTCAAACATCCACTTTTTATCTGGAGAATTCACTTTCAGTTTTACTTTAGTATTAATGGAACAGTCTGTGATCCAACTGTAAGAAAAAGGGAAACCCAGAAAGCAACATGCTATTGGTCACAAACTAACAGACTTGCGCATTGTACAAAGGTACTCATGCTTTCTGATGCCTGTTTAATGCGTGGCTTTTAAGGACAAAACTCATACAAGAATTTAAGCACAAACATTGCAGAATAAATTCCAAACACTGCAATGCATACAAAAATGTCCAAATGCATACTGTACCATAACAGAGAAATGCACTTATTTAACACGAAACAAATTAATCACAATGTGCAGCAAGAAGTAGTACCCAAGCAACATGGGGTACTGGAGTGATGGACCTTTTTTGATTTGGCAAAGCTACTGAAGCTCAAGGCTGATTGGCAGTCAGCAGGAAGAAACAAGACCAAGAACAAAAAGACATGCATGGCTGTCCCAAAGAATAATGCTTAAACTAACTTATTAGATCTGTTACTTAAAGGTTTCTGAACTGGTGGGGTTTGCTCAAAATAGCTAGCTAACTGTCACACAGAAATTACAACCAGCAGTTAATGTAATGGTACTAATGTAGTGGTCTGTAAAGTTTGAGTTTCAGTGCTGTTCAGCCAACAAAATTGTTTCTTCATTTTTTCCCCCCACCCCTTTCTGTCTTCTTGGGACGTCTGTGCATGTCACGATCTTCGGTCTTGGTCTCCATACCTCAAATTTTGCTAATTGGGAATTTAATGCCTGCTACAGCAATCTCTTCCATCATTTGTATTATTCAGATTTTTAGCTATTAGAAGTATTCGCACTTCTATTGATTCAAAACTTTGTAGTATTGCAGGGCAGTGATGCATCCTCACAGCAAATTTTTTTTTTTTCTCAGAAGGTTGTGGTAAAAAAAATTGATTTTATTTGTTCTGTTTGTGGTAATGCACAACCGTCATGATGAGATAACGTAATCGCAAAAAAATAATTTGATAAATTTGTAAGGTGTAAATCAACCCCAATAAACTTTGTGTCCCCTAAATTACTGTTTAGGCTGTGACAGTGAAGTTAATGCTGCATATCATTACTGAATGTTTTCATGGCTGTCAAGAGAAACTTAGCATATGACTAATCTTATGTTAATTTGCACTCCTCAGGTGTTTCCAGAGGGGTTGGCTTCATTCGTTTTGATCGGCGAGTTGAGGCTGAGGAGGCCATCAAGGGTCTTAACTGTCAGAAGCCGCCTGGTGCCACTGAACCCATTACAGTCAAGTTTGCAAATAACCCGAGCCAGAAGACCAGCCAGGCACTGCTGTCCCAGCTGTATCAGTCACCCAATCGAAGGTACCCAGGACCCCTCGCACAGCAGGCACAACGCTTCAGGTAAAAGGGGCACACCAAAAAAAACAATCTGATTAGACCCAAGTATGGTTAATACTGCTAGTGCTTTTGAGTCTGTTGACCCTCTGAAGCTATTTGAAATTAGCATTTAAATTGTCTCACAGCAGTATTTCTTTTTTTTTTTTTTATTAAATATTCTGTGTTGGAGCGCAATACTCTGGACAGAATTATAGTTCTTCCCCATATTCACATTTCCAACTTTGCTGTGTTCCTCCTGTTGCAGATGTAGGCCTTTCACACAATTGGGTTTGAGCAGATTTCGACAAATATGAAAATGAGATGAGCAATACTCTGAATAAATCAATAGATGGTCTGAAAAACATTTTGTCAGTTAGCCTACTTGTGAAAATGAATCCATAAATTTGCTCTTCATTCCACAAATTGACCTCATAAAAATCACAATTTGTGGAAATGTTATCTTTTTATATAGAATGCTGTGAAAGCTGCAGTATTTTTAACATAACCTGCGCTTTCTATATGAACAGAATTTTTCCGGTTGGCTGTATTGTGTAGGTTGAATTTTGATTAACAAGGTTAATGATTGTCTTAGATTCACTTGAATGGAACAAACTTTTATCAGAGATATTACTCATCTCCTCATCCTGTCAAAATGCATCATCAACCTCATAAAAGAGTGTGTGTGTGTGTGTGTGTGTGTGTGTGTGTGTGTGTGTGTGTGTGTGTGTGTGTGTGTGTGTGTGTGTGTGTGTGTGTGTGTGTGTGTGTGTGTGTGTGTGTGTGTGTGTGTGTGTGTGTGTGTGTGTGTGTGTGTGTGTGTTAGGTTGGACAATCTGCTGAACATGGCCTATGGAGTCAAAAGGTAAATTGATTTTCATTTTTAGATTTCATAGCCTGCCATAATTGAGCCTGAGGGAAATTCAGACCTAACATGAGGGAGATGATGAGATACCTTTCCTTTTTCTTATGTTTATTTTTCCCTGCATGAGCTCTTGGCAACATTGCGTAGGTATTTAACACTGCATAAGGTAACACTGATCTAATATGAGGTTGTTGATCAAAGGAAAAAGCTTTTGTGTGCATGAATTAGTGCTCCCCTCTCAAACGTATACATAATGCAGTCGGTGTGAATGAATTAGGCTGTCGCTTAACAGCGAGTGATAATGTAAATATTTAACATGTGTGCAAGATGCAGAAAGGTAGACTTGTGTATGTTACGAGTAGGAAAGGGAGGACCAGAGCCACATATGCTCCTAGGAAGAGACCGGTGATGGGTGTTACTAAAGACTACCTGCTCCTCTGACCTGGAACAATCACTTTCCCTCTGCCACAGTACAGTAGAGCTGGATACTGGATTCTTGGGGATGACGCTGATTTGGGGGATAAATATGTTCTGATATACTTTCAGTTTAAGTATTAGTAATCATGTGAAATTGGTTTACCAGTTATATCGTAATCCCCATTGGCTCACTTCTCCTACATTGAACCCATCGTAATTATTAAACTTATACTACAAACTTATATTACACATTTGTTAATGACCTCAAGCATACCTTCCTAACATTAAAGCTGCTTCGGTTTATCTGATTGGTGGCTATTATGATGGCCTTCTGTCATATTAGCCGGACTCTACAACATACACTTTAATCACTTATGTACAGTTCTGTAAGTTAAATTTGAGCAAGTTCAGTGATTTGTGCTTTAAACTTGATTTTGACTGATAATTACTTGATGTCTCTCTAAAATAAGTTTAGTGACTGTATAGGATAAGGTCAGTAACAGTGATGCAGTGAAGTGCTTTAATCTTGACATGATGTCACAACATGTCTAGATTAAAGACTACACTGCTTGTCTATATAACAAAGGACAGAATTTTACAATGTCTTACTTGCTATTGCACATAATTGCATACTTGTATTTTGAGCTCCATATTTTTACCTTGATCTATTATGGACAGCCCTGTCCCGTTTTAAACTTTGTTGCGTCAGACATCTTTCAGGATTCGCCAGGATACCAGTTTGTCTTAGTTCAGTTTTATAAGAATGCCTTCCTCAAGTATGATTGAAGTCCAATCCCCTGAAAACTCAAAGGCCCGTCACCGGCGACAATAGACTTGTGATTTCTCTTCTGCCCTGCTCATTGGCTGACGTCTTCGTTCCCAAATCTCTCTGCGTGTCCTTGATGCTGGGAGCATACCTGTCATGGTGGATGTTCCCTGAGAGGCCAACTGGAGCAGCTAATCTTATGTGACACCTGCTGCAATAATTCATAGGCTTTTCATGCACTTTGAATTTTGTTTCTTCAAACTGCAAAACCACATTTACCAAAAGCTAGGGCTCTTGCGCGCCTTTTCATTACAGTCTTGGCACGGACTCCAACTTTAATATGGTACTTATTTACCTGTTTTTGAGTAAATAAGTCTGTGATCCTTTCTTTAAAGGTACATGAGCTCAAAAATCACCAACAGATTATAAAGCCAGCATAACAAGTGTTATGCTGGTTTTATAATCTCAACTCTCATATGAGAGATGGTGTGCATGCATGTTTTAGTCAGAATGACTGCTCACCTTTTTTTCTTTGACCAGGTTGACTTTTTAACTTATTGTCCAGCTGAAGAAAAATATTTACTTTTAAAAAATAAGTTTTGTTCATTTGTGTTTGTATGTTCAAAAATATTAAAAAAAGATTATTAAAAAAATTACATCTAATGATTTTTAATACAAAGGAGGTGTTAACACTGACTGTAGAAGCAATGTAAACACTGCTCAGAATGAAGCATGGCTAGTGCTGATCTCTGTAGAGACTTGTCAGATTCTGTTATGCTTGTTGGCACAATCTCATCTTCTAAAAGGCCCATTTTGTCCTCATTTTGGCTCTTGCCTTAAACCATGTTACTTTTTGTCTTTTACAGCAGGTTCTCCCCCATGGCCATTGAAGGGGTGACCAGCTTGGCTGGCATTAACATCCCAGGGCATGCAGGCACTGGCTGGTGTATCTTTGTCTACAACTTGGCTCCAGATGCAGATGAGAGCATCCTTTGGCAGATGTTTGGGCCGTTTGGTGCTGTCACAAATGTCAAGGTTATTCGCGACTTCAACACAAACAAGTGCAAAGGATTTGGTTTTGTCACCATGACCAACTACGATGAGGCAGCCGTGGCCATCGCCAGCTTGAATGGATACCGCCTCGGGGACAGAGTGCTGCAAGTCTCGTTCAAAACCAACAAAACACACAAAGCCTAATACCCATTGAGAATGTTTCTAGAAAACTCAGCAGAAAATGGAAACAGAAAATGGAAGCGCATTGACCGTAACTTTCTACATTAGTAAAAACAGCTTTGTAAATCAGTGTTACGAAGAAAAACAAAACTTAGTGTCCAACAATGTGATTTTTATTTTTATTTTTTTTATTTTTATTTTTATTTTCTTCATTGCTACGCTTTGAATCTTCTCAATATACTTTAAAACAGAAAAAATACTGCAGGTTCTATTGCCTGTGATGTTGAATTCTCTTGCTGTCTTTACAGATGGACCATCTATAACGGTACTATAGGTTTTGTCATTTTGTTGCACATCTGCTTTGAAAAAGTAAGTCTTGTAAGGTTATGTGTAGTGATTTTCTTTGTATTTTTCTGTGTCCTGATTTGCCTTAGGTGCGTTATGCCTTCAGTGGTTAGCGAGTACTTATTTTGAACTATTTGCAACTATTTTTGATTTTGTAAGCATTCAGTTTATTGTATTATGAGTTGGTTATTGGTTGGCTGCATAATGTTGCTTATTGTAAACTTAATGGATAAAAGACAAAAAAAAATTCTTAAAGCAGTACCTTGCCAAAGAGCTAAGAACCTCTTTGATGTGGGTTTAAAAAGCATCTATTTTTATAAAAAGAAAAATTTGGAGAAACTTTTTACAGGACCTGGAACAAAATATTTTGACTTGGATACTTTGAGAAATATCTTCATATGACACCTTGTGAGCTTTTGAACTTTACAGGAAAGTTTGCAGCGGTTGAAATTTCTGGGGGAGATTTATGATGTAAAAGATACCTTTTGAGATCTTTGTATTATCTTTAGATTCTAGAATCAATGGCAGTGCTGGTTTCGTTTGTAAAATCATCTGTGGGTTCCCCGTCATCCTGGTTGTTATGACAAGCAACTCGCTTTTTGATGATTTGGAAACGGACAAAAATACAAAGGTTTATTAGCAAACAGTGCATGCAAAATTATAACGTGGAGATATCTTAAAACGTAAATGGGGGATAAAAATCAGTTCTTCCTAAAGGATTCCCTTCAGACAGAGCTTGTGGTGTTTTGTGGTGTACCTACGATATATCATTAGACTGATTTTTGTCTTAATATCGACCAATAAGGGTTTTTACATACTTTGTATGAAGGATTGAGGACAAGCCAATGAAGGCAGCAGCTTAAGAAAAACTAGTCTGAAGAATAGAACGGATTACTCCTGAGCTTTGAGCTATGTAAATAAGTCCTTTTTTTATGTTGAGTATTTGGCGAACTTCTTTTGTTTCTAGTTTGGACTTCATCGGAAAGTGATATTATATATATCGTTTTTCTTTTTTCTTTTGAGTATGTAAGGTATTTTTAATTTGGATATTAACCTTTACATTTTAGTTTTCCTTCAGTTGAAATCCTTGATTTGTTGTCCCATGGACTAGCATTACAGTGCATCAAATTTGTTGGTTGTTTGGTCTGTAGATAGTCTTGCTTCGTAAAAAAAAAAAAAGGTATTAAACTATAGACATGTTTTTTTTTTTTTATATATAAACATTATAGATATATATTTATGTGGTAAAGAATGGATATAAACCACAGTTTTGAAGCTATTTGATTAGTTTTTTTTTCATACTCATATATATACGTAATGCATATAACCTGTCTTTAAAATCGTAAAAAGGTGTATATTGCTTTATTCACTTTGGGGTAAGGTCAGTGAAGCAGTTCCATTAACGATAGCGAGTGTTTGTAAAACAACATCTCGGTAATCTTGAACAAACAAATGGAGGCTAGTCGAGCCTTAGATGCACTGAATACTGCACATGCATCCTGCTTGGTATTTAAACCAATTACTAGTCATGCTTCCCCTTAAATGAGCAGTGTGCTATGCATTGTATAATTATCTTTGCAACTGCTTTTTCTTGTTTATCTATTCCTTCTTTGTGTTACTTGTAAAAGTTAAATTTAAGTCTAGATGAGTTGTGATACTTGCTGCTGTGGGGTAGAGACTACGTTTCTCATGCCTGACCAGTCATTGTTGAAAATAACTTTCTTTTTGTAACTTCTTCATGATGATTTGGTCTTGACAAATTGTGCTGATGGTCTGGCATGAAGAAATGGCCCCTCCCACCCCTCTTATCTCAATTCTTAATATAAGAATAATTATTTATTTGAAGTTGTATAGTCTGACTTGGTTCACAGCATTTTTGGAATAGAATATCTTTTGTTGAGTATTTAAAAGGATGTACATGTTATTTACTTTGTGTTTGGATACTTTGGATTTTTTCCATGTTCAGTACATCAATAAATAAGTTGAAGGGCAATGCAGCTTTGTGAATGGATGCCATCATTCCTCTAAAAATGTTTTTTTTATTTAATATGTAAAACTGTCAGCAATTCATAATTTCCTCACTATTCTGTCTTGTTAAATCTAAGCTCTAAGCAGAGAGTACACCCATTATAATTGTATTTAATTCATCTAGATGCTTTGCTCTCAAGAAAATCTGTCTACGAGAACCTCTAAAGATCACTGGAGTCTTGTCGTCCTGGCCAAGGTATCAAAGTCCACTTAACCTCCTTGTAAAACCATAAATTAAGATTTTTACATTTTCTTTTTTGTAGGAATTAAACAAAGGTATAACATGTTCATTAGTGAGCTTTCAATGTAGTGGGAGGCAGTTAATTTTGTACCATTTTGGTTAAAGTGGTTTCCCTTTGCTTCTACTCTTTATGCTAAGCATAGCAAACTGTTTGGCAGAAGTGAGGCATCAATCTTCTCATCTAACCTTTGGCAACCAAGTGAGTCAATTTCATAAAACGTCAAACTATTGCTTTGATGTACCAGAATTCAAACACTGAATTTTACTGTCTTGCCTTGTTCTAGTCTGTGCAATACCTATCGTTCATAAGCGTTTATTTCTTTGTGAATTGACATTATCTCTTACTTAAATGTTTTAAGAACAGTTTTTTGTTCCAGTGATGGATGATTGTTTGGTATTCATGGTGGTGGTCATGTTTCTACACTTTTCGATTAATACTTGCATTGCACGGCATTGAAGATAACTGATAAACAGGTGCATAGTAATTTAAATACACTGTTTTTAAAGTTTTTAACTTCAAATGTCTGAAAAATACGAATATATTCTCAAATTACCTCCAACAGGTATTTGGGGCAGAGTTCAGGTGCTGGCTTGTATGCACAGTCACAAAGAGTAACACATACACGATTTGAAGGATTAAGCCTGATAAGAGAATTGATTTTCTTTTTTCCCCCCTTTTTTTTTCTTTTCATGCTCCACTTGAGGCAGACAGCCTTGCTGAAGATGAAATGGCCGGCTTTGAAGTGCACTTCCCCACTGCGCAGCCACCTTACACTGCCCGACTGTCATTTTAGTGGCATTGCAAGGACGCAGATGGGGGGGGGGGGGCAGCTGAAGAAACCCCACTGCCTTTTTGTAAAGAAAGCTTTAAAAGAATGTCCTGTTTAGGTTAAAGTTCCAACACGTTGCTCAGTTTAATGAAAACAATATTTATGGCATGTTCAATCGTAGGCATTCTAGCACTGTTGGGCAGAAGATAAGGAGGCTAATCTGTGCGTTGCTTAAAAAGCTTTGAGTCTCTGATATTTACTGTTCCATTAGCCTGCATGTTAGAGCAGAAATAATCTTTCCTGACAGCACTTTTTTCTATAAAAGGAGTCATTTTTGCAGTTGAAAGCATCGTGTGTGTCAATGTTACATGGCACTTTCTTGGTTTGTTGTCCTTCACAGGAAACCGATATTTATGTTAGGAGCTTTGGCTGAGTGACAGCATGTTTAGTTCTTATCTGGCATGTTTGATGCTCTTCTCCCAGCTGAAAGTGGTCTTATCAATGCAGACACATTGTGATTGGGCATCCTCTAGCTGTATGTTGTGATTACACGCTGCTAAGTTGAAATAGGATTAGGCTTCAGCAGTTAATGGCCATCACAGATGAGTTGGTGTAAGTTGATGTCATATCCCTCTGTAACTTGACATAAACAGATTTTCAGTCAGTGTGTTTCCTCTGTTGGCACACTGAATCATCAGGGTTTTGAAAAAAATACTTTGACTCCTTTTTTTTTAATGCTTTGGGTAAGCAGTCATTCAGATCACAAAATAGTACAAGTGATGGTACCAACAGGGACAAAATGGGCTTTTAACTTTGAAGAGGACACCATTTTATCCTGAGTGGCGTCTCTGTTTCTTATGCAAAGGCCAAAATATTAATGTAACAGCCATTTGTTGTCATTTTTTTTTTTTTAGGGAGCCATTTCATTATCTATCACTTTTTGGTATTTATTTTAACATTTTACATTAAATTACATTACAGCTATTTCTTTAAGCTAACTATTTCAACCATTTATCGGTTACTTCAATCTATTTTAATAATCTTACTTTAGGCTAACTATTTAAACCGTTATTTGTTAATTTAAGCGAGCTATTTTAACTGTATATCTGTTACTTTTAGCTAACTATTTCAACTGTTTGACTGTTACTTATGGCTAACTTCACTATTTCCGTTTACTTTTAGCAATTGCAACTATTAATTTCTTTTAGTTAAATATTTTGACTTAATCCATTACTTTTAGTACAGTATTTTACCCATTCCATTTATCTTTAACAATTTCAACTAAATCATTACTTGCAGCTAACTGTAATTTTAACAGTTTAGACGTCTTTGCTGGCTTGATAACTAGTTCACACACTTATAATTGCAACACATAGTGTTCAGGAGTCACAGTATTATTTTGATCTAATCTTAATTTCTATGTTTAGCTACCGTGTACCCTCTGCCAACTCAGAAGCAACCCCTGGGGTACAAGTTTCCCATTGTGAATAACTGGTCAAAGGAGTAGGTTGATTGTGGTTTAGCTTTTTTTGCACTTTTCTTTGCATATTTGTTGAATTTTCTAGGGTATAAAAAAAAACTTTATCCTGTATGCCCTTGATGTACAGTAGCTGTAAAGTGATGTAGCTTTGACCTGCAGCTCCCACATGGACAGTATGTGGAGATTTGCACTCCAGCACTTTGTCCTCTACATTTTCTCTTTAGCCTACCCTACATTTCAGTCTGTGTTAATGAAGAAAGGGTTCACACAGATGGTCCCTCCATTATCATGCCACCCATTTGCTGCTCTCACGCTCTTAACTGCCCCCTTGCACTTGTGAAACCTAACATACTGTAGCAATGGAACAGGAGATGAATAAAACATGCTTGTACAATTTTTCCAGAATTGCTGATGTCAGCAGGCGCACGTAAACATATTTGCATATGGTCTGTCTGCTGATGTGATTTATGGCCCACCAGGTTTCTATTATGCTCATTTATAATTTGCACCTACCCTCCTGTTTGGATTCCCCAGTATAACCAAAGCAAAAAGCCTTCATCTCATGGTATTCTCCTACAGTATGTTGAGACCTTGTACTGTATTTATGCGCAGATAAATGGGATAATAGGAGTTTTTTTTTTTATTACAGGATGTTTTGTGCACAAAAGTGACAAATCTGCATAAGTTGGAACATCTGCATTTTCCATACCGACAAATTCCTTGCCAGGGTTAACACTATGAAACTGGTATGCATTGAAAGCTTAATAAAACTCTGGATTGACCTGAATGTGAGATACTATCCTGGAGGTCCAACATAAGGCATTACAAGTAATAAACCTAACTATTCTAGGCTCAGAACATTGAATTAATAACAAACAAGATAGCTTTAGTTGCAATAGTTGAAATTTCTTTGGCATTTACAGTATTTGTATTTTTGAGTTTTCCTTACCTGTACTCCAATTCCAGTTTTTATGGACGTACAGTAAAACTACAGACCAAAAATGTCCTTTTGTCAAGAGGTTCATGCAGGCCCACTCAGGCTGATTGAAAGTTATAATTTAATGCAGTTAATAATTTATCTGACTGGCCTCTATAGAGTTTTTCATTTAACATTGTTGATTTTCAGGGCTAGTCTGAGAAAGCTGACTTGAAATGGTGTCATCTGCCCCCATAAAATTGGTTTCAAATTATATTTGTGTACCTGGTTGTGAGAAAAACTTTCTGACTGTAGTCAAAAAATTGTTTTAATAGGACTATGTGTTTAGTGGGATATAATTCAGTTACAGATTTCTGAACTGGATAAGATAGATGTGCATGTTTCTATGTGATAAGGCAATAACATGTCACCACTGATGCAGTTGTCCTCAGGCCCTTCTGTAAATTTTTTTATTTTAATTTTTTTTTCTACAGATTTTGTGTTTTGGGTGTAAGCAGTGCTTGACACTTCTGAGGAGTCCACCCCAGTAATTTTGAAACAATTAAACATGGTGAGATACATAATTTTCTCATTTGCAGATATTGCACAACAAATTAGCTACAGTTTATTTCAGGGCCAGAATTGTATTGGAATGAATCAAAAGAATGTACGATAACGTGTATTTACTTTCTCTACATTACTCAGCATCGGTTTGATACAAACATGGTTCATGTCTTAAACACAGAGTGAGGAAGTTTGCATGCAAAGCTTGTTGAGACAAAATAAAGCGTCTAGCTTGCTGCAGCATAGACATGTTTCAGATGCGTTAGTTTGGTTGGCAGTATTTGAACTTACTTGAAGTCTCATTTTTGCCTGTGTAACTGTAAAGACCAGGGCCCATATTTATTAAGCCTCTGAGAATTACTCACAAGTACACTACTAAGAATTGACTTAAGAGTAAAAACATTCTTGACTCAAAGCTACGATATCAAGCATCTCAGTTGGAATTTAAGTGAAGTGTAGGAATATATCTTTAAGTGTCAGTCTTAGAGATGATTCACAACACTTTGCTGTGCCACAAACAGGATTTTGGATTATGACATAGGCGTGGACCAATCACTGAACAGATTTCCATATTTAAGAATATTCTCAGATAAATTCACATTGAATGGTGAAATTCCTATAAGGGGTTTACATTCAACACACATTTGACATTACTGTAAGCATTTTCAAGAGAATACATTATTATATAAACATTGGAAATTAAAGATAAATATGTTTTCCACCATGTATTAATTACAAATTTTAAATCTGTGTTCTGTTAACTGACATATATATCTCAAAACGCTACCGTTTGATTAACTGCTCACCGTCAAACATAAAAAAAAAAAAAGTTCTATCCTGAAAGATTTGCACACGTCTCTGTCTCATCAGTGCCATCACTGAGGTCTCTCAAATGGCTAGGAGTTGCCATACTCCTAGCCAAAGACCACTGGCCAGAGTAAGAGTGATTCTTAGCTTCAAGAAATGTAATAACGTGCTTTCATACTTTAGTTTGAAAGTAGGAGTAAATGTCATGAATTCTCAGCACTTAAGACTATAATGGCACTTTGAGAAGCTTAATAAATGGCCCGTGCCCAGAAGGTGTTTTTCAACACAAATGTGTTGTTATATTTTGTTCTTCTATGTCTCCATGGTAAATGGTGCTACCCACCTAGCTGCCAGTAAACCAGTTGCCAAGGAGCTTGTTTGTGTGGTCATTGACATTACGACCACACAAACCTCACTGCTTGACCCTGCAGGTTAAAATGCATTTGTGTCATTCATCTCATTCTCCTTCGATTTACAGTGATCCCTATGCACAGTTGATCACTGAGTATTTGTCCTCTGTAGAACATTGTCTTTCATCTACTGATGAAACGCTCTTGAATGTTTTAAATGAAAAGGCCTTTAAGCTGACTGGGGAAGAGTGGATGAATAGTGGTCTTTTATGTGACTTGTATATGATCCCTTTAATGGCCCAGTGTCACGGATAATTCACAGGTAAATTCACAAGTACCTTCTCTTTGTGAGAGGTTCTTCCATTAAGCACTCCCTGAAATGTTCTTTTTAACAAATGGTTACGAAGGGTTAGACGTGTTGCACCTGTCTATTTCAGAGGATAAGTGGGGATCAGTGGTCCTTGTTGATTGCGTACAAATTCAAATTAGTTAATTGCAAAGTTGAAAACTGCAAAATGGAGTTAAAGTAGCATTTTTGACCGGCTTGAAATTAATTAAATGGTGAAGGTCAAAGGAAATAAGACCCTTTTTTTAAAATTCACCACAGAAGCGTCCCTCTATCCCTGCTGCTACTGACAGAAATGCCATGCGGCTTACACAGTGTAGTATACCATGTTGAATGCTTCTCTTTTGCATCATATTTCCATTTTTCAGACATCAAAGACATTCTGCTCAGTATACGACCTTGTTCTGCTGTCTCCCTATTTCTTGCAGTCCACGGTCAAACATGTTCAGTGATTGGATTTAAGTTCTTACATCACAAATGGTTGGAGCATGGCTTCATGCAGCCCTGTCAGATCAACACTGACTTCCATCAACAAGGCATCATCTATCCTAACGATTCTTAACAGGGCTCCATGTTATTCTCCCTATGAGGCCTTGGCACCTCCATTCCATAATGAGGCAGTGAAGAAAAGGGGTGCAGATTAGAATAACAGCCTTAACTAATCCATAACAGGCCGATGAGGCGCCACGTTTGGGAAAACCATGTCATTTCTCATTTTGCAGTGCCACGGAAAAATCTCTCTCTCAACCCCCACGCAAAACAAGCCCGAAGAATAACGGCTGTGGCAAGCCTCCGGCACAAGTACAGCAATCATCAAAACAAAGCTTCTTCCTCTGTCACTCTCTCTTTTTCAGTTCCCACCAATAGTCTGAGGAGAAAGGAAAGGAAATCCATGCCTCCTCTGACTGTTGACTTTGCAAATGAAAGACCGGTTTCATCTCGGAAGAAACTACTGAGGGCTCCAGCCCCCATCTAAGGGACATAGGCGGTTCTGCCAGTGATTGCTATTGAGGCTTTTTTGAAGCAGTGAAGTTTTCCAGACAACAGTTTTGGAAAACTGTTTCATCTCTCCAGGGGGTGTTCACTAGGGGCCCCTTCTGGTTAACAGAACATACAGCAGACAGGTTTATTATAGATTTAGACAGGAGTGCAATAGGAGATCAACAAATCTGTTAGTTGGTTCAATTAAGCTTTATAAAACTACTGATGTAACAAATTAGAGGAGAAAAAAACTATTTTTTAAAACCTTTGTGGTGAATATAGAAAAAGCACTTGTGAATTGTAGCTCAAGTCGACTTCTATGGTGAAATGGTCAACAGTGTTCGCTGTTTAGATTAAATCAACCATCCGACAGTAAAATATTAAAAGTGTCTAGTGGCAAGTGCCCTCTTTTACAAATGTGTGCAATTTGCAAGTCAAAAACAAGATGCACATGAAAAGAAACCGCATAGTGATAGATCTAGAGCATCTAAGGGTTTGAGAGTGAAACTTGACCTGCGTTCGTAAATGTCAGATGGATTGGACCTAATTAAGTCTTTAGGATCTGAGGAAACAAGAAAATAAGTTATCTTTACCTTTAATTCGTCAGTTGAAGCTTTGACATTGATGACTTTGTCATTGATCACAAGTGGATCATTCAATAACATTTAATAAAGAATGCCAGTTTGAAGATAAAGAATATGAATTATTTTTGTCAACATTAACAAGGTGTAGTTTTAAAAATGCTCTTTTGATGTAAACCCTAATTCCAATGAAGTTGGGACGTTGGGGAAAAATGTAAATAAAAACAGAATACAATTATTTGCAAATCCTTTTCAACCTGCATTCAATTGAATACACTATAAAGATGTGTAATGTACAAACTGATAAACTGTAAATATTCACTCATTTAGAATGTGATGCCTGCAACACGTTCCAAAAAAACTATTCTTTTTACAACACTCAATAAGCATTTGGGAACTGGGGACCCTTATTGTTGAAGCTTGGTAGGTGGAATTCTTTCCCATTCTTGCTTGATGTACAACTTCAGTTACTCAACAGTCCGGGGTCTCCGTTGTCATATTTTGTGCTTCATACTGACCACACATTTTCAATGGGAGACAGGTCTGGTCTACAGGCAGGCCAGTCTAGTACCCGCACTCTTTTACTACGAAGCCACGCTGTTGTAACACGTGCAGAATGTGGCTTGGCATTGTCTTGCTGAAATTGGCAGGGACGTGTCTGAAAAAGACACCGCTTGGATGGCAACATATGTTGCTCCAAAACCTGTATGTACCTTTCAGCATTAATGGTGCCTTCACAGATGTCCAAGTTACCCATGCCATGGGCACTAACACACCCTCATACCATCACAGATGCTGGCTTTTGAAATTTGCGCTGATAACAATCCGGATGGTTCTTTTCCTCTTTGGCCCGGAGCACATGACGTCCATGATTTCCAAAAACAATTTGAAATGTGGACTTGTCAGACCACAGCACACTTTTCCACTTTACTTCAGTCCATCTCAGATGAGCTTGGGCCCAGAGAAGCCAGTGGCGTTTCTGGGTGTTGTTGATATATGGCTTTCGCTTTTCATGGTAGAGTTTTCACTTGCACTTGTAGATGTAGCGACAAACTGTGTTATCTGACAATGGTTTTCCAAAGTGTTCCTGAGCCCACGTGGTAATATCCTTTACATTGTGATGTCAGTTTTGAATGAATGCGGGATTGACGGTCATGGCATTCAATGTTGGTTTTCGGCATTGCCGTTTACATGCAGAGATTTCTCCAGATTCTCTGAATCTTTTGACGATATTATGGACTGTTGATTATGAAATTCCCAAATTCCTTGCAATTGTACATTGAGAAACGTTCTTAAACTGTTGGACTATTTGCTCACGCTGTTGTTCACAGAGTGGTGAACCTCGCCCCAACCTTGCTTGTGAGTGACTGAGGCTTTTGGGGATGCTCCTTTTATACCCAATTATGACCAATAAACCTGTTCACCTGTGGTATGTTTCAAACAGAGATGTTCACAAGTCATTTTTTGGAAGTCCAAGTCGAGTCTCAAGTCTTTGAGCTTGAGTCCATGTCAAGTCTCAGGTCTTTGAGGGGCAAGTTCAAGTCAAGTCTCAAGTCTTTTGCTACGAGTCCAAGTCAAGTCTCAAGTCTCTGGCCATCTGATCTGTCCCTAACACTGTATTGTTAAATCTTATGAATTCAAAGCATGTCCTGTAGCATACAGTACAGTATCAAAATCAGTTGTAGGATAACGTTATGGGGTCTACTGCAATGCAATATGAAGAAACACAGATTAAGAACTCTGTTTCAATTTCATAACTGTATTTTTCAACATTTTGGTGTCTGCACCAAAGAATACATGTTTGTCAGTGTTACTAACTGGCTGTAAAGCCCAAACTCATCATGCATTACATTTTTCAGTGTTCAAAGTTTGAGAGTTATCACGTATGCTTTAATGGAGCTAGCTTAATTTTGTTACATCCAGAACTTTGAACATTGGGTCTCCAACTTAGGACATGGTATAGTCTAATCTTCTGATACTTATCACATCCCTCTGGCCCTCTGACCTGGTGAAATATTAACCCAAGTCTGTCACATCATATGGATACAACTATAAAGATACAATTTGCCTGTTCATCTGGGTCCGTTTTGAGATCCCTGATGAAGTTCGACGTTGTTGATCCGGCATCATTTATCTTGGTGCCACACACCTTGCATGTAGCTGTTTGCTTACTGCCACTGTTTACCAAGTTATTGAAAGCAAAACTAATGACAAAAGGCACAACTCCGGGAGCACTTGGTGTCGCCATCGTCAATGCATTTTTTGATATGCGAGTGCGCGCACATGGGCATAGCACATGCGTTACGTTGCACATTATGGCAAAGGGCAGGGAACATGCAGCTCGTCATACGTTTCCCCAACGCATATGTGCCAATAAAAGAAAATAGAACATTTAGATTTAAAAAGCAATAATTGCATGAAAACAGGTTGTTGACGAGTCTCAAAGCTCAAGTCTGAGTCAAGTCTGAAGTCTTTTGGTTCGAGTCAGAGTCAAGTCTGAAGTCAGCTAGATTTCGACTCGAGGCCGAGTCTCAGACTCGAGTCCCCATCTCTGGTTTCAAACAGTTTTGTTTTTGTTTTTTTAGCATTCCTCAAGTTTCCCAGTCTTTTGTTGCCCCTGTCCCAGCTTTTTTGGAACGTGTTGCAGGCATCAAATTCAAAATGAGTGAATAATTACAAAAAAAACAAAGTTTGAACATTAAATATCTTGTCTTTGTAGTCTATTCAATTGAATATAGGTTAGAAAGGATTTGCAAATCATTGTATTCTGTTTTTATTTGTTTTCCACAATGCCCCAACTTCCATGGAATTGGGTTTGTATTTGTAAAAGCAAGCTGCAGTCGTTCAATAGCCACGCCACAATTTTATTCATGCATAGTGAAAAGGAAAGGATCCAAAATAGATCCTTGAGTAACTCTTTTTGTGCTTACAATGTAATGTACGATCTATTAGGCAAGAACCGTAAAACTATCCGCAAACTAGTTAATTAAAATAAATGGATGAAAGCCCTTTAAAAGAATACATGTGTCAGTATGAATCCAACAAGGCTAAATTGGATTTAAAGCTTACTTTACCACCTTGTGGTTTTTGTGCAAGTTGAGTCATGTAGTTACTTATTATATAAACTTTAGGGTTACCATTTTATTATTAACATGACTTTCCAATATGGTACCAATATCCATAAAACAATAGCAAATAGCAAACATGGTGGGGGGGGGGAGGATCATAGTTGTAGCCACTGCATTGTTGTCATTTACACCTTTATTATGATGATTATGAAACCTGTCGCTGTATTTTACCCTAGTAAAATCCCCAAGACATCGTCTCAGGTAAGGAGAATTACACTCCTGTTGTGCAGCAGCTGTAGCTGGATTCAACATGAGTGTCAGGTTCTCTGATGAGCTGCTGCAGTTCTGGCAATTTTATATCACTTGCACAGCAGCTACTACAGGCAATGATATGAATGTCTATGGTGGGCAATGCGGAGCACCTTCTGTTGCATGCGAGTGTCAGGTCACTACTGTAGTTTAATTTTACCTCAGACCTCAGCAATGTTCACTAAGCTGATGTCTCTCCATTTCTTTTGCGTTTACATCGTCTAATGTGCCTCTCTAAAATGTAATTTTGGGTGTGAAACAAAGAGACCAATAACATGTATGTATTTTTAGACACTCTTGACAGATTGCAACAACTCACTGTATGTGTTGATATACTGTATGTATGAGGCTGTGATGAAAGCTCAGCATGATTGTATCTGTTTGTCCTAGAAGTCAGGTTCTGTATGTTGCACATCAGCTTCATGATGTGTCCATACACTTATGCAATGTCTCACGGTGAAGTAGCTGCTGGCTTCCTCGCCAGCGTCTGTTCTCATATAATAAGGCCTGATTTAAGGTTGACCAGAGCACACCAGGAATAGTACCTCGTCCCTCATTTCCTCTACAGCTAGTTGTGATGAGATCTCTTCACAATATTTACCCAGGGAATAATGATGTTTGATTTGACTCTTCTGGGTGTGTCTCTGTGAGGGCTATTTTCGCCCACTGCTGCCACTGAGAGAGAAAACAGACAGAAGCTATGTCCACAGGAAAGAAAAAGCCTCAGATCATTGTTTATAGATGATGCTAGGTCGGTGTATTTCTGTGCTTGGCCTTCAGAATGAAGAGCCGCTGTGTTGCACTGTTGGTAGCGTGACTCACACTTGTTTTCTTAGCTTATTGCATTTCACTTAGATGCTCCTGACCAACTCAGGTTGGATTCAGTGTGAGGATGCTGCATTTGAGATTCTTAACATTGAAAGGGAGTTGTTTAAATAGCACAGAAGCATGGACACAGGCATGTGGTTTTGTGTTTCTTTTTGGATGTTCTGTATCTTTTTTTTTGTTGGTCATTTTACAACTACAAAATGTAACTCTTTTTGTGGTTGTTTTACATCCATTTGTAGTCATTTAGCATCTCCTTATAGTCATTTTGTGTCTCTTTTATTTAGAGTATATTTGTAGTTGCTTAAAGTCTTTATGTAGTCCTTTTGCATCTACGTAGTTTTGTGTCTCCATGTAGTAATCTCTCTGTGTGGTCATTACGAGTCTCTTTGTGCGCTCTTTATAGTTATTTTGCATCTCTTTGTAGTCATTTTCATTTCTACGGCATTTTGTGTCTCTAAGTACTCTTTTTTTTTTGGCATTTGACTTTTTGTAGGCTTTTTGCATCTCTTTTATGTAAAGCAGAACTTTCAGGTGCTGCTGTTGTTCGATCTTCAGTTTGTGTGACTTTATGCCGAGGGGCCCTGGGACCTCTTGGGCCCCTAGGCCTGTGTCCTTTAGGTCTATTTAGTAATCCATCCATTAAGGTTGTAAAACATATTAATCTGTTTTTTTTAAGATCCAAAGATAGATGTTTTGAGCTCTGCATTAATTAATTTTGATTTATATGGATGGATTTATTGTGGAATTAATCAAGCATTAATTTGTGTGTTTTAGGGCAAACCGAAATGAAAAGCAAACATGATCTGCCAAGGCTTAAACCACCGTAAAACCATCATACATACCTACGTACAAGCATAAACTATCATGAATACAGGGGTAAATATGGCTTTTAGGGGAAATAAACAAACCAAAAAATTGCATACTTTAAACTAGTTAGCTTTTCTTGCAAAACAGTTTACTAAGATGTCCATAATTTCTTTTTATTTATTATGTGTTGCTGCTATTCCAAGCTAAAGTAAGGCTTGGGAATCCTCTGGGGTTGTGGGTTGTATTTACCTACCTTGAGTTTCCTCAGCAGCTCAGCTCCAATGCTACAGAAACCCACTGTAACATTTACCTCATTATAGTCTGCACACTCTCTGAGGAGCAGAGTCATTTGCATGGCTGCTTGTCAAACCATGTTAATATTGACAAAGATTTGCACCCATTTTAATCACGCAACGTAAAAGGTATACAAAGTTGTTTATGACTGCTCCACCGCTGAGCAATAGGCACATTCCGTACTGCAGTGCACATTAAAACAGATTGTACTTTGTTCCGAGCAGCAATTGCAAATCACAGACGTCAGAGAGGTAGAGGGAAAATAGATGACTGCAATGGCAGTTTGAGTCTAACGAAAATACATTTACATATTAAACCACACAGCAGCATGCAAAGCGAGGCTCTGTTTGAATTGCACGCTCCAGCCTGCCTTCCCTCATTGTAAGGAGTAGCAGGGGCCTCGCCGCTGTGACTGCAGTACCGTAAATTTGAAGTTGTTTACTGATGCTGCCATCTTGGTGCGCTCCGGGAGGGAAACTTGGAGCGAGGCCATTTACCGGCAGCTTGATGAGAGTGTAGTGATGCGAGTTAATTAATACAACATCCCTGGGCCCACAGGCTAGGCTGCAAAGCTAACCCAGGAGGGAGGAAGTGATAGAGAGGAGACAGAGAAATGGGATGGAAGAAAGGACAAATTATGCATGGGAATCATAGATGTATACAGGGAGAATAAAACTGTGTAAAGTAAGGCTACAGTACCTGCTAGGCAGCAAAACATAATTAAATTACACAGCTAAGACATACCGATACAGCTGAATTAGCCATCTTGATTAAATCCCAATGCTGGGATCAGACCACATGACATTTTGGTCTTTCAAGATGGTCACCATTTCAAATAAAGCAATCACAGAGTTATACATGTTTGCTGTAAATTGGCAAAGAGACTTGGCAGGCGTTGGACCCCAACCAATTACAGCATCCCTGCTTTCATGACTTGTACATAGGTGATCAGTAAGGTGCCAGGGATCGACTCAGATGCTGTGTCGAATGTCTTCCAAGACCTACACGGGGGGGAGTTTGTGGAGTCAGGCCATTATTGGGCTTCTATCTGTATACTAATCTCGACATAACTGTGTAGATGTCAGAGTCACATTTTGGAAAGGCAGGCAATAGATCAGGTTTGGCATCAATTTTAGAGAGATGGATTCAGCGGTGGTTCCTTCGAGTGAGACACATGTTTTCTGCAAGAAACAGGAGGAGGAGAAGTCACATCTCAGAGGCCTTAACACTGAATTGAATTCAGAAGGTGATACAGGACAGCCCTGGCATTAACCTACTACAAGCTACAGTGTGTAGAATATGTTTGACTCTATTAAAAATGCATTCGCTACAATCCCACTCTAGCTTTCTCCTGCTGGAATAACTGGAGTCCACCACTGAAGGTAGAGTGAGAAGGAGACTGACAGCAGACGTGCGCTCCAGTGAGAGAGGGCTTTTTGAAAAACTAAACAGTATCTAGGTCCAACCCACTCCAACATAAACTTGAAATAAATAGATCTATTGGCCATGACCCTTCAACAAAGCAGAAAAAAAGGAGCAGCTTTGGTTTCCTTTCCCCTGCAACCGATTTTTGGTTGTAAGCTATGTTTTTTTTTTAGCCATGGCACCACAGTTGCGGCTTCCCCTTAACTTTGCCACAGTGAGCAAACTCTCGTCTGTTGAGCTCCATCAAACAGAGAAAAACTTGCCTGGAGATAGAGGAGTCCGTAGGGAGGTCCTTGCCTCCCCCCTTCACTCTTTCTCTCTTCTTCTCTATCCATTTATTTTAGCAGGCAAAAAAACAACTTTGGGACCAAGGTTGTCAAACAAGACTATTTTTTTCCCGCAGCTGAGGTGCAGTCTAAGAGAGTATTCTTTATTGTAATACATAACAATGTATGTAGTCTATGGAATGAATGCAAGTCTTAAAGAATAGCTCAGACTTGCTGGAGCTCTCCTATGCTTAACAATTATATACATTTTTAACAATAAGCTCCCTCATTCATTGACTAAGTTTATCACGTTTGCAAATCAGCCAAATTACGGCAGCAAAATACAGTAAATAGCACGCCTGCCAGTCGACACAAAAGAGATAGGGGCTATAAATACCTTGAATAAATCCTCCTAATCAGAGAAGCACAATTTGTGTTGATAAAGGAAACTGGTGGCTGAATCCCATTTTAAATGCTTTCGCCAGCTTTTCCTTTTGGTTAATGTTTACAATTCCCTGGATAATTACCATATTAAAATGCATGTAGGAGTCTGTGCAGTTGTGGTTGGAAAAGATAAGACTGCAAGAGTAGGGAGGGGGAAAAAAAGTCCACAGCAAGGCCTATCAGTCATTTCCGAATTGCTTTATAATTACTGAGCTGCACAGACATAATTTCCTTCAAAAAATAATGCAAAGTTTCATTTCCCTCCCCTCCCTTAATACTGTTGCGTGGGAGGAGAACTCTCTCCCACTTTCTCCCTCTCTCCTGAGCATTAACTTAACCTCTTCCTGTATTAGTCGGTGTGGTGCCATGTTAAGCTCAGTGTAGCCTAGTTTCTGCACAGCGTGAATGTCACTGCCTCCCTGTTTTGGGATTGGAGAAGAATCCAAATTCTGACACATTGGGGTTGTATTCATGAATATGATAAACTGTCTAGCCAAAGTTTATTTGAGCTTTTATTTTATTATTATTTGCATAGATTTCTCATAAGTTTTAATCTTTTGTGTATGCCAACACAAACTGAAATAATGTATTCTGTGCACAGACAAAGTTTCCGATACTGAACAGCTGGATCTTAATCATTAGATTAGAGTGAACCTGGAGACTGCCGCCAATTTAATGGAGGTTTGGTTATTAAAGTTTCGGCCATTTTTTAGGCCAGCGGATGTCTGGATGTTTTTTTTCTAAAACAGTTCAAGTAAATGTGGGTCTGCTGCCCTGTTTATAGTTATTGCTAAAATAAAGTGGAACAGAACTTATAACAGCTTAGAGAGCTATTTGGTAACCTTTTGTTGGCTTTTCTTTACAATTATTTTTGCAACATAAAAAAACTACATCCAATGCCAACTGCTGTTGGTCTGTCAGTTGGTCAGTCGACCACTTTGGTCCGGACTGAAAAATCATATTCATGCTTCCCAGATGCCACTGACTTTGGTGATCCCCTGACCTTTCCTTTTGCGCCACCATAAGTTTGTCAAATACTAAAATACAATAACACAAATATGTGTTTTGTGCTTAGGGATTGTTTAGCAATTGTTAGGATGCTAACATGCTAAACTAAGACTGTGAACATAGTAAACCCTACCAGCTGATTTATAGCTAACAAGCTAAACTCGGCATGTTTATGTTGTCATTGTGAGCATGTTAGCATGCTGATGTTACCAGTTAGCTCAAAGAATCTCTGTGCCTAGTACAGCCTAGTAATCTGTTGGTTTTAATATCCCAACTACGTGAAGGTGTAATACTAAATTGCATGACTACTCCTTTAAGATAAAGGGATTGTGGTGTTCCCCAAAAATGTCCTAAGGCTCAAAATTAGGAATAAAGGATGGACCATATACAGTCTATGGGATAAAATGATTTAGTAATGTTGTCAGTAACCAGGATCTAATAATTAGACAATGGGGCTGCTGTGATTAGGGGTATTTATAATCAGGTTAAACACCAACATCTGGGACAAAACAATTGTTCTATGGAGTCCTGTATTCCAAAAAAAAAATAGTAGCCAAGGAAAGGACAGAAAAGGAAAGGTTGCAGAAGGGTGTGTGCAATGACCGGCAGGTTCTCCTATGATGAAATATTGATGGCGCTGACTTTGATTGTGCAATAGGTACTTTTGATCCAGATCTGTTGCAGCAGAAGAGACACCCTCCCCCCTATTCTTCGTCAGGTGTATCTCTGGTCTTTTTGCTTTCGAAAAATGCCATCCCCCTTCCACTTCCTTTGATCAAATGTGTAGACTTCAAAAATTGAAAAATAACTTATAGAGATCAATGTATACAGGCAGTATGGAATTGTTGCAGTGGGTGCTGGGTCAGTGCCAATGATGGGCTTTGCTGTTAGTCAGTTGTTGACTTTTATTTATCAGGAGTGCTGCGGCTGTAATTGATGACTGAATCAAACAGTGTGGAAAGTAACCGCTGACTTCTTTTTCTTTTTCAGCTGAACAGCAATCGTGTCTCTTTTCTCCCTCAGCACTCATCTCAAATTTAAAATCCAATACTTTCAAAAGAGGGTAAAAAGCAAGCTCTGTTTAAATAACAGAGCTTGCTTTTACCCTCTTTTGTAAGTAGAGAGACCGATTTCATTCAGAAAAACTCAGGACATTGTTCAGGCTATATATCCTGAGGCTACACTGTCAGTGTGTTCACATCTCTTGTTCAGTTCTTTGCACATTTGTATATCACCCCAATGCATCCTCTACATGCTTTTCTGCCTCTTTTATTCTCTTAAAAGAGTCAAGTGCTCTTTTCCTTTGTCTGCCTACGATCCAGTGTGTGTGGACTGGAGAGTATGATGTGTCCACTGCAGCGCTGTATCCCTGGGTAATGGAGCAGAGAGCCATCTGTCTGTCTGGCTGGCCATCCGTCAGCATCCTCAGATCCTGTTTGTGTGTCTCACCTGCTAATGAAAAGCTAGCAAGTACTCTGCTGCAGCCCTTTAAATGGATGAGTTCCTGCACAGTGGAGGCTGCCATGCACACTCGGCTCCCCCATCACTTTTCTTCTTCTACTTCTTCTTCTTCTTCTTCTTCTTCTTCTTCTTCTTCTTCTTCTTCTTCTTCTTCTTCTTCTTCTTCACGTCTCTTTTCCTTTCTAACCCTTCCTGCAACATACTAACAGTCAATTCTGAGCATTTTTCTATTTTTCCACTTGTTTTATCTAAATTTGGAGCACAACATGGTGAACATGTGAGCAAATATTAGCAGCTGCTAAAGTTAGCAAGGTTTTTCTCGTTTCCTAAATAAAAAATACAATTCTGGTATTTGTTTTGAAAGCTATATTGGCACCTCCTTGTTTACCCTATTGTTTAGAAGAATGCAGTACTTACTTTTTCTCACCGCTCCCTGAGAACCTGTATTATGCAACACAACATTAATTGCCAAGCCTGACCACACTGTATGTTTGAAATGTAAAGCAGCGACACAGAGACTGCACTTCGTTAATAATTGCCATAATTGTATAAGTATGTGGAAACTGCTACACAAAATGGAGCAATGACTATTATCAGGTTGATAACCAGTAATTACTTACAAACTCTGTGCTCATTAAGCAGCTCCTGTGGAGAAACTAAGCTCGATATAGCCCTCCAGAATCCCCTCCCCTCGCCCACCAGGATCCCGCTGCTCTCCGTCTCCCTCTCGTTATATCCCAGTTTCTCTCTTCTCTTTCGCCATCCCATTCTGCTTTTCATTCCATCTGTTATCTATTTTGTTCTGGTTCAATCACTTTACATCTCTTTACATACCCTTTTTCTCTGCCTTCCATGCTATCTATCTGTGAGTGGTGATCAACATAATCTTTCTTCCCTCCACACATTTTCCTGCTAAATCCCAACATCCTGTTTATGTATGTACATGCCATGCTGCTCTCCACCTCCCTCCTCTCTCTGGTCTTTCTCTCCTTGAAAGATTAACCATCTCCTCTGCATCTCGTCTCATCTATCATCCTAATGGGGGCTAGAAGAAAGAAAAAACAACAATTTGTACAGGGAAAGTGTCTTGGATTGCAACTGCCGATCAAGTTCCACACATGCCGTGACACTGGTGGCACAGGACAAGACCTCATCGTGAACAGCTGAAATTGTCACCTGCAACGGTACATACACAAACACTCCAACATGCAAACACCGACATGACATCATGCTAGTGTTAAGCAAATAAAATAGATGATGCTCATGTGTTCAAATTTGACTGGATTAACAAATGATTTCAATGCCCATGGCAAAAATATTAACAAAAACAACTGGATGGATAAAAAACACAACAAAATAAAAATTGAGATTTGGACATGAAGATATAAAAAGAGAAGCACCTGGTGAAACCTCCCAACTCTTTTGTGTCAGTTTTTGTTAACTGACTTAATGTGTTGCACTCTATAAACTGAGCTCATTATTTTAGCTTCTAATTAAAAATAAATAAAGAGAGATACATTTTGGTATTAATGTGTTTATTTGCAATGGAAAAAGGTGAATATTGATTGGATTACTTGTTTTGCCGATTGCTTACACACTGAAAGTGAATGCTTAGACTAAAACTTCAAAACCTTAACTTTTGCAATCATGGCTTAAACAAAGGCACCAAAAGTACAAACACGTAACTGAGGATCCCAACGGTAGATTCTTAATCATAAAGGGCTGCATTCTGTCTACGCGTCTTAATTTAATCAATGTATATGGACCAAATCATGACAATGTCCATTTCTATAGCAATTTCAAAACTACCAGGAAAGTATATTATCGCAGGGGACTTTAATTGCGTTCTTGATCCAAGTATGCTCTGGAGTGGACAACACTCACACAAGAACTAGGTAAGCATTACATCACTTTATAAACAAAATGAACCTAGTGGATATATGGAGGCATCTCCATATTAAAGAAATACTTTTCCTGTTGGTCTAGTGCTTACAAAAGCCACTCTACAATAGTTTACTTTTTTGTGTAGCAGAACTTCTTTCTAATATCAGAGACTGCCATTATACCAGTACAGTCACATCAGGTCATGTAGCTGTATCACTGGTCTATGTGGAGCCAAAGTTGATCCGCAAATGGAAATTTCAAACAAAACGGGTGCAGGATAAAACATTTCTGCAGTTCGTGGGAAAACAAAATTGATATTCATTTTGAGTTTAACCCATCCTAGATAACGGCCATGATTAGATGGGAAGCCTTTAAGGCATTTATTAGAGGTAAAATTATAAGCTACACAAGCAGGAAAACAAAAAAGAAGCACAGAAAATTATTAGAGATCTGGAATCCAAAATCAATGTGCTTGAAAACAAAAGCTTACAGGTTTAACAAAATGAAAATGAAATCTCCAAACAGTTAATACTTCTTAGAACTCAATATAATGAGATAGCATACAATAAGGCTGCTGCGAACTTATTGAAGCTCAAGCTAAATTTTCATGATGAGGGAGATAAGCTGGGTAGACAACACAAAACCGAAAGGGCAATACTTTTCATTTAGGATACAAATGGAAATACTATTGTTGACCCGCTAAAAAAATTTATCCAGTTTTTACATTTTTTTTAATGAAAATCTCTACAAATTACAGTACATTACTAATGTGGATGTCCAGACTGAATTTTTAAACAAACTCAATATCCCCCAGATTTCTGAGAAAAGTAAAAAAGGCCTGGATAAACAATTAAGCAAGGTTGAAATATTAGAAGCTATAGGTGAACTGAAGGCTGGGAAAGCAGCAGGGCCAGATGGCCGCCCAATTATCTTGATAGCCAGTATAGCGATAGCCAGTGGTGGAGGAAGTACTGAATCTCAGTACTTAAGTAAAAGTAGAAATAACCAGAGATATATTTACTTTAGTAAAAGTAGAAGTACAACAATAACAACCCTACTTAAAGTGATGGTTCGGAGTAATTCACCCTAGGGTCCTTTGCATCATGACCTCGAGCCAAACACCCCCCCAGAAGCTTTTTTCACCTGGGTCTAACATTGGGAGCGTTAGCGTAGAGTAGCGTTATCAGCTGAATAGTTTAGCGCAGGGGCTAACGGACCCACGTTTGTATCTCGTAAATTACCCCACTAATAATGCCGAAATGATACCAAACGTCTACAAGTAGTACAAATAGGTTATGCTCTCATAAAACGATGGATTGGAAAGTTTGTAAGTACACCAGAAGTTTATGTAAATAACACTTGCCTGCTGGCTTCTGCTCTCTGCTGTTGTTGTTGTTGCTGCTGTAAGACGAGTGCTTAGGGCCGTCTACAAATTACAACACCGAAAAGAGATGCAACAAAAGTAAGTTTTAAGTAAGTGCTGCAGTATAACTAGCAGGAGACAAGTAATAATTGAGGTAAGTTTGGAGACATTACCTTATTTAATCATTGAATTAATAAATATTTTTGTTGTAACTCTTTTCGGTTGTAGTAATTTGGCAGACCCGGCCCCTAACGCGCTGGTAGCAGCAGCAGCAACAGAGGCTGAAAGAGAGCAGGCAAGTGTTCATAAACTTTGGTGTACTTACAAACTTTCCAATCCATCGTTTTATGAGAGCATAACCTATTTGTACTATAATTTAGACGTTTGGTATCATTTCGCGCATTATTAGTGGGATAATTTACGAGATACAAACGTGGGTCCGTTAGCCCCTGCGCTAAGCTATTCAGCTGATAACGCTACTCTACGCTAACTCTCCCAATGTTAGACCCAGGTGAAAAAAGCTTCTGGGAGGGTGTTTGGCTCGAGGTCATGGTGCAAAGGACCCTAGGGTGAATTACTCCGAACCATCACTTTAAGTAAAAGTAAAAAGTACCTGATTTTAAATGTACTTTAAGTATTAGAAGTAAAAGTACTTGCATAACGATTTATTCTCTTAATGTCTATATTCTAATAATAAAAAAATAAAAAAAAAAACAGAATGGGCTGTGGCATTTTAATTAAGTTAGTTTTAGGTTAACATTCTGTCTTACAATTCTGGTTATCTATGGTGATCTGCATGAAGCTCGACTTTGCATTATTTCCCACGGGACTCATTTATCTAGCGAGAACACACGGGCTTCGACAACAAGTACGTGGCTTCACAGCTGAGGAGGCCAGGAGTGTTTTTAAGATAAATATACAGGTTGTATATTAACCCGTATATGGTAGGGTGTGGTAGACTTTTTACATTGGGCTTTGTTTAGATATCATTCACAGCCTGATTCATACTATTTATTCAGAAAGACATGGAGAAAAGGGATTTTTTTATGGCTGTTGACAGAATTTTCGGATTTATGGAGTGATAAAAAGAGATATCCAAAATTAAACCCAATTCCCTCTGAACAGACTGATCTCATGAATTGGCGTATGTATGACACGCCAATTTGTATGCAGTTTTGGCGTGTTATCAAGACGAATAATCGCATTTTAGCTTGTATATCAACGCAAATCGGCCGCCATTGAGCTACATTGCGAGTGAATTTCTGCCATAGCGAGTAGCGGATGGGTAAAACACAGGCCTTACCCAATGTTTCTTTCCTAAACCCAACCGTAAGTGTGTTTTTGTCGTTATTTTCCGTGTTTTTGTCACTGTTTTGTTACTAAAGCCTTTCGCTGTGTTCTTCTCCTAAACCCAACCATTTTTTTTTTTTAACAGCCGTGTGACGTTGTTCTCGCGATAGTACGTTGCGTTCTCGCGATAACACGCAACGTGGCGAGGCCACGCTGTGGGTGTGTTTACATTTGCTGTATACAGCGTAGACATACCCGTGGATAGCTTAAAATGCGTACAATAACATGCCATTTGGCTTTAGGAAAGTGGCGTGTATGTTTACGCAAAGTCATGATGCCATGTTGCTCTGAACGGATGCTTCACATATGACCGAGCAGAGTATCGGGAGCAGCAGCAGTAATGGGAGCAGCAGTAGTACCGGGAGCGGTATGCGCCTGGTGTCAGCCAATAAATGGTATTGAAGGGCGGGTCTTGGCGTGGCCATAGTAGGATTCGTAATATCGCGAGCGCCACCGGGAGTGGGACGGACTGCCGCTGGTGCAGGAGCCGCTGCAGAAGGTTTCCCTGCGGACTGCAAACGTGTGACGGTCAGGAAGACGTTTTGGCAGGTGGGGAAACTGATCAGAAAATGTAACGGAAATTTAACGGAAGGTTGTAGAAATGTAGTGGAGTAGAAAGTATTGATAATTACTGCTAAATTTAACGAAGTAAAAGTCAAAAGTATGCACAATTGATTGTACTTAAGTAAAGTACAGATTAAGTAAAGCCTACGTGAAAAATGTACTTAAGTACAGTAACAAAGTATTTGTACTTCGTTACATTCCACCACTGGTGATAGCCAGTTCAGTTTCTGCTTTTCAACATGTGATTACTCTGATTGTCTTTGAACAAACTAAATCCCCATTGCAAACACTGCTACAAAAGTATGTAGGTTTTATGCAAATAAGCTGCAAATCCTAACACTGTTCTGTCCAGCCTGGTCGCACAGAATTCCGTGAAATGATCACGAATCGTTAACACCGCATTACGTGGTAGTGGCATGGAATGTGTGAAAAATCCGTGTGGCCACCACGGAAAACAATGCCAATGGAAAGTCAATGAGAAGATGACGTAGCATTAAGCGCGACTACGGTAGCAAGTACAAAACACAGGACTTTCACCCAGGAGACCAGGGTGTCGGTACACGATCCGTTCTGCCTCCATGATCCGTTCTGCACATGCGCAAGATAATACTGTACCAAGGATACGACTTGCATGATCTGTTCCACGCTAGCCTATTGCTAGCCTCCACCGAGAAGCTAACGTTAGTTTAGCTAACAGCTAATTCGGCTAACCGCTAGCTGACAGCTAGATTCAGTCTAAAATAACGTTAAGTCAAACTTAATGGGAAAAGCTGGCTACAGCTAAATTAAGACTTTACAGTAATAACAATAAAGACAAACATTGAGTGATTGTATTTTAAATGAGCACAAGTAAAGTAGAACTGATGTAACAGCTGTTCTATATGTTAACGTTTATTTTCAAGTTTTATTTTGAGGGTCTTTTAAAGTTATTACATGCTATCTCAGCTAGAGGTTAGCCGAATTAGCTGTTAGCTAAAATAAGGTTATCTTGGCTGTCGACCGGAAGCGTGGAACAGATCATGCAGTGTCGTAAATCCTCGTACAACAGCGCATGCGCGAACATTTTGCGCATGTGCACAACGGATCGCACATGTGCAGAACGGATCGTGCAAGCAGAACGGATCGTGTACCGACACAGGGTTCGTGTCCCCCCATGTTCTTTTCCATCCCTTTCTTCCCGCGTGTCACGGAACCGTAAGCCCACCCACGACCTTTTTCCTAAACTCAACCGTCATGTTCTTCCCACATGTCACGGAACCGTAAGCCACCATGACCTTTTCGTGAACCCAACCGTCCCGCTCTTCCCGCGCGTCACGGAACCGTTATCCCACCCATGACCTTTTCCTTGTCCGTGTTCATTTCACGGAATACTTCCGTGGGCCCATCACAGAATGTTTTGCAATTCTGTGAAACTGCCACAGATTCTGAGTTAAGGGACTGTGTTCATTTCACGGAATTCTGTGAGATTAGGTTGGTTCTGTCATATCTCTGTTGATTAATTAAAATTTTTATGCAATGCGCCTGCACTTTTGGCACAGATGATTTTGCCTCTTTTGAGCTCCAGTTGCCTTAAAAAAAGCTCAAATATCTGTGCTGAATACCAGCTACAAACTGAAATTAAATATAATGACTCACCTTTTTGTAATTATCCTCAATTGAATTTGCTCATTTATGGGAAATTTTACAAATGCCTATTACTTCTTGGTTTTCCAGGCCCTGAACCTCCTCTCCAACAGCCACCTCTACTGTAAGTGGGAGAAACCAACTGCGGGAAGCCCCTGGTAACCACATGCTATCACAGCTCGGCCTTCAAGCCTCCAACCGCGACACGCTTACACTCATCCACTCCACAGGGGAAGTGTTGAGCCTCACTCACCAATGTGAGAGCACAAACACAGAAACATTTACCCTCCACTAGATAGGCAGTGCTGCTTATACCTCCCCCTCCCTCCCTTTTTCTCTCAGTTTTACATGTCTTTCTCTCCCTTTGCTCTTCTGACTGCCGTTACTTACTCAGTAGTTTGTCTCTCTTGTCCTCTCAAAGTGTGCTTCTCCTTCAAGCTTCGTCCCAGGCTCTGATATTTTTGTTGCTGTTGATTTGTTTTTCAATTCAATTCAATTCAAAGTTTATTTATAGAGCGCATTTCACAGATAAAAATCACAAAGCGCATAACAAGGTACATACAAACATACAATGGGGTAAAGAAAATACAGCATGACATGAGGAGAGACGAGGAGAAAAAGGCAACTCCCAGACTATGCCCCCGATAGGAGTACAGTGTGGGAACAGGAAAAAAACACCTCAGCAACATAAGCACATAACCAATACAAGAGCACACAAGACACACAATGGGGGAGGGGAGTGTTGGGGTGCAGGTAGTCCAGCACAGGCAAGCAGCCATCTGGTCCTGCAGCCAAAACTAAGGTGCTGGTCACAGGTCTGACAGGGGGTACAAAGCGGCGAAGGCGAGATACGGGGTGTGGTAGGTGATTGCATATCTGTATATATGTAAGGGTTTGTGTGTGTGTAGGCCCGCGTAGTCAAACTACGTCTGGCCCCATAGTCACGTTGTCTCAGTCCGCACGATTGTCATAGCAATACACAGCCGGTTGCCATGGAGTCAACCTTGAACAGGACCCAGTCCGAGTCAACAATCAGCAGGTGTTTGTGGGAGTCGGGTAAGGAACGCAAGAGTGTGTCTCGCTGCAGTGCTTCCAGGGGGAGGTGTTGTACAACACCGGCCTCGGCCAAGGCCAGTGCTGGTGCAGGGGAGCCGAAAGATAAGATTGGAATTTGTTTTGTCTTAGGGGGATAGGCGCATTTAGCCGCGTCTTCCGCCTTCTAAAACGTCCATTCTGGTCTCTGAATTGATCAATTTTCCTTTGTAAAGCCGTGAGTTTCTCCAAGATGTTGTCCAGACCTTCCAAAGCTGTCAGTTTCACCAAGATGGTATCCAAGTTGTGGTTCATAGTGTTCATAGTTACAATCTGAGTTCCGACAGCTCTGCCCACAGCTTCGACCATGACGAGCAGCCTCGTACTTTGCTCGGCTCCCATCTTCTTCCTAATTTCTCGATAAACCAGGGTAATGCCTGAGCCAATCAGCAAAAAACCTGTTGAAAAATCATGGTTCTGAATAGGTAGATATCTTCAGTGTCCTCCACGGAAAGAGCTGCCAGACACACACGACCCGCCACCTCTCCAACGCGTCCATCGTGTAGCCAGCTGCGAACGTTCCGGCAGGGCAGTCAGGTTTCCCCGAACCCAGGCTCCTCGTCGAGGATGGTTACAATTGCGCTGAGAGACCAGTTGATCAGCTTTACTTTGTCTGGTATGACCAGTAGCTTATGTTGGTTAATGTTAGCTGATATTACAATACTTTTAGACATTTGTAGCTGATATTAATGTGTCAGACCACTAACTTAGAGCCTTTTTTCTGCTCCGGTTACTATTATATGTACATGTGTATGTATGTATATGTGTACATACAAATATACATGTAAATACATACACATACTATATGTCAACCCGGTCTCACTCAAAAGCGTACAAATAACATGGGTTTACAAACGTGCAATGTGTACGCCAAAGTCAAATTGTGCGTACAGTAGATACGTGGAGCGCTCCAATTACAGTAAGGGAGAGCGGTGCATTTTATATGCACGCGGCTCGCGTCGCCACGTTGTGTGTTATTGCGAGAACAGCGTCACACAAAAAACAAAAAGAAAAAATGGTTGGGTTTAGGAAAAGAATGCAGGCAAAAGGCTTTAGCAACACAAAAAAGTCAAAAACACGCCAATAAACGGTTGGGTTTAGGGAAGAAACACTGGGGAAGGCTTAACAAAAACAAACATAACAAAGTCACAAAAACATGCACAATCTTACTTTGGCGTACACATTGCACGTATTTTCAAAGTGCAAATCTGTGTTATTTATACACTTTTGAGTGAGAGTGGGCTGTATATGTATACACAGTATACATACATACATACATACATACACATACATATTGTATATGAAAATACATGATACAAGAAATGCGTGCATTATATTTGAATCATCAGTCCATTTCAATACCTTGTGCTTTTAATAGTTTACATTTAATACACTCTCTACTACTGCTTAATAAGTTTTTGTCAGGTTAGGAACATGTAGAAGACTAATGGTTCCATGGCAACTAGCAGCCCCTCGCGAGTGTCGCAGGAACGCAAAATCAATCTGTCATCAATTCTAGTGCTGTCAACTGAAGTTAGCGATTTAGTTGGACAAGTCTATAGTTTAATGTAAGAGTGAGATGGAAAAGATATTTTGTTAAATGTGTGTGCTTTTCCTGTGTGTCTCTCAATGATCAATGACAATCTCAAATGTAAAAAAAAGTTAAAAAACATAGTGTAGTATGTCGAAAAAAAGTCACAAAAACATTATAGTATAGTATTGAAAAACAGTCACAAAAATGTCATGGTATAGTATGTCAAAAAAAGTCATAGTATGTTGAAAAAAGTCACAATAATTTCACAGTACAGTATGTCCAAAAAAGTCTGAAAAACGTCATAGTATAGTATGTCAAACAAAAGTCATAGTATAGTATGCCAAAAAAAGTCACAAAAACATAATTTTGCCCGTTGTTTGAGTATGTTTTTTCGTTGTTTTGATTATAAACACACCAGTTTTTGCACTTCAAAAGCTTCCTGACCATCTTCCTCACAACGCCCCACCTCGTCCTTGGCATGAGGTGGATGGTTTGACATTTGGTGGCAGTGGTGGGATTTTTTTCATCTCTGAGGCTGGAGAACCTGAAGAAGCTAAGTCGCTCCAACAGCGTGAAGAAGACCATGCAAAGCGACCAAGGGGCCATGGAGGACAGCAGCCATTCCAAGATTTGAAGACAGAGATGATATTAAACAATATTTAACATTTGAGCAGTTAACCACTTATTAACCACATATGTTTTAGTTTAGTTGCTTCTTAATCATTTGACATTTGTTTGGTTTATGGGTTCATAGGATTTTGCTATGGTTCTGCCTGTGATATGGGGGGTAGATACGCTGCTCACCAGCTTAATCAAGGAGAGTGTATGAAGGTTTGCCTGATTAGGTCCTGAGGGGCTGGGCACTTCTAAGGTAACAATAGGTAAGATAGTTCTGCAAAGAATGAAATTTTTATAATATTTGGGATAAGTATTGTTGTGGGTGCACATATATTTATAAATAGTAATGTCAGCAGTATCTGATCTATCTATATGTAAGGGTATTTTCAGAAACAAAGTGTTAATGTTGCTTTCTCAGATTAGCACCCTATAATCATCTGTGCAGGTGGTAGGGTCCAATTAGGTGAGGGTGAGTTAAAAGAGGTTTGTGGTATGACTATTAACTATATAACAGTATGTTGAATGAAGTCACAAAAGAAATCCTAGAATAGTATGTCAAAAAAAGGTCATAGAATAGTATGTCAAAAAAGTCACAAAAACGTCATAGTATAGTATGCTGAAAAAAATCCTAGAATAGTATATTGAAAAATAATCATAGTATAGTATGTCGAAAAAGGTCACAAAACATCATAGTATATAGTATGTCGAAAAAAATCAGAATATGTTGAAAAAAAGTCATAGTATAGTATGTCGGAAAAAGTAGAAAAACTTCATAGTATAGTGAGTCGAAAAGGTCCCAATAACGTCAAAGTATTGTATATAAAAAAGTAATATTGTAGTATGTTGAATAACGTCTAAAACACAGTATAGTATGACGGAAAAAGTCACAAAAACGTCATAGTATAGTATTGAAAAAAATCACAAAAATATCATGGTATAGTATGTCCAAAAAAGTAACAAAAAGTCATAGTATAGTATGTCAAAAAAAAGTCATAGTATAGTATGTCGAAAAAAGTAAAAAAAACTTCATAGTATAGTATGTTGAAAAAAGTCATAGTATAGTATGTCGAAAAAAGTCATAGTATAGCATGTCGAAAAAAGTGATAAAAGAATCATGGTAAAGCATGTCGAAAAAAGAAAAAAACAGTCATAGTATAGCATGTTGAAAAAAGTGATAAAAGAGTCATAGTATAGTATGTCGAAAATAGTCATAGTATAGCATGTCAAAATAAGTGATAAAAGAGTCAGTATAGTATGTCGAAAAAAGTCATAGTATAGCATGTCGAAAAAAGTCATAAAAGAGTCCTAGTATAGTATGTCGAGAAAGATATAGTATAGCATGTCAAAAGAAGTGATAAAAGAGTCATAGTATAGCATGTCGAAAAAAGTGAAAAAAGAGACATAGTAGAGCATGTCGACAAAAGTCATAGTATAGTATGTCGAAAAAAGTGATAATAGAGTCATAGTACAGTATGACGAAAAAAGTGATAGAGTCATAGTATAGTATGTCGAATGAAGTCATAGTATAGTAGGTCGAAAAAAGTGATAAGAGTCATAGTATAGTATGTCGAAAAAAGTCATAGTATAGTATGTCGAAAAAAGTGATAAAAAAGTCATAGAATAGTATATCGAAAAGAGTCATAGTATAGCATGTTGAAAAAAGTGATAAAAGAGTCATATTATAGTATGACGAAAAAAGTGATAAAAGATTCATAGTATAGTATGTCAAAAAAAGTCATAGTATAGTATGTTGAAAAAAGTCATAGTATAGCATGTCAAAAAAAGTGATAAAAGAGTCATAGTATAGTATGTCGAAAAAAGTCATAGTATAGCATGTCAAAAAAGTGATAAGACTCATAGTATAGTATGTCGAAAAAAACTGATAAAAGAGTCATAGTACAGTATGATGAAAAAAGTGATAAAAGAGTCACAGTATAGTATGTCGAAAAAAGTCATAGTATAGTTTGTCAAAAAAAGTCATAGTAAGCATGACGAAAAAAGTGATAGAGTCATAGTTTGTATGTCGAAAAAAGTGATAAAAGAGTCATAGTACAGTGTAACGAAAAAAGTGATAAAAGAGTCATAGTATAGTATGTCAAAAAAAGTCATAGTAAGCATGACAAAAAAGTGATAAAAGAGTCATAGTATAGTATGTCGAAAAAAGTGATAAAAGAGTCATAGTACAGTATAACGAAAAAAGTGAAAAGTCATAGTATAGTATGTCAAAAAAAGTCATAGTAAGCATGTCGAAAAAAGTGATAAAAGAGTCATAGTATAGTATGTCGAAAAAAGTCATAGTATAGTATGTCGAAAAAAGTGATAAAAGAGTCATAGTATAGTATTTCGAAAAAAGTGATAAAAGAGTCATAGTACAGTATGACGAAAAAAGCGATAAAAGAGTCATAGAATAGTATGTCGAAAAAAGCCATACTACAGCATTTTGAAAAAAGCGATATAAGAGTCATAGTATAGTATATCGAAAAAAGTCATAGTATAGCATGTCAAAAAAGTGATAAAAGAGTCATAGTATAGTATGTCGAAAAAAGTCATAGTATAGCATGTCAAAAAAGTGTTAAAAGAGTCATAGTATAGTATGTCGAAAAAACTGATAAAAGAGTCATAGTACAGTATGATCGAAAAAAGTGATAAAAGAGTCATAGTATAGTATGTCGAAAAAAGTGATAAAAGAGTCATAGTACAGTATAACGAAAAAGTGATAAAAGAGTCATAGTACAGTATAACGAAAAAGTGATAAAAGAGTGATAGTATAGTATGTCAAAAAAAGTGATAAAAGAGTCATAGTATAGTATGTCGAAAAAAGTCATAGTATAGCATGTCAAAAAAAGTCATAAAAGAGTCATAGTATAGTATGTCGAAAAAAGTCATAGTATAGCATGTCAAAAAGAGTCATAGTAGAGCATGTCGAAATAGCATAGTATAGTATGTCGAAAAAAGTGATAAAAGAGTCATAGTACAGTATGACGAAAAAAGTGATAAAAGAGTCATAGAATAGTATGTCGAAAAAAGCCATACTACAGCATTTTGAAAAAAGAGATAAAAGAGTCATAGTATAGTATATCGAAAAAAGTCATAGTATAGTATGTCAAAAAGTGATAAAGAGTCATAGTATAGGTATGATCGAAAAAGTTATAAAAGAGTCATAGTATAGTATGTCGAAAAAAAGGATAAAAGAGTCATAGTATGGCTAACGGAAAAGTCATAGTATAGTATGTCGAAAAAAGTGATAAAAGAGCCATAGTATAGCATGTCGAAAAAAGTGAAAAAAAAGTCATAGTATAGTATATCGAAAGAAGTGATAAAAGAGTCATAGTATAGCATGTCGAAAAAAGTGAAAAAAGAGTCATAGTATAGTATGTCGAAAAAAGTGATAATAGAGTCATAGTACAGTATAACGAAAAAAGTGATAAAAGAGTCATAGTATAGTATGTCGAAAAAAGTCATAGCATAGCATGTCAAAAAAAGTGATGAAAGAGTCATAGTATAGTATGTCGAAAAAAGTCATAGTATAGCATGTCGAAAAAAGTCATAAAAGAGTCATAGTATAGTATGTCGAAAAAAGTCATAGTATAGCATGTCGAAAAAAGTGATAAAAGAGTCATAGTATAACATGTCAAAAAAAGAAAAAAAAGTCAAAAAAGTGAAAAAAGTGATAAAAGAGTCATAGTATAGTATGTCAAAAAAAGTCATAGTAAGCATGTCGAAAGAAGTGATAAAAAAGTCATAGTATAGTAAATCGAAAAAAGTCATAGTATAGCTTGTTGAAAAAAGTGATAAAAAAGTCATAGTATAGCATGTTGAAAAAGACATAGTATAGCATGTCAAAAAAGTGATAAAAGAGTCATAGTATAGGATGTCGAAAAAAGTGATAATAGAGTCATAGTATAGTATGTCGAAAAAAGTCATACTATAGCATGTTGAAAAAAGTGATAAAAGAGTCAGCAGGTATATTATAGCCCAAAGTAAAAGTCATAGTACCATCAAAAAAGAAAAAGAAATTAGAAAAAAGTGATAAAGGTCATGGTATGGTATCAAAAAAAGGATCATATGTGGCTGACGAAGTCATAAAGGTATGATAAATCGAGCAGGATCATGAAGGTATGGCTTGTTGATAAAAGGATCCGTAAATTACTCTTGTATTGAAGATTATGGTATAAACATCAAAAGTGTCTCATAGTGCTCACAGGATCATCGAAAAAAGTGATAATGGGAGATCATATATGAGTATAATTATCGAGAAAAAAGGATCCATACTCTCTTATATTGAAAGAAAAAGTGTCAAGGAGGAATCATATTAAAAATTATAGTATGTCAGAAAAAAAAAGAGATCCCTTAAATGCTTGCATGTCGAAAGAAGTGGTCACATCAATCATAAAGGTATAATTAAAATGAAAAAAAATTAATAGGTATAGCATGTTAAAGAAAAATTAATCAAAGATCATGAACAACATGTTGAAAAAAAAGGTAAATCCAGGTCATAGTATAATTATCTTGAGAAAAAGTGTCCAAAAGGTCATATATATATATGAGTACAATTATTCTGAAAAAAAACAAAATAAAAGAGTCAAAGAGGAGATAATTATGTGGAAAAACCATTTTAAAAAGAATCAAAGTCATAGTATAATTATAGGAAAAGAATCATAAGGTATAACATGGTGAAAAAAGTGACAAAAGTCATGAATTATGGTATGTGAAAAAAAGAGGTGATAAAAAAAGAATCTTGTAAAAAGTACAATTAAATTGAAAAAAACAATAAAGAGTCAAAGTATAATTATGTCCAGAAAAACCATACTAACATTTTGAAAAAAAGAGGTCAAAGGAGTCCTTAGGCAAAATTCGAAAAAAAGAATCCTTAATTACTCAGGTATCTTAAGTGATAAAGGAGATCCCATAGTATAGTATCGAAAACAGATCATAATTATAGTATAATGAAAAAGTGATATAGACAAAGAAAAGTAGTCATAAGGTATAATTATGTCAAAATAATTGTCAAAAAGATCATAGTACTTATAAATTATCAGGCTCTTGTCCGTCATAAAATGCTTATGTCAAAATAAGTGTCCAGAGTCACTTGTATATTAGCCATGAAAAAAAATAATAAAGTCTAAAATTATAATTGTCATAAAATGCTCTTATGTCGAAAAAGTGTCAAGAGTCATAGTATAAACATGTCAAAATTAAGAATCCATAAAGTAGATTATGTCGAGAAAAAGTCCATGAAGTATAGTGTCCCTGTAGAAAAATGTCCAAGAGTCATAAAGTAGAGTATGTTAGAAAAAGAGTGATAAAAGATCATAATGATACAGATATAATGAAAAAAAAAAAGTGTCAGAAGTCATGGCCAATTAGTATGTCGAAAAAAGAGATCCTTTCTCGCGTATTAAGTAATCAAAGAGTCATAAAATTATGTGCTCAAAGTGTCCAAAAAAGTCATAGTACAATTAAGCGAAAAATTAAAAGTCATAGTACCAATCTTAGTATAGGCAAAGTATGTCGAAAAAGTGATAAAGGAATCCGCCAAATTACTCCATGATATCTTGAAGAAGAATCATATAGTATCAAAATAAATCGTCAAAGTCATAGCAAAGTATAAGGTAATAATGAAGAATCATAGTGCATCTTATGTCGAAAAAAAGAGTGTCCGAAGATCAAAAGTATACTTGTCTTCCGAAAAAAGTCAAAACTCTTGTCTTCCGAAAAAGTGATAAAGAACCATAAAAGTGCAATTATCGAAAAAGGGTATAAAGTAGAGCAATGTCAAAATCGGTGTCAGTCCTGCGTCATTATGTCAAAAGGTAAATTATAGACATATCAAAAAAATGACAAAGAATCGCAAAGTGAAACATCTTCGAAAAAGCATGAATCATAAATTATAACATGATTGAAAAAGTCAAAGTATAACGAAAATATCAAAACCAAAGTGTCAAAGTCATACTAATTATGTAAGCCGAAAAATAAAGTCCACCAATAAAGTCATAATTATAAACGTATGCAAAGTGCCTTAATATCGAAAAGTCATAAAAAGTCATAGTGCTCCATTATCGCCAGCGAAAAACCAAATTTTATCGTCAAAGTCATAAATTATCTCGAAATTAATCAAAGTCATAAATTACTTCCAGAATCATAAAATGTCAAAGTCGTCGAAAAGTCATAAATTATCATCAATATTTCAAAGTCACCGTCTCTTATGCCAGATTTCAGTCATAAATTATAAACATGTTAAAGTGTCAAAGTCATATCGCCAGATCATAATTATCGAATATCGTCGTGTCGAAGTCTATAAATAAAGTCATCAAAGTCCGTAAATTCATATAAAAGTCATAAAATTATTGAAGAATTAATCAAAGTCATAAATCTTATGTTAAGAGATCATAAAGTATAGTGGCCAGGTTAAAGAATCATAAATTATCGCCAGTGTCAGTCCATGGAGTATATCAAAATTGATAAAGTCATGCGATCCTCGTCTCTTATCAGCGTAATCCGTCCCCACAAGTGTCGGATCTCCAGCGATCCATATAAATTATAAATTATCGTCATAGTTCGTCCTCAAAATCCGTCTCTTATGTTAAGTCTCATAGATCGTATCTCAAAGATCTCGGCAACCGATAAGTCGATAAATTATATCGAAAGTGTCAAAAGACCAGATGCGTATCTCGAAAAAGTCTGGTCGTATCAAAGATCATAGATTATAAAGATAAAATTATCGAGGTCATAGTCGTCGTGATCAAAATCCGTCAAAGGTCCACGGG